>NC_065586.1:27859277-29241777 GCF_024542745.1 Macaca thibetana thibetana
GGCTAAGGCGGGAGGATCACTTGAGTCCACGAGCTCGAGACCAGCCTAAGCAACATAGCAAAACCCTGTCTCTACAAAAAATAGAAAAAAAAAGTTAGCTGGGCACGGTGGCACATGCCTATAGTTCCAGCTACTCTTCCAGCTACTTGGGAAGTTGAGAGGTGGGAGGAATACTTGGGCCCGGGAAATCAGGGCTATGATGAGCCAAGATAACACTACTGCACTCCAGCCAGGGAGACAGAACAAGACCCTGTCTCAAAAAAAACACAAACCTGTATTTGTTGTAAATGTGTGTTGCTAACTGTAAGACAAGCACAAAAAGAAAAAAAAATAAGTATAATTGATATGATAAAAGAAGACAGTAAATGGAATAATATAAAGTGGTCAACTAAAAACAGAGAAGGAAGGAAAAGACAAGATAATTAAAATCTTAAAAAATAACAAGTGCAGTGAACAGAAATCAGCTGTAAACATGGTAAATCTTAACCAACTATATCAATAGACACTTCAAATGTGAATGGTCTAAATATACCAATTAAAAAACAGAGACTGTCAGAATGGATAAAAAGGAAGACCCACCTCCCAACTATATGTTGTCTATAAAAAACTCACATTGAATATAAAGATACAGATAAATGAAAAGAAAAAAATAGAGAAAGATACACTAACATTAACCCAAAAAAGATGGAGTACATATGTCAATTTCCAACACCGCAAATTGGCAGAACTAGAAAAATTATCAAAGATAAATGTATTACCTAATGAAAAGGGCATCAGTTCCCCAAAAAGACATAACAATCCTAAATGTGTATGCACCTAACAAGAAAGCATCAAAATACATAAAGCAAAACTGATAAAACTGCAGAGAAATTCACAAAGTCACTATTATACTTGGAACCTCAATACCCGCTATCAGTCCGTAATTGACAGATCCAGCAGGCAAAAAAAAAAAAATCAGTAAGGAGACAGTTGAACTGAGCAGCACCATCTACCAACTAAATCTAACTGACATTTATGGAATACTTTATCCAGTTACAGCAGTATACACATTCTTCTCAAGCTCACATAGACCATTCGACAAGATAGACCACATCCTGGGCCATTAAACACAACTTAAATCTAAACGAACAAAAACCATACAGCATGTGTTTTCAGACTACATGGAATTAAACTAGAAATCAGTAACAGGAAGACAGCAGGAAAATCTCTAAATATTTGGAAATTAGACAACATTTTAAATAACACATGGGTGAAAGAAGAATTCTCAAGAATATTTTAAATTAAGTGAAAATGAAAATACAACTTGCTAAAACTTGTGAGATGCTGCAAAAGCAGTGGTTAGAATTTATAGCATTGAAAGAATACATTCAAAAGAAAGAAAAATCTAAAATTGATAATCTAACTTTGTAACTTTTGGAAACCAGAAAAAGAAGAGCAAGTAGAAGAAAAGAAATCAGACAATGAGAGCAAAAATCAATGAAACTGGAACAGGAAAACAACAGAGAAAAATCAACAAAATCAAAAACAAGTTCTTTTAAATGATTAATAAAACTGACAAATCTATAGCCAGGGAAAAAAGAGACAAGATACAAATTACAAATATCAGAAATGAAAGAGGAGTCAACAGTACTGATGCCAAAGACAATAAAGAATCCTGATGAACAATTCTATGCCCTCAAATTTGATAAGTTAGATGATATACACAATTCCTTGAAAGACAATAGTGACAAAAACTCACAAAAGGAGAAACACAAATCTGAATAAGCCTATATTTATGAAAGAAATTGAATCAGTAACTGGTTAACTTACAAAACAGCAAGCACCAGGTCCAGATGGCTTCACTGGTGAATTCTACAAAACACTTAAGGGAGAAATTATACCAATTCTCTGCAATCTCTTCTAGAAAGAAAAGGAAAACAGCAAGCAGAGTACACTTCCTACCTCATTCTATGAGGCCAGCATTATCTTATTATCAAAACCAGGCAAAGACATGACAAGGAAGGAGAATTACAGACTAACCATTCTTATAAACAGAGATGCAAAAAAACTCAACAAAATATTAATAAGTTGAACCCAACAATAGATCAAATTAATTACATACAGATGGAGCAGCCCAAATCCAAAAACCTGAAATCCAAAATGCTCTGAAATCTGAAATGCTCCAAAATCTGATACTTTTTGAGTGCTAACATGGACATGATGCTCAATGAAATGCTCACCGGAGCACTTTGGGATTCTGGACTTTCAAATCAGGGATGCTTAACTAGTTAAGAATCTGCAAATATTCCAAAATTCAAAACAATCTAAAATCTAAAACACTTCTTTCAGATCCCAAGTCTTTTGGATAAGGAATCTTCAACCAATACCACGACCAAGTAAGATTCATTCCAGGTCTGCAAAATCTAGTTAAACATTCATAAGTAAATTACTGTAATCAATCACATCAATATGCTAAACAAGAAAATCATATGATCACATCAATAGAAGCAAAAATATTTTTTAAGGCTGGGAGCAGTGGTTCATGCCTATAATCCCAACACTTTGGGAAGCCAAGGCAGGTGGATAACTTGAGGTCAGGAGTTCAAGACCAGCCTGACCAACATGGGGAAACCCTGTCTCTACTAAAAATACAAAAAATTAGCCAGGCATGGTGGCGCATGCCTGTAATCCCAGCTACTCGAGAGGCTGAGGCACGAGAATTGCCTGAACCCCGGAGGCAGCTTGGGTGACAAAGTGAGACTCTGTCTTAAAAAATAAAATAAAATAAATAAATCAGTACCCATTCACAATAAAAACTCTGAACAAACTAGAAATAGAAAGAACTTTCTCAACTTGACAAAGAACATGTATAAAATAACTACAGCTAAAATCATACTTAATGATGAGAAACTAGATTATTTTCCCTAAGATCAGTATAAAGAAAAGATGCCTTTTCACCACAGCTATTCAACACTACATGATAATTCCCAGCTAATGCTGTAAGACAAGACAAAAAAAGATATATACAGATGGAGAACAAACAAACAAACAGTCTTTGTTTACAGATGAGATAAGTATCTATGTAGAAAATCCCAAAGAATCAACAACAACAGCAAAACACCTTTGGCCACAAGTAAACGATTATAGCAAGGATGCAGAATAGAAGCTTTATATCCAAAAATCAATTGCTTTCCTGTATACCAGTACTGAACAGATGAAACTTGAAATTAAAAATATAATACCACTCCAAAGCCATAGTACCAAAAATAATAAAACATTTAGGTATAAATCTAACAAAATATAGTGTGTAGAGAATCTAAATAAGGAAAACACAGACTCTGGTAAAAGAAATCAAAGAAGATCTCGATAAATTGAGGAATATTCCATGTTCATGGTCAGGAATACACAATGTTACTAAGATGTCATCTCTTCACAAATTGAGCTATAGAATACACAGTCCCAGTCAAAATCGCAGCAGATTATTTTGTGGACATGACAAACTGATTATGAAGTTTATATGACACGGCAAAAGATTCAGAATAGTCAACACAATATCAAAAAAGAACTAAGTCTGAGGGCTGACGCTACCCTACTTCAAAACTAACTATAAAGCTAAGGTAATCAAGACAGCATGTGTTGATGAAAGAATAAACAAATAGATAATGGAATATAGTAGCCCAAAAATAGACCCACACAAATAAAAGCTAATCTTCGACAAAGGAGTAAAGGCAATTCAACAGGAAAAGAATGGTCTTTTCAACAACTGATGCTAAAACAATTGGATATTCATATGCAGACATTTTAATCTAGACACAGAACTCAAGGTGGACAATATAGCTAAATGTAAACACAAAACTGTAAAACTTCTAGAAGATAACACAAGAATATCAAGGTGACCTTGGGTTTGACAATGAGTGTTTTTTTGTTTTTTTTTTTTTTGAGACTCGCTCGGTCACCCAGACTGGAGTGCAGTGGCACCATCCCAGCTCACTGCAAGCTCCGCCTCCTGGGTTCACGCCATTCTCCTACCTCAGCCCCCTGAGTAGCTGGGACTACAGGCTACCACCACCACGCCCAGCTAATTTTTTGTATTTTTAGTGGAGATGAGGTTTCACAGTGTTAGCCAGGATGGTCTCCATCTCCTGACCTCGTGATCTTCCCACCTCGGCCTCCCAAAGTGCTGGGATTACAGGCATAACTACCACACCTGGCCGGCAGTTTCTTAAAAAGCTAAAGATAGTCTTACCACATGATTCAGCAATTGTGCTCCTTGATATTTATCCAAAATGTTGTAAACTTACATCTACACAAAAACCTGCACACAAATGTTTATAGAATGTTTACCTGTAACTGCTCAAAACTGGAAGCAATGAACATGCCCTTCAAAAGGTTAATGGAGAAACAAACTATGGTGCTTATCTACAACTGAATCCTATTCAGCGATACAAAGTAAAGAAATGAGCTATGTTGCCATGAGAAGACTTGATGGAGCCCTAAATGCTTATTAGTAGGTAAAAGAAGCCAATCTGAAAAGGCTACAGACTGTATGATTCCAACGATATGACCTTCTGGAAAAGGCAAAACTATTCAGACAGTAAAACTATCAGTGATTGCTGAGCTGCGGAGGGAGGTCAGGTGAAGCACAGGAGATTTGGAAAGGTAAAACTATTCTTCATGACAATGTAATAATAGATACAAGACATAATGCATTTGTCAAAACCTAGAACTATACAACACAATGAATACACCTTAATGTAGACAATGGAGTTCAGTTAATAATAATGTATCAACAAATATTGGTTCGTTAATTGACAAATGTACCATGCCAATGCAAGAGGTAAGTAATAAGAGAAACTGGGAAGGAGAGAAGGGGGATATGGGAGCTATCTGTACCATCTGCTCAATTTTTCTGTAAATCTAAAACAGTTCTACAAAGTAAAGTTTATTAATTAAAAAGAAACCAATGGGAGAAAAAATGGGCAAAGGATCCAATTGGACATTTCTCCAAAGACATACAAATAGCCAATAAGCACATGAAAAGATGGTTAACATTATTTAGACATCTAGAAAAAGAAAATCAAAATCACAATGAGGTATCACTTCATACCCACCAAGATAGTAAAAATCAAAAAGTCAGATAAAAACAAGTGTTGGTGAAGATATAGAGAAATCAGAACCCTTATACACTGCTGGCAGGAATATAAAATGGTTCAGCCACTTAGGAAAAAAGTCTAACAGGTCTTCATAAAAACTTAAGAGTTACCATTTAACCCAGCAATTCCTCTCCTAGAAACATACCCAGGAGAAGTGAAAATACACATCTAAGCAATAACTTATACACAAATGTTCTTAGTAGCATCACCATAACAGCCAACAGGCAGAAACAATCCAAATGTCCATCCATGGATGAAAGGATGATGAAGTGTGGCATATCCATATGTTATTCAGTCATAAAAAGGAATTAAGTGCTGATACATGCTATAATTTGGGTGAGCCTTGAAAACATTAAGCTAAGTGACAGAAGCCAGTTACAAAAAAGCCATGGATAATGCTATTTAAATGAAATGTCCAGAATAGGCAAATACACAGAGACAGAAAGTGGATTAGCAGTTGTTTAGGGATGGGATAGGAGAGAGAATGCCAGGATTGAAGAGTGATGGCTAGGGGTGAAGGATTTCTTTTTGAGGTGATAAAAAGGTTCTAAAATTGATTGTGGGGACAGGAAAAGAACAAAATAAATAAAAATCAATAAAATTGATTTTGGCAATGGTTGCACAACCCTGTGAATGTACTAGAAACCACCACTAAATTGTACGTTTTAAGTGGGTGATTGGACAGTAGGTGAAATATACATCTCAATAAATCTGTTCCCAAAAGAATGTTACCTTCTAAACATTGATGACTCCCAAATAGAGTTGCCAGATTTCAGTAGTGAAAACACAAATATTGCATGGTTCACACTTATAACAAAGACTATTCATTGCATATCTGAAATTCAACTGTAACAGGATGTCCCATATTTTATCCGGCAGCCCTACTCCCAAATCTATTCTCTCCAATCTAGAACATAATCATCCTCAGTTCAATATTCACGTATCCAGGCCAGGCACGGTGGCTCACGCCTGTAATCCCAGCACTTTGGGAGGCCGAAGCAGGTGGATCACCTGAGGTCAGGAGTTCGAAATCACCCTGGCCAACATGGTGGAACCCCGTCTCTACTAAAAGTACAAAAATTAGCCAGGTGTGGTGGCGAGCGCCTGTAATCCCAGCTACACGGGAGGCTGAGGCAGGAGAATCCTGCTACATGGGAGGCGGAGGCTGCAGTGAGCCAAGATCACACCATTGCACTCTAGCCTGGGTGACAGACTGAGACTCCATCTCAAAAAAAAAAAAAAAGATTCACATATCCAATAGGTGCTCTATTTGATTACGCCCCAGATATCAAACAAACATAACCAAAACTAAAATTACCTCTCATCTCCTCTGAGGAGATGGTCAAAATATGTAAGAACGGGTACCTGGTATCTTTCAGCTTATACAGGTCTCCTGGTGCCCTCTTCCAACCCCCAATGGCCTGGCATAAACAATAGTTGGTGGTGGCTTACAACAGGAGAGTTTCATATTTTAATGAACAGCCCACAGGCAGGTGAGGCTCTTCCAACACTTTGCCAACATCATCTCTGACTTGGGAATCTCATGTCCCATCCAATCTTCACAGTTTACCTCTAAAAGAAAAACCTGATTATCTTCACTCTTCTCTCCTTAAAACCTTTCCATGAAATGGTTCCCACTCTCTTAGAAGAAAGTCCATTCACCTTCTGTCGTTTACAAAGCAGAATAGGTCGCTGTTCATCTCTCCCGCCACCCTCGGCTGCCCACAGCCTTTCTGGTGTCACAGATCAGCCAAAACAATCTGTCGACCTCCATCCTGAAGGTGGACCGCTCACTCTTGCCTCCAAGTGTTTGCATCTATTATTCCTTCTGCCTGACATCCCATGCCCTGATCCATCCCATAAACTCTAACCTGAGCAACTCCTTTTTTTTTTTTTTTTGAGACAGAATGTCACTCTGTCACCCAGGCTGGAGTGCAGTGGCACGATCTTGGCTCACTGCAACCTCTGCCTCCCAGGTTCAAGCAATTCTCGTGCCTCAGCCTCCCAAGTAGCTGGGATTACAGGCATGTGCCACCATGCCTGGCTAATTTTTATGTTTTTAGTAGAGATAGGGTTTCACCATGTTGGCCAGGCTGGTCTCGAACTGCTGACCTCAAGTGATCCACCTGCCTCAGCCTCCCAAAGTGCTGGGATTATAGGCATGAGCCACCACACCCAGTCCAACCTGAGCAACTCCTATTCCAAATGCAGGTTCTAGCTTAAGATACCAAATCCTCCATGAACCGCCCCCCCTGAGGCCAGTATTGAGTGAGTTACCCTGTGTCTCTCCTAAAAAGTTCCAAATGAGACCTATCTTAGAATACTGTAATCATCCATCCCTTCATTTATAAACTCTCTGGGAGACTGGAGCCCCTACAGGCAAGGGATTGTGCCCAACAAGTTGGACATCTTAGCCCTAGTAGTCCATATAGTAACTGGCATAGAGTACGTACTCAACAAATAATATCAATCAGTCCATCAAAACTCAAAGTTAAATAGATGCTTGAGGTTATGGATACCCCATTTACCCTGACGTGATTATTATGCATTGTATGCTGGTATCAAAATTATTGTATACTCCATAAAAATATATACCTACTTTGTAACCCCCAAAACTAAAAAATATGCAGTTAAAACAATGTAACCAGATGTTACAGGGCTCTGAGTATTTATCATTACTTGTATAAGGCTGAAATCACAGAAACACACACAATAATTCAATCATATGAGGAAAATTATCTGGAAAATATCAATTTGGGTTTGTTGAAATACTTTAATATACCAAAAAGAATAAAATTGAGATTGGTACATTTTTTTCCTCCTGTTCCCAAATATACACACAATTATTTTAAAGGGTAGGGGAAAACATAACACAACTATTTAAAAGGTACTAACAATTCCATATTCTTATCCTAGAAATCTAACATAGTTGTGAGTTAAAAACAAAGATTTCTGGAGGAAACAGAACTACAGCCTTATTTAAAAGAAACATAGGCCGGGTGCAGTGGCTCACACCTGTAGTCCCAACACTTGGAGAGGCTGAGGCAGGTGGATCCCTTGAGGTCAGGATTCAAGACCAGCCTGGCCAACATGACAAAACCCTATCTCTACCAAAAATACAAAAATTAGCCAGGCCTGGTGACAGGCGGCTGTAGTCCCAGCTACTTAGGAGGCTGAGGCACGAGAATAACTTGAACCTAGGAGGCAGAGGTTGCAGTGAGCCAAGATGGCACCATTACACTCCAGCCTGGGTGACAGAGCAAAACTCTGTCTCAAAGAATTAAAAAAAAAAAAAAAGAAAGAAAGAAAGAAAGATAGTATTTAAGTAAGTTTTTATGCCATATCTTGTTTTAAAATGAACTTAAACCAGATTACAAAAACACACACAAACATAACTAAAAAAAAATAACATGTATAATAAGTAAAGAGATCTCAATAGGAAAAAAGAACCCACAAGAATAGAAACTAAATCTAGAAATGAGGTTGAGATACAAAATATATGGTCCTGGATATTTGCAAGAGATGGGTCCTGGATGAACCATTCCCTAGTTCATGTGAATTCTGATATCCTTCTATTCCCACCCTCATAAACAATGTATTTCCATCCCACAGATAATGTGTATTTGTCAGTTTTCACGCTGCTGATAAAGACATACCTGAGACTGGGTAATTTACAAAGAAAAAGAGGTTTAATGGACTCACAGTTCCATGTGGCTGGGGAAGCCTCACAATCACGGCAGAGGCAAAAGGCACATCTTACATCGTGGTAGGCAAGAGAAGATGAAAGCCAAGCAAAAGGGGTTTCCTCTTATAAAACCATCAGATCTTGTGAGACGTATTCACTACCATGAGAAGAGTATGAGGGAAACCACCCCCATGATTCAATTATCTCCCGTGGGATCCCTCCCACAACACATATAAATTAAGAGAGCTACAATTCAAGATGAGATTTGGGTGGGGACACAGCTAAACCATATCAATATGAGACTTCCCAGGCATTCTCTCAGTATCATCTTCCCCTGATACTTCTAAAGCCTCATGCTCACCGTTTTTATTGTTCTTCAACTTTTCTATTCAGGAATTTTTCTTTTCAAAAGCATCCTCAGCTAACACCCTAGAGGATCACCATATTTCCTTTTTAGTGACAAGCTCACAGCCTACATATACCTGCCCTGTAGCCCAATACCCCAAGGTGGCTGAACCTGTCACAGAGACTGTATTACCCAAACTTCCTCTTTATATTTTTCCCTAGTCCAAAGAGGTGTATGTATTTAAAATTGTGTTTTGATTTACAGCCTGCCCCCAAACATTTTTTTAAGAGACAGGGTCTCTGTCATCCAGACTGCAGCACAGTAGTGTGATCTCAGCTCACTGCAGCCTTGACCTCCCAGGCTCATGCGATCCTCCCACATCGGCCTCTTGAGTAGCTAGGACTGCAGTCATGCCACACTATGCCTGGCTAATTTTTAGTTTTTTTTTATTTTTTATTTTTTTTAGAGAGAGGGTCTTGCTATGCTGCCCAGGCTGGTCTTGAACTCATGGCCTGGGATTACAGCTGTGAACCACTGCACTCAGCCCATTTAAACACACACACACACACACACACACACACGATAACAACTATGAAAATTCCGTTCTAGAATAAAATCAAGTTTTGTGTTCACTCAGTTCTAAATCACAGCCTAACAGCTTCGACTGCAGGCAGAAGAGCATAAAACCAAAGCAATTTTGATTCACTCTACCACAAATCTTTTCAAACGAATTCTTTCAGCTCTACCAAGATCTACGTACAAAAGCTGAAGCCTTCTATTCCTTCAAGCTTAAATAGACACGCTTGGAATACAGCTAAGCGGTTTGTTCCAGCTGTTTAAATCTCCAGTCCCAGGAGCCTGCCTCCTGAAAGTATTGTAGACTTTACATACTTGAAAATGAATAGAATGGGTCAGTCAAAGGACACACTTGAGGTCTGTGTCTGATAAAAGTTGGGGGTGGCAGGAACTATTAAGACATTGAGAATGTACTAGAGGTATGTAATAAAACTAATTTTGAAAATACATTTTATAGCAATTACTGGAAAACATTTAGAATAGTACATGTGTTATTGTGCTATCTAAATACTAGCAACATGAGCTTATTTGCTCCACTGTTTTTATGAAATCAGATATCAATACCCTCCGCTATGCTTTCTAACCACTTAGTATTGACATATACTTTGAAAAACAGCCTCAGCTTAAAACTCAAGCCAGTGTAACTAAGAATTTGTTTTATGCATTAGTTTCATGCTTTTAATAGAAATAACAACCATCTCTGTAGTTCCTTTTTGATCCTTAGCATGCTACGATAATTAACTTTTTCCTCAATCCTTAATAATGCCTACTTAAATTTGCCTAACCCCATTATATAACTACCAAAAAACTCAGATCTTCGCTATTTTATTGAAACTCACAAACAACCTTGTAAACAGATAGTATAACTTTAATTTTATAGGTAAGGAAACTGAGATAGTAGCTATGTTATAAATACATACAAAGGAATATGCATCCATTGTTTGGAGGCATGCCTATTTAATGATTAAAGGATGATGATGCCATCTCAAATTTATTTTATTCCTTCTATCAAAAGGTCAACTCAATCTAAATAAACCCATAGCTATCCAACTTCCATACATTCAACATAAAAATATTTTTATGATTGTATTACCAAGTCACAAACGTCATCAGTCATAATCCCAAGACCATGCCGAATAAACCCCCAGAGGGCAACTATTAATTAGAGCACAAGGATGCCGTGGAAATTACATTGTTATGAAAAAATAAAGAAATGAACAAATAAACGTAGTCTTTAAATGTACCGCCAGGGAAATGCCACATACCAACACTTCCATTTCAAGAACTGTCACTGCTGGAAGTACACAAATTTCAGTAAATTCGACAAGAAAAAATATATAGGAATCCTGTTCTGTAAAGCAATTGCAGCTCAGAAGTTGCTCATTTTTGAATACTCTATATCAATTAAAAGCCTCTTATCATGACAGGCAACCATAACAAATTTCGCTGAATTTAAAAATACAGGTCTGGTTATCATTGAGGCGCTGGTTTCTACCTCCTCACAAACTCCAGAAAGACTCTGAAGTTCTTTCAGCTTGAGTTAGATGAGAGAAAATGCAATTCATATTTCCAGAAGCACAAGTGGCATATTTTCCAGTAAGCTTCTTGTTCTCATTTTACTATTTTAGGAGTTCTGATCACTCCCAATGTTGCTGTATGGCCAGACCCGATTTCTGCTGGCTGATCATTTTCATGGCATGATGCTTTACTAAAACTGTCTCCAAAAACTGTTTTTACTCGCATTCGGCTTCAGTGTATTTATATACAAAATACCACTTCAATGGAGTGCTGCCAATAAAAGAAACAGCTTACTAGAATTTCAGTTGACTTTGTTAAAGGAAATTATTTTAAATTAATGTGGCTACTGAACTGCTGCCATCCTTGACCTCAGAAAATAGATTCCTTCTAATTTTTGCTGTGAACATTTATTTAAGTTAAATTCCAGCTCATGAATGTTGACCGTAAAAGAGTCTAAACCTTCCTGCTACTATTTCATATTCTTTCTCTAAACAAGGGGGTGACCACATGGTTGCTACATTAGTATACAGAGCTAGCTCACCACCATTAAGTGAAATCATCTATGTATTTTTGGTAGAATCTTTAACAACTTCCACGCCCGTCGGTGAATGGAACAAGGCTGTTTTGTTTTCAGAGAGCAACAATTTGATCTCTGGTTTACTTGGTGGTGCCCCAAATATTTTTCCATATGCTTTTTGCGAAGAGAATCTGACATCAGCATGGTTTACCTTTACCAATGAATGCAGGCTTTTTTCACCAAACATATCCCAGAGGAAGGTCAGGTCTTCCTGGCTATCCACATGTGGCTGCAGCTGGGCTGGCAGAGCAGCCAACAGCTCATACAGACCTATAAAATGAAAATAAAACACAAAGTGTAATCTTAGAGTGATCTCATTAATTTTGCCTAAGGTGTGTGTAAATGACAGCTGGAACATACCGATTTTACTGGATTTGTATTCCGGGCCATCAAGCTAAACACTTCTCCAAAGAACCAAAGGGGAATTTTCTGGTTTTTGAATTCCAAAGCAGTGGTATGTATTAACAGACTCGTTTTTACCTCTCACAGTTGTCAACATTCTACAGCCATCCAAGTTTACATAACCCGAGACAGAAAATGTGTACAGGTTTTCAGAAAAAGAAGAAAACACATACATTCCTTTCCCTAATCATTATTACATTTCCCTCAATCTACGCCAAAGAGTGAAATGAGTCATGAATAGGAAAAACTTCCTTAGAAGAACAGAAAATTGATAGGGTGGCCCATTAAAGGGGTTTTGTAGTGTCCAAATAGTTCCTAATAACATATAGTTTCAAAAATACTTGCATTATCTAACATCCAAAAGAAAGTCCTACAAAGTACAGGAAAAGAAATCATACGTGGTTCTGCATTACTATAGTCAACTATTTAAAAAGAAAAAAAAGCTACGTAAAACTTGGTTTACAATTGGGGGATGTACAGTTTATGTAATACCCTCTGAAAGAGTTAAAGTAACAGATGCGGGTTACTCGTGGAGTCCTCACTAGACACTTCCTAGGGGCAGACAGTAGTGCAGTGTTCCACGGTAGCGTGCTACATAAACCATCCATCTCCATCACAGCCCGTAACACTCCTGTCCAAGAAATGTTGCAACAGTGCCTGCCCGAGACTCTTTAGGGAGGTGACCTGGCAGGAGTCAATATCAACTCATAGCACATGTTTCATTTTCCAGTGGGATTACATGAGGTAAAAAGGACAAAATTCCTTTTATTTCTTGTCTGCTGTCTACAAAAACACCAAGACCTCCTGGGACCTACAACACATGGGACTGTTGTTATTTTTGGTCTGAGTAAGTGCTGCTGTTCATCACAGGGACAGCTTTACAAGAGATTTAACTAGCAAGGAATAGTAAATTACGGGCTGATGATTCGTCTATCTATTATCTTCCTGAAGCATGCTGATTCTGCTTATCAGTGATAACTCACAACTAAAGGCATTAGGTACCACGTTGAAAGTTAAGATGCGTAACTTGGGAGATCTGATTAAATTTAAACATTCCTAGGGCCTTATTTGGCAAAAATAAAAATAAAAAGCTAAAACACTCTTAAAAAAAAAAAAAAAAAAACCTTCTCTCAATTACATTCTGAAGTATTCTTGGTGTTTTACATCTATTCCCTTAAGATTCTGGCATTCTGCCTACAACAGCTGTTATTTACAATTTAGTAAAATTATTTGTAAGGTATCTCAACCTAACTCAATCTGTAATAATACAGGTCTCATTATATATATGAAAGTAATCAACAATGGCCAAGATCAGTGGTTAAGGTCGGAAGTCAAAACGTGAAATTATGTAAAGAGAGAGTGGAATTTCATTATTTTATTATTGATTTGGGGAGCTGTAAAAATAATTGCCTATTCCTTGGTAACGTGACTTACAGTTTAATTAAGGAGACTAATTCAACTGTGATATAATTTACATGATAAAAGTTGTCAGGAGGATTAAATGACTCAATACCTTAGAACAGTCCCTGTCACATAAAAAGTACTCAATATGTTTCATATGAAACTCGGTAAGTTTTAGTCATTGTCATTATTAATTATTACTGTTACTAATCATATCGTTACTGAAAAAGCAAAAGTGTGGATCAAACAGAGCTAGATTCAAACTCAAAGTCTATACTTAGAGCATTTCATGTAACTTAACCGAGCCTTGTTTCCCTCACGTGTTTAAAAATAAATAGTAACCTTTAAGTGTGGTAAAATTGCATAGCATGGCCAGGCACAATGGCTCACGCCTATAATCCCAGCACCTTGGAAGGCCGAGGCAGGCGGATGACTTAAGGTCAGGAGTTCAAGACCAGCCTGGCCAATGTGGTGAAACCCCATCTCTACCAAAAATATAAAAAGTAGCCCAGCATGGTGGCACACGCCTATAATTCCAGCTATTCAGGAGGCTGAGGCAGGAGAATCACTTGAACCCCGGAGGTGGAGGTTGGAGTGAGCCGAGACCACACCATTGGACTCCAGCTTGAGCAACAGAGTGAAACTCCATCTCAAAAAAAAAAAAAAATTGCATAGCACTAAATACGCAAACACACAGAGACACACACAAATGAGTGCATATAAAACGTGAAATCTGAATAAGATCAAAGGATTGTACCAATGACAATTTCCTAGTTGCAAGACTCTATTATAATTATGCAAGATGCTACCATCGGAAGAAAGTGGGTGAGGGGTACATGGGATCATAACACGAATCTACAATTATCTCAAAATAAAATGCTAATACAAAAAAAATGACAAACACGGTTGTTGTAAGAATTCGATAGAGCAATGCACATGGCGGCACTCAGCCCTGTGGCTGGCACAGAGTAGGCACTGCTTTGCTTAACATGTCTTCTTCTAGAATGAAAATGTCATTTCAATTCAATGGTTCAAAGTCAAAACAATAGCTTAGCTATATATTGCAATTGGATACAATACCATACTCAGAAATAAAACCACGCTAGTCTTTTACATATGGAAAGTGTTAACTTTACCCAAGTACTGCTTACATTTTGTGGGAATAAGCCATATTTAAGTTTTTATAAAAAATAATTTTTCTGTTAGCAGAAGCTCATAAAGCAGAGTTTTCTGGTTTTTACTAGTTTTATGCAATCCTAACTAATATCCCACCATAGTTTGGCACTCTAGCGACAAGAGCTGTCCTTTCCCTTCAACTACCACATCTGGTAACCATGACCACAGCAAGAAAAGACAGGACAGTGCCAACCAGAAATTAAAGACATGATTAAAGGAGCTACCAGGCCAGAGCTGTGTGCAGTCTCCATGAAGGTAAGTAATACAGACAACTACTTCCACTCAAATGAATTATATGGGCCTTAGAAACCATCTCTGGCCATGCATAAAATGGGGCCTGTGTTTTAACATGTTTTTTAAAATACTCCTATACTCAGCTCCTAAAGTTCTAATGGTGAAGAATTTTGTGAAATCCAAATGGTTTGGGTCGTGGAGATTCAAAGGGCAAATGATGACAGTTTAGATAGCAGGAGATATTTTTTAAGAATTTACCTAAATCTGCTTGGTCTCTGGGCAACAACTGAGACAATGAGATACTCTACACTCTTTAGTCATTCAAACTCATTGATTCCAGTAAACATTTATGGTAGCCATGAATGAAACACTCCTCAAGGTTCTAAAGATCTAAGAAAAATCAGTCACGGCTCCTGTCCTCAGGAGTTTGCAGTGCAGAAGACAAGCACAGACAGGTCTATTAGTAAGTCCAGGGCAAGGTTAGAGTCTTGTGGCAATGGCAAGGGAAGTGGTCAATTCGTGCCAATGAGGAAGAAGACATCAGGAAAGTCTTCAGAAAAGAAGTAAACACTTGAGTTAGGTCTTTGCTATGGTTTGAATGTGTCCCCTAAAAAGCATGTATCAGAAACTTAAACCCCAATGCAAGAGTGTTGGGAAGTGGAGGCCAATGAGAGGTTATTAGGCCATGAGGGGTATGCCCTCAAAGATAGATTAATGCCATTATTGTAAGACTGGGCTCATTATCTTGGGAATGGGTTCGTTATATGAAGGTGAGTCAGTCTTCTACTCCGTCTCTTTGCCCGTCTGCCATGGATGACGCAGCAAGAAGGCCCTCATCAGATGCTGGTTCCTTGATCTCGGACTTCCCAGCCTCCAGAACTGTGAGCCAATAAAATTCTGTTCATTACAAATTGCCTAGTCTGTGGTGTTCTGTTATAGCAGTACAAAACTGACTAAGACCCTCTTTAAAGGCAAAGTTCCTAAGAATCAAATTTACTTAGTTCTTATATTCAGAATACTATACTTGTCACTGGAGATACAACTTATAGAACATACAACTCTCTGCCCCCAGAGGTCTTATCATCTTAGATGACGCAGAATATGCCCCAACATAAAGCAATCCTATATATATAAGGCTCTCCTATTTGCCCAAGAAAAGATCCAAAACACATTTTCTTCCAAATAAATACATGAACATTTAGTGTGACAATGAAATACATATCTAATTATTAACATCTGTTTATGTCTAATTAACAATTCAAATATCTAATTGGTTTTTACAGATGTTGATAAAATGCTCATGCCTGATTCTAAAATTTAAATTGCAGTTTAGTTAGGAACACATACCTTAAATTACCTATAAGGTAAAATATATTAATTTAGATATTTGATTTGGGCCCTACTTGCATATTTCATGAAACTGTTTTATTTCTTTACAATAATTTTATAAATAATTTAAATTTCAGAGTTAAAATATATCATTTTCATTTCTAAATAAGCTGCTTAAGATGTAGCATATTTTTGATTATTTGTGAGATAGTGTCATGGGAAATTTATATAAAACTGATCAGTTTTTTATTTGTTCTGTAACTGTATAGTTTTTATTTCTACAACAGAACCACTAAGCTACCCTTTAAGTATCTTTAACATTTGCAAATGTGAGGTCACAACCTTTCCCTAAGGAATAATAATTAAATCTGGCTTAAACTTCTTTGTAACCTTTTTTTCTCCCATTGTCTTGATGAATAGTGTGCTTTTTTAAAAAATAATTCTGTCAGGTGGCCTCTAAAACTATACTCCAAAATTTTGAATTTAGGTTATATGACAACAATGTGCCTTCTCCATTCAACATATTTTTGTGTAAGTGAAATAACAGAAAGTTACCTATAGGAGATTTTGTAAGAACTGAAATATAAAGCAGTTCTCTCTTCTCTGAGAAAGAATTTTAAGGAGGAAAAAAATCTCACCTTATATTTGGGTACATGCAATAGATACTGTCAAACACACAGGTGAAGCATTTCAATAAAATCATTTCATAAAATTTTCCAGTAGATAAAAAGCAGTATTTTTTAATTTGCATATTTTATAACTGAAAAAAAAAGCACCACAGCAAAACTAAAATATGTCAAGGGTCAGTTGATTGATAAGTACAAGAACTGTAATAATTTAAAGATGAGAGCAATCAATGCAGGTCAGAAAAGGTTATATTGGGGGCTGGGTGCAGTGGCTCACTCCTCTCAGCACTTTGGGAGGCCAAGGCAGAAGGACTGCTTGAGTTAGAGACCAACCTGGGCAACATAGTGAGATCCTGTCTATATAAAAAATTTAAGAAATTAGCCAGTCATGGTGGTGCACACCTGTAGTCCAGATATTCAGGAGGCTGAGGCAGGAGAATTACTTGAGTCCAGGAGGTAAAGGCTGCAGTTAACTATAATCACACCACTTTACTCCAGCCTGGGCATGAGAGTGAGACCCCATCTCAAAAAAAAAAAAAAAATATGTGTATATATATAAAAAAGAAAAGAAAGAAAAAGAAAAGGCTACACTGGAATTCGCAGGACTTGAGCTAGGATCTGAAAAAGGAAAACAGAACCTGGAAGGGTACATTCTAGGTTGGAGAACACCCAAGGTGGAAAGGCAGTTATAATCACATAAATCTATAGATTTTTAAGTGCACTAAATTTCCATAAAACTGAAGAAAACACTAGTGATTAATCAAACCCTAATTTCTGCCTTTTATGTTTGTATCAGTGATGGTCCAACCTGGAGACAGGAGCTCCGCAGTAATTTGAACAGAGAAGCTTAATATAAATAATTATTACCTATAACAGGAGCTTACTGTAAAGTCAGAGAGAACTCTAAATACCACCTAGGACTGAAGGAGATTTTTTTCTGTTATCCAAGGAGAAAACAACCTTGGAAGAGGACTCCCTCCCCAAGGCTAAGACTCAGAGCTCACAGGAGAATGTGTGTTTGCAGCTCACAAGATGGTTGAGCTCCTTGGGCCAAAGCTTCTCCACTATCATTGGGCAGGCAAGAAACACCCATCTCCAGGATGCAAGTGGACAAAAAACTGTGCCTGGGACTAGCAAGCAGCAAATACTTCTCCAGTATACAGATGGTTTGAGGCTGGCAGGCAGGAAACCATTTTTAGTCCTGGCGTAGCAGGACTAAAAAGCCAGAAATATCCTGGGGGTGTATAAAAGTGACAGGAACTGTCAAGCAAACACCCCCTCCAGTACATAGGCAGGGTGAGGCTAGCAAGTTGACCTCTGGGATGCCCACAAGACTCACTGGGAGTCTGTCCACGGACGTGTCACTAAAACTCAGAGGATAAGTACCATTGGATACTCCCACAGGTGCTGTTAGAAATCCTATGAAAGGAGGAAGAAAAAGCAAATAAGAAAACACAAGAATAAGGAAGAGAGGCATCCTCCTCCTCTTGCATCGTCCCATCCAGTGCCCTCTTCTGAAAAAACTTAACATCAGGCCAGCAGCAAAAGAGAAATACTTGAAGGGCCTAGCTCTATCTTCATAGAGCAGGCAAGAAAGTACGAATTTGGAGCTAAGAGACAATAAAATGATAACTGGCTCAATCTTCTATATAGAGATTTATGTGTGTACATATGAGGCTGATACAGTTTAGCCATGTGTCCCCTCTAAGTCTCACGTTGAATTGCAACCTCAAATTGGGACCTGGTGGAAGGTGACTGGATCATGGGGGTGTATCCCTCATGGCTTGGGGCTGTCCTCAAGACAGTGAGTGAGTTGCAGTGAGATCTGTTTAAAAGTGTGTGGCACCTCCCCCCACTCATTTCCTTTGTCCCTATTTTCACCATGTGATATACCTGCTCCCCATTCACCTTCCACCATTACTGTAAGCTTCCTGAGGCCTCCTCAGAAGCAGATGCCAGCTCCATGCTTCCTGTACAGCCTGCAGAACCATGAGCCAATTATACTTCTTTTCTTTATAAATTGCCCAGTTGCAAGTATTCCTCTAGAGCAATGCAAAGTACAACCCAACATGGAGGCCGAGGCAGGAAGATGGCTTGCGGCCAGGATTCTGGGACAAGCCTGGGCAATTCAGAAAGAACCAACACTGCAAAAGAAAATTTTTCAGTTAGCTGAGCATGGTGGTGTGTGCTTCTATAGTACTAGCTACTTGGGAGGCTGAAGAGGGAGGATCCTTTGAGCCCAGAAGGTCAAGGCTGCAGTGAGCTATGATTGCACCACTGCACTCCGGCCTGAGTGACAGAATAAAATCCTATCTCAAAAAATTTTTAAAAAAAAAGTAGTATTTGTGTGTCTCTTTCTGCGGGAGAGGAATATTGTCTTTCTGCTCTATTTTCGGTGTTCCTTCTGTTATTTGGCATTGGAGATACAATGAAAAAATATTTAACTAGTGATTAGTGAAAGTAAATGTTTTTCTAATATAGATTTGAAACGGAAATACTATTGCATCAAAGGCTTGTATTAACAATGTTTGCATGTCTTAACAATATGCTAAGCCTGACCCCAATAGCTCAGTTGGAGCACTGAGCCAAAGTTCTAAGTTCAACAAATGACAAATGAACAGTTTTGAGAGGGTTAATTTTATGTGTTAATTTGACTGGGCTAAGAGATGTCCAGATAGTTGGTAAGACATTATTTCTGGGTGTGTCTGCGAGGATGTTTCTGAAAGAGATTATCCTTTGAATTGGTAGACTCAAGAAAGAAGATCTACTCTCACCAACACAGGCAGCATCAGCCCATTTCACTGAGGGTCTAAACAGATCCAAAAGGCAGAGGAAGGGCAAACTCCCCCTCTCCCTTATTGAGCTGGGACACCCATTTTCTCCTGCCCTCACACATCAGGCTTCCTGGTCCTCGGGCCTTTGTGCTTTGATACTTACTTATACTGCAGCCCTTTCCCTTCCACCCCACAATCTTGGTTCTCAGGCCTTCAGACTCAGACTGAGTTATGCCGCCAGCTTTCCTGGTTCTCCAGATTGCAGATGGCAGATCACGGGACTTCTTGACCTCCATAATCACGTGAGTGAATTCCCATAATAAATCTCCTATAAACACACACACCTATATAGTCAGTTGATACAAAAGTAATCGCAGTTTTTACTATCATGTCAAAAACTGCAATTACGTTTGCACCAACCTAATATATACCTATCTCTGGGTGTGTACGTATGTGTGTGTATGGATGTATATTATATTATAATATCTCCTATTGGTTTTGTTTATTTGGAGAACCCAAACACAGCTCTTTTCTATCAAAAGAGCACTCTCTTAATTTCAACTTCCTCATAAATATATGAAACTTAGAAGGTCAAGATAGGTTGTGGTTCTCCAACATTAAAAATACATAAAACCCCTAAGCATGGAAAAACAACACAAAGTCCATAGTGGGCAAAAACTTTAGGGGCTAAGAAAGGGCTTAAAATTAAAGGAACTAATTGCGAAGACACATAAAGATGTTTTAAGATTTTTAAACAGGTTACCAAAGCCTGCTCTGTGGAAAGCAAATGTTGTAACCTATTCTCCCTTTCCAGAGGAATTTTATATGGCAAAGTTTGGCTGTATGAAATCATAAAAAGTCATGTACTAATGAGAATGCTTTCAGTACAATATAAATACCTCACTCCATGAGCCAGCTCATTAAGCCATCTCATATGTAAGACCATAATCTTAATTTAACTACACTGACTGATTTATTTGATGGGATTTAAACGTGCTGTAGCTGGCTTCCCTCTAGCCACGCTATACTCAACGATAAGTACATGTGTCACTTACTTTTTGTGAAGGATAAAAACTATATGCTTTGAGATCACTGAGTTCTTTAATTGGACCTAAATAATATGCTGTGGTCATCTTCCTGAACCCATGCTACACTGCAGGAGAAACATATGTCACTGTCTCACTGTCTTTTTTTTTTTTTTTAGATGAGGTCTCACTCTGTCACTCAGGCTAGAGTGCAGTGGGCATGGTTACAGCTCCCTGCAACCTTGAACCCCTGGACTTAAGAGACTCTCTCACCTCAGCCTCCCTAATAGCTGGGACTATAGGAGTACGCCACTGCACCTAGTATCATTGTCCTTACAGATAAAGGACTATGTGCTTTTCCCCTCTAACAACTTACAAAAAGAGTATGTTCTTGGGGCTTTAGTAGCCCTGGGCAACACACTGAGATGGTATGTATTTTACATACACTTTTAGACACTTTGATGCTTTGAGCAACTTCAAGTTGTTTTGCAGTATATTTTTTACCATATATATATAGAGAGAGAGAGAGAGAGAGAATTACTGTAAAACTAAAGTCATGTTTTCTATCAGAATATTATCTTTATATAAGATATACATAAGTAACAGGCAGGTGAGTTGACCAAGGATTGGGGAAGGTAGACAACCTGACCTATCCCATAAGGAAATGTAATCATGTTGAGTAAACAATTCACCCAAAGTTATAATTCATTAACCAGAAGATAATCACAAGCTGTCATCATCTTGAATTAATAAGATTGCATTATCTTTTAAGAGTATACAAACCACCAGAATACATCAGAATACTTTTAACTGAGGAAGACGACAGGCAAGGAGTCCCATATGACAGGGGCAGAGGGAGCAAGAGGAAGAGGGGATATAAGGAAGGAAATGGGAGCCCAGATCACACAGGGCCTGGGAGGGCAAACACTGGAAGGAGCTTCACTTTTACTTTTGAGTGAAAGAGCCACTGCAGAGTTTTGTGTAAAGGAGTGATCAGATCTGACTCACACTACAAAAGCATCACTCAGCCAGGCGCAGTGGCTCACCTATCATCCCAGCACTACGGGAGGCTAAGGTAGGAGGATCATGTGAGCCCAGGAGATCCAGGCTGTAGTGAGCCAGGATTGCACCACTGCTCTCTGGCCTGGGCAACAGAATCAGACCCTGTCTCAAAAATAATAATAATACATGAATGAATGCATCACTCTGGCTGCTGAATTGAGAACAGATGGCAGGAAGCCAAGGGCCGAGGCAGACAACTGTATGGGAAGATCAAACACAGAAATCCAGGGCAGAAGGTGAGGGTGGCTTGGGCCCATGCAGCAGCCAGGGCAAGTTGTGAGAACTACACAAGTTTAGGTGGATTTTGAAGGAAGAGCTAAATACGAATTTCTGTCTGACTGAATGAGGGACATGGAAAAAAAAATCAAACAAGACTCCAAGAGTTTTTGAAGTTGCCATCACCTATAATGGGGAAGTTCAGCCTTGGACATACTGAATTTGGAATGTCGACTGGATACCAGTGGAGATGCGGTGGGCAGTTAAATATGGGGTCAGCAGTTCACCAGACTGCTCTGGGCTGAAAACTTCACGCCTGGGAATCACTGGCACATGATTTGTACTTAAAGCCATGAGGTAAAATGAGATCCCCAGGAGCATGAGTGTAGACACAGAAGAGAAGAGGAGGCAGGGACTGCGCCCTAAGGTCTCCAAAGTTAGGCGATGCAGAAGAGAGGAGGGACCAGCAGCCACTTGGACTGCCGTAATCTCACATCCTGGAAAGACAGTGTCAAGGAAGAATGAACCATCCACTGTGTAAACGCCAACAATAAGCAAGTACAATGAGACCTGGGAACTAAGCGTTGGATTTAGCAGTGCGCACGGTACTGACTACCTTTGGCAGAGTGACAATGTAGAAGACTGAATGAGGAGCACTAAAATATGGGAAGACAGAGGAGAGAACAAATACAATTCTTAGAAGGAGCTGGGTTTGGTTTTTCTCCTAGAGATAGGGTCTTGCTCTGCCACTGAGTCTGTAGTGCAGTGCCATGATCAGAGTTCAGTGCAGCCTTGACCTCCTGGGCTCAGGTAATCCTCCTGCCTTAACCTCCCGAGTAGCTGAGACGACAAGAATGCACCCCTACACGTGACTAATTTTTAATTTTTTTTTGTAACGACAGGGTCTCGATGTTGCCCTAGGCTGGTCTCAAACTCCTAAACTCAATCAATCCTCCCACCATAACCTTCAGAAGACTTGGTTCAACAGAGAATTGATCTTTGTATGGAAAGGGGGGTAAAGAAGTTTTAGCTGAAGCTCTATCATTCAGTAGATGCGAAGGAACAGGGTCAAGTGCACAGGTGGATTAAACCCAAGAGGGCAGCTCCTCTATGGTCCCAGGGAGGAAGGCAGGCAGCAGATGCCCCATGTGGGGCAAATGTGGTTCAGGGAACATGTGGTAATTCCTGAAGATTGCTTCTCTATTTTCAGTAAACTAAGAAACAAGATTTCATTCTGACAGTGAGGATCTGGAAGAAAGTGTTTGCATTTAAAAGAGAAGGTTGGGCCGGCTGCGGTGGCTCACGCCTGGAATCCCAGCACTTTGGGAGGCCGAAGCGGGCAGATCAACAGGTCAGGAGTTCAAGACCAGCCTGACCAACATGGTGAAACCCTGTCTCTATTAAAAATACAAAAAAAAATTAGCCAGGTGTGGTGGCACATGCCTGTAATCCCAGCTACTCAGGAGGCTGAAGTAGGAGAATTGCGTGAACCTGGGAGGTGGAGGCTGCAGTGAGCCCAGATCATGCCATTGCACTCCAACCTGGGTGACAGAGTGAGGCTCTGTCTCAAAAAAAAAAAAGAGAGAGAGACAGAGAGCCAGAAGGTTGGTCAGAGCCCTCTGGGTTTCTCAGAGGGAATGAAGGAACCCGGGAAGTCATAAATTGGTATACATTGTTGGCAATACGAAAATTGAAAGCTTACATTCTCTTTGATCCTGAAATTCACTCATTCATTACTGCTCTAGATGGCCAAGAGAGGCTTCTATAGTAGGATTCATATCTAACTGTTATCAAAGTTTAATCTGGAAGAAAAACCAAACGGAACAGGAGACAATTACTTTCATTTTTGCCACATATATTTCTGCACTGCTTGAGTTTTTACCAGATAGAAATCAGTTTTACAAATTTCCAAATTGCATTTTTGTGTCATAATCTGCTGTAAACCTTGTTTTCAGCAGGATAGTTCACAACTTCTCCTCAAATTCTATTCCAGCCACAGTGAATTGTTATTTGCTGTACCCTGAAATTACAACTGCATTCAGGAAACTTTACACCAATTCACCAGATAATTAATTTCCTGATGACTGCTACTGCTGTCATGTTCCCATTCTTCAGGATCCCTGAAACTACCTGAAAGATGAAAGAAACATGATAACATGCTTACATCAAAGTTTCATTAACAGGTTTAACTTAACACACTTGCCAACATTTCAAGAGGAGTGTTTCGGAAGCTGGCAAGCTCCCAAGTCCCCTCCATGCTTCAAAATTCCTCTTGAGCCTTTCTCATCCCTACCCCACTAACACTGAGTGCTTACTATCAATGTGCCAGGCACTATGAAGGGCTAGAGATGCCGCGACGACGAAACCGCCTTTGCAAAATTATAACCGAGGAAATTATGACAGTGAAAGAAATCAGACCTAACCGACTCATCTTGCTTCTAACCTTTAAGCTGTCCTTGTTTGTTCTTGGGCGTAGGCTGAACTAACTTTGGGAAGGGATTCAGTTCATGGTTTGACTCTGAAGCAAAATTGATAATAGCTTTTCCCAGAAAGACCCCCTTCTTGCCTGAGGACCAGTCTGCCTTGCAGTACTAACAAATTAGCTACAAGATTAGAAAGTACAGTGTAGGGGTCATGCAGCCTCTGGTTCCAAGAGTGTGAACCTCCCCAAATGGCTCCTGGGGATAACATCACTATTGAAAAACCTAAGATCAGTGCTGGAGATATTTTGCAGACCCTGCACAGATCGGTTGACACCACCCAGATAGGTAATCTGGCTCAACCAGTTTTGCCATCTCACCCAAGAAGAGAAAACAGCAAGAAAACCTCACTTCAACTCCCTATGATTCCATCTCCAGCCTGACCAATCAGAACTCACTTCCCAAGCCCCTACCCACATTTCTTTAAATCATCTTTAAAATCTCTGCTCAGGAGACTGATTTGAATAATAATAAAACTCCAGTCTCCTGCACAGCCAGCTCTGTGTGAATTACTCTTTCTCCATTGCAGTTCCTCTGTCTTGATAAATCAGTTCCGTCTAGGCAGTGGGCAAGGGGAACCCATTGAGTAGTTACAAAGAAGGGAGGAAAAAAAAAAGCAAACACAAGTTTATTCCCCGGTATAGGGTAGGAGCCAGATATCGGTAATCATGAAAATAAATGCAAAGTGACAACTCTGAAAAGCGCTATACAAGAGGAGATTGTTGCACCGGGAAAAGCATAAGAGACAGAGAGATGTGAACAACTCAGGGACAGCGTTCTTGAGGAAGCGACAATTATGCTGGGATCTGAGGGAAGCACAGACATTAACTTGGAGGTGCCGAAGTGAGGAACCGAAAGAGAACCGCACTTACAAAGGCCCTGGGGTAGCATGCTTAGACTCTAGAGCCATGCGACATAATTACAAATCCCAACTCTGCAACTGGGCATATTGGTAAACATCTCTGTGTATCCCTTTTTTATTGTGTAAAACATGTATAGTTGTACTAACCTTACAGAATTGTTACAAGCGTTAAATGAGTTATTTGTAAAGCTTACAATGATGGCTCACTTTGCTGAACAACTTAGGTAAGCATCTTTTAAATAAAAATAAATTCCAAATTAAATGCAAAAACTTATTAAGTATTCCAAGCATTAAGGAGGCAGATGGCAAAATATAAGTTTATCCTGCTGGATGCATTAAGGGGAAAAGAAAGCTTTCACAATAGGCAATAAAGACAGGCAACAACAGACCCCACATATTGGGTAGAGTGAACTGAGAGATGAGAACTTAAAAATGTGATCACACCTTCCGTCCCGCCACTGACCCATGGCCAGGCACAGCGGCTCACGCCCAGTAAACCCAACACTTTGGGAGGCTGAGGCAGGAGGATTGCTTAAATCCAGGAGTATGGGACCAGCCTGGGCAACACAGCAAGACCCCATTTCTAAAAAAAAAAAAAAGGCGAATTGCCTGAGCCCAGAATTTGAGGCTGCAGTGAGCCAAGGGGGTGCCACTGCACTCCAGGTTGGGTGACACAGTGAGACCCTGTCTCAAAAAATTAAAATTAAAAAACAACTTTTAATATAAAGATAATGCAACATATATTTGCAAGAGACAACAATAATTTTGGTGGTATCAATGGTATGTATCTATTAACAATATACTGACAATATTGGCTGATGTAAACTGTACGCCAATGCACATTCTATATCAAAATCCAAACTGAGACTCCACAGAACTAATCATTTGTCATTAACACTAACCAGGCTGAAATAGTTGCAGAGTCATTTTAGTTAATGTTTCAAGTGATACAGAAAAATAATATTAATCCCTTTATTGAGATAATTAGAAATAATTTGTACTTTCCTCCAGACTACCAGTATTAGACATAATAAACACACACACTGGAGATGACCAGCTATGGCACACAGATGTGGGCTTACTGAAACAATCATTACTCAGAACAGACCTGCTGACAACAAATGTTCATTCAAATTATTCGATCCATCTGGATCTCTGGGTCCCTAACTCTTGAAGTGACAGCACAAAACAGTTCACTAGATATAGGGTCAATGTTGTCAGTATTAAGCATTGTTATCCCCTTTTTTTTTTTTTTTTTTTTTTTTTTTTGGCAGAACGAAAACTTGGAAAATCCTGGTCACATTCAGAGATGGTGGCAAAAACAGTCAGCAATATAATTCATCTAAAAATATTTTTAATACTCAAAGTCTTGATTTTGAGCCTTTTAACATTAATTCTCCCAGCAATTTTCTAAAATTTCTAGATATAATTAAGATATTCATAAGAAAAATGTAAAGAACTCCTGTTTGCAGGTTCCTGTTTATAGTTTTAGTGCTTTAAAGTTTTTTTATATACTTTCATCTTCCATTTCAAAGGCTATATTAATTATATAGGAAAAAGCTGATAGAATTTGCAACTCAACAAGCCTATCCTTTAGACAAGAATATAACATACTCAGAAGTCAGAAAAACTGCATCAGCCTGGGCCTGGTGGCTCACGCCTGTCATCCCAGAACTGTGGGAGGCTGCGGTGGGTGGACTGCTTGAGCCCAGGAGCTTGAGACCAGCCTGGGCAAAATGGTGAAACCCTATCTCTGCTAAAAACACAAATATTAGCTGGGCGTACTGGTGTGCCTCTAATCCCAGCTACTCAGGAGGCTGAGGCACAAGAATCACTTGAACCTAGGAGGCAGAAGTTGCAGTGAGCCGAGATCCCACCACTGCACTCCAGCCAGGGTGACAGAGTGAGACTCCCATCTCGAAAAAAAAAAAAAAGAAAGAAAGAAAAGAAAAGAAAAATTGCATCAGTGAAGAACTTTTACCAAAAAAAAAAAAGTCATAAAAAAAGGCTTTACCATTTGCTAGGAACCATTTCACAAAATCCACCTTTATTATAGAAATTATCTTCTGAATCGTTAAGATGGGGCAGGGGAAGGGAAAATGAAGTAGTAAGAAAAAAGAAGCGGGGAAACATATTTTCTTCCTACAAAGATGAGAATAAAGTCCTCACGCTTTGTAAAAGAGGAAAATTACCAGGGTTGTCATGTTTGTCAAACAATAGAGAACCGTCTTTTCATCAGAAAAATTGTAAAGCAAGCATACACCAGCTGGACTACATCAAAAGCAATCAAAGGCAAGGCAAAAAATAAAACCTCCAACTTACCCAAATGCCTGTGGTTCAGAATGCCTAAAGAGAATTAGGCAGACAAAGTTTGTGAGCTCTGATTTACCAACACATATTGGGTTGATGATTCATATCTCCTCATGGAGACTTTACGCCTAAATGAAAATAACTGATCAAAGTGATGAGCAGATAACAGTTGAAAGTAGCAATGATAGCTAACTTCAGATCAGTAGGAAGCCAAAAGAGGCCTATGGAGAAGTGGCTATGGTTCAACTGAGGCAGTGTGATAAATAAAACCAGATGCTGGAAAGGAGTTGGGGGTAGGGTAGTGGTGGTAGAGAGGTGGTTGAGGGTGAACTAGAATACAGAGCAAAGGCATTTAGTAGTAGAGGAATGAATCTTCAGATTAAAGGATCAATATGACACTAAAACTGTTTATGTACTTGGCAAGCTGTGATCCTGCACACCTGAGTAGCAAAATCATGTGTGGAAGAAAGAAATGCAGCTTTATGAGCTCCATGTTTAGTCTCAGCAACAACAGGTGAGACAGATAGGTACAAGATTGGCTAAATAATGCTAAACAGAGGCAGAAATATCTCCCTTAAAGTAAATAACTGACTTTCAAGCATACGTCAGATAGTCGCAGGACACGAAGACACTAGTAAGACCTAATAGGAAGCTTTCTAATCAAACCATCCAGCCCATATTCTAGGCAATGATACCTACTGCCATGTGATCACACTGTCTCCAAACATAAGGAACCAAAAGAAGAAAATCAAGATTCAGGAAAGCCTAATTCAAAGTAAAAATTTACTAAATACGATAGAAGTTTCTGCTGTCCAAAACAAAACAAAATTTTTTTAAAACCAGCATTTTTTTTAAATAAAACAAACATGTAACTTCACCAACAGATACTTATTTTAAATGCCCAGCATGATCCAGAGCCGATTAGAATCTCAATTCCTCATTTCAGAAATATTTGAAACAAAACTAGAGAAACCAGAGAATTTCACACATTCCTTCCCTCCACCTCCATAGCACTTTTTCAAGAAATACATCTTTGCCACAATCAAGGCACAAGTATCTATATCTATCGATCTAACTAGCTATATATTATAGATATTCTGAAAATTCAAGGAAAATGATGACAAAGTACAGAGCATAGATCCACCTATGCAAACTATAAAGAGAACTTCGTTTAGAACAACTTATTTCCTATTGCTTTCTCACAGCATTTGAACAAATACAAATTATTGTTTTTAAACCTAAAAAAATAAATTCAATGCTACAATGTGACACCACATTTCAAAACAATGACATATCTAAAATGTGAAAGAATTTAAAAATACAGAAGCACAAGAAGGAAAGAAATTTTTCCAGTTCCAGAAAACTGCTTCTGTAAAAATATAATATTCTGTACAAGACAGTAGTGGTTCCTAAGAGAATAAATGGCTCAGAATTTGATGAAAGTGTTCCCGCAGCGAACAATTCACTCTGCTTGCAGATTCCAGATGCTCAACATTCCTGACATCAGAACGGAAAAATTTACTGTTAGTCTAGAGAAATTTAATATCACCATTCTTGTCATATCCCTCATAGCTTCATTATTAGTACAAGTCTGGGGAAGCCATAAACCTATGTTAAATGATAAAAAAAGATGTTCTCTGAGTTCAATCATACTCATATAAGCAACCAAAATATCTAGAAGTCATATGGAAAAAGACTTGAGAGACAGAAAAACAAATATGTATTTACGTGTTTTTTGTCTTAGTTCTCACATTTGCATTCTGTGCAGTATGGTCAGGCATCAGACCAAAACGTTTTACTATAACCTAGGGCTAATAAACACTAAAGAACATATATCGACGCCCAGAACAACACTATAAAATTTTATTATATTAATAAAATGGGATACACCAAGCTTTAAATTTTCCACTTTGTCAAAGGTAAAATAATCAGCACTATTCGGTGCCATTCATAACAGGCTGCAATTTTTCTCATTTAAAGTATGTTTTATTTCCAAAAGTACCTATAGTACACTAAAATACTAACACAACCCTGAGACAGGCAATCTCTTTCTCACACTTTCCCTCAACTGCGAATAACTTATTAAAGTATCAGGCAAGCTGAGTTTTTAAACATGCAAAACCATCTAAATAATTATAGGATTGCAGCTTGCTTGATTTATACAATTGCTTTACACAATACAAATTGCTTTATACAATTATCTTAAAGTCTATAAATTCAGGGTGAGTTAACAGGGGAACATGCATACAACTTTACCTAACTTTCATTTTTACATGCCATCTCTAAGCTTTAAATAGGTTCCAATTTGTAATTAACTGTCAATAGTCTGTAGCTTTGCACAAAGTATTCTCTACTACCAAAATAAATATGATGGTAGTTTGATTTTTAGCAGTATTCACCCAAAATAAAAGCCATAGAAAAATGAAAATTACTTCTAAAGCTCATAAATTATGGCCTATAACTGTCCTTTCCAAAAATCGATTGCATTTACATTATATTAAAACAGTTATAGGGTTTCCTACTTGAAGTTATTGGCTATAAAAGCTAAAATGCAGTATTGACTTTATGATATTCATAGTAAGATGGGACTTATCTCAAGCATAACATGTAGTTCGACCAAAGTGGACAGTAAATCTGGATTTTACATTACATTGCAAGGTGGCAATCTAAATCTTACCTCTCATCACACTACTGTAGCCAGCATTCATTGAATTAAGTGGTAAGCAATCGACAGATCAGTAGGTGCTAACCTTGATCAGGAAGGTTATTGGTCATGGCAAGAGAAACCATGGAAGCACAAAGTGACCTATTTGGTTGTAGAGATGATGTAATAGAAAGAGAGGTAGGCTTTTCTCGTAGAGCTGTTATCATAATCAACAGAAATAAAGAATGAGTATGTAGCATCTAATTAATGCTTCCCAGTTTTGCAATGGGACAAAAGCATAAAAAACATCGAGCACATGGTTGGCTCTTAATAAGCAGTAGCTGCTATTGTCATCTTAATCATATCTTCTCAGAGGCTTGTTAGTGGAATTAAAAGGCATTTAAGTGAAAGGAAGGCTCTTAGCAGAGCTCAAGGGACAGAACAATCTTAAATGGCTTTCTTTGCAAGCATTCTCCACGAACAACCTGTTACACAATAATGCAGCCCTGAACTCCTAAAGAACCTTACGCTAACAAAAAGATGAACCCTTGCTTCAATAGGGAAAGACATTGTAGGTTAGAGAGTTTGCAACTAATAATAACTAACACATGAATTTTAGAAAAATAATCTATAAACATAATCTAAGCTGTAAATGGTTTTTTTGGGGTTTTTGTTGGTTTTTTTTTTTTTTTAGCTAAAAATAACAAACTGGTGGTTCACTACTGATTACCAAGCTAAATGCCTCCCAGCCTTTCAATCTACACTCAGGTATTCTCTAAACAGGTGACATTTTTTTAGCAACCAAATTCATAACTATTGGGATTAAATCCTTCCCACCCAAAAGAACAAAGGAGCAGCCAGCAAAACTTCCTGAAACATAATTAAATACCCAGAAACAGATTGGGGATGCACAAAGAACTGAATAAAGATAAGGGTGGCATTTCAAATCAGTTACGCGGTGAGGAATTATTCTACCAAGAGCAGTAACTGCTGGTTCGCCATTTCAGAAACAAGTGAAATCAAATAAACTAGATCCCCACATAATGAGGCAAATCCCAATAATCTCATTACATCCAAATCACGTTATGAAAATTTGGTCTAAGAGACATTCGCTAGAGTAAAAATTCCTTCAAGATACTTAAGGAGGTGACTTTTCTACAACCCCTAAATTTGTTAAGAAGAAACAAAGCAACAGAGTAAAACTCCATCTCAAAAAGAAAAATAAATAAATAAATACACAATTTCACAGAGCTGAGAAAATTCAACTATAAGCGATGCTGGTGATGAATTAGTTTCTGAAAAACCTTTAGATAGTCCGTGCCTTATCTTAAAACATGTTCACTGGAGCTCCCTGAGCAATATTTTTTAAATCTAGGTTAATCGAGTTCTGCACTATATTGGAAAGAGAAGTTTAATATTTAATATGAGTGCTGGCAAATAAAATATTTTAAAGTTTTTTAATCAATATTTTCAATAGTGCTACGCTAGCTGTTTAATTCCATCTTAACAGAATGAAATCATCTAGATTTGATCTCCATTTTTACAGGAACTGCTTACCATCCATCCCTAAAGTTATCTTCTAAGAGGAAAAATAGTCATGTTGTTTGAATGACAAAAAAGTTCATATTCACAAACAGAAAAGACTATTTTAATATTGAACAATTCTACATCAACAGGAATCTGAACTCTACCAAGACCTTAATATATTTGGTCACTCAGGCCATCACAAATCTTTTAAGGACCGAACCCTAAGATTTGTGCTAGGATTTAAAAACAAAACAAAAAAAAAAGTGGCTGGGCACAGTGGCTCAGGCTTATAAATCCCAGCATTTTGGGAGGCTGAAGCAGGAGGACCACTTGAGCTCAGGAGTTTGAGACCAGCCTGGGTAATATGGTGAGACTCTATCTCTACGAAAATAAGAAATCAGCCAGGTGTAGCGGCCTGTGCCTGTAGTCCCAGCTGAGGCAGGAGGATCACTTTAGCCCAGGAGTCGAGGCTGCAGCGAGCCCTGATTGCGCCAATGCACTCCAGCCAGAGTGACAGAGTGAGACTCTGTCTCAAAAAATTAAAAATTAAAAAACTGAACAATAAAAAATAAAAAAGCAAAACTTTTCTGTGGCAATGAATATTACAATTTTTAAAACCTAGTGATTCGGCTAATTTTAGGCAGTATTACATACACATAAGCATACTGGGGATCTGGGCTATAAAAATAGCCTCTCAAGTTCAAAACCAGCCCGGCCCATGTGGCGAAACCCCATCTCTAATAAAATTACAAAAATTAGCCGGATGTGGTGGTGGCCACCTGTAATCCCAGCTACTTGGAAGGCTAAAACAGGAGAATCGCTTGAACCTGGGAGGGGGAGACTGCAGTGAGCCGCGATCGCACCACTGCACTCCAGCATAGGCAACAGAGCAAGCCTCTGTCTCTGTCTCAAAAAACAAAAAACCAAAAAAAAAAAAATAGCCTCCCAATATAACTAATCAAACTTATTAATATTTTATAAGACCACTGAAAAATACTCTCTTAAATTTAAGAGTCACTTGTTAGAGAATTTTCTCCTGAGCAAGAAACTGGTAGGAAGCGAGGATGGGCATTTTCCATACTGATCACTGAGCTCCAATCTTCTGAGGAAACAGTGCAAGAGATCAGATTAATTCTTGTTTCTTAAGGTGCGGCCTGCCAAACAATACGGGGTCCCAATAATCTTCCAAGTGGTCCACAAGCTGCTTCAGTAAGATTTTGTTCACCAATGCTCAAATTTGCAACATGATTATAATTTTTGCAGAAATCTCATTCCATCACTGTTCCATAAGGCTATACAAGTACTGTAGAGATTATGTTTGTCAGAGTTCTTCTAATTAACTTCCACTGTCATTTGCTTATTGCCATTTGTGTTTGGAGAATTACTGCTTTACATAATTACAATTATATTGAGCCATATATCCTACTGAGTAAAACGGATCAAAGACAGAATTAGTTCACAGTAGTAATTAAAAATAGTAAGGCAAACATAGAGGCTCCCAATCTTCTGAATATTTCTAATCTGAGTCTCAAGTGTTATAAGGCTACAAAAGAAAGTAAATATAAGGCTATTTACTTACAAACTGAAATGTATAATATTAGGCTTCATTTCAACATCTCTTCCCACCTAACACACGCCCACTCTATTAATGTCATCGGTCTTTATCTTGGATGCCATAAATGTCATTGCAAAAATGCACGATTTTGGCCAGGTGCTGTGGCTCACGCCTGTAATCCCAGCAATTTGGGAGGCGGAGGCAGGAGGATCACTTGAGGTGAGGAGTTTGAGACCAGCCTGTCCAACATGGTGAAACCCCATCTCTACTACAAATACAAAAATTAGCTGGGTATGGTGGTGCATGCCTGTAATCCTAGCTACTCAGGAGGCTGAGGTGCAAGAATCACTTGAACCCAGGAGGTGGAGGTTGCAGTGAGCCAAGATCATGCCACTGCACTCCAGCCTGGACTACAGAGTGAAACTCCATCCCAAAAAGAAAAATAAATAAATAAATACACAATTTCACAGAGCTGAGAAAATTCAACTGTAAGCGATGCTGGTGATGAATTAGTTTCTGAAAACCCTTACCCGGTTAACATCTAAGGAAGAAAAAACGAACCTGCTTGACAACATATTACACTTCAAAAGAGAACACTGTGAATATCAAAGTTTAAAAAAAAAACCTAGAGACACTGAAGACTTCAAATTTTTTTGTTAAAATGCTCTTTTCATTGACTTTCTGGAAGTAAAACAAAGTGCTGTAACAAAATGTTGCGAGCAATATTACACCAACAAAGAAAAATTCAGCAGAATCCATTCTACGTTCTACAAATTAGCACAAAGCTAAAATTATAACCTAATATGTCCTTTATTAAATTAAAAACACGATAATTTGTTTCCCTTTTCTGGAAAATGTTCTGATCATTTTTCCTACCATTCAATATGCTCTTTCCATCCCCCGTTTAACATACATTAATTTTATATGGCCCTTTTCTGCTATTCCATTACTGTAAGATAACAAAAGCATCAATGGAGAAAGTTAACAGGATTCCAACCTTAAAACACAGTGTGAATCTACCTGTGTTAGGAGAAGTTAAACTAAAAATGCATTTAGGTAACCAAAAAATAAAGTACCAAAACATGACCATAAGAATTAGATTTTGTTTCTCAAAAAAATTAAAATAAAAATTTTTTAATTCTAAATTTAAAAATTGTGAGAGCCAATTTCCCCATCCCCAGTGCTCTGTCAGTTAAGAAATTCTGTCAAACAGTGGTATAAAGCCATCAAAGTTCTCTAGTAACTTTTAAATAAAGAACACTGACCTATTCTGCAAATAAACACAAACTAGTGCTTTCAAGGATAAAAACTGGTAGTCACTAAACGCAGAGATGAAGAACTACATACAGTGCTGGGACAATGGGATTTCCACATACAGAAGAATGAAGTTCAACCCTTACCTCACACCACATACAAAAATTAGCTCAAAATGGATCACTGACCTAATATTTGAACTAAGACCATAAAACTCTTACAAGAAAACATAGGAGTAAATCTTCATTACCTTGTAGTTGATAATGGATTCTTAGATATGTCACCAAAAACATAAACAACATAAGAAAAATTTGATAAACTGAACATCAAAATTAAAAACATTTGTCCATCAAAGGACATTATCAAAAAAGTGAAAAGACAACCTACAATGCAGGAGAAAATATTTGCAGATCATAAATGTGGTAAGTGTTTAATATCCAGAACATAGAGAGAACAGGGAAACTCAACAAAGACAATCCAATTAAAAAATGGATAAAAAACTTGAGTAAACATTTCTCTAAAGACGACAAATGGCTAAAAAGTACATGTAAAACTGCACAATGTCATTAGTCATTAGGGAAATGCAAATCAAAATCACAATGAAATATCACTCCACACTGTCCTACAATGGCTATAATCAAAAATTACAGGAAATAACAAATGCTGATGAGGATGTGGAGAAATTGGAACCCTCACATATTGCTGGTAGAAATGTAAAATGTTTCAGCATCCATGGAAAATAGGTTGGTGGTTCCTTAAAAAGCTAAACACAGAATTACCACATGACCAGGAAACTACACTCACAGAGATATACTTATTTTTGTGACAACGAATATTACATTTTTTAAACCTAGTGACTTGGCTAACTGTGGGCAATATTATATACACATAACCATCTAAATCAAGGACTCAAAGAGATACCTGTATCGCAATGTTCATTGTAGCATTACACACAATAGCCAAAATATGGAAATATCTCAAGTGTCCACCAACTGATAAATGGATAAGCCAAATGCAGTATATACATACAATGGAATATTATCCACCAGAAAAAGAAATTAATTTCTGATACATGCTACAACACAGATGAACCTTGAAAACATTATGCTAAGTAAAATAAGTCAGTGAAGACAAAGACAACTACTCTATGATTCCACTTATATGAAATATCTAAAATAGACAAATTCTAGAGACAGAAAGTAGAATGGTGATTGACAAGGGTTGGAGGGAGAGGGACAGGTAAAGTTACCCTTTTTTTTTTTTTTTTTTTTGAGCCTCACTCTGTCACCCAGGATAGAGTGCAGCGGTGCAATCTTGGCTCACTGCAACCTCCACCTCCCAGGTTCAAGCTATTCTCATGACTCAGCTTCCCAAGTAGCTGGGATTACAGGCGCGTGCCACCATGCCTAGCTAATTTTTGTATTTTTGGTAGAGACGGGGTTTCACCATGTTGCCCAGGCTGGTCTCGAACTCTTGATCTCAGGTGATCCACCCACCTTGGCCTCCCAAAGTGCTGGGATTACAGGAGTGACCCAGCGCACCCAGCCAGGTGAAGTTACTCTTAATGAGAACTGAGTTTCTGTATGGGATGAAAAGAATGTTTAGGAAGCAGATAGTGGTGATGATCATAAAACATTTTGAATGCAATTAATTACACTGAATTTTACACTTAAAAATGGTAAAAATGGCACATTTTATATCATACATATTTTATCTCAATAAGAAAACCTTAAAAATGAAAAATAAACTACATAGACATCATTAAACATTGCACTCCTTACAGCAAAAACAGAATTCACACTATTGCCATAAAGATTCTAAAGTGAGCAACGAAATGAAACACAAATATTATGCACTGATAAAGATTATTGATAAAATTCCCATATGAAAGGACTTTTTTTTAACAGTGAAGGCATGCAATGTAGTAAACTAATCACTATTATGTATGCTTGCTAGCGATATTTTACCTTACCATTAAAGGAAGCTACAGATATGACAAACATTGAGACATACTCTCTGCACGCAGGAAAGACATTGTAAGAAAAGAGTGCTCAGTGATTTTGCTTTTGTTTATCACTGAAAACCCCATAATACCTGGAGAGGACTTTTTCACTTAGTTCTAAATATTTTGTGAGTAGTGACAAGGACAACAGTAAGTGTACTGATTCACCGTTAAAGAACACAAGCTCTGTGTACAAGGAAGTACATTACTCCCAAAAAGAAGGTATTCCCAAATGCCAGTTCATACACCACTTCTTGTTCATAGAGAAAAGCTTGCAGTCAACTATGTGCATAACAATCTTTTTTTAAATTTAATTTTTATTTTCAGTTCCAGGATACATGTGTAGGATGTGCAGGTTTGTTACATACATGTAAATGTGTGCCATGGTGGTTTGCTGCACCTATCAACCCATCACCTAGGTATTAAGCCCAGCATGTAGCTATTTTTCCTGATGCTCTCCCTTCTCCCATCCCCTACCCCTGACAGGCTCCCATGTGTGTTGTTCCCCTCCCTGTGTCCATGCATTCTCATTGTTCAGCTCCCACTTACAAGACAGAACACGTAGTGTTTGGTTTTCTGTTCCTGTGCAAGTTTGCTGAGGCTTCCAGCTCCAACCATGTCCCTACAAAGGACATGGTTGATCTTGTTCTTTTTTATGGCTGCACAGTATTCCATGGTGTATATGGACCACATTTTCTTTATTCAGTCTATCATTGATGGACATTTGGGTTGATTCCATGTCTTTGCTATTGTGAATAATGCTGAACATAATGCTATTCATAATGTCACAGTGAAGATATGCATGCATGTATCTTTGTAACAGAATGATTTATATTCCCCTGGGTATACACCCAGTAATGGGATTAGTGGGTCAAATGGTATTTCTGTTTCCAGATCTCTGAGGAATCACCACACTGTCTTCCGCAATGGTTGAACTAATTTACACTCTCACCAACAGCATAAAAGCATTTTTATTTCTCTACAGCCTCACCAGCATCTGTTGTTTCTTGACTTTTTAATAAGTGCCATTCTGACCGAACTACACGCCCAACAATCTTAATTTGCTCCAAAAGACAACTGAAAAGTATGAATATGAGCAAGCCACATCAGCAAATTATACTTCCTAAGCAAACTGATCTATAGTGTAAACAATTTGAACACTGGCCAAACATTTTTAAAAGAACTAAGCAGCACTTCTTGGTCGGGCACGGTGGTTCATATCTGTAATCCCAGCACTTTGGGAGGCCAAGGTGGGCGAATCACCTGAGGTCAGGAGTTCAAGACCAGCCTGGCCAACATGGTGAAACCCCGTCTCTACTAAAAATACAAAAATTAGCCAGGTGTGGTGGCGCATGCCTGTAGTCCCAGCTACTCAGGAGGTAGAGACATGAGAATCACTTGAACCCAAGAGGCAGAGGCTGCAGTGAGCCGAGATCACACCACTGCATTCCAGCCTGCACGACGGAGTGAGACTCCATCTCAAAAAAAAAAAAAAGAAAGAAAGAAAAGAAAAAGAACTAAGCAGTTGCTTCTTATAAAAAATAAAAATTATCATTGAAATTAAAAACTTAACCCCAGCATGTAAAGGAGATCAATAAAGCTCAAAAAAGAATTAACCAAACAGAAGATAGGTGAGAATTACTCAAAGGGCTGATGGAAAGACCAAAAAAGACCGAAATAAATAAGGGGGATAAGAAAGATAAGGGATAGAAGAAATGTCTTACGCATATTTAACTGGCACACTAGAATGATAGGAGAGAGGAAGAATGAAGTACAGATAACATTTTAAAAGATTAACAGCTGAAAATTTTCCAGAATTCACAAAATACACGGATATATAAGCATTCAAAAGGTCAAATGAATTCTGGATAAGGCATAGAAAGTGAAATTCCACCTAGACACAGAATAGTGAAAGTGCAGACATCTAAGAAAAAAAGAAAATAATAAAAACAGCCAGAGAAAGAAGCCAGATTACTTCCAAAGAGAGAGCCTGACAACTGACTTTTAAATAGCCACTTTGAATATATAATTTCATTGCTTCTTGTTTTCAGCACACTGAGGAAAAAATAATAACTGCTAACCTAGCGTTATGTGCTTGGTAAAAACTACTTCCAAGAATGAGCGCAAATACAAACATTTTCAGCAATGACAGAGACAGTTTGATAGCAGTAGACCTTCAAAATAGGAAATTCTAAAGATTTTTACTGTAAGCAGATGGAAAAACCATGGTGGATGAAAATGCTGAGTTGTGAGTTGGAGGTAAACAAAGAAAATGGTAATATGTGAGGAACTCTAAATGAATACTGATAATATAAAACTGTGACAATGGGCCGGGCGCGGTGGCTTACGCCTGTAATCCCAGCACTTTGGGAGGCCGAGGCGGGCAGATCACGAGGTCAGGAGATCGAGACCATCCTTGCTAACACGGTGAAATGCGTCTCTACTAAAACTACAAAAATTAGCCGGGCATAGTGGTGGGCGCCTGTAGTCCCAGCTACTCGGGAGGCTGAGGCAGGAGAATGGCATGAACCCGGGAGGCAGAGTGTGCAGTGAGCCGAGATTGAGCCACTGTACTCCAGCCTGGGCGACAGAGCAAGACTCCGTGTCCAAAAAAAAAAAAAAACTGTGACAATGATGTCTTCAAGGTCTGGGTTTTTTTATTTAAAATAGAGAATGAAAATACATGACACAGTAGCATGTAAGTTGGGCACCTATGAAGTAGAAGTCTTTTAAGGTCCTTAGCTTGTCCATGGTGACAATAAAGGCAGAGATTAATGTTGAAATTTTGCAATAAAGGATTCAAGTAATATTGAAGGAAACTACCAAAAGAACAGAAAGAGAATTTATAACATCAGGAAAGTTAGAGGGGAAAAACGAAAATGACAGAGATATTCTAATCAATCCAAAGAAGATAAAAGTAACAGAAAAAAAGGAAGAATAGGACAAAGAGAAAGCACAAAATGGGATGGTAGATTTTAAGTTTTAAAAGTCAGTCATTATGTTAACTGTATTGAAAATCCTCTAGTTGAAAGCAAAGATTGGTGCAACCCCGAAAAGCTTCAATTACAAGCAATTCACAAGAGCTCTATCAATACATCAGGAACACAGGAAAGCCGAAAGTAAAAGGATAGAAAAAGATAAGCCACTCAGTGCTAACAGAAAAAAAAAGTATACACTTCAATATAAAATTTTTAAAGGCTTAATTTACCAACAAAATAACATATTTAAATATACAAAAGAAAGCCAGGTGCAGTGGCTCACGCCTGTAATCCCAGCACTTTGGGAAGCTGAGGCAGGCAGATCACTTGAGGTCAGAAGTTCAAGACCATTCTGGCCAACATGGTGAAACCCCATCTCTACAAAAAAAATACAAGAAGTTAGCTGGCATGATGGTGCATGCCTGTAGTCCCAGCTACTCCAGAGGCTGAGGCAGGAGAATTGCTTGAACCCAGGAGGTGGAGGTTGCAGCGAGCCAAGATTGCGCCACTGCACTCCAGCCTGGGCGACAAAGAGAGACTCTGTCTCAAATAAATAAATAAACTAAACAAAAACTGATAGAACTACAAGATAAATCCATAATCGCTGAGGGAGATTTTTAAAACTACTTATCTTGGTAACTGAAAGAATAAGCAACAACAACAAAAAATCAATTAGAATACAGAATATTTGAATGACTTAATTAATAAGCTTGACCTAATAGACACATATGGAAAACTACACTCAATAATTACAGAATATACCTATTGTTAAACACATTCAGAATACTTATTGAAATTAACCATATGTCTAGCCATAAGTCTAAACAAATTTCAAAGGACTAAAATGGTGCAAATTCAGCTTTCTGACCACAAAGCAATTAAGTTAAAAAATCAGTAACAAAAACAAAAACTGAAAAAACCTCTTATGCAAATTTTTTATTCTAAATAATCAATTACAAAAATTCTAAAGCAAAGGAAACACTTAATAAAATTAGAAAATAGTTTTAAATTATACCACAAATAAAGCCAATAAAACTTAGTGAGAAATAGTCTTAAATGTGAACATTAGGAAAAGGGAAAGATTAAATATTCATAAACAAAATATTTCTAGAAATTAGAAAAAGAACAGTAAAAACTAATGAAATAAAAACAAATGTACAATACAGAAAATAAAGCCATAAGTTTTACATCTAAAAAGACTAATAGAATTGACAAAACTCTCACAAAATTAAGAGGAGAGAGGAAGAGAGTGCAAAAATGACCAATATCAGGACCAAAAAAAAAAAAGCATCAATATAGAAACTACAGGTATGAAGTAATAATATGAATAATTTTTCCCAAAAAATTTGAAAATTCTGATAAAATAGACAGTCTTAGAAAACTGTAATTCACCAAAATTGACTCAAGAAGAAACAGAAAGCTAGAATATTCTTTTAACTTTTAAAATGAATGAATTAGTTACCAAAAAACATATCAAAAAGAAAATTCCCAGGTACAGCTGACCTAAGTTAATTTCAATCTTTCACAAACTCTTCCACAGAAGGGGAAAGGCTCCTCCCAATACACTACATGAGACCAGCATGACTTTGTGAAATTTGGGAAAGAATGAAAAAGTGAAATTACAACTGAACTCACTCATCAACACAGATCTCAAATTCTAAACAAAATACAAGCAAACCAAATCCAAAAATATATAAAAAGGACAGTAAATTATGACCAAATTGGGTTTATCCCTAGAATGCAAGTTGGTTTAACATTCAAAAATCAATGTAAGGCCAGGCACAATAGCTCACACCTGTAATCCCAACACTTTGGGAGGCCAGTGGTGGAATGATTACTTGAGCCCAGAAGTTTGAGACCAGCCTGGGCAACACAGGAAGACCTTGTCTCTACAAAAAAAAAAAAAAAATTAGCCAGGCATGGTGGCATGCGCCTATAATCCCAGCTACTTGAGATACTGAGGCAGGAGCATCCTAGGAGTTTGAGGCTGCAATGAGCTACAATTGCACCACTGCACTCCAGCCTGGGTGACAGAGTGAGACCCTGTCTCTTAAAACACACACACGCGTGCACACACACACACACATTGATTGGTAATGTAAGATGGATTGGATTGCTTTTCTCTTCTCTTAAAGAAAATAGTACACATGAAGAGGCAAGCAAAGAGTAGACAGCCAAAAATATAGAAGAAAAAGCTTTATGGAGGTGTGTCAGGGAGTTAATTTTTTTGAAATTATACTTTTCTCCTGGATTCTATAATACTTGTTATATGTAGCCACTTTTGAAAATTTACAATGTGTTTTCATTTTTTTTCATTCTAAATAAATATTCACTTTCAAACTAAAAACTGCTTATGGTGTAATTCCATTTATAAAGTTCAACCAGCAAAATTAAACCATATTGCCTATGAATGCTTATATAAATCACAAACTCTGCCTTATGCGGAGTGTGAGGTAGGAGTCATTAAGGGGGTTGGGAAGACTGTGACTGAGAAGAGATACACAGGCTGCCTTCAAGGTGTGGGAATTTTTGACCTAGGTGGATGTTGGTCACATGGATATGACCAGGTCACATGGATGCTGGCTTATAACCACTTTTAAAACGCTACTTATAAAGATTTTTTATATGCATTTCTGTACCTATATTATATTTCACATTATATGGTGCTTGTATAAATCATAATGAAATTACGAAACTGAAACTAATATAGGTATTATGCAGGAAAGGACTGACTCCATAAGATTAAAAACTATAAAGATACTATGGCACTATCCCGGGAATAAAAATAAAATCAACTCTCTAGCTAATAAAAGTTGTTTCCCATGGGTTAACAATTCCGATCCTGCTATACTGGTACACATACACTGGGACTGAACAATTAAGTAAATCTGTGGTGGATGGTAGTAGCAGGTTTTCCACTGTTGGAGGGGGAAGAGGCTACAATGATCTATTTGCCAATGATTAGAGTTGAAAACATCAATGAGAACTCATATTTAGTTTAGTATAGTTACAGATGATTACACATAGAAATGTTCATATATGCTTATGTGTGTGTACGCATGGGTTAACCTACACACATACATTTCTTTGCTCGTCAGCTGAAAGAGCCTTAAAGAAACAACACTCCGGCCAGGCGCGGTGGCTCACGCCTGTAATCCCAACATTTTGGGAGGCTGAGGCAGGCGGATCACAAGGTCAGGAGATCGAGACCATCCTGACTAACACGGTGAAACCCCATTTCTACTAAAACAAATACAAAAAATTAGCCAGGCATGGTGACGGGCACGTGTAGTCCCAGCTACTCGGGAGGCTAAGGCAGGAGAATGGCATGAACTTGGGAGACGGAGCTTGCAATAAGCCGAGATAGCGCCACTGCACTCCAGCCTGGGTGACAGAGCAAGACTCTGTCTCAAAAAAAAAAAAAGAAAAAAAAAAAAAAAGAAACAATACTCCAAGGCTGAGTGCGGTGCCTCATGCCTGTAATCCCAGCACTTTGGGAGGCTGAGGCAGGAGCATCACTTGAGCTCAGGAGTTTGAGACCAGCCTGGGCAACACAGGGTAACCCCATCTCTACCAAGAAGAAAAGAATTGAAAAGAAAAAAGAAAGGAAAGGAGAGGGAGAGGGAAAGAAGAGAGAAGACAGAGGAGAGAGGAGAGAGGAGAGACAAGGGAGGAGGGAGGAGGGATGAGAGAGGAGGGAGGAGAGAAAAGAAACGAAACGAAACCAAAGGAAAAAGAAACAACACTCCAGTAGCGATGAGCAAACCTATTGCCCAGATCTTGGTTTCTAAGCCCATTCCCCAACGAAAGGAAGGAGAGCTCCTTAGAGAAATGTCTACTTCTAGGACTGAGGCAGGAAATATACAAGATGAGCCAGGAATATTTGTAGTATCAAAAGTAAGGAAGTGATAAAAACAAATGAGCGCACGTTGATGGGGGTTATCAAAGAAGCCACCTCAAAGAGCTCCCAAGGGCCAAAGCTGGAACAATTTGAGCAACAAAATAAAGTAGTCATGGCTTATAACCCAAATTACAAAATAAGTATCCATGACTCCCTATTGATCTGAATGATTGAATAAATTAATAAATGGGAGAGAAAAGACAAAGAATTCCAAATAATCTAGATAGCCCCTTTACCCTAAAGGAGGAGAAACGGCACATGCTACTCTAAGTGTGGGCTGCACAGAGAGACTTTTTCCAAAGATTACAGTATGGAAAGGGTGAAACAAAGAGAAATCTTACAGTGGAGAAACCTGACAAACAGTACATTAGGCAGGTCACCAACATTAATGTCAACAGTTATAAATCGAGTTGATAGAATGTACCCTCACTGTGATATGACGACAATGGCCCTTCACCACTGTGACCTGACCCCACAAACACATAACCCCAATCTTTTCACAAGAAAAATATCAGACAAATTCCAGGAGAGGGGAATCCTTACACTATACGTGACCAGAACTCCTCAAAACTCTCAAGGTCGTCAAAATCAACGACCGTCTTTTGGGTTTTGTTGTTTTTTGTTTTGTTTTGTTGTTTTGTTTTTTTTCGAGACAGGGTCTCACTCCATCATCCAGGCTAAAGTGCAGTGGTGCGATCACTGCTCACTGCAGCCTGGACCTCCCAGGCTCAGGTGATCCTCCCACCCCAGCCTTCCAGGCAGCTGGAACTACAGGCACATGCCACCATGGCCCAGCTAATTTTTTGTATTTTTAGTAGAGATACGGTTTCACCAGGTTGCCCAGACTGGTCTCAAACTTCTGGGCTCAAGAGATCTACCTGCCTCAGCCTCCCAAAGTGCTGGGATTAAGGTGTCAGCCACTGTGCCTGATTTCTAAAGTCTTAGAAACCATTATGGCCAAGAGAAGTTTAATGAGAGTTGACAACTAAATGTAATATGGTATTACAAATGAGATCCTGGAACAAAAAAAAAAAATGACATTAACGGAAAATGAAGGAAATCTGAATAAAGTATACATTTTAGTTAATAATCGTGTATCAATATCGTTTCTCCAATTAAAATGAATTTACCATACTAATGTAAGATGCTAACAACAGGGGAAACTAAGGCAAGGCATATTGAAACTCTCTGTACTGTCTTCATAGTTTTTCTGTAATTCTAAAATTGCTCTAAAAAATAATCTATTAAAAAAATTTAATATAATCAACAGATCATTACAGCCAAGGAAGAGAGCACAGAACATACATGTAATGCTGAATTATGATAGAGGGGATATTAAAAATATACATAGAAAGAACAGACTATTGAATAAGTGATCTGGGGATTACTTGGTGGGCCACATGAAAAAATAAAATCAGGTGAGATTAGACTCTACTGCCACGCTCCACATACAGATTGCAGTTGGATTACAATTTTAAATGTGTAAAAACAAATCTTTAAAATAACTACTAAAAATCTTAGAGAATATCTTCATAATCCTGGCATAGGAAAGTCCTTCTTAAGCAGAAGAAAAGTAGCACACAAATCAATACAGAAAAGATTGATTTGACTACAAAAAAGTTTTCAACTATTATAGAAGAAATGTTATTATTTAAGGAATAAAAAGGACAAATGATTGACCAGAAGAAATGGTGTTCAACCTATAATGGCTCAAAGGATTAGTATACAAAATATAAATACATTCTGCACGTAAATTAGAAAATGATAAACCAGTACAAACAATGGGGAAGAGATATGAATAGATGAATCATAGAGGAATAGCAATGAAACAAATGAAAATACGCTAGCTATCAGTAGTAATGCACATTTCACACTTAAGAGTTCATGTTTTTCCCAACAGATTGGTAAAACTTATAAAGATGGACAATATTTAATATTGCCAAGAATGTAGGGAAAAGGATCTTTAATACACTGACCGTAGATTATATGGTGGTTTAACCACTCTGGAGGACAATTTGACATCATTAAATGTGTATATCTTCCCTTCCAAAAAATTTACAAAAGGAGCAAAACCAGGCTTTCGTTAACAGCAATATGGTTCACTAAATAGCGATATGATGGAAAAGTATGCATTAGTTTAAAAGAATGAGATAAATATATAGATGTATAGAGAGATTACAGATAAACATGTGTAAACACACAAACACTTTTCTATATTTAACATGGGAATATCTCTTCAAGAATATAGTTTGGTGTAGAAAAAAAGTTGAATAATAATAAATAGGGCATAACAAAATCTGTGACTAAAAAGAAAAGGAAAAGAGACTCAAGAACCATGTATTTATGACATATACATGCAAGTACTGAATGAACAGGAAACTCTTATAGGCTACTTATCAAACGGAGAAAAAAAAAATGAGATCGGGGAAAGCGGCATGTTTTTATGTATTACTTGTATAATAAGATTTTTTTTTTCTTAGTGAAATAAGCAAGAAGGGAAAGAAGAAGTAGTAAAAGTTTTACACAAAATGTATTTTCCCAAATGAGCAATCCACGTATCTAGGCTGCTGTTAGTCGGGTGCCTTGCTCCTGTGGCACCAGGGTCTGAGTCTAACTCTGTTCCCCTGGAAACCTGATAACAGGATGACATCAGCCATACTGCTAAGCAACGCTGCTCAGGGGAAAAATGACCCCTGACTGGCCAGTTGCAAACATCTGATGCATACGCCGTACTTTGCGGCTTCTGTAAATGCAGAGACTCTTGTCTTCTGTGCTTCACTCAAACCTTGTGGGGAGATAAGGTCAAAAAACATCATAAAGCAAGGTGTCATTCAGATTGGCACTTTAGATTTGCACTAAGTGAGCTGGCTGTGTGTGGAAAAGCCCTTTTTAAATTCTTGATAGCCTATGCTATTTTTCATGACTGACACCTAAACTGCCTTATAAACTATAAATACTCCATTTTAATCCTCCTTCAAGTAATATGTAAGCAACAATATTTTGCATTCAATTAAACTAAGGCATTTGGGGTGAACAGCAAGGTTTAAAACATATTCATTACACAACTGTAGTAAATTTATGGTTCACATAAATTTTATCCATAATTTCCCAAAGCACTATGGAAAGTTAAATCATTCATTTTTATAAAGTAGAACACAATGTGGGACTATATAAAACCTAAAAAGAAGAAAAAAATTTCCAAAGGGTCTGACTTCCAAGTTAAGGTCTTGAGAAAGAAAAGCTTTACGTAATTTAACAATCAAATTTCTTGCTGATAAAAACGAATCCTCAGTGTAAATCACAATGGAAAAAACAATCATTCTTGATAAAGATGAGACAAAACAAAAAAAAGACGGGACAAAACTTGCCAACGTATAACTATGGATATGCCCGAAATGGTAAAGAATTACATTTGCAAATAGTGCAAATGAAAATGCCAGTGTAACATAATACAAGATAAAACTGAATTTGTGTTTGGGCGTTTTTGAGATGATAGCACCAGTCGTTGTAATTGTCCCACCTGAGACAGTCATCTCGGCTGGTTAGAGAGCTATATCAACCAAATTCAGGATGGCCCCATAAAAAACAGAGAACATTCCTTTTCGTCATACTGTGTTATCACTTCTTTCAAGGGGCTTTAAAAATGCATGACATAGGCCCCCAACCCCATTTACATTTTGTTTTAGTAGTTCTTAGAGGCATCCAGGATTCTACACTTTGAAAAAGTGCTGATTCTGGTCCAGAATAGGACCTCAAAGAGGCATCTACCACCACACTTCTACTTCCCTGAATCAGATCAGAAGGGGAGGATTTTATGTACACACGCGTCCATGTGAGTTTTTTTTTCCTTTCTTAGAAACACCTACTCTAGGTATCTCAAAGTCTTATAACTGATAATAACATGAAATGTTTGTTAGTTTTAACTGAATCCCTTAACGATATATATCAATTTCAGGATAGTTTTACCTCTGGTGACAGAGAGAAAACAGAGAATTGGGGTGAGGATAATGGTTTAATTCTTAAAGAAAAAAAAGAGAAAAATCAGAATCAAGTGTGGCAAACAGTTCCTATCTGTTATACAACTGAGTGAAGGATAATATGGGTATCACAGTATTTGCCATACTTTTCTGTAAGTTTCAAATGCTTAATTTTTTAAATTAAATGCACAGAATTATTCTAAAAGCAAGACAGAACGAGAGCATCAGCACACGCCATCACTACCTGGAGAAAGAGGCAGGGAGCCCATGTCCTCCAGTAACTTTTACCTAGGAGGGCATCCCTGAGTTGATCTCATGCCCCTAGAGTTGGTGACAGAGAAACAAGTATGATCTGCCTGAATGCTTAAAGCAATGTTGTATTTCACTGTGAACAAGATTTAAGCAAAGATGGAATAAGAACTTCCCCTCTTGGGGTCACATACCGGTGTCACTCCCAGATCCTGTTGACAAAGCTGGCATGATGCAAGGTGTAGGAACAGGTCAGCCGACCGCTCTCCAGACACCCTGCCCTCAGACAGCCACAGGGAATTCCAATTCAACAGCCTGCAGCCACGTTGTCTACCAAGATCTGTATATTTTGTAAGCCGTTTCTAGAAAGGAAAGAAACATTTATCTTTTTAAAAAAGGGACTGTCACCAAATCACAACATTCTGTAACTAATTCAAAATTCTCATCCCAATCACTATTGGAGACATCACAACTCTTCAGAATTTTTTCTACAGACCACATGCAAACATGAACTGTGAGAGTTTCTGGTCTTGATGAGCAACTTCTGATTGAAAGCGTGAATATTCTGAATGTGTGTGTTGAGGCTTCCTTAAAGATTTTTACATTTGGGTTGTGGAATGCTGACTGGATACATGGATAATTTTAAGAAGCTTCTGTAAGTCAATGCCATTCTCAACTTCATTCCCTGTGTTACCATAATTCTCAGCTACATTTCTAAATGTAGAACAGAGACTATATAAATTGTCAGAAACTTATAATTAACTTTTTTTTTTTTTTTTTGATACGGAATCTTACTCTGTCACCCAGGCCGGAGTGCAGTGGTGCAACTCGGCTCACTGCAACCTCTGCCTCCTGAGTTCAAGCAATTCTCCTGCCCCAGCCTCCTGAGGAGCTGGGATTACAGATGCCTGCCACTAAGCCTGGCTAATGTTATTTTTTTATTTTTTTATTTTTTTAAATAGAGACGGGGGTTTCACCATGTTGGGCAGGCTGGTCTTGAACTCCTGACCTCAAGTCATCCGCCTGCCTCAGTCTCTCAAAGCGCTGGGATTACAGGTGTGAGTCACCGCACCCAGCCTAATTGTATTTTTTTAAATAGCTCATCCTAATATGACAAATGCATGGTTCTCTAACTGAAGTCTGCAACTAACCTTGAAGGAATATTTACTAGAATGGAAGCAAGATGTTATTATAGATTTACAGAAATGTTAGTAATCCAAAGTAAATCTAACAATCCAAGCTAGCATACACAAGTAAATTCCTTTAGTAAAAACTAACCCTTGCTGTATCTGGAAAAATATTAACTTTTTCAGTAACTGTCTTAACTAGTGTTTATCCTCAGATGAGCGGTAAAGGCAGTATAGCATATTAGTTAAGAACAAGGGATCTAGAGTTTGACCTAATCTTTAATGCTGCTAGTTCTGTGATCTTCAGCAAGGAATTTCATCTTCTTAAGCCTTAACTTCCTTATACGCAAACAGAGACATGAGTAAATTAGAACTGTTCGGTAATTAAATATACTCATGTAATGCAGTGTCTGACACATGGTAAATAAACAAGAAACACTGGTTGTTGGGGTTTTCTTAATTCAGGTAATGAGATTATAAAACGAAAACATAAAAGAAAGTAGCAAGATTAAAATTTACATTGGCCTAACACCTAGAGGGAGGCCATCTGGTTTAAATTTGGATCACCCCTGGCTAATAATGGAAAAAGTACTCCATTTACATTTTTGTAGAAATCAGAAGAACCACACAATGTGTTTTCAGTTCATTTTTAACGCACTTTCCTCAATTCTCTATAAAGCAAATTCAGTAATTTAGAAGCATATTTTTAACATACATTAACAACAACAAGAAAACATTGGAAACACTGGAAAAACTGGTTCACATCAATTCTTAAAGCCTTTAAAGTTGCTGATTCAAACTGCAGAATAAAGAGAAATGAACTTGCCAAATTTTACTTTAAAAAATCCAAACTGTAAGATTCTATTAAAGCCTTCTAAATTTGTTTTTTAATTGTTAAAGTGAAAATTAGTATTAAAAACTTCACCATCAAAGGGATTATTTTAGATCAGACTATCTGCTGCAATACCTTGAATTTTGCTTTATGTTATTGCAAAGGCTGACATAGTTAAAACATGCATACACATCCATACGGAAAAGAGTGCTAATTTAAAATATGAGAATTGTTATTTGAAATACCAAACAAAAATATAGCTAAGTTAAAAATTAAACATGTGAGGCAAGATTTCACTAATGCACATGTATGGAGCTGTTTTTTCTAATAATTTTGAAAGCAACTTTGCTTTGCCTTCACAAATTATTCTAAAAATCAGGATGAAGATTCAACTACAGGAAAATATTCCTTGTATAAAGCAAAGCTAGAAATGAAGTAATTCAAAGTCAAAAAAAAAAGACTGTATAATTTAAAGAACACAGTCAATTAGTAGACTTTTGTTTTGCTAATAGAAAAAAATGAAAATCAATTAAAATTTCTAAAATGTCTGCAGACACATTTGTACCATTAGGCCAATATATATGTATGTATGTATGTGAGTAGGTATTTATTATATGTGTGTGTATATATATGGAATTTAAGGTCTTTATATCATGAGAAAAGCCTAAATTCATATGGTATAGATTGCACATATGCTATACCATCTATACCATGCAACCTATCACTTTCTACACAGCTTAAAGAACTTACAATGTTTCACATTTATAAACCATACACACCATATAATAAGACAACATATGCTTATATCAATTAGAATTTCATATAGTTTGAAACATTCATATTCCATTAATACTGAAGACCTTACATTCCACATCAAAACATCCTTTTGAGCTGGTGTTGCTGCTGTTCATCTATGCCACATACGAAAAGCTCTCGCATTTCTTGCTTTTTATTTCATAATGAACACTCAAGGTTAAATTTTTCCAAAGCTGTGTTATTTACTACAAAGCAATTATCTTTTAAGTGTACATACTACAAAGTAATCATCTCCTCAGACCATATACGAGTACATGAATTCTAAAACTGGTTTGACAGAATCCTAACCAGTAATACTTTGTATTTTGTGGAATGAAGCAAAGTTGCTAGGTTTAACTTTCAAACTGAGTTAAATTTTTGTAGTAATGATGTTATTTTCTTTGGCGAAATTCATTGAAAATGCTTTGGAATTTGTCGGAATGCAGCCATAATTATTACTGACTGTTGTATGGAATCAATTTACTACAACACAAAAATACCAGCTGTTACAGTATGTCCTGAGAGGGATTACCGAATATTCTTAAATTGAAGTTCAATCCATCTTTCCATAAAAAAGAGAAAGACCCAAAAGCCAGGAACATAACAGCAGTATCAAGTGCACCTGAAGCATTTACAATGCCCAATAGAACGATTACAACCCTCCTTTAAAAGGGCTTATTTTTGAAATTTCATTATTCCAGTTGTACCTTGCTTCTATATATCACACTGTATCAGGTTCCTCTGGCATTGATCATGTGGAAACAGTGAACTATGTGAAGGTCTATGAGCTTACAACCTTCCATTTCTACCCGCCCTGGGTAACTCTTAATGCTCCCATGGCACTCATGACATCTAGTGGTCAACCACAGAAGTGCAAGTGTTTAAAACTTGTTTTCAGTAAATAACTTAATTCCATCGTCTGCAACATTTTTTATTAATGTGAACATATACACACACACACAGTTAATATATATGAACAAGAAATCAAGTAATTTTCAAATACATGTCCTCTATATTTGGGTAAGTGTTCAAGAATATGAAAACTTGTAATTAACTGTCATCATAAACTAGTTTAATAATTATGTTCCCAATCTATCATTTCAGAAGAATAAGTGTGCTCAGAAATCCAACTGTAGATTATTTCACCAGATACACGTACTCAAAAGTTACATTTTCAAAACCTAATAGAGCAATAAAATAACACAAACAAATTATCACATATTTTTTAAAAATAAATCTATCACAGATTTTTGTAAAAACTCAATCTGAAAGACTCATTAGTTCTATTAGCCACTGCAAGAAGCAGACTTATATCTGTTAACATTATTTGGACCCTCTTAAATTATAACTGTAAGAATAAAAGGAGGCAACATATAAAGTGGCAGACATCTGCTTATATAAAATGGTACTTGTACCTTTTATACCAGTCATTCTCAAAGTGTGGTCCACAGACCCCTAGTGGTCTCCAGGACCCTTTCAGAGGGATCCATGAGGTCAAACTATTTTCATAAAATTGCTGAAGAAAGTACTGAGATGTTATTTGTCTTTTGCACTGTACCAGCATTTGCACCAATGGTGAAAAGCAATGGTCACGGTTGGTAAAACCACTGGCACCTGAGCATGAGTCAAGATAATGGCACCAAATTGCAACTATTCAACATTGTATTCTTTGTTGCCAAGGATGCTCATTCAGAGGAGGAGGAGGAAGAGGAAGAAAAACAGGAAGAGGAGGAGGGGAGAGGAAAGGTTCACTATAGAATATCCTTAATGAAGCAGTAAAAATTAATATTAATTGACTCTTGAGTACTCTCCTTTTTAACATCCTGTACGAATAATGGGAAGCACACATAAAGTAACTGCTGCTATAAACAAAGGAAACACTGTCTCAAAAAAACACTTGTGCAATGATTTGAGTTGTGAACTATACTGGCTGCTCTGATCATGGAACTTTTTTTTTTTTTTAACTTAAAAGAACAACTGAAGACAAACTATGGTTATTCAAGCTTCAGTATTTGACAAACATTTTCTTGAAGATAAATAGAGTCCATACTTTCAAGGGAAACCAAAAACAGTATGTGTTGCTAATGATAAAAATGAGCTTCCAAGCAAAAATCAGAATTTTATAAAACTTGCATCCAGTAGAGGCTCATTTTGCATGGTGCTATGTAAATTGAAACACACGCATGGTGGAACCAAGTCCCCACTTTGCACTGGTTCTGTCAGCTTCCCAACGCCCAAAGGCTTTGCTGAGAAGACCCACGGTGACATTAACAAATGTGATTTTTTTGGCATTTTGTATCAACATTGGGAAGATCTGCATGATTCGGTGAACCAGTATTTTCCCATTTTCTACTAACACATTAGAAAATTATGCATGAACAACATCCATTCGAAGCTCAAGATTGATCAATGGATTTAAAGTTCCAATACAATAACTTTATTTCTGGAATTTCAGATTTTACACTGAAACTTATCTTTAAGAAACTGCCATATATCTTCGGTGTAACAGCAAAGAATATCCGCAGTTAACTGAATAGGCTATTAAAATAGTCCTCCCTTTTCCAACTACAGATCTGTGTAAGTTCAGTTTTTCTTCATATCCTTCAACCGGAACACACAGCAACAAAATGAAAGTAGACACAGATACGAAAATATAACAGTCTCCTGTTGAGCCAGGAATTAAAGAAATTTGCAATTCACTCATGCTTTTGTTTTGAGGGTAAAATCATTTTTCATTAAAATGTTATTTGTGTTAACATGAAGCAAATTTAATATTGTTATTTTTAAATGAATTAAACCAATATAACCCACATAATCTAAACTCTTTAGAGCCTTCAATAATTTTTAAGAGTATGGATCTGAGGACCAAAAATGTGGAGAATTGCTTCTCTAATGCCAAGGTTTGGCAAACATTCTCTGTCAACATTTAAGGCTTTGTGGTCCATATGATCTCAACCTAAACAATATGTACCTGAGTATGACTGTGTTCCCATAAAACTCGATTTCCAGAAATGAAGGAGGGCCAAGTTTGCTGACCATTATTCTATATCCTTACATCCCATCTGCTAGTGACTTAAGGATCTAGAAGTAGCATGCTTTCTAGTAACATTTGTACTGGTCATTATTTATATATTCAAAAAACAGAAAGTTTAAAAAATTCTATTTTGTTTTGTTGTGCAAAATTGTGAAAATTTTTAAAGATTCGGGTTTTAATCATAAACAAAATTGCATTTCAATTTTGGCTATCCCAAGTATCTCAGACTCTGTTGCTATACATAAAGAATTTTAAAACAGACTTATAACTGGCCAAGTATTAGGATGTTGTATGTAAGAAAAGATGCTTTATACAACCAAAAACAAAAATTCCTAGTTTTCAAGAAAAAAAGATTATGAAGGATCAAAATGTCCCACATTTTACAAATCCAATGGGGTCCAATGATTATATTAATATAAAACCAACACATGTCCTTTCCGCACATGGAAAGGGAAATGCTGAAGCAACAGAAGAGAAGAATCCCACTAAAAGAATCCTATAAACCTTTAAAGACTTCAGAAAGGAAACAAGAGAACATGCTGCTTTATAATCTCCAGGTGAAGAGACCCAGGCTTTAAGGCTGCTAGGAAAGTCTGTGGGAACCCTGGTCCGTTTGCCAGGAAGGAACATTAACCACTAGACCCTTAGGGCCTCATCTAGTGAGGGCTCTTGGGAAGGCACACAACTGCCCCTTCTCTGGAAGCGCAGGTGTAATGAATGAACTAGCACTCACAGGCAATGACCTCATTCCAGACTACCCGAACCATCTACAACAGTGAGTGCACCACGACCCCATTCTCCTTTTTTACTCTCCTTAAGCAAAAATGGCAGCATTTACAGTGTTGGCACATCCTCCAGACCTCTCCTCTGGGGTACTCCTCTGATGATGACTGTCCTTTCATTGCATTTATATTCTACCACTTACTGCTAAAAAGTCTTGGCTAAGTCTTCAAGATTACATCACTGACCATCAATGACCCACTATTTTGGCTCTGTATCTCTTTCCTCTAATTGTTGGGGGCAGAGAAGAGTGATACAACTTCTTGATTACGTTTTCCTTGACTAATTCTCAATTCCAGATTCATCTCAGCATTCCACTGGCATTCCCTTCAGTCCTCTCTACCGCAGAAACCAATCCTTCTTTGTAATTAACGTACATCAATATAATTTTACATTTTTTGTTCAATCAGTGTCCCTCACTAGGTTCCTTAAGAATGGAACCCATATCATCATATGTGCCTAAAAACTGAATAACGATCCGCTCTCTTTCCCTTTCAAGTCAGAGTCACCTCATCATTTTACCTATGGGGAGATAGCACAGCCTAACAACGAGAGCACAGATTTTGAAATCAGACAGACCTAAGATCCCACCCAAGCCCTGCCTTACTGACTCTGTGATCCTGGCCAAGCTACTTAGTGAAATGAGATTAAATGAAATAAAAATAAAACATCTAACCCATATATAGCAGCCAATCAACAGATGGCCGCTATTTTATTTTATTCTATTCTATTCTATTCTATTCTATTCTATTCTATTCTATTTTCGAGACAGAGTTTCACTCTTGTTGCCCAGGCTGGAGTACAGTGGTACGACCTCGGCTCATAGCAACCTCCACCTCCGGGGTTCAAGTGATTCTCCTGCCTCAGCCTCCTGAATAGTTGGGATTACAGATGCCCGCCACCACACCTGGATAATTTTGTATTTTTAGTAGAGATGGCGTTTTACCCTGTTGGTCAGGCTGGTCTCGAACTCCTGACCTCAGGTGATCCACGCGCCTCAGCCTCCCATAGTGCTGGGATTACAGGTGTGAGCCACCACGCCCAACCTTACTAACACTTTTCAGTCTTGTTTTCATCACTCTCTATCTCATATTTCCTCTAATCTCGCAAACTTCTAGTGGTCCTACAATGAAAAGAATACATGCTTTGGTAAGACAAAAAACAGAGTTTAAACTCTGAAGGATCTTTTACCACTTACCACATACACAATTGACAAGGCATGAGACCTCAGAAAGCCATGTTAAATAACGAAAATAAATAAATAAGAATAATGTTCGTGATGGCTCCTATTGAGTATCTCACAATTTCCCAGATATTAGGTTAAAAATGCAATATGCACTGTTTCATTTAATCCTCACAATAATCCTATTATGTAAGCACTATTACCATGTCTTACAGATGAGGAAACTGAACTTTAGGCAATGTGCCCTAAGCCCACAACTTGAAGGGATTCTGATGTTGGTATGTATGAATTCAAGACCCACCCTGTGAATCATTCTACACAATGCTGCCTCTTAACCACTATTAATCTCTCTCAGTTTTCTTGGTGGTCAAATAGAAAGAATATGTATATCTCACTCACTTTTTGTGACTGGTTAAATGAAAGAATATGTATATCTCACTCACTTTTTGTGACTGGTTAAATGAAACAACGCATCTCAAACACAAAACACACCAGACACTCCAATTTTAGCTCTCCCTTTCCCTCAACCTTCCCCTTAATTTTCTTGTTCTACTTGATTCCGTTTACAAATCAGAAAACTGCCTGCTTCATATCCACGTCCTCTTCTTGGCTCTTCAGTCATGTAACATAGTGCCTTCTCTGATATACCCAAAATATCAAGTAGGTTCCAAAAAAAATATTCTCAGCCTTCGATCCTTAGGTCTAGAACATACCTACAAAATGCACAGCCTGTAAAAGCCACAGATCTCTCTAAAATCTACAGTAACATCTTGCATGATAGCCAGGGATACTGTCCCTCTGTTTTATACGGCTTAAGTAAATGATAGAGTATATCTGAAGCTCAAGAATATAATTCAGATTCTACTAAACCTTTCTTATTAAGAAAATGTCACTCTAGCATTACCCGCAATTCATAGTCACTAATTTCAAAAATATCTTGAGAGGTCAAAAATAAACCAGTCAATGAAGCAAGTTTTGATTAAAATTATATATCACTCCATATTCAACTTACCATGCATAAAAATAGAATAAATCTGTTTATTAAAAAGCTACATTTAAGACATTTAAGATTAAATTTTAATAGAGTTACCAAAAATCTACCTCTTTACCAATGCAACCTCTTATTGTAACACAGTTATGATTATTGTATAGGCATAGCAAAACATCAAGTGAAATATTCTAGCAATGACTGGAGGTTTTACTAAACATGTACAGGGAGTGACATCAGTAAGATGGTGGAACAGAATGCCTCAGACTCTCTTTTTCCCGTGGAAACAGTGACTTAACAACAAAATACAAACCAAGTTACCTCTGTAACTCCAGAAGCCCATTAATTACGCAGCACCCATGCAAGCAAAAGCTAAGGAAGGCGACATCAATGCAAAAATTGCTTTTTGCCCACTTTAGCTCCTCCCTGACCCCAATGCAACATGGAGTAATTTGGAGGAAAATTCCCAACTTCCAGCTTCTCCCTCAAGAAGGAAAGAGAAGAGGAAAATGTGCACCCAATGTTCTGGCTTGTGAGGGGCTGCCCAAGGGACTAAGTTGGAGTGCTAACAGGAAGAGGGTATAATCTGGATGCCAGATTGGGGGCCACTGAAAACAAAAGAGAGCCCCAAGGGCTTGTTACAGCATCAGGAAGACAGCAGAACCTCAGACAGATGCCATGAGGAGGAAGAGATTAATGTACAGACTTCTGAGAGGAAAATAGGAGCAAGTCTCATTAACCTTGAAATTACATGCACAGGCCCAGAGAAGATGCATTCTCAGCACTGGTTTGAGAGGTCCAAATAATCACTATCCAGGCTGATTGGAAAAGATCTTCCCCTGCACGAAGCCAGTCGATAAAAACCGAGAGGATCTATCTTTTCAAATGCCCAGATCTCAACAAAAGAACACAAGGCGCCAAAAAAACAGTAAAACATAGCCCAATCAAAGGGGCAAAACAGAGCTCCAGAAATCCACAATGAAGAAAAGATCTCTGAATTAGCTGACATAGAATTCAAGATAATCACCTGCCAGATGCTCAAACAGCACACAAACAGACAACTAAAACAACTCAGGAAAGGGATGCATGAACAAAATAACAACAGAATCAGAGAAACAGAAACTATTAAAAGCTTCTATTTCTAGAAACTCTGGAGCTTACAAATACAATAACTGAATTGAAAAATTCACAAGAGGGACTCAACAGCGGACTTGATCAAGCAGAAAAAAAAAATCAGTGAACTTGAGTATAGATCATATGACACTATCAAGTCAGAAGAGCAAAAGCGAAAAAAGAATGAAGAAAAGGAAAGAACCTAATGGGACACCATCAAGCAGATGAATATATGCACTATGGTAGTCTGAGAAGAACAGAGACAGGGACATGGCTGAAAATTTCCCAAAAGTGAGGGAAGAAATGGACATAAAAATTCAAGATGCTTAACAAACTCTGAATTGGATAAATCAAAGATACTCATGCTAAGACATATTCTAATTAAACTGCCAAAAGCCACAGAGAGAATCTTGAAAGCAGCAAGAGAAAAGTGACTCATCGTGTACAAGGGAGCATCCACAGAGGATCAGTGAATTTCTCAGCAGAAACTTTGCACGTTGAAGTAAGATGATATATTCAAAGTGGTGAAAGAAAAAAGTCTGCCATTCAAGAAGACTACATCTGACAAAACTGTCCCACAAAATGAAAAATAAATTAAGTTCCTTCCCAAATAAACAAAAGCTGAAGGAGTTTGTTGCCACTATACCTGTATTACACATACTAAAGGGAGTCCTTCAAGTCTAAATGAAAGAACGCTAGACAGCAACATGAAACCACATGAAAATATAAATCTCTTTGGTAAAGCTGAATATATGAACAAATATAAAATACAGTAATATTGTAATGATGCATAAATCACTTTTAATTCTTTTATAAATTTTCAGGCTGGGCAACAAAGCAAGACTCCATCTATGCAAAACAAAAATTGTTTTAATTAGCTGGGTTTGGTGACACACATCTGTAGTTCCAGCTGCTCAAGAGGTTAAGGTAGGAGTATCGTTTGAAGCCAGGAGGTTGAGGCTGCAGTAAGCTATAAGCACACCACTGCACTCCAGCCTGGGTGACAAAGTGAAACCCGATCTAAATATATATATATATGTTTATATACACACAGAGACACACATAAATTATATTAAAATAGATGATAAAACATATAACATATACATGTAATTTACATACATATAAATTGTATATATGTTAACAGACAAAAGCATAAAAGTAACTATAAATCTATGTTAATGATTTATAGTAAATAACAATATAAAAAGATGTAATCTGTGATATCAATAACATATATGGGGACACAGAATTATAAAGAGCAGTCTCTATATGTGATTGAAATTAAATTGCTATTAAATGAAAACAGATTATAACTTTAAGATGATATGTGCAATTCTTACGGTGACCACAAAGAAAATACCTACAGAATATACACGAAAGGTAATGAGAAGAGAATCAAAGAATGTCCATATAAAAAAAAATCTATAAAACACAACGGAAGGCAGTATGAAAGATTCTCAACATCGCTAATCATTACAAAAATGCAAATCGAAACTATAAGATATTACATTAGGATGAATACTATCAAAGAAAACAGAAAATTACAAGTGTTGGCAAATATGTGGAGAAACTGGAACCCTTGGCACAGTTGATGGGAATGTAAATGTAAATTTCTGTAGTATGGCCACTACAGAAAATAGCATGAAGATTCCTCAAAATATTAAAAATAGAGTTACCATAAAACCCCAAAATCTCACTTCTAGGTATATATCCAAAAAAATTGAAAGTGGGAACTCAAAGAGATATCTGCATACCTACATCACTACAGCATTGTTCACAACAGCCAAGGGGTGGAAGCAAATCTCACGTCTACTGACAGATGAATGGGCAAGCCAAATGTGGTATATATATTCAATAGAAAATTATTCAGCCTTATAAAAAGAAGGAAATAAGCCAGTTACCAAAAATCAAATACTGTATGGTTCCATTTATAAGCAGTATCTAAAATGGTCAAACTAATAGAAACAGAAAGCAGAACTGATGGCTGCCAGTGGCTGCAGGGAAAGGAAAGTGGTTGTTGTTTAACAGGTATAGAGTTTTTGTTTTGTAAATGAAAAACTTCTGTTCTGAAGATCCATTGCATAACAATGTGAATATACTCAACACTACTAAACTGTACACTAAGAATTGTTAAGACAGTAAATTTTGGGCCGGATGCAGTGGCTCAGGCCTGTAATCCCAGCACTCTGGGAGTCTGAGGCGGGCGGATCACGAGGTCAGGAGTTTGAGACCATCCTGGCTAACACAGTGAAACCCATTCTGTACTGAAAATACAAAAAATTAGCCAGGCGTGGTGGTGGGCGCCTGTAGTCCCAGTTACTCAGGAGGCTGAGGCAAGAGAATGGTGTGAACCTGGGAGGTAGAGCTTGCAGTGAGCCGAGATCACGCCCCTGCACTCCAGCCTGGGCGATACAGCGAGACTTCGTCTCAAAAAAAAAAAAAAAGACAGTAAATTTTATGTTATGTTTGTTTTTTACCACAATTTTAAAAAAAATGAATATAAGACTTACGCCTGTAGTCCCAGCACGTTGGAGGCCGAGGCGGGCACATCATGAGGTCAGGAGATCGAGACCATCATGGCTAACATGGTGAAACTCCATCTCTACTAAAAATACAAAAAAATTAGCTGGGCGTGGTGGCGGGCACTTGTAGTCCCAGCTGCTCAGGAGGCTGAGGCAGGAGAATGGCATGAACCCGGGAGGCGTAGCTTGCAGTGAGCCAAGATCATGCCACTGCACTTCAGCCTGGGCGACAGAGCAAGACTCTATCTCAAAAAATGAGTATAAGACGTTGAAGATAGTCTAAGGAAGAAATGAAATAACTACAAACTAATAGTAGCCATAAAAGTAGCCCAAAAGTCTAGTAAGTAGCTCTCGGACATGGGCAAGCTTAATCCTAACAACAAACAAACTGATTTAAGGGGCAGTTGTAAATACAGCTTGCCTATTTATAGTATACCATGGATAGCAGTCCTGCAGATCAAGTCTGAAACCCATAAATCATTGTTGTATTTAAACTCACAAACACTGTCACAGGGGAGGGATTGATACCAAGTGATTATGCTGTATATTCGGTATATAATAAATGGTTTCAACCAGCACTGTCAATTATGAATGACAACTCAACTGTTATATCAAAGTATATAATGTAGGGAGCTTGACCACATTATTTTAGAAAACTTTCTAATTATGGCTAGACAATGATGCTACTCAACAATATATCTGCAACTCGTCCCTTCCACTTACAGAGTAGAATTGTGTCCCCAATCCCTTGAAGTTAGGTGAGGTTTTGTGGCTTGCCTTAGCCAGTAACACGAAAGTGACAAATTTAAGAGCGAGCATGGGATTCCACATTGTATTAATCTGTTTTCATAAAGAACTGCCCAAGCCTGGGTAATTTATTAATATAAAGAAAAGAGGTTTAATTGACTCACAGTTCCACGTGGCTGGGGAGGCCTCAGGAAACTTACAATCATGGCAGAAGATGAAAGGGAAGCAAAGCACATCTTACATGGTGGCAGGCGAGAGAAACAGAGGATAGGGGAAAAACTGCCAAACACTTCTAAAGCATCAGATCTGGTAAGAATTCACTATCACAAAAACAGCATGGTGGAAACCACCACCATGATCCAATTACCTCCTACCAGATCCCTCCCTTGACACGTTGGGATTACAATTTGGATTACAATTATAGATGAGATTTGGGTAGGGACACAGAGCTGAATCATATCATACATCTTCTCCTTCCCAAGTTGGCTAATGTTTCCCATAACGACAAGTTCATCAGCTCAAGTCCCTAACATGGAGCACAGTACCCCACCAACATGTGATGGATACATAGCAACAGCAAGAAATAAATGTGTTGTTGGGGTTATTTGCTACTGAAACACAACCTAGCCCATTATGACTGATATACTGTTCATTTACAAATATCAACAGTATGATTTTTAAATAACATAAATCATTCACTCTAAGTATTTACATTGTTATTTCCTGAGTACTAATTAATATTAAGTGGTTCAACATAACAGTTCCTAAAAATGTGGGCTACTAGAAACATCTGTAATAAATCTGGACATTCACGAAGATGATTTCATGTGTTTACTGACAACAGACTCATGTAAATTGTCTGGTTTTGTCAGTTTCCTAGGCCCTATATCAGAGGTATCAAAAAATATACTTTCTAAAAACTGATTCTTGTTTGTAAATAATTATGTCATAATACTAAAGTTAATTGTATGCATTTTCAAATTAAGGACAGCGCTAAAAAGTTAAACTAAATGTAACACACGATGTTTGCAATCATGTATATTTATGTATGTATGTTTTTGAAGCTATCTTAAATAGACAGTGATCAAAGGAAACAGATAATCCAAAAGCACTGATTATATATAACACAAACAACTTTATATTAAGTTAGGTTTTTCTCCACGGTGGTCGATCTTTATGCTCCTAAAGGAAATCCTCACTTATCTGTGTATGAGCTGATACCCACATTTCCATTTTTCTAGCATATTCATCTATTTTATTTCCAATGCTGAAAACAAACCAGGAAACGCCCTTCAAACAATTCAAAACCCTAATGTTATATTGTAGAGAACAGTGCATTTTTATGAATTAGAAGAGAATCTATTCTTTGCTAGCCCTTTATGCATTAAATAGTAGAGACTCTTACATTTGAAGTCAGCTATACCCAACAGAAATTTTAAGAGCATTGCATTCTTCATATTCCTTTTAATATTACTTTCTTCACTAACCTCAATTTTTACACTTCATGAATATTAGCTGCTGGAATCTACTGACTATACTTAGTAAATTTTTAATTTGTATGTCATAGCTCTGAATAGGAGTATTTCATTTCTACAGGAAACAAATGAACAGAAAAGGGGAAAAGTTAACATTTCCAAAGAGTTATGTAAAGACGGAACAAAAATTAAGTTGCTAAGGAAAGTAACATGCCAGTCATTGTCCAAAAACCATGGGAAACGGTTACACAAAAGAACATTTCACAGAGCTGTGCACGGCCTGTTAGTGGACTGCTAGACAAACTGTCTAAGACTAACACACCCTGGAATGAATCTATCTGATTAGGAGAACTTACTTCATGATCAATTTAGTGTCAAGAAATTTGAGGGTTAGAAGAGGAATCTCGCTGGGAAAAACGGGGCCTGCTAAGACTATATGGAAGCCAGCTGTCAGCCACCTCCTATTCATACACTCTCGGGAGGAGACATGCCCTCACAAGAAATGGAAAACGATGGAAACGCCAAGCAGGAGGCTTAGTGCACTCCAACACGGCTCAAGTGGTTCAGGTTTCCCGGGTGTTTCCCCAGGTGGCATCTTCTCAGCTTCCTTGGCCTCTCTTTCTAAAATCTCCCTCACACCTTCCTAATTCCACTTAATGATCTTTGCCTATGCCTATCCCAGTTTCACGAGTCATGCGTATTTCACTCTTCTTGTCTATTGTCTGTCTTTCCTACTAGAATACAATCATGCGATGCAGGGTATAATGATGTTTCTGTCAATCACACACCACATATATGGCAGTGGTCATATATTTTACTCTTCCCTTTCTATGTTTAGATATGTTTAGATACCCAAATACCACTGTGTTCCAATTGCCTGCAATATTCAGTGCAGTCACCTGCTGTACAGGTTTCTGGCCTAGGAGCAACAGGCTGCACCATGTAGCCTAGGTGTGTAATGGGCTCTGCCATCTAGGTTTGTGTAAGTGCACTCTAGGATGTTCCCACAAGGACTAAGTTGCCTAACAACAAATTGAATGTCTCCCTGTCGTTAAGCAACGTATGACTTACAGAAACTAAAAGAGGGCAGAGAATTTGGTATGCATTATTCACGGCTGAATTCCTGGTGTCTTAGTATAGTGCTTGCCATAATAATAGATGGCTCCAAACATTATTTGTTGAATAAATGAAAAAATGAATGAGTGACTACCGGAACCCCTACCAATTTTAGCCATAATATTATATATTTTATGTACATTATGTATTTTGTGTTTCTGCCTGTCCTCTTCTGAGTTCTCCTGTCCAAAGGAGAAAGACTGCTAATCTCATTGATCACAACCTAAAACATTTACTAGACCAAAAGTATAGTAGGAAAACTGTCAACAAATTAGATGTTAAAAGGTCAGTATCTGTCTGGGTGCGGGGGCTCATGCCTGTAGTCCCAGCACTTTGGGAGGCCAAGGTGAGAGAATCACGTGAGGTCAGGAGTTCAAGACCAGCCTGGCCAACATGGCAAAACCCCGTCTCTACTAAAAATACAAAAATTAGCCAGGCGTGGTTGCACAGCGTGTAGTCCCAGCTACTCGAAAGGCTGAGGCAGGAGGATTGCTTGAACCTGGGAGGCAGAGGTTGTAGTGAGCTGAGATCATGCCACTGCACTCCAAACTGGGCAACAGAGCGAGACTTTGTACCCCGCCAAAAAAGGTCATCCTTGCCCAGTCCCCTTTGACATCTGCTCCCTTTTCCCGGAGTAAGTAGACTCTGTTAGTGCCAGTCAGCTCGCCGCTGCCTACTCTCACCATTGCACTGGGTGTGGGTCACACTTGTGTTGGCTGTGTGCTTTTCTCACACAAACTTCTGCTGACCTGGGCTTCTGACATGATAAAAGGGCCTGCTCCTTCCCCTGGTGGGAGGAGCCTAGCCCACTCCTCTCTGGAATCACTCCACTTCTTCTCGTCTTGCATGGAGAAGCCCGGTATGGGCCATTGCTTTAGCCAAGAATGATGTCCTCTTCAACTTCTGTGCATATTTGAAATTTTTGCTGATGAAAAAAGTGTCCTTTTCAACATTTTGATTTAAAGTGTAATAGCATTTACTATATATCCATCTCTTGAAAGTCTCAAAAAGAAACTGTAGAAAGAAACTATTATATAACCACAAATTAATAATAGTAAAAGCAAGTCTTTGTGGTTCTCCTATTGGATGTAACAGAACCCACTATCTATACCACCAAATTCTAACTTTCCTGATTTTATCTCCCTAAACATCTCTTTCCTAACATCTTTTGTTTTGGAGAGATGCTCGATAGAGTATTCAGGGGTGTCAAGTAATGGTGTCTGTAATTTACTCAAAAATACTTCAGCAGAGAGGCAGAGGAGAGGGAGAGAAAACATATGGCCAAATGTCATCTGTTGCTGGATCTAAGGTGGACATATGGGTATTCATTGTACTATTCTACTTTTCTATATATCCTGAAATTTTTATGCTAAAACATTTTTAGGGGAAAAAAAGAACTTCCACATCTCCCAGCTTCTCATATCCCAGAATCATGTGCCTTCTGAGAACCCTAATAAACCCACTTGGAAAACGTAGTAATCCTCAGATTGCTCTGTCCCCACCTCCAACCCATCCTACACATGCTGCCAGCATCATCTTTCAAAGATACTTACGTGATCACTTAACTACTCTAAATAAACCAGCTGATGATTCAACCGCACTTTTCATGATAAAGTTTAAATTCCTTAAAATGAGACATGCTCTTCGTCCTTTCTCATTGCTTTCTTTGCAAAAATCACACCAACACCCTCTCTCAAGTTTTCTATAAAACTACAACCCTGAACACACTGTGTTATTTCATGCTTCTGTGAATTTGATCACTTTAGTTCTTCTGCCTGCTTCAAAATATGGATTTAATTGCATGTATGTTACCACACTGCCTAATGAGGAGCCTGTGAGCAAAAAGGATCATCATAGCAAGTATAGGGGTCAACACAGTCGAATCTGTAAAGCCATATGGTCTCTTTTTCAAACCTGCATATGACTATTCAGCAATTCCTTTCAAATTCAGTAGAGGGTGCTATAATTTAATTTTTAAAAGGAAAATGGAATTCATGTTAACAAAGGCAACTTTCACAAGCATTAGCTGATGAGTTAACAAATATATTTCTAATAAGTAAAGAATGTGAAACTAAAAATAAACACCCAACATTGCCTTAATCTGAACAAATATCATATTTTTGATTTAAGAAAGAACCACATAAGAATACATCAAAATTCTGGTCGGGCACAGTGGCTCAAGCCTGTAACGCCAGCACTTTGGGAGGCTGAGGTGGGCAGATCACTTGAGGTCAGGAGTTCGAGACTAGCCTTGCCAACATGGTGAAACCCTATCTCTACTAAAAATACAAAAATTAGCCAGGTGTGGTGCATGCCTGTAGTCCCAGCTACTCGGGAGGCTGAGGCAGGATAACTGCTTGAACCCGGTAGGCGAAGGATGCAGTGAGCCGAGATCGCACCATTGCACTCCAGCCTGGGCAACAGAACAAGACCCTGCCTCAAAAAAAAAAAAAAAAATCAAAATTCCAACTGTGATAATACCTTCTGAACCAACAATAGCTTGTAGAAACATACCCTAAGAAATAATGATACAAGTATGCAACAATAAGCCAATCAATCTACTATAAAATATAACAGAAAAGTGTTCAAGTTTTTATCTTCATTGCAGAGTTACTACTTCACTCACAATATCAACACAGAACTGATGCAGGCACAGGTATTCTGACTTCAATACACCTGTACCAACACAGGAGGCCTCTATTCCCTGGCACCTCTTTATTCAAACTTTTGCCATTTAGCCAGGCACAACAGCACATACCTGCAGTCCCAGATACTTGGGAGGCTGAGGTGGGAGGATTACTTGAGCCCAGGAATTCAAGACCACCTGAGCAACATAGTAATGACTCCCATCTCTAATATATGTATACTTAACGACAAAAAAAAAACTTTTTCCATTTGTTTCACTTTGGGTCTTCTAATCTATACTTTCCTATGCTAATTCCTGGTCCATTTTTAGTTTTTCTTTTGCAGTTTCAGAAAGATGCTGACAATCAGCAGTGACTACACTTGAGACAAGACAACAGACCTCAAATTACTGTCAAAATTAATCTTTTCATTTTGTGACTCAGCTTAAACCTTGCTTAGTTATCAAATACTTATCAAACTCCTGTGATTAGCATAGCACAATGTCAGGGGTATAACAGAAAATATATTATAAACATAGTAGATTTCATTATCTTAAGATCAATTTCACTTCCAAAATTCAGAATCTATGAGCCTAGATTGTATTCTGCAGTTTTACTCATGAACTTCAAGGATTTGGGTAAACGAGGACATGTCACACACTCAGAGTATTCCACAGTAGGGCATTCCCCTACAGGGGAATCACTGCTACAATCACTGCTCAATTTCTTCCTTACCTGAAAGGAAGCCAAGATGGTATTGAACAAGAATGGAACCACACAGTACACAGACATTTATTTAGCTTTCTGCGAGGCATTAAAAAATCAGATATTGCTCAAGCCTGGGTTGTAATATGAAGAAGCTGGCATTAACCCTCACGCATTCAGTCTCTCCATCTAGCTCCCCCATTTTCTAGACACTCTGCTACCTCTCACTGTTTTCTTCAATATGTGAAAAGGCAAGAAGTACACCTGTATCTAACATCATACAGAGGTGTTAAAAGGCAACCAGATAAGATTTTTTTTTCCATCTTGGCAAAATCAACTCTTCATAGTGGAAACTCAATAGGCTCTTAGAACTGTTTGAAATTTGAATCTATTTAAGTAACATCAACCAGCAAATATTCTCCTGATAATAAAAGCTTCCATTTCTGACATCCACATGTGGCAGAAATTCCCACTCCCTAACAGCGGCGAGTTTATTCTCTGTTGTCCTAGAAAGGGTCTTTTTCTCATCTGCATTTCTTTTTTTTTTTTTTTTTTTTTTTTTGAGGTGGGGGGCAGAGTCCCACTGTGTCACCCAGGCTGGCGTGCAGTAGCACTATCTCAGCCCACTGCAACTTCTGCCTCCCTGGTTCAATCGATTCTCCTGCCTCAGCCTCCCAAACAGCTGGGACTATAAGCACGTGCCACCATGCCCAGCTAATTTTTGTATTTTTAGTAGAGATGGGGTTTCACCATGTTGGACAGGTTGGTCTCGAACTCCTGACCTCATGATCCACCCTCCTCGGCTTCCCAAAGTGCTGGGATTACTGGCGTGAGCCACTGTGCCCGGCCTCATCTGCATTTCTTTAAAGATCAGAATGGTTTTTCATTTTTGGTAAAAGATGAGCTGCCAAGGGGGAAATTACTGAAATGCCAAGTAGAGCTGCCGGCCAAATATGAGCTGGGGAGTTTAAGACTAACGAGGATTTAGAGTTTTGAAGGTTGCTGAGTAAGCTCAAGAGGTGAGCCCGACAAACGTAAAACAGAAAAGGAGCCTACAAAAGATGGAGTAACTTCTCTGCAGCCTAAGAACCAGGGCCGGACTCCAGGTTTGGATTAATCAGAGAGAGGAAAAATAACAAATCTGTGCTAACCGTATTTCAACAACAAGGAAACCTACAAGCATCAGGATGTAGAAACTGTTTATTAACACATTTCCTTATAGTTGATAGATCCTATGTAGATTCAGTGAAAAATTATCTTCCTTAATTTCTGCACATTATACAAGGACAACCAAGTAATTGTTCCTACTTGACTGCTCAAGACATCATTTCTCAGTTATTAAAAAGACATACTTTTGGCCAGGCACAGTGGCTCACACCTGTAATCCCAGCACTTTGGGAGGCTGAGGCAGGTGGATCACTTGAGCACAGGAGTTTAAGACCAGCCTGGCCAACATGGCAAAACCTCATCTCTACTAAAAATACAAAAATTAGCCAGTTATGGTGGGGGGCGCCTATAGTCCCAGCTACTAGGGAGGCTGAGGCAAGAGAATCACTTGAACCTGGGAGGCAGAGGTTGCAGTGAGTCAAGATTGCACCACTGCACTCCAGCCTGGGCTACAGAGAGAGACTCCATCTCAAAAAAAAAAAAAAAACAAAGACATACTTTTGCTATATCCACCTTATGCGAATTACATTCAATTGCACTGTAATCTCCTTGAATTAACAAAATGGGACAATGTTTCAAAAGATCCTTTTTACTCCCCCCTAAGTCATTTGAGAATATTTCTAAAGCCATTAATTTCACAAACTAGCCAAGATGACTGAGAAAAATCATAGCTGTACAAGTTCTGAAAATCTTGCTGAATATAACTGTCTTATGGTCCAAGACCTGTATTTCTTTGCCTGAATCCCTGAATTATAAATGGCTATAAAAAGAAAAGAGGAAAGAAAAGGGCCCAACAAATTAAAAGGTTCCCACATGAAAAGTAATGATGTTATATTGCAACAAACATTTTGGAGACTGGGATTACCTGAAAACTCTGGGCTTCCGCTCCGAAGCACTAATTTGCCAAAAGTATGGCAAATGTAACTCTTAAAACAGTACTGACTCATCCTGAGTACATAGTTTGATCTTATCTATTTTAATATCAAGGAATCCAGGAATCCAAGATTTGCTACACCTTACATCATAAATGAAAAGGCAATACTAAAGATAATTACTTCAAACCTACCCACCAGAATTACCCTCAGTGTAGGTTTTAAGTATAATGCAGATAACCACAATACAGAATGAAAACCTGGACAGATGATATTTAACTGAGTAATTATGTTATCTGCACTCCAGATAGGAAGGGCTGAGAGGAAAAACAGGAAGAAACATGCCATCTTACTCACCCACAGTGGAGTGCTGGCTATAAATCAAGTCAGCCTGCCCAAACACACACAAGACTTAATGATGACCTCAGTGAGAGCAGCTGAGTTTATGCAGTAAGGAAACCTGCACAAAATTAAAGAGAAAACTATTGAGGCCCCACATGGACATAATCGCTATGGACTGTGGATGTGAAAATGATGACATAATGGTGGGGGAGTAGGAGGACTCCAGTAGGAAGCCATAACCAAATAATAAAAAATACATTTGTTATAAAATGGAAACTAGAAGTTACTGTATTTCTAGCATTTTCCCCCGTTGTTCTCTAAATGTATGCACTCCAACATAGTACAAACACACTTTGAAAAAACAAATGTATAGAAAAGGGATAGGAACTCAACTTTTCTGTCACCCAGGCTGGAAACCTCTGCCTCCCAGGTTCAAGTGATTCTCCTGCCTCAGCCTCCCGAGTAGCTGGGATTACAGGTGCACACCACCACACCTGACTAGTTTTTGTATTTTTAGTAGTGATGGGGTTTCACCATGTTGGCCAGGCTGGTCTCAAACTCCTGACCTCAAATGATCCACCCTCCTTGGCCTACCCAAAGTGTTGAGATTACAGGCATGAGCCACAGCCTAGCCCACTTTTTTCTCTCTCTCTCTTTTTTTTTTTTTTTTTGAGACGGAGTCTCACTCTGTCACCCAGACTAGAGTGCAGTGGCGCGATCTTGGCTCACTGCAACCTCTGCCTCCTGGGTTCAAGCGATTCTCCTGCCTCAGCCTCCCAAGTAGCTGGGACTACAGGCACGTGCCACCATGCTCAGCTAATTTTTAGTAGAGACGGAGTTTCACCATGTTAGCCAGGATGGTCTCAATCTCCTGACCTCTTGATCCGCCCGCCTCAGCCTCCCAAAGTGCTGGGATTACAGGCATGAGCCACCGTGCCCAGACCATCTTTTTCTTAATTCTATATATTTGTTACTGAAATATTTTTTCCTACTCAATTTTAACAAACTAATAAAATTCCAATCACAGAGTACAATGAAATACATGTCAGGATCCAGGAGGGCTCTCAGATTTATGGACTAACTATGAATATTTCTAGTAGTCATTAGTGGTATCCTAAAAAGTTTGCAGAGAGGCACTGGGAGGCGAAGAGGAGAGGGAAGAGACCATAGTATGAGTGTTTTACTTCCTTTATACTTAGTGAAATACGCTTCATATAAATCATCCTTTGGAGTTCATGAAATACCCTGAAAACTCTACTATCTGGAGAGACGTGCATGGTCAATTTTCTTTGCTCTGACATTCAGAACTGTGCCTTCCTGAGGTCAACAGCATACTAGGAGTGTGAAAAGGGAAATTTTAGAATATGGAACAACTTTGGGGAGAGAATTTCTAGATAGGGAGGATATGAAGGCAGCGGCGGCTCAAATGGCAGAGAGAAAAGTTACCAAGGTCAAGCGCCCCTACCCAGACACTTTCTATATAACAGACCTATGCAGATGCTGCAGCTAAGCCATCTGGACTACTGCCCTGCAACTCCACATGGCCATACATTTTTAGTTGCTTTCAGGAAAAAAAAAAAGCCTATTAATTCTAATATTAATATGAATTCCAATAACAGATTAAATGCACCCCCAGAAAAATACTGCAGCCAAGATTCTACTTCTAAGAATTTCACTGCAGACATAATTCACACAGGTATACAAATATATATGTGTAAAAAAATGGACTAAGCATCATTAGACAGAAAAAAAAAGTAATGACCTAAAATGTTCATCAATCAGGCAATGGTTTAAAAAAATAATAATAATGAAAAGTGCCACAGGGAGGAGGTTGGGATAGAAAATTGGACTACGTTTTTAGGCTATAGTCTTTCCACTTTTCTTATTTCACAATGAGTATTTATTCAAGTCTTACTTATATAACTAAGAACAGAAAAATCATACATTCTATTAACCTTTTAAAATTCAAATGGCAATCATGGCTCACAGTTCCATTGTAAGTCTCAAAGCCTGTTTAATCTGTCATTGTACACAATCCATTTATATGAGAATCTGTGTGTCTTTCTTCTCCATTAGACTATAAATTCCTTAAGAGTCAAGACAAATAATAAATCATCTTCCCCCATGCCCAGCACACAAATGCTCACTCAATGTATGCCAAGTGAATAAATGAAGAGACAAATTCCTATTTGATCTAAAGCTTTGCAGGTAACCACAGTTGGCTACAGTCATGATTACAAGTGCTCTGAGTTATGTCAGCCTGATCCACAGAAAGGAAAAAGATGGTTCTCAGAAACAGTATAAGTTTCAACATGTTCCACAATCCCTGAGAAGGTTCTAGGCTACCTACATCAAACCTATCCCTTTCCAAGATCACTCACAGAAGATTAAAACCAAAGACAGCAGTTGACATGTCACAGTATTAAAAAGCCACAAGCACAATTCAGCATTTCATGTCATGACACGAATTGGAAATAATATCACACATCTGGTGCCTGGGAGGGAAGGTCTGAGCTTGGTGAAACCAATCAAGTATGTCTTCCTTATATTCTTTAATTATGATAAGGAAACTGAAAACCAACATATTAAGGAAGATATTAAATACAGAATTTATATATAACTCCCAAAGAAAACCTTCTCAGATATCTTCATAGAAAACAAAGCTTGTTTCCATGAATATAACTCTTTTTTATAACAGGTTCTGTGTCTGTAATAGCTACATGCAATTCCCTATCAATACAATGTGATATCTCCACATTTCTGATGAACCCCCATCAACATTAAATTCTGTTTGTTAATGGGGGCTCTGTTTTGGCTTCTCAATGAGAAAGGGGCAGACATTCTGTGGGGAGTAAACATAATCATGTCTAGGTAAGGTATTACAGTCCTGTGCCGACACCTTACAGTACACAAATAACAAAAACATACACATCTGCAGAACTTGACAATATTGAGTATTTGTGCAGCTATTACTTCACTTAACCCACACCCTCTAAGGTAGGTTACACCTCCATTCCATCCTTCCCATCCCAGCTTCTCTAATAAGACGGGGACAGATACAAGTCTAGAACCCAATGTTCCTTCCACTTCATCACACTCCTGTCACCTTTTCAAGTGGGGTCAAGGTGAGACCACCAAGAAGACAAGAAAGGTTAAAAAAAAAAAAAGAAAAAAAGCATTGCTACTATTAATACCAAAAGTCTACAGTCTGCCTATATATACAACTATCTGGTAAATTTCCTATTATACCTAGGACTGATAAAATATAAATAACGTGTTAAATACAATATATATTTTTTTTTGTTTTTTTGAGGCAGAGTCTCACTCTGTCACCCAGGCTAGAGTGCAGTTGCACGATCTCAGCTCACTGAAACCTCAGCCTCCCAGGTTCAAGCAGTTCTCCTGCCTCAGCCTCCCAAGTAGCTGGGATTACAGGCGTGCCCCACCATGCCCGACTAATTTTTGTATTTTTAGTAGAAACAGAGTTTCACCATGTTCACCAGGCTGGTATTCAACTCCTGACCTCAAATGATCTGCCCACCTCAGCCTCCCAAAGTGCTGGGATTACAGGCTTGAGCCACCATGCCTGGCCTACATATTTAAATAAAATATATTAAATTTCACTCCTATTAGTTTTACTGAATGGCAATTACATGTATCCAAAGAACATTTACTGAGCAACCACCAGGCACCATGCTAGAATCAGAGATATCACAGTGTATCTCCTGTCTTTACTCCCGTGGAATGGGAGAGAGAGGCCTCCACACAGTGGAAAAACAGAAATCCCTATTTCTGTGAAAACACCAAGTTATTACTGCACTAGACAGCAGATAAAGGGAAAAAAGAAAGAGCCTTTGTATAACATGTCACAAACTTTTACTCAGAGAATGAGAAGGCTCAGGACTCAAACTTACAGGTGAAACTGCACCTCTAATGTAGACATTCTCCACTAGGCTTTTTTTTTTTTACTCTAAAATATATTAACGAAGTTAAACAGAAACAGCTATTTATCAGTCACTTGAATTAGTAGTTCTCATACTTTTGATCATTCATACACTATCCTCACAATTTTTACACTACATACAAAACTACTTTTTTACTTAACATTTTCTTACGTAGAGTTTTTCTTATTTAAATACCTATTTTAGACTCTTTTTTAAACACATACGATGAGGCCAGCCACAGTGGCTGACGCCTGTAATCTCAGCGCTTTGGGAAGTCTAGGCCAGTGGACTGCTTGAGCTCATGAGCTTGAGACCAGCCTGGGGAACATGGTGAAACCCCATCTCTAATAAAAATACAAAAAATTAGCCAGGCGTCATGGTGCACGCCTGTGGTCCCAGCTACTAGGGAGTCTGAGGAGGGAGAATCACTTGAGCCCAGGAGGTGGAGGTTGCAGTGAGCCAAGATTGCACCACTGTCAGCCTGGGTGACAGAGAGAGACTCCGCCAAAAAGAAAAAGAAAAAGTAAAAGACAAGGGAAGGGGAGGGGAGGGGAGGCGAGGCAGGAAGGCAGGCACATATAGTGAAACCATGAGTTTGATGAGCTAGTTATGTTTTCTACTATGCATGAAAATAAAAGCATATGGGCAGGTGCAGTGGCTCACACCTGGAATCCCAGCACTTTGGGAGGCTGAGGTGGGAGAATCACTTGAGCCCAGGAGTTCTAGACCAGCCTGGGCAACATGGCAAAATCCCATCTCTACAAAAAATACAAAAAATTAGCCAGGCACAGTGGTGTGCACCTATAGTGCCAACTACTCAGGAGGCTGAGATGGGAGGATCACCTGAGTCCAGGATGTCAGGGCTGCAGTGAGCCACGATTGTGCCACTGCACTTCAGCCCGGGTGACAGAGCAAGACTCTGTCACTCTATCCCCCAAAAGAAGAAAACCATAGTACTTAAAATGAAAACTGTTCATTAGAATACTTCAAAAATAACCCTGCATGTCCATACTTAGGAAACACTGATATTTAACAAAACAAAAACAAACAAAAACACAGCAAACACTATATTAGCAGCTATTTATAAATGCTGTTACAATAATTTTATGGCATCATTATCATCGACATATTTGAATCCATCCCTCTTTCTACTTGTTAATTAATACATGCTTAATTATCTAAAAAGTATTCATCATTTCCAGTGGCAATTCATCCATTCCAGTCTCCCTGGCTCTCTATAAATGATCTACGTATTATATTATGTATTAGTCTATATCTATGCATTAGCTAACGAGCTGAAGCAGTTATACAAATCTTCCTTATACCTACAGACTATAAATGGTTCTTTCCTTCAATCACTTGTCAAGATAAAGAAATCTAAAACACATAAAAAATACCAGAGACTATATTTAACTATGTTCTAACCAAACAGTATGTTTCTGTCCGGGCGTGGTGGCTCATGCCTGTAATCCCAGCACTTTAGGAGGCCAAGGTGGGCAGATCACCTGACGTCAGGAGTGAGACCAGCCTGACCAACAGGGCAAAACCCTGCCTCTACTAAAAATACAAAAATTAGCCAGACATGGTGGCACATACCTGTAGTGCCAGCTACTCAAGAGGCTGAGGCAGGAGAATCGCTGGAACCCAGGAGGCGGAGGTTGCAGTGAGCCAAGATCGTGCTGCTGCACTCCAGCTTGGGTAACAGAGTGAGACTCCATCTCAAAAAAACAAAAAAGATTGTTTTTTAAATAGCATGTTTCTTCTGGTACAATTTAAAGTGAAAGTGAAAAGGCTCTGTTTTCTACATGATGCATTTCAACTCAGTGTGAGTTGATTTATTTTATGCCCAATTGTTGTTAGAGAAAGAATTTAAATGGTTTTTCCAAGTATATAAGGTGCATACAAAATCACACTATAAAAAGTATTTTTAATAGCCCAGCTGTTTACCAAAGCAATTAGTTTTCTTAAGTCACTCCAGCAAATCACAAAGCCAGATGGGTCCCCAATTCAATTATCTTTAATCTTTCAACGAAGAATAATTGCTCTTTATCTACCTTGTCTCTGTAGTTCTCGGTCCAGAATTAACCATTTTGGCAGTGACATACGCTTGTTAGCAAAAGTAGATCCTACACACAGGTGAGAAAACACAGAATTAACTGTGAACACTTTCCTTCCTAGCAAGGTGAGCAGAACTCTGAACCATGACTTAACGAAAGACTGCCCAAGTCATTCACTGGGGTGGAACCCTATGGTGTTTATCACAAACATACTTCCCACCAACATGGTGGCTTTGCACTCCACTGGCCAGTCCTTTTTATATTGAAATGAGTCAAAGACCAGATCCAGCACAGTCACCGTAGTTCCACCAAGATTTAAGCGAGGCAAACCATTGTCCCTGCCATTCTATCCTAGAAGTGGTCATAAGAGGAACAGCAGAGAAAGCCACAGTACTTATCCAAGGTTGCAACACCTCCACTCTTCCGCTGACCTCCAAATACATACCTAGGCAGCACAGCCTTCTCCATCAGGTGACCCCAGAGTACACAGAGTGTGGATATCAGACACACCCCAATGACAATGATGTAGAACGTCCTCCAACGTGGTACAAGAAACTGTCTGATCGTACAGTATACTCATAAATACATTTCTCTATCCTGAGAGAGACACTGGTTTGTCTCACTTTCTATCTCTCCATTTATAATTTTTGGTCAGGTGCCAATGGCTCATGTCTGTAATCCCAACACTTTGGGAGGCCGAGGCAGGAGGATTGCTTGAGTCCAGGAGTTTGAGACCAGCTTGGGCAACATAACAAGATCCCATTTCCATATTTTTTTAAAAAAAGAAAAAACAGGCTGGGCATGGTAGCTCACGCCTATAATCCCAGCACTTTGGGAGGCCGACGTGGGTGGATGGCTTGAGGTCAAGAGTTCAAGACCAGCCTGGCCAACATGGTGAAACCTCATCTCTACTAAAAATACAAAAAAATTAGCTGGGCGTGGTGGTTCACACCTGTAGTCCCAGCTACTCAGGAGACTGAGGCAGGAGAATCGTTTGAACTTGGGAGGTGGAGGTTGCAGTGGGCCGAGATTGTACCACTGCACTCCAGCCTGGGTGACAGAGCAAGTCTCCATCTCAAAAAAAAGAAAAAGGAAATAAATAAATAAATAAATTATATATATATAATAAATTTATATATAAATTTTATATAATATAAATATATATTTTTATATAAATATATATTTGATATAGATTTAATATATAAATAAATTTATGTATTTATATATAATACAAAATATAAATTTATATATATATATATATTTTTTTTTTTTTTCTTCACCACGTTGGCCAGGATGGTCTCGATCTCCTGACCTTGTGATCCGCCAGCCTCGGCCTCCCAAAGTGCTGGGATTACAGGCGTGAGCCACCGCGCCCAGCCAATGATATAATTTTTGACTGAACTAGTAAATTATGATGAAACTTACAGTATATCCCAAAGAGGGACAGTGCATTAAGCCAGTAACTGCAAGTTCTTTAAAAAGCTGTCATACATATTTTAAGTTACCACACAGGTGTCATATATAATACTCTAGTATACAGGGCCTTTGGCCCTTTGGGAGCCACAGACATTTTTTAATCTGATGAAAACTATGGATCCTTTCTTTCCTAAGAAGCATTCGCTAGTTACAGAAAAAGCAGCAACCTATTCTAAACAGGTTGTACATTCATTAGACTCTAAAGTCCAATCGTGTACCCAGCTCAGGAACTCTTGCTTTAGTGGCTTGAGGAGACTAATACAAGGCTAAATCTCACATTTAGCCGGACGCAGTGGCTCACACCTGTAATCCCAGCACTTTGGGAGGCCGAGGTGGGCAGATCATTTGAGGTCAGGAGTTCGACATGAGCCTGACCAACATGGTGAAACCCCATCTCTACTAAAAATTTAAAAATTAGCCAGGAGAGGTGGCACGTGCCTATAATCCTAGCTACTCAGGAGGCTGAAGCACAAGAATCGCTTGAACCCAGGAGGCGGAGGCTACAGTGAGCCAAGATCGCAGCACTGCACTCCAGCCTGGGCAAAAGAGCGAGACTCCGTTTCAAAAAAATAAAATAAAATAAAATAAAAATAAATCTCACATTTAAAAAGAAACACAATGAGTCTACTTGCACTCAGGTGTCTAAGTACCTGACCACATATAAATCAGAGGCAATTATAAAATATTTTAAAGAAAATCCAAATTTCTCTGGTGGTAGTGTATTCAAATTGCTTTCATCTAAATATGCTGAATGAAAGGGCCACTACCATCTGGTAGCAGCCAATCTTGAATTTGAGAAATGAGGAATGTGACCTGATGGGCCTGGGGAGGGTGAAGTCACAAGGTTTGAAGCTGTGTTTGCATAGTTCTGTAAATAAATATTCAGAACATGGAAATTGTTCATGTCAAATAAAGGGGGTGGGGTATTATGGAAGGGATAAAGCCCCAAAAGGGTCCCCCAACCTTGATCCGCCACTACCAGTTGGATCTTAAAAGTACTACACAGCTACATTTTTCCCATTAATGTGGATTGTGATGAAAAATTAAATTGGCTCATGAGCCGTATACAGAAGACTTCTAAAATCAACACTGAAGTGTTTCCCTTTCTCAGGATTTGGCTGTGAAGCATGACCAACCAGCCAGCAGGAAGGGGAGGGATGTTGGAGCTGGCCCACAATCTGCAGACAGGAAAGGATGGCAGGGGAGGGGCGGAGAGGAGCCGGCTGTCTCAGCTCAGAAGCAGACGGAGGAGCTGCAGCTGAAGGCGGCAGGCGAAACATCCAACACATGTGGGAACCTTCGTGGTGATGCAGGCGACAGCAGGTACTAGAATTTCCAAGACACAGGAATAGTATCCAAATCGCACAGATGGAAGAAAGCAATGGGAAGTCTGGCAGCTTGGGAGTCAGGTAGGGAGAGTGTTCTAGCTCCGTACCCAACTCCAGAGGCAGAGCTGCAATCCCCAGAAAAAAGAAAGTTTGAGAGATAGGCACAGTTTCAGGAATCAAATAAAAAGCCCCATTCTAGACCAGGGACAGTGGCTCATGCCTGTAATCCCAGCACTTTGGGAGGCCAAGGCAGGATGATCACATGAGGCCAAGAGTTGGAGACCAGCCTGGACAACATAGGGAGACCCTGTCTCTACAAACGAAAAATAAAATTGAAAATTAACCAGGCATGATGGCACTCACCTGCAGTCCCAGCTACTTGGGAGGCTGAGGTGGGAGGATGGCCAGGAGTTCAAGGTTACAGTGAACTATGATTACACCACTGCACTATAGACTGGGCAATATAGTAAGACCCTTCTCTTTTTTTAAGTCTCATTTTAGTTAAAATTTGGGGCAAAGAGCAGCAACAGGGACAAAGAGGAGCACCAGAGCCAGGAATGACTGGCAACAAAAATAAGGAAAAATGCAAGAAATCTAGTGCCCAGCCCTGAGACCACAGATCTTCAGGATGGGGCACTGGTGGACCAGAAACGCCACCACGTGAGGAGGCTGCTTTAAATTCAACCGTCCTAGTGTCTGCCTTGGTCACAAAATTAGAGTGGAGATAAGCAACGCAGACACCAGCCCTGGCCTCAGGGAGCTTTTTTAATTTTTTAATAAAATATAATCTCAAACGATCAAAGAAAAAGACAGAAAGTCTGACTGAAGAGCCCAAGCGTTAATTTCCACCATCTCTCAACAGCTTGAGCAAACATATGGAAGTGGGAAGCACAGAGCATGTGAAGGAAACTGTTTATTACAGTTGGGATAAAATAAAAGGTAAGTGTTGGAATGAAAGAATGATTTCCAGTGCTGGCCTAAGGATTTCATGGTGGCGGTGGGTAGAAAGGACATGTTAAGAATTGTGTCTTGGAAGATTAATTCACCAGAAGCCAAGGAAGAAAGACTTTCAGGAAGAAGGCATAATCCTCATCTCCAAATACTACTGATACTGAAAAATATAAAATTACTAATTAGAAGGCATCCTCTCTACCAGTTTCATTAGTGGAGATTATAGGGTGGACAGACAGGACAAGGGCAGAATCAATTCGAGAGATAGAACAGTACTCGGGATGCGCCTCCCATTGAGGAAGTTCTGTATAAAAAGAGACAAGAGATAGGTCCCTGAGTTCCCATCAGAGGTACTGCTTTTATTGTTGTTGCTGCTGCTATGTTTAAAAACAGGTAGACCTGAGTCAACAGGTTAAAGATGCAAAAATGAGAAGGCGCAATTGATAAAGAATGTTTAAAAGAACAGAATCATGAGCTCAGCTCATATCAAAATGCCTTTACGCTGGGCATGGTGACTCACACTTGTAATCCCAACACTTTGGGAGGCCAAGGCAGGTGCTTGAGCTCAGGAGTTCGAGACCAGCCTGGGGAACTTGGCGAAACCCCATCTCTCCAAAAAATACAAAAATTAGCCAGGCATGGTGGTACATGCCTGTAGTCCCAGCTGCTTGGGAGGCTGAGGTGGGAGGATTGCTTGAATCCAGGGGGTCAAGAATGCAGTGAGCCAAGATTGTGCCACTGCACTCCAGCTTGGGCAACAGCGTAAGATCCTGTCTCCCCACCCCACCCCCAAAAAAAGCCTTTACATCTTAAAAAAAAATTCCACTTAGAATCTCTTTTTCCAACAGTTTCTCCGTGTCAAATGTCTATAAATTATTCAACGTTGATAATGTGTCTGTTCCATTGTTCAATAACCAAGAAATACATATCATAGCTTTTTTAACTTTATCTAGTTGATTAATAAATTTTGGCACAAACTGTGCTTTCTTTTAATGAAATGCAATAAGCAGAGTAAGTGCAGAGGAAAGGGAAAGAATGGGTTTTAGAATTATCCAGACCTGGGTTTAAATTATATTTTTAAGAGCAATAAAACTACATTATCGCTTGAATACTTAGGTAAGCATAAGTACTTACATGCTAAGGGATTTACAAGACTCTCATCTGACCTTCACAAAGGCCTTCTGTTTTATTTTGTTTTGTTTGTTCTGTTTTGTTTTGTTTTGTTTCGGAGACAGGGTCTCACTCTGTCACCCAGGCTGGAGTACAGTGACACCATCTCGGCTCACTGCAACCTCTGCCTCCCGAGTTCAAGCAATTCTCCTGCCTCAGCCTCCCTAGTAGCTGGGATTACAGGAGCTCACCAGCACGCCCAGCTAATTTTTGTATTTTTAGTAGAGACAGGTTTTCACCATGTTGGTCAGACTGGTCTCGAACTCCTGACCTCAAGTGATCCACCCCCGTCAGCCTCCCAAAGTGCTGGAATTACAGGCGTGAGCAACCACGCATGACCCACAAGGGCCTTTTCAATTTAGAGGTTCAACAATTTACCCAAGTTAATAAAGAAGTAGAGCAGAGACCTGAACTTAAGCCTGACTCTAAAGAGAAATGCTTTCAGTCCTCAAATTGTAACGTCAAGCTCTGCCACCTCCCGTAACTTCTGTGTTTCAGGTCCTCATAACATATGGTTTTGGCATGAAGAATTAGAAAGAAAAAGTTAACATGTGAGGCTGAAGGATCGCTTGAGCTCAGGAGTTGGAGGCTGCAGTGAGCTATGATCGTGCCACTGTACTCCAGCCTGGGTGACAGAATTAGACCCTGACTTTAAAAACAGAAAAAAGAAAAAAAAAAGTGAATACATGGATAACACAATAGAGAGAAGGTTCTCAATAGATGCTGGTTTCTTTATCTCCTTCCTGTTTCATTTTTGTAATCGCTTTCTTAAAACCTTGATCTTTCTACATTATGGTGCTGTCTCTTCCATGTCCCTCCGACACCATATGTGTATCCCAATCAGCACTCTGTCCCCATGTTATAATTGTTAGCTTGTCTGTTTCTCAATAGTCAGTAAACTCTTCAAGAACCAAAGCCTTTGCGCATCATTAACTTCATGTCTCTAGTTTCCAGTGAATCTGGCATGCAGTAAGTGCTCAATAACTGTTTCTCATTTCAACTAATTCTGGTTAATATTTAATCCAAGTGTGCTACCTGCTTAGGTTGCCTCTGCCTAAAACCTTAGTCACTAGGCCCATCAACATTGTCCCAGATGTCAAAGAACTAAGGTATGCCGTGTGCCATCTGTTCTGCTATATGCATTAGCTCAGGGGCCTAAAAACTACAGTAAGTTGGCCCACTGTCTGTTCCTATAAATAAAGTTTTATTGAAACACAGCCACGTTCATTCACTTATAAATTGTCTGCGGCTGTTTTTACATTACAATGGCAAAGTAGAATATTTGAAGCAGAGACCACTGGACCTGCAAAGCTTAGTACATTGCTATGTGGCCTTTACAAAAAATATTTTCTAACTTCTGCATTAGTTGGATCCATTCAGTAAGTTAACAAATATTTGAATATTTACTATGAGGCAATTGCGGCCTTTAGATGCTGGGTATAGTGTGGTGAACAAAACAGGCACATCCATGACCTTCACAGAGCTTATAATCTAGCAAGCAAAAAAGGCAACACACTCAGGTAGTCAAATAAATAAAGAAGCAATAAATACCACAGGCTGAGCATCTCGAATACAAAAATCTGAAATCTAAAATACTCCAGAATCCAAAATTATCAACATGATGCTCAAAGGAAATGGTCACTAGAGCATGGTAGATTTTCGATTTTCAGATTAGGGATGCTTGAGCAACTGGTATAATGCAAATATTAAAAAAAAAAAAAAAAACATAAAATCCAGAGCACTTCTGATCCCAAGCATGTCAGATAAGGAATACTCAACCTGTATAAAATGTGATAAACATGGTAAAAGAAAAGTAGATAATACTATTTTGAAAGAATAAAGAGCCAGGCACAGTGGCTCCCACCTGTAATTCCAGCACTTTGGGAGGCTGAGGCAGGTGGATCACTTAAGGTCAGGAGTTTGAGACCAGCCTGGGCAATATGGCAAAACTCCATCTCTACCAAAAATACAAAAATTAGCTGGGCATAGTGGTGCATGCCTGTAATCCCAGCTATTCAAGCGGCTAAGGTGGGAGGATAGCTGGGACCTGGGAAGTCAAGGTTGCAGTGATCAGTGAAGTACCACTGTACTCCAGCCTGGGTGACAGAGCAAAACCCTGTCTCAAAAAAAAAAAAATTAAAATTAAATTAAATAAATGAAGAATAATGAATGTGAGTAGAGAGGAGGCATACTCTATATTGGGTAGAACGTGAAGTTTCTCTAAGCAGGTGCAGTTAAGCTCAGCCCTGAATCACTGTGGGGCAGGGAACCGCCAAGTGAGAGGCGAGGGCATCCGGCAGAAGGTACAACAACAACTCAGGCTGGGAAGAAGGAAAGAGCCCAATATGTTCTAAAGAAGGTGCGGCTGGGACAAAATGAGCCAGAGAAATTCTGATAAAACAAAGAAAGAACTGTAGACAAGGGTTACATCATAGAGTACCTTGTAAGCCATTTTAAATCTGAATTTTAATTTTTACATTTTTAAAAACCATTTTTATTATAAAGACAATTGGGGGCCAGGCACGGTGGCTGAGGCCTGTAATCCCAGCACTTTGGGAGGCCAAGGCTGGCAGATCACTTGAGGTAAGGAGTTCGAGACCAGCCTGGTCAACATGGCGAAACCCCATCTCTACTAAAAATACAAAAATTACCCAGGCGTGGTGGTGCATGCCTGTAATCACAGCTACTCAGGAGGCTGAGGCAGAAGAATCGTTTGAACACGAGAGGCAGTGATTGCAGTGAGCCAAGAATGTACCACTGCATTCCAGCCACAATGACAGAGTGAGACTCTATTTAAAAAAAGAAAAAGACAATTGTAGAAAATGGGGGGCTAATATTATAGACTCATGAAACTACTCTTCCTTCAGGAATATTCATGACAAGCAAATCCACCTGTAATTACATACACCTTTTACTCAAAAGTAAGGACTTTCTTTTCCCATAACTATTTCTACTTCCTTAAACATTTTGATTACTTATGACTGAAGCCATGGATTCGGTGTGATATAAATAGTTTACGTTTCTAAAACCCTGCTCATCTAACCTTTGGGAGAAGCAGGTGAGGAACGTGCCCTGCTATCCTAACCGCATTGCTCCAGCAAAGAACAGAAAAGGGAAACAAATTAGCTCATTCAGTGCCATAGCCTCAATGCCTAGACACTGATGACAACAGCGAATGCTCAACAAATTGTGGCCGATTTTAACTGAATTCTCTTCTAATCTAGTCCAACCTTGTGTAAGCATTAATTGGGTAGTGATTATGTCCCCAAACTCTTCAGCTATTGCCATAAAAAAGCCAATCCAGGCCGGGCGCGGTGGCTCACGCCTGTAATCCCAGCACTTCGGGAGGCCGAGGCGGGTGAATCACGAGGTCAGGAGATCGAGACCATCCTGGCTGACATGGTGAAACCCCGTCTCTACTAAAAATATAAAAAAAATTAGCTGGGCGTGGTGGCGGGCGCCTGTAGTCCCAGCTACTCGGGAGGCTGAGGCAGGAGAATGGCGTAAACCCGGGAGGCAGAGCTTGCAGTGAGCCGAGATCCCGTCGGCTGCACTCCAGTCTGGGCGACAGAGCGAGACTCCGTCTCAAAAAAAAAAAAAAAAAAAAGCCAATTAATCGTCATTCTAAAGTAAATCTCCACCAACATTAAATCTTCAATTAGCCAGAGAACTTCATCTTCACAGTTTGAATATTTATTTTTATCTTTTTTTTTTTTTTTAGAGACGAGATCTTGCTCTGTCACCCAGGCTGGAGGGCAGTGGCATGATCAAAGCTCAAAGCTCACTGCAGCCTCCAACTTCTGGCCTCAAGTGATCCTCCCAGCTCAGTCTCCCAAGTAGCTGGAACTAGAGGCACGCGCCACCACACCCAGCTAATTTTTAAAAAAATTTTTTTAGAGATGGGGTTTCACAATGTTGTCTAGGCTGGTTTCTAATTCCTGGCCTCAAGCGATCCTCTTGCCTCAGCCTCCCAAGTACAATGTTTGAATATTTAAAACATAAAATTAATAAGTAGTACTTCAAAGTACATAAGATTAGATCATTTTCCTTCAAACTTTGATGAACAGATAGTGCTTAAGATCAGGGTATTCTGCAAAGACAGGATATTAGAACAGAAAAAGACCTGAGTTGGAGTTAGGGAATGTAGAGTCTAGACCTGGTTTTATTGGTTCTCTTAGTAATAGCAACATGGCCGCAGCCAGTCCAAGAATCCCCTAGGCCTCTGGGTGTCCCATCTACGAAGCTTCATCGATGAACCAGATGATTCCCAAGACCCCATTACAGCTTCACATGCAATAACTTGTAGGCTGGTTAAATGCCACGAGACTGAGAAGGCAAGTTAAAAGAGTGGCAAGCTTCAAGGATGAAGAGGTGTTTGACAGAGTCCTTGAGGAATAGGAAGATTTCCACAGGCATGAAGCTAAGGTCAAGGTAAATATCAGCAGAGAGAATGGTTGACTATGCTTTCATTCAACAAAACATCGCAGTGGTTCTCCTCTAATGCCTAGTACATTGACATGGTTATAATCACAATACACAGCAGCCCAGCAGTTCAGAAGCTTTAAATCATGTTTAAAACTATTGTTTTCATTGGAGGGGAGGTAGGAGGAAGTCAGAGCAGGGGCACCCACCTGTAGTCCCAGTTTCTTGGCAGGCAGAGGCAGGAGGATCACTTGAGTGCAGGAGTTCGAGACCAGCCTGGGCAACATAACAAGACTATCTCTTTAAAAAAAAAAAAAAAAAAAAGTGGCAGGGGAGGAGGGAAGCTGGGGAGGGCATGCAATCTACATCTAGTGCTGGGTGGAGAGAGGCATGTGTGCATACTTCAGTTCTACCTACACGGCCTGTTCAACGTCAATGCCCTCTGTCCTCATTTTCTTAAACATGCAGTAGGAAATGGAAGTAAAATATTTATTGTTAAAAATGCATGAAAATATGAAAATGTCTTTGGGGAACTTATTAAATCAGAGTTCATCAGAAACCTCTGGCTGTAATCTTGGGCTACCGTCTTTGAGGAGTCTTGAAGCCTGAGAGCTCTTTCTGAAGACCACGGTTCTTTAAAATAGCGCATGTTGCCTTTCCTCCAGGGACATAAATGATGTTGGGGTCTCTCAGTGGGACTGCCCCAGCCATTTGTTTTTCAGACTTTTTAGTACAACAGTAAGCTAAATAAGTAGCTGGTGGTGTCCACTGACCCAGACCCATAAAAATGACGGGCAGAACTGTTTCACCTTATCATGACCTGCAACTGCTGTGTTTTAATTTTTTAAAGAATTCTATCAATCGAAATGGTCTGTGTGCATAATTCGAAACAACACAAGAGGTCCCAAATATGGCTTCTAGGCAAAAGGAAGTTAGGCAAAATTTGCAATGTATCTTTCCATCTTTGCAGATGTGCTGCCTACCTTTATGGAAGGAGCAGAGAAACCAGAGGAATATTTCATTTAAAGTCAGACAACCATCACACACTCTGAAAAACATTTGTTTGGCTTGAGAAGAAAAAATATTAAGTGATGGGGCCACAGGATTTATAACACCATCACAGGATTTCTGGAGTATTAGCCATCGCAACACCCACTAATATCACACCAGCTAAAGATTCAGCGAAAGCTTGTTGGTATGCCAATCAAATACGATATAAGGACACTGTTCTCTTGCTAATCTGGCTTGATGCAGGAGCATAATTTGAAATAACTTGTCTAATGTATGATCTGCAGATCCTTCAAGCACTCCTCCCTAAATATTGCTTCTTTCAAGCAAGACTTTCATAAATTGTGAAAGGTAGGGAGCCCCTGTTTGTACTTCCTGGGAAATGTCTGGAGAGTACCTATTTGAAATTCATAGATATATAGACAGATCCAGCTGCCTTAACATGCAGTCTAAGGGCAGTTAAGACTCTTCTGTGAGGCCGGGAGCGGTGGCTCACGCCTGTAATCCCAGCACTTTGGAAGGCTGAGGCGGCGGGTGAATCACGAGGTCAGGAGATCAAGACTATGCTGGCTAACAGGGTGAAACACTGTCTCTACTAAAAATACAAAAAATTAGCCAAGCGTGGTGGCACATGCCTGTAGTCCCAGCTACTCAGGAGAGTGAGGCAGGAGAATCACTTGAACCTGGAGGCAGAGGTTGCAGTGAGCCAAGATCATGCCACTGCACTCCAGCCTGTGCGACAGAGGGAGACTCCGTCTCACAAAAAAAAAAACAAGCAAAAAACAAACAAACAAACAAAAAAGATTCTGGGGCACTTACAAGGATGCATATTTGAATAAATAGCAGTTTACTGCAGCTTCTGAACAGCTGAAGAAGACAAGGTCAATATTCTCCTCTGAAAATGAGGCCGACTAATGAATGATCAAGACCCAACATTCTAGTCCATATAGTTTGGCCATGAACATCTGAGCCTGAAAAATACCTGAGGTAAGACTATTCACACACCTTCAGCCAAACGAAAACACACTTCTAGATTCGTGACTTAGATCAACGTTTCCTCCTGTTACATAAAACCAGGGAAAATTATTTGTAAGATATACATCAAAATGTGCTATTTACACAGGTGTGTCCAATTTGTGAAAATTCGTCAAGCTCTACACTTAAATGTGCACTTTTTGGCATGCATTTTACTTTTAATAGTTGTACTTACATCTGTACATATATTGTATGTGCATATATAGAGACATAAGTATATAAAATAATAAATAGAAGTTATTCATTAAGGTATTGATAGACCCTCAGATAATGAAAAGAAGTGCTTTTCATTGGGGCTTTTCATTTAGAGGCTAGAAACATCTTCTAGAAAGTAATTTCATTCCAGTAGCAATTGCTAATGAAAAATCAACAGATATAGTTAATGACTCAGTCAACTAGATTTCACCTTTTCATTAACTGAGTTTTCATAAAGATTTGCTTGGACCTTAATTTTATATACACTCTTGCTTTTAAAAAAAAATGTATATAAACTCTTAGTTTAAAAAAAAAAAGAAATGGAACAGGAGGGGAAAAGTGTATGTGGATACTGATGCCTGGAGATGTTGGAGTCATTTTTTAAATTTAATACACTTACTTATTAAGTCTTACTCACCTGTTACTACTTCCTATGAAGAATAATGATTTTATTATAGACCAAGAAAACAACCCAATTTGGTTTTTTTGGTTTTTTTGGTTTTTTTTTTTTTTTTTAGATGGGGTCTCACTCTGTCACCCAGGCTGGAGTGTAGTGGCGCGATCTCGGCTCACTGCAACTTCCGCTCCCAGGTTCAAGCAATTCTCCTGCCTCAGCCTCCCCAGTAGCTGGGATTACACGCACGCACCACCACGCTGGGCTAATTTTTTGTGTCTTTAGTAGAGACGGGGTTTCACCGTGTTGGCCAGGCTGGTCTCAAACTCCTAACCTCAAGTGATCCACCCACCTCGGCTTCCCAAAGTTCTGGGATTACAGGCGTGAGCGACCACGCCCGGCCCCAAAATGTTATTTTAAACCATAAACAGTATTAGCCAGTATTAACAGTTCAAAAGCAATCTGGAATCATCTAAAAGAGACTGCAAGTCAATGTGTCCTAAATTAACCAGGAAGTCTTTTCCATGTCTTGTGGTACAATTACGAAAGATTTCTATCTAGAAAAAGAACACAACCGAAAAATGATTAAAGGCATTCAGATCAAGGTATTTTGTCAAGATTTCCTAGGTGTCCTCTTTATTGGTGCCGTTACAAGATAAGGAGAGACAGACATAAGCAATTGCTCGCGTAGCCTCTCCTACAGAAGAGTTACCTCCATGAACTGAGAACACTCTACCCACTCTCACATTCCAGTTCACTCACCCACATCTACCTTCCTGCTTAAGAGAAGCATTGAGAGACTATAAAAGCAAGGAATTTAAGTCTTCTGCTACTTTAAGGCAAATTGCATCAAGAGGGCTATCACAAAATGCAAACACGATGAAAGAATTTCCTCTTCTTTGCAAAATGCAGTTATTCTGCATTAACAATGTCAAGTTCTGCATTCACTAGACCTCCCAGATTTTTATTCTTATCCTCGTACAAATAATCAAAGCTGCATATATCTCAGAATGTTGATTAGAAAATACTACAAGCTGGGCATGGTGGTGCACACCTGTAGTCCCAGCTACTCAGGAGGCTGAGTTGAAAGGATCGCTTGAGCCCAGGAGTTTGAGTCCAGCCTGGGTAACATAGATACCACCTCTAAAACAAAACAAACAAACAAACAAAGGTTGGGCATGGTGGTTCATGCCTATAATCCCAGCACTTTGGGAGGCCAAGGCAGGCAGATGGCTTGAGTCCAGGGGTTAGAGACCATCATGAAACCCATCGCTGTAAAATAAATTTCTTTTCTTTTTTTTTTTTTTTTTTTTTTTTTTTTGAGACGGAGTCTCGCTCTGTCACCCAGGCTGGAGTACCGCGGTGCAATCTCAGTTCACTGCAAGCTCTGCCTCCCAGGTTCATGCCATTCTCCTGCCTCAGCCTCCCAAGTAGCTGGAACTATAGCGCCAGCCACCACGCCTGGCTAATTTCCTATATTTTTAGTATAGATGGGGTTTCACCATAGCCAGGATTGTCTCGATGTTCTGACCTCGTGATCTGCCCGCCTCGGCCTCCCAAAGTGCTGGGATTACAGGCGTGAGCCACCGCGCCCAGCCAAAATTTGTTTTAAATACATTTATAGTTACCAAGACTCCCTAAACTCTGCCCATATTCTTCAACAATCAAAAGAATTTCACACAACATTAACATCACAGAAACAAAATAAATAATATAGTTTCACAAAATTTACCAATTTTCTGATGGCCCTCTAATACATTAGAAGATTCTTTGATTCCCAGAACCAACAAAACAAATGAAAAAGATTTATAGGGCAATCATATCCATCCACCTACTGTTTACACAGTGCCTACACTACACAGACTAAAGTATAGCATAGTTCAAATCCTGGACTACACAGAAGGCTGCCTGGATGACTTCCTCTCTACTTCCTGCTACAGAAAGGTGAAAAAACCTAAACATCTCTGAAAATAAACTATCTTCATCACCATCCCTTCCTAGTTTTTTTAATATGCCATCAATTTCACAAATAATTAGCAAAAATAAGCTACTCTCATTATATGACTTTCTAGTCATATTTAATTCGCTTTAGTTCAATTTTATCCTTAGATTCCAAGGTCTCCAGATCAAAACTTAGACAGTATTCATCTTTGTATCTGCCCAGAGCTTAACACAGTACGTTCACATACTGTAATCAGAATTCAATACATCTTGATGAAATCAGCTTAAATGTCCATAGTCCAGATGTAGTAAAAGGCATTGTTGAACTTGAAAACGTTGCCACTAAAGAACAAGAAATTTGGCTGCAGTTATCACCTTTAAGCTGACATCTCTGGTTCTCTGTCCCTAAGCTAGACCCACCATATAACCAAGTGTCACCTTCACTTAATGTGTAGGCATCTCAAACACAACATGTTTGAAAATGAACATGTCTTTCCACTACCTCCCCAAGACCTGCCCTTCTGCCAGCATATCCTCTTCTCCATGAATGGCATGACCGTCTACCTAGATGCCCAAGGCAGAAATCTTAGACATGCTGTTGAGTCCTATCTCTCCCTTACCTCTTACATCCAATAATCACTGTGTCCTGTCACCTTCCTAATATTTTTTTTTTTTTTTTTTTTGAGACAGAGTCTCACTCTGTCACCCAGGCTAGAGTGCAATGGCACGATCTCCACTCACTGCAACCTGCAACCTCCGCCTCCTGGGCTCAAGCAATTCTCCTGCCTCAGCCTTCCGAGTAGCTGGGGTTACAGGCGTGCACCACCACGCCTGGCTACTTTTTATATTTTTAGCAAAGATGAGGCTTCACAGTGTTGTGAAGTCTTGAACTCCTGACCTCAGGTGATCCGCCCACCTCAGCCTCCCAGAGTGCTGGGATTACAGGCGTGAGCCACCACACCTGGCCTTGTCACATGCTTTTTACAACAAGCATAAACATTACCAAGTAGCAAGATGTTACGAAGACATTAACAAATATTTAGCATTGGTTAAGCTACCAAAGTAATCTAAAATAGTCCAGCCCAGATGGGATTTACAGCTGAGATGAGAAATAGCTTCTATATACAAGGTAGCAAACGAACAAGATGACATTACATAAAGACAAACAGAACACTATATCACTGTAAGAGTCTTTGAGTTGGATTGCTAAAGGATGAATAGAATGTAAACAAAACGGAAGATGCTACAGATGAAGAACTATGGAGGTATCCACTCACGGGTGCGTTTGTTTCCAGGAGCGCAAGTCACACACGCATAGGTTTGATATGAAGGGAGAGGAATCAAAGGACAAAGTCACTGATCTGATCACAGAACAGGTTTATGTTTGGAAAAGTTTAAAGCTGAATACTTTGAGAGTAGCACAATTTGAAGAACAACGGGATCTGGGTAAAGAGATTAAGACTTGATAAGATTAGGAATAATAGCCCTATCGTTTGACTGTGCCAGCTATAGGACTTGACACATATTCTCTGATTTAAAAACCTACTACAAGGCCAGGTGTGGCGGCTCTTGCCTATAATCCCAGCACTTTGGGAGGCCAAAGCAGGAAGATCACTTGAGCCCAGGAGTTTGAAACCAGTGTGGACAACATAGTGAGATGTTGCCTTTACAAAAAAAAAAAAAAATTTCATTAGCCTGGTTTGGTGACACCCGTCTGGGCTCCCAGCTACTCAGGAGGCTGAGGATAGCTTGAGCCTGGGAGGTCAAGGCTGCAGTAAGCCGTGACAGTGTCACTGTACTTCTACCTGGGAGACACAGCAAGATCCTGTCTCCAAATAAATAAATAAATAAATCCTACTACAACCCTATCATCTAAATACTATTACTACTGTCTCCGTTTACTTATGAGGGAACTGTGTCCAATCTTTTGGCTTTCCTGGGCCACGCTGAAAGAAGAATTGTCTTCAGCCACACATAAAGTACACTAACACTAATGATAGCTGATGAGCAAAAAATAATAATAATAATAAATTAAAATAAATAAATAAATGTTTAAAAAAATAAAAATCACAAAAACAATCTCCTAATATTTTAAGAAAGTTTAGGAATTTGTGTTGGGCCGCATTCAAAGCCGTCCTGGGCTGTATATGGCCCATGGGCCGCAGGCTGGATAGGCTTGATTTACAACATATTTAAGGTCATACAGTTGGCAGAACTGGCGTTTGAATATAGCAACCTCAGAGCCTTTACAGGTCCACAAAGCAGTCCTCTGCAAAAATGATGTTATGCAAGGAATGCTTTAAAACCTAATAACAGGGTGTGGGGTAAACTGAAGGCTGCATATATACTCAGCAAAGCAGCAGCTGTAGTAATCTAGGTCAGAAGTGAGCATAATTAGACTAGAATGATAGTGATGAGATTAGAATACAAGAGATTAGTGCGCAAGAGAATGTTCAAGGGAAAAAGAGCAGGCCTGAAAGTGAAAAATTAAGAGGTGTTGGGATTCCAAGGTAAGTCCACAGTTCCGAATCTTAGATACAAAAAGAATAATGGTACCCTAAACAGAAAAGGAGTCCATGAAAAAGTGGACCTATTTTTCCATTTTTGTCTTTTGAGTGAGATGAAGAGCTATCCACGTGAAATTGTCCAATAGGCTGCCGGGGCAATGAGACCAAAGCTTGGTTAGAAGAACAGGGCCAGATTAATATTATAAACACCAATTTTATATCCGTGAATATTTCTTAAACCAAAGAGAATATTGTCTTAACATAGAAAACTAACACTGTTACCAAAAAAAGAAAAATAAAACTTTTAATAGCATAACACTTTCCCACACAATAACAAGTTCCCAAAGTGGCCCTAGCAACAGCACATCTATGTATGTTAGTACAAGTCAAAAACTCCCTGCCACCTACTCAAGTCCTTTGCAAACGATTCCACACCCACTGCATTATCTTCGCAGCCTCTTTTTGGAACACAAAATATTGAGACAGCCTGCTAAAATGCATATGGAAGTTTCCACCAAACATGAGACTTTCTACTTACTGGGGATATCCATTTTTAAATTTCTAATCAATTTAAGGCATACAAACAAAGATTTTTAGGAAATGTTAGAGGTACTGATGAATTTACATGAGCAACCAGGTACTTAAAGAAGACAACTGCAGACACCACAAAAAACTAAAATGTCATCGGGTCTCTATATCATCATGGGTAGATATTGTCAAAATAGATAGATTTTTAAAAGCAAGTAACAGAATGAAACACACAGTATACCATTTATGTTAATGAACATGTAACACCATATAGGTCCTTAAGGAAATATCCATATATAGTAAATTTAGAAAATGATAAAAGGATATATATAAATTCATATTAACTACTTCTGGGAAGAGAGGGAAATGAAACTGGAGAGGGGAACAAAGTATATTTCAAACGTTATCCATAACATTTCATTTATTCCATTTTTTTAAAATCTGGAAAAAAAAAAAAAACGCCAAAATGTTAACATCTGCTAATGGAGGTAAAGGTCATTTATTGTGTTCTCTTTGCCATTCATTATTTCTGAAATGTTACCCAAATTAAAAAAAGAAGGAAAGAAAAGGATCCATATCTCTTGCCTAATGAAAATGTCACATGAAACATATCTGACATATTCTGCCTAAATAACTCCAGGGTGAACAGGGTGAAGCAAGCAGTCAATTTCTATTTTGGACTCAACGTATTTCTTGAAATAGAAATGGCATAATTAGCAGATCTAAATGCTGGTTTGATTTCCCAGAGTGAATCTACAGGGTGGGCCTGAGCTATGGGCAAGTTCTCCAGTGGCAGCAACTAGGCAAGGGCACTAAGCCTCAGTATCTCCTAAGGAAGCTAAGAGGAAGATTCAGAAGGAAGAAGCTACTAAAAGTTCTCCCAAATAAATCCAATGTCATCCTTCCCAACCCTAATTCTCCCTGTTCCCTTTCCAAGTCCTTCCTCAAGTCACCAATAGAGATGTTCTGCAGGTTAGTGGATCTTTTTCCTTCTAAGAGGTGAATCTCTGATTGGTCTTTTGGGTTTGTCATTGGCTCACTATGGAAATGCACAGTTCTCTTTAAGAACTCCGGCCAGGCGCAGTGGCTCACGCCTGTAATCCCATCACTTTGGGAGGCCGAAGCAGGTGGATCACCTGAGGTCAACATGGCAAAACCCCATCTCTACTAAAATACAAAAATTAGCTGGGCATGCCAGGCACTGTAGTTCACACCTGAATCCCAGCACTTCGTGAGGCCGAGACGGGCAGATCACGAGGTCAGGAGATCGAGACCATCCTGGCTAACACTGTGAAACCCCGTCTCTAGTAAAAATAAAATACAAAAAAAAAAAAAATTAGCCAGGCGTGGTGGCAGGCGCCTGTAGTTCCAGCTACTGGGGAGGCTGAGGCAGGAGAATGGCATGAACCCGGAAAGCAGAGCTTGCAGTGAGCCGAGATCGCACCACTGCACTCCAGCCTGGGTGACAGAGCGAGACTTCGTCTCAAATAAAAAAAAAAAATTAGCTGGGCATGGTGACACATGCCTATAATCCCAGCAACTCAGGAGGCTGAGGCAGTAGAATCACTTGAACCCGTGAGGCGGAGGTTGCAGTGAGCCAAGATTGTGCCACTGCACTCCAGCCTGGGTGACAGAGTGAGACTCTGTCTCAAAAAAAAAAAAAAAAAAAAGAACTCCATGCATTCTGTCAATATCACTTATTCCGTGCAGGCATCAGGGATGTAAGTTTAAGGACAAAACCCCTACCCTCAAAGACATGTCTATTAATTTTTCTTCCACTCAATTTCTTAGTCTTAAAATGTTCCCACCATCAAACCCAAGAAAAATCAAGTCTAAACTGTGGCTAAATGATCCCTTAGAATTATCGTGACTATCATGAGCCAAGGTAAGAACTTGATGTGTGAGACGAGGCTATTTGAACAGGACAACCACTTAGGAAGATCTGTTCCTCCCTAATGCGCCCAAGCCACCACTGGTAAACCAGGACAATGAGCCATTACAGAGAACAAGGAGGAATGCATGCTCATTCATATTTGACTGCACTTCTTACCAGCCAGCAACTGCCAAGACTGCTATACCTAAGAGGACAAAAATAAAGGGAACATTACTGTGTACCTGCTCTAGATTTGTTTTAGGAACAATACAACATAAAGAAAGTATACAGTCATTCCTCTGTATATGGGGAAGAATAGTTCTAGGACCTCCCCCGATACCAAAATCTACTGATGCTCAAGTCCCTGATATAATAACCCAGTGTTTGCAAATAACCTGTGCATATCCTCCTGCACACTTTAAATCATCTCTAGATTACTTACAATACCTAACATAATGTAAATGCTATGTAAATCGTTGTTATATTGTTTAGGGAATCATGACAGGATAAAAGTCTGGACATGCTCTATACAGAAACAACCATTCATTTTTTTCATATTTTTCATCTGCAGTTGGTTGAATTCTGATGCAGAACCCACACATACAGGGGGCAGATGATATAGTGATATCATATGCAGTCCAAATTTCAGGAACAGAATTCCTTTTCACAGGGCTTAGGCATAAAAAAAAACTTGGTGTGATTTCTAGTACTCGACTCCAGATTAATAAATAGCAACAGAATAATAAAGTTTCCCAGAATCCAGACTCCTAAAGGCAGGCTAGGGCGCAGCCTAGAGGAGGTGCAACAGCCAAGACCCTGATCATCTCAGACCCTGGGAAAGCATAGACCCGACAAAGGTCACATACGACATCCACATAACAGGGTCAAAACCGTCCCACGAGAGACAAATGGGCATGTGCCTGGCAAAGCAATACAGGGTGCCAATTTAGACAAAAAGAGAAAGAAAACTGCATGCCTTGAACACATTCCTGTGTCTGACTAGAGTGGAGGGTATGTAAAAGAAAAACAACAGTAATGGAAAATGCCATATACAGGCGTCAATACGATAGGCTTTGAAAGGCAAACTGAGTAATTTAGGCTCAGTGTGGCAGAGTAGATCCAAAGAATAAATGGTCATTTATTTTTCTTTCTTTTTTGAGACAGGGTCTCATTCTGTCACCGGGGCTGGAATGCAGTGGCACAATCTCTGCTCACTGCAACCTCCACTTCCCAGGTTCAAGCAATTCTCCTGCCTCAGCCCCCCGAGTAGCGGGGATTACAGGCACACACCACTACATCTGGCTAATTTTTGTATTTTTAGTAGAGACAGGGTTTTGCCACATTGGCCAGGCTGGTCTCAAACTCCTGATCTCAAGTGATCCGCCCACCTCGGCCTCCCAAAGTGCTGGGATTACAGGCATGAACCACTGCGCCTGGCCTAATGGTCATTTCTAAAAAGGAAGATGACTTCTGTACCCACACACACAATGAAGAGGTAATGAATATCTGCTCAAAGAAGGTAGCAGCAGTAACTCACAGAGAGGAATGATAACACGAGATGCTATCAGTAGGAAGAGATGACAATATCAGGTTATTGACCAGATAGCAGAGATGGAAAAAAATAAGTAAATAGCTTTTTTAGGGTATTCATCAACAATATTGTTAATTAATAATGAATAGCAACTAGCATTTACTGAGCTTTGGTATGTGCCAGGCACTGCACTAAATACTTCTTCTGTGTTATCGGATTTAATTCTCACTACCAACTTTTGTGGTAGGTACTCTAATTAGTCTGTTTCAGTTAAGAAAACGGAGGTTTGGAGAGAATAAATAACTTGTCTAAATTCATAAAACCAGCAATAAACAGGACTGGAATTTGGAAGCCAACATGCTAATTTTACAGTCCATATTCTTAACCATTAGGACATATGGCCCTAACGTTTTCAGTTACATGCCAAGGGTAACGTACACCAATTAAGCAAGGAAGAGAGCTGTGGAAACCAGTGTTCTAGGACACTGGAAGGCTACAAGCAGAGTCATTGTTAAGAAGATAACTCACCCTTCTTTCTCTTCACAATGAGGCTTTTGGCCTTGAAGAAGCTAAATTTCATTCAAAGCCTAGGAGAACCTGCTGTTTATGAGCATTCCTGTAAAAGGAAGTGGACAGGTGGTTCCTGTTAGTTCCATTGGCACTGTGATGTAATCTCTGACATTATCACAGGCAGCTGTGTGCCTCATAGGACACCAAGGGGCCAGAGAAAAGTATACTTCAGTATATTGTCTCTTTTCCAGCGAATGTGGCTGCCTGCTTCCAGGGTGGTTCAGCACCCTTGGCTAATAAAACAGGAACCTGAGCCTCGACTACAGTGGATGTGGGAATGTTCTCTTCCTATCAATTTTTGTATACCACTTAAAAATGCTTACAGCTGGCTTTGGAGGAAGAGCGGTTAAAATCAAACGTACTCACTCTGAGACATTCAAATATCCAGGATATAAGCCACCGAGCAACTGCAAATTTGCTACAGCAAATTAGGGCTCAGGTGGATTCACTGAACTGGAGCTCATTAAAGCCACAGGCAGTTTAGAAGCCACTCAGACAGAAATGATAGCTGAAACCAAGACAATGGGTAAACTCACAATTGGGGTGGTGGGGGTGAGTAAGTGGGTCAAGGACTGAAGTCACTCCCACAATTAAAGGACAGGAGCATAAAGAAAACCAGTGGCAGAAACCAAGAAGAAACCAGAAATGGAAGAACTAAGCTTCCCATCTCCAGTCATCAAATCTTCTCCCATACACTGTTCAGATCTGTGTTAAATCCAGCCCTGCCCCGCCACCCGTGACTCCTCAGTTCGACCCCTCGCTATTGCCTGCCTGTTCTGGGCCAGAGAACTCCTCCACTACACCAACATAGTGAATGAACTGAACTCCATACATGATCATGACATGACTGGAAAGTTCTATAGCCTATATCTCAACCTGACAGTGTGTGGACAGGGGTAGGCATTAAAAAAAAGATAACTTTTTCTGGTGTGTCAATTGCACACAGTGGAAAGTGACTTTTAATCTTGTACATGAAACATAAAATTTCATCACAATTTCATGCCTGCAGTGGGCTACTTTTCAATATGCCCCAGCCTTCTCCTGGGAAGAGGTGCACGTTGGTGGAGTAACTTAAGGCACTGGCCAAAATAGGTGAGACTTGTGCTTATCCAAATTATGTGAAGGAGCCAAAGACAGAAAGAAGATGCAAAAAGGGGAGGAAATTTCCAATATGAATTCAAATCCCACAGTTCTCACGCATTCGTCTCTGATGTATAGGAGAATGGGTAACCTGGGTTTGAATCCTGGCTCTACCAGTTCCTAGTTATATGACCCCAAAGGCAAATTACCTAACTTCTCCCTGACTCCATTTTTCTATTTGTAAATGGAAATGGAATACTCAAAGGGCTGAATTAAGCATGGACATCTAGGGAGGGTTTGCATAGCACAGCACCTGGCATACTGTAAAGAACCAAGAAATGACAGCTCTTATCTGTAAACACCAAGTTTGTACCACTCTATTAAAGCATTCCAAAGCTTTTTTTTTTTTTTTTTTTTTTTTTTTTTGAGACAGAGTCTCACTCTTCCACCCAGGTTGGAGTGCAGTGGTGCAATCTCAGCTCACTGCAGCCTCTGCCTCCTGGGTTCAAGCAATTCTCCTGCCTCAGCCTCCCAAGTAGCTGGGATTACAGGCGCCCACCACCACGCCCAGCTAATTTTTATATTTTTAGTAGAAACGAGGTTTCCCCATGTTGGCCAGGCTGGTCTCGAACTCCTGACCTCAAGTGATTCACCCACCTTGGCCTCCCAAAGTGCTGGGATTACAGGCGTGAGCTACCACACCCAGCCCCCAAAGCTTTTTTCAGTCCAAAATTGTTATTAGACAGGAAAATGTCTATTTTGATAAGCAGCCTTGCCATATCATTCACAGCCTGTCCCAAAGGATACCTTTAGCTCCATATGCAAAAATAAGAGTAAATTTAAATACCCAGTTTCTGACCCATCTGGAAATTAGAAGCACCCAGGATAACAGAAGCCAAGTCAAAATCACTTTAGTGAACATTTATTAAGTGTAAGACACTGAACTGAAAACAACAGAAGAGAGCTTGGTGGTGAGATGAATAGTCGGTATGAACACCAATGATTAAGTAAAGTACTTTACTGAGGATACTGCTCTGAAATGCACATGAGAGGAAGCACACAGGAAAAACCAGTGGCACCAAGATCCCTGCTGATCAAGGACAGCTGTTAACTGGTTTCCAGGAGGGGTGCACAAATGTACACAGACATTTATATAATCTTTTGTTGTCTAGGCACCAAGTCTTGTGTATTCAGCAATCACTCAAATCATGAGAAGGAATTCAGGGAGGGAGAAGCAGCTTAAAAACAGGTCTGGCCTGAAGCAGGAAGACCTGTTTCAAGTCACAGGCAGCATTAGCAGGAAGAAGCCAATGAAAAGTCTGCAGCTGAAGACTGAAGAAAGTTGCCTTCCCTTCCTTTCTCCTCTCACCCTAATTCCAACAGGACCTCTTCAGCCTCATCTGACTGCCCCCTCTACATGATAGGTTTCACTGATTGCTTCCATTTTTTCCAAAGAAAACTTCATCTTATTGGCTATCAGTCATTTCTCAAAATTACGAATTTTAAAGAGGGGGGAATATTGGCGTAAATAGAACTTTTGTTTGTCATTCCACCCATGGAATGATTGCAACAAATCAATGTAATAAGAAGAGAGGTCAACCTTTCACTTACTCTATTATACTACAAGAACCTTGAAGGCAAGCATGCTTTATATACATTTTTGAATCTGATCTCAGAATACAATATAAGATACATAAAAGGATAATGACATGCAATGAATACATCATTCTAAAGACAAGAACAAGTGTTTTAATTTTTTTTGAATTCCCATTTAACAGCTCCAAGATGTTTCAGCCATTATCTTTTTATTTCAAGTGAATTAAGCTACTTTCAGAATATAACAAAAGGACTTTTCTATTAATAGTTTCCTTTAGATTTGCTTCTAAAAACCAGGCAATTTAGCTTGGTGTTTCCAACAAAAATGCTGTAAGACCAATTTAATTTACACATCTGAACAGTCCTGTTCTATAATCTAAGGGACTAGCTCAGAATATTGAAAACTGATGTTAAAAACAAAAACAAAAAAGAATCAGGCATTTAACCTACCTACCTTTTCTTTTTTTGAGATGGAGTTTCACTCTTGTTGCCCAGGCTGGAGTGCAATGGCGCAATCTTGGCTCACTGCAACCTCCACCTCCCAGGTTCAGGCGATTCTCCTGCCTCAGCCGCCTGAGTAACTGGGATTACAGGCAACATGCCATCACATCCAGCTAATTTTGTATTTTTAGTAGAGACAGGGTTTCTCCGTGTTGGTCAGGCTGGTCTCAAACTCCCAACCTCAGGTGATCCGCCCGCCTCGGCCTCCCAAAGTGCTAGGATTACAGGCATGAGCCACCGTGCCCAGCCAACCTACCTTTTCTGTACTAACTAGATCTCAAAGAGTTGATGAGGGAAAGTTTCTCTTCATAAAAATATTCTAATAACTAAAACAGGAAAACAATAAAAATATCACCATTTTGCAAACCCTGATAAAATAATGGATCTAGGCAATGGTTATCAATGGTCATGAACACTACAAAAAGCGAGACAACCAATATTACCTGACTGGGGTGAGAAGTATAGGCCACCACCTACAAAGCAGTTTTGCCAAAAAATAGAAACTGAATCAAATCAAGATCTGATTACTATTTGCAGGAATTAAAACAACAAAAGAGCACTTTATATTATTCATTAAATAAAAAGCATTACAACAGGTGGTAGCCTGTTTTGTTTTTTTTTAATTATGATAACCAAACAAGTACGTCTTGATAAATGAACATAACATTTCTTCACGTTCTCTTTGTGATTATCTTCATCTTAAAAGATGAGGAAAGTCCATCAAGTGTCAGCATGTTTATGGATGTATTTATTTATTGTGATAAGACAAAATGTACAACTTTGTACAAGTCAGGAGTTGCCTATCTCAAAAATACTTTCTTTCACCAAGCAAGGTGGCTCATGCCTGTAATCCCAGCACTTTGGGAGGCCAAGATGGGCGGATCACAAGGTCAGGAGATCGAGACCATCCTGGCTAACACAGTGAAACTTCGTCTCTACTAAAAATACAAAAAAAATTAGCCAGGTGTGGTGGCGGGCGCCTGTGGTCCCAGCTACTCAGGAGGCTGAGGCAGGAGAATGGCGTGAACCCGGCAGGCGGAGCTTGCAGTGAGCCGAGAGCATGCCACTGCACTCCAGCCTGGGTGACAGAGTGAGACTCTCATCTCAAAAAAGAAAAAAAAAAATTATTTCCTAGCATTACTAAACTTCCTTTCACTTGGAAAACTACAGCACAGCTGAGTCAAGAAGTAACTGGTCCCTGCTTTTAAAACAACAGCTTGAGGAGTAATAAGCAAAGAAGCTGGATGCAGTTGAGTGACCTCAGAGGAGACAGATCACTGTGAGGAGCCCACTTTCAACTGAACTGGCACCAGCTGTTCTCAAAGTGCTCCAAGACACACTGGGGGTCCTCAGGCACCTTTCAGGACGTCCATGACATCAAAATTATCATTATAATAATGCAAACAGGTCATTCACAACTTTCATAGGCTGACACAAAGCACTGATGATCAAAGCCAGGGTGTGTACATTTTTTTTTTTTACACACCTTAAACACATTTTTGCTGGCCCCTTAGCACGAATCAAGGCAGTGGCACCACCAGTATAGGTCCTCATAACCACTGTGAACTCACAGTGGAAAAAAAAGATGGTTTCCTATAAAAATATCCTTGATGAAACAGTGAACATTAGCAATTGCATGACATCTCAACCTCTGAGTATGTGCCTTTTCCACCTTTTTAATATTCTTTGTGCTGAATTAGGAAAGTTCACATGAAGGAGCTGTGCAGCATACTGAAGTATGGAAGTTGTCTCAAGGAAAAGAATTTATGCCAACTGTTTGATCAGCAAGCTGAACTAGCAGCTTTTGTTTATAGAATATCATTTTTACATGACATAAAAACTGAAAGTATTAGAATTGAAAGTTGGATATCTGGCAGACACTTTCTCAAACGCAATTTATATATCCATTAGAAAACAAATACATTTGTTGAAATCAGCAGTCATCTCTTGAAAAGTCTTCTTCTCCTCCAGCTTTATAGAGATATAATTGGTATACAAAAACCTGCATATAATCAATGTATAGAATTTGGTGAGTTTGGACAAATGTATACACTCCTGTATTTGGTATTATAAAATGTGCTAACATTTAATTCCATGAGCCAATATTTCCAAATCATACATTAAGATCCAAAATGAAAGAAAGACCAATGAATTTAAATACAACAAGGTGAGAAATGTTTACTGATACGGCTTCAGATTCCACACGGCAAATAAACTTTAATGTATGTAACATTTACCATCTCCACAATCCAGGTGATAAACGCGTCCATCACCTCCAAAGTGTCCTCGTGTTTTATTTTTATTTTGTGTGTGTTAAAAACACTTAACATGAGATCTACCCTCTACAAATTTTTAAGGACAAAATACCGTCTTATTAACTATCTGCATATTGGGAAAGCTGTCACACTCTTGGTGGCAGATACAAATTTTCTAAGTATGTAATTTTTGTTTGAAGGCTTGACTTTTATCATTGGCAACAAATACATCAGTTATTATTTTTTTTTAATCCAACTGGGGTTGGATTTTCTTCACATATTCCAACCAAACAACAAATCACAACAGATTGAATGCAGAAGCAGTTATGAGAATCCAGCTGCTTCTACAAAACCAGACATTATAGAGAACTGCAAAAATGTAAAACTATACCACTCTTTCCCTAAACTCTCTTTGTAAAGGTATTTTTCATACGGAAGTGTTATTTGTGTTTATATACAAAAAGGATATTATGTTTTGATTTTTGGTTTTTATGACACAGGGTTTCACTCTGTCACTCAAGCTGGAGTGCAGTGGTGTGATCAGTCTTTGAGGTCCTTAATAACTGTTAAGAGCATGAAGCGATATTGAAACAAGTCTGAAAACTGCAGCTCCAAGAATATGGAGCTGAGGTCAAGGCTGTGCTTGTTCAAGTGAGCTTTCAGGAATTACCTTATTCTTTGAATTCCTGTTTGAACAAACACTAAAAGTTGGAAGCTCAGTAGAGCCCAATGTCAGGCCTAGAGCACCAAGAACCACCAGCCACAGCCATCCTGAGAAAGGGCCTTATGAGTAGAATATTTTGTATTAGGCTCGGGGGTGAGGTTAGAAGACCTCGGGTTGGGGAAGTCAGCAGCACTTTTTCCTTCTTAGCTCAGCACGTACCTCATTCTTGAGATTTTGGTCTCAAAAATAGCTAACCAGGCCAGGCATGGTGGCTCACATCTGTAATCCCAGCACTTTGGGAGGCCGAGGTGGGCAGATTATTTGAGGTCAGGAGTTCAAGACCAGCCTGGCCAACATGGTGAAACCTTGTCTCTACTAAAAATACAAAAAAATTAGCCAAGTATGGTCACATCCACTTGTAGTCCCAGCTACTCAGGTGGCTGAGGCAGGAGAATCGCTTGAACCCAGGAGGCGGAGGTTGCAGTGAGCCAAGACCATGCCACTGTACTCCAGCCTGGGCAACAGAGCCAGACTCCATCTCAAAAAAAAGAAAAAGAAAAAAGCTAACCATATCAGTCCAGACTAGCAGACTGGTAGATTAAGGAAGCTGAGGTGAACTGTTTCCTCTGGTTAACTCAAGAAATATCAAAAACAGCCATCCCAACCAACAGAAATCTCTGCCTTTTTAACAGACTGGTAAACTCTTCAGTACCAGACTTACCACAAAAGTCACATAAACCTTAAGAACTGGGGCCAGAAGTGTAGTCTCAGCTCTCAAACATTTTTTTCTGTGCTTAAGAGATGTGTAGCCAAGAGCTCACAAACACAGTGTCTACGGTGAGTGAGCCCCTATGGAGACTTTGCCCTTAGATCTGAGTGAAATGGCAAGGTTCTGAGCAATTGAGCGACAGCATCCACCTGAACCCATCCTGGGCTTTGGGTGGAGAAATGGAGAAAAGGTTTTAGGGGCAGGGGCAAGAGCAGGGAAGTCACTACAGTAAGCCACATGACAAATAATGATTTGCTTCCTCCTACAAAGGCCGAAACATTGATTTGTTCCCCACTACTTTGAGACAGAGTCTCACACTGTCACCCAGGCTGGAGTGTAGTGGCACAATGTCAGCTCACTGCAACCTCCACCTCCCTGGCTCAAGCAATGCTCCCATCTTAGCCACCCAAGTAGCTGGGACCACAGGCATGTGCCACCACACCCAGTTAATTTTTGTATTTTTTGTAGAGATGGGGTTTCACTGTGTTGCCCAGGTTGGTCTCGAACTCCTGAGCTCAGGCCATCCATCTGCCTCGGCCTCCCAAAGTGTTGGGATTACAGGCGTACACCACCAAGACTGACCAAACCATTGATTTCTAATGCTATTATGCTACTATTGATAGATATGGTACATAAAGATCTTCTATTAGTTTCTCATGGAGCAATAACAAAATAAAAGTCTGCCTTGTATTGACACCCTATATCCTTTACTAAGTGGCCCCAATCACAAATTACAGTCTTTTTACTTTGCTTTTTTTTTTAAACATAGGGAGTATTTCCAGCATATACTAAACTGGAGGAAAGAGTACAATACTACAAGGAACCTTCCTGAACTTCTTACCTACCTTCAATTTATGGCCCGTCTTACTTCATCTGCAACTGCCCCACCTCCCCACCCCAGCTTATTATACAGTCATTTTTAATCAGTTTTTGTTTTGTTTTGTTTTGTTTTTTGAGACAGAGTTTCACTTTTGTTGCCCTGGCAGGAGTGCAATGGTGCGATCTCGACTCACTGAAACCTCTGCCTCCCGCGTTCAAGCGATTCTCCTGTCTCAGCCTCCCGAATAGCTGGGATTATAGGCGCATGCCATCACGACCAGCTAATTTTTGTATTTTTAGTAGAGATGGGGTTTCATCACATTGGTCAGGCTGGTCTCGAACTCCTGACCTCAGGTGATTCACCCACCTCGGCCTCCCAAAGTGCTGGGATTACAGGCATGAGCCACCACGCCCGGCCCCAGTCAGTTTTCTTATTTAAAAAAAAGGATTTTAGGAAAACAGACTAACACATTAAAGAAGTAACTCACCTAGAATCTTAATGCCCACAACTGATATTAACTGAACTGTTTTTATTTGAATATTCACACTCATACAGATATGAATTAATAGTACATGGACAATTTAGAGTTGTACATGAAAATTAACTTATTCTCTTGTTACAAAATTAGGATTATCCTAATGACGTGATTTTGTAAACTTTTGCCACCATGTACTAACAATTTCCATGGAGAAGAAGAATAAATGCCTACTGCTGCACAGTTTAGGTTGTTTCTAATTTTTCAGGATATTAGAATATTATCATGAACAGCTACATATATAAATCTAGTGAACATCTATTAACATAGACTAGCAAATGTTAAACAGGCAATAACGTAGAGAAAAATGGACTCCCAGGTAACGCAAAATACAGCAACTGCTATAACCACTGATGCTGCAAGACCAGGAAAAGTAGCTCCTTTGGATAGGGTGACAGCTAGAAACATTAACTAGGGATTAAGACTGATATTGGCTGGGCGCGTTGGTTCATGCCTGTAATCCCAGTACTTTAGGAGGCTGAGGCAGGTGGATCACTTGAGGCCAGGAGTTCAACACTAGCCTGGACAACATGGTGAAACTCCGTCTATATTAAAAATACAAAAATTAGCCAGGTGTGGTAGCACATGCCTGTAATCTCAGCTACCTGGGAGTCTGAGGCACGAGAATCCCTTGAACACAGTGGGGCAGAGGCTGTAGTGAGCCAAAGATCACGCCACTGCACTCCAGCCTGGTCCACAGAGAGAGAGAGAGACACTGTCAGGGAAAGGGAAAGGGGAAGGGAAAGGGGAAGGGGAAGGGGATGGGGAAGGGGAAGGGGAAGGGGAAGGGAAGTAATACTGATGATCCTGACCCTGTGTAGGCCTAGGCTAAAGTGTGTGTTTGTGTCTTAGTTTTATATATAAAAAAACTTTTTTAATAAAAGAAAATATTTTTGTACCGCTATAGAATGTGCTTGTGTTTGAAGCTGTGTTGTTACAAGAGTCAAAAGTTAAAAACCATTTATAAGTTTATAAAACAAAAAGTTAAGCTAAGCTTTGTTTATTATTGAAGAAAAAATACTTTTTAAATGAATGTAGTGTAGCCTAGCCATGGTGTTTATAACGTCTACAGTAGTGAGTGTACAGTCATGCCCTAGGCCTTCACATTCACTCACCACCCACTCACTGACTCACCCAGAGCAACTTCCAGTCCAGACACATGCGAAGTATCCTATGCAGGTGGACCATGTTTAATCTTTTTTACCATATTTTTACTGTACCTTTTCTATGTTTACAGATGTTTAGATAGACAAATACCATTATGTTCCAGTTGCCTACAGTATTCAGGACAGTAACCAGCTGCACAGGTTTGCAGCCTAGGAACAATGGGCTATACCATATAGCCTAGGTGTGTAGTAGGCTATGTTATCCACATTTGTGTAAGTGCAGCCTGCGATGTTCACACAATGACGAAATCACCTAATGATACATTTCTCAGAATATATCCCTGTTCAGTGATACATAGTTGTCTATGTATGTAGAATTCCCCTACACCAGGGGAAATAAACATTAGAAAATACAACAGAAGAAAAAACGGCATTCACAGTAGAAACAAAAGCTGAAGTAACCAGGAATTACTGTAACAAAGAAGACGAGATCATTACGGAAAAAAAAAAAAAATTTGACCTCCACTGAATAAAACATAAACACCACTGATAAGTAGTTTCCACTCGGGATATAGATCAGTGTCACCGGAGGAGATTTTTAAAAATACAATTGCTGGACTCTACTCTCTACAGATTACAATTCAGTTCATCTGTGGTCAATGGGATTTTTTTTTTTAAAGCTACCTAGCAAATTCTAATATAAAGCCATGGCTGAAAACTACCAGGTTAAACATGTTTTTAAAATAACACAGGAGGGACTCATTCTTCTAGATATCAAAATATATAAATAAGTTGTAGCAATAAAAATAAAAGCAAAATCCACTGTGAAATTAGAACAGAAACAGACAAATTGATCAGAACAGAGCAGGGAGCCTAAAAAGGTAAGAGAGAGAATAGAGAGTGTGTGTGTGTCTGTGTCTGTGTCTGCGTCTGCATATATACGAGTGGGTGGACCTTGATGTATGATATAGGTAGCATCATAAACAACTAGGTTATTTAGTAAATGAGTATAGGATACTCCACCGCATTAGTAATCAGATAATTGTAAGTAAGAGCAATAACATATCATTTTGTGCTGGATTGCTCCATCTGTTGCATCAGATTGTAAAAAATTATAAGGTCAGAAAACGCCACATGCTAGCAAGAATGCGGGGAGCAACAGCTGGTGAAAGCGTCAACGAGGTAACAATCTGGCCATACCTAAGGGAATTATGCACATGCCAGAGAGAGGGTCCCCTGGGGGCAAGAAGAACACGAGTGGGCATAGGTGATGAAGGGGAAAGATAGAATAAAATAAGGTGGGAGACTCTACATGGACCAATCATGACGGTGTGCCATGAAGTGAGCGCTAACTCCAGTGTGAGCCCCTGAGCTGGGGAGGGAGCAGAGCGGGGCAGCTCCTCATCATAGGCCCCTTCACCCAATCAGCAGGTGTTCAGTCTCTATATACTAGGAACTGCATCCCATCCTAGGGACCCAGCAGCAAAGATCGAGCCCTAACCCTCATAGGGGTTACGTCCTAGTGAAGGAAACAATAAAAAGTACATAAATAAGATGATGATAAGAGTGTGATAACAGCTACAACAGAACTAAGACAGTGACAGTGACAGAGAGTAATGGAAAGAGGGTTTCACTAATGAAAGGATCGCCAGAGGTGAGCTCCCGCAGGTCTGCAAAAAGAAAATAAACCAGGCATTCCGCAAGCCGAGAAAAGAGATCCCAAAGAACTGCGTTCAAGGGCCAGGCATGGTGGCTCACACTTGTAATCCCAGCACTTTGGGAGGCTGAGGCGGGCGGATCACGAGGTCAGGAGATCCAGACCATCCTGGCTAACACGGTGAAATCCAGTCTCTACTGAAAATACAAAAAAAAATTAGCCGGGCGACTGTAGTCCCAGCTACTCGGGAGGCTGAGGCAGGAGAACGGCATGAACCCGGGAGGCGAAGCTTGCAGGGAGCTGAGATCGCGCCACTGCACTCCAGCCTGGGGGACAGAGCAAGACTCCGTCTCAAAAAGAACTGCGTTCAAGGTCATCAAATACAAAGTTGTCATAGTACAGGTGACAGTGTGTTCTAAAGATGACTTTCAGGTACTTTCTGTCATTCAGCTCCCAGAAGCAACCTTTAAAATGCCTGTTATATAAAATGTAAACTATAAGGATTATTGTGAGAGTCCAACATACCGTGATTAAAGAAACCAAACTTTTTGAAGGGGAAGGGGGAGGAGATAGTATCAATACGAACGTTCTATGTCTGTAAAAAAAAAAAAAAAAAAAAAAAAAAAATTCTGGAAAATTACTAGGATCCACAAACTTTTCTGTCACTCCTTAAAAAGTAATTGACTACTCATATTTTTTCCCCAGCACTGCGCCAGGAAATGAAATTAAGTATTAAATTTTCTGTCTTTGCTTCAATTGTATAAAATGCAGGATTCTATTTTATATATGTACTTTTTTTTTTATGGATAAAAGAAAACATTTATTGCATGCTTGCAATCTGCAAGGCCCTGTTCCCTGAGCTTCTGCACATTGGAGCTCACTTATATTCACAACAAAATACTATATTATTTCCACTTTAGAGATGGAATAACAGAGGTTAAGAGACTTGCCTAAAGTCAAAGTACGGCCAGGCGCGGTGGCTCACGCTTGTAATCCCAGCACTTTGGGAGGCCGAGGCAGGTGGATCACCTGAGGTCGGGAGTTCAAGAGCAGCCTGACCAACATGGAGAAACCCCGTCTCTACTAAAAATACAAAATTAGCCGGGGTGGTGGCACATGCCTGTAATCCCAGCTACTCGGGAGGCTGAGGCAGGAGAATCGCTTGAACCCAGGAGGCGGAGGTTGCGGTGAGCCAAGATCGCGCCATTGCACTCCAGCCTGGGCAAAAAGAGTGAAACTCTGTCTCAAAATAAATAAATAAATAAATAAAGTCAAAGTACTAGTAAGCAGCAAAGCAGGGATTCAAACTTAACTCTTTCAAAGTGTTAACCACTACACTTAACGTTTCCCCCTAGAGTGGCTGGCCCCTGCAGTGGCTGTAGCACATGGCCTTAGAATTTATTAGAAATGCAAATTGCCAGGATCCCCCCTCCCAGACCTACTGATTAGAAATTCTGGGGCTGGAAGGCAGCTACCTAAGGTCTGATAAGCCCTCCATGTGATCCCAAGGTATGCCAAAGTTTGAGAACCACTGGTAGAAATTTTTCATACTGAGCTTAATGCGAGAGGTGAAATTACTACCATTTTGAAACTTCTGAAATATAAAATTTGTATCTGATTTTAAATGACTATGAAGAAATCAAAATAGTGTTAATTCATTTCCTCACTACTCAACTTCTTTCTCCCAAACTTGATAAAATGCCTATTCTCTATCCTGATTATACTACATACAAAAAGGATACTCTGATGAGCGTTACAGCACAGAGGTCTGAACTCACTCTTCAGAAGTAATCAGAAGCCATAATAGGAAGAGAAAAAACAACATCTTGAATATAGCAGAAGCTTGATAAATCTTGGGCCATAACTCCAAATTCTGATCCCAGGCTCAACTCCAAATTTTTACATGACTTCAACAGCCTTCCCAATGCCAAAAAAGAAGTTACAACCCCGAGAAATATTTGATTAACAAGATTCAAACTGCTTTAAGTGCACATACAGAGAAACTGTCCAAGAGTGTGTTTTTATCAGGAGTGAAGCTAAGGGATGTCTAATTACACATCAGACCTTCTGATAATATTCACAGCAAAAGGGGTTCACTTTATCCCTGTCCCTGCATACACCTGCCGTGTACGGCATCCTACCTGACCCTTCTCTTTTCAAAGCTGTACCTGGAACAGGAGTCTTTTCTCCCTAACTCAAGTACTCAGTTTGAGCCGTACAGCTCTATGTGTATTCAAGTTTGCCTATTTCTAATAAGGCCTTTTTTTGTTGTTAAACGGATGGAAGAAAGAGTATGAGAAATAAGTATATTCAAGCACCTACCATAATCTGAAATCTACCATAAGCCAAATAACTCCATGAAGCGATTCACTTGCATGCTCGAGTCAGTAATTTTATAAATTTCAGGTTTCTACTTATTCCAAAAATTTAAAACATAAAACTGAAGACTAAGGAGTACTCAGTCCAAGCTTGGACCACCGGAGAGCTATAAATCTGTCTTAAAATGCTTAATGACCTGATTAAGGTCATCAAAGGTGAAGAGAGCTCTAGGAATCAGCCTTTTAATCTTCCTGGCTACTTACAACCACCCACCTTTTCCATGCCCACATTCTCCTAAGGGCTGAAGGCACTGCCAAGAACGACCTTCCTAGAAGGGCTGAATCCTATTTATTTTCTCTCTCCCAAATCTCCATCAAATCCTCTGAGAACTAGCAGTGTTCTGGTAAGAAACAAATTACCATTGCTCTCCTCCCCATCCACAGTTCAGTGCAACTGAAATAAACATACACACACCCCAACCACTGAAAGACTTTCTCAGATTCCTATCAAAGTCCAAAGTTGTCTTCAAAACATCTTGCAAAATGCAATCGTACCAGTTAGTCTTTAATCTCCACTAACATTGCCATTTCTATACCCAAAATGGGTATTGCAACCGCTATGTATTTTCATCTCCCTTCTCTAACCGTCAGTAACAAGCAACCCAATCAGTAATAAATGAGCCTGATAAATAGCTCCTATCTTCAGAGAGAAAAGAATGGTCTCCTCTCTTTCATAAGTAAAGCAAGCTGATAATGTTCTACTAAATAGGAAGACTAAATGCCTCTTCAAGAAAAAAAAACATTTATATGCCTGGGAAAACATCTTGGTTTTTTGTTTGTTTTTTGTTTTTTTACTTAAGCATCTGTTCATAGTAGGTAGCAAATAATCTTGCCACACATATGCATTTTACTACTTCTTTTAAAGAATCAGTAATCTAAGAGAGCAAAGCATAAGACTGCTCAAAGAGCTAAGTCCCAGTTTACATAAAATTTAAACAAAACACAAGCCATTAAAAACTACTCAACTACTCATAAATAAAGACCAATACATCTACACTTTGGTCTGGGTTTCTGAACACAGGGAGAATCAGAGGGTTCAATAGGAGAGGTTATTTCTGAAATCATAGGGATACTTCGAAGATATCACGTGTTCCATTCCAGACCACCTTAGTAAAACTTACACTGCAATAAGGCGAGCAACAAAAATTTTTCTGCTTTCCAAGTGCATACAGAAGTTATATTTACCATACACCATAGTCTATTATGCTGGCAATAGCATTAGGTCTTAATTTTAAAGTGCTTTATTATTTTTTTTAAATGCTAGTGATCATCCAAGCCTTCAGGGAGTCGAAATCTTTTTGCCGGTGGACCGTTTTGCCTTGATGTTGATGGCTGCTGACTTAACAAGGTGCTGGCTACTGAAAGAAGGGACGGCTGTGGCAATTTCTTAAAATAAGAAAACAATGAGGCCAGGCACTGTGGCTCACGCCTGTAATCCTAGCACTTTGGGAGGCCGAGGCGGGTGGATTGCCTGAGCTCAGGCGTTCAAGACCAGCCTAGTCAACACAGTGAAACCCCGTCTCTACTAAAATACAAAAAATTAGCCAGGCGTGGTGGTGTGCACCTGTAATCCCAGCTACTCGGGAGGCTGAGACAGGAGAATCTCTTAAACCTGGGAGGCAGACGTTGCAGTGAGCCAAGATCACACCATTGCACTCCAGCCTGGGCAACAGAGCAAGTCTCCGTCTCAAAAAAAAAAAAAAAAAAAAATGAAGTTTGCCACATTGACTGACTCTGCCTTTCACAAAAGATTTCTCTTTTGGTAGCATTTTACCCACAGTAGAACCTCATTCACAATTGAAGTCAAACCTATCATACCCTGCCACTGCTTAATTAACTAAGTTTATAGAATATTCTAAATCCTTCATTGTCATTTCAACAATGTTCACAGCATCTTCACCAAGAACATATTCCCTCTCAAGAAACCACTTTCTTTGCTCATTCAGAAGAAGCAACTCTTCATCCATTCAAGTTCGATAATGAGATTGCAGCAATTCAGTCACATTTTCAGGGTTCACTTCTAATTCTAGTTCTCTTACTATTTCCACCACATCTGCAGGTACTTCTTCCACTGAAGTCTTGAACCCCTCAAAGTCATCCATGAGGGCTGGAATCAACTTCTTCTAAACTCCTGTTAATGTTGATATTTTGACCTCCACCTTTGAATCACAAATGCCCTTAATGGCATCCAGAACTGTGACTCCTTTCCAGGTTTTCAATTTACTTAACCAAGATCCATCAGAAGAATCACTATCTATGGCAGCTATAGCTTTACAAGATGTGCTTCTTAAATAATAAGTCTTGAAAGTTGAAATGACTCCTAGATCCATGGGTACAGAGTGGGTGTTGTGTTAGCAGGTATGAAAACATTAATTTCCTTGTACATCTCCATCAGAGCTCTTGGGTGACCAGGTGCATTGTCAATGAACAGCACTATTCAATGGTACCTTTTTTTCTGAGCAGTGGGTCTCAACAGGGAGCTTAACATATTCAGTAAACCATGCTGTAAACAGATGTACTGTCATCCAGGCTTTGTCATTCCATTTATAGAGCACAGGCAGAGTAGATTTTGCATAATGCTTAACGATTTTTGGAATGGTAAATGAGCACTGGCTTCAACTTAAAGTCACCGGCTGCACTAGCTCCAAACAAAAGAGTCAGCCTGGCCTTTGAGACAAGGCATTGACTTCCCTCTAGCTAAGAAAGTCCAAGATGACATCTTCTTCCAATATAAGGCTGTTTCGTCTACACTGAAAATGTGTTGTTCAGTGTAGCCACCTTCATCAATGATCTTAGCTAGATATTCTGGATAACTTGCTATAGCTTCTATATCAGCATTTGCTGCTTCACCTTGCACTTTTATGTTAGGGAAGCAGCTTCTTTCCTTAAACCTTGTAAACCAACCTCTTCTAGCTTCCAACTTTTCTTCTGCAACTTCCTTACCTCTCTCAGCCTCCAGCGAATTGAAGAGTTAGGGTTTTGCTCTGCTGGCTTAAGGCAATGCTGTGGCTGGTTTCATCTTCTACCCAGACCACTAAAACCTTCTCTTTATCAGCAATAAAGCTGTTTCACTTTCTTATCATTGGGGTGTTCAGTGGAGTAGCACTTTTAATTTCTTTCAAGAACCTTTCCTTTGCATTCAGAGCTCGGTTGTTTGGTGCAAGAGGCCTAGATGTTGGCCTGTCTTGGCTTTTGTCATGACCTCCTCACTAAGCTCACTCATTTCTAGCTTTCTGATTTAAAGTGGGAGACATGCGACTCTCCATTCATTTGAATACTTAGATGCCAACATAGAGTTATTAATTGGCCTCATTTCAATATTGTTGTGTCGGCCGGGCGCGGTGGCTCAAGCCTGTAATCCCAGCACTTTGGGAGGCCGAGGCGGGTGGATCACGAGGTCAGAAGATCGAGACCATCCTGGCTAACATGGTGAAACCCCGTCTCTACTAAAAATACAAAAAAAAACTAGCCGGGCGAGGTGGCGGGCGCCTGTAGTCCCAGCTACTTGGAGGCTGAGGCGGGAGAATGGCGTAAACCCGGGAGGTGGAGCTTGCAGTGAGCAAAGATCGCGCCACTGCACTCCAGCGTGGGCGACACAGCGAGACTCCGTCTCAAAAAAAAAAAAAAAAAAAAAATATTGTTGTGTCTCAGGGAATAGGGAGGCCTGGAGTGAGGAAGAGAGATGGGGAATGGCCAGTTGGTGGAGATATCAGAACATAGGCAACATTTATTAATTAAGTTCACCATATTATACAGGTGTGGTTCATGGAGCCCCAAAACAACTAGAATCGTAACATCAAAGATCACTGACCAAAGATCACCATAACAGATAGAATACCAATGAAAAGGTTTGCAATATTGTAAGAATTACCAAGATACGACAGAGACACATAAAATGAACATACCTATTGGAAAAATAGCACCAATAGACTTGCAGGGGTGCCAACGAACCTTCAGTTTGTAAAAAACACAGTATCTTCAGAGAGCAAGCCTGACTAACAAATTCCTTCACTTTTAATTCAAAGTGAAGGAATACCCTTTCCTTCTGAACGGATCCCATCTAATAAAACTCAAGACTTAAGTCATTCATTACAACTCTGTCTGTATTGTAATTAGGAGAGAAATAGTTGCAGTACCTTTGTATCTTTTTCAGTGAAATGTTTATAACAAGGAAAAACAAAAATCTGTTTGAAAACTCCAATAAGCAGCCCCCAGTGCACCATCTAGTGGAAGTCAGGTAGTGTCGTAATTAATTTAAAAAAAGAAAAAAGTCACAGAAACTCTGAAAACCACTGGGGGAGTGGGAGGAGTCAAACCTTCAGGTAAGAATACAGGCAAATACTTTACAAACAGCCAAAATATCTTTCCAGTGTCCCACACTGCAAGAGGGCTGGGCTTATGAGAATAAATGTTTCATTTTCTGTATAATCAACAGATGATAAAAGTTCCTTTATGGAAATTTTTGCTTGGGTGCCAGAAATTTTGACAGGAGAGTAAAAGTTAAATAAAGCCACTAAAACATAAATCAGTAAATAAATGCAGGGCTAGAGTGACAGCCTTGTGTAAGAGTTGCCTTATATGTTACATGAATATGCTAAAATGTACATATGAAACAGAGGTATTAGCCACAAAACAATAGATAACTTCATGATTAGAACAGTTACATTCAGGCCGGGTGCAGTGGCTCACGCCTGTAATCCCAGCACTTTGGGAGGCCAAGGCAGGCAGATCACTTGAGGTCAGGAGTTTGAGACCAGCCTGGCCAACATGGCAAAACCCACCTCTACAAAAATACAGGAAAAAAAAAAATAGCTGGGCGTGGTGGCATGCACCTGTAGTCCCAGCTACTTGGGGGGCGAGGCAGGAGAATCGCTTGAACCTAGGAGACAGAGATCACAATGAGCCACTGCACTCCAGCCTGGACAACAGAGTGAGACTCTACCTCAAAAAAAAAAAAAAAAAAAAAAAAAAAGTTCCCTTCAGTAATCCGTAAGACATTTTCATGTTCCTGATAACTAGTAAATTTAACATAACCTAACAATTCTCTAGAATTCCCTAAGCCTTAACATCATGCAAGAGATTACTTCCAACTACCCATTTCAGCCTGTCCCACACTAAAGCCCAAACTCCTTTAGTCGAGGTATTCTAATCAAGAAATTAATTTTCAACCCATCTATAAATGTACAGTAAACACTTCCCAAAACAAAGTCATAAGTCATGATCAAAATGCACTTCACTTCATTAGTATTTTCCTTCTGCATATCAATTATTTCTATTCAATTCAAAAAACGGTACCGAAATTCGATGCTGAGCTAGAGATGCAAACACGAATAAGGTTCTCTAATTTGGAAAGCTTCCCAAAATTTAAAATAGAGATTTTCACACAGCACTACTAACTTTTGTTTGTTTTGCCTATGTGGAAAATTACCTTTCACCTGAAATTCAAACTAGCTTAGCAACCTGGATGGAAAGAAAAACCTCAGAGACAATACTCCTTTACTTGAAAATAACCATCTCCACCTCTGACCTGTGTACACAGGATCGAATTGGTATGCAGAAGCTGCCTTGATGGCAGGAATCTTACCCAGATTTTGGATTACATCCATTACAGGTATAAAATAAAGTAGGAGTAAACTGAGGCAGGATTCCTTTCATCTCCAGGGCTTTCAGTTGACATACCTGTAAAATGGACATGCTACGCACAGCCTGCCTCAGAAGAGTAGGAGGATGGCATACTGTATAATTGATACAGTGCTAAGAGCTTCACAATTAGGTGGAAATACTGTTTTTGTAAAACCTGAGTGAACCTGAGCATAGAAAACTCTCGAAGGGCCATCGCTGTGACATTACCGCTAAAACTCAGTGACCTTCATCAATTCACTTGTAAACAAGCAATATACTGAGCACGTCAAAGGAAAGGTAGCAACAATTCAAGATACTTCTTTATAAGTAAATCAAATCACGTAATTAATAGCCCAGGATTTACCTGCAAACTATTACTGCCTGACTAGCAGGTGCATCCCCAAAGCCTCGAGTTCAGAGACTGTTTTTGGAAAGCCCCCCCCTTTTTTAATGTGAATATTGTTTTTAAAAATTAGAAAAAGAAAAAAAAATCACAATTCTACTCCCACCCATGGCACAGTGACATTAACAGTGGTCCCACCCCCACAATCCTTTCAAACCTGCACAGGCATTCCTCACGAACACTCCTCCCCCTCATTCCTACTTCACCGCTCCCCACTTCAGCCCAGACAAAGGTGAGTTACTCGGCTGGGTCTACCTGTCACTTCAGCAAAAGCCCCCACACAGATTCACGCTAAAGGCTGCTTTTAATTTTTTAAATAGTAAATAAGTAAATAAATAATGCTATCGTGTAGACAGCATTACACGGCCAAACGCCTGTTCTCAGAAAACATGTAATTAACACGATCCAAGTGAAGACGCCTTTCTGGCTTAGGGGAAGAAAAAAAAGAAGCCAGCCAGCTTATCGCTCCCTTTCAGTAGGTTCTTTTCCCCGAGGAGCCGGACTCTGACTCAACTCCGCAGTTCTCCCTCCACCTGCCGGTCCTCCCCGCCCTGGGTCGGCCCCGTCGCCGCCCCAGCCCGGAGTCCCGCGAGTCACCAGGGGTCTCCAGAGGTCCTCAGGGTCCCGCCCGAGGCGGCCCCGCCCCTGCCCCGGCCCCGCCCCCACCTCCCCGCAAGGTGCCCGCCGCGGGCTCCCGGGCTGAGGCGCCTAGAGGCCGGCAGGAGGCTCCGGAGGACCGGGGCCCCGCTCGGCCCGGTCGCCGGCTCTGGGAGCAGCTTCGGGGGCCGAACCCACCGCCCGCACCTAGCCCGGGGCTCAGACAGGCGCTCCCCAGCGGCGCCCCATTACCTGCTCTGGGCAGCCGCGGTCGGCGAGCAGGAGGCGCACTCGCTCTGGCCCCTGCAGCCCCGGGCCCCGAGGCAAGGAGACAGCGACCGCCACCGCCGCAGAGGACAATCGGGAGCCAGCGGGCTCTACACCGCCGCGGCGGGCGCAGAACGCACGAGCCCAGTGGGAGCCCGGCCCCCGCCTCCAGCCCTGCTAGTAACCAACACGGCCCCCACCCTCGGGGGGGCGGGGCCGACGCTGGAGGGGCGGGGCGGAGCCGCACCGCCCGCAGGGTAAGAGGGGCCTGCTGATAGGCTGCGAAGGCGGTAGGCGTCTCATACTTGAAGACAGCCCCTCCAGCAGAACTCCCTCATTGGTCGGCAAGAGAAAACAAAGCTGGGCTCTGATTGGTGACAGCTCTGTAGTTCCTCCTCCTACCCGCAGTCCCCGTAAGTTCCGCCCCTGCCCGCCTGGTTCGCTAGCCCTTGGTTCCCCACACCCAGGTGGCTGCAGGCTGGGGTGTGTTTCATGGACGAGCAACCTCCCTGAAGAGAACCCCGTTTCCCAGGTTCATTCGCCAGATGCGCATTTTCTTAAGCTCCTGCGATTCTCTAATTTCAGTATGAACTTGGTGAATAACGTAATCTTTAACTTCGTTTGGATTTAGAGAGGTCTCCTAGGTTTAAAAATGCTGCATAAGATTGAGAGGGATATTGTTATGCACGAAGAAAGACAAGGTGTTTTCACCTTTGGCGACACTGTAGGTGACTTTTTTTCTTATTACCTTTTTGTGTTCTATATTGAACATGTACTACATGATTAGAAAAAAAAATTCTTAAATAGAAAAATAAGTAGAGTGTGGAGAATGGTAAAGACAAACTTTAAGGAAATTCAGAGAACTGATTCTTTCACAATAGAAGAAAATACAGTAAACATGCTCAATACCTGAGGGCTACCCAAAAAAACGTGAACTGGTATCAGCGCCCTTCAGCTCTCTTAAAGAACTTTACAGATGTGACCGAGCTGCCCCCATACTCCTTCCTATCATGTAACCAACACATAATGTAGACAGCACCACAGTGCAAACAGAATTAAAGAAAGACTCTGATAGGAAGAATTAGAATCCAAAGTACACAATCAATAAAGCTTTAGAAAAAGGGGTTTTAAAAAGCAGAAGACAAAAAAAAAATCAGGTAATATAAATTGGAAAGCTCAGCTAATGGAGGGAATTATCAGAAAAAAAAATAATGTGACAACACTTCAAGATGTGATCAGAGATTTTGAATAGAAAGCTGAAGGGAGAGGAAGGGGATTGAGATAAGGAGCAATGACCTGCAGTTAATATAAGCTCTCAGAACACATCCCCCAGAACTGGTGTCAGCCTAGAAGGCAGGAAGCTTTTCTCACCTAGGGACCACTCTCACTTAACTCTCTCTAGCTGCCTTAATGTTCTGTTTGTTCTTGTCATTCTCACAAAGTTCTAAAACAGGCTATTTGAAATTAAGCACTTACCCCAGCAACTCTGTGAATTACGTAATAGTGAAAAATGGAGATAGCAAACCTAAGGAAGGAAAGGAATGTTAAGGTAAACATAAACTTAAAGAGAAGTAAGGGCAAAACAGCTGATACAAAGAAGACAAAAAATTATTTTTTCTCTCTTACTTCCTGAGAATAAGGTAAAGCTCTTTGGAGGACAGAGTAACCTTGTTGCCTAACAAAAAGAGTTTTTACCAAACCTTTCTAATAACCGTAATTCTAAACTGTAGTCTAAAAATATGTGTCCTAAAGTACTTTGAGCAAATAGTTTTGAGATCTAATATTTTTACATAGTATAAGGAAAAGAAGAGGAACTTAGCCTAATATGAACAAACTGGAAGGAATACCCTTCAAAAGTTTCTTCTACAATAACACCTGAAATTCCACCACCACTAACATTCTTTCACTGGGATTAAATAATTTATGTCTAAGATTATTCTTTTTTTCATTTACTCATCAAACATGTAATCAATATTATCAAATACTAGATGCTGCAATGAATGAGACATTCTACTAAGCACTCAGAGTATAGCCTTGAACAAGACAGACTTGCAGCTATTTTTATCAGTAGAAGATGGACAATGATCCAATAAAAAGATGAACTTGCAGACTGGGATCAGGGCAAAGAAGAAAACAGTGACCAGAGGGATGGCAGACACACTTAATTTTGGGAAGGGAGAAAAATGCTTTAAGGAAAAATGATCTAACAGAAATGCTCTAAGATTTGAGGCACCACCTAAATAAGAAAACACCAACTTAGCAAAACTCCAGGGCAGATAAAATAGCAAGAACAAAGGCCTTGAAGTAGGAAGAAAAGTAATGTATTGCAGGAAGAGAGAGAAAGCCAGCATGGGTATCATGGTGCATAAGGAGAGTGCTACTAGACAGGTTGGAGAAGGAGGTGAGGACCTTGTAGGCAATGATAAGAAGTTTGTATTTTGTTACAAGGATTCCTCACAGGGGCAACATCAAGTTGCTGATAGTGGAGTAAAATCATTATTTTTTTTTTCCTTTTTCAGAGACACCAGTAAAATGAGCATTCATTCATTAAGCCAATCCATCAGGAATACATCCAGGAAGAACCTACTGTTTACTAGGAATAGGTTAGATCTGTGGATATAACAATGAATAAGACAAGACTCTGGTGGATCTATAGAGAAACTATTACTGCACAGATGATGGGGAAATCAAAAGTACTATGGGGCCAAGGAGACTGTCCTGCAGCAAATGAGGAATAAGCTGAAAAATCAGTAGGAGCCATCCCAGAGAAAAGGGACAGGGTTCTAGACCCAGAGAACAACAGAAGAGCATTCAGCTCCTGCGAGGGAGCAGGGAATCTAATGCAAAGCCATAGGGACCATTGCATAACGAGTCAACTTTCCCCACATCACAAGCTTGCCTAGCCTGGATGGACCCAGAGTGTTAAAACAAATGTCTAATTAGTAACAACATTCTGAATGCCTGGGAGCTGGGCAAAATATGAGGAGAAGCAAGCTGATTTTTGTTTCGTATTATTATCTCCTTTATTCCAGCAACAAAAGACACTGAAAAGAGTAAATGCCCACTTTTAACCATGACAATCCTTTTAGGATAGTAACAGTGAGCAGTATTAATCCTGTTTGACCAGAACTAGGACAGAGTTAAAGCCCCTGGAGTAGAGATCTGTTCTATTAGCCCCAGCCTTTCTGTCTGCTTCTTGGCATGGCTGTCTTTATCAGTTGAGCCTCCAGCGTTAGCAGATACCTATAAGGGAAGACAGCCAGCCCTCACTATGGAGGGCCAGAAAGAGAAAGCGCCAAGCATTAGGAAATGTCAAAGTATCTCAGTACATCCAGCCGATTAGTGACAGATAAGTCAAAATTTGCAGCAACTAAATAAATCAAAAAGTAAGAAGATTTTAAAATACGATGTTTGAAATATTTGGCACAATGCTTCAAAGTCACTGAAAAGCTATCTCTTCACCCTAATAGAGGACAGAAATTCATTATGTAAATAGAAGAGGCTGCGTACAGTAGCCCATGCCCATAATCTCAACACTTTTGGAGGCCAAGGTGGAAGGATTACTTGAGGCCAGCAGATCAAGACCAGCCTGAGCAACATAGCAAGACATCTTTTAAAAAATTTTAACATTAGCCAGGTATGGTGATACGCAGCTGTAGTCCTAGCTACTCAGGAGGCTGAGGTGGGAGGATTGCTTGAGGCCAGGAGTTCTAGGCTGCAGTGAACAGAGATTGTGCCACTGCTTTCCAGCCTGGGCAACAGAGTATAGATGATAGATAGATAATAGATAGTTGATAGATAATAGAGAGTTGATAGATAGAAAGCTGATAGATAGATTAGATGTATAGTAGAACCCAAGGGCAAAAATAAGTTAGCCCTCAGGAAGACCCAGATCCCAGACCCGAAAAGCCAGGAGAAACTCAGTGGAATTTTTTCTCCATAGCAGATGCTCTGTCTGCACCTGTGCTCTGTTCTTCTATTCTGACAACCAGCTTTCCTGGCTCCTATGTCCCAGTGTCAGAGAAATGATGTTCCAGAGCTGCACCCACAGGGACTAAATCACCTGCCCAACCCTAACCCTAATCATAGGTGATGGGAGCTTCAGGGGACCAATATGGCTGCCAGGGCCCATCCCTGTTTATGAGCAGAGGTTTCCCAGAGAAGACACACTGGGCAGATTACCAGACAGGCATTCATTGCACCCCCGACATTTTCAATCGCTAGTCAATGAGGCTTCATTTCTAGTTACTGAAAGTCTTCACCTGTTGTTTACAGTAAACTGGAGACCTAGAGGCCAAGGCTGAAGGCTTGGATGGTAATCTCCCACATTCTCTAGAAATCTTTCTACTTCAATTGGCTTCCAGACACCTAGTACCCTTGTCTCTTCCAGTTTCAAGTTGCCATTCTTGTTCAGGTCTTCTAGTAATTTCCTGTTTCCCTGTCTGAAGTGTACCTCCTGACCTCGATGTATTTAAAGAGTAAATGCTCCTGCCAAGTCTGTGAGTGTCAGTGAACTAGCCTGCTGCTCTGGGCTCAGATGAGACCAGCTTGCAGAACAAGCAGGACAGAGGAGTGAAGGGAAGCAGATGGCAAACCTCGATCTGCCACCATCCCTTCCACAGGGATTCAGTGTGAGGAGATCTGTCCCCACCCCTGGATAAAAACTTGGGTGATCCCGAAACTTTTCTGATGGCTCACAGGTAATATCATTTGGTCAGTTTAAATCACAATATGCAGCTTTAATTTTAATGTAAATGCCGTTGATCAACACTTCAAGCTTCATTCACAGTTACACTTTCCCTCCACCTCCCCAGAAAGGGTCCCATGCAGCCAAGCTATGGAACTCCAAAAAGCAGGAAAGGATCCTTCTCTTTATCCCCCTAGAATCCCCTTCAAATTCAGGTTGCAAAAAGAAGGGGGAAGAGTCCAGGACTAGCAAGTTCATGCTTAACTGGTGTGTTGCTAGCAGGGGTTGCTCCCCAAGCCTGGACAATGACTAAAACGTGCGATTCCTTCTTGGGTCCTTTCTTGGGTTCTTAGAGACCTGCACTTGAAACATCTGACTCCAGTTCTCATGACCCGAGCAATGCAGTTTTCTCTAACACTTCCCCTTGCTTTCTCATTCCCTGCAAGCCACTTTATAGTCTCCTGTTGCAGGGGAAGGAGGGAAATGGTCTCTAGGCTTCTCTAGGTGTTCCTTGTAGGCAGGATTTAAGCACCTTCAGCCCAGCTCTCTCTAACAAACAGCTGTTATCTGGTCTTTCAGACATTCATCCATTACTCCCATGGGTGGTAAAAGTGCAGCTGGCTCTGTGCAGACTGGTCTTCAGTGTTCTCTTTCTCCACCCCTGCCCCACTGCTGCCCCAAGCCAATACCTTCAGCCTCTCCGCTTGAGATTTGTCTCCAAATACCAGGGGACACAAATCGAGTTGCCCTTGTGGTCCTACTGACACTGCCTCTCTAGTGAGTTCAAGGAGGAAGGTCTCAAAGAAGTAGGAGTTATCGAATTGCTTTCTTCAGAGAAAACATCTTCACAGATTATTTCCTGAACTCCACTTCCTCTGCCCTTTTATGATCCTATTTTGGGTGAGGCACTTTTAAGAGTCACCCAGGGGCTAGGATATTTCCTTTGAAGATTTGCTTCTCACTCTGACAACTTATTTTAGAATGTCACACCTATTAATTGTCTCGGTGTGGTAGTGCACACCTGTAGTCTCAGCTATTCAGGAGGCTGAGGCAGGAGGATTGTTAAGGCCCAGGAGGTCGAGGCTGCAGTGAGCGATGATCACGCCATTGCACTCCAGCCTGGGCAACAGAGTGAAACCCTGTCTCAAAAAAAAAAAAAAAAAAAAAGCTAACGGCCAACAATAAAAAAGAATTTCACATCTATTGTCTCTTCCTGCTTCGGTCAAAACTTTCTTTTTACATTTTTCTATATTGATGTGAATTTGTAAAAACTGCTATTGTTAATTAATACCAAGGATACAGGACTAAGAAAATTGGAAAACTCTAAAACTAGTCAGAAACTGCTATTTGATGATCAGTGAGAATGGAACACCCACTCTTGCCTGGACGATCCAAGCTTGAGGGTCACTTGACCCAAGGAAGCAATCTTGATTTCCAGCCTTCAGTTCAGGGATGTGGGGACCCAGCATTCCACATTTAACTTTATGGTCTCCAAGGAAACAAAACTCTGAATTTGTCACACCAGAACTCATGTTAATAAAAATATTACTAAATGTTAATAAAATACTACTGACATCACCTGAGGTCAGGAGTTTGAGACCAGCCTGGCCAACATGGTGAAACCCGATCTCTACTAAAAATACAAAAATTAGCTGAGCATGGTGGCAGGTGCCTATAGTCCCAGCTACCCAGGAGGCTGAGGCAGGAGAACTTGCTTGAACCCGAGAGGTGGAGGTTACAGTGAGCCAAGATCCCACCACTGTACTACAGCCTGGGCAACAGTGACACTCCATCTCAAAAAAAAAAAAAAAAATGCTACTCACAACCTTGCTCTGCTTTCAGTCAATCACAACACTGTTTCCTTCCAATTCCTTCTCCCAATTCCTACAAGAACCCTGCTTTTTCCCTTGGTGAGACCCTCTGTGGGTCCCCTGGAGCACTCCCTCTTGTTACGAGCTCATAAACCCAACCAAGTTAGACCGTAGTTTTGTCTCTGATGGTGTTTGGCTGTTGAACCTTATCATTAACAACCTGATATCATTTAGATGTTCTCCCCTGAAAATCTCACATTGAATTGTGGTCCCCAGTGTTGGAGGTGGGGCCTGGTGGGAGGTGTTTGGGTTGTGGGGGAGGATCCCTCCGGGCTTGATGCCGTCCTTCTGACAGTGAGTGCGTTCTTCGAAGATCTGGTTAAGTGTGTGGCATCTCCCCTCCCCGCACCCTGGCTCCGGCTCTCATCACGTGATGTGCCTGATCCGCCTTCCCCTTCCGCCATGAGTAAAAGCTTCCGGAGGCTGCCCCAGAAACTGAGCGTATGCTGGCGCCATGCTCATCCAGCCTGCAGAACTGGGAGCCAATTAAATTTTTTTTTTTTTTTTTTTTTTTTTTTTAAGACGGAGTCTTGCCCTGTCACCCAGGCTGGAGTGCAGTAGCATAATCTCGGCTCACTGCAACCTCTGCCTCCTGGGTTCAAGCGATTCTCCTACCTCAGCCTCCCAAGTAGCTGGGATTACAGGTGCTTGCCACCACACCCGGCTAATTTTTGTATTTTTGGTAGAGATGGGGTTGCACCAGGTTTGCGAGGCTTGTGTTGAATTCCTGACCTCAGATGAGCAGCCCACATCGGCCTCCCAAAGTGCTGGGATTACAGGTGTGAGCCACTGCACCTGGCCTTAAACCTCTTTTCTTTGTAAATGATCCAGTCTCAGGTATTCCTTTATAGCAGTGCAATAATGGCCTAACACACAGACAGTTCTTCCCAGCTCAGGTTCCTGCTCCACTTTCCCACGTTCTGTCTTCATGCCTGCATCTCCTTCTGTTACGTTGTCACACAAACTCGTTGCTACCATGGTACCATCATGAGTCACCCAGAATCCAGCAACTTTCAATTATATACCATTCAGAATACCGTAAACATGTGCATATGCAGGAACAATCATATTAGTCGTCTCAAACATGAGAAAAAACTAATTTCCTTATACCATTAATTTGCAACAGTATTAAAATTACCTGAAGAGCCTTTTCAAATTACACAAGCACTGAGATGCTAATTCAATGCTTAACAGTCTCTCCCCAAATGCACACACCTGGATCTACCTCATTACAGCAGTGATCCTGTTAGTGAGGGTAGAGGACCCTCAAGTATTTTTGGAAAAAAGCTATAAACCACTTTACCCCTCACTGATCTGTTAGACTCCTTACCAGAATTCTAAGTCTGTAAGTGTGGGGAATATATTTGATTGGTGCAAAAGCAATTGCAGGTTTTGCCACTTAAAAGTAATGGCAAAACCCGCAATTAATTTTGCACCAACCTAAAGTATTTTTCTCTTAGCTAAAATTACAGGTTTGATCTTGCTTATAAATAAAACTGTCCCCACAATGTCAGGGGCTTTGTTTGACTTATTCACCATGGGATCCCCAGTGGCTTACAGGTTGGAGACATAACAAGAATCCAGTGAAGATTTACTGAACTAACTCATTTGGAACTCATTTTAAAATGAAAGAGTTGTCAACAACCAGTTTTACCTGAGCAAGACACATTTATCTAAAGTATTAGCAGTGACTGTGATCCATTATATTTATTTTTGTCTATTTGGCAACCCTTCAAGATTGATTTTCCGTGCAGTTTGCAACTGGCTGCATACTCAAGGACTTCTGTATGTAAACTGAAAGTGATCTAATAACTCTGAGGCATAGGGGTGTGAATGACAGCATGATGTGTGGTGTCTGAAGTTGGATTGCTAGCGACCTCATAAATACCTCTATACTGATTTATATGTGGTCCCCAGCATAGTATGTGACCATATGTATTACAGTCACAAAGCCAAGAACTTCTTGAATAAAACACATTAAAGAGACTGATAATTACTTAAATGCTGGTATGCTAACCTGAGGAGCCTCTACCTGTTTGTGATTTAGTCTTTGATTATTCAAACAAGTTGTGTCCTGTAATATATATGTCCGTTTGATTGAAATATACATATAGCTGAGCAAGGTGTCTCATACATCTAATCCCAGCAACTTGGAAGGCTGAGGTAGGACGATTGCTTGAACCCAAGAATTCAAGACCAACCTGGGCAACATAGCAAGACCCCATCTCTACAAAAATAAAAAATTAGAATGCATAGATGTGTTAATACACACACACAAACACAAACACTGAGATTCTCATGTCAAATAATGCTCCATCCTCCCTCTTGCCCATATCTAGAAAACTGTAAGTTGAACCTGTTTGGATACTTTGAAAATACTGTTCTTATCTATAGTATTTGAAGTTGGGATTATAAAATAATTTTTTTAACTTGCATTTAGCTTTTTTTTAAAAAATGATCAATTTTTTTCTGGCATTATGTCCAGAATTGATTCCTTCCAGTGGGTTTATGGTCTCTCTGACTTCAAGAATGGAGATGGTCCACGTTGAGAGTTAACAGCTCTTAAAGATGGCACGGACACAAAGAGTGAGCAGCAGCAAGATTTATTGTGAAGAGCGAAAGAACAAAGCTTCCACAGCGTGAAAGGGGACCTGAGCGGGTTGCTGCTGCTGGCTGGGGTGGCCAGCTTTTATTCCCTTATTTGTCCCCTCCCATGCTCTGTTTCTGTCCTATCAGAGTGCCCTTTTCTCAATCCTCCCGGCGACTGGTTACTTTTAGACTCCTGCTGATTGGTTGCATTTTACAATCCTCTTGCTAGCTACAGAGCACTAATTGGTGCATTTTACAATCCTAGCTACAGAGTGCTAATTGGTGCCTTTTACAATCCTCCTATAAGACAAAAGTTCTCCAAGTCCCCAGTTGACCCAAGAAGTCCAGCTGGCTTCACCTCTCAACATGATTATAAATTAAGAACACTTCTACCTTGTACCAAAAAACCAGTCTCATCACTTTTTAGACATACTCATTATGTAAGAACAAAATACGTGAACACTTCATAACACGTATAATTGGAATAAGCATTTTATATTCAGAAAGAAAGCCAGTGATGGAAACGTTGAGAAAAAAATAGTGAAATGAGTCATTCAGAATTTAGATTTAATTAAACTCAGTCATCTTTGTACTTACCAGGTTGTTCTCCCAAGGGAGCGTCGCAAGCAGTGACTCTTGCACCACTTACGTTATTCTAGAAACTATGCCAGCATTAATTAATTTGTGCTGACCTGGAAAGCAGAAGCTTCCTTATCTCACCACTTGAAAACTAACTCCTTGTTCCACACTGAAGATTAGGAAACTTGCAAGGATGAGCTATAGCAACATAGAAAACAGGGCCCCCACAGCAGGAGGGGCAGTTTGAGGATGTACACACAAAGAGGATGTTTCCAGGACCCAGGCTTCACTTCCAGCAAAGATGTTACTGTAGAAGATGGGACTCTAACTTAATTGTGTCTATTTTCTTAACTCAAAGCTTTCTCCTGACTAGCACCTCTATCCAAAAATTCCCTGTCCCTGGTATATGAGCAGAAAACAAAGGAACTAGTGTTAACTCTCTGATACATATGAGTGCAAATTCTACCATTAAGAAAATAAAACCAGGCTAGGTCTGGTGGCTCATGCCTGTAATCCTAGCACTTTGGAAGGCCGAGGCAGGCAGATAACTTGAGGTCAGGAGTTGGAGACAGCCTGGTCAACATGGTGAAACCCCATCTCTACAAATAATACAAAAATTAGCTGGGTGTGGTGGTGCACACCTGTAATCCCAGTTACTAAGGAAGCTGAGGCAAGAGAATCTCTTAAACCTGGGAGGCAGAGATTGCAGTGAGCCTAGATCACACCACTGCACTCCAGCCTGGGCGACAGAGCAAGACTCTGTCTCAGAAAAATTAAAAAAAATAAAAATGTAACCAAAAAGAGACATCCTAAATAGTGACAAATTTAAGAATGTAAGATATACATCACATAGCTGAAGAATTGACTAAAGCGGTTAATATCCCCGCAGAGAAGAACGATTTATGATATTTATAATTTAAGGTTCTAATTATGCTCTGTAAATAGCCAAATAATAACTTTTTTTTGAGACAGGGTCTGCTCTGTCCCCCAGGTTGGAATACAGTGGCACAATCTCAGCTCACTGCAGCCTGAACTTCCTGGGCTCTGGTGATCTTCCCACCTCAGCCTCCAAAGTAGCTAGGACGGCAGGTGTGTGCCACCATAACTGGCTAATTTTTTTTTTTTCATAGAGACAGGGTTTTGCCATGTTGCCCAGGCTGGTCTTAAACTCCTGGGCTCAAGTAGTCCTCCTTCCTTGGCCTCCCAAAATGCTGGGATTACCGGCATGAGCCACTATGCCCAGCACTGAATAACCTTTCAAACTAAGAGCTTCTGTGCTATTTAGAATGGCTGGCTCCTGTTAGCAAATGCTAAATATTCTAATTTCCACACTATTTGATTTGTCTTAGGTTATATCAATATTATTATGTGTTGACGATACTTCATCTTAAGTCATTAATGACCGTCATTCATTCAACAAACATTTACTGAGCACCTACTATGTGCCAGGTAGTGTGGTGGGTTCTGCATTAGTGGGAAAGAATACAAACATGTTTAGGCCAAAATCCATAGCCTCTCAGAGTTCACAGAATTCTATTTGTGCATTTGCAATCGTTGTCAAAACAGACAAAATCGTTGTCTATTTGCCTGAGGCCCTGTCCGTCTCCAGTGTAACATAAGGATTATACAAGCAAATGAACTGCAGAATGCAGCAGGAAACAAAGAAAAACAAGGCACATAGTTTCTGAATAGGATTGATGGCACCACTTCCTGGAGTGGGCTTGATGAAAGAGCTGGTGTTGCAGGAGTTCCGGCTTCCACGTATGTTCACTAAAGGCAGTGAATCTAGAATGAAGTCCAAATGATTTTGAGAACAATCGCAAACTGTTGAAGAGTCTCCGAAGGAGAAGCATGTTCAGTAAGATTGGAACACTGAATGAAAATTCTACCTCAGACACTAAAGCTAGTGCTGTAGCTCGGACATCTCATTGACTTTTCTGAGGCCATTTCCTTGTTAATAATTTATGTGCAGTGATTCATCTACCCAAGAAGTTACAAACTGAAGTTATTCAGGGTGAGCACAAAGTTTGTAGAAAGTTTGATTTGTTGCCAACATTTCAGAATCAGGAGATTTCATGGAAAAGTTCAACTCACAGGTTTCTATTTTTAAGAAAAAAGTCCAGGCACGGTGCCCCACACCTGTAATCCCAGCACTTTGGGAAGCCAGGAGAATCACTTGAGGTTGGGAGTTTAAGGCCACCCTGAGCAACATAGCAAGACCCGATATCTACCAAAAATATAAAAATTAGCGAGGTATGGTGGTACACACCTGTAGAACCAGCTACCCAGGAGGCTGGGGCAGAAAGATTGCCTGAGCCCAGGAGTTTAAAGCTGCAGCAAGCTGTGATTGCACAACTGCACTCCAGCCTGAGTGACAAACTGGAGACCTTGTGAAAGAAAGATAGAAAGAGAAACAGAGAGAAGGAGGGAAGGAGGGAAGGAGGGAAGGAGGGAAGGAGGGAAGGAAGGAAGGAAGGAAGGAAGGAAGGAAGGAAGGAAGGAAGGAAGGAAAGAAGGAAGGAGGGAGGGAGGGAAGGAGGGAGGAAGGAAGGAAGGAAGGAAGGAAGGAAGGAAGGAAGGAAGGAAGGAAGGAAGGAAGGAAGGAAAGAAGGAAGGAGGGGAGGGAGGGAGGGAGGGAGGGAGGGAGGAAGGAAGGAAGGAAGGAAGGAAGGAAGGAAGGAAGGAAGGAAGGGCAGGTTGACCCACACCTCCATGTGGCAGTGTTTACCTGAAGCAGAGCATTGTGCCCCCTTTTCAAGCTGGCACGTGCTTTGCAGTCTGTGGCGCACCCTGCCCACAGACTTCATTCCTCCTACTTCCCTCCTGGCCACTGCAGACATTTGAGTTTGCATCTCCTGAACTGGATGGTTTGTAAGGGCTTCTTTTAGTTGTTGAAAGCTACAGGAACTGTTTCAAGGTAATATAAATTAAAAATACGTATGTTGCTGGGAGAAGAGACAAATCACCCATGTAGAAGAATTTTAAGTCGTTTGTGTAAATACTCCATCCTCAGAGAGGTGAAGAATACCTCCCCATCCCTTAAGTGTGGCTGCCCATAGTGACCTCCTTCCAAGAGTGTAGCACAGAAAGGGGAGTGGGGAGAGTAACTTTACAGTGGAAAAACATGACCAGCACTATCTCACCCAGCTGATCAAGGTCAACATCAACAGTGGCGAGAAGTCATGTTGTCTGTGTGCATGGCCTTCCTCCCCTAAACCCCTAACCCCCATCACGAGAAAAATATCAGACAAATGCCAGTCAAGGGGTATTTTACAAAATACTTGACCAGTACTCCTCAATATTGCCAAGGTCATCAGAAACAAGGAAAGTCTGAGATGCACATAGTTGAGAGACTGCCATAGCTTAAAGAGACTCAACAAGTAAATGTAATGTGGTACCCTGGATAGGATCCTGAAACAGTAAAAGGATATCACATAAAAACTGAGAAAATGTGGCTGGACGCGGTGGCGCACGCCTATAATCCCAGCACTTTGGGAGGCCGAGGCAGGCAGATCACTTGAGGTCAGGCGTTCGAGACCTGCCTGGCCAACATGGTGAAACCCCATCTCTACTAAAATTACAAAAATTAGCCAGGCGTGGTGGCGCACCTGTAATCCCAGCTACTCAGGAGGCTGAGGCAGAAGAATCACTTGAACCCAGGAGGCAGAACCTGCAGTGAGCTGAGATCGTGCCACTGCACCCCAGCCTGGGCAACAGAGTGATACTCTGTCTCAAAAAAAAAAAAAAAACCTGAGAGAATGTGAATAATGTATGGACTTTAGTTGCTAACAATGCACCAGTACTGATTCATTAATTATAACAAATGCACCATAGCAACATGTTTATAGTAAGGGGAACTAGGAGCAGAGCACATGGGACCTCTCTGTACTATCAATTTTTCTGTAAATCTAAAACTGTTCCAAAAAATAAAGTCTATTTTAAACAGATGATATATATGTATGGACTTGTGTATAGACACGCATATGAAGGATACTGGTGTGTCTCAAGGAATCAGTGGAAGATTTGAACCCGCAAGACTTGAGTAGGAAAAGTTAAGTTTTCAGCCGCTCTTTCCCATACCGCGCTGCCTTTAACGTGACTCAGCTCTGTCCTCTGTCAGGCTTTGAGTCTCTCTGTTCCATATTCCAAATGTGTCCAGAGAAAAGCTCATTACTTCAGCCTGGGGAGGAGTCAGAGCCTGGATCTGTGAGTCCTGGTCAGGGTTCTGTGGGAGAATCCTGCTGCTGTACCCACACATGGGTATAAGTGACCATTTTCATAAAAGGGGGAAGAACTGTGAGTCAGAAAGTTCTGAAATGCCAAGAAGGTGATGCAAGAGAAAGGCTACTCTGATGAAGTCAATATCCTAAAAATTAAGGCCAGATATTCCAAAACAAAGAGCATCCTTGTCATTAGCATCTGCCATTTATACATGCTAGAAAAGCTTCTATGCTAATCCCAGAATTTACAAAATTTTAAGAAGTCAAGATATATAAAAAGTGTTTATTTGGCTGGACACAATGGCTCACAACTGTAATCCCAGCACTTTGGGAGGCCAAGGTGGGAGGTTCGCTAGAGACCAGAAGTCCGAGACCAACCTGGGCAACACAGGGAGAGCCCATCTCTACCAAAAAAAAAAATAGCTAGGCGTGGTGGTGCGTGCCTGTAGCCTCAGCTACTTGCGAGGCTGAAGCAGGAAGATTGCTTGAGCTCAAGAGTTCGAGGCTGCAGTGAGCTGTGACCACACCATTGCATCCCAGGCTGGATGACATAACAAGACCCTGTATCAAAAAATAGAGGGTAAACAATTGTTTTCAGTAAAGATTGATTTAGCTCCCAAGTAGTCGTGTCAACTCTCCTGACTTCTAACCAAAATTCCTTTTATTTTTAAATAAAACCATATTAAAGGAAAAGTCTAAAGTAGTCACATGTAATAGCAATCTTGCAAATTTCACCACATTGATACAGTGGCAGGGAAGTGAGTTAAATACAGACCAGCTAGGAGAGGCATGGGGTAGGTCATGATTTCAGGGTGGCCACCATGCCTGATCCAAGCAGTTGCTGCCTTGGCACAAATTAGGAAAAGGCACCCTTCCTCAAGATGCTTTCCTTCCATTTGTTGGAAAATTCTTATGCTATGCTGCTTTGATTAGAGCAAGACACTTCACTGACATCTGCCAGGAATGTGTCATAATAAAAATACAAACGTGTGGTGCTTACGCCATGAGTGAGGTGCCCTGTGCAGTACACAAGCTGCACAACCATATGCTGTTGTTCCGGGTGCCATCGCCTATTATAAGCATGTGTCATCTATCTAGAGCCTTGACAACCTTAAACTTACTTTCATGCCTCACTATATATACTTCTCCCAAAAGAGAGGGCATTCCAACTACCATGGGAAATCATGATTTTGTTTACTTTGAACTGAAATAAAGAATCCTACTCTTGGACTGATCTATAATTGGAATTTCCTCAACCATAACAGAGGAAATAATAACACCCATGGAACAGGGATGTTATGATCATTAAATGAGACAACACTTCAAAGCACTGAGCACAGTGCCTGACAGATAATGAGGTCTCCATTGATGCTTGTTTCTTCTTCCTTCTCTGCATAACATAACATGGTGCACCAGCCCACGTCAAGCTTCTGTATTGAAAAGCAATAGGGATCAGGCGTGGTGGCTCACTCTTGTAATCCTAACACTTTGGGAGGCCAAGGTAGGTTGATTACTTGAGGTCAGGAGTTCGAGACCAGCCTGGCCAAAGTGGTGAAATCCATCAAATTAGCTGGACATGGTGGCATGTGCCTGTAATCCCAGCTACCCAGGAGGCTGAGGCAGGAGAATCGCTTGAACCTGGGAGGTAGAGATTGCAGTGAGCTGAGATCACACCACTGCACTCCAGCCTGGGTGACAAGAGCGACACTCCATATCAAAACACAAAAGAAGGCCGGGCGCAGTGGCTCACGCCTGTAATCCCAGCACTTTGGGAGGCCTAGGCGGGCGGATCATGAGGTCAGGAGATCAAGACCATCCTGGCTAACACGGTGAAACCCCGTCTTTACTAAAAATACAAAAACTTAGCCTGGCGTGGTGGCGGGTGCCTGTAGTCCCAGCTACTCAGGAGGCTGAGGCAGGAGAATGGCGTGAACCTGGGAGGCAGAGCTTGCAGTGAGCTGAGATTGCGCCACTGCACTCCAGCCTGAGCAACAAAGCGAGACTCTGTCTCAAAAATAAAATAAAATAAAATAAAACAAAAAAAAGAAAAGAAAAGAAAAGCAATAGGATTATTCTTGTGAAAGTACTCTTAGATACATAGCCCTGCCTTTCTAGTTGTCGGATGATGGAAAGGTTTTTTACTTGCCTTACTTAAGTGAAGCCAAATTCAAATCTCATACACCCTCTGTAGACAAGCAGCATGTGTTTTCCCTTCACAAGTTATATTGCAAGAAGCAGTTTATAACTTCTATTTGTGAAAGAACCAATTTGTAAATGTAATATGATGCTTTCAAAATCTATATCAAAGACATATTTTTCCTTGAAAAATATTTGCATGTTTGTATTAGTCTGTTCTTACACTGCTATGAAGAAATACCTGAGACTGAGTAATACATAAAGAAGAGTTTTAATTGGCTCCCAGTTCCACAGGCTATACAGGAGGCATGACTGAGGAGGCCTCAGGAAACTTACAATCATGGCAGAGGGTGAACGGGAAGCAGCCATGTCTTACATGGCCAGAGCGGGAGGAAGAGGGTGAAGGGCCAGGTGCTACACAGTTTTAAACAACCAGCTCTCATGAGAACTCCCTCACTGTCGTGAGAACAGCAAGGGGAAAATCCACCCCATGATCCAATCACCTCCCACCAGGTTCCTCCACCAACACTGGGGATTACATTTCAACATGAGATTTGATTGGGTACACAGAGCCAAACCATATCAATGTTGTATCTTCCTAGATGGGAATTTTAGGCCAGCATGGTGACTCACATCTGTAATCCCAGCACTTTGGGAGACTGAGGCAGGTGGATTGCTTGAGCCTAGGAGTTCAAGACCAGTCTAGGCAACATGGCAAAACCCTGTCTCTACAAAAAAATACAAAAATTAGCCCAGCATGGTGGTCTGGAAAAAACAGAGAGAGAGAGAGAGAGAGAGAGAGAGAGAGATTGTATATATTCAGTTAACTGTATTGTGACTTACATTTGGCTACAGTTCAGTAAATTCAGGACATAAATTCAGAGGGGTTATTTAAATGTTGACACTGCCATTTATAAAAATACACATTGTAGCCAGGCACGGTAGCTCATGTCTGTAATCCCAGCACTTTGGGAGACCAAGGCAGGTGGATCACTCGAGGCCAGGAGTTCGAGACCACCCTGGGCAACATGGAGAAATCCCATCTCTACCTAAATACACAAAATTAGCTGGGTGTGGTGGTGCACACCTGTGGTCCCAGCTACTCGGGAGGCTGAGGCAGGAGGATATCTTCAGCCCAGGAGGCAGAAGTTGCAGTGGGCTGAGACAAGGCAACAGAGAGAGACTTTGTCTCAAAAAAATATACATTTTACTCACCCAAATTATTCGTTCGGTGCCCTCTATTGCCTCAGTAAGGGAAACTGCTAGGCCCATTACTTCTATTCCCCAGTCACACACTGAATGTCTCTATGTAAAGGAGTCAGAGACATTTTACATGTCTCTGGAGAAGATACGTGTGAGAGATCAACAGGAATTGAAGAAAAAGAAACTAGTTTAAAGAGAGAAATGGGCCGAGAAGGTACCCTGGAGGACAGCATTCCTTTTGGGATGCATCACGAATAAAAGGTTTGAGACAGCCATGAGCTGTATATGTCTGAAGGAAATGAGGATGCCAGCTGGAACAAAACATTTCTGTAGGGAAGGGTTGGACAGTCATGGAATGACCTAGATTGTCAGGCTGGGAAATTTGGACCAGATCCTAAAATCAATAGGAGTTACTGAAGATTTTTTTTTTTTTAGCTTGTCAGGAAAATGGTATTTTAGGATGATTAATCTGATGGGGGGAAAAAAAGAGACTATTTCAAAGTCAAATAATTAAAATTATTATTTTAGTTTTTACAATGAGTGAAAAGAAGACCTTTAGAATAAGCCTTCTTAAGAAAAAAATAGACATAAAACTATCGAAGCGACAAGTACTTATCAACAGTGGAAGGGGGTCAATTTGAAATCACTGCACAATGTTTCATATCAATTTTACTTGACATAACTCTTCATTATTTGGGGTGGGGGGTCCCAAATCTTTGTTTCATAATCAGTGATGTTCAGTTGTCAGTTTTCACTAATTTAGAATAATTACTTAATATCTACATCAAGCCTACATCTCCTATTTCTCCACTTCGAATTTTTGAAACTAGTGCAGTTTTTTGTTTGTTTTTTTGTTCCTTTGCAGTGGTTTAGAACAAAAGGCAGCACTGGTAATAGCCCCTGATGAGGTTCATCTTCTTAACTGTAACAGTGAGGCAATTCAGGGGCAGACAGAGTGTCCCCCAGAGCTATGCATGGCACAGGACATGCTCAGGCTCCGTGCCCACTCTGACAATGCACGGTGCTTGGAGAAGCTTCTTCCCCAATGGGGAGATAGGCAGCTCCTCACTCCCAGAGCCATAGCTCAGGCCAACACTTGGATCTGAAAGGTTTGAAACCTTAATGGGGCTGGTAGAAACCAGAAAGAAAAGCTGACATCTCAAATATATATGTAGTTTCCTCTCCTGCAAAAAAAAAAAAAAAAAAAAAAAAAAATAGAGACTAGGATATATATTTGGGGCAGATTGTTCTGGAAAACAAATGAAAAAAAGTTAATTTTAGATATGAAAATAAGCACCATATGAGAAAATCTGTTTTCATGTTATTGCTCCAAACATTTAAATTGTTCCATGTTAAGTAACAGTAACAGAGAACACGCAATACACATCTTCCTGTATTATTGTATGCAGTCCTCACAATAGACGTCATGGGATAGATGTTATTATTCCTATTTTATAGGTGAGAAAACTGAGGCTAGAGCAATTATTTTAATTGCCCAAATTTCGATGATGAATAATTGGTCTGCCTCATGTCAAAGTCAAAACCCTTCACTGCCATTCTAAATCCTTCAGATTAGGGTATTGTTTAACAGAAATTGTTTTGTTTTTTGTTTTTGAGACAGGGTCTTGCTCGTCACCCAGGCTGGAGTGCAGTGGTGTGATCTCAACTCACTGTAACCTCCACCTCCCAGGTTCAAGTGATTCTCCTGCCTCAGCCTCCTGAGTAGCTGGGACTACAAGCATGTGCCACCACACCCGGCTAATTTTTAAATTTTTTAGTAGAGATGGGGTTTCACCATGTTGGTCAGGCTGGTCTCGAACTCCTGGCCTCAGGTGATTCACCCACCTCGGCTTCCCAAAGTGCTGGAATTACAGATGTGAGCCACCATGCCTAGCCAGAAAATTTTTAGAGAATTTATTTAGACTGCATTATATCTGTAAGCTATGACTTGTTTTTGTAGATGCGTGTGCGTGTGTGTGTGTGTGTGTTTAGCTGTATAGATACTCACAGAAGATAAAAACCTGCTTTTCTGAGGAACCTTGGAAAGACATTAGATGCATTTTGTACCACTTTGGGGCCATGTGAGAAAATGAGTCACAGATCCAGGGACGTGACAAACATTCCATTTATATAAGGAGCCCTACACTCCAGGACTTGCAATCAACTTAGCAGGCAATTGACCATGGCAAGGAGAAGTGGGAATAAGAGATCAAGTACAGGTGGAGATTGTGTGTTGCTGAAATAGATGGGATATTATTATCCGTATAAAAGCTGGATGTCTTTGTGGTTCCTGCCCTGAAGAAGTAGTATTAAAATAAACATTAGATCAGAGGTTGTCAAGTTCAAGTTATTAACATTTGTCCTGTTTTCTAAAAAAAAAAATATATATATATATGCTTATGACTCTTGAAGGATCAGAAGATTTGCACAAAAGTCTTTGAAAAACACTCTCCCCCCATCTGAAAAACCACTCTCCATAGAAAGGCAGCCAGGCCCCAACCTCTCTCTGTTACTTTTGGCTCTCATTGACACCCTGCTCTTGTGGGTCTTGTCTCTCCTTGCCACTGTCTCTTTCCTTTGATTTCTACTGTTTGGCCTTTCCCAGGGGTAAAACTCAGTCCTTTCCGGAGCACAGCCACACTCTGTCACTTCTCCAGTTTCTCCAAGCCCAGATCCTGCACCACAGAAACCCACGAACCAAGCTGAAGAAGACAAAATTTCCTTTAGCAGATGTGTAAGGGGAAAGCTAGGAGCACTCACATGTTAATATGATTTTATTTGTGTTAAATTATTGATAAGACCTGGTGAGATTGGGGTTGCTCAGTTCTGTACATCATCTCAAAGTCACCTTCTGCCTCCATTGTTTCATTAAGAAGTCCCCTGTAGTTCCAGCACTTTGGGAGGTCAAGACAGGCAGATTGCTTGAGCCAGGAGTTCGAGACCAGCCTGGGCAACATAATAAGACCCATCTCTACAAGAAAGAAAAATAAATCTGCTGGGCTTGGTGGTGTACACCAGTGGTCCTAGCTACTTGAGCGGTTAAGGTAGGAGGATCAATTGAGTCCAGGAGTTGGAGGCTGCAGTGACCTCAGATCACACCATTGTACTCTAGCCTAGGCAACAGAGTGAGACTCTGTCTCAGAAAAAAAAAAAAAGAAAGAAAGAAAGAAATCCCAGCCAAAATTGGGCTTTGTTTTCCCCAGTATGCAAGTTCTAAGCTTAGGAAAAAATTGCTGCTCTAACAATTGTGAAATGGGTTAGGCACAGTGGCTCAAACCTGTAATCCCAGTACTTGGGGAGGCTTAGGGGAAGGGATCGCTTGAGGCCAGGAGTTCTAGACCAGCCTGGGCAACATAACGAGACCCTGTTGCTACAAAAAAAAAGAGAGAGAGAGAGAGAGAGAGAGAGTCATGAAATGACTGGGAGACAATGAATGAAGTTCAGTCTCCAGTCCTGGAGCCGCATTGATGGAGCTTGATGGCTTGGATGCAGGGTGACTGAATATGGTATGATATGCCACCTCTTCAAGCCCTGCTGTCCTCTTTGCAAAATTGGGATGCAGACATTCATTAGATACTATTAAATATCTACTATGTGCCATACACATTTTGGGTTCTAGGGATACACAATGAACAAAACAGTAAAAGTATCCACCTTCATAACCATATATCCTAGTGAGATGATAATAGCCATATTCTCCTCTTAAGTTATTATGAGGACTAAAATGAGATAATAACAATAGCTGTGATGATCTGAATGTCTACTGCCAAAATTCACAGGTTGAAATCTTAACCCCCAAGTTGATAACATTAGGAGGTAGGGTCTTTGGGGCTGTGACCAGGTCATGAAGCTTCTCAAGGGGACTAGTACTGTACTGAAAGAGGCCCCAGAAAGCTCCCTGGTCCCTCTGCCATGTGAGGACACAGAGAGAAGACACCGTCTATGAACCAGGCAACAGGCCCTCCCCAGACACCAAATCTGCTAGCGCCTTGATTTTGGACTTCCCAGTCTCTAAAACTGCAAGAAAGAAATTTCTGTAATCTGGATGCTACCCAGGCTAGGGTGTTTTGTTATAGAAGCTCAAACATACTAAGACAATAGCAAACGCAGATAGTATGATTATTATGTACCAGGAATAGTTCTAAGTACTTGGCACATATTTTCACTCAAGGTTTCTTTAATTTTTCTGCACTACAGGCGCTTTTGGCAATTTAGCGGAGCCTCTCCACTCCTTCTCAGAATAAGAATTCTATATGCATAAAATAGAACATATAGGATAACAAAATATACTGAGACAGCTGCCAAAAGAATAAAAAGTAATACGGTAATAAAGATGCTTCTTTTTAAATACATTTAATAATGAGAACTGGAGATAGGTTTAACAATGCCATGACTTTGAAAAACTGATGGGCACAGATGTAATTAATTTTTCCCATTCAAGTTCCCAAGTATCCAGAACCCTACCCACTGGATTATACATCGCAGAGTGAATCTAATCCTCTCTATAAATCCTAGGAGATCGGTTATTAGCCCCTTTTTAACAGATGAAGAAACTGAGGCACAGAGAGGTTAGTTGACTTGCCTAAGTCTATAAGTGATAGAACTGAGATCTGAACCAATAGGCCAGTTCCAAAGCCTGTGTTCACGGCTCACTGAAGCCTGGACCTCCCCGATTCAAGTGATCCTCCCACCTCAGCCTCCCAAGTGGCTGGGACTACAGACATGCCACTTGACCTGGCTAATTTTAATATATTTTGTAGGGATAGAGGTCCCACTATATTGCCCAGGCTGGTCTTGAACTCCTGAGCTCAAGTGATCCTCCTGCCTTGGCCTCCCAAAGTTCTGGGATTACAGGTGTGAGTGACTGTGCCAGCTGCCTGTGTTCTCAACCACTGTACAGTATGTGACTTAGCACAGAGCTTGCCTCATGGTCAGAGTCAATAACATTAGCTAGTAGTTGAAAGTAGTATTGTAATAAGTAGTAGAAGCATTTGTAATAAAAGATATCTAGGGAATAAGGAATGACTTGTAACAATATTAAGAACATTTTTGGCCAGGTGCAGTGGCTCATGCCTGTAATCTCAGCACTTTAGAAGGCAGAGGCAGGAGGACCACTTGAGGACAGGAGTTTGAGACCAACCAGAGCAATATAGTAATACCCCATTTCATTCATTTTCTTTTTTTTTTTTTTTTTTTTTTTTTGAGACCAAGTCTTGCTCTGTTGCCCAGGCTGGAGTGCAGTGGCATGATCTCAGCTCGCTGCAACATCTGTCTCCCCAGTTCACCCAGTTCAAGGGATTCTCCTGCCTCAACTTCCCGAATAGCTGGGATAACAGGCATGCGCCACCATACATGGCTAATTTTTGTATTTTTAGTAGAGGTGGGGTTTTCCCATGCTGGCCACACTAGTCTCAAACTCCTGGCCTCAAATGATCCACCTGACTCAGCTTCCCAAAGTGCTGGGATTACAGGCATGAGCCACCGCGCCCGGCCGCAAGACCACATTTCTACAAAAAATTTAAAAATTGGCCAGGCATGGTAGTGAACATCTGTAGTCCCAGCTACTCTGGAGCCTGAAGTGGGAGGATTGCTTCAGCTCAGGAGTTCAAGGCTGTGGTGAGCTATGGTCGTACCACTTCACTCCAGCCAGGGTGATAGAATGAGACCTCATCTCAAAAAAAAAAAAAAAAAGAAAAAGAAATCATTAAAGAGAAAAATCTGGTATGCAGGCATTAAGTTAACTTTATAGGACACGGCATAGCCCATTCTTCTCCATCTCCAGGCATGTACAAGCTCACTGCTTTCTGTATGTGGTTACCCTATTCTGGAGCTGCACACCAAAGATTTGGGGTAGATGTGACAATGCAGAGAAATGTTTTTCAGTTGTGAAAATCTCTTCTTTTTATGTATATAATCCCATATCAATTATTGGGGCTTTTCTGTACTTCCAGGAGGCACTGTCACCAAAAGACCTTTAGGAAATCAATCAGTGTGGCAGAATAAAAAGACCACTGTTCGTCTTGCAGAGAAGGGCTGGTACAAATGAAAGCAGCTGCTGTTCCTCCTTGCTACCAATTGTAAACGTGAGAAGTCAGAGGTGTGGGTACAACATCGATCCTTCAGGCACTCTATAAATATTAATTGAAGGAAGGTGTTGATAAGGCAAAGAAACTTATACTTCTACAAATGGTGACAGTCAATGCTCCAGGCTCAATTTTAAAAAGGAAAAGACAAACAAAGGAGTCCAGATCATTAGAAGGACTTTCTTGGCAGTGCTAAGTTACAGCCATCAGCAGAGCAAGCCCTGGCTAAGGCTAATGTCACATAGTAAGATGATTTATTCTTTCCCCTAAGTCAGCCTTGAAAATACATTTTTAAAATTGCCTGTCCACAGCATAGTTTTACTGTGACAAGGCACTCGGCTCCTTAACATTCACCTGGCACAATGCTCTCAACAGCAAAGCCAAGTGGCAGAAAGTGCTGGGCCACATTGCCAGGGTACATGCCAGTCGGTTCACCAGAGAGTTTGCGAACCCCAGCTCCTGGGCTCTGTCTGCTGCACTGACATTCTATTAAATCCCATAGACCAGAAAAAGCTTCAATGCTTAGATGCAAGAAAGAGCTGAAGTGTTAGTGGCTACTAAGCTCAGGACTCAGCCATGACTAGGAACGGTATCAATGACCAGGGAAGGATATGGTGAGGCCGAGATGCCAGCAGAGTCTGGACACATTCCTCCCCAGGTCACCAGCATTTACTTGGGAAAGTAAAGCACATGTGACCAGCTGCAGCGAAAAACACCAACGTGAACCTTCAAAGGGAAACCAGATGGCTCTAAGCCAGGGGTAAAAATAGCTCAGAATCCAGCAAAGTCCAAACTAGGAACTGGGAAGTCTTAGATCCTCTCAGGTTTTGATTTCAACTTGTCAAAGAGGTAAAAAAAAAAAAAAAAAAAAAAAAAAAAAAAAAAAAAAAGTCTTACCTAAACTGTGAGAAGCTGTTTTGGAAAGAGATATTAAAAATGTAAATATTAACCCTTCTACCTAGCTCGTTTCAAATTCATTGGACTGTCATTAGCAAAAGAATTGAAAAAAAAATTGCAGCTAGAAAAAAAAAAAAGAATTCATATTTCTTCTTATCTGACCATAAAAAGAAAAACTGGCAAACCAGCTTAGAAAGTTGACAAAGAACTTCTTCAATTCGTGGACTAATAGGAAGAGCTGGATAAAGAGAGAAATAACAACCTTTGATTTTTTTAACAGTTTTTAAAGACCCAAATATATGGATTTATCTGAGTTCTAATTTATTTATTTATTTATTTATTTTACAGAAGCTGTTTAATCTAGGTCTTATTTTTCCATTGAGGTTTCTATTTTTAACCAATGGGGATGAATCATACTGAGACCATCTAGGGACATGTTTAGAACATGAACTTTCAAGTCAAGAACCAAGTGAAATTTTTATTCCCAAATCAGGGCCTGGCTGCTCAGCACACTAGCAGCTATTGTCCCTGACATTATATTCGTGAGTGTGCACTGATTGTATCATTCAGAACAGAGGTGATTGGAAGAATTCCATGGACCAGAAAGAGCTCAGATAATAACTCCTTACAAGATAAGAGGAAATAAATGGCATTTGACTTGGGGTTCCCTCAGTCCCTGACCTGTGGAACAAGAAAATGCTTTTGTATCTTTCAGTTGTTGAAATTGATGCAGGCTTCTGTCTCCATCCAATCAGCAAAGACGTTTTTGTCCTCATGTACAGTGTTGTTCTGTGCTGAGAACCATGAATGCTTTTCTTATTTGACTCAAACTTCTAGTGCTTCATTAATATAATACAGTCTTGATGCTTGGCTAATAAAAAATCTCAGCTCAGTCAGATTTAATTTTGATTTTTTTAAGAAAAAAATAAGTAAAATCAAATCTAATGACAACTGACTTTTACCTACATGCAAAGGTTCAATGTTCAAATTCGCACCTTAAAAAGTATAGAATAACTGTTTTTTGAGGTCTAATTCATAGTTTTTAAATTTTGAATCTCTTGAAATTGAACATTAACTCTAGTATTCCCTCTTTTTCAGTAGGACAGAATTTTAAACACAGCAAGGATGAGATTAATAAGCTGTAGTGAAATAAGCCCTAGTAGAGTTTAAGTTTATAAGCCCTAGTTAAGTTTATAAGTTTAAGTTATGAGCGCTGGTAGAATTCTTAGCTTTTTCTCTCTGGGTGTCAAGAGCTTACTCATAGTTCAGAGGGCGGAAAAAAGAGGTTCTGTCTTGAGACTTTTCCTTAACTAGCAAGCACTTTTTTTTTTTTTTTTATTGAGAGTTTATTTACATTCCAAATAGAGTAGAAAGGCTTATGTGCTTTTCTGTTACACTGGAAAGATACTATACCAAAATTATAACTATATTGACTCATGTTTTCTTCTAATACCTTTTAGTTATATTTCAGCATTTACATTTTCTGCAGAGCTGGCACAGATTTTGGTATAAAAAGTATACATCCAGCTTTGTTTAATGTCTTTCTATTTGTCCAAATACCATGTGACACTGATGTGAAATACTTTCATTATATACTAAACTTTTCTACATACTGTCCTCACTATACCATTACGATGTCTCTTTCTTTTTACTGCCCCACTGTTTTAACCATTATAGCTTTTATGTTGCCACACTGTTTTACCATTGTGGTATATTGTAACACATTTCATTTTTATTGTGCTACGTAGTAAAATGTATTATAAAGGTACTGATATTTTCCATTCTTTCTAAAATTGCCCTGGCTACTTCTTGAACCTCTTAATGACCTGTAAACTAATCTATCAAGTCTCCTTGCCCCCCTCCTTGCCTTCAATTGATTGGAGTATCTTTTGATTTATTGGTTAATTTAGATAGTATCAATATTTCAAAACATTGCTTGCTCTAAAGCATTAAAATATTCAACATTTCTAGCATATTACCTTATTAATTCCCAAGGATTTTATGTTTCTGGTTTGTTGTTGTAACTTAGGGAATGCTGTCTCTCTTACTCTATATTTTCATTTTTTATTCTGAGCTTGGAAAAGTATCGATTTTTACATGTTACCTTAAAAACCACTACTTTACTAATACTTTTCTAACAGTTTTTCAGCTGAGAAACTTTCCTAATGGATAATGCAAAATTGAGTCTCATTTGTAGTTTAAATTAAATGATCAAAATGTAGAATCTGAAGTGAGGATTTCCAGTAACTGAGGATATGCACATTTATATAAATCTGATTAACTTTAACAGCTTTATAGATTTTAACCTTGTCCAACAAGAACAATATAAATATAAAGGCTTGGGGTCTAATCCCAGCTCATTGACTAAAATGCTCTAATGATAAATACCTTTCTCCCTTCTCTTTATTGTGTGTTTTCACATTCGTGCAGTGAAAAGAGTGATACTTCTTTTCTCCCTGCTTTGAGGTGAAATAAAGATAAATGAGACAATTTGGTTAGGTGCTGTTAATAGCTTCCTAATAGGTACCACGTAGCATCTACCAAACAAACCTGCCAATACTCACTAACAAGAATACTACTTGCAGAGCTTTTATGTTGGTAATAGTGGAGCACCTTGTATCATGCTGAGCTTCCTTTCAACAACAACTATAAATGCTGAAATAGTTTTTGAAAATGATTTGAAGGTACTGGAGGGTGACTAAAATCAGGTCAAAACTGAACTGTGCAATGGCACACACCTGTAATTCCAGCTGCTTGGGAGACTGAAGGAGAAGGATAGCTTGAGTCCAGGAGTTGGGAAGATAAGAAATTCAAAAATGTCTACAGTAGGCTCAAATAGTTCAAATAGTGCACTGTGATCACACCTGCGAATAGCTACTGTGCTCTGACCTGCGCAACTTAGCAAGATCTCATCCTTAAACAGAAAAGAATTTTTTTTTTAAATTTTTAGACTTTTTTTAAAAAGCAGGAAGAAACGGGGTAAAAGCTTCACTTATGTGGCTTTTCCTCTAAGAGCACTCTTTGGCCCATGGAATATGGGTTGGCTAGAACTCAGGAAGAAAGTCATAGTCTTATTGAATTACTGGGGGATCAGAGGATAAAATATGGGGGTGCTTTTTTTGTTTTTTGGTTTTGATTTTGTTTTTTTAAGATGGGATCTTGCTCTGTCACCCAGGCTGGAGTGCAGTGGTGCAATTATAACTCATTGTAAAATTGGACTTCTGGGCTCAAATGATTCACTTACCTCAGCCTCCCAAGTAGCTGGGACTACAGGTGCACACCACTATGCCTGGTTAATTTTTTAGAATTGTTTTTTGTAGAGATGGGAGTCTCACTACGTTGCCCATACTAGTCTCATCCCCTAGCCTCAAGTAATCCTCCTGCCTCAGCCTCCCAAAATGCTGGTATTACAGGTGTTAGCCACAGCACCTGTCCTGATCCATCTTGTTATTCTTTAACACAGTACCCTATTCATTTTGTTGCACTGAGGATAATTTGAAATTATGTGTGTCATACTTGTTTATTTACCATCTACTCCACTAGAATATAAATTAAATGAGCTGGGCACAGTGGCTCACGCCTGTAATCCCAGCACTTTGGGAGGCCGAGACGGGCGGATGATGAGGTCGGGAGATCGAGACCATCCTGGTTAACATGGTGAAACCCCGTCTCTACTGAAAAAAGCAATACAAAAAAAATTAGCCAGGCGTGGTGGCGGGCGCCTGTAGGCCCAGCTACTCGGGAGGCTGAGGCAGGAGAATGGCCTGAACCTGGGAGGTGGAGCTTGCAGTGAGCCGAGATCGCGCCACTGCCCTCCAGCCTGGGCGACAGAGCAAGACTCTGTCTCAAAAAAAAAAAAAAAAAAAAATTAAATTAAAAGAGGGCAGAGTCATATCTACTTTGTTTGCTGTTTACCTAGCTTGGGATCTAGCATCTAGCAGGTACTCAACATATATTTCATGAATTAATGAAAAAAGGGAAACATCCTCAGAGTCCATTTAGGCATTCTCTGGCTTCCCATCTCAGTGGCTACTCATTGAGTGGGCCCTGCCTTCAATTAACTTCCTTCTTGTCTTCCTTTCTACACTAACCTCACTGAGGGGAGGAGGCTCAAGAAAGTTAGAAGGGTAAGTTCCTAATGTCAAATGCAGGGGAAGGTCTTAGAAACTATTTTAAATAGTTATAAGTACGAATTATGATATGAATTGTAAGGCAAGAAACCGCATATGCAATATGATAGTACAATATTTAACCCTAATTGTTGGTCTCTCTCATAATTGACACAGTCACCCTGTGATGAGACTTATAACACAAGCTAAAGCAGATATTTTTAAAATGTAATTTTCAATTTGTAGGGTTTCTTAAAAATATTATTATTAATTTTTTTTCAAGACAGAGCCTCGCTGTCACCCAGGCTGGAGTGCAGTGGCACAATCTCGGCTCACTGCAACCTCTGCCTCCAGGGTTCAAGCGATTCTTCTGCTTCAGTTTCCTAAGTAGTTGGGATTACAGGTGCAAACCACCACACCCAGCTAATTTTTGTATTTTTAGTAGAGATGGGATTTCACCATATTGGCCAGGCTGGTCTTGAACTCCTGGCCTCAAGTGTTTCAGCCGCCTCGGCCTCCCAAAGTACTGGGATTACAAGCATGAACCATCTTGCCTGGCCTAAAAAATATTATCTTTAGATAGAAATGGGAACAATTTGTATCCCTACATTTCATCTCCTTGGTATTGCTGAGGTCACAGGCACTAATTCCAGGTTTTAGACGTTTAGAAAGTGCATGTTCTGCCCTCTATAAGGGAATATAAAGCTACTGACTCATGGGTAATTGAACAAGCATTTGCTTTGTTTATTCAGCTGTGGTACTGGTGTGGGTTATTCCTTCAACCACAGTTCTTGAGCTCCTTTCCTAGCCACCAGAAGAAATTGGAGAGTTTTTTTTTCTTACAAAAAGCTGCAAATCTTCATTTCATTAACACCACGTTTTAAGCAACTTAGATAATGTTTGAGACACGTACATTGCCAGTTTGTCAAATGCATGCGTGTGTGTGTTTAATAAATTGCAAGCAGCTAATCTTGAGTACAATATTTCCATTTCCCATCCATTTCTCTAAGTGCTGTCCTAACTATATTCCCCTCTTACTTATGATGTAACTTAAAGTTGGAAGGATATCATTTAAAATTTTCAAAGCATGGGAGTTTTAAAGTTACTATTTTACTGTCAAATAGCAACTTTAAACACAGTTTATGCACATTTTATTATCTAAATAATGCAATGGCATGAATTAGAATATAAGTAGTATAAACCTGTTAGAAATCAGTATAGCTAGAAAACGTTATCATAGTATTGTGCATGTGTATAAAATCAACAGGTTTTGAGCACTTAAATTGTAGCACTTACTCTTCAATATGTTACTACATTTAACTCTGAAACAACTCTGTAAGGGAAGTTATTATTTGCCCCCCATTTTTTGAGATAGGATCTCACTCTGTTACCCAGGCTGAGTGCAGTGGCACACTCATAGCTCACTGCAGCCTTGAATTCCTGGGCTCAAGCAATCCTCCCGCCTCAGCCTTCTAAGTAGCTTGGACCACAAGCACGTGCCACCACGCCTGGCTAATTCTTTTATTTTTATATAGAGACGGAGACTCACTATGTTGTCCAGGTTGGTCACAAACTCCCAACCTCAAGCAATCCTCCCACCCCAGCTTCCCAAAGTGCTGGGATTACAGGCATGAGCCACTATGCCTGGCCCTATTTGCTTTGTACAGAGGAAACCATGTCAAGTGTCCAACAACTGATACACACATCCAAGATTTGAATCCATTCATGTCTGGGTACACAGGCTATGCTTATGGCATTGTGAGAATTCTACTTAATTTACCTAATGTGTTAAAATTTCAATATTCTGGAATACACTATTCTAAATCTTTTTGTTGTTGTTGTTGTTGTTGTTTGTTTGTTGTTTTTGAGATGGAGTTTCACTCTGTTGCCCAGGCTGGAGTGCAATGGCATGATCTCAGCTCACTGCAACCTCTGCCTCCTAGGTTCAAGCGATTCTCCCTGCCTCAGCCTCTGAGGAGTAGCTGAGATTACAGGCACCTGCCACCACACCCAGCTAATTTTTGTATTTTTAGTAGAGACAGGGTTTTGCCATTTGGCCAGGATGGTCTTGAACTCCTGACCTAAGGTGATCCACCCATCTCGGCCTCCCAAAGTGTTGGGATTACAGGCGTGAGCCACTGCGCCTGGCCACTATTCTGATTCTTGAGTTCTGCAATCATACTATCCTGTTTAGCACACATCATAAATTTTCAGTTGAAGTAAATCACTCAGAAGTAACAGGAAAAGGTTACATGTAGGTCTCAGATGTTCCGTTATGCAACACTTACACATTTGTGAAACTACAACAAGCAGGAAATACTGCAACTAAAGTTTGGTGCGAATTTGGCAGCACAGATAATTACAGTCTAATTTTCTACAATGTAACTTTTTCAAGTATTTTCCAGGAAACGGTTTCCATTTGAAAAGAGATACATGTAGCCACATTTCCCAGAGAGACACATGTAAAGTAGGTGGAATTAATTTTTTTTAATCTATCTAGAAACAAAGGAAAAGCAGAGGTTTCCTCCCAAACATCCAAACCCAGATGTAGATGAAAAATTTGGGCGGAGAAATTTTTGTGTGGGCTGCACAATGGAGACATAATAGTAGCCAAGGGGTCCGGGTGCGGTGACTCATGCCTATAATCCCAACACTTTGGGAGGCCAAGGCGGGCGGATCACTTGTTATCAGGAGTTCGAGATCAGCCTGGCCAACATAGTGAAACCCTATCTCTACTAAAACAAAAAATACAAAAAAATTAGCCAAGCATTGTATCACATGCCTGTAGTCCCAGCTACTTGGGAGGCTGAGGCAGGAGAATCTCTTGAACCCAGGAGGCGGAGGTTACAGTGAGCCGAGATCATGCCACTGCACTCCAGTCTGGGTGACAGAGTGAGACCCTGTCTAAAAAAAGACAAAAAAAAAAAAATAGTGGCCGAGTCATCAAGGAGGTGAGATGAAGGAGAAAATGAAAGAGGAAAAATTCCTAAAACAAAGTTTTAGAACAACTAAAAGAGCGGAATGAGAGTAATCATTTTAATTCAAGATGCTATACATAAGAATAACATGATCTAGACAAAACAAGAGAGAACATGACAGTCGACCCCCTATCACCAGGAAATACTCAACTGTTAACCACAACAGTTGCATCCAGGATGAGATGATGGTTACGGTGTCTGAGTGAAGCTACTGTTTTGCTTCTTTCTTTGGTTGCCAAGCAACCTGTTGACCTCAATGTTCTTGTGTTTATACTCAAGTCAATGTGCTTGACGTTTATTTGTTCTGATATAAATAATTGTGTGCCTTAGTAGAGATACAAATTTACAAGGGTTAAAATGCTGGGTAGAATTTGAATATTAACACTTTCCCTTTAGGAACACCTGTTTCTCCCAGTCTTTTTTTCTCTTTGTGAATACAATTGTTTTGTTTACACAGTTAAGACCCCAGTGATGGGAAATATTTTAAGCTAAAGAAAGAGTGGGATCAGGAAGACAGACTGATCCCATATATTTTCTTTCTCTCCCTTCCAAAATCCAATTGAAATGAGATAAAATATATTTTAAAATTATATTACTTACCTATTGTTGTGTAACAGATTACCCCAAAACATGGGGGCTTAACACAAGCAACACGTTTTTGAATCTCACAGTTTGTGTGAGTCAGAAATGAGGAGGCAGATTAGCTGAAACTTTCTGTTTTAGGATCACGCATGAAGCTGCAATCAAGATGCTGCTGGGGCTACTGTCATCTGAAGATTTCGCTGGGCTTGGGGGTCCACCCTCAAGTTCCTGGACACGGCTGTGGGAGGGGACCTCAGTCCCTCCTTGCACTGAACTCTTCACAGAGCTTTTTGAGTGTCCCTTTGACATGACACCTGGTTTCTCCCAGAGGGAGTAATCCCAGGGATAGGCAACAAGGCAGAAGCCACAGGTGTTTTTTTTCTTTTTCCCCCTTTTTTTTTTGAGACGGTGTCTTGCTCGGTCGCCCACACTGGAGTGCAGTGGCGCGATCTCGGCTCACTGCGAGCTCCGCCCGCTGGGTTCACGCGAAGCCACAGGTCTTTTATGACGTAGGCTCAGAAGCCACATGCCATCATTTCTGCCATCTTGTATTAATCATACAGACTAACTTGGATCCAGTGTAGGAGATGATTACATAAGGGATATGGGCTATCTTGAAGTCCTGCTACCAAAAAGCTAAATCCAAAACAGCATAGTAAAAGGGAAATGGTAGCCATCAGAAGATCTTTTGAATGATAGAAAGCAAGTGGAATTATAGGATATTAGAAATAAAAATTAGAGTCCTGGATCTATAAACTTACAGATATAATCAAATTAATTCTCAGTGGAAAATGTATAGCTTCAATGTATTATGAGAAAACCTAAAAGATAAAAAATATATTATCTAAGTATTCAACTAAAGTAATTATAAAAACTTTTACTGGCCAGGTGCAGTGGCTCCTACCTGTATTCCTAGTGCTTTGGGAGGCCTGGTGGGAGGATCTCTTGAGCCCAAGAGTTCAAAGAAGCAGTAAGCTGTAATCACATCACTGCACTCTAGCCTGGGTGACAGAGCAAGACCTGTCTATTAAAAAAAAAAAAAAGACAAAAAGTTCTTATTAACTTCTGCTTTTATCTGAAATCAGAGTTTCAGAAACATCTGTTTCTTTTAAAAAGTCAATAAATTTAGCAATCCTTTAGAAGTCTAATCAAGAACAAAAGAGAAAAGATACAAATAAAAACTAAAACCAGATGGCGGAATAATACTTTAAAATTATAAGAAAGTGCTGGGTATGGCAGCATGCGGCTGTAGTCCCGGGTACTCAGGAGGCTGAGGCGGGAGGATCACTCGAGCCCAGGAGTTCTAGGTTGCAGTGAGCTGTGATAGTGCCACTGCACTCCAACCTGCGTGACAGAGCAAGACCCTGTCTCTAAAATAAATAAATAAATAAGACAAATGAAAGAAAGACTGTGTATATCATTATGTTAATACATTTGAAAGTCTAGGTGAAATCAATTACTGTTCAGAAAACTATGAGTAAACAAGTTGTGGGTTGTACGTCTATAATCTCAGCTACTGGGGAGGCTGAGGCAGCAGAATTGCTTGAACCAGGGAGGCAGAGGTTGCAGTGAGCCGAGATGGCGCCACTGCACTCCAGTCTGGGCGATAGAGCGAGACTCCATCTGGAAAAAAAAAAAATTCACATCTGAAAAAGAAAAAATTCACAACCCTAGAAGTATTTGAAGAAGTAGCAAAACACCGCCCCCACCCCCACCACACACACACACACCAAAAACTCACAGGAAAGAGCGCCGCGTTCACATGTGGTATAGCCTACCACCATTTTGAGGAAGATTCATTCATTTTACTCAGTAACTATTTATTGAACTCCTTTTATGTTTTAGGAGCTGGGGATACAGCAGTAAGCAAAAAGAAGTTCCTGCCTGCAAAGAGTCTTTATTTTACTTCAGTGAGCAGAATAATAAAGCTTTCTGATTCATTTTTCTTCTTTTTTCTTTTCTTTTTTTTTTTTTAAGGCAGGATCTTGCTCTGTCACCAAGCTAGAGTGCGGTGGCATGATCTTGACTCATTGCAACCTCCACCTCCTCAGTTCAAGCAATTCCCATGCCTCAGCCTCCTGAGTAACTGGGACTACAGCGCCACCTCGCCCGGCTAATTTTTTGTATTTTAGTAGAGATGGAGTTTCACCATGTTGGCCAGGATAGTCTCAATCTCCTGACCTCATGATCCCCCGGCCTTGGCCTCCCAAAGTGCTGGGATTCAAATCAACCTAACCCTGAAGACAAAACAAGACAAGCACAATCATATAAATCAGGAAGGAAGAAGGAAGAAGAAAGGAAGGGAGAGAGAGGTAAGAGAGGAAAAGGAAAGGGAAGGGAAAAGAAAGAATATAATGGAATTACGGACTAATCATTTTTTTTCAAACTCAAGGAATTTATTTTAAAACCACAGCTAACATCATACTTGACCATGAGACTAAATGCTTTCTCCATCAGATTAGACACAAAATATTGTGATATCACAGGTCTGTCTTTAATTCAAAATGAACTATCCAAATAATACTCAGAAATAGTGACAAAAAATAAAGGACACAAATGTAAATGACTCCCATGAGACAATGGTGTATGATAAACTTGACGTACTTACAAATTGACAACAGCTCTTCATTAGCAAAGAAAATGGAATAAAGAGTCATGTCAAAGCAGTAGTTTTCCCCATAATAAAGGAAAACGGAGTATACACAATGGGTTAGAAATGTCCAGAACTTGCCACATAACACCAATAAGAAAATCTCAGTTCACAAAGTCTCATTTTTATGTGGCCCATTAATGACAGAACAATTAAACACTCCATAAAAAATAAATTTCGATTCACCTATAGACCCAACACACTTTAAAATGGATGGAGAAAATTTTATTAACTGTATTGGGATAAAAATACTTCCCATTAAACCTCAGGTACCATGGCTTAAAGAGTATGTACAGAATTATCAACACAACTTTTCCTTGCAAAAGAAGTAGAAATATGGCTGAGCAGGGTGGCTTACACCTGTAATCCCAGCCTTTGAGAGGCTGAGGTGGGCAGATCACTTGGGGTCACGAGTTCGAGACCAGCCTGGCCAACTTGGCAAAATCCCGTCTCTACTAACAATATAAAAATCAGCCAGGCGTGGTGGCAGGCGCCTAAAGTCCCAGCTATTTGGGAGGCCGAGACAGGAGAATCACTTGAACCCAGGAGGCAGAGGTTGCAATGAGCCAAGATAGCGCCACTGCACTCCAGACTGGGCAACAAAGCGAAACTCTGTCTCAAAAAAAAAAAAAAAAAAAAAAAAGTAGAAATCTATTGTCCAGAAATCCTCTTTAAAATGAGCCACTGATAAACACCATATATTGATAACTTTGTATAATAATTCATTCGTGTTGGAGTTTTGAACCTTTTACAATAATTAATTTACATCAGGTTTTCCAAAGTACTTACATTTGTAGGATTTCTTTCCAGTGGGATTTTTCACAAGATTTTTAAAGTAATTATTAAAATGGAAAACTTGCCCTTACTGCCACCAACATGGAGAATTTGTACCGTGTCCTGTTCTTAGTGCTCGAATGTCCCAACCTGAAGCTGAAGAAGCCGCCCTGGTTGCACATGCCATCGGCCATGACTGTGTATGCTCTGGTGGTGGTGTCTTACTTCCTCATCACTGAAGGAATAATTTATGATGTTATTGTTGAACCTCCAAGTGTTGCCTCTATGACTGATGAACACGGGCATCAGAGGCCAGTAGCTTTCTTGGCCTACAGAGTAAATGGACAATATATTATGGAAGGACTTGCATCCAGCTTCCTATTTACAATGGGAGGTTTAGGTTTCATAATCCTGGACCGATCGAATGCACCAAATATCCCAAAACTCAATAGATTTCTTCTTCTGTTCATTGGATTCGTCTGTGTCCTACTGAGTTTTTTCATGGCTAGAGTATTCATGAGAATGAAACTGCCGGGCTATCTGATGGGTTAGAGTGCCTTTGAGAAGAAATCAGTGGATACTGGATTTGCTCCTGTCAATGAAGTTTTAAAGGCTGTACCAATCCTCTAATATGAAATGTGGAAAAGAATGAAGAGCAGCAGTAAAAGAAATATCTAGTGAAAAAACAGGAAGCGTACTGAAGCTTGGACTAGAATTTCTTCTTGGTATTAAAGAGACAAGTTTATCACAGAATTTTTTTTCCTGCTGACCTATTGCTATACCAACAGTATTGAGTGGCATTTTCTTTTTAGTTTTTCATTTCTTAAAGAAAATATACTCCATATCTACAACTATAATACCAAATAAAGTGATTGTTTTTTACAACCTCCTAAACATTTTTTGGAGATGACATTTCTGATTTTCAGAAATTAACATAAAATCCAGAAGCAAGATTCCATAAGCTGAGAACTGTGGATAGCTGATCAGCTTTACCTATGGTGCTTTGCATTTAACTAGAGTGTGTGATGGTAGATTATTTCAGATATGTATGTAAGACTGTTTCCTGAACAGTAAGATGTATGAAAGGAGCAGAAATAAATACTTTTTCTAATAAAAAAAAAAATGAAAAACTTTCCCGTATTTTCCATACTACTAAGGCTTCCACCCAGCATTCATTCTTCTATTTTATAATGTTCATCTCCAACATGCATTGCACTGTGTCTTTGAATGGAGATGACAGCAAGGAAAGCATCCCCACATTCTGTATATTCATAGGATTTTTCTCCAGAGCCCTTCACCATGTTAGAAAGCAACTGGGAAAATTAAATACTTTACCATATGTTTTACATTTAGGTGGTTTTTCTCCAATGTGAGTCCTTTTATGGTTTTGAATGGAACCGGGACATCTGAAGCCTTTATCACACTTTTTATATTCTTTGAATTGTTTGCCAGGGTGGGTCTCTTCATGTCTTCAAAGAAAACTGGGAAAATTGAATGCATTCCTACATTCTGTACATCCACAGGATTTCTCTCCTGTATAAATGACAGTCCTTTCTTTTTTCTTTTCTTTTTTTTTTTTTTTTTTCTTTTTTTGGAGACAGAGTCTTGCTATGTTGCCCAGGCTGGAGTGCAGTGATGTGATCATGGCTCACATCTGTCAGCTTCAACCAATCTTCCTGCCTCCGTTTTCTGAGTACCTGAAACTACCAGCACATACCACCCCACCCAGTTAATTTTTTTTTCCTTTATTTTATTTTATTTTATATTTGACACAAGGTCTTGTTATGTTGCCCAGGCTGGTCGCAAACCGCTGGTCTCAGATGATCCTCCTGCCTCAGTCTCTCAAAGTACTGACTGCACTGGGCAAAATGAGTTATTTCCTGTAGTCAAAGGCAATTTTAAAAACTGAAGACTTGCCCACCTTATTTACAGTCACGGGGTTTTTCTTTAATGTGTTCTTTCACATCTTCCAAGAGAACTGCACCACCCAAAGGTCCTACCGCACCTTTTACATTCATAGCATTTTTCTCCAGTATGAGTTTTTTCATGTCTTCAAAAGGAACTGGGATAATTAAAGGTTCTGCCACATGTATTACATTCGTAGGGTTTTTCTCCAATATGAGTTCTTTCATATGCTTGAAGGGACGTGGGACATCTAAAGACTTCACCACATTTTTTACATTCATGAAGGTTTCCTGCACTACGCATTTTTTGTGTCTTCAAAGGAAACTGGAACAATTGCGTCTTTTCCCATATTCCCTACACTCATGAGATTTCTCGAGAACATGAATTCTGATTTCATATGTCCAAAGGTAAGTTTAAGAAATGAATGCTTTACCACAGTGTTTGCATTTGTAAGGGTTTTCTCCAGTGTGAGTTCTAACATGTATTTGAAAGGAACTAGTGCCAGGCGCATTGGCTCACATCTTTTAATCCCAGCACTTGGGGAGGCCGAGGCAGGTGGATCACCTGAGGTCAGCAGTTCAAGGCCAGTCTGACCTGGTTTCACTTGGTGAAACCCCATCTCTATTAAAAATACAAAAATTAGCCAGATATGGTGGTGCACACCTGTAATCCCAGCTACTTGGGAGGCTGAGGCAGGATAATTACTTGAACCCAGGAGGCAGAGGTTACAGTGAGCCAAGATTGTGCCACTGCACTCCAGCTTGGGTGACAGACTCAAAAAAAAAATTAAATTAAATTAAAAATTAAAAGGAAAGCAACTGGGGCAATCAAATATTTTTCCACAGTGTTTACATTCATAGCATTTTTCTCCAGTGTGAATATTTTCATGTATTTGAAAGTAAAGGCCGGGTGTGGTGGCTCATGCCTGTAATCCCAGCACTTTGGGAGGTCGAGGCGGGCGGATCAGGAGGTCAGGAGATCGAGACCATCCTGGCTAACGCGGTGAAACCCCGTCTTTACTAATAATACAAAAAAATTTAGCCGGGCGTGGTGGCGGGCACCTGTAGTCCCAGCTACTCCGGAGGCTGAGGCAGGAGAATGGCGTGAACCCGGGAGGCGGAGCTTGCAGTGAGCCGAGATCGTGTCACTGCACTCCATCCTGGGCGACAGAGCGAGACTCCATCTCAAAAAAAAAAAAAAAAAAGAAAAGAAAAGAAAGTAAATGAAAACAGTGAAGACTCTCACAATTTCTCTACATTTGTAGAACCTCTTTCCAGTGTGAGTTCATTGTGAAATAAATAGTGAAATTAAGGGCTTTGCCTCATAGCTTGCATTTATAACATCCCTTTCTAGTGGGTACTACCATGAGTCTTGGACCACTTCTGGGAGAAATGGAGGCTTTCCCACATTGTTTGTGTTCGTGAGGCTTTTCTCCATATTCCCCAGCACATTCATATTGTTTGTGTTCAGAGTGAGCTCATGTAACTATGAAGGAATGAATGATGTACAAAGACTTTTCCACACACCCTAGCTTTGCACGGTTTTACTCCAGTACGAGTTTTTTCTTTTCTTTCTTTTTTCTTTTATTTATTTATTTATTTTTTGACAGAGTCTCGCTCTGTCACCCAGGCTGGAGTGCAGTGGCGCGATCTCGGCTCACTGCAAGCTCTGCCTCCCGGGTTTACGCCATTCTCCTGCCTCCGCCTCCGGAGTAGCTGGGACTACAGGCGCCCGCCACCGCGCCCGGCTAATTTTTTGTATTTTTAGTAGAGACGGGGTTTCACCGTGTTAGCCAGGATGGTCTCCATCTCCTGACCTCATGATCCACCCGCCTCGACCTCCCAAAGTGCTGGGATTACAGGCGTGAGCCAACGCACCCGGCCTCCAGTACGAATTTTCTTGTTCAGATGACAATCTGCTTTCTAGCTGAGGGTTTCTCCACATTGACTCCTTCTTTACATCCACAGAGTCTCTCCACCATATGATTTCTTAGCTTTCTCCCAAGATTTTGGGACAGATTTTCAATGTCCTGGTCTTCCCATTTGATTACTACAAAGGCCAGTTACAACTAATGCCTTTGTAGGCTTCCAGCATTGCATTTCTGTAGACATTCTTCCAGGAAGGTCCCAGCAAAGCCCACTCCTCGTGGGTGAAGTTCACAGCCACATTCTCAAAGCCCACTGAGTCCATTTCCAGCTTCCTGGTGTCCTGGCGTCCTCTATATGATTCAGGCAGCCACAGCAGGTCCCACACAACAGAAGTTGCAGTATCAGGGCCACCAGCGGCCTCCCAGAGGAACTGAAATCCCCTAATCTTATTTATAATCTTAAATGCAAAAATCATAAATAAGTTATTAGAAAATTGAATCCTATAATACATAATATATTATGATTAAAAAGTTCCATCCAGGCATGAAATAATAGTCCAAATTTTAAATGAATTAATTTTTTAAATGAATTTATGTAACTATGAAACAATATTAATAAACTAAAAGAAAAAATTTATATAACCAACTCAAAAGTGCTAAAGAAGGATTGATTGATTGATTGATTGATTGATTTTTTTTTTTTTTTTTTTTTTTTTTTTGTTTGAGACGGAGTCTCACTCTGTCGCCCAGGCTGGAGTGCAGTGGCGTGATCTCTGCTCACTGCAAGCTCCGCCTCCCGGGTTCACGCCATTCTCCTGCCTCAGCCTCCCGAGTAGCTGGGACTACAGGTGCCTGCCACCACGCCCAGCTAATTTTTTGTATTTTTAGTAGAGACGGGGTTTCACTGTGTTAACCAGGATGGTCTGGATCTCCTGATCTCGTGATCCGCCCGCCTCGACCTCCCAAAGTGCTGGGATTACAGGCATGAGCCACTGCGCCCGGCCAAGAAGGATTTAATAAAATTCAACATTTTATTCGAATTACAAACAACTCGTAAGTTAAAACTTTAGTAGCTCATAGTAGACATTTTTTTAAAACTCTGCCCAGCACTCATTCACTCCTCTGTTGGGTTTTTAGGGAACCACCATGAGGTACACTGTATTTTGGGGCTCCCAATGAACCCCACCTCCCATACTCACACCTTTGTGTGTTTCTCTCACATTTACTCTGAACTTGGCCATGTGACCAGTTTGGGCCAAATTAATTTTTAAAAAACTTTAATTTTAGGTTCAGGGGTAATTGTACAGGTTTGTTATATTGATAAACTCATGTCACGAGGGATTATTGTACAAATTATTTCATGACCCAGGTACTAAGACTAGTACTCAATAGGTACTTTTTCTGATCCTCTCCCCCTGGCACCCTTCACCCTCAAGTAGACCCCCTCATCTGTTGTTTCCCTCACTGTATCCATGTGTTCTCATCATTTAGCTCCTACTTACAAGTGAGAACATGTGATATTTGTTTCTGTTTCTGTGTTAGTTTGCTAAGGATAAGGCTCTGCAGTTCCATCCATATTCCTGCAAAGGACATGATCTTGTTCTTTTTTTATGGCTGCATAGTATTCCACGGTGTACATGTGTCACATTTTCTTATCCAGTCTATCATTGATGAGCATTTGTGTTTATTTCATTTCTTTGCTATTGTAAATAGTGCTGCAATGAACATGTGCTTGCATGTGTCTTTATGATAGAATGATTTATATTCCTTTGGGTATAGACCCAGTAATGGGATTGCTGGGTCAAATGGTAGTTCTGTCTTCAGCCCTTTTAGGAATTGCCGTACTGCTTTCCACAATGGTTGAACCAATTTATGCTCCCAAAACAGTATATAAGTGTTCCCTTTTCTCACAACCTTGCCAGCATCTGTCATTTTTTGACTTTTAATAACAGCCATTCTGACTGGTGTAAGACGGTACCTCACTGTGGTTTTGATTTGTATTTCTCTAATAATCAGTGACTTTCTTTCATATGCTTGTTGGCTGCACATATGTCTTCTTTTGAAAAGTGTTCATGCCTTTGCTCACTTTTTAGTGAGGTGATTTGCTTTTTTCCTGTAAATTTGTTTAAGTTCCATGTAGATGCTGGATATTAGGCCTTTGTCAGATATAGTCGGCAAAAATTTTCTCCCATTCTGTAGGTTATCTGTTCACTCTGTTGATAGTTTATTTTGCCGTGCAGAAGCTCTTTAGTTTAATTAGATCCCATTTGTCAATTTTTGCTTTCCTTGCAATTGCTCTTGGTGTCTTCATCATGAAATATTTGCCCTTTCCTATGTCCAGAATGGTACTGCCTAGGTTGTCTTCCAGGGTTTTTATAGTATTGGGTTTTACATTTAAGTCTTTTATCCATCTTGAGTTGATTTTTGTATATGGTGTATAGAAGGAGGCCAGTTTCAATCTTCTACATATGGATAGCCAGTTATCCCAGAACCATTTATTTAATAGGGAGTTTTTTCCCTATCGCTTGTTTTTGTCAGCTTTGTTGAAGATCAGATGGTTGTATGTGTTTGATCTTATTCCAGGTCTCTCTATTCTGTTCCATTGGTCTATGTGTCTGTTTTTGTACCAGAACCATGCTGTTCTGGTTAATGTAGCCCTGTAGTATAGTTTGAAGCCAGGTAGCATGATGCCTGCTGCTTTGTTCTTTTGCTTAGGATTGCCTTGGCTATTTGGGCTCCTTTTTGGTTCCATATGAATTTTAAAATCATTTTTTCCAGTTCTGTGAAAACTGTCATTAGTAATTTGATAGGAATAGCAGGCAGTATGATCATTTTAACAATATTGATTCTTCCTAACCATGAGCATGAAATGTTTTTCCATTTGTGTCACCTCTGTTTTCTTTGAGCAGTGTTTCATAATTCTCATTGTAGAAATCTTTCGCCTTCCTGGTTAGCTATATTCCCGGTATTTTCTTCTTTCTGTGGCAATTATTAATGGGATTGGGTTCCTGATTAGGCTCTTGGCTTGGCTGTTGTTGGTGTATAGGAATGCCAGTGATTTTTGTACACTAATTTTGTATTCTGAAATTTTGCTGAAGTTGCTTAAAAGCTCAAGGAGCTTTTGGTAAGACTATGGGGTTTTCTAGATATAGAATCATGTAGTCTGCAAAGAGGGATAGTTTCACTTCCCTCTCTTTCTTTTTGGATGCCCTTTATTTCTTTCTCCCACCTGTTTGCTCCAGCCAGGACTTCCAACACTATGTTGAATAGGAGTGATAAAAGAGGGCATCCTTGCCTTGTGCCAGTTTTCAAGGGGAATGCTTCCAGCTTTTGCCAACTAAATATGATTTTGGCTGCAGGTTTGTCATAGATGGCTCTTATTATTTTGAGGTATGTTCCTTCAATACCTCGTTTGTTGAGAGTTTTTAATATGAAGGGATGTTGAATTTTATCCAAAGCCTTTTCTGCATCTATTAAGATAATCATGTGGTTTTTGTCTTTAGTTCTGTTGATGTGATGAATCATGTTTATTGATTTGCATATGTTGAACCAGCCTTGCATACCAGGGATAAATCCTACTTGATCATGGTAGACTAGCTTTCTGGTGTGCTGCTGGATTCTATTTGCTAGTATTTTGTTGAGAATTTTTGTATTAATGTTCATCAAGGATATTGGCCTGAAGTTTATGTTTTTTGTTGTATCTCTGCCAGGTTTTGGTATCAGGATGATGCTGGTTCATAGAATGAGTTGAGGAGGAGTCCCTCCTCTTCACAAATTGATATTATTAAATGTTGCAAAGCAGAGGCTTCATAAGCACTTGCATATTGGTGATTGTTCTCTAAGAATGCCCATTCTTGGAACCTAGCTGACATGTTCTGAGGAAGTCCAAGCTATCACATGGAGAGATCCACATCAAAGAAAAATGAGGGTTTCAGCTGACAGCCTCATCTAAAACCCAGGTGGAGACCAACTGTCAGCCATGGGAGTGAAGCAATTCTGGACCTTCCAACCACCAAGTCTAGCTCTCCAGCCAATACCATGTGACACAGAAGATCTTCCCACACCCTGTCAGTCTACAAATCATGAACAACAACAAATGATTGTTTTAAGCCACAAAATGTGGTGGTAGTTTGATATACCATGGCAGAGAACTGAAACACTTTCAACATAAACATTGTCAGTCCCATAGTTCGGGTTGGGTCAGTGGTATTCCAGCCAATTAAAAGAAGAGTTGGCAAACATTTTCTATAGTGAACACAAGATAGTAAATAGTTTAAGCTTTTTGATCTCTGTTTGATCTCTGTTCAACTACTCAGCTCTGCCATTAAAACACAAAAGAAGCTATAGACAAAACACAATTGAATTGTACGGTGCTTTCCAATAAAACTTTATTTACAAAAACAGGCAGCAAACTTGATTTGACCAATAGGCTATAGCTGCCAACCCTTCATTAAGTGTATCACGTTACTTGGCTGTAGGGTTTGGTTCATACAAACCCACTGTGGAAGTGAGAGGAAGAACAGAATCCTGTATGAGTTATAGATTGTGGTATAAGCCAATAATAGTGTCATTAGCTAAGAAAGGAATGATGACAACGGAGTAGACTTGGCGGAAGGGCTGAGAATTAAGAGTATGATTTTGGCTTCATTAAGGTTGAGATGTCTCTGAGATATCCAAATGGATATAGGAGTATGCATTTGAATACTCTAGAAAGAAGTTTGGTAAACATAAATGTAGAAGTTGTCAGCAAATAAATTGTATTTGAAGCCATTGAACTGGGTAGAAAGGAGGGCTGAGGACTGAGCTCCAAGCTCACCAGGACTTTCCACATACAGAGACAAAAATGAGGGAGAGAAGTAAGTGGTATAGTTTGGATGTCTGTCCCCTCCAAATCTCATGCTGAAATGCAATCCCCAATGCTGGGGGTGGGGTCTGGTGGTGGTGACTGGGTCATAGGGCGGATCCTTCATGAATGGCTTAGCACCATCCCCTTGGTGATGAGTGGGTTCTCACTCAGTTCACACAATATCTGGTTGTTTAAAAGAGTCTAGGACCTCTCTTTTTTCTCTCTTACTCCCTCTCTTGCTCCTACTCTTGCCATGTGATGCGCCCACTCCCGCTTTGCCTTCCACCATGAGTAAATGCTTCCTGAGGCCTCCCCAGAAGCAGAACAGTTGCCGGCGCCATGCCTGCACAGCCTACAGAACCATGAGCATATTAAACCTCTTTTCTTTATAAATTACCCAGGCTCTGATATGTCTTCATAGCAGCACAAGAACAGACCAACACAGCAAGTAAAGAAAACTAAAAAGGAGTGGCCAATGAAGAGGGAATCAGGTCAAAAGAGCATGATGGCCCCGATGCCACACAGAGAGAAGGATTGAAGGAAAGATGGTTAAGTGGATAATAATAGTTAATGCTCTGAGATGAGGACAGTGAATTACCAAGTGGACTTGGCACAATCAAGGTCTCTGATAACTTCAACATGAGGAGTTTTAGTGGTGTGGGGTGGGTACAGGGAACAAAATCACATATGGCATAAGAGTGGCATAAATTGGCATAAGAGCAATGATGGGCTAAGGAGTAGAAACAAGCAGTATGGGCATGTTTTTTCAGGGAGCCACAAGAGGTGTTTTGTTTAAGTGTGACATTATGCCAAGTGTTGCTAGGACTCTGGAATCCATATGGTCATACAATTTGGAAGGAAAATAAAGAATTGTAGAAAATGGAAGAATTTTTTTAAATAGGAAATTTTCCTAAGAACTGGCAGCAGAAGTTTCCTATTAGTATGTAGGAAGGAAAATATTCAAATGAAATTCCAGAACTCTCACTAATATCTACCAGAAATCCAGAACAATATCATTTTAATGACAAAATAGAAACATTAAAATTAGGATCAAATCAAGAATGTCGAGAAACACTGCTGTTATTCCACATTGTATTAGAGTACCAGCCAATGCAGTAGATGCAAACAATAAGATAAGACGTAATATTTGAAAGAGAGACTTTCATTATTTATATGCTGTAAAATCAGTGGTATGATGATACATGATAAACAACCGGTCCAGAGTGTAGTTCACAGTATGAATATTGGTTGATGGTTTTGTTTATATATGAACAACTTAAAATGAAAGTGAAACAACTTGCCCAAACTTCACTTGTTGGTCAATGATATGAGCAACTTCTTGGTTAAATTGAAAAATAGTTTTCAAATACTTTAAGAGTATTTATTTCCTCAATTTTTTGTGTTATTCACAATGTAATGACTACAGGTATGACACCTTCACAAGTTTAATCTTGGTGTTGTCTGTTTTGGGTCATCCTAACAAAATATCTGAGGCTGGGCAATTTATAAAGAGGTTTGGCCAGGTGTGATGACCCATACCCATAATCCCAGCACTTTGAGAGGCCAAAGCAGGTGGATTGCCTGAGCCCCAGAGTTCAAGACCAGCCTGGTCAACATATTGAAATCCTGTCTCTACAAAAAAAAAGTTACAAAAAATTCGCTGGATGTGGTGGCACACACCTGTAGTTCCAGCTACTTGGGAGGCTGAGGTGGGAGGATCGCTTGAGCCCAGGAGGTGGAGGTTGCAGTGAGCCAAGATCATGCCACTGCACTCCAGTCTGGGGAACAGAAAAAGGAAAGGAAAGGAAAGGAAAGGAGAGGAGAGGAGAGGAGAGGAGAGGAGAGGAGAGGAGAGGAGAGGAGAGGAGAGGAAAGGAAAGGAAGAAAGAAAGAGAGAGAGGAAGGAAGGTAGGAAGGAAGGAAGGAGGGAGAAAGAAAGAAAAAAGAAGAAGAAAGAGAGAAAGAAAAGAGGAGAATGAGAGAAAGAGAGAAAGAGAGAAAGAGAGAAAGAAAGAAAGAAAGAAAGAAAGAAAGAAAGAAAGAAAGAAAGAAAGAAAGAAAGAAAAAAAAAAAAAGAAAGAAAGAGAGAGAGAGAGAGAAAGGAAGGAAGGAAGGAAGGAAGGAAGGAAGGAAGGAAGGAAGGAAGGAAGGAAGGAAGGAAGGAAGGAAGGAAGGAAGGAAGGAAAGGAAGGAGGGAAAGAGAGGAGAAAAGAGGTTTATTTAGCTCACACAGTTCTGCAGGTTGGGAAGTTCAAGGGCATAGGCCCTGGTTTCTGGCAAGGGCTTTTGTGCTGCATCATAACATGGTGGAGAATGTCAAAGAGGAAGTGAACATGTGTGAAGAGAGACAAAAATCTGAAAGACATCCTGGCTTTATAACAACCCACTCTCTTGGGAACTACTCTGTTCCCTGCAGAACTAATCCAGTCTCATTGGAGTGAGGACTTAATACTGTGAGAATGGCACAAAGACATTAATGAGGAACCCATCCCCATGACCCCTGACACCACCACATTGGGGATTAAATTTCACCACGAGTTTTTGTGGGAACAAACTCAAACCATGTCCAAACCATGGCAATTTCCATTATTAACATTTTCTCCATTACATTATTAAGTCTAGACAGTTAACAAAACAATAAACCAAGACCTAAATGGTAACATTTGCTGGTTTCTGTAGTGTAACTACAGCACTCCTGTGATGGTTGCTTTCAAGCTACCAGAGGAACATCACTGAACATGGAGTTGGAAGAAACACAATAGCATACTGTCATAAAGAATTTCCATTATATAGAAACAAAAGAAATAACCTCAAGAGCATAGATAATAGTAAAATGTGAGAAAACAATTAGGACACAATAAGTTTTGAGCATTTATTACCTTAGTCTTTTATATAATCTGTTTAATTGTAAGTTTACATAATTTTATTCTTTTTTTTACAATTTTTGCTTATTTTAAATTATTATTGGCACTGTAATGTGTTTTTTAGTTTATTTCCATAATTTAATTATTAATAATGGCTATGCTTAACAATCACCTCACAAAATTTCTGAAGACATAATAATCAAGTCTCATAAATTTGCATAAGCCAGCTCTGTGGCATCATATAGTTGTGTATCCAGAAAATCAAAGAGAATCAAGTGAAAAACTAAAGAACTAACAGAACATTCAACTAAGTTGGTTGGATACAAGACCAACATAATTATAAAATGTAGAAACATCGATTCACAATAGTAACAAGAACAAGAAAATAGTTAAGAAAAATCCTAATACATAAAGCATAAGGCAGACATTAAAAAGAAATATAAAATTTTATTGATTCACATTTTAAAAGACACAAATACATGAAAAGATATTTCATGTTCCTGCATAGGAGTAATATTATAAACATGTAAATTCTCCCTCAAAGGAATCTATATGGTTTCTCCCTCAAAGGAATCTACATGGTCAATGCAATCTCAATCAAAATTCTAATAGAATTTAATTTGGATATTGGCAAACTGATTCTGAAGTTTGCTGGAAGAGACCATTCCTATGAATAAGTCTGTGAAAAGGTTTGATCTCCTAGATACAGGAACATTCCCCAAAACATTGGTAATTAAAATAGTGAGATTGTGGTGCAGGAATAATCAAGTATACTGATGAGACAGAGGAAGAGTTCAAAATGTTTCATTTGTTACAGCAATGTTATACTACATGTGAAAAGAGTCAATTCACATCATTTGGAAAAGCAGGGAGTGCTCAAAAAATCATGTTAGGAGGATTGGCTTTCATATGGAATCAGCAATCCAATGACCATCACTCACTAAAAATCCAACTATGTATACATCTGATGTGTGTTCTTTTCTCTACCTACCCTATAATTTAATACAAATTTTAAAACTGCTGCTATTTCACACCAAACAAACATGAAAACTCAGGTACCTAAAAGAAGTAAACTAAAATGACTTTAAGAAAACACAGGAAGTTATTTTTGTAATTTTGGCATGGTGAAAGATTTCACCATGGTGAAAATCTGGAAGCAATGAAGAAAAATAATGGGCAGATTCTCTTTTTTTTTTTTTGAGACTGAGTCTCGCTCTGTTGCCAGGCTGGAGGGTAGTGGTGCAATCCCGGCTCACTGCAACCTCCGCCTCCTGGGTTCAAGCAATTCTTGTGCCTCAGCTTCCTGAGTAGCTGGGACTATAGGTGCACGCCACCATGCCCTGCTAATTTTTGTATTTTTAGTAGAAACAGGGTTTCACCAAGTTGGCCAGGATGGTCTCAATCTCTTGACCTCATGATCGGCCCGCCTTGGCCTCCCAAAGTGCTGAGATTACAGGCGTGAGCCACCACACCCGGCCAACGGGCAGATTCTTAAAAATTTACAACCTTTGTATGGCAAGAGGCTTCATAACTCAAGGTAAAAAATAAGTTACAGATGGGGAAGAAATATTGCTGTAAATATAGCAGTCCAAAAATATGGATTAACAAAATATCAACAGCTCTTATAAATCAATAAGAAAAAGATAATCAATCCAATTAAAAGAAAAATCTAAGTCATCCCTGTCCAATAGAAATATCATGTGAGCTACATATGTAATTTTAAATTTTTTATTAGTCACATTAAAATTATTTAAAGCAGTATTTTTATTATATTGACATGTAATCAATGTAAGAATATTAATGAGATATTAAGATAGCCAATGTAAAAATATTAATGAGACCTTTTGTTTAGACCAAGTCTTTGAAATTTCTGTGTATCTTACACCGACAGCACAACCCAATTTAGGCTGTCCACCTTTCAAGTGGTCAGTGTCCACATTCGGCTGGTGATTATCAAATTAGACAGCACAGGTCTAAGCAATTCACAAAATAAACATGAGTGGCCAGTAGACTAAACTATTTCCTCATTAAGGAAATGCAAATGAAAGAAACAAGATGCCACATTTCACCTAATCACATTGAACAACACTGAAAAAATGAAAATTTTATTTAAAACTTGCCTTATCTACAGAGAAGTATGTTATAGGATTGCTTGTATAGCAAAAAGAAGCCTAGGTCACATAGTAAGATTTTGCTTCTACAAAAAATTTAGAAACTAAGCAGATGTGGTGGCATACAACTGTAGTCCCAAGCTACTTGGGAGGCTGAGGGAGGAGGATCGCCTGAGCCCAGGAGGTCAAGGTTGCAGCAAGTCGTGACTGTGTCCCTTCACTCCAACCTAGGTGATAGAGTGACACCTTGTCTCAAAAAATATAAAATAAACAGCAAAAAGGAAAGAAGAAAATGAAGAAAAAGTGGGGGAAGGGAAAGAAATAGCTCAAGTAGCAGACTGAGTTAGGCAGGTTAGGGTGCACTCCTGCAATGGAACCTACTCGGTGATTTTAATAAATTATTTGAACTATGGATATTGACATAAAAAGCTCTCAAAAAAAAAGTAGAAAAACCAACTTGTGGGACATTTTATGTAATATGATTAACATAACATACAATATTTTCATGTTCATATATACATAGATTCCTAAATGCATGGAAAGGTGATCTGAAAGGCTGTAAACCAAAGTATTAATAGTCCTCTAGGGTGGCAGGGGGTGTGGTGGATAGGTCTGTTGACCGTGTGAGTAGGAGTTTTCATTTTACAGTGTATAAATTTTTGCATTAGCACATATTACATTTGCAATTGGAAGAAGTTTTAAATATGGGAGGCTCAATAAGCCACAGTTGAGAATTCAGAGTTCTGTGGCATCCATTTTTTATGGAGCCGGCCCCCTCAGTTGTTCCATTTCTGAGAAATATGCTGAGGCCATCCTAGCAAAGGATCACTTAGAATTCCGGGTTTTTTGGGGGGTTTTTTGTTTGTTTGTTTTTTGTTTTTTGTTTTTTTGGTTTTTTTTTTTTTGAGACAGAGTCTCGCTCTGTCGCAGAGGCTGGAGTGCAGTGGTGTGACCTTGGCTCACTGCAAGCTCCGCCTCCCGGGTTCACGCCATTCTCCTGCCTCAGCCTCCCAAGTAGCTGGGACTACAGGCACCCGCCACCACACCAGCTAATTTTTCATATTTTTAGTAGAGACGGGGTTTCACCATGTTAGCCAGGATGGTCTTGATCTCCTGACCTTGCGATCCACCCGCCTCGGCCTCCAAAAGTGCTGGGATTACAGGCTTGAGCCACTGCGGCCGGCCTAGAATTCCTATTTTTGACAATTGTTGCAAATGAGGACCAATAGTTATTATTTATGATAATTCCAATTAAGCAGCTCAGCATCGAAGGTATTTCATGCAAACTAAATTTTCTATGTTATTCAACAAACTTTTCCTGAACTGTATATATAGACACTGATAGAATATTAAGATTTAAAAAATGGAAGTACTCATCCTACCTTGTGTATTGTTTTACAGAGCAGAAAAGTAAACTACTTGGGTTTTCCTATCAGCAGAGTGGTACCGAAGTATACATTTTTCAACAATCCCAATTGTTAAGAAAAGGTAAGATTGAATTGGCACGTGCTTTTGTCCTTCACTCTCCTCCATTTCTTTGATTCTTTGAATAAAGGCACATCTCCGAAGAGAGGACAGAAGCCACAGCTAAAGATAGTACTGAAACCCCCAAAACATCACCAGACAACCTACAACAAAACAAAGCTACATATATCAGAACTCATTGCCGGAGAAGAGAGAAAACACCACCTCAACAGTCTCCGTAGTATCTCCAAAGGGGAAGGTCAGAGAAGAACATAGGATTTTGAATTTAGACTCAAGTGGTTTAAGGTGGATCTTTAGAGACAGGGTACCAATTGGGATCAGGCCAAGTTCAGGACATAATAGCTTAGAAGAGGTGCACGTAGCAAGGTGATGGTCTTGAAGTAAGTCTTGGTAAGTAAACTGTTGTTTTAAGTGAGTTGTTTGCCCAGGTGAATAGACTGCTGCTTCAAATATAGCGATGTGCAGAAATTTCCTGCAGAAAACAGTGAAGTTACTTACTGGTTACAGTCTTTTCTTGGGGCAACAACTAAGCCATGCTGAATTGGGTATTTACATACTTACTCTTTAGCCTTAAATTCTGCCTCTCTCTCTCCCCCTTTTTTTTTTTTAAACTCCAGAAGTTGACACAGGTGTTCTCAGTTCTTAATCCTAATAGTTGTACTGTTGATGTAACTGGTTGCAGTTTTTAAGAGTAAGCAAGAGACGGCCGGGCGCGGTGGCTCAAGCCTGTAATCCCAGCACTTTGGGAGGCCGAGGCGGGTGGATCACGAGGTCAGGAGATCGAGACTATCCTGGCTAACATGGTGAAACCCCGTCTCTACTAAAAATACAAAAAACTAGCCGGGCGTGGTGGCGGGCGCCTGTAGTCTCAGCTACTTGGGAGGCTGAGGCGGGAGAATGGCGTGAACCCGGGAGGCGGAGCTTGCAGTGAGCCGAGATCACGCCACTGCACTCCAGCCTGGGAGACACAGCGAGACTCCGTCTCAAAAAAAAAAAAAAAAAAAAAAAAAAAAAAAAAAAAAAAAAAAAAAAAAAAAAAGAGTAAGCAAGAGACTAGATGGACTCTGAGTCCATTAAAACTTCCTTAACAGCTCAACAGGGTGGGCATGGTGGCTCATGCCTATAATCCCAACACTTTGGGAGGCTGAGGCAGGTGGATCACTTGAGGTCAGGAGTTCAAGACCATCCTGACCAATGTGGTGAAACCCCATCTCTACTAAAAAAATACAAAAACTAGCTGGGGGTGGTGGTGCGCACCACTGGAGGCTGAGGCAGGAGAATTGCTTGAACCTGGCAGGCAGAGGTTACAGTGAACCGAGATCACGCCACTGCCCTCTAGCCTGGCCGACAGAGAAAGACTTGGTCTCAAAATAAATAAACAAAAATAACAAAAATAAATTAAAAAAAATTTAAAGACCCAGCTCAACAGACTCTGAACTGCTCACCTCCAGATTTCTTGTAAGTGAGGGGGGAAAAAATTGGTTAAGCTTAGGTAACTAGGTTTGTGTTACAGGCAGCAAAATTCAATTCAATCAACAGACCTTGAAAAGGAAGAAATATCACATGTTAAGAAGCTCCAGGCTCTTAAAGGATTTTCTGGAGAAAGAGAAGTGAACATTGGCCAAAGCTAAAAGACATCCTAAACCATGCTAAGAAGATTACGTTTTCTCTGGGGTGCAATGGAGAACCTCTTAAGAATTAGCCAAAAAAGCTACATGATCAGATTTGCGTTTTCCAAAACCCTATGGGCATTTTGGAAAATAGATTAGAGAAAGGCAAGATTAGCATCAAGAAGACCCCTAAGAAGGATGCTGCAACAACCTAAAATTAATGCTAAGAATCTGAACCATGAGGATTGCTCTAAGGAGTCATTCATTCATTCCTCCTTTCCATAAATATTTCTTAAATGTCTATTACTTGCTAGGCACTATGCTCAGCACTGGAGAGTCAATAGTAAACAGGCCAGACAGTCCCCACGGGTTTACAGTGGAACACACGTTCAGTTCCTACTGTATGCCAAAGGCTTTATGTTCATTATGTCAATTATCTTCTAACTGTGTATGTGTGTACGTAGGGGAGTACTAATATCGTTTCCCTTTACAGATGAAAAACTTGCTGGGTGCGGTGGCTCACGCCTGTAATCCCAGCACTTTGGGAGGCCAAGGCAGGTGAATCATGAGGTCAGGAGATCAAGACCATCCTGGCTAACACGGTGAAACCCCGTCTCTACTAATAATACAAAAAAATTAGCCAGGCGTGGTGGCAGGCACCTGTGGTCCCAGCTACTTGGGAGGCTGAGGCAGGAGAATGGCGTGAACCCAGGAGACGGAGCTTGCAGTAAGCCGAGATCGTGCCACTGCACTCCAGCCTGGGCAACAGAGCGAGACTCCATCTCAAAAAAAAAAAAAAAAAAAAGAAAAAATTGAAGCAGGGTACGGTGGAAAAGCTGAACACAATGGTGTGCACCTGTGGTCCCAGCTACACAGTGGGCTGAATCAGGAGGATTGCATGAGCCCAGGAGTTTGAATCCAGCCTGGGCACCATAGTGAGACCCTGTCTCTTGAAAAAAAGAAAAGAAAAGAAAGAAATACAAAAACCTGAGGACATCAAAGAAGTGTATGAATTAGAGAGGTATTAAGGAGGCTAATTTTCTTTCTTCTAACAGCATGTTGCTCTGTGATCATACAGGCTTTTTATTCTCCCTCTTTCCGTGTGCTGCTTTATGTCGTATTGTTAATCTGCTAGCTTCCTCTGGGAAACGTCTTTCTTTTTCCTTTTTTCTTTTTTCTTTTTTTTTTTTTTTTTGGAGACAGGGTCTTCCTCTCTTACCCAGGCTGGAGCACAGTGGTGCCATCACAGCTCACTGCAGCCTCAACTTTCTGGCTTCTGGTGGTCCTCCTGCCTCAGCTTCCCCAGTAGCTGGGGCCACAGGACTGTCCCACCACGCCTGGCTAATTTTTAAAAAATATATATTTGTAGAGATGGGGTCTCCCTACGTTTCCCAGACTGGTCTTGAACTCCTGGGTTCAAGTGATCCTTTCACCTCAGCCTCCCAAAGTGCTAGGGTTACAGGCATGAGCCACTGCACCTGGCCCATTTCTCCTGAATTATTGAACCACATTCTTCAGTAGGGTATGTATTCCTTCTTCTGATTACCCAATTCTCCGTTTCTTTCTTAGCCTACTCCATTCATGGTCTCCATTCTGCTATTAGACCTTGTCCTAGCAAAGCTCCTTCTATGATCCCTTCCATATCCAAAAGGCCCACCTTCTGATATTCATTTATAAGCATAGAAAAATACCTAATATAGAGTACTGCATTAGTCTGTTCTCACACTGCTAATAAAGACATACCTAAGATGGGTAATTTATAAAGGAAAGAGGTTTAATGGACTCACAGTTCCACATGGCTGGGGAGGCCTCACAATCATGGTGGAAGGCAAAGGAGGAGCAAAGTCACATCTTGCATGGTGGCAGGCAAGAGAGAGAGCATGTGCAGGGCAACTCCCCTTTATAAAACCACCAGATCTCGTGAGACTTATTCACTATCACGAGAACAGAATGGGAGAGATCCACCTCCACGATTGAATTATCTCCAACTGGGTCCCTCCCATGACACATGGGAACTATGAGAACTACAAGTCAAGATGAGATTTGGATGGGGACACAGCTAAACCATATCAAGTACAAAAGAGAATGAAATGTACTTAGCTTTTTGCCTCTCACACATGACTTACCTGGTGAGGCTTATTATACTTCAGGCACACATGTCTACCTTCTGTTCCCTGAACCTCCCTAGTCCTTCCCATCCTAAGGTCTTCAGCCTTGCTACTGCCCTCTACCTGGCCCTCTCTTCCTCCAGATTGGCACCTGCTGAGTTCCTTCTTGATATTCAGTTTGGGGCTTAAATATTAACTCTGGAGAGACCTTTCCTGACCACTCAATCTAAAATGATCCTGAATCTCTTCCTATCACACCCTTCTGCCACGTCTGCATTTTTTTTTTTTTTCCATCACGGTACATATCACCGTTGGATATTTCCTCACTTATGTGTTTGTTCATTACCTCCAGTAGAAGATAAGCTGCATGTGCAGTCACTTAGCAAATGTGTGTTGAATGAATGGCAGGGCAGCCCTGCTACCGACCTAGGCTAGAAAGCTTTACTGTGTATGCACCTCTGTCAAAAGGACATTTCCAACTAGTGATTCCTACAGCACTTTCCCTGCCTGGCATTCAGCAAGCACTGAGGAGCTTCAGTTCAAAGCCCACCCCGGGGCATACCCACTCCAGCTTTTGTCCTCAAACGCTTACATCTTTTTCACCAAAGCAATTCTAAAGCTGGAGTTTAGTATAATGAGATCTTCTTGCCATGGGTGAGCAGTCTAGATTGTTGCAGTCTTAAATTATTTTTGGTTGTTGTTGTTTTAAGACAGAGTCTCACTTTGTCGTGCAGGCTGGAGTGCAGTGGTACAGTCTTGGTTCGCTGTACCCTCTGCCTCCTGGGTTCAAGAGATTCTCCTGCCTCACGCTCCCGAGTAGCTGGGACTACAGGCATAGGCCACCACACCTGGCTAAATTTTTTTGTATTTTTAGTAGAGACAAGGTTTGGCCATGTTGGCCAAGCTGGTCTCAAACTCCTAACCTCAGGTGATCCACCCACTTCGACCTCCGTAAGTGCTGGGATTACAGGAGTAAGCCATGGCAACCAGCCCACCCTTAAATTCTTTGTCTCTATAGGGATAATAAATTTTGAAATCATCACACAGAAAAGGGACAGCAGGTAACAGAATGGAAGCAAAACAGAGACCAAGAATTTCAAAGAATCAGGAAGTAGGAGGTAGAAACAGAAAGCAGACATGTGAGACTCCTGAGAATTCCCCAGAGAGGTGAGGCAAGAGCAGGGATTGGGGAACACTGCACTTCCTAGTGTCAGATGGACGAGGGACTCAACCCAGTTCTGCTTTCACATTATAGGATGGAGAAATTGAATGGTAAATATTGAAATCCTTCTGCAGGATGACTATGATTATTATATATGTATATATTACATATTATATAGGTATATATTACATATGTATCCAGGTAGCTACCATCTGTATTACTTAAATACCAATAATTGATCTGTAGCACAAGTTGGACCTCTTTTTTAAACCTTAAGCTATATTTCCAACAGCCTCTTGTGAATCTCTGTATCTATTTTATCTCTATCATGAGCATTTCTCTTTTGGGATTTTCTGTCTACTCAGTATCTGAATGTTGGTCTTACCCTGGGGAAATCTTTCTTTTCGTGAGTCTTTGGAGGAGATAGACTTCTACCTCCCACTTCAGAAACGAAAGAATCAGAGAGGATCGGGGGACGTCTGTTCCACCTCACAAGTAGGATGTGGGTGTGTTACTTGTGGTTCTTCATAGTCAAACCCATGACCATGAGTGAGTGACCCAGGAATGAAGAGTCAGCTGGGCTTCTGCTCATTTTTCAAGCCTCATTGTGAGCCTCTTCATCAATTCTGTCAGCTACTCACAACGTTCCAATCAAGCCCTTTTCTGCTTAACATAGTCAGAAATGGTTTCAGTTGTGTCCAAATAAGCACCCTCACTGATATCTGTCTATCTATTGAGTCTGTCTCATAAATACATCTTAAACCTGTGTCCATGGGCCAGGTATGGTGGCTCATGCTTGTAATCCCAAGATTTTGGGAGGTGGAGGTGCCAGGATCGCTTGAATCCAGGAGTTCAAGACCAGCCGGGGCAACATAGTGAGACTCCATCTCTACAAAAAATAAATTAGCCAGGTGTAGTGGTGTGTACCTGTAGTCCCAGCTAATCAGGAGACTGAGGCAGGAGGATTGCTTGAACTCAGGATTTTTAGGCTGAACTACTGCATTCCAGCCTGAGCCACAGAGTAAGACCCTATCTCTTAAAAAAAAAAAAAAAAGAGAGACTGAAAGAAAAAAAAAGAACACATGTTGACTTCTGCCTATGTGCCAGGCATGTTCTGGTTGTTATGCTTGTATCGTCTATCTGTTCTTTCAGAGAGATTAGAGTTTGTTGTTGTTGTTTGAGACGGAGTCTCGCTCTGTCGCCCAGGCTGGAGTGCGGTGGCGCGATCTCGGCTCACTGCGAGCTCCGCCTCCCGGGTTCCCGCCATTCTCCTGCCTTAGCCTCCTGAGTAGCTGGAACTACAGGCGCCCGCCACCAAGCCTGGTTAATTTTTTGTATTTTTAGTAGAGACGGGGTTTCACCGTGTTAGCCAGGATGGTCTCAATCTCCTGACCTCGTCATTCGCTCGCCTCCGCCTCCCAAAGTGCTGGGATTACAGGCGTGAGTCACCGCGCGGGGCCCCAGGGAGACGTATTATTTTTAAAAATATCGGCCGGGCGCGGTGGCTCATGCCTGTAATCCCAGCACTTTGGGAGGCGGAGGCGGGCGAATGACGAGGTCAGGAGATGGAGACCATCCTGGCTAACACGGTGAAACCCCGTCTCTACTAAAAATACAAAACTTAGCCGGGCGAGGTGGCGGCACCTGTAGTCCCAGGTACTCGGGAGGCTGAGGCAGGAGAGTGGAGTGAACCCGGGAGGCGGAGCTCTCAGTGAGCTGAGATTCGGCCACTGCACTCCAGCCTGGGCGACAGAGCGAGACTCCGTCTCAAAAAAAAAAAAAAAAAAAAATCTACGGACTCTCTAAATTCCAGGTAAAGCAGACCAGAGGAATGACATACTCCCATTTCTGTCTAGCACAATTTTTCAGGTACACCTTCCCTTACCTTCCCTTCCCTTCCCTGACCCTATATCTGTTCATTCTCTTACTCGGCTGAGGGAACTCTGCAGTATCACTTCAACTACACAACTACATAATTGTTCCTGCCATTTCACATCTCAGTGATAATAAGAGGACTGTCTTTGACCTTGGCTTGCCCACTGGTGATGGGACAGAAATCCCCAACAGCATTCCTCTTTTCACCGAGAGATCTTTAGGTAATAGATTGTCAGTTGACCAACTCCAGTTCCTCCCCTTCAATGCCTGCACTGTGGGCCTCGTGCAACTGCCTCTTGGAATCATCCCAAAGATCTTATGATTAAGATTTCTGCAACCAGGCCAGGCATGGTGGCTCACGCTTGTAATCCCAGCACTTCGGGAGGCAGAGGCGGGCAGATCACTTGAAGTCAGGAATTCAAGACCAGCTTGGCCAACATCGCAAAGCCCGGTCTCGACTAAAAACACAAAAATCAACTGGGCGTGGTGGCAACCACTGTAATCCCAACCACTCAGGAGGCTGAGGCAGGAGAATCGCTTGAACCCAGAAGGCAGAGGTTGCAGTGAGCCGAGATTGGACCACTATACTCCAGCCTGGGCGTCAGAGCCAGACACTGCCTCAAAAAGAAAAAAAGAAAAAAGAAAAAAAAAGAAAAGATTTCTACAACCAATCTCCTGGGAGCTTATTAGAAACAACAAACTGTCCTTTGGTCCCACAGTTTGTCCCATTTTCCAGCTTTTTTTTTTTTTTTTTTTTTTTTTAAATCTGTTAAATTCCTTTTACTCATTTGGAACCTTAATGAAAGGAGCAGATGTCAAACTGGTACTGTTGCCTCCAGCCCTGTCTACTGCCTGTTAATGCACTTTCTTTCTGCACTCCTCCCCACATCATTGCCTCCATGATGTGTCTCTTTCTCGCATCTTCCCATGGCAGACCTGTGCCCGGTCCCTACACTCCACACATTGCTGCCCTCTCCGCCCTCCAGACCTTTTCCCTCTCCAGTATCATCTTCAATTCCTCACATGTGCGCCCCATCATCTTCAAATAGATGGGAGCTCTCTTTCAAATAACCCCTTCCCCAAATAGGCAGCTTATTTTTTCTTTTATAAAAACAGAATATAAAGCCAAGGCAGGTGGATCACTTGAGGCCAGGAGTTTGAGACTAGCCCGTGCAACATAATCAGATCCTGTCTCTACAAAAAAAAATTGAAAAATTAGCTGGGCATGGTGGTGTGTATCTATCACCCCAGCTACTCAGGGGTCTTGGGGAGGAGGATCACTTGCGCTCAGGTGTTGGAGGCTGTACAGAGTCATGATTGCACCACTGCACTGTAGCCTGGGGGACAGTGTGACACTCTATCTCAAAAGAAAAAAAGGAAAGGAAAGGAAAGGAAAGGAAAGGAAAGGAAAGGAAAGGAAAGGAAAGGAAAGGAAAGGAAAGGATGTACTCACTATGATTATAAACTTTGGTTTCTCTCTCTCTCGTTCTACTCTCTCTCTCTCTCTCTCAGGTTAAAAAAAAAAAGCAGCCATTTACGAAGCTGAAAAATAAATACAATTTTTTAAAAGTCTAAAAAAAAAAAAAAAAAATTATTTCACATTATATTTTAAATAAATAATTTTTTTTAATTTTTTTTGGCCTTTTTTTTTTTTTTTTTTTTTGAGACCGAGTCTCGCTCTGTCACCTAGGCTGGAGTGCAGTGACAAGATCTCGGCTCACTGCAAGCTCCACCTCCCAGATTCAAGCAATTCTCCTGCCTCAGCCTCCCAAGTAGCTGGGATTATAGGCACCCACCACAACGCCCAGCTGTTTTTGTATTTTTGGTGTAGATGGGGTTTCACCATGTTGGCCAGCCTGGTCTCAAACTCCTGACCTCAGGTGATCCACCTGCCTTGGCCTCCCAAAGTGCTGGGATTACAGGCATGAGCCACCACATCTGGCCTAAATGAATAATTTAAATAATTTTTTGCTATTATTTATGAGCCTATAGACTCTAACATAGGAAAGAGCAGAGGCAGATATATCATACTGTTATAATAAATCTGAGTATATCACCTGGACACTTATTTTTCCACTTTTGTTTTTATTATTCTAATCTTTCTCTTGCCCTTGAAAGTCAGGAAAGGGAGATATTGAGACTCATTTGCCCATCTTGTTGGCGACTGGGAGATTTCAAGTGAGAAAATGGTGAAAGCCCTCGAAATACAGCCAAACTCTACGGAAATGCAACGCATTGCCACAGAACTTCTCTCTTCTGTAACAGGACAGATCTTGTATTCTTGCAATATCTCTGGGTTACCAGTGGAGTTATTCCCATTTTATAGATGAGAACACAGGCAGGGATTGCCCACAATCATTAGGCAGACTAATTCTGTAACTTGTATTTTATTTTGAAAGTCCGTTAAGCCTGTATATGTGGGTTTATTTTTGGACTCTACTCAGTCATTCCTCTTTTATAAACCTCCTATATTTAAACATATGATGCTGTCATAAAAACGTTATTTGGAAAATACATGAGGTCTACTTTTTCTCAAATCAATGTCTTTTAGTGCCACATAGGCATCACAATGGTACTTTTTAAACTATCAGCAGCTAGATAAAATAACTGTATATGCAGAAATTAAATAATATAAAGCACTAACCAAACACAAGGAAAATGTTGTTGTATATCTTTAACTCTTGGACCCAAATGTACTCACTCTCCTCTTCATTCTGAATAGCCAAGGAGATCCCACAACAGGACAACCATTACAACAAAGCAGAAAGTCATTAATTAAAATGTTAACATGAATATATATTAATATTATGCATTCAAGCATTTATTAGGTAATACGTAGAGTGACATGTGTCTGAACACGCAAATTTAAAATGGAAACAAAATGAAGAAAATTTTAAATCTTCGAAGCCCACACTAAAATTGCTTTGTTGATAAATTCAATCACCAATGCTTTAGTGAACCAGTAAAAGAAAATCACTTCTTCAAGTTAGAAAGAACAGAGTCAGTGTTCATACTATTTTGTATTATATAGATTTTTCTTTTTAGAATTGCAAAGTTTGCTCTTCCTTTTCCTTTAAAAAGCCCCATTAATCTTTTTGAGAGCCCTTTAAGATTATTTAAAAACAAGTCCCAATAAAACCAAACATCAATCTGTATTAACAAACATTTCTGCAATAATAATTATCATGATAGTTTGATTGATGATATCTTTAAAAAGTATTCTATCTTCTTACTGAAGTAAAAAAAACAAAACCTCATAAACTCAAGAATAAAAGCAGAGCACAATCTGACAAAGAGATTAGGAAAACCAAGCAGATTTCAAAAATAAACCCACATATACAGGGTTAATTGATTTTCAATAAAATGCAAGGCTAGGTTAGTGCAAAAAATAGAGTTTTTTCAATAAAGGTGCCGGAATAAATACCTGTATGCCGCCAAAATGAACTTTGATTGTTACTTCATGCCATATGCAAAAATTCCTTCAAATGTATCGTATAGCTAATGTAAAATATAGAACTCTCATATTTCTAAAAGAAAACTTCTACAAGAAAATCTTTGTGACTTCAGGTTGGGCAAAGATTTCTTACATATGATCCATAAAAGAATAAACTGATCATTGGACTTCATCAAAATTAAGAACTTACGTTCTTTGAAATATATTTTTACAAAATGAAAACATAAACCACAAACTGGGATAAAATATTTGCAAATCACATATCCGATAAAAGTCTTATATCCAAAATATATAGGGAACTCTCAAAATTCAAGAAGAAAATAAGCAACACAGTTTTTTAAATGGGCAAAAGAGTTGAACAGACACTTCCCCAAAGAAGATATATAGATGGCAAATGAGCACATGAAAAGACACGCAACATCATTCATCACTGGCAAGATGCAAATTAAAACCACAATGCAAGTCCAGGTGCAGTGGCTCACGCCTGTAACCCCAGCACTTTGGGAGGCCAAGGCGAGCGGATCACAAGGTCAGGAGTTTGAGACCAGCTTAACCAACATGGATGGTGAAACCCTGTCTCTACTAAAAATACAAAAATTAGCTGGGCGTGGTGGCATCCGCCTGTAATCCCAGCTACTTAGGAGGCTGAGGCAGGAGAATTGCTTGAATCCAGGAGGCAGAGGTTGCAGTGAGCTGAGATCAAGCCACTGCACTCCAGCCAGGGCAACAGAGCAAGACTCCATCTCAAAAAAAACAAAAACAAAAACAAAACAAAAAAGGCCAGGCACAGTGGCTCAAGCCTGTAATCCCAGCACTTTGGGAGGCTGAGGCGGGTGGACCACGAGGCCAGGATATCAAGACCATCTTGACTAACACAGTGAAACGCCGTCTCTACTAAAAATACAAAAAGTTAGCCAGGTGTGGTGGCACCACCTGTACTCCCAGCTACACGGGAGACTGAGGCAGGAGAATGGTGTGAAACCGGGAGGCGGAGCTTGCAGTGAGCCGAGATAGCGCCACTGCACTCCAGCCTGGGCAGCAGAGCGAGACTCGTCTCAACAAAAACAAAAACAAAACAAACACACAAACAAAGAAACAGTGCAATACCACTACACGCCCACTAGAGTGGCTAAAATGAAAGACACCGCCCATGCCAAGTGTTGGAGACAATGTGAAGCAAGCGGAACTCTAGTATAACACTGGCAAGAATGTAAAAATGGACAACTACTTTGGAAAGCATCATATGTGAATGTTTACAGCTGTTTTATTCATCATAGCCCCAAACTGGGAACACCCAAATGCCCACACAGGTGAGTGGATAAACAAAGCGTGGTGTATCCATACAGTGGAAGAGTGGTCAGGCATTTAAAAGAAATGGGTTATTGATACACACAGCAACATAATTATATTATGCTGAGTGAAGACAGCCAGTCAAAAAAGAGTACATACACTCTACATACAGTATTTTATATGTGGATATAGTTCCACTTATATAAAATTCGAGGAAATACAAATAAATCTACAGTGACAAAAAGCAGATCATGGTTGCCTAGGGACAGGAAGTGAATGGACAGGGACAGGAGAGAAGAATTACATGAGGATGAGAGGAATCTTGTGAGGGTGATGAATACATTTATTATCTCAGTTACAGTTCTGGTTTCAAGGGCATATACATATGCCAAAAGTATCATACTTGCACACTTTAAAATATGTGTAGTTTGTTGTATATCAATTATATCTTAAGCTGTAGGGGAAAATGCAAGGGTCTTTTATTTTACATGTTTATTTTAAATTTTTTTAAGAGATAAGGTCTCATTCTGTGGCCCAGGCTGGAGTACAGTGGTGCAATCATAGCTCACTACAGCCTTGAACTTCTAGGCTCAAATGATCCTCTTGCTTCAGCCTCCTGAGCACCTGGGACTAAAGGTGTGCCACAATGCCCAGCTAATTTTTTTAGTTTTTTTGTAAACATGGCGGGGAGGGGGTCTCACTATGTTGCCTAGGCTGGCCTTGGACTCTTGGCCTCAAGCCATCTCACCTCGACCTTCCAATGTGGTGGGATTACAAGCATGAGCCACCAAGACTGGCTCAGAGCACTTTTCATATATAGTAGTAATGTCTTTAGTTAATATAATTGATTTCGACGCTGAAATCTTACTGTATTTTGGCCTATTCTCCTTCTCTCTTTCCCCTTCATATTATCGAATTTCTAGAATGCTATTACAATCTATTTAATGTATTCTATGTCATATATTCATTCAAAATGAATGAAGAGCCTGTTATGGCCAGATACTTGCTATGCCCTGAGAATACAAAGATAAGAGAATCCAGTCATTATAGTAAAGGCCGATTGTCAGCATTATGTTGAGGAAACATCTGCTAACTTCAAACCACACCTTATTTAGGCCTTTTCTTTGGAAGATGACACCACATGTTATTTTATTGTTATACTTTTCTCCATCTAGAGACATTTCTATGAAGAAGAGGAATGTATCAGAACATGCACTTCAAGCCAAAGGACAATTCTGTAAGAGAGAATGAGAAGTCCTCCCCTGGATCTGATTCTGAATCTTGATTCCAGAATTCACAAGTAGGCTCGGTAGTCACACTGGGTCTCACATGAGTGAGATCCGAGCCTAGGCCCCCTGAACCAAAGGGGAAGAGTGTGACTCCAGGCAGGCTGTGATAGGGAGGGTTTTAACAACACATAGGCAAAGGGCCCCTCAGAGAACACTATGGAAAGATGAGAAACTTGCATCCAGGACCAGCCTTTCTAGAGGGCAAAAAGGAGACTCTCCCAGCATTTATGTAAGAGTGCACCACAACACAATTAATAAATATTCTGAAAGAAGAATAAACTAATGGTGAAACCCTGTCTGTACTAAAATACAAAAAATTAGCCGGGCGAGGTGGCTCACTCCTGTAATCCCAGCTACTCAGGAGGCTGAGGCAGGAGAATGGTGTGAACCTGAGAGAGGGAGGTTGCAGTGAGCTGAGATGGCGCAACTGCACTCCAGCCTGGGCGACAGAGCAAGAATCCATCAAAAGGCCGGGCGCGGTGGCTCTCGCCTGTAATCCCAGCACTTTGGGAGGCCGAGGCGGGTGGATCACAAGGTCAGGAGATTGAGACCATCCTGGCTAACACGGTGAAACCCTGTCTCTACTAAAAACACAAAAAATTAGCTGGGCATGGCGGCGGGGGCCTGTAGTCCCAGTTACTCAGGTGGCTGAGGCGGGAGAATGGCGTGAACCCGGGAGGCGGAGCTTGCAGTGAGCCGAGATCACGCCACTGCGCTCCAGCCTGGGCGACAGAGCGAGACTCCGTTTCAAAAAAAAAAAAGAATCCATCAAAAAAAAAAAAAAAAGAAGACGATGACGAAACTACAATGTGATGTCAACTTCTTCTCACGACTTCACATCATTGGATAATTGTTTTAAAAAACAGAACAATCAGGCTAGGCATGGTGGCTCATGCCTGTAATCCCAGTGCTTTGGAAGGCTGAGATAGGAGGATCACTTGAGGTCAGGAGTTCAAGACCAGCCTGGGCAATGTAATGAGACCCTATCTCTACGAAAATTTTAAAACAAAACAGGCTGAGCATAGTGGTGTGTGCCTTTAGATAAAGGTCTACTGGGGAGGCTGAAACAGGAGGATTTCTTGAGCCCAGGAGTTTGAGGCTGTCGTGAGCTATGATCATCACACCACTGTACTCCAGCCTGAGTACAACTCCAACAGAGTGAGACCATATCTTAAAAAAATAAAAATAAAAAACAAAGTCTACCACAACCCTATCACCTAAAAGCTATTATTACTGCCTCAGAAAAATTAGCCAACTTAATGATTATAATTAACAAACCTTTCTAATAGAGAGTGCTGTGATAATCTATTATACCAATTATTTTGAAAAACATTTTTTTAAATGATACTAATGAAAAAAATCACAACAGGTATAATATAAGCTAAACTCATTTACAAGTATGAAACTCCCACACATCCTAGCCTTGATTTTAAAATAATACTGAAATATTTACCAGTCAGACATTCTTAAGAGTGTGTGTGTGTGTGTGTGTGTATATATATATATATATATATATATATATATAAAAATAAAATACATATATTTTTAGAGACAGAGTTTTACTCTGTTACCCAGGCTGGAGTGCAATAGTGCAGTCTTGGCTCACTGTAACCTCTGCCTCCCAGGCTCAAGCAATTCTCAAGCCTCAGCCTCCTGAGTAGCTGGGACTACAGGTGCACACCCCCACGCCCTGCTAATTTTTTTATTTTTAGTAGAGATGGGGTTTCACTATTTTAGCCAGGCTGATCTCGAACTCCTGATCTCAGGTGATCCGCCTGCCTTGGCCTCCCAAAGTGCTGGGATTACAGGTATGAGCCACCACGCCCAGCCTTAAGTTATGTTTTAAACAAACATTATAAAAGTGCAATTTTAAAAAACCCTAATGCAAGAAGACAATATGGAGACAATAAAAAGAGTTTTATCCTAAGTACTTTTTTGGGTCCCTGGAAAGGTTTAAAAAGACTCACTTGTTGCTACCAGGTGAACTGGCTTCATATCTGTTTCCAGTCTCAGGTTGTGGCACATGAAATCTAGAGCTCTCTATTACCTGCTGTGGAAGACAGATATTACAGAGAAAGGAGAGACTCACGGAGAAAAGAAAGAAAAATAATAAGGAAGAGGAAAGACAGAAAAGGAAACAATTGGAGGAGAAAAACAAAAATAAAACAGGTTGAGAAAAATAGGAGAAGTGAAAAAAGGAAGAAGAAAGAGAAAGAGGGTGATGGAAACAACATAAGAAGGAAACTGAAAAGTGAGCTGCTTATGCAGATTTAGGGGCCAAGGAAAAGCTTCACCTCTGCCCTCTGAAGGATGTGCTGAAAATGAATGGACAATAGCCAGATTAATAGGAGAAAACAGCAAACAGATTTATGTAATGTGCATTAGCACAGGGGAGTCATAGAAGGATGATTACCCAGTAACCCAGTGAGGCCCAGATACGTTTATACCCTTCTTTGTAAAGGAATGGGAGAAAAGGAAAATGTGGCTATATTTAGAGGTAGTGAATGATTTATAGGGGAGATGAATGAGCCCCACGCTCAGACAATGGTAAGTAAATGATTCTCTTTGGAAATTGAATGGGAGCAGAGAACAGATGATAGTTTGGGACAAAGTTCATCCGGGCTTCAGGTGTGGTGTTTAACTTTCAGTCTCCTCTGTGAAACGAGTTTTAATCTTCTCAGGTTAATGTAATTTCAGGGAGGAGACTGAAGGCAATTGTGTTCCTTTTTGGCGGTTCCAGTTTCTACCTAGATTAGGGAACTTCAGAGAACATTCTTTTCTTGTGCATTTGGGAGAGACAGAAGGTGAAGAGACAGGAGTTGGAGGTGGGGAGGTCAGAGTGAACTTGAGGCTGCTTCTTTATTTCAGCATGTTAAAGCGCCATATTTTGGGGCATCGTTTTCTGAGCCCCAACATGTATGCAGTGTTTACGTATAATTTGCTTCTATCTTTATAGACTGGGGTGTATAATTCAGTGGTTTTCAGATTTGCTTTCATTGTTATTATTTAAAAAGCTAAAGGGTACAACTTTCACTATTTGGGTGATGGGTAAACTAAAAGTCCAGTCCTACCAGGATGCAACACACCCATGTAACAAACATGGACATGCACCCCCTGAATCTAAAATAAAATAGCTAGAAGCTGGGTGTGACTGTTCGTGCCTGTAATCCCAGCACTTTCGGAGGCTGGGGCGGTGGATTGCTTGAGCTCAAGAGTTCAAAACCAGCCTGGGCAACATAGTAAGACTCCATCTCTACAAAAAATACAAAACTTAACCAGGTGTAGCGGTGTGCATCTGTAGTTCCAGCTACTCAGGAGGCTGAGGTGGGAGGATCGCTGGAGCCTGGGAGGTTGAGGCTGCAGTAATCCATTATTGCACCACTGCACTCCAGCCTGGGTGACAGAGCAAGACCCTGTGTCATAAAAAATAAAAATAGAAAGTCTTATAATTTTCCTTTTCTTCTCATCCACCCATGGCATTAATCTAGAATTAGGTGGAGCAGTCAAAAGAGGAGAGATTGGGCCCCTGGGAATTTGTACCGAGTTGCAAATGGCTCATGAGTTACTGAGAACCCTCACTGGAGAACACGTGCCTTGTGGAAACCCTCTTGTGATATAAGCAGCAGGGGCGCCCCTGCCAGTTTCAAAATCGTGTGACAAATGGACACAGACCTGTACCCCCCGCCATCAGAGCCTATCTGCCCTCCACAGAGGCTTCCTTTTGAAGAGTCAAGCTTCTTGCCAAGCTATCTTTCAGCCAAAAACCATTTTCCTCTCATTTACAGGAAAAAGAGGAAGAAAAAGCCCACCCATCCTTTTCTGGGTTGACTATTTTCCATTTGAAATTAACGAGCTTCCCACGATGAGGCCAAGCTGTTTTGTTTGGATAATGAAATTGCACTTTTGCTTCACACGCAGCAATTCAAACTAACGTGGGCTCCAGCTATTAAGGGACCAGGTCCTTAGTATGGCTAGAAAGAAGGAATGCTACTGTTTTACAAAGATAACAGTTAGATTCAAATTCCTGTCTGAAATTCCCTGCGTATCATGGACAGAAAAACTTACAGCGAGACTTTGTTTGCTTTTTGTGTTTCGAGACACTTCTTGCCTGTCGCCAAGACTGGATTGCAGTGACGCAATCATGGCTCTCTGCAGCCTTGAATTCCCAGGCTAAAGTGATCTTCTCAGCTTCCCGAATAGCTGGAACTACAGGTGCAGCACCGTGCCTCGCTAATTTTTTTACTTTTGTAGAGACAGGGTCTCACTACATTGCCCAGACTGGTCTCAAACTCGTGGCCTCAACTGATCCTCCCACCTCAGCCTCAAAAAGTACTGGCATGAGCCACTTTGCTTGGCACAGAAAAACTTTAAATATTTACCCAGGATATTTCAAATATGAATCTGTACTTGACATGTCTACAAGTGGCTGACCAGGGTTTCCAAAGAGGCACTGAAAACATTGAAAAAATAAAACGGCGACTCTGGATAAGGTATCTGTCACCAAGCTATGTTGCAAGAATGCTCACAGGAAAAGCCACACTGCTGTGTGACGTTATTATCAAAGAACACGTGCTGAGTGGAGGCTCAGACCATATGGGCCTGTGCATATGGTAATCATTAAAGACTCACAGCTTACAAGAGTGACTGACAGAAAAAATATATATAGTGAGAGTCTCAGTGGTATAAATTCCTTTCTAGACCTCCCACCATATGGGGATATTTAAGTCAAAAGAATTAGGCATCAGAGCTAAAAACTATTCCTGCACACAAGTAGCAACTACTTTCAGTGAGCAGAATCAGGAAATACGATGACTTGTCTACTCAGGCACATACTTAATGAAAGTACCCAAACCGAAGGAACTGGAAAGACTTTCGCTTCTTTTGAAAAGAAGGGAGGTGGTGAGTGAGCTTCTGCATTCAGCCCCCACCGAAAGAGCTCCCCAGACCTGGGCCACCGGGTCAAGAAATCGCAGCAGAGAATTCAGAGAGATAGGACTAGGGCCAGCAAAGGAACAATGATGAAGGGGTCAAAGACAGAGATAAAAGGTAGCTTTATTTCCAAATATTGAATTGGAGTCTTTTTTCATTTTATTTTTTTATTTGTATTTATTTTTATTTTTTGAGATGGAGTCTCGCTTGGTAGCCCAGGCTAGAGTGCAGTGGCACAATCTCAGTTCACTGCAACCTCTGCCTCCCGGGTTCAAGCAATTCTCCTGCCTCAGCATCCCAAGTAGCTGGGATTGCGGGTGTGCACCACCACACCCAGCTAATTTTTGTATTTTTGGTAGAGACGGGGTTTCACCATGTTGGCCAGGCTGCTCTCGAACTTCTGACCTCACATGATCCACCTGCCTTGGCCTCCCAAAGTGCTGGGATTACAGGCATGAGTCATCCTGTCTGGCCAAGTTGGAGTCTTGAATGAAAAATAAGAGATACATTTTCAAATGATTCATGTAAAGTGCAAGCATTTATCTTTGGTAAGCATTGGTTTGCAATCTGAAGAATTTGGAGATTTTCAGGTGAAGATGAGCAGAGCAGGAAGCAAATATTTCACTTTGACCAATTTGATTTTTCTTTTTTTTTTTTTTTTTTTTTTTTTTTTTTTTGCGACAAAGTCTCACTCTGTCACCAGGCTGGAGCGCAGTGGTGTGATCTCAGCTCTCTGCAACCTCCGCCTCCTGGGTTCAAGCCATTCTCCTGCCTCGGCCTCCTGAGTAGCTGGGACTACAGGCACGCGCTACCGTGCCCAGCTAATCTTTTTGTATTTTTAGTAGAGGCGGGGTTTCACCATGTTGGCCAGGATGGTCTCGATCTCCTGACCTTGTATCCATCTGTCTTGGCCTCCCAAAGTGCTGGGATTACAGGCATAAGCCACTGTGCCCGGCCGACCAATTTGATTTTAAGCAAAAGGTTTCATTTTGTTATGTACCTCGCCGTGCTCTGGCCACATCCTAGATGATGGTGACACCATAAGAAGGGGCCAGATCACATCCTGAAGCAATATACTAGTCACTTTCACCTTCACCCCCATGCCCCAGAAAGTAAAATGTACACCCCACCAGGGGGCAAAATTACACACACATACACAAAACGTGAAACGCCTAGTCATCCTATCGTGGAAGTCAGTTTTAACATAAGAAGAAAAGTCTACGCCTTCAAGAAATATTTATTAGGGCTGGGTCCAGTGCCTCATGCCTGTAATCCCAACACTTTGGGAGGCCAAGGTGGGAAGATCACATAAGGCCAGGAGTTTGAGACCAGCCTGGGCAACATAGCAAGACCCTATCTCTATAAAAAATAAAATAAAAACTAGCCAGACATGGGCCAGGTGCAGAGGCTCACACCTATAGTCCCAGTACTTTGGGAGGCGGAGGCAGGTGGATCACCAGGTCAGGAGGTCTCTACTAAAAACACAAAATTTAGTCAGGTGTGGTGGTGTGCACCTGTAGTCCCAGCTACTTGGGAGGCCGAGGCAGGAAAATTGCTTGAACCTGGGAGGCAGAGGTTGTAGTGAGCCAAGACTGTGCCACTGCACTCCAGCCTGGGTGACAGAGCAAGACTCCATCTCAAAAAAAAAATTAGCCAGACATGGTGGTGGTGCACACCTGTGGTCCTAGCTACTCAGGAGGCTGAGGTGGGAGGATCGCTAGAACCAAGGAGTTTGAGGCTGGAGCCAGGTATGATCACAGCACTGCACTTCATTCTGGGCAACAAACCAAGGCCTAAAGAAAGAAAGAGAAAGAGAGAGGGAGGGAGAAAGAGAGAAAGAGAGGATGGAAGGAAGGGAGAAAGAGAGAGTAAAGAGGGAAGGAGGGAAGGAAGGAAGGAAGGAAGGAAGGAAGGAAGGAAGGAAGGAAGGAAGGAAGGAAGGAAGGAAGGAAGGAAGGAAGGAAGGAAGGAGGGAAGGAGGGAAGGAGGGAAGGAAGGAAGGAGGCCAGGTGGTGGGTAGTGGAAACAGTGAGTGCAAAGGCACTGGGTTAGGAGGTGTGTACTTGAAGAACAGCAAGAAGGCATGCAGGACTGGAGTGGAGTTAGCAACAATCAGTTCATTTCACCTTGAAGTCTCCATTTTAAGCAATGAAATTGAATGCCAGAGAAGTAAATTACCTAATTAATTGTAGCTTCTATCCAAAGTGATAAATGGTAACAAACCTGAATTCACACCCTCAGTCCTTGGCAGAACCATGCTGTCTTCTGGGACTGTTGCTAGTCCATCTGGTGCCTTTAGGCAAATTAGAAAACGGTGTTCCTTCCTGCACTACTTGGCAGATGGTGCTTGGCCTGGACTTCACCTGTCATTTGCCCCCACAGTCAGGCACTCTCGGTTGGGCCCAAACTGCACAGCAACATGCATTGGCCAGAATCAACAGCATCTTTTCTTACTGTTATATCTCCCCTACTATTTATTGATCGTATCATTCCCCAAGCCAGTGGTCTCAAGTTTGAGCTCTTAGTTAATTCTCATCATATAGTTCATTTTGCAACAGGTGTGCAGCACCATGCTCCTTTGAACTATTTGGTAGGTGTTGCAAATAGTTGAATGGTGGAAAAGTTGAATCTGGCCATAGATGGACTGTAAGATGTGTACTGGATTCCCTATGCTGCTGTTAAAAAATAATGCAAACTTAGTGACTTAAAACAACACAAATTTATTATCTTATACTTTTGGATGTCAGAAGTCCCAAATTCAAGGTGTCAGGAGTTGCATTGCTTCTGGAAGCTCAATGGGACAATTCATGTGCCTGCCTTTTCTGACTTCTAGGAGCTGCCTGGATTCCTGGACTCCTTGACCCTTCCTCCAGTTTCAAAGTCAGCAATGTAGCACCGTCAAAGAGTTCTCTCTCTCTCTCTGTCACACACATACACACCTGCTTTCATCATCAGGTCCCCTCCTCTGACTCAGACCCTCTGCCTCCCTCTTATGAGAACCCACTGAGTCTGCCTGAATAATCCAAGAAAATCCAGGATAATCTCGCCATCTGAAGATCCTACATCTACAAAGTCCCTTTGTCAGCATTTGGTGACAAGGCAGCATCTGGGAATTAGGATGTGGACATCTTTGGGGGGCGTTGTTCTCCTGACCACGAGATATAATAAGAAAGTACACTCCCTGAGAAGGCCCCTTGTTTGACACTGTTCCTGGCCTTAAGAATTGTTTTAAACATTCATTCTTCACCTCTTGAAGGCTTTCTGATTTTTAAAGAATTCATTGATAAAACACAAATGCTGTTGGGAGCACCACTCATGGCAGTAAAAATATGGAATCAAATGGTGCCCATCAATGGTGGAATGGATAAAGAAAATCTGCTGCATATACACCATGGAATACTACGCAGCCATAAAAAAGGATGAGGTCATGTCCTTTGCACAACATGGATACAGCTGGAGGCCATTATCCTAAGTGAATTCATACAGGAACAGAAAACCAAATACCACATGTTCTCACTTATAAGTGGTAGTTAAACATTGGGTATATGGGTACATAAAGATGGCAACAATAGATACTAGGGACCACTAGAGAGAGGAGAAATGAGGGGGGCAAGGGTTGAAAAACTAACTATTGGGTGCTATGCTCACTACATGGGTGATGGGATCAACTGTACCCCAAACCTCAGTATCACACAATATACCCAGATAACAAACCTGTACATGTACCCCCTGAATCTAAAACAACAGTTGAAATTTTAAAAAATTAAAGAAATAACCCAAATGCTGCTGGGAGGGAGGACATGCTAACAGTTATCTGTTAAGATTTTAGAGAGAGGAAAAAGACCCAGGGAAATAATTAGAGAATGTAAGAAGGGGTGTTTGGGCACTACAGGCAAAAAAAAAAAAAAATCATTGATTTTCAGTTTTGGCCAAGAGCTAACTTGCCGCCTTAGAAAGAGCACACATCTGGGAACAAGGACTCTCAAATTCTAGTCACTAATTAGTCGATAATCGCAGAAATTGCATTAAGTATCTTTGTATCTTTCCTCACGATGGTCTGAGAATAATAGCTAATCCCTTGGGTAGTGAGACGACACTTAAAAACCTGAATGTAGAGCTGGGAACAGTGGCACATGCCTGAAATCTCAACTACTTGAGGGGTTGAACTGGGAAGATCCCTTGAGGCCAGGAATTTGAGACTAGACTGGGCAGCAATGTGAGATTCTGTCTCTTAAATTTTTTTCTAAATTCACCATGTGTGCTGGTGCACACCTGTAGCCCTAGCCACTTGTAAGGCTGAGGCAGGAGGATCACTGGAGCCCAGAAGTTTGAGGCTGCAGTGAGCTGTGACTGTGCCACCACACTCCAGCCTGGGCAATAGAGCAAGATCCTGTCTTAAACAAGTAAGCAAAAAACAAAACAAGAAACAACCCTGTATGTAAAAGCCCCTAGAAAAGCTTAACAAATTAGGGAATATTCCTTTTGTGATAGGTCTTTGACATACATCATCTCTTTTAATGCTCAGAAGTGCTATTTGAAGCAGGTGCTATCATTACCCTCATCTGACAGGTGAGGAGAATGAGGCTTGGGCTAAATAACCAGAGAAAGGTCATTCAGCTAGGAAGTAGCAGAACTGGGAGGTAAACCTGGAATCACGTAACTCCAGGGTCGCTACTTTCTATCACTCTAAAGTATTCTGCCTGTAGGCTGGGTGCAGTGGCTCTAATCTCAGCACTTTGGGAAGCCAAAGCCAGCAGATGGCTTGAGTCCAGGAGTTTGAGACCAGCCTGGGCAACATAGCGAGACCCCATCTCTACTAAAATTACAAAAATTAGCCGGGCATGGTGGTGCACGCCTATAATCCCAACTACTTTGGAGGCTGAGGCAGGAGGATTGCTTGAACCCGGGAAGCAGAGGTTGCAGTGAGCCGAGATTGCACCACTGCACTCCAGCCTGGACCACAGAGTGAGACTCCGTCTCAAAAAAAAAAAAAAGTATTCTGCCTGTAAAACTTAGGTGGGAAATCTGGAGACAGCATTTGGGTGAGGTCATGGCAAGGTGGCAGAGAAAATAAAGCAAGCTCGTATTTTAAAATTCCAAAAGGGAGCAATTCCAAGATGATTGAGGTTTGAAAGAATATAGTTTAGGATTTGGCATGTGAGCCATTTTAAAATTCAGGCAAAAGACATGGAAATTAGCAGCACCTGCCCTTCCCTGGATCCCCTGCCTCTCCCTGGATCCCCTGCCTCTCCCTGGGTCCCCTGCCTCTCCCTGGGTCCCCTGCCTCTCCCTGAAGCCTCTGAAGAGACCCCCAAAAAAGGCCAATTTCAGGAACCACACAGTTATTTTGTCTGTTAAATTTTCAAACACTCAAGTCAGGACTCTAGAAAAGAAGAAAAGAAAAGAATAAAATCTTGAAGATATCAGAAGAAAGAATTTATGAATGAACAAATTACAAACCAGGCCATCATTTAAACAAGCAAACACATTCAAATGGAGTTCTTTGAATAAGAAAACACCCCCATCAAAATAGTCTAATTTCTGAAATTGTCATTGAGAAAAACATAAATGAAAGAAGAAAAATAATAAAAAATCAGAAAATCATTGGAACAGATTAGACAAATAAGAGACTATGATAGATAATTTAATCTACACTTTAAAATAGATAAATGCACATTTTCAAAAAAATTAACAGCAGAAGAGATACAAAACTGAAAAAAACAAAAACAAAAACAAAAAAACCAGGAATGTATTTCCCTGACCTGGGTCCCACTAAATCCTCCCAGGAACATTCCAATGAGAACACAGTTTCCATCTCTGCAGCTTGAACTCCTACCCTTGGCTTCCTCCCTTTCTCCATCAACTGTCTCTTTCCCCCAGCACAGACCCCACCTCGCCCCACAGCCCCTTCCTGCACCGCCACCCCATCCCATCCGCCCCTCCCAAGCTACCTTGGCATCTTTTGGAACTCAGGCTCAGTTATAAATAAGCTTCCTTACAAGTTAATGTATTCTATTAGTCATTTACTTTTTAAACTATTGTGTTGATCGTGAATAAAACAGCAAAATCCTTGTTCTCTGATAACTTACAACTTAGTGGTGGAAGGCTTATAATTATGATATAAATATATAGGTACAAACATTATACATAAAATACATAAATATATAATATAATGCATAATACATAAATTCATAATCATATATTTCCAAATGGTTAGCATTTCACCATTCAGGTGCACCTATCCTTCTGAGATCTTACAGCTACACAAGTTCTGTCTGCACACAGGACAAATTTTATTCTGGAGCTCAGTTAAATGCTACTTTATGTGTGTATATATATATACACACACAGATATATATACAGATATATATATACACACACAGATATATATATATATATATATATATATATTTTTTTTTTTTTTTTTTTTTTTTTACGGAGTCTCTCTCTGTCACCCAGGCTGGAGTGCAGTCATACTATATCAGCTACTGCCACCTCCCCCTCCCAGGTTCAGGCAATTCTCCTGCCTCAGCCTCCCAAGTAGCTGGGATTACAGGCTAGTTTTTTGTTTGTTTGTCTGGTAGAGACAGGGTTTCACCATATTGGCCAGGCTGGTCTCGAACTCCTGACCTCCAGTAATCCGCCTGCCTCGACCTCCCAAAATGATGGGATTACAGGAATGAGCCACCGCACCCGGCCTAAAAACTTTTTTTTTTTTTTTTTTAAAGATGCAGTCTGCCATGTGACTTTCTCTTAGCATTGAATATTTTTGTTGCATTAGTTTTAACTTGATGTTGGAATGTTATTCCTGTAGCAGAAAATATTACACAGCTGTCAACTCTGTTCATTAATGCCTAGCCAGAAAAATATTTGGGGGCTATTTCAAAAGTCCTTCTTCGCCAGGCGCGGTGGCGCGGTGGCTCAAGCCTGTAATCCCAGCACTTTGGGAGGCCGAGACGGGCGGATCACGAGGTCAGGAGATCGAGACCATCCTGGCTAACACGGTGAAACCCCGTCTCTACTAAAAAGCACAAAAAAACTAGCCGGGCGCGGTGGCGGGCGCCTGTAGTCCCAGCTACTCGGGAGGCTGAGGCTGGAGAATGGCGTGAACCCGGGAGGCGGAGCTTGCAGTGAGCCGAGATCCCGCCATTGCACTCCAGCCTGGCGACAGAGGGAGACTCCGTCTCAAAAAAAAAAAAAAAAAAAAAAAAAAAAAAAAGTCCTTCTTCATTTATGTGGCTTTGCTGATGGACTTTTCAATCAACTACTGAAAATTATAGTTTCCAGTGAAGAGAGAGGGTAAAGGGGTGGGAGGAAACCCATCTAGATGGGCAATAATATCAGAAAGAATTTTCCGAGAACTTATTTGGATTCTAGAAGATAAAAGGAGTTATTTTATTCTTATTCAAAAAGATTCTCGGAATAATAAAGACTTTAAAAATACATGTGTTTCTCTCTCCCCCACAAAAAAAAAGTAAAAAAAAACAAAATCATAATCAGTTGGTGATAAGGCAACCAGAGAAAAATAAATCAGGCACTGAGTCTCCCCAGCGCTAAATTTCTGGCTGCTCGAATTGCTGTCAACAATTGCTAGATGGAGTTTCTTCTGCCTCCGCCCCCTGCATTTTCCCAAGGTCACCTGTCACACCTTTACCTAATTATCTAGAGCAAATATAGTTAACACGCAGATATAGTAATGCATTTAATCCTTATAACAAGCCTATGGGGTAGATATTATTATGTCAATGTCACTTTTTTTTTTTTTAACATATACAGAAACTGAGATACAGAAATTAAGGACATTTCTTCAGGCGTCACAGATAGAAAGTGGCTGAACTAGAATTTCAAGCCCAAGTGTCCAGGGTTCCTGCACTTTACCACTTCAAGTCTGTCCACACTCCCGCCGAGTCATCTCACAGCAACTCCTTCAACTGACCTCCTCTGCTTCAAAATGTCGAGGTATGTTTAGTCTTCCCAATATTTAGAAGTTGTCATTCCTCTTTTCCAAGCCTCTTTTCCTGTGCCTTTACACTACTTTGTACCTCCAATTATATACCCTTCTTTTACGCGTCACTATTGTAAAAATTAATATGCCACGTTTTTGCCCTGCTTAGTACATGGATCTTTGCTTTAGTTGTCCTGAGGGATCTGTAAACCTGGAAGGAGATTAAGATTTATTGTCACCAAAGCAGTCTGGACGTGGTGGCTCATGCCTGTAATCGCAGCACTTTGGGAAGCTGAGCGGGCGGATCACTTGAACCCAAGAGTTCAAGACCAGCCTGGGGCAACATGGTAAAACCCTGTCTCTACCAAAACTACAAAACTTAGCTGGGCGTGGTCATGTGTGCCTGTAGTCCCAGCTACTTGGGAGGCTGAGGTGGGAGGATCGCTTAAGGCCAGGAGGTGGAGTCCACAGTGAGCCGTGATTGTGCCACTGCACTGCAGCCTGAGCAACAAAGTGAGACCCTGTCTCAGAAGAAAAGATCGTTGTCATCAAAGGAATGGCAACAATTTCTAAAAAGAGTCATGGGTCATCTCCTATAGCCCTTATTCTTGCCCACCTCCATCCCTGCATTTAATCAGCTAGGCTCTATGGAATCAGCTCACCAAGTTCTATTGTGCGAGAAAGCCCTAAGCAATGTAAGGTTTAGCAAAGCTCCAGGGGACCGAGCCAGGAAGCAGGAGAAGACAGCAGTGGGTGGGGAACTGTGAGGAGAGGAGAGATAGGCGTAGGGCTGGGTGGTTCTGTGTTCTAATGCTCCCTTTCCAGGCTACGCCCTGGAAAAGGGGAAGAGGTCGGAGGAGGGGCTCCTGCTCATGCCTATTTAGGACTCCAGGGGGTCCTAAAGGTGTTACATTGTGAGATTCAGCCACATCAATTGACTCCCATGAACAAACTCCATCACACCCTCCCTATCTTTCTCATTTCCCCTTCTGATGTTTTATCTCTTCTTCCATCTCTCCTAGTTCCACTTCCATCTCTCAGTCTTTGAATGCGGGTGTTCTCCAAAGTTTTGAACTCAATGCTTTTCTTGCCCTTAGTGATGTCATTTTTTTCTTATGATATGAACCGTCACCCTTAGACAGATGTTCCCTAAATCCAGATGTCTGGTTATAACTTCTCTCTTTTGAATCTCTGTATTGTATCTTAAGCCCTCCTGGATACTTCCACCTGTTCTCTTTGCCTGTAACTTCAATTTGATACGATTAAACCTTCATCTATTTCAGCCACCTTCCAAACCATCTTTCTTTCCTGTAAATGTAAAGGGCACCACCATTCTTCGTAAATTTCCCTACTTTCTGTGTTGACTGAAAATCTTCAAACTATTCAAACTCACATTTATAATAACTTAGTAAAATGCCCAACACATATAATTGCTATATGCCAGATGCCAAAAGCTTTCCATAGAGTAATTCATTTAACTCTAACCACAACTCTATGAGACTGCTATTATTATTACTACCATTTTATGGCTAAGGAAACTGAGGCACAGAGAGGTTGTCACCCACCTTGTTAATGGCAGATGTTGGCGTTTGAACCCAGGCAGCCTGCTTCTGCCGTTTGTATTCTTAATAGACATCTGTATTCGTTTTTCTTGAGATGGAGTCTCACTCTGTTGCCCAGGCTGGAGTGCAGTGGCGTTCTCTCGGCTCACTGCAAGCTCCACCTCCCAGGTTCACACCATTCTCCTGCCTCAGCCTCCCAAGTAGCTGGGACTACAGGTGCCCACCACCACGCCCAGCTAATTTTTTGTATTTTTAGTAGAGATGGGATTTCACTGTGTTAGCCAGGATGGTCTCAATCTCATAGAGAGGTGAAACCAGCTGGACTTCCTGGGTCGAGCAAAAAACAATTTAAATAATTAGGTAAAGAAAAAAGACAAGCTAGAGAATTGTAAACACACCAATCAGCACTCTGTAAAAATGCACCAATCAGCACTCTGTGTCTAGCTAAAGGATTGTAAATGCACCAATCAGCACTCTGTAAAAACACACCAATCAGCGCTCTGTGTCTAGCTAAAGGATTGTAAACGCACCAATCAGCACTTGGTAAAAATGCACCAATCAGCACTGTGTAAAATGGACCAATCAGCAGGATGTGGGTGGGGACAAGTAAGGGAATAAAAGTTGGCCACCCCCAGCCAGCAGCAGTAATCCGCTGGGGTCCCCTTCCACACTGTGCAAGCTTTGTTCTTTCACTCTTCACAATGAATCTTGCTGCTGGTCACTCTTTGGGTCTGCACCACCTTTAAGAGCTATTAACACTCGCCGCGAAGGTCCGCAGCTTCATTATTGAAGTCAGCAGGACCACGAACCCACTGGAAGGAAGAAACTCTGGACGCATCTGAACATCTGAAGGAACAAACTCTGGACACACCATCTTTAAGAGCTGTAACACTCACTGCAAAGGTCCGCGGCTTCATTCTTGAAGTCAGCAAGAGCAAGAACCCACCAGAAGAAATAAATTCTGGACATATCCTGACCTCATGATCCACCCGCCTGGGCTTCCCAAAGTTACCGGTGTGAGCCACCACACCCGGCCAAAGTCTGTATTCTTAATTCTTATTACATAATAAGGTCATGTTAAATAAGAAAACTGGTATAAAATTGTATATATAACATTATCACAACTAGTAAAATATGCAAGCAAAAAACAATTTAAATAATTAGGTAAAGAAAAAAGACAAGAATGAAATATACCAAGATATCAATAGTGGCTATACTGATACAAAAAGGACTGAGAACAATTTTATTTTTTACCCTCTACTTTTTTGATTTTCCAATTTTCCTATTATGGGTATAATAGTTATACTGAAAAACAAATTAATACATTTTACTTTTTATTTTTAAGTGAGTGCGATCAATTGAAACATGGAAATACAATTGCAGCATACTTCCCTCTACAAAAAATAACTTGTACATCTGAATCTTCCATTCAACTTCACCATTCTAGTTCTGGCCATTATTCTCTCCCACCTACTTATAGACTCATATTTATAACCATCCTATATGCTGAATTAATCTTTATTTATTTATTTATTTTGTGTGTGTGTGTCTGAGACGGAGTCGCACTCTGTCGCCCAGGCTGGAGTGCAGTGGGGTGATCTCGGCTCACTGCAAGCTCCGCCTCCCAGGTTCACGCCATTCTCCTGCCTCAGCCTCCCGAGTAACTGGGACTACTGGCAGCGCCACTGCACCCAGCTAATTTTTGTATTTTTGGTAGAGGCAGGGTTTTGCCATGTTGGCCAGACTGGTCTTGAACTCCTGACCTCAGGTGATCTGCCTGCCTTAGCCTCCCAAAGTGCTGGAATTACAGGTTTGAGCCACCGTGCCCAATCTGGATGAATCTTTTAAAGGCAATGTTTTCTTTATATCCCTTCTCTATTCAAGAGATTTCTGTCTTCCTGTTACTCATGGAATTCCACTCAGGCTCTTTAGCCTGGCATTAAATTTGTCCGCAAGCTGGCCCTAACCTGCCCTGCAACCTTTTCTCCCATTTTTTCCCTGTGTGTTTCCCATGATCCTATCAGTTTTATTTCGTTTCCTTTGCCTTGGTCTCTTCTGACTCCATGTAGCTCCTCAGGTGGCGAGGTAGCCCTGACAGAGGTGCATCAGCAGCCTGCGCCCAACTTCTGGAGTGTTTTGGATTGGCTTATGCTTCTCAGGGACCCACATCCACTGGCCTGGTCAAATTTCCTGGGCTCCTGTGAACGGCCCTGCCCAGTAGCCTTCCCTGGCGGTCAGTGTTGGGAGCCAGGGAGCCAGGAGGGAGTCAGGAGGGAGCCTTCCTTCCAGAGCATTGCCAACCCTCTTCCAGACTGTGATTTGCCTAGTTTGTGGGTTCGTTCTGCTCTTTGTGTTCTATTCTTCTTCATGTTTTTCTGGCAGAAATGATGGCTTGGTGTTGTGCACAAGTCTAGCCAGGTTCAAGCTGGATCCTTCCCCACCCTCTTGACTTATGTATGAGACTAACAACTCAATTTCCGAAGCACAGGACTCTGCTCATTGAGTTGGACCTTAACCGAATGACCTGACCGATGCCCAAGGACACTGGGTCCTAGAAATCGCAGGACTTGAGCTACTTAAGTGTCCGCGCTGAGCCCAGGCTCTGCTGCCTCAGAACCTCTCTTCCAGATCTGCCCCATCACCCTGCCAGCCTGCATTGCCAAAATCGCACGTCAGGTGACTGGGAGCTTTTCTGAGATTAAGGTTTCTCCCAAAATATATCCTCCTCAATCTTTCCTGCCCCTTGAGCCTTGGATTATGTTGTTCCTTTTGCTCAGAACTCTCCTATGAACGCTTATAATGTTTCTGCCTTTCTTTAAAACCCCTTTGTTTTGAGACAGGGTCTCGCTCCATCTCCCAGGTTGGAGTGTCGTGTTGTGATCATGGTTCACTGCAACTCCAAACTCCCAGGCTCAAGCCATCCTCCCACCTCAGCCTCCCAAGTAGCTGGGAGCACAGGTGGCATGTGCCACCAAACCCAGCTAAGTTTTCTTTTTTTTTTTTTTGTAGAGATGGGGTCTCACCATGTTGCCCAAGCTGGTCTTTTTTTTTTTTTTTTTTTTTTCTGGAGACGGAGTCTCGCTCTGTCGCCCAGGCTGGAGTGCAGTGGCCGGATCTCGGCTCACTGCAAGCTCCGTCTCCCGGGTTCACGCCATTCTCCTGCCTCAGCCTCCCGAGTAGCTGGGACTACAGGCGCCCGCCACCTCGCCCGGCTAGTTTTTGTATTTTTTTTAGTAGAGACGGGGTTTCACTGTGTTAGCCAGGATGGTCTCGATCTCCTGACCTCGTGATCCGCCCGTCTCGGCCTCCCAAAGTGCTGGGATTACAGGCTTGAGCCACCGCGCCCGGCCCCCCAAGCTGGTCTTGAACTCCTGGGCTCAAGTGATCCTCTTGCCTTGTCCTCCCAAAGTGCTGGGCATGAGTCAGTGTGCCTAGCCTAAAATACTTTTTTTTTATTGTGGTAAAATATACATAACATATAATTTACTATTTAAATTATTTTTGTCCAGGTGCAGTGGCTCACGCCTGTAATCCCAGCACTTTGGGAGGCTGAGACGGGTGGATCACAAGGTCAGGAGATCGAGACCATCCTGACTAACATGGTGAAACTCCATCTCTACTAAAAATACAAAAAATTAGCCGGGCGTGGTGGTGGGCGCCTGTAGTCCCAGCCACTCGGGAGGCTGAGGCAGGAGAATGGCGTGAACCCAGGAGGCAGAGCTCGCAGTGAGCCGAGATCGTACCACTGCACTCCAGCCTGGGCCACAGAGCAAGACTCCATCTCAAAAATAATAATAATAATAATAATTTTTAAGGCAGGGCTCAGTGGTTCACGCTTATAATCACAGGGCTTTGGGAGGCCAACGAGGGAGGATTGCTTGAGGCCAGGAGTTCAAGACTAGCCTGGGCAACATAGCAAGACCCTGTCTCTATTATATATAAAAATTAAAGTAAAAAAAAAAATTAGCTGCCGTGGTGGTACCTGTAGTCCTAGTTACTCAGGAGGCTGAAATGGTAGGATGGCTTGAGCCCAGTAGTCCAAGGCTGCAGTGAGCTATGATCACGCCACTGCACTCCAGCCCAGGCAGAGTGAGATCCTTTCTCAAAAAAAAAAAAAAAAAAAAAAAGGAAAATTAATCATTTTAAAGTATATAACTCAGTGGCATTAAGTACCTTCACAATGTTACACAACGAACCTTCACCATATTCATTTCCAGAACTCTTTCATCATCCCAAACGGAAACTCTGTACACATTAAACAATAGCTCTCCATTTCCTCTCCCCACAGCCGCTGTAACCTTTAATCTGCTGCTGCTGCTGCTGCTGTTGTTGTTGTTGTTGTTGTTGTTGTTGTTGTTTTAAAGACAACCTGTCCCCCAGGTTGAAGTGCAGTGGCTTGATCTCGGCTCACTGCAATCCCTGCCTCCCGGGCTCAAGTGATCCTCCCGCCTCAACCTCCCAAGTAGCTGGGACTACAGGCACACACCAACACGTCTGGCTAATTTTTGTATTTTTCATAGAGATGGGGTTTCACTGTGTTGTCCAGGCTGGTCTCAGACTCATGAGCTCAAGCAATCTGCCCGCCTCAGCCTCCCAAAGTGCTGGGATTACAGGCATGAGCCACCATGCCTGACCTTTAGTGTACTTTTCATTTCTATGAATTTGCCTACTCTAAGTACCTCATCTAAGTGGAATCATACAATATTTGTCCTTTTGTGTCTGATTGTATTAGGGTTGTCCAGAGAAATGGAACCAATAGTAGATAGATATATAGATATAGACCGAGACAGAAAGAGGGAGATTTTTTATGAGGAATGGGTTCATGATCTTATAGAGGCTAAGAAGTCAGCTGTTTGTAAACTGAAGACCCAAGAAAGCTGATGTGTATTTCCAAACCAAATCTGAAAGCCTGAGAACGAGGGGAATCGATGGTGTAAAGTCCAGTCTGGAGTCAGGAGAAAGACCAATGTCCCCTGATGCTCATCCCAGAATAGACACCCAGCAAATATTTAATGTATTGAATACATAAATGAGAAGTTAATGAGTGACTCTAACAAATACAAATCAGAATCTTTCTTTTTTTGACATTTTTATTGAAAGCGCCTAGTTTTTACTTACTAATTTCTAAAATTTTATTATTTTTAAAACTCTTAAGCATGTGTATATTATCTGATGTCCTTTTGCCAAAAATAATAATCTATTGCAATCCTATAATAAGCTAGATATTATCTAATTATTCTATTAGGCTGAAATAAGCCAATGTTTGTCAGGAGGAAAAACTGACCCATGTAAGTGTTTATTTCAAGTTCTTAACTACGGATATCTGATCTTTGAGAGTTGCTGGTTTTAATTCTCATGCATCCTTCTGAGAAGTCACATTCCCAGAAGTTATTTAATTATGGAAAATGAAGAAGCCATAGGCTTATAGCATGAAATTCTAAACCTTGCCTGACATAAATGTTGCTCAACAAAAGTTTCGTATTTTGCAAACCAAGTGTTCCTCAGTAACACTCAACTACATAAGTTAAACATTTGTTTATGCTTGTTAGAGAGCTAATGGCATAGAAGAAAGAGGAGAAAAGTAAGGAACATATAATAATAACTGGAAATGTACATTATTTCATGTCTTTTTTAATTCTATGATTCTTTTGAGCTGAAAAACTAAATGTGAAAAAGCAATCCAAAAAACAGTCTGAAATATGTTAAAAGTGAAGACAGAGATTTATATTGGAATACTCACCTCAGTCTTAACTGCGCTGTCTTCACCACAATTCTATAATCATCTCATAAACTCCAAGCAAAGACCAAACGTTCCACTGCTTTTCTCAGCAAATACAGAGGCCTGAAATGTATCATGCAAGATATTACACTGCCACCTGCTGGTACTCCATCAATATGCATGGGAAAGAAAGGATCCAACACGGGACCTTTTCCTCCTCCTTTCTCCCTTAGGGGTAATCTCCCAGAGGAGACAATAGTAAACTAGAAGAAAGAGAACGTGGAGGCCATTTTTCTTGGTCCTGGCAGTATAATTCAGCCTCCGAGATCTAGAAAGATTATATATAGAGAGAGAGAGTCTCGCTCTGTTGCCCAGGCTGGAGTGCAGTGGCGCTAACTCTGCTCACTGCAATCTCCGCTTCCCAGGTTCAAACAATTCTCCTGCCTCAGCTTCCCGAGTAGCTGGGATTACAGGTGCGCACCACCATGCACGGCTAATTTTTTTGTATTTTTAGTAGAGACGGGGTTTCACCATGTTGTCCAGGCTGGTCTCGAACTCCTGATCTCACGTGATCCGCCTGCCTCAGCTTCCCACAAGTGCTGGGATTACAGCGTGAGCCGCTGCCGCTGTCTAGAAAGATTCTTAAGTAAACAACAATATACTCTAACACTATTGAGTGGTACCACATTCCTCTAAGACTTGGAGAATTCGAAAAACAAATCCAGTTCTAGTCTCACAGCATTGACATTAGAGTTTCCAGAGAAGGGGTGTGGGACATGGGAATATGAGTCAAACTATAGAATATTACTTCACCCTTATAGTCAACATTGTTTCATCTGCAGCTCTTCTGTAAAACAGGATTAGCTGTAAGGCATGAAGAGCTTTTCCATCTTGAGTCCACCTGTGTGACTGCCAGAAAGGAGCTTTGTGCAGTTAAGAGGTCATTCTGTGGGAATCAGAGACAGATGTTAGACCTGTGCTATCCAGTACAGTAGCCACTAGCCACAGGTGGCTACTACGCATTTGGAAAGTGGCCAGTCTCAACTGAGATGTGCTGTAAGTACAAAACACTCAGTAGATTTCAAAGTCTTCGCATTAAAAAAATATATAAAATATCTTGTTGGTTATTTATATTGATTATATATTGAAGCGTAATATTTGGAATATGTTGAATTAAATAAAATATATTATTAAAATTAACTTCTTCAGTTTATTTATTTTATTTATTTATTTTTTTGAGACAGAGTCTTGCTCTGTTGCCCAGACTGGTGTGCAGTGGCACCATCACAGCTCACTGTAGCCTTAACCTTCTGGGCTCATGTGATCCTGCCCCCTCAGCCTCCTGAGGAGCTGGCACTACTTGTGCACACCACCATGCTCAGCTAGTTTTTGGTTTTGTTTTTGTGAAGATGGAGTTTTTGCCATCTTATCTAGGCTGGTGTCGAACTCCTGAGCTCAAGCTATCCACCCGCCTCAGCCTCCCAAAGTGCTGGGATTACAGATTTGAGCCACTACTCTAGACTGTTTAATTTTTTTTTTAATGTGGCTGCTAGAAGATTTGTAAATTACATATGTGGCTCACATTATTATTCTGTTGCACAGGACAGGGTTTGACAAACAATTATGACTATGGTTAATTGAGTGCTTACTGTGTACTAAGGGTTACCTAGTGGGTATACCATGCCAAGAGTTTTGTGCACACTGGTTTTTCATTTAATCATCATAATAGTGTATTAAAAATGTATTATTATCATTTCAATTTCACAAGTCAGAAGACTGAAATTCAGAGAGAATAAAGACTAAGTTACCATAGTTGGTGAGTGACAATGCCTGGACTTGAACCCAGATGCTTACAAATCCAAAACCAAGGATCTTATCCACAAGGCATGCAGTCTTCCAACAGGGCTCTCTTTGGCCCTACCTCTATTGAGGTCCTTTTCATGCTCCTGTTCCGTGGCTTTGTCGTAGAGTATTTTCCCCTCTCCATAAGATCATCTTGCTGTAAATTCTATAGTCAGGTAAAAAGAGGTTTCTCTCCTTTTCATATTTTCCTAGGCCCATATTAAATAACAAACTTAGAGGTGGAATGGTATATACGGGTAGAATTCTTTCCGACTTCTTCTAATTTTTGTCCGTCTTGGCTTTCAGTGTCTCAAAGTATAAACTTTCTCAGACATCATAAATCCTTGAGAAAGTGCCCTAAGATGTTTTAGACAAAAACAGATTTTCCAGATTTGCCTGGAATTTTTTTAGCTTTTTGCAAAGAAGGAGAGTTCTGTTTATACAAAAGCACTGGCAAAATTTCTGAGTCTCAAATACTTCTGTTATTTGGGTACATGGCGGCTATATGTGCACACAAACACATACACACTCATGCGTTTGCACAAACACAGAAAGCCACGTATAATCTCTCTTACAAGGAAATTAGGCTTTTGATCTTTTTGGTTTTCATGAGGCAAGTTACCAATTCTAAAGCAAGTAAGAGTTGTTATTTCTGGAGTAATTATTCAGGAATGAATAAATGTGACCTCTCCTCCATGTGTAATTACTTCCTGCTTTGCCTCACATTGCTTTGATTCTCTCCAGTTGCGAAGGGTCAAGAAATTTTTAGCGGTGGCTAGCAGAACAAAATCCAAATAAATTATATGTTAAATAACATAGTTTTTTAGTGTTAGCAGAAAAAGCAAAGGCTAGGTTTTGGAAAACTTAGCCATCCATCCACCCATCCATCCATCCACCCATCCATCCATCCATCCATCCATCCATCCATCCATCCATCCATGTATCCATCCATCCATCCACCTGTCCATCCATCCATCCACCTATCCATCCATCCATCCATCCATCCATCCATCCATCCATCCATCCATCCATCCATCCATCCATCCATCCCATCCATCCATATATTCATTCATCCACCCACCTATCTTTCCATCCATCCATCCATCCATCCAATCACCTATCCATCTATTCATCCATCCATCCATCCACTCACCCACCCATGCCAGGTATGGGGAATACAGATGCAACAGTAAACAAACAGAACTCAACCGTGACCATATGGAGCTTGTACTCTTGTGGGAAAGGCAGGCAATAAACAAGTTAAAAACTTAATTGCAAAACCAAACTCTGTAAAATGTTTTAAAGAGGGTTATTCTGAGCTAATATGAGTGGCCATGGCCCAGAGAACACAACAGTCCCAGAGGTCCTGAGAAAGTATACCCGAGGCAGTCAGATTACAATTTGGTTTTACACATTTCAGGGAGGCAGAAATTGCAGGTAAAATCATAAATCAGTACGTGGAAGGTATACATTGGTTCAGCCTAAAAAGGCAGGCCATCCCGAAGCAAAGGACTTACAAGTTATAGATGGGTTTTAGGGATTTTTTAGTTGGCAATTGGTTGAAAGAGTTAAGCGGTGTCTAAAGAGTTGAAGTCTTTAGACGAATGCCTAGCATTGCCTTCTACTGACTTCAAGTTAAGATAAGGAAGTCTGCTACCTGTCATGTGATTCTATACCAGCGTCAGGTTGGAAAGTAAGCCACATTATACCAGGCTAATTTGAAAAACAAAAACAAAAACACACATTTAATGAGATTTTGTGGTTTGTAGGGCATGACTTAACCCTTGCCTTGCATGGGCTCAGGTCTTGTTTATAACTTAGTATCGTATTGCCACAGAGTCCACTCTGTCAGTCTTATAATCCCTATTTTAACATTAACACTGGTCCGTTGCATCTAAACTCCAAAAGGGAGTGGGTATAACAAGGCATGTCCAGCCTCCCTTCCCATCATGGCCCAGAACACAGTTTTTCAAGTTTCTCTTGGGTGCTCTTGGCCAAGATGAGGGTCTGTTTAGTTGGTTGGGGGGGTTTCGGATTTTATTATTAGTTTACAGAAGCAAATAAAAACTATACATTGAAATGAGTCTTATGAAGGAAACAAACAGGGTGCAGAGATAGAGGACAACCTGCTTTAGAGAAAGTGGTCGGGAAGGCCTTCAGCTTATTGGGAACTGGTGAAAGGCCTTCAGCTCACTGGGAACAAGTAAAAGGCCTTTAGCTCATTGGGAACTGGTAAAGGAAATGATTCAGCAGCCCAGGCAGAAGGAAGCACAAGCGTCAGAAGCACTTGAACCAGAGCAACTCCATTTTGAATAGGGGCTGGGTAAAATAGTGCTGAGACCTACCAGGCTGCATTCCCAGGAGGTTAGGCATTCTAAATCACTGGAAGACATAGGAGGTCGGCACAAGATCCAGGTCACAAAGACCTTGCTGATAAAACAGGTTGTAGTAAAGAAGCCGACTGAAACCCACCAAAACCAAGATAGTGACGAAAGTGACATCTGGTCATCCTCACTGCTCATTATACGCTAATTATATGGTATTAGCATGCTAAAAGACACTCCCACCAGTGCCAAGACAGTTTACAGATGCCATCGCAATGTCAGGAAGTTACTCTATATGGTCTTAAAAGGGGAGGAGCCCTCAATTCTGGGAATTGCTCACCCCTTTTCCAGAAAACTCATGAATAATTCACCCCTTGTTTAGCATATAATCAAGCCCAAGGCACTGCTCTGCCTTTGGAGTAGCCATTCTTTATTTCTTTACTTTTTTAATAAGCTTGCTTTCAGTTTACTCCGTGGATTCCCCTCCAGTTCTTCCTTGTGTGAGATTCAAGAACCCTCTTCATGGGGACTGGATCAGGGCCCCTTTCCGGTAACACAAGCATAGCAATTCTGAAGTTATCAAGAGCACACAGCTTTGGCGAAAGGACAGTGAACAGTGACAGAATGCAGCAAGCTAAGATGAGCATGTGGGAGATACGTGGGCAGAAGCAGTTAGCACAGAGAGATCATCCAGGGATTCTCAGCAGAGTGAGGAGTTGGGTTTTTGTTCAAAGCTCACTGGAGAGCTACTGAGAGGTTCTAAGGAGAGGAGTAACATGTTCTGATTTATATCTTTTTGAAAAGTTACTCTCACTGCTGGGTAGAAAGCAGATTGAAGAGGTAGGAGGCAAAGTTAAAAGTGTTTCCTGTCATTGAGTATTCTTTTATCTCCTGACATTCCTGTTCTCCAGAATCATGCTATTGACAATTTCGTGTTCCCCTTCAATTCCCAAAATGTTCCGTCCTTTTTACAGGTTAAAATTTTGTTTATTTTCTTTCTTGTTACTTTTGTTTGTTTGTTCTCTGACTGCATTTCCAGAATCTTAAAGCTCCTGAGAATAATGTTTCTTTCTTCAGGGCATCCTAAACATCTGGATAGGATGGAATAACCAAGTGTAGCCCTGGCCCAGGTGTGCTTATAGCACCGAGGACTCTGTCCTAGGCCCCACATCTGCTTGGAGACCCATAAAACACTCTCCAGGAAGCATTTCACTGCTTCTTTACTTCTAAGCTCTGTAGTTTGTCAGCAAAGGTCTTTCCACAACAATGATGAAATACTGCGTGTGCCTCCCTGACAAAAGTCTCAGGACACACCCTGCCCTGCCTTAGGGATGGGCACTGACTCTCTCTTAAGCTCAGCAAGCTCGCACAAGCCCTGTCACTGATCTCCACGGGGCTCACTTGGCTATTTTTCTGAGCTTCTCAAGCAATGTGCTGACCTTGTCTCCTGGGCTGCTGGGATGTCTCGGCTGCCTTGTGCTCCTGGCTGGACATTCTCGGATTAACATTCCTGTACCACCTCTTTAGGACACATAAGTTCACTTGGTGCAGGGCAGAGGCACCTTTCTCAATGAGTGAAAATGCCTCTCATCCTGGAGATCTTCCATTTGCCCCTCCAGACCCATTTGCCACCCTTATGAACCCTCCTCTGAGTCCATAGGAGGCTCTCTGTGGGCACTACACAGTTGTCCTTTAGCATCGGGCTGGGTTAGGCCAATGAAGACCCCAACAGATCAAAGGGAGCAGACTGAGGTCAGAGTTCTTATTCCCCGACCGAGCACAGTGACTCATGCCTGCAATCCCAGCACTTTGGGAAGCTAAGGTGGGATGACTGCTTGAGCCCAGGAGTTCAAGATCAGTCTGGGCAACATACAGAGACTCTGTCTGTACAAATAATTAAATTAGCTGGGCATGGTGGCACCAACCTGTAGTCCTAGCTACTTGGGAGCCTGAGGTGAAAGGATGGTTTGATCCTGCAGTTGAGGCTGCAGTGACCCATGATTGCACCACTGCACTCCAACCTGGGTGACAGAGAAAGACCCTGTTAGAAGAACAAATGAAAAAAAGGAAGAAATGGGGGTGGGAGGGGAGGGGAAAAAAAGAACAGAAGGGAAGGGAAGGGAGAGGAAGGGGGAAAGGAAGGAGGAAGATAAGGGAGAGGAAGGAAAGAAAAGGGGAGGGGAGGGGATGATTTTTTTTCTTTTTTTTTTTTTTTTGAGACGGAATCTGGCTCTGTTGCCCAGGCTAGAGTGCAGTGGCGCGATCTCGGCTCACTGCAAGCCCCGCCTCCCAGGTTCACACCATTCTCCTGCCTCAGCCTCAGGAGCAGCTGGGACTACAGGCGCCCGCCACCACGCCCGGCTAATTTTTTGTGTTTTTAGTAGAGACAGGGTTTCACCGTGTTAGCCAGGATGGTCTGGAGCTCCTGACCTCGTGATCCACCCACCTCGGCCACCCAAAGTGCTGGGATTACAGGCTTGAGCCACCGCGACTGGCCCGGGGAGGATTATTTTTTAAAAGTAATTTTATTCCCTCCACTTCCTCCCTGAAGGTTGCTCTGGGGGTTGCAACCCATCCTGCCCCACAGCCCCCTCTACAAGGCTGTCTCTAGTTCTGCACCCTCCGCTTCCCCCTCCAGGCTTAAGGACAGTAATGTACCTCTGTTGTTACAGGTCCCAGGATTCCCTATTCCTCACCATCTTTGTCCCTTTATAAAATGCTCCTAAAATTATCCCAGTTTTAATATGCCATCTCTTTCCTGCTAGGACCTTGACGGATACAACTCTCTCCTTGAGAGTCCTTCTGGCCCTCCCACTGATGGGACATAATGACATCTGACCTTCAATTGAGAGTGACTCACATCTCACCCCATCCCATTCCTCCTTTCAGCAGGAGAGTCCTTCCCGACAGGACCACACTTTATGTCTCCCCAGTCTTTAGGACCGCTTAATTCATTCCACGGAGGACCGCGCCATGTCACACAAAGCCTCACAGAGCAGGCAAAGAAGCCCCCTCAACCACCACAGACTACATGTGCTATTTATGAGCTCTCCTTGACAATTACATGACAATGAATGAAGACAAACATTTGGGGGTGTACTACTACACAAAGAGATGAAAAGATGGTGAACCACATTATTAAAGAATAATAATAACAATAGTGTTCATTACATGTATACTGTGTAGTAGGTGCTTAGTCTAAGCATTTGTCATGTATTAACTTCTTCAGTCTTCACAACTATCTTACGAGACAGAACTGTTGTCACCCTCATTCAATAGGTGAAGAACCCTAGACACAGAGAGGTTGTGTAACTTACCCAACTTACCAAGGCTGTACAGCTAGTAATGGCAGATATGAACCAAGGCAATTTGGCTATAAAGTTGATGCTCTTAAGTACAATACTGTAAATAATTAAATTCTGTGAAATCTTAGTAAGGGGTCCTGCCTTCAATGCTCAGAATTGGCTTCATATTCCTTATTATGGGTTTTGGTGTCCCTTGTTATGAAAATATTGGTAAGGAGCAAATAAAATAAGTACTGGAAACCTAGACTGCTTAAGACATCAAAAGCACAATAAGAGATTTTAAAATACAATCAATGGCCAAGTGCTGTGGCTAATGCCTGTAATCCCAACACTTTGGGAGGCAGAGGTGGGTTGATCACTTGAGGTCAAGAGTTCGAGACCAGCCTGACCAACATGGTGAAACCCCATCTCTACGAGAAATACAAAACTTAACCAAGCATGGTGGCACACACTTGTAATCCCAGCTACTTGGGAAGTTGAGGCAGGAGAATTGTTTGAACCCCTGAGGCAGAGGTTGCAGTGAGCCAAGATTGTGCCACTGCACTCCAGCCTGGGCGACAGAGCAAGACTCTGTCTCAAAATAAAAATAAAAATAAATAAATAAATAAATACAATTAAATACTGTGACATTAGAACACTAGATTTGAGCAAAAGGCATACTTTAAATTCTTGTAACCAGTGATTTTGATAAAACAAATTTAGGTTTAAAATAAGTTGTTGATGCAGTTATTAAATCACGTAGGATGTTCATCTTTTTTTTTAAAGCATAGAATTATTTATAGTAATGATCCCAAATTTTTAGTGCAACAACCAGCGGGGCTTCATCAGATATAGAGATTCCTGGGCCCCACACAGAATTTCTGAAAAGAAATCCCTAGGGCATCATAGTAGGTGCAATAATGGCCCCTCACAGATGTTCGTCCTCAAAATGCATGAATATATTATATGGTAAAAGGGACTTTGCAGATGTGATACATTAAGGATGTTGAGATGAGGCCAGGCATGGTGGCTCACACCTGTGATCCCAGCATTTTGGGAGGCCGAGGTGGGTGGATCACCTGAGGTCAGGAGCTTGAGACCAGCCTGGCCAACATGGTGAAACCCCGTCTCTACTAAAAATACAAAAATTAGCCGGGTGTAGTGGTGGGGGCTTATAGTCTCAGCTACTTGGGAGGCTAAGGCAGGAGAATCGCTTGAACACGGGAGGTGGAGGTTGCAGTGAACCGAAATCACGCCACTGCACTCCAGCCTGGGCAAAAAAAAAAAAAAAAGGATGTTGAGATGAAAATATTCACATACATTAACTGGGTGGGACCAATGTTATCACAAGGGTCTTTATGGGTGAACAAGGGAGGCAGGAAGGTCAGAGGCAGAGAAAGAGATGTGAGCATGAGGATGGAAGCAGAGAACAGAGAGATGCAACCTCCAGCAAAGGAATGTCAGCAGCCTTTATGAGCTGGAAAGGCAAGGAAGCAGATTCTCCTCCAAACCATCAAGAAAGCAGACCCCCTGACCCATTTCAGACTTCTGACTTCTGGAATTGGAAGGTAATGAATTGCTGTTGTTTTAACCTACTAAGTTTTCTTCATTACAGCAGCAACGGGAAACTAACAAAGGGGTCAGTTCAGAAATCTGCATTTGTAACAAATCCCCTAGGTCAGGGGTCCCCAACCCCTGGATGGGTAGGAGTCCGTGGCCTGTCAGGAACTGGGCCACACAGCAGGAGGTGAGCAGTGAGTGAGCAAGTGAAGCTTCATCTGTATTTACAGCTGCTCCTCATTGCTCGTATTACGGCCTTAGCTCCATCTCCTGTCAGATCACTGGCAGCGGCATTAGATTCTCATAGGAGCACAAAACTTACTGTGATCTGTGTGTGCTAGTGATCCAGGTTGCGCACTCCTTATGAGAATCTAATGCCTGATGATCTGTCGCTATCCTTCATCACCCCCAGATGGAACCGTCTAGTTGCTGAAAAGTAAGCTCAGGGCTCTCACTGATTCTATATTATGGTGAGTCATATCATTATTTCTTATATATTACAATATAATAATAATAGAAATAAAGTACATAATAAATGTAATGTGCTTGAATCATCCCAAAACCATCCCCAGGCCATGGAAAAAATGTCTTCCACAAAACTGGTCCCTGGTACCAAAAAGTTTGGGGACCTCTGCCATAGGTGATTCTGCAACAGTTTGGTCTTTGAAGAACTTTGCCTTATAGGAATAGCCTAGATACAGGCCTCTGACAACAGAACTAGAAAAGGGATTGATGCTCATCTAGCATTTCCTCTTTAAAATGTGTGCTTTTAGAAATCTTATAAAAATAATATACTTGTCAATTGTTTTATTTATTTTGTTTTAAAAAGCCATTGGTTTACCACATATATTAGTAATTGATCATGAAATAGTCATGAAAGGAAGTATAGTTGAAGTAGAAAAATCATGGCATTTCCAGTCAGCGGGGCCACGACCACCCATCACTCCTGAGCCGTGTAAGCTTGTGCAACTGTAATAGATTTGTTGCCCAATGCAAAGTGAACCAACATACCAAGATTTCCGGGGTCACAGCAGAGAAAGAGTTTAGTAATAATAATCATAGCCCCGCTGGATGAGAGGATGGGAGCAAACCTCAAATCCACCTCCCCACGAGGTTCGGGTATGGGGTTTGTAAGGGGTCTAGATGGGTGATGGGCTAAAGTATGGGGGTTGCTCATTGGTTGAGAAGTGAGGGGTGGAGTCATGGGGCAGGGAGATGAAGAGCATTCCTGTGCTGAGTTGGCTCCTTGATGGGGGTCTTCAAACTGGATGGTGTCAGCTATTTTGCTGGAATTCAGGGTCAGAAAAAATATCTTGAGCAATTCTTAGGTAAAAAGGTCCAGTAGCAGCCAGGAGTGGTGGCTCACACCTTCAATCCCAGCACTTAGGGAGGCCAAGGCAGGAGGATTGCTTAAGGCCAGGGTTTCAAGACCAGCCCGGGCAATGTAGGGAGATCCTACCTCTACAAAAAAAAATTTTAATTAGCTGGGCATGGTGGCACACACCTGTAGTACTAGCTACTCAGGAGACTGAGGCAGGAGGATTACTTGAATCCAGGAGTTAGAGGCAGCAGAGAGCTATGATTTCACCACTGCACTCCACCCTAGATGACCAAGTGAGACCTTGTCTCTAAAAAACATATAAATAAATAAATAGTCCAGTGCCAAAGCTTCTATCTATAGGGACAATGGGGAGCAGGTGGTCAGCATGCTACGTGCCTCTCGGATAGTTAGCAGCTGCAGGGAGGTGGTTTGAAGTGTACCAGAACACCCTGGCCAAGGCCTAACTATAATTCTGCCTAGAGCTGGCTAATAATTCTCATTAACCCTGTGATGGCTGCTTCACTTCACTTTCATGAGCTTCAGATTTCCCATTTGTCAACTCTAGGATAATATCATCCCAAATAGGTATACTTCAAAGAGCCTGGCATAGCAGCTGTCATTGTTTAATATAACCCACCTTATTAATAGATTAGGAACAAAGTCGTAATCTCCATTGACACAGAAAAGGCATCTGAGAAAATAGAACATTCCGTTTTTTTAAAAAAAAAAAAGTTAAATTAGAAATTGATGGAAAGTTTCTCGTAATAGATGCTCAGGAAAATTTTAAGTTCCATCTGTTCTCCATCTTTCCTTCCCCTTCTTCTTTCCAGAAATAAAATGACAAAACACTAATAGGATTCTATGTATGTGAGTCTTTGTATAATACGATGGTTTTATTATTTCCTTTGTCATTTGTTTCCTGAGATGGAGTCTCATTCTGTTACCCAGGCTGGAGTGCAGTGGGGTGATCTCAGCTCACTTCAACCTCCGCCTCCCAGGTTCAAGTGATTCTCCTGCCTCAGCCTCCCAAGTACCTAAAATTACAGGTGTGAGCTACCACGCCCGACCAATTTTGTGTGTATTTTTAGTAGAGATGGGGTTTCCCCATGTTGGCTAGGCTGGTCTCGAACTCCTGACCTCAAGTGATCCGCCTACCTTCACCTCCCAAAATGCTGGGATTACAGGCATGAGCCACGGCACCCGGCCAAGATGTTAAGATCAGACATTCCCAATCTGTTTCTACAGAGCCCCCAAGATGATGATGCTAGCTACCTCCACTTTGCAAAGTGAGGTGCCAGGACATGCAGTCAGAACTTGCAAAGCAGATATTTAAAAACAGTTTTGTTACCCTTAACCCAGCTCCCCAGATCCCACCTGGAAGTTATAAAATATTTGCACTTAGAGATTAAACAAAATGTCTCTGGAGGGTATGACTGATGTGCTGTGAACGTCTCCCCACCACATGGGAAGCTTGACAGCTGTCCCCTACAGATGGAGCTTGATGTGTGCTTCAAAAGTAATCTACAGGCAACCGCGTGGCTGAAAATCCTTGGCAGGGGAAGAGGTAAGTTTGGGAAGTGCCTGTGCGCCCTCTAGTGGCAGATCTAAAGGGAGCGTGGCCAGATGTGGCCACGCAGAGCCCACCTGGGGTTGTCTTAAACTCTTTGGGGCCAGGAGATCTTAACAGAGGGAGGCTGAAACTGTCCTCCCAGAATCAGAGACTTGAGATGCAATTCTGCTTGAATCTAGAGAACAGCTGGTGAGAGGGGGCTCTGAAGAATCCACAAGTTACCCCACAGAATGGGCGTGAGCAGATGGTGTGGGGGATGGGAGAATAAAAGCGTTTTCAGATCACACCCCAGGAGTCTTGCTTGTTCAACATAATGACTTTTTTTATTTTTAACTGGTGTAAAGGGAAAGTTATATAATATTATTAAAATTTTTCAGAAAAAAATCATAGTCTGAGGAATCTTTTTTTAATTTCTGGGAAAATGTAAACCCTATTTAATTCACCCTGTGACCCATGCAGAAGTCATTTGTTCACATTTTTTATACTCACATTTGTAGATCCTTTTCCTTTCCTCAGAAGGAAACAACTCAAGTGATTTTCTAATTGTAAAAAAAAATTCACCAAGTATAGAAAAAGTCTAAATAAGAAAGTAAAAAGGCTGGGTGGAGAGGCTCATGCCTGTAATCCCAGCACTTTGGGAAGTTGAGGTGGGAGGATTGCTTGAGGCCAGGAGTCCAAGACCAGCCTGGGCAACATAGCAAGACCCCCACCCTACTAACAAAATAATAATAGAAGTAAAAATACCTTATAACCTTAACTCTCAGTGTTAAATACTGGTAACACCTTGCAACATTTTCTTTTGTTTTGGGGGGTTGTTGGGGTTTTTTTGGTTGTGGTTGTTTTTTGTTTTGGTTTTTGTTTTTGAGTCTTGTTCTGTCACCCAGGCTGGAGTGCCGTGGCTCGATCTCGGCTCACTGCAACCTCTGCCTCCTGGGTTCAAGCGATTCTCTTGTCTCACCTCCTACGTACGTGGGATTATAGGTGTGCGCCAACACACCTGGCTAACTTTTATATTTTTAGTAGAGACAGGGTTTCACTGTGTTGGCCAGGCTGGTCTTGAACTCCTGACCTCAAGTGATCCGCCCACCTCCACCTCCCAAAGTGCTGGGATTACAGGTGTGAGCCACTGCATCCAGTTGAATTTCTCAGATTCTAAAGTGATTATAACAGATTTTGGAGAAAAATAGCACGTTAAATATATACGTTGATTTTCTGGTTCACTCTGTCTTTGTGTGCTGGCTTATGACTTACTCTGGCCACATACTTTATGGCAGAAAATGCCCACTGTTTGCTCTCACGTTTATATGGTACAGATACAAGTCACACAAACAAATTAAACACATTTCTGTTTTCTTTTTATCTTCCACTTTCTCCTCCTCCTCCTCCTCTTCCTTCTCTTCCTCCTCTTCCTTCTCTTCCTCCTTTTCCTTCTCCTCTTCCACTACTTTTCCTTCCCTGCCTCTCTCCCTCTCTCTCTCTTTTCCCAATTTAAATTATCAACAGGTGATTCTGGCAAGCCTCATTTGAGTTAAGTGCCCACTTAGTCAGAAAATCAACCAGGATGCCGGAGGCCCCCTTGTGCATTGTGAGGGGTAGGTGGAGTGGCAGAGGGCATTTAATTTGGGAATGAGGCAGACGTTCCAGAACTCGTCTGCTATGAGAGCAGAGTGACTTGCACTTGACTGATGCTCAATATTTTCAATTGATTTGAACCAAGTTGAGAGTTCGCAAGAGTTTAATAATTCCCACGATGATCTAATTTCCGGATCAATTTCATTTTGAACAGTTATGTAATAGGAATACTAAATAATCAACTTTTTGCCGGGGGGGACATTGTTGCGTTCTGTCACCCAGGCTGGAGTGCAGTGGCACGATCTCGGCTCACTGCAACCTCCACCTCCCAGGTTCCAGCGATTCTCCTGCCTCAGCTTCCCGAGTAGCTGGGACTACAGGCGTGTGCTACCAAGCCTGGCTAATTTTTTGTATTTTTAGTAGAGATGGGGTTTCATCATATTTGCCAGGCTAGTCTCAAACTCCTGGCCTCAGGTGATCCACTTGCCTCAGCCTCCCAAGAGTGCTGGGATTACTGGCGTAAGCCACCACACCCAGCCAATAATCAACATTTAATGCAACTATATTCATGTCATCATTTTCACCGCTCATCATCCCAAGTTGTAACTAAATACTAATACAGTGATAAGTGAAAGTCTACGTACTTCCTTGAAACAATTCTTAGAATATTCAGTGAACAAAACCAAATTTCTTAGTTCTTGGAAAAGAAAACAAAACAAAACTTCAGAGTTTGTTAGGAAATTTGCAAGATTCTTGGCGTTCAAATCGCTCGCACAAAGCGATACTGGGATGAGTCAAGTATAATTGAATCAGGAACATATGGATTAAATTCTCCCTTAAATACACATGGATATAAAGACGAGGAGAAAGAGAACCTGCCAAGTGTGTTACCAAAACAAAATGCTTTCAAAATAACTTGAGACAGTCAACAGACCACAAACACAGCTGTGTTCTCTTATGTCTAAAAAAAAATGCATTTTCCCTTCAACGTCTTGATATTTTAATTAGATTTTTGTTGAGTGCCTCTGGCGTGTTAGGCACCTCAGAGGGCCCATCAGGTCATGTTTCCTATTTGGGAATGTGAACTCTTTTTTAAAAAATTTAAACTTTCAGCCGGGCGCGGTGGCTCACGCCTGTAATCCCAGCACTTTGGGAGGCCAAGGTGGGCGGATCATGAGATCAGGAGACTGAGACCATCCCGGCTAACACAGTGAAACCCTCTCTCTACTAAAAATACAAAAAATTAGCTGGGCGTGGTGGCAGGCGCCTGTAATCCCAGCTACTTGGGAGGCCGAGGCAGGAGAATCGCTTGAATCCGGGAGGTGGAGTTTGCAGTGAGCTGAGATCACACCACCGCACTCCAGCCTGGGCGACAGAGCAAGACTTTTGACTCAAAACAAAAAACAAAAAAAAACAAAAAAATTCAACTTTTATTTTAGATTCAGGAGGTACATGTGCCGGTGTGTTACCTGAGTATATTGTGTGATGCTAAGAGTTGGGGTATGATTGATTCAGTCACCCAGGCAGTAAGCATAACACCCAATAGGTAGTTTTTCAACCTTTGTACCCTTTCTCCCCATTCCTGCTCTATTGGATCTCAGTATCTATTGTTGCCATCTTTATGTCCATGTGTACCCAACGTTTAGCTCTCACTTATTAGTGAGAATGTGTAGTATCTGGTTGTCTGTTCCTGCATTAATTCACTTTGGATAACGGCCTCTAGCTGTATCCATGTTGCTGCAAAGACATGGTCTCACTCTTTTTTATGGCTGCATAGTATTCCATGGTGTATATGTACCACATTTTCTTTATCCAGTCCACTGTTAATGGGTGCCTAAGTGGATTCTATGTCTTTGCTGTTGTGAATAGTGCTGCAATGAACGTCCAAATGCATGTGTCTTTATGGTAGGACAATTTATTTTGGGCAGGAGTATATACTCAGTAATGGGATTGCTGGATAGAATGGTAGTTCTGTTCTTAGTTCTTTGAGAAATCTCCAAAATGCTTTTCACAGGAGCTGAACTAATTTACATTCCCACCAACAGTGTATATGCGTTCCATTTTCCTCTGTATCCTCACAAACATCTGTTATTTTTTTACTTTTTAGTAATAGCCATTCTGATAGCTATTCTGCCTGGTATGAGATGGTATTTCATGTGGTTTTGACTTACATTTCTCTGATGATTAGTGATGTTGGATATTTTTTCATGTTTGCTGGCTGCTTCTTTGTCTTATTTTGAGAGTGCCTTTTCATATCTTTCACCCACTTTTTTTTTTTTTTTTTTTTTTTTGAGACATGGTCTCACTCTGTTGCCCAGGCTGGAGTGCAGTGGCACGATCATGATTCACCATAGCCTTAACCTCCCAGGCTCAAACGATTTTCCCATCTCAGCCTCCTAAGTAGCTGGAACTATAGGTGGCTATACATCTGGCCAATTTTTAAAGTTTTTTGTAGGAATGGAGTCTCCCTATGTTTCCCAGGTTGATCTCAAACTTCTGGGCTCAAGCAATCACCCCACCTCAGCCTCCCAAAATGCTGGGTTACAGGCATGAGCTATTGTGCCTGGCCTGCCCACTTTTTAATGGGACTGTTTTTTGCTTGTTAATTATTGAAGGGCCTTATATATTCTGGATACTAGACCTTCGTTGGACGTATAGTTTGTGAATATTTTCTCCCATTCTGTAGGTTGTCTGAGGAAACATGAACTCTTAATGAAATGATAAGCATCATTCTCTTCCTGGTGTTAAAGCAAGCCAAATATGACCTGAGAAGGACTCTGTACTCTTTTTTTTTTTTTTTTTTTTTTTTTGAGACAGAGTTTCACTCTTGTTGCCTAGGCTGGAGTGCAATGGCATGATCTCAGCTCACTGCAACCTCCGTCTCCCGGGTTCAAGTGATCCTCCTGCTTCAGCCTCCCGATGGAATTACAGGCATGAGCCACCACGCCTGGCTAATTTTTTGTATTTAGTAGAGACTGGGTTTCACCATGTTGGTCAGGCTGGTCTTGAACTCCTGACCTCAGGAGATCCACCCACCTCAGCCTCCCAAAGTGCTGGGATTACAGGCGTGAGCCACCACGCCCGGCCAGGACTCTGTACTTCTACATTTGAGTCCTTGTGGATGAACTGTAACCTAGCTTAATAATCAGACAAGAATGAAAACCTAACTTAGGTGTATGCACCTGTAACAAATAACTGAGTCATGGCCAATCCCAGCAGCTGCACTTCCACCACTCATAGACTGCTAAGTGTTCAAACTGTGTTCAAATAAGGCAAATGCCAACCTGTAACCAATCCAGCTGTTTCTGCCCCTCACTGCCGATTTCTACGTGTCATTTCCCTTTTTTTGTTCATAAACCTTCTTCCACTATGTGGCTGTGCTGGAGTCTCTGTGAATCGGCTGTGATTCTGGGGCTGCCCGATTCACGAATCATTCATTGCTCAATTAAACTCCTTTAACTTCAACTCAGCTAAAGTTTTTCTTTTATCACTGGTTTTCCACATCTATTTGAATAGTTACTTTGAAGAATCTGTGCAGCAATAGGCCTTGCTCTCAGCCTTGCTTCTGCAGTGGATTTTTACGGCCTTAACTGATATGACGGGAGTAAACTTCCTGGAGAGGGTGCGCTTGGATTTGGTGTTAACTAGAGAAGTGGTGGATGGCCAGCAAGGCTGGGCCACGTGACGGGAGGAGGAACCAATACCAGTTTTACAGACACCGATTTCTTGGGCTGTTTATGGCCACGACAAGGCAATCAGCTTTGCTGATTCATGTTGCTTTTTTCTTTCATTTTTTTAAGAACAGAGTTTTCACAGTCTGGGCAATTTTAGGAGGTTCCAAATTTTTCCCATCATTTCCATATTTGTGTTTGAACAGAGTAAGTGATGAAGTGGGTCAGGTCACAGATGAGAATTATCCAGCTCTTCTGGGTTTATACATCGGTGATGTGGGGCCCCCCCAGGCAGAGGGGAGCCTCGTCAAAGCAGCTTTCTGAAAGTGGAGTTCCTTACTTCATTGTACTCCCTGTGATCACCAGGTTCCTGATGGCAACCATTCATCAGGATCCTCCAGGTCAGATGCTTCTAGAATAACATCTCAGGGTGTTCATTAACGCTGAAGTTTGCAAAGGCAACAAAAGATGAGTAGATCACAACTGATCACTACATCACATTACACAATTACAATTAATAGAGTTTTTACTATACAGGAAGCAAGCAGAAGCTCACATACCTAAGTACAGCTGGCAGGCAGCGGGGCCTAGAAAGCAGCTGGAAACCCTTAGTGAGTATGGCTAAGAGAACAGTTTTCTTCTCAACCAAAATCCTTTCCCTGCTCTTTCCAAGCTCTGCTAATACTTGTCTGCCTACTCCTTATTGCATCTGTGTGGAGGTGTCACTGCCTCGCATCGAAGTCCTAACTACTATTGGCACAAACATTTCAGCCCGTGTCTTATCAATTTCCCAAAAATCACAGTTGACATAGACTGTATCAGTGACATCCCAATGCTATCCCCAGCATATTGCTCTCTATACAATGACTTTCCGAAATGCATTTCAATAATCCTCTTAATCTGGGACAGTTTTTTCTTTCCGTCAGAGAGGGCTACACACTGGCCAGTTGCGATCTGAGGGCTCTGTGCTCTGTACAGCTTGTTCTGCTCCCATAGGTTTTGCTCATCCTGGAGCAATGAACAGTATGATCATAGAAAGAGTAACTTCTTGAACTGAAAGTAGATTGTTCCCCATCAACATGCCTCTTGCCCTGCTTTTCACACTGTGGGGCAGTTTCATTTGAAAAATATTTATGAGGTGCTTGTTACATCTGGCTAGGTGCCAGGGAGATAAAGAGGAACAGGGCAGGGCACGGTGGCTCACGCCTGTAATCCCAGCACTTTGGGAGGTTGAGGCGGGTGGACCACCTGAGGTCAGGAGTTCGAGACCAGCCTGACCAACATGGAGAAACCCTGTCTCTACTTAAAAAAAAAGAAAATTAGCCAGGCGTGGTGGCGCATGCCTGTAATCCCAGCTACTTGGGAGGCTGAGGCGGGAGAATCGCTTGAACCCGGGAGGCACAGGTTGTGGTGAGCCAAGGTCGCGCCATTGCACTCCAGCCTGGGCAACAAGAGCAAAACTCTGTCTAAAAGAAAAAAAAAGGAACAAGACATGGTGGAGGCGCATATGACCTAATGGGGAAATAAGAAATGCGTAATTAGCACAATACGGTCAAAGTATGCTGTTGATGCTGTGTATGCACAGAGGAAGGGTTGTAGCCAGTTGTGCTGGGGAAGGAAGGGAGGTATATTAGTTCCCTATGTGTCATACAAAGAATCACAAACTTAGTAGCTTAAAGCAACACACATTTATTTTCTTACAGTTCTGCAAGTCAGGAGCCTAAATGGGTTCCATTGGCTAAAACCAAAGTGTTGGCAAGGCTGTGCACCCCTGGAGGCTTTAGGGGAGAATGCATTTCTTGCCTTTTCCAGCTTCTAGAGCTGCACTCCTTGGCTCATGGCCCCTTCCTCCATCTCCAATGCCAGCATCTGCAAATCTCCCTCTGTTCCAGCTCCACATCATCTTCTCCTCTTCTGTGGAGTCCGAGTTCTTTCTCCCTCTCATAAGAACACTTCTGCTTGTATGTAGTGCCCACCCAGGTAATCCAGGATCATCTCCCCATCTGAAGCACTTCACAGCTGCAAAGTCTCTTTTGCAATATATAGTAACATTCACAAATTCGAGAGATTGAGACCTGAATTTTTGGGGAGCCATGAGTCAGCCTTTCCAGGAGGTAATGTGAGGGACACAGGCACAGCATTTCTGACAAGAGGAACAGCGTAAGAGGGGACAGTGGCATGACTCAGTACAGAGCATCCAGAACCAGTGTAGCTTAGAGTTGTGGGAGCATCAGGTATGAGGCGGTGGGGAGGAGCCAGGCTGCAGAGGGTGTCACGGGCCATGCTAAATCATTTGGGTTTTATTTCATAGGTTCAAAGGAGTCCTGCAAGTTTTGTAAGCAGGGCAGTGATGTGGCCAGCTGAGTGGTTAAGAGAGATCATTGTAGGGGATAGATTCAGGCAGGCAGATACCACTGAGAGATCATGAGAGTCAGAACCAGGATGGGGATTAAGATGAGAAATGTGTTAAATAACAAAAGAAGTTTTCCAGGTGACATTAACAGGAATCATCACTGATTAGATGGTGGGGTGAAGGGGAGAAAGGAATCTGGGATGATCTCAAGCTTTTTTCCTGGGTAGACAGTGGCCCATTAAATGTAATAAGTACAGGAGAAAAAAAAATATGTTCAAGGAAGGAAAAACTGGCATTTAGTTTGAGTCTGTAGAATTTGAAGATAACTTGTGGACAGGATTGGCTTCTCTGGGTGTGTGACTTGTGCAGGCACTCAGAGCCCAAACTTAGCCCCAACTTAGGAGAGGTCCCCAACTTAGCTAATGCTCCGCTATCACCATCTTGAAAATCTTAGTTTCTTAACAAAGGGCACCATATTTTTACGGTACACTTGGTCCCATAAATTATTGAGTCAGTTCTCCCTGTGAACGATCTAAGAATCCAGGCAAGAGCCTTGGTCTTCAGAGGAAGTTTTCAGCAGAGGTTCCCTTAAGCAGACTTGTGGACTCAGCACCTCCCGGATAGACTATTAACTCTCTCTGGGCTGCAGTAACTCAGGGCTTTCGCAATTAACCACTTCAAGTGCAACAGTATGTGCCATAAGAGAAAGTCGCATATCCCGAATTAAAGGGCCTCAGCTCTGATGCTAACAGAAGTTAAATATCTGAGCCTGAAGGCTTTTTAGGTGAGTAACTTTGGTGAGCAGAGGAGCTAATTCTTACGAAACTTGTTAATTCCCCTAGACTGAATACTAACACCTCCCAAGGTGACAGGAGAGCAGAAATTCACATTCAGAGGTGAAGAGCACTAGATTTATCTTGGTGTGAACTGGAAAGTTCCTAGAATAAGGGGAGGAGGTACTTTCCCCCTTCCCTACTGTATTAGTCCATTCTCACGCTGCTAATAAAGACTACCCAAGACTAGGTAATTTATAAAGGAAAGGTTTAATTGATGCACAGTTCAGCATGGCTGGGGAGGCCTCGGGAAATTTACGATCATGGCAGAAGGGGAAGCAAACACGTCTTTCTTCATATGGTGGCAGCAAGGAGAAGTGTAGAGCAAAGGGAAGGAAAGCCCCTTGTAAAACCATCAGACCTCATGAGAACTCACTATCATGAGAACAGCATGGGGGTAACTGCCTCCATGATTCAATTACCTCCCAGTGGGTACCTCCCACCACAAGTGAGGATTATAGGCACTACAATTCAGGATGAAATTTGGATGCAGACACAGCCAAACCAAATCAGCTACTCTACCCTAGGCTGCTGGCTCCTCAGCCCTCCTTACTCTTACACCAGTTGGTGGAACTAAGTTTGCCTTTCTTTGCAAAATCAGGCTTTCTGGCATTCTCAGAGCAAGTCCTAGCAGATGAGCACCCCTGCTTTAAAAGGCCAATGCCAGACCTGGCACAGTGGCCCATGCCTGGAATCCCAGGGCTTTGAAAGGCTAAAGTGGGGGCCAGGTGCAGTGGCTCACACCTGTAATCCCAGCACTTTGGGAGGCTGAGGTGGGCGGATCACGAGGTCATGAGATCGAGACCAGCCTGACCAACATGATGAAACCCCATCTCTACTAAAAATACAAAAATTAGCTGGGTGTGATGGCAGGTGCCTGTAATTCCAGCTACTCAGGAGGCTGGGGCAGGAGAATTGCTTGAACCCGGAAAGCGGAGGTTGCAGTGAGCCAAGATCGTGCCACTGCACTCCAGCCTGGTGATGGAGCGAGACTCCGTCTCAAAAAAAAGAAAAAGAAAGGCTGAAGTGGGAGGATCACTTCATCCCAGAAGTTGGAGGCTAGAGTGAGCTGTGATTGGGCTGCTGCCCAAGAGACAGCTAATAGTCTAACCAGGAGATGCTGAGTTCATGTTTCTGCTTAAGGGAAAACTTCCTTTGAAGACCAGGGCTCTTAGCTGCACTCCAGCCTGGCAACAGAATGAGAACCTGTCTCTAGTGGGGGGAGAGAGAGAGAGAGAGAGAGAGACAGACAGACAGACAAAAAAGTCGATGCCTAAGTATCCAGCCCCATTTCTGCTTTACTTTAATATTAAAATACATTTCAGTGCTGGGGGCAGTGGTTCATGCCTGTAATCCCAGTACTTTGAGAGGCTGAGGTGGGCGGATCACCTGAGGTCAGGAGTTCGAGGCCAGCCCGGCCAATAGGGCAAAACCCTGTCTCTACTAAAAATACAAAAATTAGCCAGGCACGGTGGTGCATGCCTGTAATCCCAGCTATTCAGGAGGCTGAGGCCGGAGAATTGCTTGAACCCAGGTGGCAGAGGTTGCAGTGAGACGAGATCAAGCCACTGTGCTCTAGCCTGGGAGACTCCGTCTCAAAATACATTAATTAATTAATTAAATACATTTCAGACTCTTTTCCAGCTTTGAAATTATGGGCTTATGGTTTTGGTTCTGATCCAGCCTTAATTAATTTTCTGGACTTGATCTTCTGCTTTCTGCACGTGCTCCAGTCAGTCCCACCAGAAGCTCCAGTTTGCAGTTTGAGTGACATGATGCCAAAGGATGGAAACATAAGGGACCCATGAGACCACAGAATGTTCTTGTGAGCCAAGATTGTGCCACTGCACTCCAGCCTGGGTGACAGAGTGAGACCCTGAAGAAAAAAAAAAAAAAAAAGAAGGAAGAACGAAAAAAGAAAAGAAAAGAGAAAAGTTGCTTAGAGCAACAGGAGATAGGATTTTCTTAAGGGATATTTTATCCAGGCATGGTGACACTAAAGATTTACTTTTAACTCACATGAGATTTACTTTTAACTCATATTTACTTTTAACTAAAATATGGGCATCTGCCAGACGCAAGAACTTTCTTCTGTGAACAATCAGCAGAACCAGTTTCCTAAACCAGTTGGTCTTCCTCTTGGACACACAGGAGGGCTACATTTCCTGGTGTTCTTGCATCTAGGTGGAGCCAGGTGACCAGTGCTGGCAAATGGGATGCAAGCAAGAGCGATGCCTATCATATCTAGGCCTGGCCCCTGGACTTCCCACTCCTGCCCTCTGCACTGGCTCTCTCTCTCTCTTCCTTGTCCACTGATGAGACACAGAGATCCCATAGTGGAACCAGTTTTGGAAAGCCTGGCTCCTTGATGAGTTTGTGGGGACCCACCCCTCACTCCCAATGGACAGCAATGTGAGAGGGAACTAATTCTGTTGTATGTAGTCATGCATATTTCAAGAATGTTTGTTATAGCAGTTAACTTACCCCAAATAATACAGAAAGTATCAGATTAAACTCTACCAACCATTTACTTTTGGGGATCCCCTATGAAGACTGTGCAAACAATTTCCATTCTATGAATATGCCTTTTTTTTTTTTTTTTTTTTGAGACAGAGTCTTACTATGTCACGTAGGCTGGAGTGCAACAGTGCAATCCTCGTTCACTGCAGCCTTGAAGTCCCGGGCTTGAACAGTCCTCCCATCTCAGCCTCCTGAATAGCTGGGACAACAGACATGTGCCACTATACCTGGCTTTTTTTTTTTTTTTTTGGACACAGGGTCCTGCCCCGTCACCCAGGCTGGTCTCAATGAATATGCTCTTCTTAAAAGCAAAGTAAAACTCAGTTGAATCATTTTATACTTCAGTAATTTACCTTTTATTTCCTGTGACTACAGCTTATTCTGATGAGGCTTTGTGCTTTCTGAGACTAGCCCTCGTCACTCACGGGGCATTTCTGCTTTGGAAGCATCGCAGCTCTCTGGCCTCTGGAGAGTGGGCCGGTTGTCCAGAAAACTGATCTCAACCAGTACATGTTTTGTTTTTATTTTTCAAAATTAAAAAAGTTTTCTTTGAAATAGCTTCTTTTTAAAATGTAAGTACAATACACTTTTTTTTTTTTTTTTTTTTTTTTTTTTTTGAGACAAAGTCTCACCCTGTGGCCCAGGCTGGAGTGTAGTGGCACGACGGCGGCTCACTGCAAGCTCCGCCTCCCGGGTTCACGCCATTCTCCTGCCTCAGCCTCCCGAGTAACTGGGATTACAGGCGCCCGCCACCACGCCCAACTAATTTTTTTTTATTTTTAGTAGAGATGGGGTTTCACCATGTTAGCCAGGACGGTCTCGATCTCCTGACATCCTGATCTGCTCGTCTCGGCCTCCCAAAGTGCTGGGATGAACCATCGCACCCAGGCGTGAACCTGTGAACCACCGCACCCAGCCTTTTTTTTTGTTTTGTTTTTGTTTTTGTTTTTTGAGATGCAGTCTTGCTCCGTCACCGATGCTGAGTGCTCTGCTCACCACCAACTCCACCTCCCAGGTTCAAGCGATTCTCCTGCCTCAGCCTCCCAAGTAGCTGGGACTACAGGCACCCGCAGTGACGCCTGGCTAATTTTTGTATTTTTAATAGAGACGGAGTTTTGCCATGTTGGCCACGCTGTTCTCGAACTCCTGACCTCAAGTGATCTGCCTGCCTCAGGCTCCCAAAGTGCTGGGATTACAAGCATGAGCCACTGCACCTGGCAAAAACTGCTTTTTCTTTTTTTTAAGTTATTACAAGCAAACACTGTTCTGAACATTCTTGTACAATCATCTTTGCGTAATGGTGGAATTATCTTCTAGGGATAAATTCCTAAAAGTGAGAATGATATGCATATATTATATTTTGATAAATATTGCCAAACTACCCTATAAAAGTATAACAATGTGTAGTATCACCAATATTTTATGGTACTGTTCATTTTACCAGATATTTGCCAACAATGGGTTTTATCCAAAGTATTTATCATGGCAAATCTGATATGGGAAATGCTCTTCTGATTTATTTGCATTTCTTTGCTTTTCAGAGAGATTGAATATAGTCTCATATCTTATTGGTAAATTTCCTATTCATGTCTTTTGCCCATGTTTCTCTTGTCTGTCTTATTATTTTGTAAATGCTCTTTGTATAGAAAAGATAATCACCCATTGTCTCTCATATCTGTTGCAGATTTTTTTCTCATTTTCCTATTTTAAACTTTTATGGGTTTTTTTCCTGTATTAAAGATGTTATGCAGACAAACACATCTATCATTTTTCTTGGACTTCTGGATATTATGTGATGCTTTAAACCTCAATTCCATATTTTCTTTCTTTCTTTTTTTTTTTTTTTTTTTTTTTTTTTGGCTTTGTCACCCAAGCTGGAGTGCAGTGGCTCAGTTTCAGCTCACTACAACTTCTGACACCCAGGTTCAAGTGATTCTCGTGCCTCAGTCTCCTGAATAACTAGGATTACAAGTGTGTACCGCAAGGCCCAGCTATTTTTTTTTTTTTTTTTTTTGTACTTTTAGTAGAGACAGGTTTTCCCTATGTTGGCCAGTCTGGTCTCAAACTCCTGACCTCAAATGATCTGCCCGCCTTGGCCTCCCAAAGTGCTGGGATTACATGCGTGAGCCACTGCACCTGGCCTGTGTTTTCACCCTGTTGGCCAGGCTGGTCTGGAACTCCTGACCTCAAGCGACCCACCTGCCTCAGCCTCCCAAAGTGCTGGGATTACAGGTGTGAGCTACCACGCCCGGCGCAGGTGTATCTTTATGATACTGAAGATGCATGAGAAGGGCTTCCTGGACAGGGTTCAAAGTTCAAAACGAGAATTTGGATCTGCGCCTGGTCCCACATTAGTATTGTTTTGTTTTGCTGTTTAAGAAGGGAAACCACTTCGACTGCGTCCTCTCCTTCATCAATGCCTAGTGGCAGGTGCAACAAAACAAGTCCGAGAGCTGGCTTCATACACAGGAAAGAACACCGTGTCTCCTGCTTCTGGCCTCCAGCTCCACACGATCAAAGAAACTGCCCCCGCAATGAGCTGTAGACATGAACTCTGAAAACACAGTCCTCATGTGTTTGGAATTTGTTCCTTTCAGTGGGTTCTTGGTCTCCCTAACTTCAAGAATGAAACTGAGGACCCGCACAGCAAGTGTTACTGTTCTTAGAGATGGTGTGTCTGGAGTTTTCTTCAGATGTTCAGATGTGTCCGGAATTTCTTCCTTCCGGTGGGTTCGTGGTCCCACTAACTTCGGGAGTGAAGCCACAGACCTTCGTAGTGAGTGTTACAATTCTTCAACCTGGCGCCTCCAGAGTTGCTTGTTCCTCCCAGTGTGTTAAAGGTAGGGCGAACCCAAAGAGCAAACAGAAGCAAGAGTCATTGTGAAGAGCCAAAGAACAAACACGCCACATCGTGTAGGAGAACCAGAGCGAGTTGCCACTGCTGGCGCGGGTGGCCTGCTTTTATTCCCTTATTTGGCCCCACCCACATCCCGCTGATTGGTCCATTTTACAGAGTGCTGATGGTCCGTTTTACAGAGTGCTGATTGGTCCATTTTTACAGAGTGCTGATTGGTGCATTTACAAACCTTTAACTAGACACAGAGTGCTGATTGGTGCATTTACAATCCTTTAGCTAGATAGAAAAGTTCTCCAAGTCCCCACTGGACCCGGAAGCCCAGCCAGCTTCATCTCTTACTCACACATGGGTGCTCTTAGGGAAACAGCCATGTCTGGGTTGATTATGATGTGGGGAAAATTGGCCTTCGTGGCCTTCTTTCTCTCTCTCTCTCTCTCTCTGTCTCTCTCTCTCCCTGTCTCTTTCTCTGTTTGTCTCTCTCTCCCTTTCTTTCTCTCCCTGTTTCTCTCTCTTTCTCTCTGTCTCTCTCTCCTTTTTCTCTCCTTCTCTTTATCTCTGTTTCTCTCTCACTGTTTCTGTCTCCGTCTATGTGTGTGTGTGTATCTCCTCTTTCTCTTTCTCTGTCTCTTCTCTTTCTCTCTCTATTTCTGTTGATGTCTCTTGTCTCTTTCATCTCTTACTCTGTCTCTCTCTCTGTGTCTCTCCCTTTCTCTTTGTCTCTCTCTCTACTTCTCTTTCTCTCCCTCTCTCTCCCTCTCCCTCTCCCTCTCTCTGTTTCTCTTTCTCTCTGTCTCTTTATGTCTCTGTCTGTCCCTCTCCTTTTTCTCTCCCTTTTTTTGTCTCTCTGTTTCTCTCTCAGTCTCCTTCTTTCTCTCCCTCTCTCTGTCTGTCTCTGTCTCTCTGTCTGTCTCTGTCTGTCTGCACTCTGGCATCTCCAAACCTGCCCACCTCCTCCAGCATCTTGCTCTCAGCTAACTGCTATAAAACAACTCTTAAGACTCTCCCTGGTAAATGTTTAAGAATCTATTCTCTCTTCAGAGGTACTTGCAGGATTTTCTATATACCTGTCAGAACCTGTTAGTGAGAGACACTGCTTCCTGCCCAGAGCATCACCCACCTTGACAGCTACCTTCTCCAAGGAGAAAAACACCTCGAAAAATCACTGTGTACATTTTTATGCCCAATGTGGTTGATGCAAGGAGAATTCATCTTATTAAATGTCAGATATGCAAATTCTTCTTAAAGAATCATGCCCAGAAATTGGGCTCGGCTATTTAATGCCATCTGAGTATGATCTCCCAGGAGGAGCAAGAGTGTCTTCCTGGTTATTTTGATGGGGAGAGGGAAATGAATTTGGACAAAAACTAGCAGTTGTGGGAGCCGGTGGATTCTGCAAAACAGAAAGTAGGAAATAAGGAGAGTTGGGAAGAGCCCAGGACGTGGAGTGATAGAAATTATGGGGTCTGCTTTGCAGAGGAGAAAACAGAAGAATGAATGAATGAATGAATGAATGAATGAATACGATTATGAAGTGATTTCTCTGGGAAGAATTCAGATGATGGCTAAATTATATTTGCCTGAATCCAAAATGTTAGATCTTGGACTAAAAGAGAGGAGGAGTTGGGTGTGGTGGCTTACACCTGTAATCCCAGCACTTTGGGAGGCTGAGGCAGGCAGATCACTTGAGGTCAGGAGTTCAAGACCAGCCTCGCCAACATGGCAAAACCCCATCTCTACCAAAAAAAAAAAGAAAAAAAAAAATTTAACAAGTTAGCTGAGCTTGTTCACACACACCTGTAATCCCAGCTACTCAGGAGGCTGAGGTGTGAGAATTGCTTGAACCTGGGAAGTGGAAGTTGCTGTGAGCCAATACCAAACAACTTCACTCCAGCCTGGGCATCAGAGGGAGACTCTGTCTCAAAAAAAAAAAAAAAAAGAGAGAGAGAGAGAGAGAGAGGAGGAAGTGGGGGGGGTGAACAACCCAAGAGATCAGAGTCACGCAGGATCCAGTCATTGGAAACTTCCATGCCTAAAAACAGCTTGCGAGGGCCTTCATCATTTGCTCCCAGTTTATTTTCTCTCTCCACTCACTGCACTGCAGCCACACCTACGTTTTCTTTTCTTTTCCTTTCCTTTTTCAGAGGCAGGGTCTCAATGTAGTCCAGGCTGGAGTGCAATGGCTCAGTCATAGCTCACTGCAGCCTTGAACTCCCAGGCTCAAGCCATCCTCCAACATCAGCCTCCTGAGTAGCTGGGACTACAGGTACATGTCTCCACGCCTGGCTATTTTTTAAATTATTTTGTTAAAACAGAGTCTCACTATGTCGCCCAGGCTGGTCTTGAACACCTGGCTTCAAACGATCCTCCCTCCTCAGCCTCCTAAAGTGCTGGGATTACAGGCATGAGCCACTACATCTGGCCCACAGCTGCTTTTTCTTTTCTTTTCTTTTTTTTTTTTTTTTTTTTTTGAGACAGAGTCTCTGTCACCCAGGCTGGAGTGCAGTGGCGCCATCTCGGCCCACTGCAAGCTCTGCCTCCAGGGTTCATGCCATTCTCCTGTTCCAGCCTCCCAAGTAGCTGGGACTACAGGCACCCACCACCACGCCTGGTTTTTTTTTTTTTTTTTTTGTGTGTGTGTGTGTGTGTGTGTGTGTGTATTTTTTTGTATTTTTAGTAGAGATGGGGTTTCACCATGTTAACCAGGATGATCTCGATCTCCTGACCTGGTGATTCACCCACCTCAGCCTCCCAAAATGCTGGGATTACAGGCGTGAGCCACCGCGCCCAGCCCACAGCTACTTTTTCAAAGGCTTCAAAACACAACTCGTGGTCATGCCTCTCGGTCTTTGTGTAATCCATTCTCCTGCCTGAAATGCTGTCCTTGGGCTGGCTCTCTGAGCTCCTGAGCATCCTTTAAGAGTTAACCAAAATATCCCTGCCCCTGAGATGCTTCCCTGACCTGTGACTGCTCCTCCCCGCCAGGCATTCTATTTCTGCTGTGCTTTCAAAATACTGAGTACGTAGGTCTATTAATATTTAGCACTCTTTATTACACTGTTTACTTGGTTTATTTGATGTAAGCTCCTTGACAGCAGGGAGCACACATGTTTTCTCTTGGAGTATCCAGCCCCTGGCATAATGCCTAGAAAGCAGTGAATGTCAGTAAATTCTCCATAAATAAGAAGAAAAGAATAGGAAGAGAAGGGAGGATGTTTCGTTGACTTGATCTGATGAAAATTATGATACATACCTTTCATTTAATTCTGTGGAGTTGATACTCAGAGAGTCCTGGCTATATTCTTATATTTTGATATAGTAAAAGACAAAATGCTGGGAAAGAAATCCAAAGAAGAAGAGGGGTCATTTGGCTTTGAATTGCAGGGTCCCCATATCCAGGGGGAGAAATTGTGTCCTCTTTCGCAAGGTGGTGTTAGTGAGAAGTTACGTAAGAGAAGAATTGACTGATCGGCATGAAGACACCTGCATTGTTGGCACTTTTAGTACAAACAGTCCTAAGAGTCTAGGTGAAGCATCTCTGTGAATACCTTGCTCAAATGCCGAAGGCTTTCCCACCCTTCCCACAGACAGGCAAGGCAGACCATTCCCAGGAATCAGAGCAGCTTGCGCATTCCTGAGAAGTAGCCCTGGCATGCCGTCGCTAACGCTCAGCTGAAAATCGGTGGTTCTTGCATGGGCTTGGTGGCTCACGCCTGTAATCCCAGCACATTGGGAGGCTGGGGCGGGCGGATCATCTGAGGTCAGGAGTTCAAGACCAATCTGGCCAACATGGCGAAACCCCATCTCTACTAAAAATACGAAAAATTAGCCAGGCATGGTGGCAGGCGCCTGTAATCCCAGCTACATGGGAGGCTGAGACAAGAAAATCACTTGAACCCGGGAGGTAGAGGCTGCTGTGAGCCGAGATCATGCCACTGCACTCCAGCCTGGATGACAGACTGAGACTCCATCTCAATAAATAAATAAATGCATTGGTGGTTCTCACCCAGAGAAGACTTTACTTCTTCCCCCAAAGGATATTTGGAGATGTCTGAAGATATCTTTGGGTGTTATAACTAGTGTGTCAGGGGGTTGCCACTAGCATCTAGCAGGTAGAGGCCAGGGATGCTGCTAAACATCCTACGGTGCATGGGATAGCCCCTCTCCCTTTCCCAAATAATTATCTGGCCCCGAATGTTAATAATACTGACACTGAGAAACCCTACTCTAAATGATGTCATGGGAGATGTTACTCATTCTCAGAAATACCAGGACAGAAACTCTCAGCTCTAAAATACGCCACTCAGTGACTTGGGATCGGCACACCCTGAAGCATCCTTAAGCAACCTCAGCAGATTCTGGGTCAGATGATGCAACCACTCCAAATAATCACAGTGGTCATCATTTCCCACTTTCCTCATTTATTTACTCTCATGTGGAGGCCTTGCCTTATGCTCTATTGAGAAATTATTGGCATGTCTTTTTATCTGTCTTACTCTTTTTTTCGAGTTCACCTGCACTGGCACCTGCTCTCACCTCTGTATCTTCAGTCTCCATGGCTGAGATCTCCACTTTAACTAGAACCCATCCTCTCTGGACTCCTCCAAGATCTTGCTCTACCAGTTTTCAGGTCTTTTTACATCCAACTTCTTCAGAATCTTTGGCTCCTTCCCTTAGTCTATAAAAATGCATTAGACTGCATCCTTTAAAAAAAAATAGCTGGGCATAGTGTTTCTCACCTGTAATCTCAACTACTCAAGAGGCCAAGGCAAGAGGATCACTTGAGCCCAGGAGGTTGAGACAAGCCTGGACAGCATAGTGAGACCCCATCTCTAAAAAAATAGTAATAAAGAGTGGAACATTTTAATGTTAATGGGATCTAGCTTATCAATTCTTTCTTACATGGACCGTACCTTTTGGTGTTGCATCTAAAATGTCTAGAGTTGTCTAGATATTATCCTGTGTTATCGTCTAAGAGCTTTACAGTTTTATGTTTTACATTTAGGTCTGTGACTCTTTTTGAGTTATTTTTGTGACGGGTGTAAGGTCTGTGTCTAGATTCATTTTCTGTATAACAAAGAATGTTTCAACATTCCTTGTTTAAAAGACTATCTTTCTCCATTGTATTGCCTTAGCTCTTTTGTCAAAGAGAATGTCTAGGGCCAGGCACAGTGGCTCACGCCTGTAATCCTAGCACTTTGGGAGACTGAGGCGGGCGGATCACCTGAGGTCAGGAGTTTGAGACCAGCCTGACCAACATGGAGAAACCCCATCTCTACTAAAACTACAAAAACTTAGCTGGGCATGGTGGTGCGTGCCTGTAATCCCAGCTACTTGGGAGGCTGAGGCAGGAGACTAGCTCAAACTCAGGAGGTGGAGGTTGCAGTGAGCCGAGATTGTGCCATTGCACTCCAGCCTGGGCAACAAGAGCAAAACTCTGTCTCAAAAAATAAAAGAGAGAGAAAATGTTTACTGTCAAGAGGATAAAAAGACTCTCCACAGATTGGAAGAAAATATATGCAAAAGACATTTCAGATAAAAGACTATTATCTAAAATACACAAAGAGTTGTTAACCTCAGCAACAAGAAACACAAACAGGATTTTTTTTTTTTTTTTTTTTTTTTTTTTTTTTGAGACGGAGTCTCACTCTGTCACCCAGACTGGAGTGCAGTGGCCGGATCTCAGCTCACTGCAAGCTCCGCCTCCCAGGTTTACGCCATTCTCCTGCCTCAGCCTCCAGAGTAGCTGGGACTACAGGCGCCCGCCACCTCGCCTGGCTAGTTTTTTGTATTTTTTAGTAGAGACGGGGTTTCACCGTGTTCGCCAGGATGGTCTGGATCTCCTGACCTCGTGATCCGCCCGTCTCGGCCTCCCAAAATGCTGGGATTACAGGCTTGAGCCACCGCGCCCAGCGACAAACAGGATTTTTAAATGGGCCAAAGAACCAGGCATGGTGGCACGCTCCTATAGTCTCAGCTACTCAGGAAGCTGAGCAGGAGGATCACTTGAGGCTAAGTGTTTGACACCAGCCTGAAAAGCATAGCAAGAATCTATCTCTAAAAATAAAAATAAAATAAAGTAAAATATAAATAAATGTTTAAAAAATATTTTTAAAATGGGTCAAAGACCTTAACAGACACTTCACCAAAGAAGATATGTAAATGGAAAATAAACATATGAAAAGACGCTCCACATCATATACGATCAGGGAAATGCAAATTAAAACAATAATGAGCTACTACAACACACCTATTAGAATGGCCAAAATCTAGAACACTGACAACACCAAATGCTGGCGAGGATGTGGAGCAACAGGAACTCTCCTGCATTGCTGGGAATGCAAAATGACAAACAGTTCAGAAGATAGGTTGGCAGTTTCTCACAAAATTAAACATGCTCTTATTATACATCCAGCAAGCGTGCTTCTTGGTCTTTGCCTGAAGGAGTTGAAAACTTACATCCACACCAAAACCTGTAGACAAATGTTTACAGCATCTTTATTCATAACTCCAACCAAGATGTCCTTTGGTGGGTGAATGGATGAACTGTGGTATATCCAGAAAATGGAATCTTATTTGGTTCCGGAAAAAAAAGAGCTACCAAGCCATGAAAAGACATGGAGGAACCCTAGAAGCATATTACTGAGTGAAAGAAGCCAATATGAAAGACTACATACTATGTGATTCCAACTCTATGACATTCTGGAAAAGGCAAAACTATGGAGACAATAAAAAGACCAGTTGGTTGCTAGGATTATGTTGGAGGGGAAGGAGGAGTGGGTGGGGCACAGAGGATTTTTAGGGCAGTGAAATTGCTCCGTATGACACTATAATGGTGGATATATTTCACTATGGATGTATGCAATCCCACTGAATGTACAACACCAAGAGTGGACCCTAATATAAACTATGGACCCTGCGTGACAATGACATGTCAATGTAGGTTTGTTGATTGTAGCAAATGTACCACTATGAGAGAGGATGTTGATGATGGGGAAGGCTATGCATATAGCCATGGGGCAGGTAGTTGGCATATGGAAAATCTCTGGACCTTCCCCTCAATTTTGCTGTGAATCTAAAACTGCTCTGAAAAATAAAAGCTATTTTTTAAAAAGCTTATCCATGTTGAACTGCTGAAATATAAAATATTTTTTTAAAGACTAGGGAAAGTTTTCTTAATACAGTCTCTCTCAAATTATAACCATACATTCTTCCATCCTTTTGACACCTAATTTATTTCATTTATCTTAACATAATCTCATTGTTAAAAATTTCAAAAAATTTGCAGAAAGCTCAGATCTGCCCATAATTACCCCTTACAGCAACCAGCAACACAGTAACCACTACCAATCAGTCTGAATTTCCTTCTAGACCTTTTTCTGTATATTTATTCACCTATATAATGGAGATGTGTGCATGTGTGTGTGTGGTTTATTCACCCATAAATGGCATTCTCTGTGTATCGTTCGAAATTTTTTTTTCACAAGTTGACTGTTGTTATCTCAGGACTATCCCAGCCCTTTTTTTGCTCTTCCCTGAATTGCAAGGGCTGGAAGTCTGGAAGGAGTACTGACCAGGCTCCCTCGCCAGCATGCTTCTGATTTTACTTCCTTTAATGCAAGAACTTTGCTTGAGATTTGGAAGGTGGAAGAGAAGAACAGGCCATTACTGCTGTAGGAACAGGGGCAGGTTAGCAGGCTTCTGTAGATGGCAGCTGTGGCTTGGGGGCACCCTCCTGTGAATCACCCAGTTGGGTGCTGCAGGTGGCTAGGATCATCTCTGGCAATTTCCTGTGATTCCAAGTGCTAATACTGCCTTTCCTGACTCTTGCTTCTCCAGTCTTTTCAAGAAACAGTTTTGTGAGCCCCCTTATCCCCTAAATTAAAATTTTTCCAGTTTGAATAACCAGAATGATTTCTATTTTCCTGACTGAACCCTGAATGCTAGAGTACTTTTTTCCAGAAATGGTTTCAGAAAGGAGACCCACAGAGAATGGGGATCTAGGATCAGGTGTTTGATCTGAGTAGATTTGCAGGCTGCAATGGCCTTCCTACTGTGGAAAACAGAATGTCCAAGTCCATGGCTTTGAGATGGAGTCTCACTCTGTCACCCAGGCTGGAGTGCAGTGGCACGATCTCAGCTCACTGCAACCTCTGCCTCCTGGGTTCAAGCAATTCTCCTGCCTCAGTCTCCTGAGTAGCTGGGATTACAGGCGCCTGCCACCAAGTCCAGCCAATTTTTGTATTTTTAGTAGAGATGGGGTTTCACCATGTTGGTCAGGCTGGTCTCGAACCCCTGACCTCATGATCCACCCATCTCAGCCTCCCAAAGTGCTGGAATTACAGGCGTGAGCCATGGCACCTGGCGAAGCACTTTTTACATTATTACCTGAAGTTGCTTGAAATTAAGAACAAATTAAGGCCGGGCCCGGTGGCTCATGCCTATAATCCCGGCAATTTGGGAAGCTGAGGAGGGCGAATCACTTGAGGTCAGGAGTTCGAAACCAGCCTGGCCATCATGGTGAAACTCCATCTCTACTAACATACAAAAATTAGCCAGGTATGATGGCAGGCGCCCGTAGTCCCAGCTTCTTGGGAGGCCAAGGCAGGAGAATCACTTGAACCTGGGAGGCAGAGGTTACAGTGAGCCAAGATCATACCACTGCATTCCAGCCTGGGCAACAGAACAAGGCTCTGTCTCAAGGAAAAAAAAAAAAAAGCAAATTAAAGGACTTTGAGAGACCAAGTGGCTGCTGCAATATAATGTTATGATAGACTAAAAGCATGGTGTAGGGGTTGGTTGCTTTGATCACCCTGCAGAATAAAAGAAAGGAGGCCGGGCTCAGTGGCTCATACCTGTAATCCCAGCACTTTGGGAGGCAGAGGCAGATGGATCACAAGGTCAGGAGTTCCAGACTAGCCTGGCCAAGATGATGAAACCCCGTCTCTACTAAAAATACAAAAATTAGTTGGACGGGGTGGCACGCGCCTGTAATACCACCTACCCGGGAGGCTGAGGCAGGAGAATCACTTGAACCCAGGAGGCGGAGGTTGCAGTGAGCCAAGATCGTGCCACTGCACTCTAGCCTGGGTGACAGAGCAAGACTCTGTCTCAAAAAAAGACAAAAAAAAAAAAAGGAAACACTGAGGTCAGCACTTGACATTGTCAGCTGACTTCCTGGACAGAGGACCGGAGAGCATCTATGACTGCCCTAAAGGAGCCTCTGGTCTCCTGTGGCTGTCAGACTAGCACATGTAAAAACCAGATCCAAGGTTTGATCCTAGGGGTTGCAAAATTACAACCTAAGGTGAATTCACTGCTTCTGTAGGTCTTTTTATGCTAGAGTTAGGGACTGATTTAGAAAGTATGGCATCCTAGTGATTACAGTGAGTTAGAATAGGAGGAACCTCACTTTCCTGGTCTGAAGAGAAGCTCCCTCTTGCTCGAAGACTCTTGTAGTGTCCTCATCTGACATAGTTTTTATTTTTATTTTATTTTATTTTATTTGTTGAGATGGAGTCCTGCTCTATCGCCCAGACTGGAGTGCAGTGTTACGATCTCAGCTCACTGCAACCTCTGCCTCCTAGGGTCAAGCGATTCTCCTGCCTCAGCTCCGCGAGTAGCTGGGATTACAGGCGCCCGCCACCACGCCGGCTAATTTTTGTATTTTTAGTAGACATCAGTTTTGGTCATGTTGACTAGGCTGGTCTCAAACTCCTGACCTCAAGTGATCAGCCCACCTCGGCCTCCCAAAGTGCTAGGATTACAGGCGTGAGCCACCACACCCAGACCTGACATAGTTTTTACACAAGAAGATGCCACACTAGCCTTGAGACCCACCCTTCCACCTCTCAAGACCTCCAGACTAACTAAAGTCAGATCCCAGCCAACTTTGGAGGTCAAGTACAGACACTAACCGTGGAGAAGACAGAAGGCACAAGGAAAGAATGCACAAGATTTTTGATGATACAGGCATACTTCGTTTTATTGCATTTTATTGTGCTTCACAGATATTTTCTTTTCCAATAAACTGCAGGTTTGTGGCAACCCTGCATTGAGCAAGTCTATCGAGCCGTTTTTCCAAACAGCAAGTGTTCACTCTGTGTCTCTGTGTCCCATTTTGGTAATTCTCACAGTCTTTCACTTTTTTTAAAATTATAATTACATCTGTTATGGTGGTCTAGGATCAGCAATTTTTAATGTTACTATTCGCATTGTTTTGAGAGGCCAGGAATCATGACCATATAAGACGGCGAACTTAATAATTGTGTGTGCTCTGACTGCTCCACTGACCAGTACCTCCCCAACCTCTCTCCCTCTCCTGGCCTCCCTATTCCCTGAGACACAACAATATTGAAATTATGCCCTGGTGGCGGGTGCCTGTACTCCCAGCTTCTCCGGAGGTTGAGTGAGGCAGGAGAATGGCGTGAACCCGGGAGGCGGAGGTTTCAGTAAGCCAAGATGGCGCCGCTGCACTCCAGTCTGGGCAACAGAGCGAGACTCCGTCTCAAAAAAAAACAGAAAAAAGAAAAAAGAAATTATGCTCATTAATAACCCTACAATAGCTTCTGTGTGTGCAAGTAAAAGGAAGAGTTGTATGTCCTTCACTTGAAACCAAAAACTAGAAATGATTAAGCTTAGTGAGGAAGGTATGTCCGGCTCTTAGTGAACCCATCACATGAATAGTGAACACTATACCCAATAGGTAGTTTCCAACCCTCTCCCTACCCATCCTTCCACCTTTGTAGCCTCCAATGTACATTTTTCCCCTCTGCGCGTCCATGGATACCCGTTGTTCAGCCCCCGCTTATAAGTGACAGACAGTATTTGACTTTCTGTTTCTGACTGATGTTACTTAGGATAATGGCCTCCAGTTCCATCCATGTTCCACAAAAGACATGATTTTATTCTTTTCTATGACTGAGTAGTATTCCATAGTGTCTGCATACCACATTCTCTTTATCCAATCCTCCGTTGATGGACACGTATGTTGATTCCATATCTTTGCTGTTGTGAACAGTACTGCAATAAACATATGAGGGTAGGTGTCTTTTTATACAATAATCTCTTTTCCTTTGGATAGATACCCAGAAGTGGGATTGCTGGATCAAATAGTAGTTCCATTTTTACTTTGCTGAGAAATTACCATGCTGCCTTCCATAGTAGTCATTCTAATTTACATTCCCACCAACAGTGTGTAAGTGTTCCCCCTCCTCCACATCCTCGCCAACATCTGTTGTTTTTAGCCTTTTTTTCTTTTTTTCTTTTTTTAGGAAATAAGGTCTCCCTCTATCACCCAGGCTGGAGTGCAATGGTGCCATTAAAACTCACTGCAGCCTTGAACTCCTGGGCTCAAGCAATCCTGCTTTGGCCTCTCCAGTACACCATCACTTCCAGCTAATTTTTTTATTTTTGTACAGACAGGGTCTCGCTATGTTGGTCAGGCTGGTCTCAAACTCCTGGCCTCAAGAGCAATCCTGCTGCTTCGGCCTCCCAAAATGCTGGGATTACAGGCAGGAGTCACTGTTCCTGGCTTGTTTTTAGACTTTTTAACAATAACCATTATGACTAGTGTAGGATGATATCTCACTATGTTTTTAATTTTCATTTCTCTGATGATTAGTTATCCTGAGCATTTTTTCATATATTTATTGGCCACTTGTATGTCATTTGAAAAAATGTCTGTTCATGTCCTTTGCCCACTTTTTAATGGAGTTATTTACTTTTTTCTTGTTGAGCAGAATTTCTTGTAGATTCTTTCTCAGATGCATAGTTTGCAAATATTTTCTCCCATTCTATAGGTCGTCTGTTTACTCCGTTGTTTCTTTTGCAGAAGCTCTTTAGGTTAAGTTTCATTTGTCTATTTTTGTTTTTGTTGCATTTGCTTTTGAAGACTTGATCATAAACTCTTTGCCCAGGCCAGTGTTCAGGAGAGTCTTTCTTAAGTTTTCTTCTAGGATTTTAATAGTTTCAGGTTTTACATTTAGGTCACGGGTGTCCAATCTTTTGGTTTCCCTGGGTCACATTGGAAGAAGAATTGTCTTGGGCCACACATAAAATACACTCACATTAATGATAGCTGATGAGCTAAAAAAAAATTAAAAATTTTTTTTAAAAATCTAAAAAAAATACTCTTACAATGTTTTAAGAAAGTTTACACATTTGTGCTGGGCCATATTTAAAGCATGCTGGGCCACATGAAGCCCACAGGCTAGGGGTTAAACAAACTTGATTGAGGTCTTTAGCCTATCTTAAGTGAATTTTTATATACATTAAGAGGTAGAGGCCCAGTTTCATTCTTCCGCATGTGGCTGTCCAATTTCCTGGCACCATTTATTCAATAGGGTGTCATTTCCGTAGTGTATATTTTTGTTGACTTTGTTGAAGATCAGTTGGCTACAGAGAGATGCCTTTATTTCTGGGTTCTCTATTCTATTCCATTGTTCTATATGTCTACTTTTATTCCAGTACCAGGCTGTTTTTGTTAATTTGAAGTTAGGTAATGTGATGCCTTGACTCCAATTTTAAAAAGAAGTTCTACTCTGAGTAAAAACAGCATCACATGCTACAGAGAAATCTTTCATGAAAGGAAGAGTCCATCAATGTGGCAAACTTTATTGTTGTTTTATTTTAAGAAACTACTACAGTCACCCAAACTTTCAACAACCACCACCCTGATCAGTCAGAAGCCATCAGCGTCCTGGTAAGACCCTCCACCAGCAAAAAGATTACAGCTTACTGAAGTCTCGGATATCACTGGCATATTTTTAGCAATAAAGTATTTTTAATTAAAGTGTGTACCATTTTTTAGACATAATACTATTGCACATTTAACAGACTACAATATAGTGTAAGCATAACTTTTATATGCACTAAGAAACCAACAAATTCATGTGATTCACTTTATTGTGATATTTGCTTGTTAATTACAGTGGTTGGGAAACTCATCTGCAGTATCTCTCAGGTATGCGTATATGTATCAGTGGAAACCTGCAGTATATGTGTGGCAATAGGTTCTAAGTGTTTGTGGCTGTTCGTCAAATTAATTTCTCTTTTGGCTTATTTACAATTAGACTACATTTCCTAGCTACCCTGAAATTAGACATGTTCATGTGACTGATTTGGGCCAATGAAATACAGTCAGAAATGATGAGTGCCACTTCTAGGACTGGCCCCTAACAATTTCCTTCAAGGAATTCTTCCATTCTTCTCCATCTGCTGGCCAGAGGCAGATGCCCAGGGAGACCTTAGAAAATGTGACTGGAAGATGACAGCCTAAGGCCCTGAGTGACTGCAAGGAATGGATCTACCCTCTCCTTTACTGCAGACTGTATTTTATGAGTAAAAAATAAACTTCCATTGTTAAGCCCTTGAGATTTTGATGTTTACCTATAATAGAAGTTAGCATGTCCTTAACTAGGAACTATATTCATTTAATTAGTTTATTTATTTTTTTGAAATGGAGTCTCTCTCTATCACCCAGGCTAGAGTGCAGTAGCGTGATCTTGGCTCACTGTAACCTCTGCCTCCCAGGTTCAAGCAATTCTCCTGCCTCAGCCTCCAGAGTAGCTGGGAGGCATGTGCCACCATGCCCGGCTAGTTTTTGTATTTTTAATAGAGACAGCATTTTGCCATGTTGGCCAGTCTGGTCTTGAACTACTGATCCACCTGCCTCCCAAAGTTCTGCGACTACAGGCTTGAGCCACTGTGCCCAGCTAATATATTCATTTCCAAATGTATCTTGGATATCTTTTCTATGGGGTACCTCATTCCTCTTAATTGCAACATAATGTTCCACAATATAGACATACCATCATTTACATTACTATTTTCCTTTTTCCAACTTTTTGCTATTAAAATGTTGCAAATAACACCTCTGTCCAGACCTCTACATCTAAAGCAGATACAAAGAAATGGAATCACTTGGACAAGCAGTAGGTTCACGCTCAATTGTTGCTGATACTGCCAATTTGCCTTCCAAAATGTCTGTATGATTTATTCTACCACCAGCTGTGTATAGGAGTACCTGTTTCCCTGGCCTTCTGCCAATTTCAATAATGAGAATAATGATATTCTGAAAAATATTAAGCAAATGTGTTTTTCCCTAAATTTCTTCCTTAAACCGTATTTCCTTGCAAACTTCCATCCCTAAGGCTGATACATGGGGCTTAATATCCTAGGAAAGGGAGAGCAGGTCTGATGGAAGAAAGATCCATCAGTTCTGAATCTCACACCTGACTTTTCTGAATCAGAAGCAAATTTCTGAAGCCCGTCTTTGTCAAGACAGTTTTTTCACATTCTATTGATATATTAAGAGCCAAGCCTAGAGAGTTACATTATCAGTTTGCCTTTGCTGCATAATAAACTACCCCAAAACATAATGGCTTTGAACAACCATTGATTTGCTCTTGATTCTATGCACTGGTGATTGGGATGGGCCACGGCTAGGAAGACTTGCTTCTGTTCCATGTTGTACCAGTGGGGCTCACTCATGTATTGAGGTTTCCACTGGGAAAGCCAGGATGGCAGAGGCCCTCTCCATGTGCTGACATCCTCCAAGAGACTAGGCTGTGCTCTTCACATAGTGACAAAGAGTTCTTAGAAGCAAAGAAGGGCAAGTCTCAAGGTTCAGGCACTTTTGAAGCCTATGCTTGTATCCTTTGTCTGTAGCCCCATTGGCCAAAGTCACATGGCTCAGCCTAGATTTAAGGGTTAGGCAGACAGACCCTCATCTATGACAAGAGGAGCAGCAAAGATGCATACAAAAATTGTCATACCCACCGGGAATGTCATTTCACATGCCTCTACCCTAGACCTCCATACCTCCGATCTTTCAGTCCTTCTATTTCAGTCTACTGGCAAACCAACCAGGCTATTCACCATTCCCGCGAGCTCTTGTGAATTCTCACCTTGGGCTACTTTTCTTTCTACATAAAGTGGATGATCAGGTGATACTCAAAACTCGACCCATTGGAAAGATTTTTCTCTCAACACCTTTTTCATTTTTTCTACCACCAGCTGTGTATAGGAGTACCTGTTTTTTCTTTTTTTTTAGACGGAGTCTTTCTCTGTCACCCAGGCTGTGATCTTGGCTCACTGCAACCTCCGCCTCCCAGGTTCAGGTGGTTCTCATGCCTCAACCTATTGTGGCAATAGGTTCTAACAGTGGCAAAAGTTTTTTGCCACAAACAAAAATTGACACAGGGTCTTTCTTGACACAGGGTCTCACTCTGTTGCCCATACTGGAGCACAGTGGTGCAATCATAGCTCACTGAAGCCTTGAACTCCAGGAGTCAAGTGATCCTCCAGCCTCAGCCTCCCAAAGTACTGGGATTACTCAGCACTGTCTTTTAAAGTTCCCCCTGAGTCTAACTGTAATGCATCTGCTATTCATTTTATACTTGCACCCACAGAGCCATTTAAGCTAATCTATCCATAAACTGAGTTCAGGCTTTTTCTCCTCTTTCAGCATGTCTTCCCTTGCCCTCTATGGCCAAATGTGTGAGTTGGAGGGGCAGATGCTGGTACAGCTCTAAAGAAAAGGGGAGTCTGGGCTAGCTTCTCATGTATCTTACTGTACTGCTCAGGCTCAGCCACTGACATTGCATTTCCGTCTTCAAATGGACAGCTGCTGGGACTCCCTAACTCTATGATTGGTGGATTCAAGAGAACCCAGCTCAGGTTGGGCATGATGGCTCACAGCTGTAATCTTAGCACTTTGGGAGGCCGAGCAGGGCGGATCACTTGAGGTCAGGAGTTTAAGACCAGCCTCGCCAACATGGTGAAATCCCTTCTCTACTAAAAATATAAAACTTAGCTGAGCATGGTGGCGGGCATCTGTAATCCCAGCTACTCAGGAGGCTGAGGCATAAGAACCACCTGAACCTGGGAGGCGGAGGTTGCAGTGAGCCAAGATCACAGCCTGGGTGACAGAGAAAGACTCCGTCTCAAAAAAAAAAGAAAAAGAAGGAGAACCTAGCTTATAATGAGCAGATTCGGGTTCATGGCCATGTGATGCTCCATGGTACAGCGCTGCCTTGACTGGGGCCCGTAGCACACCAGGAGTTATTCTAGAAAGACAAAAGTACTCTTCCTCTGGAGCTTGCCATAAGCTCCACATGACATAACTTTCCACCACGGACTTTTCCAGGGTCTTCCATATTGAATGGGCTAAGTGGCAGGACTGCCTGTAGTGCAGCCTGGACTCGCTGCAGAGCCCTTTTTCCTGCAGGATTCACTCAAAGCTGCCAGCCTTTCAGGTAACTCAGTATGTGAACTGGAGTGGTGTGCCCAGGTGTGGAATAGGAAGACGGCTTCAGGGCTAGTACTTTCTTCTTGTGAGATGAAAGATGCAGCAATTTGTCTTTTAATCTGGACACCCAAAATCTTTACCTAAGTGGCAGTTCCATGAATATTCATAAAGATGATCTCCTGCCCTATGGAGCACCTGTGTCCTGCCAAGGCCTCCTGCTGTTAGCATCTCTTGCTGGTCCTATCCAATCAGCAGATGTCCTCAGTGTAACAGATCCATTTTGTGTTCTACCAGGTAATCCAGATCTCTTTTTTTTTTTTTTTTTTTTTTGAGATGGAGTCTTGCTGTATTGCTCAGGCTGGAGTGCAGTGGTGCGATCTCAGCTCACTGCAACCTCTGCCTCTTGGGTTCAAGCAATTCTCCTGCCTCAGCCTCCCAAGTAGCTGGGATTACAGGTGCACACCACGACACCCAGCTAATTTTTGTATTTTAGTAGAGATGGGGTTTCACCATGTTGGCCAGGCTGGTCTCAAACTCCTGACCTCAGGTGATCTGCCCACCTTGGCCTCCCAAAGTGTTGGGATCACAGGCGTGAGTCACCACGCCTGGCTTAATCCAGATCTCTTCTGATTATATCATGAGTTATCTAAAGAGAGTATTTAAAGTATCAGTTAGGATTTAGTTTACCAAATGGGACTAATTTTAGTTTATTCCATACCAGGCCCCTGCAGTTATCAGATAAAAGGGAAGTTCCCCTAGGATAAAAAGAACATTATAGAAAATAATGGAGCTAAATTTTTTTTCCTAGATGTCACCACACTTGATATTAGTGAACTCAAATTTCGTCAGTCTCTGGAGGAAAAATGGGATCTCTTTTTGTTTTGTTTGCATTTCCTGACTGTAAGTTTGATGTTGTTTTGACATAATTATTGGCCTTTTATACTTCCTTTTCTGTGAACTACATACACTTATCCTTACCATTTTTAATGGGTTATATTTCTTTTTCTTACTAATTTGGTAATGTTAGTGTTAAGTATATTAATCAATATAGTTATTAGAATAATTAGAATAATGTATAAATATATATTAACTAATATATCAATTGTGCCTTTTATACTGATATATAATTCATTACAATGTATCTAAAATAGCGAATGTTATGTATATATCACTAATATATAATGCATGGGTTATGTAACAATTATGTATAATATGATGATTATATCAATTATAATATTGACATAAATAGAAATTGATAATTTATAAATATATCTGGATTAATATAAGTAATATCACATTAATATAATTTATGTTAACTAATATGATCATATTGATCTATTATTAATATAATAATATAATGAATATTAATTGATTCTTGTTATATATGTTGCTAAACTCCTTTCAATAGGAGTCAATATTCATCAACTTTGTTTATCTAACTTCTCAATGTTTGATTAAACCCTTTATGATCTGGCTTTTGATCCACTACCCTCCTGAAATTTCTCTAACGAAAGTCCTAAATGATCTTCAAAAGTTAAAGTTAGGCCAGGGACGGTGGCTCATCCTGTAATCCCAGCACTTTGGGATTACACCTAAGGTCAGGAGTTCTAGACTAGCCTGGCCAACATGGTGAAATCCTGTCTTTCCTGAAAATACAAAAATTAGCCAGACGTGGTGGTACATGCCTTTAGTCCCAGCTACTTGGGAGGCCGAGGCACGAACCCAGTAGGCAGAGTGTGAGCCGAGATCGCACCATTGCACTCCAGCCTGGGCAATAGAGGGAGACCCTGTCTCAAAAAAAAAAAAAGAAAAAGTTAAAGCCAACCAATGATTCGGTTTAAATCTTCATCTGATTTATGAGTAGCATTTGGCACTTCTTGAAACTCTCCTCTTTCTCAGCTTCCAGCATGTGCTCCCCTGGTTTTCTTCCTACATCTCTGACAATTAGTCATCAGTCTCTTCTTAGGGCTCTGCTACCTTTGGCCGCCCCTTAAATGTTTTTATCTTCCAGGCTCTGCCTTTGTTTCTGTCTTCTGCTGTTGTTCACATTGTTCCTTGGGGAGATCGTCTAATCCCAGGTTTCAGCAACCACTTCTACATTGTTGCAAACCGAATCTATTTTTGTATCCAAGACATGCTCCCTAGCTATAGTTTTCTATCTGTTACTTTCTGGACAGCTACACTTTAACTTCACAAGGGCATCTCTAGCACAATATGTCCAAAATGGAAATCTTACCCCTTCACAACCAATCTCCTTGAATTGCCTACTTCTACTGGCTTCAGTTCTCACCTCCTATTCATTCTTCAGCCCACTCCAATCTGGCATCTGCCCCCACCACTCCTAAAAATATGCTTTTGGTAGAGTTACTAATGATTTTCTTGTAACCAAATCCAATGTACACTTTGATTATTTTTCTTATTGCTTCTTTTTTTTACTTAGAGGTCTCGTTGTTGCCCAGGCTGGAGTGCAATGGTGCCATTAGCTCACCACAGCCTCCAACTTTGGGACTCAAGAGATCCTCTTGCCCTCACCTCCCAAGTAGCACCACCATGCCTGGCTAGTTTTTGTAGGTATAGGGTCTTGCTCTGTTACCCAGTCTGGAGTGCAGTGGCGTGATCACAGCTCACTGCAGCCCTGAACTCCTGGGCTCAAGCGATCTTCCTGCCTCAGCATCCCGAGGGGTTAGGACTACAGGTGCACGCCCCCACGCCTGGCCCTGGCCTCCTCTACTCTGCCCTGCAAAACTCATGTTCTACTCACCCTGACTTCTTGCTATGTCCCAAAACACACCTTGCCCTTTTGTGGCTCTGTGTCTTCAGGCTGTTTTCTCTGCTTTGAACAATTTTCCCTCACTTGTCTGTTTAGCAAGTACTTTCTCATCCTTCAAAACTCATCTCAAATATAATTTCCTATTTGAATTATTTTCTTTTTTCCTGAGGAGAGAGAGATGCTTCCTTTCTCAGTTCCTACTGCTTTCGAATGATTCCTTTATTTACCACATGTCACATTGCATTGTAATTATCAATTTCCCTGGTGAAGGTGGTATGAAATTGATAGCCACGATTTGGATGTGTAGGAAAGGTAGCTTTCTTTATTTTCTGTAGTAAAACTCAACTAACCGTTGACCCACGTAGCTGTACATAACAAAACACATATTCTGGCTCCCTAGGAATCCCTTCTGGAGTGAAACAGTCCCTTTTGAGTAAATATGCAGGCAATTTTAAGATCCTGTCCGTTTTCCTTTCGGCTGATTTCTCTCTGCATATAATCTAAGTTTCTGGGTGACTTTGGTAACATCTTGACATTAAAGGATGGAATGTCTGGACCATGAGTCTTTCTCCAATTCTTTCTGGCCTCTGAAGAGGAAAGGACATGCCACCTGGTTTTAGGTATTGAGGGCTGCCATCACCTGCTGATATCCAAGGCCCGTGACAAGGCCTCTGGTGAAATCATTGGGTCCACTTGTTCTTCACCTTCATCCAGGCTGCTCCCTTCCCCTCCTTATACCCTTCCTCTGAGCATTTACGCCTCCAGTTTCTCCCCGGGCTCAGAAACTCTGACCTGTTTTTTCGCATCATTGCATGGGGTGCAGGACTCTACGGCGCTGCCGTCAGGTCCATCTACCTGGACAATGCCTTGAACCACGGTTCATCTACTGCTCTGACACCCCATGCCCAATGTGGGTCTCTCCTACAGGCTTGCCAGCCCCCTGGGATGCAAAGCCCAGGTGTGTTTCTCTGGAGGCTGGGAGGGTGCTTCTTGGGCACCTAACTTACTCCCAACTTGTTTAATCCAACAAGTTCATTCCATTCATCTCCGGAAGAACTGCTATTTTTTACCCACATTACAGAGCTGATTTTTTTTTTTTTTTTTTTTTTTTTTTTTTTTTTTTTTTTTTGAGACAAAGTCTCGCTCTGTCACCCAGGCTGGAGTGCAGTGACACGATCTCGACTCACTGCAAGCTCCACCTCCCGGGTTCAGGCCATTCTCCTACCTCAGCCTCCCGAGTAGCTGTGACTACAGGCACCTGCCACCACACCTGGCTAATTTTTTGTATTTTTAGTAGAGACGGGGTTTCACTGTGTTAGCCAGGATGGTCTCGATCTCCTGACCTCGTGATCCGCCCGTCTCGGCCTCCCAAAGTGCTGGGATTACAGGCGTGAGCCACCGCGCCCGGCCCAGAGCTGATTTTTAGTAAAATCTGTGTTCCCATCTTCTAGGCTCTGAGTCTTTGATTTTCTAAGGCATGCGTATTATCTCTCAATCAAAAATCAAAAGTGTTCAGCTTTCAGACTGATACGGTAGCTGAGGAGTTCAAAAATCACATTTTGAGGCTGGGCAAAGTGGGTCACGCTTGTAATCCCTGCACTTTGAGGGGATCGTTTGAGGCCAGGAATTCAAGACCAGCCTGGACAACATAGTGAGATCTCATCTCCACAAAATATAAATCTATATTTAGCCAGGTGTGATGGTGCATGCTCCTGGTCCTAGCTACTCAGGGGGTGGAAGTGGGAGGATTGCTTGGATCCAGGAGTTTGAAGCTGAAGTAAGCTCTGATCACATCACTGTATTCCAGCCTGGTTGACAGAGTGAGACCCTGTCTCTAAAAACAAAATCATATTTTTAAGCTCAAAGCTAAATAATGATTGCTTTTTGCTAGGTTGTATCCACCCTTCCCCTGGGGACAATGCATCATAGGAAGGCATTGCTGCTTTTTTTATTGGTGGTGGGGGGGATGGTAAAGTAAAAGAATAGAAAATGCAATTTAACAGCAAAACCTTTCCCAAGCCTGCAATCCCAGCACTTTGGGAGGCCAAGATGGGCGGATCACAAGGTCAGGAGATCGAGACCATCCTGGCGAACACGGTGAAACCCCGTCTCTACTAAAAAAATACAAAAAACTAACCGGGCGAGGTGGCGGGCGCCTGTAGTCCCAGCTACTCGGGAGGCTGAGGCAGGAGAATGGCGTGAACCCGGGAGGCGGAGCTTGCAGTGAGCTGAGATCCGGCCGCTGCACTCCAGACTGGGCGACAGAGCAAGACTCCGTCTCAAAAAAAAAAAAAAAACCTTTCCCTACAGCACTGCTTGTATTCCCCACAAAATCCTAAGCTCTCTGATGGCAGTGACACACAGAGCTGGAATGCATGTGGCAGCCAGAAAATAACAGATCCCTGGGATAAGAGATAGCAAAAGTCAGGGTATCAAAGCGGTGATAAGGCCCTGGCTTATAAGGAGTTGTGGTAAACCCATATATCGTTCTCCAAAGCTTTCTCCTTTGTTCTCCACTATCCAGACTGGAAATGTTAAAGTCATACTTAATTTTCCAGTTTCCTCCGCCACTAGAGTCAGTGGCAAGATTTTGTCAATTAGACATGAAGTGACAACTTCATTTGAAGTGTCTGGGTGCGTTTTTGCTTTCTGGATAAAAGAGACAGACACAGCTAATAACTAGTCTCCTTTCTTCTTGCCTTCACCAACTGGCTAAATCCTCACATTGTCTTCTGGCCTGTAGAAAAAGGATAGTTATGGTGGAAAAGGCCAAGTGGAAGCCCTTTGAGTTCTCCCTCCTTACTGAGAGAGTAAACAAAAAGCAATGACACATTCCTGAAGAATTGTAGTAATTGGTGTCTTCTTCAAAGTTTTGAACAATAAAGACATGGTTATACCTATGATATCCCCCATTATACTCAGTTGTAGAGTCTTTATAGAAGAGAAATTGGTCTTGGAAAAAGAGAGTGGATTAACCAAGCCTAATTAATAACTGACTTTAACTGCAGCTGCTTTTCTGGATGTGATTTCTTGATGGTAGCAAGGCAGCACAGGCACGGGTACGTGGTGTGTGCTGCTATTAATCTAGAAAATGCTTCCCCTTCTCCAATCAATAAACAGAGAAAACCGGAAACAGTGTGTTTTTGCCTGGAAGGGACAGCAGGACAACTTCACAATCAGTCTCCTTTGCTCCCTTGCCTTATTCAAGGGAATTTTTTGAAAACTTTATATTCTTACCAACTGTACATCCTGCTTGTTCACTATTTTGATGACATGTATATGGATGGACTGGAATCAGGAAGTTCCTTGAATGCCCAACCAAGATATATGCCTGCTAAAGTATGGGAAGAAAACTCATGAAAATATGGAACTCTTACCCTTACAAAAGAAGCACAAGGCCAGGTGTGGTGGCTCATAGCTGAAGTCCCAGTGCTTTGGGAGGCCAAGGCAGGAGGATTGCTTGAGGCCAGACGTTTGAGATCAGCCTGGGCAATATAGCAAGACCTTATCTCTACAAACAAATTAAAAATCATCTGGGTGTGGTAACACACCTGTAGTCCTAGCTACTGGGGAGGCTGAAGGGGGAGGATTACTTGAGCCCAGTAGTTTGAGGCTGCCGTGAGCTGTGATCACACTGCTGCACTCCATTCTAGGCAACAGAGTGAGACCCTGTCTCCAAAAAATTTAAATTTAAATTTAAAAAAGAAAAAAGCACAATACTTGATGGAATGTTGTGGATTTTGGAAACGATCTATATTACATTTTAGGTCTCTTTCCGCAGCACATATACTAAGTAAACTAAAATATTTTCTGTTGCCACGTTTGAGTAGGGCCCAGAGCAAGAGAAGTCTGTATGGAGGCTGAAGCTAACCTTGATTGGAGAATAGGATTTTAAAGCAAAGCTATGCTGTATTGCATTAGTAACAATTTCCATTTTGGGAAACAGCTCTTGGGTTGCTAATGAACCCTGGTAGAAACTGAGTGCCTGGCTATGGGACATGAGGGGACAATGTGACTGAGCTGACCATGACAAGATGGTTGTTTTCTGATTCATTTCTCTATACAGTTGAGATGCCCAGAAGCAGTCCATTATCAAGTAGAAGTGTCAGACACCTCATCCGGTCTGAGCAGGTCCTGAAGACACAAATGAATTGCATAAACAGGTGACTTATCTTCCCAACAGGGCTATTCCTGTCCACTGCTACTTCAATCAATCTCAAAACACATAAGGCCTCACAGGGAGTTTATTATATCCTGTTAGCTGATGGGAAAAATTTGAACCTGGATTACAGGTGGGTCTAAATAACATGCTAGCACCAGCTGGGAAGACATGTCATGTTGCAGCCTTGCTATGGAATTTTGGTATAGACTCTGAACTGATTATCAATACATGGTATTGGTTTTTCCAAAGCCATCATATAGTCAATCCTCATCATTCACAGATTCTGTGCTTGCGAGTTTGCCTACTTGCTAAACTTTATTTATAACCCTAAAATCAATATCAATGGCACTTTCACGGTTATTTGAGGACATGTGCAGAGGTGGCAAGAAATGTCAGTTGCGCTCTCTGCATGTTCCCAGCTCAGGTTGAACGAGGCAATGTTTCTTGTTTCAGATCTCATACTAAAACTAAGCATTATTTTCATAGTCTATTTAGTGCCATGTTTCCCAATTTCTATGCTTTTTGCTGGTGATTTTGCTGTTTGAAATGGCCCCTAAGCATAGTGCTGTCTAGTATTCCTAAAAACAGGAAGACTGTGATGTTCCTTATGGAGAAAATGTATATGTTAGATAAGCTTCATTCAGGCATGAGTTATAGTGCTGTTGGCTGTGAGTTCAATGTGAATGAATCAACAATACAATACATCCAGGAAAAGAAGAAATGCACTGACCTATAAATCAGGCTGCTCCAGTAATAAATTTATAGACACATTACCCAGTGGATTAGGGTTCTCTAGAAAAACAGAGCCAATAAGATGTGTGTGTGTGTGTATATATATATATATATCCTTGTTCTCCCTATATATTATGTAGTATATACATAGTATATGTATCTCATATATAGCATATATAGTGTATATATACATATATATGTTGAGAGAGAGATATTTATTTAAGGAATTAGCAATGACCTAAGCTCTTTTTTAAAAAATTTAATGGCTTAAATTCTAGTCCAAGCCCAAGGGCAAGAGACTACCAATGTTCAAGCTTGAAGACAGTGAGGCAAAGGTAGACAGTTCTTTCTTACTCAGCTTTTTATTCTATTCAGGCTTTTAACTGATTAGATAGGATGATCTGCTTTACTCAGTCTACTGTTTCAAATGTCAATCTCATCCAGAAAGACCCTTGCATACACTCCCAGAAATAATGCTTAACCAAATATCTGGGCACCCCAAGGCCCAGTCAAGTTGACACATAAAATTAACCATCACACCCAGGCGTAGGAAAATGTGAAACTCTTCTGAGCTAGTGCTGGCTGGCTTACACATTTCAAAAGGCAACAGAGCTTGAGAAACATTAAACTTGCAGGTGAGGCAGATTCTGCAGATCAGGAGGCTACAGACGAATTTTTTAAAATATCTGCCAACTGTTATACAGAAAAGGGTTATGTACAACAGTAGGTTTTCTTTTTTTTTTTTTTTTTTTGAGACGCAGTCTCTCTCTGTGCCCCAGGCTGGAGTGCAGTGGCGTGATCTCAGCTCACTGCAAGCTCCGCCTCCCGGGTTCACGCCATTCTCCTGCCTCAGCCTCCCGAGTAGCTGGGACTACAGGCGCCCGCCACCCTCGCCCGGCTAATTTTCTTGTATTTTTAGTAGAGACGGGGTTTCACCGTGTTAGCCAGGATGGTCTTGATCTCCTGACCTCGTGATCCGCCCGTCTCGGCCTCCCAAAGTGCTGGGATTACAGGCTTGAGCCACCGCGCCAGGCCAACAGTAGGTTTTCAATGCTGATGTGACTGGCTTGTTTTACAAGGATATTGGCAAACAAACCTATATGCCAAGGGTGGCATTTTGTTTAGCAAAAATATTATGACCAGAGGCTCACAGGAACGTAACCTAGTCTTTCCCCTTGGAGCAATAGTTCTTTATTTGCCAATTCAGCATTAGAAGAAACTTTATAGAATGTAACTACCATGAATAATTTGAATAAACTGTATATGAATGGGAGAAGCAAGGAGTGGAAGTGGGAGTAGCTCCTCCACTTTTATACCTAAGGACCTCTCAATATTTATGTTGTAGTCTTCATGATTCTGGGCTCTGATGGTTTATGAGTCAAAGACCTATGGAAAGAATTTTTACACCAGAAGACACAATGAGAGTCTTTTAAATACTCTGTTGATTGCGCTACTTGTTTGTATTCTGTATGTGCGTGCATGTGTGTCGTGGGGGGTGGTTATCAGTTTCCCTTGAACCCACAGTGCCATCTGCACTGTTGGTCACCACCATTCATTTTTAACTTTCTTCAAACTGTTACCAGTGGAGGATGTCCAGGTTCTTGGCATTTCGAACAAAGAATTGGGCAAAACACACAAATAAAGCAAGGGAAGAATGAAGCAACGAAAGTAGAGATTTATTGAAAATGAAAGTACACTTCACAGGGTGAGAGCAGGCCACGCATAGGGGCGCAAGAGCCCTGTTACAGAATATTTTCTGGGGGTTTAGTTTCCCATTGGCCACTTGGTGTACAAACCCATGCAAATGAAGTAGTGGCCTACAATCAGTCTGATTCACTGCTGCAACCAACAGAGGCTGAAGTGAAGTTACAAAGGTTCCACCCTATGCAAAAGGTCTGATTGGCTGTGGAAGGCAACCAATCAGAGGCTAAAGTGAAGTTACAAAGTTACAATTCTATGCAAACAAGAGTTGGCCCACAATCAGTCTGATTGGTTGTAGAAAGCAACCAATCAGAGGCTCAGAGGCTGAAGTGAAGTTACAAAGTTACACTCCTATGCAAACGTCTGATTGGTTGAGGAAAGCAACCAATCGGAGGTAGTTTCAATTTTCCATCTGCCAGGCCGAAAATGGGGCAGGTAGTTGCAAAGCAAGACGCCTTCTGTCCTTTTGTTACTTGGGTGTGGAAAGGTGGGGTTTTCCTTTTGATTTAGTTCTAGGAAGTCAGCGTGAATCCGCCTTAAGTTCCCTGCCTCGAGACCCTATTCTCCTGCCTCAAAACTACTTTTCATGCCCATTACTCTACCGAAAATGCTGTTGTCAACTTTACCAACGCTGTGTCTATTTGCCATGCCCAATGAATGTGTCTCTGACCTCAACTTTCTCTAATTCTCATCAGCTTTTGACTGAGTTGACCACTCTCCCCTTTTTGACACACTCTTCTCTCCAATTCTGTGACACCCTGTTCCCATTCCTCTTTTCCCCACCTTACGAGCCTCTCCTGTGTTAAGTTCTCCCTCTCAGCCGGGCGCGGTGGCTCAAGCCTGTAATCCCAGCACTTTGGGAGGCCGAGACAGGCGGATCACGAGGTCAGGAGATCGAGACCATCCTGGCTAACACGGTGAAACCCCGTCTCTACTAAAAAATACAAAAAACTAGCCGGGTGAGGTGGCCGTAGTCCCAGCTACTCGGGAGGCGGAGGCAGGAGAATGGCGTGAATCCGGGAGGCGGAGCTTGCAGTGAGCTGAGATCCGGCCACTGCACTGCAGCCTGGGCGACAGAGCGAGACTCTCAAAACAAAACAAAACAAAAGTTCTCCCTCTCTACTCAATCAGCAAAATTTGATTCTCCTCAAAACTTGGTCCTGGGCCCTCTTTTTAATATCTTCTATACCTAAATATTCTCATCCACTCCAATATCTTTACATACAGTTTATGTCACAGTTTCTAAATTAATACGTCCAGCTCAAATCTTCTTCCCTTTCTCAAAAGTCACATGTATAACTACGTACTTGACATTTCCAGTTGGCTATCTCACAGCATCTCAAAGTCCATATGTCCAAAACAGAACTCCCAATTGTCACCGCCAAGCTCTGGCTTCATCTCCAATCCCACTCCTGGTTCTCCCCCATATTAACAAATGGCAACACATTCATCCAGGAACTCATTTAGAAATCTAGAAGTTATTCTTGACTCTTCCCTTTAGAATGTCTCTTGCTGATTCAATCCTCCAGCAGATTCTACCTCAAAACACATTTCAATTGTATCTTCTTCTCCACATGTCCTCTCTCCTGGGTGTCCACCATAAAGTCGGTGGGAATAGATGAGTATCACAGACAGGTTCAGACCTTTATAACCCAGAGGTGTGACCCTAGAGAAAAGAGGTAACTTCTCTCTTCCAGCATTAACGTAAAATCCCAGCGAAGAAGAGGCCAGGTTTGGCTCATCTGCCAATCACTTTGACTAGAGGGATGTAAAGAATGCCAGACTAGAAAAAACACCACCACCTGTTCCAAATGGAGGCTGCTGACTGGGGCCCTCACCTCCCTGTGTGACATCACCTCCCTGTGTGGGCTTTGCTATCTTGCATGCACTTGGCATGCAGGCCAGAACTCTTGAAAGAATGGGCTCTTCAATGAATTGTTGTCATTATAATGCCTAGAAGCTTTGAGAATTTCCTAGAATAGATCTTATACAGAACTTCTAAATTAAAGGAAGCCTTTTGGCTGGGCGTAGTGGCTCATGCCTGTAATCCCTTGGGTGGCTGAGGAGGGCAGATCACCTGAGGTCAGGAGTTCGAGACCAGCCTGGCCAACATGGCAAAACCCTATCTCTACTAAAAATACAAAACTTAGCCAGACATGGTGTTGTGAGCCTATAATCCCAGCTACTCCGGAGGCGGAGGCAGGAGAATTGCTTGATCACTTGAACCTGGGAGATAGAGGTTGCAGTGAGCCAAGATCACACTACTGCATTCCAGCCTGGGCGACAGAGCAAGATTCCATCTCAAAAAAAAAAAAAAGCCTTTTAGGGCTCTGAAAACATTGGATTATATTTTGTTGGACTGAGGGGTCTGGTTATAAGTGGAAGGTGTCAACCTCTGTGTTCTTTTTCAGTCTCTCAGGATGCTTTAAGCTCTGAGTTCCCCAAACTGGCAAGGTTCCAGAATATATACAAATATATTAATAGATGTAAATAGCTCATGTAGATAGAGATAGATATTGATATAGATTCACATGCATTCTATTCTTTAAATTTATGATGTAATATCGTTATACATACCAGAAAATGCATAGTTGAATAACTAAACAGTAAGACATGTAAAAAAAGAAGTAAAGCCAGAGTTTTTTCCTATCCCCATACCCCATCTCCGAAAACCTACGGTAATTCAAATTAGTCTATTCCATCGAAACTCACATGTCTTCTCTTAACATTTTTATAGTTATGGAATTCAACTGGAATTTTGATTTCCCAGAACAAAAATAAGCAAGAAAAAAATCTCCCAGGGTCAGAGAAAGCCCTTCTTCCCATTCATGTTCTTCTCTTGAAAAACCAGCAGAGGGCGAACAAGATGGCAAATAAAACCCGTGGAGCCGACAGGGCAGCCCAGAGAACTTCTGGAACATTCGCTGCACAGCAGCCAAATGTGAATTCCCAATTCAAGAACATGAAAAAGCGGAAATATGGCCTCGAACACTAATTTGATTTAACGCTGGCATTTCCAAGTTGTTTCTCTCCGATTTGGGTCTGTGATAGAGACTAAATCCTTTACAACCTGGCTGCTCATCTCCTAGAGACCAGTTTTGGAAAGATTGTTCTTAGAAAATGCACAAAGGGCCAGGCCTGGTGGCTCACACCTGCAATCTTAGCATTTTGGGAGGCTGAGATGGGAGGATCCCTTGCACAGAAGAGTTCAAGACCAGCCTGGGCAATACAGCAAGACCCCAGTCTCTACAAAAAATATATATACACGAATATATTTTATTATATATATTTTATATATATATTTTATATAAATATAAATATATATTAAAATATATATATTTATATATATTTTATATATACATATATATTTACATATATATGTATACATATATGCATAGAGGAGGGCAGAGGATAACAATCTATTTTTTATTTTAATGACAGGGCGTTACATGCTTGCAGCAACCAGAATATGACTTCTCCTGAGCACTTAAGTATTTCACAGCATCTGTAGAATTTAAGAGGAAGGAAATCAAGGAAAGGAAAATTTGTTTTCATATACCCTCAGTTCAGAATAAAGACACATAGAAGTCTTATGGAGGAAAAGATAATTTTATAAGCCTCAATGTTGAATAAAGAATTTTCTATTGAAATTTTAAAATATGTGATGTATGACCTCTGCCCAGTTAGGTAGCCTTGTGGGCCATTTGGGTAAAGCTCTCTTTATACTGTAATTCAGTGTGTCAAAGATCAGTTGTTATTAGACGGGCACAATTTTTTCAAAATGATAAAATCCAGTTTGGGCAAAAGTCTGGGAATATGAACCATTTTGTACACTCTTGGCTGGAGGGTAAATGGGTACAACTTCGGAAGGCAATTAGGCAATGTCCATTCTAATTTTGTGTGAACATCCTACATGATCCCTCATTCTGACTTCTGTCCTGTAAAAACACTAGTAAAAGTATTCAAAAAGATGTGACAAAACCTTCATTGTAGCATTGTTTGTAATAAAGTTTAAAAAGAACTTAAAACTTCACTAAGGATAGACAGAGTCGTTATGGCTTGTTGTATGCCTTAGTACTATTCTAGAGGCTTTATCTGCATTAATTATTTCATCCCAACAAACATTTTTTTCCTTTTATTTGTATTTTTTTTTTTTTTTGAGACAGAGTCTTGCTCTGTCAGTCGCCCAGACTGGAGTGCAGTGGCGCGATATCGGCTCACCTGCAACCTTCGCCTCCCAGGTTCAAGCTATTCTCTTGCCTCAGCCTCCCCAGTAACTGGGACCACAGGCATGCACCACCATGTCTGGCTAATTTTTGTATTTTTTAGCAGAGACAGGGTTTCACCATGTTGGCCAGGCTGGTCTCGAACTCCTGACCTCAGGTGATCCGTCCACCTCGGCCTCCCAAAATGCTGGGATTACAGGTATGAGCCACCACGCCCGGCCTATTTGTATAAATTTCAGGGGTACAAGTGTAGTTTTATTACGTGGATATATTACATACTGGTGAAGTCTGGGCTTTCAGTGCATCCATCACCTAAAGAGTGTGGATTGGACTCAAGTAACTTCTCATCACCCACCCTCCTCCACCCTCCCACTTTTCCCAGTCCCCCATGTTTACCATTGCACACTCTAGGTCGATGTGTACACATGACTCAGCTCCCACTTATAAGTGAGAACATGCGGTATTTGACTTTCTGAGTTGTTTCCCTTAAGATAATGGCCTCCGGTTCCATCCATGTTGCTGCAAAAAACATTTTATTCTTTTTTTATGACTGAATAGTATTCCGTTGTATATATACACCACATTTTCTTTATCCTATCAGCCACTAGTGGATACTTAGGTCAATTTCATATCTTTGCTATTTTGAATAGTGCTGTGATAAACAAACAAATGCAGGTATCTTTTTGATATAATGATTTCTTTTCCTTTGGGTAGATACCCAGTAGTGGGATTGCTGGATCAAATGATAGTTCTAATTTTAGTTCTTTGAGAAATCTCCATACTGTTTTCCGTGAAAGTGGTACTAATTTACATTCCCACCAACAGTGTATAAGCATTCCTTTTTCTTTATATCCTCAACATCTGTTATCTTCTTACTTTTTAATACTAGCCAATCTGACTGGTATAAAATGATATCTCACTGTGATTTTAACTTGCGTTTCTTTGAGGATTACTGATGTTGAGCATTTTTCATATGTTACTACAAGCACTTTATCAGAATACATTTTATAGATAGAGAAATTAAGACTGAGAGAGGGGAAGTCATTTGTCCAAGTTCACACACAACCTAAGGTGCACAAGTTAGTATCCAACCCAAGTAGTCCATGCTCTTAATTCCTAGGTTCTACTGTGCCTCTTACTGCACTGTTGTAAACATGAGGAAAATTTGCATTTACTATGTGAAAAGATGCCCATAGTATAATGTTAAGATTTAAGAAGCAGTTTTAAAAATACGTGTAGATAGGCTGGGTATAGTGACTCATGCCTGTAATCCCAGCACTTTGGGAGGCTGAGGTGGGCAGATCACTTAAGGTCAGGAGCTGGAGACCAGCCTAGCCAGCATAGTGAAACCCCATCTCTACTAAAAATAGAAAAATTAGCTGGGCATGGTGGCACGCGCCTGTAATCCCAGCTACTCTGGAGGCTAAGACCCAAGAGTTGCTTGAACCAGGGAAGCAGAGGTTGCAGTGAGCTGAAATCATGTCACTGCACTCCAGCCAGGGCATCAGAGTAAGACTCCATCTCAATAAAAAGAAAAAAATGTAGAGAGATAGTATAATCTCTTAAAAAGTGTCTATGTGTCAATATATAACCTGTTACATTATTAGAAGTGGTTTCTGGCTGGGAGTGATGGCTCACGTCTATAATCCCCACACTTTGGGAGGCCAAGGCGGGTGGATCACTTGACGTCAGGGGTTCGAGACCAGCCTGCCCAACATGGTGAGACTCCGTCTCTACTAAAAATACAAAAATTAGCCAGGCGTGATGTCGGGTACCTGTAACCCCAGCTACTCGGGAGGTCAAGGCAGGAGAATCACTTGAACCCGGGACGTGGAAGTTGCAGTGAGCCGAGATCCATCACTCCACTCCAGCCTGGGCAACAAGGTGAGACTTAAAAAAAAAAAAAAGGCGGTGGGGGAGATTTCCGGTTTCCATGCTCCTCACAGAGGGGTCCATACAGCGTTGTTCTGGATTCCCATCATAACTTAAAGGGAAAATTTCTCAATGTCCGGAGCCCTTGATGTCCTGCAAATGAAGGAAGAGGATGTTCTTAAGTTCTGCAGCAGAAACCCACTTAGGTGGCACCAATCTTGACTTCCAAATGGAACAGTACATCTACAGAAGGAAAAGTGACGGCATCTACCTCATAAACCTGGAGAGGACCAGGGAGAAGCTTCTGCTGCAGCTCATGCCATTGTTGCGGTTGAAAACCCCGCTGACGTCAGTGTCATGTCCTCCAGGAATACTGGCCAGAGGGCCCTGCTGAAATTTGCTGCCACCACTGGAGCCACAGCAATTGCTGGCCACTTCACTTCCGGAACTCTTACTAACCAGATCCAGGGAGCCTTCCGGGAGCCACGGCTTCCTGTGGTTACTGACCCCAGAGTTGACCAATAGCCTCTCACAGAGGCATCTTATGTTAACCTTCCCACCATTGCTCTGTGTCACACAGATTCTCCTCAGAGCTGTGTGAACATTGCCATTCCATGCAACAACATGACGCTCACTCAGTGGGTTTGATGTGGATGCTGCCCTGGGAAGTTCTGCACATGCGTGGTACCATTTCCCACGAACACCCGTGGGAGGTCATGCCTGATCTCTACTTCTACAGGGATCCTGAAGAGATTGAAAAAGAAGAGCAGGCTGCTGCTGAAAAGCCTGTGACCAAGGAGGAATTTCAGGGTGAACAGACTGCTCCAGCTCCTGAGTTGACTGCTACTCAGCCTGAGGTTTCAGACTGGTCTGACGGCATGCAGGTGCCCTCTGTGCCTATTCAGCAGTTACCTACTGAAGACTGGAGTGCTCAGCCTGCCACGGAAGTCTGGTCTGCAGCTCTCACGACTCAGGCCACTGAATGGGTAGGAGCAACCACGGAATGGTCTTAAGTTGTCTTGTGCCGGCTCTTAAGCAACATGGAAACAAGGTTGATAGAAAATAAACATCAGTTCCTAAAAAAAAGAAAAAAAAGAAAACAGAAGAAGTGGTTTCCCCAGGGGAGAGAGATTGATAGAGATGAAGTAAAGAGAAGCATGTTCACTTTTTACCATGCAAGAATATGTATTTTTAACTCATTACAAGCATAAGTACCTTCTATAAAGACTTTTTAAAATTTTTATACAGACAGTGTTTCATTCCATTGCCCAGGCTGGGGTGCAGTAGCACTATCATATCCCATTGCAGCCTCAAACTCCTTGGCTCAAGTGATTCTCCTGCCTCAGCTTCCCAAATAGCTGGGACTACAGGCATGTGCCACTACGTACAGCTAATTTAAAAAAAAATTTTTTCCAGTCAGGCACTCTAATCCCAGCACCTTGGGAGGCTGAGGTGGGCGGATTGCTTCGGCTCAGGAGTTCAAGGAGTTCAGGAGTTCAAGACCAGCCTGGGCAACATGGCGAAACCCCATCTCTACTAAAAATGCAGAAATTAGCCAGGCGTGGTGGCACATGCCTGTAATCCCAGCTACTCGGGAGGCTGAGGCAGGAGAATTGCTTGAACCCAAAAGGCAGAGGTTGCAGTGAGCAGAGATCGTACCATTGTACTCCGGCCTGGGCAACAGAATGAGACTCGATCTCAAAAAAAAAAAAAAAAAAAAAAAAGATTTTTTTTCACTCAACATTTTCCCATTTTTTCACTCCAATCTGGTTTTCTTTTGTCTTAGCGCCCACGTCAACACGATGAATGGGCATCTACTGTGTACCAGGCACTGTGTGTAGTGCTTTTCATACCTTTTATTCCTTAATTCTCCCAACAACACTTGCAAGATAGGTGCCATAATCCTCATATTCCCACTGAAAGCACAGATTTGAAGAAGTTAAAAACTAGCTTCAGGTCGTGCCACTTGTAAGTGACAGAGCTGGAGCTTGACCCTGTGTCTGTTAAGCTCCAAAGTCTACATCCTTTCCAATAATCCACACTTCCTCCAAACATGTATTTATATTTCTCAGGTCTATATCATCTCCATCCAGATCTTTTCATAGTAAATGCTTAGAATTTAGATAGCAATGAAGTCTGGTATACAAATGTTACTCTACTTCCATTGCCTTTTCCTTGATTTGTGTTTAGGGTTCAAACAATAAGCTGTGAAGTTTTCCAAACGTGAGAATTTCCCTAACATAAAGACTACATTTATATTCTGTTCCGGTAAAAAGAACATTTATGTTACAGGATGACCAGAGATAGCCAAAAGAAGAGGCGGGAGGGGTGCTGAAATCTCAGTTGCCTGAGTGGTGCCTGATATTCCTGAAACCCTCGCTTTGGTCAGCTTTCCATTTCCTTAGAATGTGAAGTATTTTTAACCTGCTGGTGGAATTCTGTTCCTCTCATGGAATGAAGACTCATCACACTCTTGGCTAGGATGTGATAATAAAAGCAGAAGAAAGACTGAATGTGGTGGTTCATGCAGGTAATCTCAGCACTTCAGGACGCCAAAGCAGGAGGATCGCTTGAGCCCAGGAGAGACGAGACTGGGCAACATAGTGAGACTCTGTTTCTTAAAAAAAAAAAAACTAAAAAAAAAAAAAAAATTAGCTGGGCATGGTAGCACATGTCTATAGTCCCATCTACTCTGGAGGCTGAAGTGGGAGGATCACTTGAGCCCAGAAGTTGGAGGCTGCAGTGAGCTAGCTATGATTGTGCCACTGCAGTCCAGCCTGGGTGACAGAGCAAGACTCTGTCTCTTAAATAAATAAACAAGTAGATCAAAGCAGAAGAACTGTTCTGATGCTAACAGCACTGGAATACTCCCATGGCTAGATTTGCCTGAGTTTAAACCAAAAAAAAACCTGATATATTTCCCAAACTTAATAAGAGTGTAGAGACATGCTTATTGGAAAGCAATAAAGTCTTTAAGAGACTTTAACAATGCAAAACTCTCTGTGAGATCTTCCTACTTTCTCTTATCTTTTTTTTTTTTTTTTTTTTTTCCTTGAGATGGGGTCTCACTCTGTCATCCAGGCTGGAGCACAGTGGCACAATCTCAGCTCACTGCAACCTCCAACTCCGGGGCTCAAGCAATTCTCCCAATTTGGCCTACCAAGTAGTTGGGACTGCTGGTGTGTACCACCACGCTCAGCTATTTTTTCGTATTTTTGGTAGAGACGGGGTTTCACCACGTCGCCCAGGCTGGCCTTGAGCTCCTAAGCTCAAGTGAACTCCTAGGCCTTCCAAAGTGTTGGGATTACAGGTGTGAGCCAGCATGCCAGGCTCCTACCCTACTTTTCTTGCTTGCTTGCTTGTTTTTTTTTTTTTTTTTTTTTTTTTTTTTGAGACAAAGTTTCACTCTGTCATCAAGGCTGGAGTGCAGTGGCACGATCTCGGCTCACTGCAGCCTCGACCTCCCAGGCTCAAGCGATCCTCCCACCTCAGCCTACCAAGTAGCTGGAACCACAGGCACGTGCTACCACAGGCAGTCAATTTTTATTTATTTTTACTTTTTGTAGAGATGAGGTCTCACTATGTTGCCCAGGCTGGTCTCCAACTCCTGAGTTCAAATGATCCTCCCACCCCACCTCAGCTTCCCAAAGTGCTGGGATTACAGGTATAAGCCACTATGCCTGGCCTGATCTTCCTATTTTTCAAGTTCTAGATTAAACACCCAGCATAATTCAACAGAAGCAAAAGAAACAAGATTGCAGCCGGGCTCAGTGGCTCACGCCTGTAATGCCAGCACTTTGGGAGGCCAAGGCGGGCAGATCATGATCTCAGGAGATCGAGACCACAGTGAAACTCAGTCTCTACTAAAAATACAAAAAATTAGCTGGGCATGGTGGCGGGCGCCTGTATTCCCAGCCACTCGGGAAGCTGAAGCAGGAGAGTGGCCTGAACCTGGGAGGCGGAGCTTGCAGTGAGCCTAGATCATTCCACTGCACTCCAGCCTGGGCGACAGAGCGAGACTCTGTCTCAAAAAAAAAAAAAGAAAAAGAAAGAAACAAGATTGCTCATTCAACAGAAACAAGGATTGTTGCTTGCCTCTTTAGGATTATTGAAGTACTAGTGGATCCCCAAGTCTCTGCCTGGGATATGAGTTTGACTGAGAACTCCCAGTAATAGTGAATGAAGAAACTGGATCCTTTTTTTTTTTTTAATTGCAAGACAACATTTTTCTCTATATTTTCCTTAAAAATAACTTCTAGGCTGGGTGCGGTGGCTCACGCCTGTAATCCTAGCACTTTGGGAAGCCAAGGCAGGTGGATCACGAGGTCAGGAGATCGAGACCATCCTGGCTAACACAGTGAAATCCCATCTCTACTAAAAAATACAAAAAACTTAGTGGGCGTGGTGGTGTGCGCCTGTAGTCCCAGCTACTTGGGAGGCTGAGGCGGGAGAATAGCATGAACCAAGGAGGCGGAGCTTGCAGTGAGCAGAGATCGCACCACTGCACTCCAGCCTGGGTGACAGAGCGAGACTCCATCTCAAAAATAAAATAATAATAATTTTTTAAAAACTTCTATTGCTTTTGGTGTTGTTAATCTCTAAGTCTGTTGGGAAGAGTCTGTCTATTGGGAAGAGGCTGAAAAGCATTGAATAGAATAAAGACAAATAAAAAAATCGCACTTATTATTACTACTTACAAATGACCACTTAATAGTTTGATGTCACCTTCCTAGGTCAATGTGTATGTAAATATATTTTTTAGGTTCTTGGCTTGCTTTTTAAAAGTGGGATTATGCTGAATCTACTATTTTTTAGTAGCCTTTTTCGCTTAACAGTTTGTTTTGAATATTTTCTTATGTTATTAAGTAACCTTCTCTAATATTAAAATAATCAATGGAGGAAATGAAGAAGTGAAATGTTTAATATTAACCATAAGGCTCATGTTAACTGAGCTACATCCCATTTCACCAGCTTCAAGTACAAGATGGAAGTCAAATATCCCTTGTTTTTTGGCTTTTTGTTTTGTTTTGTATTTTTGAGACAGAGTCTCTCGCTCTATCACCCAGGCTGGAAGGCAGTGGCACAATCTTGGCTCACTGCAACCTCCGCCTCCTGGGTTCAAGCGATTCTCCTGCCTCGGTCTCCCAAGTAGCTGGGATAACAGGTGCGCACCACTATGCACAGCTAATTTTTGTATTTTAGTAGAGACGGGGTTTCACTATGTTGGCCAGGCTGGTCTCGAACTCCTGACCTCGAGTGATCTATCCACCTCGGTCCCCCAAAATGCTGGGATTACAGGCGTGAGCCATTGTGCCTGGCCATCAAATATCTCTTAATAGTCGAATCAAGGTTTTCTGAAACCTCATCTCGCCAGTTGAGTAATTTTTTTCTCCTCTTCAAGGGTCTTCTCTCTCATTATAATTTGAAGAACCCCAAGAATGCTTCAGGTAAGAGATGAGTCTGGGCTACCACTGCCCCAGGTGAAAAACAGCCGAACGCTCTGCATGAGCTAGGGATTGCCAGCTGGTGTAACCATTGACCCCCAACTCAGCACAAGGTTATTTCTTACTTGCTTAAGAGTTCAAATTTGTGTTCCTTGTTGGGTGGGGAAGGTGATGGGGAGCAGCTCTGATTTTGGTCTCTCTAGACGCTGGCATCCAGCCAGCAGAAGAGGGAAATGCCTGGAGGTTCCCCAGGTGAGATCCTCGTGGAACTTCCACCATATCCAGTCGTCAGTCCCAAGGCCATACCTCATTGCCAGGTAGGCTGGGAAATGTGGTATGGCTCTGTGCCCAGAAAGAAGAGAACATGAATTTCGGTAAGTACTATTTCTATTTTCGCCACCTTCTACTCTTTTGGCACCAAATGCAGACAGTCCTTACTTATAATTTTTCAACTAATTATTTTTTGACTTTATGATAGTGCAAAAGTAATATGAATTCAGTAGTAACAGTACTTCAAGTACTCATACAGCCATTCTATTGTTCATTTTCTGTACGGTATTCAGTAAATTACACAAGATATTTAACACTTTTATATAAAATCAGCTTTGCGTTAGATGATTTTGTCCAACTGCAGACAAACTTAAGCGCTCTGCGCATGTTTAAGGTAGGCTAAGCTATGATTTCAGCAGGTTAGTTCTATTCAATGCATTTTCGACTGGAGATATTGTCCACTTACAATGGGTTTATTGGGATGTAGCCCCATCGTAAGTGGGGGAGCATCTGTTCTGGTTTGCAACTTTCTTCCTGCAGCAGAGAGAACACACCCATTCCTCTACTGCCTGCAGCTCATACTCCAGAACCTTACTCTGATTCACAGTTCTCATCCTCAGGTTTGGACAGAGACCTTTGCAGTCGAGTGAGCTATGATCTACAATTTAAGTCATCTCTCCTCCCTCCTTTCCCAAGCACTGGGCACAAAAGTAAAACACAGTGCCAGATCTTGAGGGATCCAAAAACATATCCCTATGTTCAGTCATCATGGAAGTATGAAAATTGTTCTACTAAACCATGTGCCAGGCTGAGTGGGAGCTCCAGGGAAGAAAAACAAGTGCCTAAGAAGGTCAGAGAAGGTTCTCTGAAGGAAATTACACTGGAGTTAAGCTTGAAAACTGAATTGGGGTTTTCCAGGAGGCCACAGGGCCAAAGGATTTTCCAGTCTCAATAAACACTATGTGGAAAGTAGTAACAGCTAATTACAGACAACTTTAATCTCTCTCTTGCCAATTTCTCAGAGCTCAAGTTTTAAGTAGTGTGAGTGAACATAAATTATCTTTTTGATAGGCAGGCTGCTCCTGCATCTCCTTTGGTTCTCTCTGGAATCTTGGAAGCTTTCCTTACCCACGCTCTTCCACACAGTTGCCTCTAGAGTTTACTAGAACGTTCTAGCAAGGGGCACAGACACTTATGCACCGCAGAATGAAGAAATGTGCTCCTCTGTCTGGGAAGGCCAGCCTGCTCTGCCAGTGGGCTGTTTAAGGAAGGAAGCGTGTGCAGCAGTGACACGGATAGGATGCTACCCAGATGGGCAGAATCAACCCTGGCCATCAATGGGGTGATCGGTGTTGCAGCCACATCACCCTTCCATCCAGCATTCTTCTTTGGCTTTAGCTGTCTTCACTCTTAATGGCACAAAAGTTGAAGAGGTGTCTCTTCCAGAATAGAGTGAAAACTGCCTGTTGTTTGCCCTGGTGTGGTCGCTCACACCTATAATCCCAGTATTTTGCAAGGCCAAGGAGGGAGGATCGATCACTTGAGCTCAGGAGTTCCAGACTAGCCTGGGCAACATAGCAAGACCCCATCTCTACAAAAAAAAAAACAACTTTTTTTAAATCTAGGTATGATGGTGCATGCTCGTAGTCCCAGCTTCTTGGGAGGCTAAGGCGGGAAGATCACTTGAGCTCAGAAGTTTAAGGGGGCAGGGAGCCATGATCTTGCCACTGTACTCCAACCTGGGTGACAAAGTGAGACCTTGTTTCAAAAAAAAAAAAAGCCTGTTGTTTGGGAAGGCATGTGTGTGTCTCACATTGAGTTGCCTGCAGCTCTCAGTGCAAGACTTTCACCCATATCTCTGCCCTTAATCCTGTTACAGCAGGGAAAACGGCTTTTTTGAAAGAAAGAAGAACCTGCAGATGGACGACGGTGGGCAGTCTTTGCCAGAAATACATTTTTCACCCAAACATTCTCTCTTGCTAGTGTAGGCTGAAGTTTGACTTCCAAGCTTTCACTTGTGAATGCTGTAAATGCACATTACTTCACAAATGTCTACATATTTTTTAGCAGCAAGAGGAGAAACTGGAGCGTTAGTGTTTACCTAGCAATACCTAAGTATTTTATTCATCTTTCAATGAATCTGGATAAAAATTTTTTAAGAGACAGGGCCTCACTCTGTCACCCAGGCTGGAGTGCAGTGGCACAATCATGGCTCACTGCAGCTTTGAATTCCTGGAGAGCTCAAGTGATCCCTCCGCCTCGGCCTTCTGAGTAGCTGAAACCACAGGCACGTCACTATACCTGGCTATTTATTTATTTATTTAAGAGATGAGGTCTTGCTATATTGTCCAGGCTGGTTTTGAACTTCTGGCCTCAAGTGATTCTCCTTCCTTGGCCACCCAAGGTGCTGAGATTACAGGTGTGAGCCACTGCGTCCAGCACAGAATCTGGAAAAATTCTTATACGGCAATAAATGACTGACCTGAAATCAGGATCATTTGGGTACAAAGAACAGAGACTAAGGTATTTTGGGAAAAGTAGGACTTAGTGAAAAGCCACTAATCACAGGAGCACAAAAGAAAAAAATAAAAAAGGTCTTGGTCAGGGCAGGGGCAAAGGCTTCTTTTCTCTTCCCTTATCTTCCAAAATCAGTGTTTCTGCATTCCAGGTTTTCAGAAGAGGAAATGGATTGGCCCAATTCACTTTTCCCACCAGGGCACCAGATTTTAGGTGTCAGGCCAGCCAGTAGGTGGCCTATCCTGACAAGTCTCCTCCCCTAGATACTTAGCTATGGCCAGGGGCATGGGATCCAGAGGGCCCCTGGCCCAGAAGAATGGGTGAGGGAACTACCCCAAAATGTATCTAATACATTATGAGACTTAGGTCAACAATTAGGAGTTGCATTCTGGACCTACACTCGCTGCTTCCAGTGTTGGCGCCAGCCCTTACTAGCTGTGTGACTTTGCCCAGGTTACCTAACCTCTCTGTTTTTCAGTTTCTTCTCTTAAGATGGAGCAAATAAACGGTACCTTCTCACAGGATTCTGATAAAGATTAAATGAGACAAGGGGCCGGTGGCTCACGCCTGTAATCCCAGCACTTTGGGAGGCCAAAGTGGGCAGATCACCTGGGGTCAGGAGTTCAAGACCAGCCTGGCCAACATGGCAAAACCCCATCTCTACTAAAAATACAAACAAATTAGCCAGGTGTGGTGGTGTACGCCTGCAGTCCCAGCTACTTGGGAGGCTGAGACAGAAGAATCGCTTGAACCCGGGAAGCAAAGGCTGCAGTGAGGAGAGATCGTGCCATTGCGCTCCAGCCTGGACAACAAGAGCAAAACTCTGTCTTAAAAAATAATAATAATGAAATAAATAAATAAGTGAGACAAGGTCTTAAAAGCACTCAAAACTATAAATGGCACACAGTGAGTATTCAGTAAGTATTGCCATTATGTTTTGCCAAAAAATAAGCAGCTCTTTCTCAGTTTTCTGTTAATGGTGTCATCATTCTCCCATACATAAAAAGTAAAGTCAGCCAGGCACAGTGGCTCATGCCTGTAATCCCAGCACTTTGGGAGGCCAAGGCAAGCGGATCACCTTGTCAGGAGTTTGAGACCAGCCTGACCAACATGGAGAAACCCCATCTCTACTAAAAATACAAAATTTAGCCAGGCGTTGTGGCGCATGCCTATAATCCCAGCTACTCGGGAGGCTGAGGCAGGAGAATCGCTTGAACCTGGGAGGCAGAGGTTGCAGTGAGGCAAGATCATGCCATTGCACTCCAGCCTGGGCAACAAGAGCAAAACTCTGTCTCAAAAAAAAAAAAGTAAAGCCACCTGTTGACCATTATGTCCTGTTCATTCTTTCTTCGCTAAGCCTTTTACTTTATTCACTGATTTGTTTATTTATCCGATTTACAGTTTTGAGCATCCATTTGCTACGTAAAAAAATATTTTTTTTCGTTTCCAACTTTGCAGGCATCTCTCTAACTTAAGCCCTTAATACCTTCCACTTGGACTGTTAGAGTTAGCTTCCACACTGGTCTCCCTGGCTTCTGCATACCATGGCCAGATTAATGTCACTAACACACATTCTGATCATGTCATTCCCCTGCTCAATGGTTTTCTGTGCTTCCCTATTGTTTGTGGTATAAAGTCCACATTTTGAAACTTGACATTCAAAACATTCTGCAGTTTGGATCTGATCTGCCATGGCAGTTCATTCCCACGGCTTCCCATCTAGAGACCACGCTCTGGTTGACTGCACTGTTCTTGTTTCTCTCCGCATGGCAGCTCCTCTGATGCTTTCCCACCTCTGCCTTTGTTCCTGTTGTTCCACCCACCTGAAATGCCTGACCAGTCCTATCAGCATCACATGGGAGCTTGTTAGAAACGGCATGCCCAAAATCTACCGCATCAGAACCTGCATTTTAACAAGATCCTTGGATGGTTCATATACATGTCTTTTTCTTTTTCCGTTTTTCTTTTCCTAACACGGAGTCTTGCTCTGTCACCCAGGCTGGAGTGCAGTGGCGCGATCTCGGCTTACTGCAACCTCCGCCACTCGGGTTTACGCAATTCTCCTGCCTCGGCCTCCCGAGTAGCTGAGATTACAGGCGTGCACTCCCATGATGGACTAATTTTTTTTTTTTTTTTTTTTTTGAGACAGAGGCTCACTCTGTCGCCTAAGCTGGAGTGCAGTGGTGCAATCTCGGCTCACTGCAACATCCACCTTCTGGGTTCAAGCGATTCTCTTGGCTCAGCCTCCCAAGTAGCTGGGACTACAGGTATACTGGTACGCAGCATCACGCCCTGGTAATTTTTTTTTCTTTAGTAGAGACAGGGTTTCACCATGTTGGCCAGGCTGGTCTTGAACTCCTGACCTCAAGTCATCCGTCAGCCTTGGCCTCCCGAAGTACTGAGATTACAGGCATGAGTCACCATGCCAGCCATATACATGTATTTTTCTTATATTTTACAAGATAAAATATCTTTTTTTTAAGGGATGAGGTTTCTCTATGTTTCCAAGGCTGGTCTTGAACTCTTGGCTTCAAGCAGTTTTCCTGCTTCGGCCTCCCAAAGTGCTGGGATTACAGGCGCAAGCCACTGCACCCAGCCTAGATAAAATATCTTGTGAATTTCTGTATCTTGCATAATATGAGTTAACCCACTCCATCCCTCTGCCTGTTAAAATTCTACCCTTGCCTTAAGGCTTAGCTCAAACAATGCCTCATCCAGATGTCTCTGATAACTAGAGACAGAAATAATCTCTTTGTTCTCTGAATTCCCATAGCTGCTTTCTGAATTCTCTGGATTTCCCACAGCTGAATTCTTTACACCTGTTTCTGGCAATCATCATCAGACATATGTTCTCTCCTATTAGACTCAGTTTCCTTGATTACAGGACTTTCCATAAAAAATACCCAATAAATATCCAGAAATAGATCATAGGGTTCAAAATACAAAAGAAAGGCTGGGCACCATGGCTCATGCCTGTAATCCAGCACTTTGGGAGGCCAAGGTAGGAGAATTGCTTGAGGCCAGGAGTTCGAGACCAGCCTGACCAACATGGCGAAACCCCATCTCTACTAAAAATACAAAAATTAGCTGGGCACAGTGGTGCACACCTGTAATCCCAGCTACTCAGAAGACTGAGGCACCAGAATTGCTTGAACCCAGAAGGCGGAGGCTGCAGAGAGCTAAAATAATGCCACTGAACTCCAGCCTAGGTGATAGGAAGACTTTGTCTCAAAAACAAAACAAAACAAAAACGAGAAAAAAGAAAAAGATGTCATTTTGCTGGTCAATTAGAAAAGATGACATAGGAGGTGACATTTTATCAATTAGCCACTCTAATTCAGGGTTCAAGGCTGATGAGATTTTTTTCAGAGACTGCAAATACGTTGAAATCTGAAAAAATATATTGGCTATAAGATATGAACATAAAATTAAAATTAAAATTAATAAATATTGAAAACCATGACATCTCAAGTTTCTTTATTGCTAGAGATAGGACAAAAAATTAAAATTAAAGATATGAAAATAAAATTAAAAATTAATAAATGTTGAAAACCATAACATTCCGAATTTCTTTCTTTCTTTTTTGAAATGGAGTCTCTCTGTCACGCAGGCTGGAATGCAGTGGTGTGATCTCGGCTACCTCTGCCTCCTGGGTTCAAGTGCTTCTCCTGCCTCAGCCTCTCAAATAGCTGGGACTATGGGTGCGTGCCACCATGCTCGGCTAGTTTTTGTATTTTGTTGTTGTTGTTGTTGTTGTTAGTAGACACGGGGTTTCACCATGTTGGCCAGGCTGGTCTTGAACTCCTGAGCTCAAGTGATCCACCCGTCTCGGCCTCCCAAAGCTCTGGGATTACAGGCATGAGCTATGGCACCCGGCCCCGAACTTCTTAATTGCTAAATTTAGGATTCAGAATAATCACATTATCTTGAACGCAATTTTTATAGATCTTTTTGCTTTGCCAGGATTCTCAAGCATGCACAATGATTCTCCAGAAATCTGCATAGTAAGAAGAAAAAGAAAAAACACAAGTGCAGATAATGGCAAGCACCACCTCACTCTAATATATGAGATGGGCTAAGGCTTCCAAAAGATTGTCTCAGCTTGTGAAGACCTAGAAACGTCCCTGTACATAAGTGCACCCAGCCCATGCTGATGGGAGCATAAATTGCTGCAAACACCCTAAAAGCAATCTGTAAGTGGGCACATGGGCATTAAAAATGTTAAAACTGCCTGTAATTCTAGTGTTTTAGGAGGTTGAGGCAGGAGAATCAGTCGAGCCCAGGGCTCAAGACCAGCATAGGCAACATAGCAAGACACTATCTCTACAAAAAATTTAAAAATTAGCCTAATGTGGTGGTGTGTGCCTGTAGTCCCAGCTACTCAGGAGGCTGAGGCAGGAGGATCACTTGAACCCAGGAGTTGGAGGCTGCAGTGAGCCATGATTCTGTCACTGCACTCCAGCCTGGGCAACAAAGCCAGACCCTGTCTCTAAAAAAAAAAGGAAAAAAATTGTTACGACCTTTTGACCCAGTGATACTACTCCCAATACTTAATGTTCTGGAAAGAGTCATGTGTCTTCAGCATTTAGTAATTCTCTATCTTTCTTTTTTGTATATTATTCTGTATATTTTTCAAATTTCTTACACGATAAGCATGCATTTTATAGTAAGAATGCTTACAAGAAAAAAATTAACTATTTAATAAGAAGCCAATTGGTCGGGCATGGTGGCTCATGCCTGTAATCCGAGCACTTTAGGAGGCTGAGGCAGGTGGATCACTTGAGGTCAGGAGTTCAAGACCAGCCTGGCCAACATAGTGAAATCCCACCTCTACTAAAAATACAAAAATTAGCCAGGCATGGTGGTGCCCACCAGTAATCCCAGCTACTGGGGCGGCTGAGACAGGAGAATCACTTGAGCCCGGGAGGCATAGGTTGCAGTGAGCCAAGATTATACCACTGCACCAGCCTGGGTGACAGAGCAAGACTCTAGTTCAAAAAAAATAAGTATAAATAAATAAATAAATGTCGATTAAGCAGAAGAAGAAATAAGAGGAAGATACAAAGAGGCAAGAAGGCCAATTCCATGCAGTGGCCTCGATGCTTTAGCTTTCCTTTACCTCCCAATCTGCTCCGATCCACAATGCAGGCATTTCCTTGATCCACACCCCCAAACGACAGGCCAGCCTTTCTGTCCTGGCACACGGTCCCAGCTCCCAGAGAACCCTAATCACCCCAACTACATGAGTGTTTAATCTTCCCAACATTTAATCTTTCCAACAATCCTAAACTGTGGGCACGATTTTTCTGCTTCTTTAAATGTGAAAACATACTCAAAGAGGTTAAATCAAGTTCCCAAACACCACACAGCGAAGAAATAGCAGAGCTGGAGTATGGATAATTTATCGTCTACTTTAACAATGGGTCCTTTGTCAAGCTGCCCTTGGTCCATGCTTTATAATGGACACTCATTGTCTTATTGTCCAACTTCAACATTCTCACCTCCTTTCCATTTCAGATCTTTTTTTTTATCAGAGAGCATCTTTCCTTTCTCCTCCCAATACCACCAGAGAGATGTAATAGACACAGACCAATTTAACATATGGAGTCATTTTATCTCTGAAAAACAATCTCAGTTTGGAAGCCAATCATAGTGGGGAAGGGATAATGTTAGTATTTCACCTTCCTATCATATATTGGTTTAATATTTTTTATTTATTTATTTTTCTTTGCGACGGAGTCTTGCTCTGTCGCCCAGGCTGGAGTGCAGTGTGCTACCTCGGCTGACTGCAAGCTCCGCCTCCCGGGTTCATGCCATTCTCTTTCGTCAGCCTCCCTCGTAGCTGGGACTACAGGCACCCGCCACCATGCCCGGCTAATTTTTTGTATTTTTTAGTAGAGACAGAGTTTCACCGTGTTAGCCAGGATGGTCTCGATCTCCTGACTTCGTCACCTGCCTCGGCCTCCCAAAGTGCTGGGATTACAGGCATGAGCCACCGTGCCTGGCCGTATTGGTTTAGTATTTTTATTCTGATATCAATGTACCATTGTCTGGGTGTCTGTTTTAAACAACAGACATCTCTAAAGCAGAGACTGATTCTACACAATTCTCTTTATATTCTACTTAGCAAAACAAGGTAGTCAGTTAAATATTTAAAATTGTTTTGCATAATGAAAATTTTGACATGCAAATAAGTAAGAAAAATCTGTCTTATATTGGAAGGCAATTATCCTTAAAACGTAAAATAATCACACATTGGATTAGAAGACAGAAGGAATCACAAAAATATCTGTTTGAACAATCTACTTTAATCTGAAAAAAGATTTCACTCTCCAGGGAACAGAGTGTGATGAGAATGGCCAGAAGGCTCATTTTGAGCTTTTGATCAGTTCTCGCTGCAAGTGTAGCAGGACGAGCTGCAGACAAAACTCCTCAGACACCAAGTTAAAGAAGGAAGGGGTTTATTTGGCGGGGGGCATCGGCAAGACTCCTGTCTCAAGAGCCGAGCTCCCCGAGTGAGCAATTCCTGTCCCTTTTAAGGGCTCACAACTCTAAGGGGGTGCACATGAGAGGGTCGTGATCGATTGAGCAAGCAAGGGGTATCCATGACTGGGGGCTGCGTGCACTGGTAATTAGATCGGAACAAAACAGGATAGGAATTTTCAGTGCTTTTCTATACAACGTGTATAATCTATAGATAACATAACCGATTAGGTCAGGGGTCGATCTTTAACTACTAGGCCCAGGGTGTGGCGCGGGGATGTCCGCTTGTGGATTTCATTTCTGCCTTTTAGTTTTCACTTTTTCTTCCTTTGGAGGCAGAAATTGGGCATAAGACACTATGAGGGGTGGTCTCCTCCCCTAAGTGCAGCCAGGGAAGAGATTTCCAGACTGTATTGAGTGCTGTATTTACCAGCTTTGGAAAACCAAGGAATATATGCCATATTTTAAATCAAAGAAATGTGCAAGGCTCATTCATGAAAACAAAGAATTTAGGATCTGGAAATGAACATTTAAAAAATATTTGCATTCAACCCCATTTTACAACATGGAATGAATTAGCTCCATTCTAGCAGAACTATGTATACATGTAGTTATTCAACAAAACAGTCTGCTTTTTAAAAAAAATTCACATTTTACACAAAGAATAATTCAGAAATGGGCAGGAAGATATATATTTAGTCTATACTGAAATATCATAGAGAAATAAAACTTAAACCTGTTTTGAAGACTGTGGTTTGATACTACATAGCTCACCCTGTCAGTGTAAGAAAATTGGCTTTTTGAATTCAAAAGCACAAAGTGCTCTAGGTTGAAAGTGGGGCCAGGCTCACTGGTTCATGCCTGTAATCCCAGCACTTTGGGAGGCCGAGGTGGGCAGAACACCTGAGGTTGGGAGTTCGAGACCAGCTTGGCCAACATGGTGAGACTCCATCTCTACTAAAATTACAAAAATATTAGCCGGGTGTGGTGGCTCACATCTGTAATCCCAGCTACTCAGGAGGCTGAGGCACGAGAATCACTTGAACCCAGGAGGCGAAGGTTGCAGTGAGTGGAGATTATACCACTGCACTCCAGCCTGTGTGACAGAGCAAGACTCGTTCTCAAAAAAATAAATAAATAAAAATAAAAAGTGGACAGTCATGCACCATATAATGTTTCAGTCAGTGATGGACCACATGATGATTGTCCCTCAAGATTTTAATACCTTAGTTTTGTGTACCTTTTCTATGTTTGGATATATTTAGATATAAAAATACTTACCATTGAGGTACAATTGCCTACGGTAAAAGGCTGTACAGATTTGCAGCCTAGGAGCAATGGACTGTACCATATAGCCTAGGTTTGCTGTAGGCTGTACCATCTAGGTTCCTGTAAGTACACTCTAGGATGTTCACACAATGATGAAATCACCTAAGGACGCATTTCTCAGAACGTATCTCTGTCCTTAAATGATGCATGATGGTATGTACTTTCTTCAGTCAGTTCAAATAGGTAATATTTACGCAGCAATAGCAAGAAAATGGAACTTGATCTCAAAAGTTGTGACTCAATTTGAGTCAGCCACACTCCAAATGTTAAATAGAAACTTCCATTCACAATTTCGCTGTTTGTGTTTAAAATATATCTATCACGAAACATCACTAAGCTGAATACAGTTAAAAAAAATAATAAACTGGTCAATAGTTTGCAATGAAGGTAAGCTAGGGAGGGGTAAGTTACAAGATGCAAAAACTCTGGGCTCTTGGATGGATAGTACAAACTTTTTCGGCTTCGCTTAGTTTTGTTTTAGAGTTATGACTCCTACTTTATTCTTCTTTTCCAAAATTATTTTAGTTGTTCTAGTTCCTTTGACTTTGCATATAAATTTTAGAATAATCTTGTCTATACCTACAAAAATACTTACTACAATTTTGACAGGCATTGGGTTAAACCTATAGATCAATTTGGAAAAGAATTGAGACCTTCCTCTATGAACTCAATATATATCTCTTCATTTAATTTAGATCTTTTATTTCTTTCATCATCATTTTATAGTTTTCAGCATATACATGTTTTGTTAAATTTATACCTAATCACCTCATTTTTTGTGCAATTATAAATAGCATTCTATTTTTAATTTCAGTTTATACATACTTGTTGCTAGTATATGGGAGTAAATAATTATTTTTGTCTATTAATCTTATATCCTATGACCATGTGTGAATGGCCCATCAGTTCTACATCCTCACGAGCATTTGGTGGTGTCTCTGCTTTTTTCTTTTCTTTTTTTCTCTTTTTCCTTCTTTTCACAGGTGCTGATGATCTTTATTTTTTATCTATATTTTATTCTTTTCACAGGTGTTGATATGTCTTTGTGGTTTTCTCTTTTTTTCCCAACAGATTGGCCAAATGAGTGTCTCTTAATGTGTTAATAAACACATGATATGAGTTCGACCCTCCTAACTTTCTAAGTATAGCGATACTATAGCATAATATTGTTAGTATAACATTCTAGTTAACTAATAGGTTGGTGCAAAAGTAATTGCAGTTTTTGCCATTGATGCTGCAATTACTTTTGCACCAATATAATATAGTTATAACTATAATAACAATAGTTATTACAGATTATAGTTAGTATAGTATTATAGTTAACAATAGCATAGCATAGTTAACTATAAGCACATTGTTGCACAACAGATTTCTAGGATTTTTTCATCTTGCATGACTGAAACTCTAAACCCATTGAATAGCAATTTCCCACTTCCTTCTTCCTGAAACTCCTGGCAACCCCCGTTCTCCTTTCTCCTTCTATGAGACTGAATATTGTAGATACCTCATATAAAGAGCATCATGCAACATTTGTCCTATGGCTAGCTTATGCCACTTAGCATAATATCTATAGGTTTTACTCATGTGGTTGTATATGGCAGGATTTCTTTCTTTTTTAAGGCTGAATAACATGTAATTGTATATGTATACAATGTATATGTCCATTTTGTATGTGTCTACACTTGGTTTATCCATTCATTCATTAGGTTGTTTCTACCTCTTGGCTATTGTGAATAAGCTGCAATGAAGATTCATTGTAAACTTGAATTGAAAACAGAATCTTCTTCAATCTTCTTCACAAAAATAAGCTGCAATGAAGAATATTCTGATTTCAATTCTTTTGGTCATATACCCAAAAGTGGGATTGCAGGATCATAGGTAGCTCTATTCTTAATTTATTACAGAATCTCCATACTGTTTATCACAGCAGCTACATCATTTTACATTCCCACCAATAATGCAAAGGGTTGCAGTTTCTCTGCATTCTCACCAGCACTTATTTTCTGTGTATGTGTGTGTGTGTTTATTTTATAATGGCCCTTCTAACAGATGTGAAGTGATAGATCATTGTGGTTTTGATTTGCATTTCCTTGATGATTAGTGATGTAGTATCTTTTTATATATCTGTTGGCCATTTGTGCATCTTCTTTGGGAAAATGTCTATTCAACTCTTTTGCCCATTTTAAAATTAGATTATTTATTATTTTGTTTAGTGAATTATATACTTTGGCTATTAACCTCGTATGAGATTTATGGTTTACAGATATCTTCTCCCATTCTGTAGGTTGCCTTTTCACTCTATAATTGTTTCTTTTGAGCACACAGCTTTTTAGTTTCATGTAGTCCCACTTGTTTATTTTTGCTTTTGTTGTTTGTGCTTTTAGTGTCATGTCCAAAACATCATTGTCAAAACAATGTTATGAAGATTTTCCCCTATGTCTTTTTCTAGAAGCTTTGTAGTTTCAGATCTTATGTTTAAATCTTTAATACATTTTGAGTTGACTTTTGTGTATGGTGTCAGAAAAGGGTCCAACTTTATTATTTTCTTGTGAATATTCAGCTTTCTGAGCACCATTTGCTGAAGAAACTAGTTTCCCTATTGTGTAGTCTTGGCACCTTGTTGAAGGTCATTTGACCATATATGTGTAGATTTATGTCTGGGGTCTCTACTTTATTCCATTGATCTATACATCTGTCTCTATGCTAGTACCATACTGTTTTGAATACTGTAGCTTTGCAATATGTTTTCAAGTCAGAACATGTGAGACCTCCAGATTTGTTTTTTTAAGATAGTTTCAAGAATCCAGGTCTTTTTGTCAAAGGACCTTGAATGGGTTCAGAGTCCTTTGAGGTTCCATAAGAAGTGTAGGATTTTTTTTTTCTATTTCTGCAAAAAAAAAAAAAAAAAAAAAAAAAAAAAAAGCCATTGAGATTTTGACAGGGATTGCATTAAATCTGTAGATCATTTTGAGTAGTATGAACATTTTAGGAATATTAAGTCTTTCAATCCATGAAAATGAAACATTTCAATTTATTTGTGTCATCTTAAATTTCTTTCAACAATATTTTGTAGTTTTCACTATACAAGTCTTTCACCTCCTTATATTTATTCCTCAATATTATATTATATTATTTTTGATGCTACTGTAAATGGAAATTTTCTTTCTTTCTTTTTTTTTTTTTTTTGAGATGGAGTCTTGCTCTGTCACCCAGGCTGGAGTGCAGTGGCATGCTCTTGACTCACTGCAACCACCGCCTCCTGGATTCAAGTGATTCTCCTGCCTCAGCCTCCCAAGTAGCTGGGATTACAGGTGCGTGCCACCACACCTGGCTAAATTTTGTGTTTTTAGTAGATACAGTGTTTCACCATGTTGGTCAGTCTGGTCTTGAACTCCTGACCTTGTGATCTACCCGCCTCAGCCTCCCAAAGTGCTGGGATTACAGGCATGAGTCACCGTGCCCAGCCTTGGAACTGTTTTGTTAATTTCCATTTTGGATTGTAGAAACACAACTAATTTTTGTATATTGATTTTGTATCCTATAACTTTGCTGAATTCACTTATTAGTTTTAACAGATTTTTTTGGTGGAAGCTTTAGGGTTTTCTATCTATCAGATAATGCCATCTATTATTTTTCTCTTCTCTAGTTCACATATTTCTTCCATAATTTTTATTATCTTCTTCCTTCTGCTAAATTTGTACTCACTTTGCTTTTCTTTTTCTAGTTCCTTGAGGTGTAAAGTTAGGTTGTTTAGTGATATCTTCTTTTTCAAGGTAGCCCTTCACTGCTTTAAATTTCCCTCCTAGTACTGTTCTTGCAGTATCAAATAAGTTTGGGTATATTTGTTTTCATTTGTCTAAAGATATTTTCTAATTATCCTTTTGACTTCTTCTTTGACCCATCGATTGTTTGAGAGTGTGTTGTTTAATTTCTTCATATTTATGAATTTTTTGGTTTTCCTTCTGCTACTATTTCTAGTTTCATCCCATTGCCATCACACAAGATACTTGGTATTATTTCGATCTTCTTAAATTTGTTAAGACTTACTTTATCATCTAACACATGATCTCTCCTGGAGAATGATCTGTATATTCTTGAGAAAAAATGTATACTTTGCTGCTATTGGATGGAACATTGCATATATGTCTCTCAGGACTATTTGACTACAGTGTTGTTCAAGTCTTTTGTTTATATATTAATTTTCTGCCTTGATAGTCTATCAGTTGTTCATAGTGGCATTTGAAATCTCCTACTATTAACGTGTTGCTTCTATTTCTCCCTTCAGTTTGGTCAATATTTGCTTCTTATATTTGGGTGCTCTGAACCTGGGTGTATATATATTTTAAAAGTTTATATGTTTCTAATGAACTGACCCGTTTTTCATTATATAATGTCCTTCTTTACCTCTCGTGACAGCTTTTGACTTAAAGTCTATTTTGTCTGACATAAGTATGGCCACCCCTGCTCCCTTTTGTTTAACATTTGCATGCATTTTTTTTCTTCCATTCTTTCATATTCAGCCTCTGTGTGTCCTTAATCTAAAGTGAGTCTCTTGGCCAGGCATGGTGGCTCACACCTGTAATCCTAGCATTCTGGGAGGCTGAGGTGGGCAGATCACCTGAGGTCAGAAGTTCAAGACCAGCCTGGCCAACATGGTAAAACCCCATCTCTACTTAAAAATACAAAAATTAACTGGGCATGGTGGTACACACATGTAATCCCAGCTACTCAGGAGGCTGAGGCACAAGAATCACTTGAACCTGGGAGGCAGAGGTTGCCGTGAGCCAAGATTGAGCCACTGCACTCCAGCCTGGGTAACAGGGCAAGACTCTGTCTCTAAATAGATAAATAAATAAATAGAGTATCTTATAGACAGCACATGGTTGAATCTTGGTTCTTTTTATCTATTCATGCACTCCTTGTTTTTTAATTGAAGAGTTTAATCCATTTACATTTAAAGTAATTACTTAAGGGAAAGACTTACTATTGTCATTTTGTTAATTGTTTTCTTTCTTATAGAATTTCATCTCTCTTTTCCTGCCTTGCTATCAGCCTTTTTGTTCCACTGATTTTTTTTTTCAGTGGCATGCTTTGATTCCTTTCTCATTTCCTTTTGTGTGTCATAAGTATTTTCTTTTTTTGGTTATGATGAGGTTTACATAAAACATCTTGTAGGCTAGGCACAGTGGCTCATCCCTATAATCCCAGCACTTTGGGAGGCCGAGGCAGGTGGATCACTTGAGGTCAGGAGTTCAAGGCAAGCATGGCTAACGTGGTGAAACCCTGTCTCTACTAGAAATACAAAAATTATCTGGGCATGGTGCTGGGCACCTGTAATCCCAGCTACCCAGGAGGCTGAGACAGGAAAATTGCTTGAACCTGGGAGACAGAGGTTGCAGTGAGTCGAAATTACGCCACTGCACTCCAGCCTGTGTGACAGAGCGAGACTCTGTCTCAAAAAATAATAATAATAAAAGAAAACATCTCATAGTTGAAACACTTTATTTTAAGCTGACAACTTAACTTCAGTTGCACACCAAAATAACTTTTTTACTTCCTTCCTCCCCACACTTTGTTATTGCTGTCACAAATTACATCTTTTTATATAGTGTCTTCATTAACATATTTTTAGTTATATTTCTTTTTTGTACTTGATTTTCAACTTCTACACCAGAATTGTAAGTGACTTCATACCACAGTTACAGTATTGCAGTATTCTCTATTGTTCTATATATTAACCTCTACAAGTAAACTTTATACTTTCATATCCTTTTGTGCTGCTGTCTCGCATCCTATTGTTCTAACTCAAGGGACTTTCTTTAGCAGTTCTTGTAAGGCAGGTTTAGTGGGAATGAACTTCCTGAGCTGTTTATTTGGGAAAGTCTTTCTCCTTTATCTATGAAAGGCAGTTTTACCAGAGACAGAATACTTAGTTGGCAGGGCTTTTAAATCTCATTTTATTTCAGCACTTTTAATATAACATCCCACTCTCTTCCGGCCTGCAAGGCTTCTACCGAGAAATCCCTGATAGTCTTATGAGGGCTATCTTGTCCACGCAAGTCATTTTTTTTCTTGCTGCTTTTTCAATTTTCTCTTTGTTTTAGATATTCAACAATTTAATTGTAATGTGTCTTGGTGTAGACTTCTTTGGATTTATCATAGTTGGAGTCTCCTGGGGTTCTTAAATCTTATCCATATCTTTCCCCAGATATGAGAAATTTTAAGCCATTTTTTTTTAAATGAGCTTTCTATTCATTTCTCTCTGTATTCCTTCTGCAACTTCCATAATGTATATATAGGCTTGCTTGATAGTGTCCTGTAAATCCCTTAAACTTTCTTCACTTTTTCTTTTCTTTTTTCTTCTTTTTTTTTTTTTGAGACAGGATCTCACTCTGTCACCCAGGCTGGAGTGCAGTGACATAATCTCAGCTCACTGCTACCTCTGCCTCCCAGGTTCAAGTAATTCTTCCACCTCAGCCTCCTGAGTAGCTGGGACTACAGGTGCGTGCCACCACATCCAGCTAATTTTTGTATTTGGTAACAGAGTTTCAACCATGTTGGCCAGGCTGGTCTCAAACTCTTGACCTCAAGTGATCCACCCACCTCAGCCTCTCAAAGTGCTGGGATTACAGGTGTGAGCTACTGTGCTCAGCCCATTCTTTTTCATTCATCTTTTTTTTCCCCCTCTGACTGGATAATCTCAAATGTCCTGTCTTTGAGTTTACTGACTGATCAAGTCTATAACCCTTTTAGTGATTTTTTGGGGGTGGGGGGACAGAGTCACACTCCATTGCTCAGGCTGAAGTGCAGTGGTGTGATCTTAGCTAACTGCAGCCTCAAGCTTCTGGGCTCAAGTGATCCTCCTGCCTCAGTCTCCCAAGTAGCTGGGACTATAGGCATGTGCCACCATGTCTGGCTAATTATTTATTTATTTTTTTGTAGAGAGGGCATCTCGCTATGTTTCCCAGGCTGATTTCGAAGTCCTGGGTTCAAGTGATCCTCCTGCCTCAGCCTCTCAAAATGCTGGGATTATAGGTATGAGAACTGTACCCAGCCCCTTTAGTGAATGTTTGATCCTTCTATTGAATTTTTCAATTCAGTTATTGTATTCTTCAGCTCCAAAATTTCTGTTTGGAGATATATATATATATATATATATTTTTTTTTTTTTTTTTTTTTTTTGAGACGGAGTCTTACTCTGTCGCCCAGGCTAGAGTGCAGTGGCATGATCTCGGCTCACTGCAAGCTCCGCCTCATTCTCCTGCCTCAGCCTCCTGAGTAGCTGGGACTACAGGCACCCGCCACCACGCCCAGCTAATTTTTTGTGTTTTTAGTAGAGACGGGATTTTACCGTGTTAGCCAGGATGGTCTCGATTTCCTGACCTCGTGATCCACCTGCCTCAGCCTCCCAAAGTGCTGGGATTACAGGCGTGAGCCACCACGCCAGGCCTCTTTTTATATTTTCTCTGTTAACATTCTCATCCTTTTCCTGAGTTCATTGAACTTCTTTATGATGGTTATTTCGAATTCTTTCTCAGGTAGTTCATATATCTGTGTTTCTTTAAGGTTGGTTTCTGGATATTTATTTTACTCCGTTGCACCTGCCAAATTTCCTTGTTTCTTTATGTGCCTTGTAATCTGTGGTGAGATCCACACATTTGAAAAAGATACATATATATAGCCCCCTTTCTGCATTTGCAGACTGACTTTGTAGAGGGAAAACAAAATCAGCCTAACTAGAGATCCCGTGGGCCTTTCAAACCTCTTCTGGATGTCTGTTCTCTGGACTTGTGCATGTAAAATCCCAATTAGAGTGATCTCACTGTTTCTTTTTTCAGAAGCTAGTAATCTCTTGCTTTCTCTGGTGTCTTTCTGTAGCACTGCAGGTTTTCTTCAGCTGCCTTAAGCTGCCCAGCTCTCTTTTGTTCTCAGCCGCCCTAGGCTTCTAGAGTATGCTGAATCTCATCAGCATGCCAAGTGAAGTGAGACAGAAACTAGTTCCTCAAGCAGCCCCCTCAAAAGCCAGAATGTTGGATGCATACTCTGCTCTTCTCCCTATTCCTTCCCCCTTCACCCAGAGAGGCCACTGAGCTGTATCAGCCTCTGTCTGCTGCACTGCAGGTCTTCTGGGGCAGCAGCCAACTACCTAGCTCTCTTTTGTTCTCAGTAACCCCTGGGTACCTAAAGTATACCTAAAGTCATATCAGCACTCCAAGGCAGGTGAAACAAAAACCAGTTCCTTGGGCAGTCCCCTGAAAAGCCAGGATGTTGAATTCAAACTCCATTCTTCTCTTTCTCTACCAATGTAGAAGCTGAGAGTTAGAGATTTTCTTCTGACCACACCACACTGAGCCAGGGGAGGGACTATGGTGAGTGAGTGCCTTCTAGTCCAAACCTTGCCTTTGTTCTCAGTGGCTTCCAACCTGGTACCTTTTCCTATCACTTCTTTTTTTTTTTTTTTTTTTTTTTTTTTTTTTTTGAGACGGAGTCTCGCTCTGTCGCCCGGGCTGGAGTGCAGTGGCCGGATCTCGGCTCACTGCAAGCTCCGCCTCCCGGGTTTAAGCCATTCTCCTGCCTCAGCCTCCCACGTAGCTGGGACTACAGGTGCCCGCCACCTCGCTCGGCTAGTTTTTTGTATTTTTTTTTTTTATGTTGAAAAGATATATATATATATATATAGAATTAGGCAGCTGGACTCAGTTTAGATGATCCCAATTTTGTTGGCAACATCCAAAGCGTCGTAATCAGGAGCCAGTCGAACATATGCCTTTTTCTCTCCATCAGGCCGAATCAGGGTGTTGACCTTGGCCACATCAATGTCATAGAGCTTCTTCACAGCCTGTTTAATCTGGTGCTTGTTGGCTTTAACATCCACAATGAACACAAGTGTGTTGTCTTCTATCTTCTTCATGGCAGACTCAGTGGTCAGCGGAAACTTGATGATAGCATAGTGGTCAAGCTTGTTTCTCCTGGGGGCGCTCTTCCGAGGATATTTGGGCTGCCTCCGGAGTCGCAGTGTCTTGGGCCCCCGGAAGGTGGGTGACGTGCGGATCTTCTTTTTTTTTGTGGCTGTGGACACCTTTCAACACTGCCTTCTTGGCCTTTAAAGCCTTCGCTTTGGCTTCGGCTTTAGGAGGGGCAGGAGCTTCCTTCTTCGCTTTCGGCGCCATCTTGTGAAAAGCTTTTGTATTTTTTAGTAGAGACGGGGTTTCACCTGGTTAGCCAGGATGGTCTTGATCTCCTGACCTCGTGATCTGCCCCTCTTGGCCTCCCAAAGTGCTGGGATTACAGGCTTGAGCCACTGCGCCCGGCCTCCTATCACTTCTTAAATTCAGACATGACAGAAACAAGTTGTTTGGACAGACCCCTGAAAAGTCTAAAATTGACACATACGTCAGTCTTCTCCATCCCTTCCCAGGGAGAAGCCAGGAGCTGCAGCTTTTCTCCTGATCATGTCGTGCTAAACCAGGGAAGGGAGTATGGAAAGCAACTGCCACATATTTTCCAATTGGCTTCCATGAGGCTGTTTCTGTGCTCACCTGGGGTTCAGAAGCCCCTTTTAGCTTCTAGATTTGTTGCAAAGGAATTGGTCCCTGTAATGCTGTTGAATTGGTGTCTCCGTGGGTGCAGAGGGGCTGGGGTTTCCTAGTCTGTAATCTGCTGACATACAAATCTCTTTGGTTTTTTTTTTTTTTTTTTGGTTCGTTTGTTTTTGTTTTTTGTTTTTTAGACAGGGTCTCACTCTGTCACCCAGGCTGGAGTGCAGTGGTGGAATTTCAGCTCACTGCAACCTCTGCCCACCAGGCTCAAGCAATCTTCCCACCTCAGCCTCCTGAGTAGCTGGAATTACAGGCATGCGCCACCATGACCGGCTAATTTTTGTGGTTTTTGGTAGAGAGGGGGTTTCACCATGTTGGCCAGGCTGATCTGGAACTCCTGACCTCAAATGATCTGCCCGCCTTGGCCTCCCAAAGTTCTGGGATTACAGATGTGAGCCATTACACCCTGCCAAAATCTCATTGTGATTTTAATTTGCATTTCTCCAATGTCTAATGATGTTGAACAGCTTTTCATGTGCTTGTTTGCCATCAATACGTATTGTATATATGTGTGTGTATATATGTACGTATATGTGTGTGTCATGTATTTTATTTTAATTGGATTGTTTGCTATTTTACTGTTGAGTTTTGAGAGTTCTTTATATATTCTACATACTAGTCCTTTGCTGGATATGAGATTTGCAAATATTTTCTCCAGTGTGTGGCTTTCTTTCCTTCCTTTTAACTGGGCACACTCATGCATCACTTAATGATGGGGATATGTTCTGAGAGATGCATTGTTGGGTGATTTCCTCATTGTGCAAACATCAGAGAGTATACGTACACAAATCTAGATGACATAGTCTATGACACTCCTGGGCTACACGGTATAGCCTACTGTTCCTAGAATACAAGACTGTATAGCATGTTAGTGTACTAAATAGTGTAGGCAGTTTTAACATAGTGAAATTTGTGTATCTAATAAACATGTCTAAACATAGAAAAGGAACAGAAAAAATATGGTATTATAATCTTATGGCACCACTATAGTATATGTAGTCTATCATTGACTGGAATGTCTTTGTGTGGTACATGGCAGTATTTTACAAAGTAAAAATGTAAATATTTTGATGAAGTCTAATTTATCAACATTTCCCTTTTTGAATCTTGCTTCTGGTGGCAAGACTTAAGAACGATTTGCTTATCCCTAGATCATGAAGATTTTTTCTTACATTTTTCTCTAAAGGGTTTACACTCTTACATTTTCATTTATGTGCATGATCTATTTTGAGTTGAATTTTGTATGTGATGTAAACTAGGTCACAGGTCATATTTTTTGCTTCGGGGTGTCCAACTACTCTAGTGCCATTTTAAAAGGCTATCTTCCTCCACTGATTTTTCTAATTTTATTTACTATTCATAATTTTTATCTTTCTATGAACATGATTTATAAAAATCCTATTTTAAAGTCTTCAAAAAGTGTTTTTTTTTAAGCTTAAGCATAGTGAATTCCCATTTTTATTGTTGATAAGTTAAACTAGTACTAATATCAAACAGTTGTATAGCACTTAAGATGCACCAGGCACTCCTCCCAATGCTTTACATGTATAAATTCATGTAATCCTCACAATTCTGTGCTGGAATATCATACTATCACACTACAATAATACTATAATATTATACCAGTGTATTTTATTCTATGAGTAGTAAAAAGTTATTGGAAAATTTTTAGAAGAGTAATGTAATAGGTCTGGTACTCATCTTTTTTTTTTTTTTTTTTTTTTGAGACGGAGTCTCGCTCTGTCACCCAGGCTGGAGTGCGGTGGCCGGATCTCTGCTCACTGCAAGCTCCACCTCCCGGGTTTACGCCATTCTCCTGGCTCAGCCTCCCGAGTAGCTGAGACTACAGGCGCTCGCCACCTCGCCCGGCTAGTTTTTTGTACTTTTTAGTAGAGACGGGGTTTCACCGTGTTAGCCAGGATGGTCTCGATCTCCTGACCTCGTGATCCGCCCGTCTCGGCCTCCCAAAGTGCTGGGATTACAGGCTTGAGCCACCGCGCCCGGCCTGGTACTCATCTTTAAGAATTTTTAACAGACATCTTTAAATATATACAAAAGTAGAGAGGAAAATATAATAAACCCTCATTTATGCATGTCAACTTCAACAATGATTACCATTTTGCCCATCTTATTTCTCCTGATTTCTCCCTACACACACATAGTTTTTCTAGAGTACTTAAATTCCAGGTAGTGACTTATTCATTACTACTTCAGTAGGTATCCCTAGAAGATAAAAAGTTTTTTTTATAAAACCTAGCCACAATAGCCTTATCACAAAAGCAAAAAATGACTATTTCTTAAAATATTCCCTTAACAAATCTCCAATTCTGGTTCAAATTGCCCCATTGTCTCAAAAACATCTTTTTCCAGTTGGTTTGTTCAAATCACTGTATAATCACATTACAGTTTATCCATTTGCTTCTTTCCTATGTCATTTATTTGAGGAGTAAACTGAGCCTAATATATGTCTAAAATTCACTCTGGATAAACAGAATATGGTACCTACATACAATGGAATATTATTCCACCTTCGAAAGGAGGGAAATTCTGACATATGCTATAACAGAGATAGGTCTTGAGGGCATTATGCTAAGTGAAATAGACAAGTCACAAAAAGACAAATATTGTATGATTCCTCTTATTCATGTGAGATACCTGGAGTAGTCGAATTCATAGACCAGAAGGTAGAATGATGGTTGCCAGGGACTAGGGGAGGAGGAATGGGGAGTTAGTGTTTAATAAGTATAGAGTCTCAGTTTTGCAACATAAGAGGGTTTTGAAGATTGGTTGCACAATAATGTGAATGTACTTAACACTACTGAACTGCCTATTTAAAAATGGTTTAGATGGTAAATTTTATGTTATATATATTTTATCACAGTTTTTAAAATTTTAAAACATCCCTCTGGCTGGTGTGTAGAGTAGAAGCAGCCCGACCAGCTGGAAGGTTATTGCAGTGCTCTGGGTGAGATGACAGTGGCTTGGATTAGGGTGATAGAGGTGGAGGTGGTTGAGAAGAGATCAGATCTGGGGTCTGTTTTAAAAGTAGAGATAATAGGACCCCCTGGCAGATTGGATATTGAGTGTGAGGGAAAAGGACAAACGACAGCAAACTCCTGGGATTTTGGCCTGCTCAGCTGCATGACTGACTGTGCCACTGAGTGGAATGAGGAAGCTGGGGGAGGAGGCAGCTACCAGGTGGCAGGTTGATTACATTGGACCTCTTCCATCAGGGAGGGAGCAGCGATTTGTTCCCTTTGGAACGGGCACTTTTCCGGATTTGGATTTGGTTTCCTTGGCCGTTGTCATGCTGCTGCCAGCACTCTCTCTGTAGTCGTGCTAGATGCCTTGTAGCCTGTCATAGTCTCCCACACAATATTACTTCTGATGAAGAAGCATTTTGCAGAGACAAAGTAAGCCAAGAGGGTAATGCCCATGGGACTCATTGATCTTGTCATGGTGTCCCATCTCCAAAACCAGGTGGCTCAGGAGAACAGAGGAATGGTCTATTGGCAGCCGGTTCCTGTGCCAGCTGGAGAGATACCTTATAGGGACACTGCGTATTTTCTGGCCAGTGCTGCTGTTTCTCCTGAAGCCAAGATCCACTTGGCTGGGGAATCCAAGCAATGGAAGCAATGGTATATACTGTCACTGACCTACCCGAAACCATTTGTCTCCTTACCCAAGATTCTGTTTGGGAGATTTGGGTACCCAGAGGATAAATACCTTCATTTGGAGACATAGCCTTCCAAAAATTACTTCCTGATTGACTTCATAACTATTGTCATAACTATTGTGAATGGTGCTGCAATAAACACGGGAATGCAAATGTTTCTTCAACACACTGATTTCATTTCCTTTGGATAGATAACCAGTAATGGGACTGCTGAATCCCATGGCAGTCCTTTTGTTTGTTTGTTTGTTTGTTTTGTTTTTTTGAGAAGGAGTCTTGCTCTGTTGCCCAGGCTGGAGCGCAGTGGTGTGATCTCGGCTCACTGCAACATCCACCTCCCGGGTTCACGCCATTCTCCTGCCTCAGCCTCCCTAGTAGCTGGGACTACAGGTGCCCGCCACCACGCCCGGCTAATTTTTTTGTATTTTCAGTACAGACAGGGTTTCACCGTGTTAGCCAGGATGGTCTCGATCTCCTGACCTCATGATCCGCCCACCTCGGCCTCCCAAAGTGCTGGGATTACAGATTACAGGCGTGAGCCACCGCGCCCGGCCTTTTTTTTTTTTTTTTTTTTTTTTTGAGATGGAGTCTTGCTCTGTCGCCTAGGCTGGAGTGCAGTGGCGTGATCTCGGCTCACTGCAACCTCTGCCTCCTGGGTTCAAGCCATTCTCCTGCCTCAGCCTCCTCAGTAGCTGAGATTACAGGCACGTGCCACCAAACCTGGCTAATTTTTGTATTTTTAGTACAGACGGGGTCTCACCATGTTGGTCAGGCAGGTCTCGAACTCCTGACCTCATGATTCGCCTGCCTTGGCCTCCCAAAGTGCTGGAATTAGAGGTATGAATCACCGTGCCTGGCCCCCGTGGTAGCTTTATTTTTAATTTTTTGAGGAACCTCTATATTGTTTTCCATATGGCTGTACTAATCGACATTCCCACCAATAGTGTATAAGTATTCCCCTTTCTCCACATACATGCTAGCTTTTTTTTTTTGAGACAGGGTCTCATTCTGTCACCCAGGCTGGAGTGCAGTGGCACAATCACAGCTCACTGCAGCTTTGGCAGCCTAGGCTCAAGCGATCCTCCCACCTCAACCCCTCAAGTAGCTGGAACTACAGGCATATGCCATCACACCTAGTTAATTTTTAAAGTTTTTATAGAGACAAGGTCTTGCTATGTTGCCCAGACTGGTCTTGAACTCCTGGGCTCAAGAGATCCTCCTGCCTTAATCTCCCAAAGTGCTGGGGTTACAGGCATGAGTCACTGCACCTGGTCATTTTTTGTCTTTTTGATAGTAGGCCATCTAATGATGAATAAGTACAGAAAATGTGATATAGACTGGACACCATGGCTCATGCCTGTAATCCCAGCACTTTGGGAGGTCGAGGTGGGTGGATCACCTGAGGTCAAGAGTTCGAGACCAGCCTGGCCAAGATGGTGAAACTCTTTGTCTACTAAAAATTAAAAAATTTTCCAGGTGTGGTGGCGCATGCCTTTAGTCCCAGCTACTTGGGAGGCTGACTCAGAAGAATCACTTGAACCCGAAGGCAGAGATTGCAGTGAGCTGAGATCATGCCACTGCACTCCAGCCTAGGCAACAGAGCAAGAATCTGTCAAAAAAAAGAAAGAGAGAGAGAGAGAGAAAGAAAGAGAAAGAGAGAAAGAAAGTAGAAAGAAAGAAAGAAAGAGAGAGAGAGAGAAAGAGAGAAAGAGAGAAAGTAGAAAGAAAGAAAGAGAAGGAGAAAGAAAGAAAGAAAGAAAGAAAGAAAGAAAGAAAGAAAGAAAGAAAGAAAGAAAGAAAGAAAGAAAGAAAGAAAATGTGATATAAATACATACACACACACACAATGGAATATTATTCAGCCATAAAACACAATGAAATCCTGCCATTTGCAATAACATGAATGAACCTGGCAGGCATTATGTTGCATGAAATAAACCAGGCACAGGAAGACAAAGACCACATGATCTCACTCATATGTAGAATCTTTAAAAATTGATTTTGTAGAAGTAGAGAGTAGATTAGTAATTACTAGAGGCTGGGGAGAGGACAGGGAAGGAGAGAGGGAGAAACCAGGAGAGGTTGGTCAATGGGTACAAAGTTACAATTAGATAGGAAAAATAAGTATTTTTGCTCTATTACTGTATTAGTCCATTCTCATTCTGCTATAAGGACATACCCAAGACTGGGTAATTTATAAAAAAAAAGAAGTTTAATGGACTCAGTTTCACATGGCTGGGGAGGCCTCACAATCATGGCAGAAGGTGAAGGAGGAGCAAAGCCATGTCGTCATGATGACAGGCAAAAGAGCGTGTATGCAGGGGAATCATCCTTCATAAAACCATCAGATCTCTCGTGAGAACTCACTGTCACGAGAACACCATGGAAGTAATAGTCCCCATGATTCAATTACCTCCCAAAGGGTCCCTCCCTCAACACATGGGGATTATGGGAACTACAATTCAAGATGAGATTTGGGTGGGGACACAGCCAGACCACGTCAGTTACACAGTACGGCGACTATCACAAATAACCATGTATGGACCTTTGAAGATAGCTAGAAAGTTTGGAATGTTGTCACCACAAAGAAATGATAAATATTTAAAGTGATGGATACAGTAATTACCCCGATTTGATCATTATACTATGTATACATGCACTGAAACATCACATTGCTTCAATACATACATATAATTATTAGGTGTAAATTATCGATTTTTTTTACTGACTGACTGGAATATCCTGTTAGGCCAGTGAACATTGTGCCAGGTATGCTTTTGCTCAGAAAAGTAAAGAAATGTGATATTTTTGCACCTAATCATTATGGAGCTCTTCAAACCTGTAACCCACATGTCCGAGTCTCAGCTTCTTTGTGTTATATCCAAGTCTTCCAGGCATGACCTTCTGTGACTCCCAGGGCCCAGCCATCCTGCTGCCAGCCTCTTCCTGCCCAGCTCCTCCCTCCTGTTTGACCTGTACTGCCCATGAGGCTGCTCGAAGAAGGGTTATCTGCTGCCCTGGCACAAAGTCACCAGTGTCTCTGCCAACAGCCCTTTAATACAATGCCCTCGGTGCTAGAGAGTGCGGGGATCCACCCTCCCACTATCATCTGAGCCCACTGCAAATCTATGGGTTCCTGCAGGTCTCTCAAAGTCTCTCTCAAAAACGAACACTTCTATTTCTTTCCTTTGTTTCTTGCCTGTAAGCAACAATCAAAACGTGAATAAAAACCCTTTTCCACAGGAACTGGCATTGTCTTCACTCAGACAGAGCCACGGCTCCCACCTCTCACATCACAAATCAAGAGAATCACCACTCATTGGAATGCACAAACCAGAATTCTTTTCATCCGCCTTGGAGTTAATGGTGATTTCCCGGTTTCTTTGAGAATCTCAGGTGTTAAGGCCAGCAGAGTGGCTCACACCTGTAATCCCAGTGCTTTGAGAGGCTGAGGCAGGAGGATTGCTTGAGTTCAAGACCAGCCCGAGCAACAAAGCAAGACCTCTACCAAAAACAAAAAAAAAGAATCTCAGATGCTACTTTTTGAGTACCATAGGGCCTATTCTAGCAAACTTCCCAAAACAAACAGCATGGGTACGCGTTACTTAGAACTTAAAGTCTGATATACAGGAATTGGGACTTTAATTTTTTATAATAAATTAATTGCTTATATTAAGAAATGTCATCACCATTCACCACCAACCCTTAAGTTGGAGTGAAAATTAAATCTTAGCCAATTCAGGCCATTCTCAGCCAGTTTTATAACTTCTTTCAGCAGTTCCGGTTTTTCCCTCTTCCTTTCCTAGAGCTGCGTCTAAACTCTGGGAATGGAGAGTGTGGGACTTGCAACAACTGTGGGAAGAGCTGCCTGGTCCCTGGGGCCTATTCTGTCCCCACAGGCCTCCTCTGAGGCCCTGCATCTTCTGAGACAGCCTCTGGCTTGGTTACAGCTCCCTTTAGCCAAGCTCTGGCTTTCTGTGCTGCATCCACACTGTACTCAGCCACACCAGGAAATGCCCAGCTACAGCCTGTGCCTCATGTGGTGCACGGGGACCTGAAGGTGGCCCCAGGCCCTTAGGCCCAGACATCCTTTGAGGTCGTCTCTCCTCTCCTGCTCCCAAGCCCTGCTGCATGGGAAGTTCTGAAGTCCTGCTGCCTCCCCGGCCATACCCCTCTCTCTCCGATCTCCTCACCTACCTGGGAGTTATTGTTAGCCAGTTTAGAGTGTGGAACTACAAGTACCTCTCCTTCAGGGGACCAATGGAAGCGAGTTCATTCCTCAACCTGCATGCCCAGCCCTGCCTCCTCTCCTGTCTTTTCTTCTAGGACTTGGCTGTCTCGCAAGATGGAGAACAGGGTGCAGGCTTGGCCTAGGCTCTTGCAGTTTGCAGAAGTGCCCCACGCACCCACCTTAGCATGTGCGTGACGGTCTACCATCAAATGTTCCACTTCCCACTGACAACATCGGGGGAAGCTGCTCTTCCGGAAACTCTTAGAGGTTGTCTCCAAAACAAAACAAAATAAAAATCTCATCTCCTTTAGGATGAGTGCATTTTCCCTCTGGCCATGAATCTAGGAGGCACCTCCAAAACACAGCAGCTCTGCAGTGGCTCAAGGAATTCGTGGCAGGTGAAAACCTGGGATCCCTCTACCTGGGTGGTCAGGGCTGGGGTTGCTGATGTGGAACAACAAGCTACAAGGCTTCTCTCCTTCTAGGACAAATCTTAGTTCACTTTGAAATTCCCAGAAGAGCTTTCATATTTATTTATTTATTTACTTACTTATTTACTTTCTTATTTATTTATTTATTTATTTATTTATTTATTTATTTTTGAGACAGGGTCTCTTTCCATGCCCCAGGCTGGAGTATAGTGGTATGATCATGGCTCACTGCAACCTCGACCTCCCTGGCTCCAGTGACCCTCCCGCCTCAGCCTCCTGAGTAGCTGGGACTACAGGCACGTGCCACCAGACCTGGCTAATTTTTGTATTTTTTGCAGAGAGAGACGGAGGTCTCACTGTGTTGTCCAGGCTGGTCTCGAACTCCTGGGCTCAAGCTCTCCACCCGTCTTAACTTCCCAAAGTGTCGGGATTACAGGCATGAGCCACCGCACCCAGGCACAGAAGAGCTTTAAATTATCCTTTCCGGCCAGGCGCGGTGGCTCATGCCTGTAATCCCAGCACTTTGGGAGGCCAAGGCAGGCGGATCACGAGGTCAGGAGTTCAACCAGCCTGGCCAACATAGTGAAACCCCGTCTCTAATAAAAATACAAAAAATTAGCCAGGTGTGGTGGCACATGCTTGTATCCCAGCTACTTGGGAGGCTGAGGCAGGGAGGCGGAGGTTGCAGTGAGCCAAGATCACGCCATTGCACTCCAGCCCGGGCGACAGTGCAAAACTCGGTCTTAAAAAAAAAAAAAAAATTATCCTTTTCTTGCTCCTAAATGTCTTCCTTTTGCTGGCTATCCTGCATATACCCAGAAACTATAGTTTTGGGGTTTTTTCCCAGTGCAGTCTCATCACAGCCCATTAATATTTCTAAATCAATAAGAATTTCTAAGACATTTGCCTTATGTCCACACACCAGTGTTCTCATGTCTTGGAGTGACCTGCTACCAATTCCATTCTGGGATTTGTCTTCAGTCTGTGGGGCCAATGTATACTCTGACCTTGGACAATCATTTCATCTCTCTGTGACTCAGTTTTCTTCTGTAAAATGGGACACATAATAGTACCTACAATAGAATGATATGGAAAGCCCTTAGAACACAGCCTGGCACAGAGCAAGCAGTCCATAAATATTAGCCATCCTCATTGTTGTCATCATCATTATTATTATTAATATAAGTCGCACAGGAGTCTCTGCATGTAGCAGAGGTGAGTCCGAGGCCACAACTCAGATATGCAAAAAGTGGAACTTGTTTTATTTTTCCATGACTTTATTTACTTTCTATTTTGTGTGCCCATTCCCATGGGTGGCAGAAACTTCACTTTAGTGAATTCAGGGTAATTTCACTCAATTCAGACTCTCCAAGGTTGTGTCTAACTCCTGGACCTTCAGGGGTACTTGTGATCAGGATGGGCATCTGCCCTGTCATTGGCCAAAGTCACCCCAGATGGCCCTGGGTCAGCAAACCACACTGATCTTGCATGGAAACTCTCCAGATCCCCCAGCTTAGAGCCAAGATTCTGATCCCACTTCCTGGGGAGTCGGGTAGCAGAGGACACCTCCATGAGAAGTAAACTTTCTTTGTAAAGGCAGGAGGGATTACAGGAGGGAGATGTGGTAAGATAAGTTTTTAGAATCCTCAGCAACGTGGTTTTCATTAGTGGTCATTTCTTTCTACTCCATGGCCCTTTTGCCAGACAGAGTAGACTGTGAGGCGTCCATTGTACATCCCCGGAAAGGGTTATTACATTGGGAAATCAGGGGAAATGGCTTTTGGAGTTGCAAACATCTGGGTTTTCAGTGTCAAATGCCTGGCCTTGAAAGAGTCACAGCATGAATCTTACACCATAAACACTCAATTAGGAAGAATATGAGGAGCTTGTTAAAAACCACGTTTTCCAAACCAAAATGAGATATCGATTCTCAAGGTTGGAAGAGGGGAGAATCAAAAAGGAACCAGATAAACTAGATGCTGTTTGAGTAGGGTGATCACATAGTTTACTGTCTATACCAGGACCCTTCTGAAAGTGAAAGGGAGCGTTGTTAATGACTGCCTTGGACACAGACATGAACCAGGACTGTTCCAGGCCGACCAGCACTAATGAATCTTCACCCTACCTATGGGTCCCCCTCCATTCTCCCTACAACTGGCCTGGGGCCAAGTGGAGGCAAGGATTTCTAGAAATCATAGATCTGCTTGGGGAATCTAAGAGAACAGGTCCTGTCCCTCTGTGCTTATGTAAAGCCCAGGGTGTGACAAAGCTCCCAGTGTCCACCCCACCAGCTCAGGGTCATCGGTGTGGCTATAAAGCATGGCCACACAGTGGGCATGGAGAGAGTCAGATACAATTCCGTGCACACCAACCTGTCAAGGAACTACAGCCAAGCATTTTCTCTGCCTCCAAGAGGTGAGAAACGGCAGAGAAAGAGCCAGGTCTGGTGAGTCCGTGCAGCTGAGACACGCACAGTCCAACAAGGACCAGATGGGAGAGCATGCACTCCTGCAGCGGCCTCTGAGAGTAGCTAACAGCAAGAAAAAAAAACAGCAAACCCATCCTCACCCCACTCCCCACCAGTGCCTCTCTGTCTTCTGCCACAACCAAGCAACCAGGCCTCGGGGTTGCAAACAAACCCCACACTAACTGGCACTGGAATTCACTGATAGCCCCTAATTTGACTGAGACTTCAGTTCAGGTGCAAATGAAATGGTTACGGTTATGGTGATATGTCCGGCACATCTGAGTTGGTGACGTGAGATTCACACCCACTTTACAATGAAACAGAGGACCCCAAAGTGAGAGTTTCAACTTCCAGAGGCAAAATTCTGCTTCTCACTTTTAAATAAAAGTCACTCGTCTAAAAATAATGCCTTACGATGTTCCCCTTCCTGTGTCCAAGTGTTCTCATTGTTCAATTCCCACCTATGAGTGAGAACATGTGGTGTTTGGTTTTCTATTCTTGTGATAGTTTGCTGAGAATGATGGTTTCCAGCTGCAGCCATGTCCCTACAAAGGACATGAACTCATTCGTTTTTATGGCTGTATAGTATTCCATGGTGTATATGTGCCACATTTTCTTAATCCAGTCTGTCATTGATGGATGAGTTAATGGGTGCAGCACACCAGCATGGCACATGTATACATATGTAACAAACCTGCACGTTGTGCACATGTACCCTAGAACTTAAAGTATTAAAATATATATATATATATGTAGCCTTGTCTTGGCTGGGTGCAGTGGCCCACACCTGTAGTCCCAGCACTTTGGAAGGCCGAGGCGGGTGGTGGATCTCCTGAGGTCAGGAGTTTGAGACCAACCTTGCCAACATGGTGAAACCCCGTTACTACTAAAAATACAAAAGAAAATTAGCCAGGCGTGGTGGCGCACACCTTTAATCCAAGCTACTCTGGAGGCTGAGCCAGGAGAATCGCTTGAACCTGGGAGGCAGAGGTTGCAATAAGCCGAGATGGCGCCACTGCACACCAACCTGGGAGATAGAATGAGATTCTGTCTCAAAAAAAAAAAAAAGGTCTTGTTGTCAGGCCTCTGAGCCCAAGCCAAGCCATCGCATCCCCTGTGACTTGCACATATACGCCCAAATGGCCTGAAGTAACTGAAGTGAAAACAAAAGAAGTGAAGTAACAAAAGAAGTGAAAATGCCCTGCCCCGCCTTAACCGATGACATTCCACCACAAATGAAGTGAAAATGGCCGGTCCTTGCCTTAAGTGATGACGTTACCTTGTGAAAGTCCTTTTCCTGGCTCATCCTGGCTCAAAAACTCCCCCACTGAGCACCTTGTGACCCCCACTCCTGCCCGCCAGAGAACAACCCCCCTTTGACTATAATTTTCCTTTACCTACCCAAATCCTATAAAACGGCCCCACCCTTATCTCCCTTTGCTGACTCTCTTTTCGGACTCAGCCCGCCTGCACCCAGGTGATTAAAAAGCTTTACTGTTCACACAAAGCCTTTTTGGTGGTCTCTTCACACAGACGCGCATGTCACTTGTTTTCTAGGACAGCCCATAACATACACAAGAAAAGGTCAGGACTGACCGGACTCGGTGGCTCACTCCTGTTATCCCAACACTTGGGGAGGACGAGGAGGAAGGATCACCTGAGGTCGGGAGTTGGAGACCAGCCTGACCAACATGAAGAAACCCTGTCTCTACTAAAAATACAAAATTAGCTGGGCGTGGTGGCACATGCCTGTAATCCCAGCTACTCGGGAGGCTGAGGCAGGAGAATCGCTTGATCCTGGGAGGCAGAGGTTGCAGTGAGCCGAGAGTGCACCATTGCACTCCCGTCTGGGCAACAGGAGCAAAACTTGGTCATAAAAAAAGAAAAAAAAAGGTCAGGACTTCAGGGGAGGCATTTGGACAGTATGTACAAACACAAGAAACAAAAATGCACTTAAAATTCAGCCCCATCTTTTATTTCTCACCATCTGCCTTAGAGAAATAATTGCCCATGTGGGTTAAAAGGGAAGTACAAGGATTTTCAGAGTTATGTTGTTTATGATACCAAATAATTGGAAAGACCCTAAATTTCAGCCAATACGGGAGGGGATTAAATCAAAGATTGTGTCTCTCCACCATAAAGAATACTGACTAGTCTGTTTTTAAAAATGTGTTAAATCTATGCTGTTCTGAAGTGAAAAACTCAAGACATAAATTTTTATTTTTATTTTTTTTTATTTTTTTTTTTATTTTTATTTTTTTGAGACGGAGTCTCGCTCTGTCGCCCAGCCCAGGCTGGAGTGCAGTGGCGCGATCTCGGCTCACTGCAAGCTCCGCCTCCCGGGTTCACGCCATTCTCCTGCCTCAGCCTCCCGAGTAGCTGGGACTACAAGCGCCCACAACCGCGCCCGGCTAATTTTTTGTATTTTTAGTAGAGACGGGGTTTCACCGTGGTCTCGATCTCCTGACCTTGTGATCCGCCCGCCTCGGCCTCCCAAAGTGCTGGGATTACAGGCGTGAGCCACCGCGCCCGGCACAAGACATAAATTTTTAAAAGCAAGGTATGGAACAACTCATATAAACACATATATACACATACCCCATACACATATACATAAAAAGCTGTATTTGGGTATACACTCATCTTTGTAAGTAAATATAAGAAATAAAGATCTGGGACGATATTCACCAAATTGAAAACAATATCTACCTCTGAGACGAGGACTACAGTTGGGAGACTGAAAGATAAGGCAGCTTTTTTTCACATCACGCATATTGTTCAATTTTTTTATAGCAAAAATATATTCAAGTCACGCACGTCCATGTAAACAGACCACCAAACAGGCTTTGTGTGAGCAATAAAGCTTTTTAATCACCTGGGTGCAAGCGGGCTGAGTCCAAAAAGAAAGCCAGCGAAGGGAGATCGGGGGGCCGTTTTATAGGATTTGGGTAGGTAGTCGAAAATTACAGTCAAAGGGGGTTGTTCTCTGGCTGGCAGGGGCGGTGGGGCGGGGGAGGGGGGCGGGGGGCGTCACAAGGTGCTCAGTGGGAGCTTCTGAGCCAGGAGAAGGAATTTCACAAGGTAATGTCATCAGTTAAGGCAGGAACCGCTGTTTCCTTTTTTGTTGTTGTTGTTGTTGTTTTGAGACGGAGTCTCGCTCTGTTGCCCGGGCTGGAGTGCCGCGGCGCGGTCTCGGCTCACTGCAAGCTCCGCCTCCCGGGTTCACGCCATTCTCCTGCCTCAGCCTCCCGAGTAGCTGAGACTACAGGTGCCCGCCACCACGTCCAGCTAATTTTTTGTATTTTTAGTAGACACGGGGTTTCAGCGTGTTAGCCAGGATGGTCTGGATCTCCTGACCTTGTGATCCGCCCGCCCTGGCCACCCAAAGCTCTGGGATTACAGGCGTGAGCCACCTTCACTTGTTTCAGGCCATCTGGATGTATACATGCAGGCTTGGGCTCAGAGGCCTGACACCAGCTACTCTGGCAGCTGAAGTGGGAGGATTACATGAGTCCAGAAGGTCGAGGCTGCCCTGAGCTGGGATTGCACCTGTGAATAACCACTACATTCCAGCCTAGGCAATGTAACAAGATTCTGTCTTAATTAAAATAAATAAATAAATAAGTAAAAAACAAAAAGTGCGATATCATTTAGGGAAAGTTTGTTTTTTATAATAAATGGTGCTGGCATAACTGGCTGTCCATCTGGTAAAATATAAAATTGGACTCCCCAAGTTAAACTGTATGAATAACAAGTTTCAGATGTATCAATGATCAAAACAAGTTTTCAAACAATAAAAGAAAATTTTGAGAACATTTCTATATCTTTTGAGTGGGAGATGCCAGAAAAGAAAAGGCCAACATATTTGACTACATAAAAATTAGACACAGATATTGATATTAAGGGAGAAAGACCATAAACCACCTCATGAGACAAATAAAATACCGTGAGGCCTGTGAGATGGAATGAGAGCCATCGTGCCCACTCTACTTGACGAAAAAGAACAAACAATTTGCCTGGGGTGTGGTGGCTCACACTGGTAATCTCAGCACTTTAGGACACCAACATGGGCGGATCACTTGAGCCCAGGAGTTTGACACCAGCCCGAGCAACATGGCGAAACCCCATGTCTACTAAAAATACAAAAATCAGCCAGGCGTGGTGGTGCGTGCCTGTAATCTCAGCTACTCGGGAGGCTGAGGCAGGAGAATTGCTTGGACTCGGTAGGTGGAGGTTGCAGTGAGCCAAGATCGTGCCACTGCACTCCAGCCTGGGTGACAGAGTGAGACCCGGTCTCAATAAATAAATAAATAAATAAATAAATAAATAAAAAGAACAAACAACTCACCAAATGTTTGGATGTTTGAATAAATGTTACCGGAGCTTCTTTCTAACCTGAATTCTGAACAAATTGAGATGTGGGACAAAGAGTAGGGCTGCTGGGATCCCAAATCTCACCCTTAGTCTGGAGTAGGGGCTAGGATGGAAGGCGTAGTTTAGTGTGAAAAGTGAGTGTCTTCTAATACTGGATGCGAAATCTACAAGGTGCCAACCCCTCATAGCAGTGCTGGAACGCAGAAGACCTCTCCCCAGCAAAGATAGGGTTATCCTGCTTTCAGAAAGAGAGAAGGTGAGCTGAGCATGGCTGGGGGCCATTTCCTCAACCCTGACAGGTTACCTGCCTCCCCTGGGGTAGAGTCAGCAAAGGGGTAGGGAGAGTCCTGGCTGTTCACACTCCCTCACTTGACTCAGCCATCAGGAGTGGGGAGGATGTGTTCTCTGCCCGAAACAACAGAAAAACAAAGAAAAAGACATAAGCAAGAAATTCACGTCAAGTGAAAGGAAGATACCAAAAGAAGAGAGGAAGGAGGCAGGGGAATGGAAATGGGAAGGGGAGGAAGGAGGAGAAACCTTTCTCCATGGGTGTATTTGTACAGCGTGGAAGATAGCTCACAGGGGAAGATTGAAAACCCAGGGGGCTCACACTGCTTTTCATAGATTTCTGTGTTGTTTAGTTCATTACGTAGAGTGCCTGGAATTTTTGTAAATGAGAATCCCAGCCAGGCTCATGCCTGTAATCCCAACACTTTGGGAGGCTGAGGTGAGAGGATTCCTTGAGCATAGGAGCGAGAGACTAGCCTGAGCAACATAGCAAGACTCCATCTCTACAAAAAATTAAAAAATTAGCCAGTCGTGGTGGCACACACCTTATAGTCCCAGCTACTTGGGAGGCTGAGGTGGGAGGATCGCTTGAGACGCTGCTTGAGCGCAGGAGGTCAAGGAGGTCAAGGCTGCAGTGAGCTGTGATCATGCCACTGCACTCCAGCCTGGGAGACCAAACAAGACCCAGTCTCTTTAAAGACAGAAAAAGAGAGAGAAAGAGAGAGAAAATCCTACTATGTAAAAATGCCATAGTGTTTCTTTTCTAGAAAGAAAACATGGAGTGTTAATTTTGACAAATGCAAATGCTATGGAGAGATGAACTGAAGCATGACTTTTGGATCAGACCATGAACGAGGAGGTTCTTTTTTTTTTTTTTTTTTTTTTTTTTAAGACAGAGTCTTGCTCTGTCGCCCAGGGTGGAGTGCAATACACAATCTCGGCTCACTACAACCTCCGCCTCCCAGGTTCAAGGAATTCTCATGCCTCAGCCTCCCAAGTAGCTGGGACTACAGGCGCCCACCACCACACCTGGCTAATTTTTGTATTTTTAGTAGAGACGGGGTTTTGCCATGTTGGCCAGGCTGGTCTTGAACTTCTGACCTCAGTGATCCACCCGCCTTGTCCTTGCAAAGTGCTGGGATTACAGGTGTAAGCCACCGTACCTGGCCTGAGGAGGTGCTTATAGACACCAAAAAAGACAGTCTAGCTTTTTTGAGGTGAGGAAATGCAGATGATGAGTGAACATGGCATTTTCAAAGAACTGGGCTATGGAAAAAGAAAGAAAGATGAGATGGTAACTTGAGGGAGGCCAAGGGTTCTGGATAGACTTTTTTTCTTGAATGGAAAGATGTGAGAAGATGACAACACAGAGGGAGAGAGAAGGTAATTCAGGAGCAAGGTTTCAGGAGAGACAGGTGCAGGGAAAGCTTGGCCTCTGAAACAGGTGGGAAGTGCATGGCTGAGAAAGAAAGATGGTTTCTGGGCAGGTCTTTTGGAAGCAAAGTCCCCTCCAATCAAGAGGTGGGGGAAATTTGAGGAGAGAGGTCAAGTTTTGGAGGAGTTTCTGAGAAGCTAGGTGAAGTTTACCAATCTGGTAGCATCCAGCAATAAGGTTAGTGCACATTCGTCTCAGTCTGATGGTTTGCAAGGCAACTGTGTAAAGTGAAGAGATAAGTTGTGGGACTCAAGAATCTTTGGAACAAGGTGATTCAATTGGTCTAGTCTGGATAGCAAAAAACAAAACAAAACAAAAAACAAAAAAACCCACCTCCCATATAGAGCATCCCGTACAATTGCAATAACTGCCTATTTATTTTCTGCCACTTACCCCCATTAAAGTATAAAGAATCATCTTCATCTTCTATCTCTGACTTGTTTCCTGAGAGTGTGATGGTTAAATCTATTATATGGTATTTGTTTTATTTATTTTTGTTGTTTTGTTTTGTTTTGTTTTTTTGAGGTGGGGTTTCACCGTATTTGCCAGGCTGGTCTTGAATTCCTGACCTCAGGTGGTCCGCCTGCCTTGGCCCTCCAAAGTGCTGGGATTACAAGCGTGAGCCACCACACCCGGCCTGTTTGTTTATTTGTATTTTGAGACAGAATCTCCCTCTTTCGCCCAGGCTGGAGTGCAGTGGCACGATCTCGGCTCACTGCAACATCCACCTCTGGGGTTCAAGTGATTCTCGTGCCTCAGCTTCCTGAGTAGCTGGGATTACAAGCAGAGCACATGCCACCACGCCTGATTGATTTTCTTTGTTTTCAGTAGAGACGAGATTTCACCATGTCGGCCAGGCTGGTCTCAAACTCCTGGCCTCAATTGATCCACCCGCCTCATGTGATGGTTAATTTTAGATGTCAACTTGACTGGATTAAAGAATGCCTAGAAAACTGGTAAAGCATTATTTTTGGTGTGTCTGCGAGGGTGTTTCCAGAGGTGATAGCATCTGAGTCTTTGTAAACGAGGTAGGGAAGATCTGCCCTCAGCGAGGTCACCATCCAATCTGCTGGGGGCCCAGAGAGAACAGAAACAGAGAAAAGACCAATATGTCCATCTATCTGCTAGAGCTGGGACACACTCTTCCTCTCCTTTCCTTGGACGACAACTTCAGGCTCCCTGGCCTGAATACTTAATACCAGCAGTCCCTCAGGGTCTCCAGCCTTTGGCCTTGGACTGAGAGTTACACCCCATCGGCTTCCCTGGTTTGGAGGCCTTCAGACTTGGACTAAGCCATGCTACCAGCATCTTGGGGTTTCCAGCTTATAGATGGCTGGTTGTGGGACTTCTCAGTCTCCATAATCACATGAACTAATTTCCCTAATAAATCCCCTCTCATATATGAAGCCTGTTGGTTCTGTCTCGCTGGAGAACCCTGACTGCTACAGGGACTATGTGGCAAGGGAAAGTATTTGGCAAATAACTTTCCAATGAATAACTGAAGGAAACAAGAAGGGTTGAGGTCCTAGATATCTCAATGAGATAGAGAAGTATCTGCGGTGGGCTTCAACTTAATTTGACTCAGCAAACAAGAGTCGGTCTTCTATACCCTAGGCTCTAGGCAAATCATGGCACACAAGCACGTTCAGTCTTAACTCCTCAGAGCCTGGGCGAGAGGCAGGCAGTGGAGGGCACGGAGGCTGCGGTCAGAGACTGATGTCATTGAATTTAGGATTTGGAGTTGGGGCTGCCCTAGGTGACAACTCTGGCTATCTGTTGATAAATGATCAGAATTGTCCAAGTCGGATCGGGAAAGGAAGAAAGTTCCAGGCTGAGGTTAGGGCAGAAACTATGGCAGGAGGAAGAGTACAGCATACCTGAAGGCAGTGGGGAGGCGTGCAGGAGGTGAAGTGGGAAAGACAGGGCAGTGCATGACGGCAAAAGGCATAAGCTTTTTAATTTTTTTTTTTTTTTTTTTGAGAGGGAGTCTTGCTCTGTTGCCCAGGCTGGAGTGCAGTGACACGATCTAGGCTCACTGCAACTTCTGCCTCCCAGGTTCAAGCAATCCTCATGCCTCAGCCTCTCAAGCAGCTGGAATTACAGGTATGTGCCACCATGCCCTGCTAATTTTTGTATTTTCAGTAGAGACAGGGTTTCACCATGTTGCCTAGGTTGGTCTCGAACTTCTGGCCTGGAGTGATCTGCCTGCCTCAGCTTTCCAAAGTGTTGGGATTACAGGCATGAGCCACTGTGCCTGGCCAAAAGGCATAAGCTTTGATTCAGACCTGGATTCAAAATTTAACTCCTGCAACCATCAAAAAGAATGAAATCATGTCCTTTGCAGCAACACAGAAACAGAAAAGCAAATACCTCATGTTCTTGTAAGTGGGAGATAAACATTGGGTACACATGGACATAAAGATGAGGAAAAACAGACACTAGCATCTCCAAAATAGGGAAGGGAGGGAGGCAAGGGTTGAAAAACTACCTATGGGATACTATGCTCACTCCTCATGTGATGGGTTCAACAGAAGCCCAAACCCCAGCATCACACAACATACCCATGTAACAAACCTGCATATGCACCCCCTGAATCTAAAAGAAAAAAAAACAACTTGGGCAATAAAAAGCGAGACCCCCATCTCTACAAAAATTTTTTTTTAATTTGCATAGCATGGTGGCTCATCCTGTAGTCCCAGATACTCAGGAGGCCAAGGCAAGAGGATTCCTTGAGCCCAGGGAGTCAAGATTACACCAAGCTATGATTGAACCGCTGCACTCCAGTCTGGGTGACAGACTGAGATGCTGTCTGAAAAAAACAAAGAGGCTGGGCACGGTGGCTCAAGCCTGTAATCCCAGCACTTTGGGAGGCCGAGGCAGGCAGATCATGAAGTCAGGCAATCGAGAACGTCCTGGCTAACACGGTGAAACCCCGTCTCTACTAAAAATACAAAAAATTAACCAGGTTTGGTGGCAGGCGCCTGTAGTCCCAGCTACTCAGGAGGCTGAGGCAGGAGAATGGCAGGAACCCGGGAGGCGGAGCTTGCAGTGAGCTGAGATCGCGCCACTGCACTCCAACCTGGGTGACAGAGCCAGACTCCGTCTCAAAAAAATAAAAATAAAAATAAAAAAGAAAATTACCTGAAAAAAGGGGACTCAAATGATTAATGAGAGGCTACAATAAAATAATGACCTTATTATCAAAGAAATACAAAATACAGTCCCAGTGTGGTGGCTCACACCTGTAATCCCAGCACTTTGGGAGGCCAAGGTGGGAGGACTGCCTGAGTTCAGGAGTTCGAGACCAGCCTGTGCAACAAGACAAAACCCTATCTCTACAAAAAATACAAAAATAGCCAGCTGTGGTGGCACGTGACTGTAGTCCCAGCTACTCAGGAGGCTGAGGTAGAAGGATTGTTTGAGCCTGGGAGGTCAAGGCTGCAATAAGCCGAGATCATGCTGCTGCACTCCATCCCAGGTGACAAAGTGAGACTTCATCTCTAAAAAGGAAAAAAAAAAAAAAAAAAACCAGCAACAATAAAGTACTAAAACAAACAAACAAACAATCCAAACTTCTCTCTTATGAGACCTGGGCAAGCTACTTAATTTCTAAAACAGTGGTTCTCATCCGAGTGCGATTTTACCTGCCTCCCCTCCGCCAACAACCAGGGAATATTTGGCAATATCTAGAGACATTTTTAGTTCTCCCAGCCGTGTGTGGGAAGAGGAGACTGCTGCTAATGTCTAAGGGTAGAGGCCAGGGTGGAGCTAAATATCCTATAAAGCACAGGACTGCTCAGGAGTTGGAGGTTGCAGAGAGCTATGACTGCACCACTGCACTCCAGCCTGGGTGACAGAGTAAGACCCTACCTTGGACCTAAAGCAGAAAAAAAAAAAAAGTCACAGCTTCATAAAATGTATGTAGCCCTTCCTAACGGGAGACAATGAGGAGTCTCTTCCACCTACTGCGTCTATTTAAGTACCAGGTATTTCAGAGATCTGCAGTCCTCTCCATTCTGTTATTTTGATTTTATGTGTTTTCTTTTTTTTTTTTTTTTTTGAGACGGAGTCTCGCTCTGTAGCCCAGGCTGGAGTGCAGTGGCCGGATCTCAGCTCACTGCAAGCTCCGCCTCCCGGGTTCACGCCATTCTCCAGCCTCAGCCTCCCGAGTAGCTGGGACTACAGGCGCCCGCCACCTCGCCCGGCTAGTTTTTTGTATTTCTTAGTAGAGACGGGGTTTCACCGTGTTAGCCAGGATGGTCTCGATCTCCTGACCTCGTGATCCACCCGTCTCGGCCTCCCAAAGTGCTGGGATTACAGGCTTGAGCCACCGCGCCCGGCCCCCTTTATGTGTTTTCTTAATTTACTTGGGAGTAGAAACAATTTTCAGAAATTTTATTCCAGAGAGAATTCTTTGTCTTGCATGTTTTAAGCTCCTTTCTTCCTCTTCCTTGTTTTTTAGATGAGAGGCAGAATTCTTGCATAGACACCACACTATGTTTCTTGTTGCTTGGCAGTTCTCCATGGGCCCACTATTCCCCCTAAATAATACTAATGTGGTCTCTTTTGCTTGTCTCTCTGTTTCCCTGCATGCAATCTGCATCTTCCCTATGGAATCTGAGCTGGGGCTTGGATCAAAATCACTTTTACTCGTTGGTCCCAAAGCTGTCTGAGCAGGGTGGGGAGGGAAGTGGGTCTACGTGCAGTCAAAGCTAGGAACTCTTTCTCCTTTTTTTTTTTTGGACAGAGTCTCTCTCGATCGCCCAGGCTCAAGTGCACTCTCAACTCACTGCAATCTCTGCCTCCCAGGTTCAAGAGATTCTCGTGCCTCAGCCTCCTGAGTAGCTGGAATTACAGGCATGTTCCACCACACCCAGCTAATTTTTGTATTTTTTGGTAGAGATGAGGTTTCACCACGTTGGCCAGACTGGTCTGGAACTCCTGACCTCTAATGATCCGCTCACCTCGGCCTCCCAAAGTGCTGGGATTACAAGCGTGAGCCATCACACCTAGCCTATTTTTCCATTCATCTTATTTCTAATTTTGATGAAACCCTTGACTAGGGTCCCCATCCAATGGATAGAGAATCTACCCTGTCCCATAGCTGGGTAGTGTGTCTGGAGGGTTGGGTTTGTCTCCCCTCTCTGGAAGATCAGATATGAAGCTGGATCCCAGCCCAGCAGCGTGTGAACGCCTTGTCTGTTGTGGCCACAAGTACTTTTCTCCAGCCAGCTTGCTATGTCGTAGCTGCCTGGCCCTCAGGGACAATTGCTGTTAGAAGCCTATTTCTGTACTCTCTCCCACCACTGTGGCCTTGGACTGATGTTTAACTGTACAGCAGGGGAAAAGGGGCCCCAAGTAGAACATTCCAGATCTTTTCTCTTGCCAGCTCAGGCCCCTATTGCCTGTTCTGCCGAAGTGAGAATTATTAGTGGGATTTTTTAGAAATTCAGCCTTCTCTCACCACATGCTACAGCTCACTCCAAAAAAGGAGTTGTGGGTTGGTTCCCAGAATTGTGTTTCAATTCAGACCTAATTGTTTTTTATTTGGATGCATTGGGTAACTTGTATTTGGATTTAGATGTCTTGAAGTCTGTGGTATGAGGTTGGGAAAATTTCCTAGATACAGGGTTAGAGGATGTTTCTTTTGGTATATTTTGTTTTCTTCATTCCAGTCAGTGTTAGAAGGAAATTTTGTAAACCTGTTAATTTTGCTGCCTTTACTGGATGTTCCAATACCACTTTTTTTTTTTTTTTTTTTTTTTTTTTTTGAGACGGAGTCTCGCTCTGCCGCCCGTGCTGGAGTGCAGTGGCCGGATCTCAGCTCACTGCAAGCTCCGCCTCCCGGGTTCCCGCCATTCTCCTGCCTCAGCCTCCCGAGTAGCTGGGACTACAGGCGCCGCCACCTCGCCCGGCTAGTTTTTTTTGTATTTTTTTAATAGAGACAGGGTTTCACCGTGTTAGCCAGGATGGTCTCGATCTCCTGACCTCGTGATCCGCTCATCTCGGCCTCCCAAAGTGCTGGGATTACAGGCTTGAGCCACCGCGCCCGGCAATACCACTTTTTTTTGAGACGTGTTCTTGCTCTGTCACACAGGCTAGAGTGTAGTGGCATGATCATAGCTCACTGCAGCCTCAACCTCCCGGGCCCAAATAGTCCTCCCACCTCAGCCTCCCAAATAGTTAAGATTAAGGATTGCACCACCACACCTGGCATTTTTTTTTTTTTTTTTTTTTGGAGAAACAGGATCTCACTATGTTGTCCAGGCTGGTGTTGAACTCCTAACCTCAAGTAATCCTCCCACCTCAGCCTCCCAAAATACAGAGTCTACAGGTGTGAGCCAACATCTCTTTTAATGGTTACATAACATCCCATCACATAGATGAAGTGTAATGTTCTTAACCAATTTCTGAGTGGCATACACTTAGGTGATTTCCAATTTTTCATCATTACAAAGATGCTGCAAAAACTTTGAACGTAAGTACTCATGTACATCTCTGATTAATTCTTTAGCAAATGATCACATTTCCAATGACAGGGAGTTCAGCAGGACTTTGCCCCTTCTCAGACCCATTTTTGTTTCTCAGTCAAGTGGTTCTAAATAAAACCATCACAAAATCCTTTGCCATATTGTGGAATGCTTTCAGCATGTTCTCTTTCCACCAGACCATATGTTGACCCAGATAAGTTAATCCCTCTCTCCAGCGACATGGTTTGTCCACTGGGATGTTTTTCACCCTCATTTCCATTCTTCCTCCGCACCCGCTCATGGCTTTTGCATCCTCCACAGCTTCTTGCACTGTGCCTTCTACTATCTCTCACTTTCAGCTGCTTTTGTCCACACACCTTTGAAGCCTTGGGATCCATGTCCACGGAGCCTTTCAACTTGTGAAGATCAATGTGCTAGAAGTAACAGCCATCTGCTTCTTAGCACCCTGCTCATCAAAATAAAAAATCACATGCACACACATGATGAAGCCTTGACGCTTCACTGTCAGAAGACAGAAACCAGTGCTCATGTGTTTATCAAACTCTGAAGACCACTTGCATGAAAAGCCTCAGAAGTGCTTGTTAAAATTTAAATTCCTGGACTGCACCTTAGACTCACTGTGCTAAAATATTGAGGGATAGGGACCAGCTCTCCAGTGATTCTAATCTTTTTTTTTTCTTGAGACAGAGTCTTGCACTGTTGCCTGGGCTGGAGTACAGTGGCATGATCTCGGCTCACCGCAACCTCTGCCTCCCAGGTTCAAGCAATTCTCCTGCCTCAGCCTCCCTAGTAGCTGGGATTACAGGCGTCCGCCACTACGCCTGGCTAATTTTTTGTATTTTTAGTAGAGACAGGGTTTCACTATGTTGGTGAGGCTGGTCTCAAACTGACCTCATGATCTGTCTGCCTTGGCCTCCCAAAGTGCTGGGATTACAGACGTGAGCCACCACATCCAGCCCAATGATTCTAATACCTATGAAAATGTACAAACTTCTGTGATTTTTTCTTTTAGAGACACAGTCTTGTTCTGTCACCCAGGCTGGGGTACAGTGCCACTCATAGCTCATTGCAGCCTCAAACCCCTGAGCTCAAGCAATCCTCCTGCTTCAGTCTCCCAAAGTGCTGGGATTACATGGGTGAGCCATTGCATTAGGCAAGAATTCTTATATCAAAGCTTAACTCAGTGTAAGTTGAAACTGCAACTCTCTTCCCATGATGATTTTTTTTTTTTTTAAGGCAGAGTCTTGCTCTCTCACCCAGGCTGGAGTGCAGTGGTGCAATCTCAGCTCACTGGGACTTCTGCATCCCAGGTTCAAGCGATTCTTGTGACTCTGACTCCCAAATAATTGTGATTACAGGCACCTGCCACCATGACCAGCTAATTTTTTGTATTTTTAGTAGAGGCAGGGTTTCACCATGTTGGCCAGGTTGGTCTTGAACTCCTGACCTCAAGAGATCCACCTACCTCGGCCTCCCGAGTGCTGGGATTACAAGCATGAGCAACCACACCTGTCCCCATCATGACTTTTAAATAAAAAGTCCATTAAGCATGTTTCTAAAATGACAGCAATACTCATACAGTCTACACATAACACAGATTATTTTTCAAATAACATGGTGTAGTAGCAATGAGAAGAATCACCATCTCTGGTACTCCTCTTTTTTGTAGCTCTTGCTGTTAAGTTGGAGCCATGTGACTAGGTCTGGCCACTAGGCTGTGAGGAGGATTTGGTTTGTGAGTCCTCCACACCATGCCCTGTCGTAGTGTCCTTTGAGATGTGTGCTGAGATGGTAGTGTAACGCGATAGTGAGCCAATGTCAGCTTGAGTCTCTTATGGTCTGAGGATCAAAGCCCCTGTCAACTTTCAGTGGATGTATAGCATGAACCAGTAATATGTCATGGAAATTTTAAGTTTGTTTGTCATTGCAGCATAACCTAGTCTCATTCTAACTAATCAATTGAAACCCCTATTTCTTGTTCATGCATCAGTGTACCTGAGTGTCTTAGATTAATTTAACATTAAGTAATTGTAAATGTACAGTTCTATAATCTGAGCTTTATTAGAATATAGGCCTCCTAAAACTAGCTCCTATCTTTGCAACTAATTTTGCCACATTTGAATTTGTGCAAAGAAGAAGCCAGGTGGGGTGGCTCACACCTATAATCCCAGTACTTTGGGAAGCGAGGCAGATGAATTACTTGAGCCCAGGAGTTCAAGACCAGCCTGGCCAACATGGCGAAACCCCATCTCTACTAAAAATACAAAAATTAGCCAGGCACGGTGGTGGGCGCCTGCAATCTCAGCTACTCGAGAGGCTGAGGCACGAGAATTGCTTGAACTGGGGAGGCAGAGGTAGCAATGAGCCAAGATCACGCCACTGCATTCCAGCCTGGGCAACAGAGGAGACTCTGTCTTTAAAAAAACAAGGAAAAGAAAAAGAGAGAGAGAAAAACTTTCTGTGGGTGAAAGAAGAGTATTACAAAACTGAATGACTGAATGACCTGGAAAAAAGTAACCAAGATAAAAAGTGAACCAGTTAGTGGTTGACAAGAGAAAAACCCCAGAACTTGCTCTACTATCTCCTCTTTTGACAAGAGTTCACTTTGTAAAAATTCATATCCCAGCCAGGCACGGTGGCTCACACCTGTAATCCCAGCACTTTGGCAGGCCAAGGCGGGTAGATCATCTGAGGTCAGGAGTTTGAGACCAGCCTCAACATGGAGAAACCCCATCTCTACTAAAAATACAAAATTAGCCGGGTGTGGTGGTGCATGACTGTAATCCCAGCTACTTGGGAGGCTGAGGCAGGAGAATTGCTTGAACCTGGGAGGCAGAGGTTGCGGTGAGCCAAGGTCGAGCCATTGCACTCCAGCCTGGACAACAAGAACGAAACTCTGTCTCAAAAAAAAAAACCAAAAAACATTTCATATCCCTACCATTAACCATGACAGGAAACCTCAAATTTCTCTTAAATCAAAAATACATATGTACTTTAAACAATGTAGGTTGCTACATTATTTATTGTTGAGTGACAATCTCATTTTTAATTCCTGAGGATCTTACACACCTCTGGTTGTGGCTCGGTTCTGCCATGTATGCTCATATTTAACACAGGGCTCGTCTTACACATGGCGCCAGCACTTCCACCTTCTGACAGTAGAAGTGCCTTTCCTCCTCTCCCAACCCAATCTTCAATTCCAAGGACAATTCCAGTTTGCCTTGAGAAGAGTATTAGCAAAGACCAATTTCTCTTGAAAGTAAAAGGTATATGTGTTTTTTGGCTGGGCACGGTGGCTCATGCCTGTAATCCCAGCACTTTGGAGGCTGAGGTATGTGGATCACATGAGGTCAGGAGATTGGGACCAGCCTGACCAACATGGTGAAATCCCATCTCCACTAAAAAATACAAAAATTACCTGTAATTCCAGAACTTTGGAAGGCCGAGGCGGGCGGATCACAAGGTCAGGAGATCGAGACCATCCTGTCTAACACAGTGAAACCGCGTCTCTACTAAAAATACAAAAAAATTAGAAGGGCGTGGCAGCGTGTGCCTGTAGTCCCAGCTACTCGGGAGGCTGAGGCAGGAGGATGGCATGAACCTGGGAGGTGGAGCTTACAGTGAGCCGAGATCGAGCCACTGCACTCCAGCCTGGGCGACAAAGTGAGACTCCGTCTCAAAAAAAAAAAAGAGAAAAGAAAAAAAATTAGCCAGGTGTGGCGGTTGGGCACCTGCAATTCCAGCTACTTGGGAAGCTAAGGCATGAGAATTGCTTGAACCGGGGAGGCAGAGGTTGCAGTGAGCCGAGATCATGCCACTGCACTCCAGCTTGGGCCACACAGTGAGGCTCTGTCAAAAAAAAAAAAAAAAACTGTGTGTGTGTGTGTGTTTTGTTTTTTTAGCAACAAGGTCTCACTATGTCCCACAGGCTGGTCTCAAACTCCTGGGTTCAAGCAATCCTCCTGCCTTGGCCTCCCACAGTGCTGGGATTACAGGTGTGAGCTATTGCACCCAACCAATTTTTTTAATTTTGGAGGTCTCACTATGTTGTCCCGGCTGGTCTCAAACTCCTGAACTCAAGTGATCATCCTGCCTCAGCCTTCCAAAGTGACTTTGTTGTTGTTAGTGTTGTTGTTGTTGTTGAGAAAGGGCTAATAGTTTCATGCTAGTACCTGAGTGGATATTATGTTTCCTTATGCTAGAATAATTTTCTAGTGTCTTCTAGAATTATCTAGTATCTTCTATGATCCTTGAGATTAATCTCAAACACATAATTTGAGGGTATTACACTGAGTCAGTAGCTACTTGCTACTGGTTGCTATGGGGCAGTGTTACCCAACAGTTGAGACACAATTGCCTTTTGCATGAAGATCAAATAACGTAGATTCACATCAAGAGAAAGTCATTCCCTTTACAATCCTGTCCTGATCTTTCTGTTTGTATCAACCAGGATGTCTCGGGTTCACTGTAGGGTCTTTAACAGAAGAAAGAAAGAAGGACCAAGAACAGAAGAAAGAAGGACCAAGCTCCCTTTGCATGTCTTGGTATTAGAGCTGACCTTTGTTAGGGGCTGTATTAGTTCATTTTCACACTGATGTGAAGAAATACCTGAGACTGGGGAATCTATAAAGAAAAAGAGGTTTAATGGACTCAGTTCCACATGGCTGGGGAGGCCTCACAACCACGGAGGAAGGCGAAGGAAGAGCAAAGGCCTGTCTTACATGACCACAGGCAAGAGAGCATGTGCAGGGGAACTGCCCTTATAAAACCATCAGATCTCGTGAGACTTATTCACTGTCACGAGAACAGCATGGGAAAGACCTGTCTCCATGATTCAAGTACCTCCCACCAGGTGCCTCCCATGATACTGGGGATTATTGAACTATAATTCAAAATGAGATTTGGGTGGGGACACAGTTAAACCATACCAGGGGTGCCGAACCCCATGCAGTTGAAAATCCATACATAACTTTTGACTGTTCCAAAACTTAGTTACTAATAGCCTGCTGTTAACCAGGACTCTTATCAATAAAACAAACAGGCAATTAATATATATTTTGTATGTTGTATGTATTATAGACAGTATTCTTACAATAAAGTAAGCTAGATAAAATAAATGTTATTAAGAAAATCATATGGAAGAGAAGATATAGTTACTATTCATTAAATGGAAATGGATCATCATAAAAGTCTTCATCCTCGTCATCTTCAAGTTGAGTAGGCTAGGGAGGAGGAGGAAGAGGAGGGGTTGGTCTTGCTGTCTCAGGGGTGGCACAGGTGGAAAAAAGTCCATGTATAAGTGGACCTTGCAGTTCAAACCCATGTTTTTCAAGGGTCAACTGTAGTTAAATAAGTCTCAAGGCCGGCATTTGTTTCTCTGCAGCAAACACAAGTGTTGGGCCCAGAAAAGTAGGGAAAAGATTTTAAAAAGAGGTGGCAAGAACTGCTTTGCTCTATTCTGTTCCTCTTCTTTTTTTAAGCTTATTTTTATTTCAATTTGCCTTCTTTACTTTATTTATGGTAGCATAACCTCTGGTTTCTATTTTCTGTTTGTCTCTGCCTTGTCTAATCATTTAGCATATAGATTACACATTTTTCTGTGTCGTCGATATATTTCAGAATCTGATTCGATTTAAGAACACTCTCCTTGGAAAATCACACCTATGCTATACTTAGAATTTCAAATTAAGTAATTCCTTTAAGAATCAGATATTCTTTCCTCAACTAAAAGCCTTTAGTTCACTTCCCCTGATGAAATTCAGTCACCCCATAAAAATCTGACTCTGGCATTTTCTTAGATCTTTTCAATAACAGGTTCTTGATGTTGACTCAGAAATCTTCAGTAGATATGAGGCTAAGGTGGTGGAAAGGGCATGGACTTTGGGATAACACATACTTGGATTAAAGACATACTGGCTTTAATGCTTATTAGCTAAGCGCAAAGACAGATAAAATCTGTTAAGTGTCTATTGTCTTCTCCATTCATTGCTTCTCTTCTACAGACAAGCTAAGAAATAGAGGAAGGATGTTAAGGCTAGCAGTTTTGGCCTGTGGCTGTATCCAGAGTCTTTTTAGAGTGGATAAGTTTTAGCACTCGACGTCACCAGTATAAAACTTGGAACTCCAAGACAACAAAAAATTTAAAAATTAGTATTATCTCATTATCAAAACAGAAATTCAAATCATAAATATTATGAATTAGCGTTAAGAGATTGAACTGATACCTCCAAAGGATTATTTTTTCTTTTCCATCTTTTTCTTTTGAGAGATCGCTTTACGTGGTTTTACTGATTTTTTTTTTTTTGTATATTTTTATTTCTTCCTATCATGCAGCACTTGCTCTCTGTGCTTTCCTTTCTCTTTTTTTTTTTTTTTTTTTTTTTGTGCTTTCCTTTCTCTCTCATTACTTTAAAATTCCTTTTGAAATAGAAGAAAACTGGCTGGACATGATGACTCAATCCTATAATCCCAGCCCTTTGGGAGGGTGAGATGGAAGCATCACTTGAGGCTTGGGGTTCAAGACCAGCCTAGGCAACATAGAGACCCTGTCTCTACAAAAAAAAAAATTTGTTTTAAATTAGCCAGATGTGGTGGCACACACCTGTCCTCCCAGCTACTCAGGAGGCTCAGGTGGAAGGAACACTTGAGCCTGGGAGGTGGAAACTGTAGTGAGCTATGATTACGCCACTGCACTCCAGCCTGGGTGATGCAGGGATACCCTGTCGTATTATTATTATTATTATTATTATTATTATTATTATTATTATGAGAGTCTTGCTCTGTCACCAGGCTGGAGTACAGTGGCACGATCTCGGCTCATTGCAACCTCTGTCTCCTGGGTTCAAGCGATTCTCCTGCCTCAGCCTCCAGAATAGCTGGGACTACAGACGTGCACCACCATGCCCAGCTAATTTTTGTATTTTTAGTAGCGACAGAGTTTCACCATGTTGGCCAGGATGATCTCAATCTCTTGACCTCAAGATCTGCCTGCCTCGGCCTCCTAAAGTGCGGGGATTACAGGCGTAAGCCACTGCACCTGGCCGAGGCCCTGTCTTAAATAAAGAAATAGAAGAAAACTTTCTGACTTCAACGTTATATCATTTATCTCATCAAAGGTCTTTCAGGCCCTCTCAATTTCTTTCTTTTTTTTTTAATTTTTAAAATTTTTTAATTTTTTAGTAGAGATGTGGTTTCACCGTGTTAGCCAGGATGGTCTCGATCTCCTGACCTTGTGATCCGCCCGCCTCAGCCTCCCAAAGCGCTTGGATTACAGGCATGAGCCACCGCGCCTGGTCAAGGCCCTCTCAATTTCTTATCTATCTAAGAAAATAGAAAAGAATCTCAACTCCCACTCAGCTACTCCTTATTGACTCAGGCCAACTATTTTCCCACTGTATACACAGAAAGCCCTACTTGATTCTAGTCAGACTGAAATGACTGGTAGTGATCTGTCATTATTCAGTGCTCAAAGCCAAAGATTTCAAATAAAATATAAAGTTAGAAGATTCTTCTGTAGGCCGGGCGCGGTGGCTCAAGCCTGTAATCCCAGCACTTTGGGAGGCCGAGACAGGCGGATCACGAGGTCAGGAGATCGAGACCATCCTGGCTAACACGGTGAAACCCCGTCTCTACTAAAAAATACAAAAAACTAGCCGGGCGAGGTGGCGGGCGCCTGTAGTCCCAGCTACTCGGGAGGCTGAGCCAGGAGAATGGCGTGAACCCGGGGGTGGAGCTTGCAGTGAGCTGAGATCTGGCTACTGCACTCCAGCCTGGGCGACAGAGCGAGACTCCATCTCAAAAAAAAAAAAAAAAAAAAAAAAAAAAAAAAAAAAAAAAAAAAAAGAAGATTCTTCTGTAAATACAAACAAGTCACAGAACTAAACTGACCCAATAATCCCATAGAGAGTTTTGGGATTTTTATTTTGGTTTGGTTTGGTTTTTTTGTATAAACAAAAATTGACCCTTCTGGTCTTAAATGTTGAAACTCACATTTGTTTTATGTGAGTTCCTTCCTTAAGAAATCAATTTCAGGCCTCTCAAAAGAAAATTTTTTTTTTCCAAAGAAAAACTCACCAGACAACCACATCCAATGACATGTGGACACCTCATTTGTTGTGATTGTTTCCTTATCCTCCCTACTTCCTGTTTTCTTACACATAGTTACATTTCCTCCCTGCTATATAAACCCCTATTTTTAGTCATCAGGGAGATGGATTTGAGAATGAGCTCCTGTCTCCTTGACTGCAGCACCGGATTAAAGCCTTTCTCCCTTGGCAATATTCATTGTGTCTGTGATTGGCTTTTTGTGTGGCCACAGGACGTAGACAGAATCCCTGATCTTCCGTAACAGAACCTGTAACATATTCCAATATGCATGTTTACAAAGCTCAACTCTGAAAGAAAACTTCGAAGGGAAATATGAATACATTTTCTTGTCCTGACATAAAGGATTGATCATGGTTTTTAGGTAGTTCTGCCTTATTCCTCTATTTACCTTTGTGAGTTTAACAAAAATCATTCCAGAATGTCAGAAGGTGGTATCTATTTTTGATATTGCTTCTCCAAAATGACATTAGAAAACCCATGGTGTAAGGGCCAGGCATGGTGGCTCACGCCTGTAATCCTAGCACTTTGGGAGGCCGAGGCGGGCAGATCACAAGGTCAGGAGATCGAGACCATCCTGGCTAACACAGTGAAACCCAGTGTCTACTAAAAATACAAAAAAATTAGCCGGGCGTGGTGGCAGGTGCCTGTAGTCCCAGCTTCTCGGGAGGCTGAGGCAGGAGAATGGCGTGAACCTGGGAGGCAGAGCTTGCAGTAAGCCGAGATTGCGCCACTGCACTCCAGCCTGGGCGACAGAGTGAGACTCTGTCTCAAAAAAAAAAAAAAAAAAAAAAAAAAAGAGAAAGAAAAAAACGTGGTGTAGGTGGGGATTCTTGACAGCAATATTCCATTAAAAGGGTGTTGATAAGGGTATTCCATTATCAGGGTCAATTGGCTACAGTGGGAGAGAAAAAAAAAAGAAGGCCAGGGGAAAATTATAGTTCCAGAAAAGTCGCCCCTTCCTCACATTGGCCCATATTTTTGGGTTATCACAAAAGGAAAGTAAATAGGACTTAAGCATGAGAAAGGGGAAAGATTTGCTTGGTTGACATCTGAAGGCAGGTGTGAGACTGGGAGAGCTGGGTGTGGTGGTTGCACCTGTAGACCTGGGTACTTGGGAGGCTGAGACCAGAGGATTGCTTTGGCCCATGAGTTTGGGACAAGCCTGGGCAATGTAATGAGACCCCGTATTTTTAAATATATATTAAAAAAGAAAAAGACGGGTCAGGCGCAGTGGCTCACGCCTGTAATCCCAGCACTTTGGGAGGCTGAGGTGGGTGGATCACCTGAGGTCAGGAGTTCAAGACCAGCCTGGCCAAGATGGTGAAACCCTGTCTCTACTAAAACTATAAAAATTAGCCGGGCGTGGTGGCGGACACTTGTAATCCCAGCTACTCAGGAGGCTGAGGCAGGGAATTGCTTGAACCCGGGAGGCGGAGGTTGCAGTTAGCAGAGATCATGTCACTGCACTCCAGCCTGGGCGACAGAGCAAGATTCCATCTCAAAAAAAAAAAAAAGAAGAAAGAAAGAAAAAACTGGAAGAGGTGTGAATGCAGGCATGCTGCTGGGTCTTCATTCCAGCTGGAAAGCCAACTGTTTCCCTGCTCAGGGGTGACAGGTCAAGTGTCAGCTGAGATGCCATTGGAAAATTAGAATAATGGAAGAGATTCAGAGGAGGTGCAGGGGATTATAAACTTCTTTCCCTACTCTCCTTTCTCTGAATGCTATGACCAGAGCTTGCCTGGTGACTATGGACCAGTCCTAGGGTGCAGAGGCTTTGCCTGCACCACAGAGATGACCTTGCCACGGGTTCACGTGCGTTCTCCACTTTCAGACACACAATTTGGTGTGCTCTTCTTGCAAAAGGGCATGCCGCATGTAGTGAACACTGTAATGTCCCACTCAGGTTCCCCTTCAGGAATGAAGGCCTCGGTCCCAGAGCTGTGGGAGGTTCTACCAGGAGACAGCTGTCATTTTGGGGCCCCCTTGGGAACTGCCTCAGCTGAAAAACCTTACCCAAGGTCGTTCGCCCTTCCCAGGGTGGCCTATGTCCAGTGACTAATTGACACAGCCTCTCACTCAACTGCAACAGCTCTGGAAGGCCTTCCTGGGTTCAGAGCTCTCTGTGGGGTGGATTATAGCATTTGTCAAAACTCCATCCGAGCCCAATTTCTCCCTTTGCCTAATCCTCCCTGTGCCCTCTCCTTCCTTCTCAAGGTAAGCTTCCAGGAACACTCCTTTAAAAAAAAAAATTTTTTTTTTAATGTTTATGGGTACATAGCAGGTGTACAGGTGTATATATTTATGGGGTACATGAGCTGTATTGATACAGGCATGAAATGCATAGTAATCATATCATAGAGGCCGGGCGCAGTGGCTCCCGCCTGTAATCCCAGCACTTTGGGAGGCCGAGGCGGGCGGATCACGAGGTCAGGAGATCGAGACCATCCTGGCTAACACGATGAAACCCCATCTCTACTAAAAATACAAAAAAGGAGCCAGGCGTGGTGGCAGGTGCCTGTAGTCCCAGCTACTCGGGAGGCTAAGGCAGGAGAATGGTGTGAACCCGGTAGGCAGAGCTTGCAGTGAGCCGAGATTGCGCTACTGCACTCCAGCCTGGGCGACAGAGTGAGACTCCAATTCAAAAAAAAAAAAAAAAAAAAAAAATCATATCATGGTGAATGGGGAATCCATCCCCTCAAGCATTTATCCTTTGTGTTACAAACAATACAGTTACACTTTTAGTTATTTTTAACTGTACAATTAAGTTGTTGTTGACTATAATCACCCTGTTGTGCTATCAAATTATAAGTCTTATTCATTGTTGCTATTTTTTGAACTTATTAAACGTCTCCACCTCCCCCTGACCCCTCACTAACCTTCCCAGCCTCTAGTATCTATCCTTCTACTCTCTATGTCCATGAGTTTAATTGTTTTGATTTTTAGATCCCACAATGAGTGAGAACATGTCATGTTTGTCTTTCTGTGCCTGGCTTATTTCACTTAACATAATGATGTTCAGTTCCATCTATGTTGTTGCAAATGACAGGATCTCATGCTTTTCTATAGCTGAATAGTACTCCATTGTGTATATGTGCCATGTTATCTTTTTTTTTTTCTCTTTTTTTGAGGCAGAGTTTCACTCTTGTTGCCCAGGCTGGAGTGCAATGGCACGATCTCGGCTCACCGCAACCTCTGCCTCCTAGGTTCAAGCAATTCTCCTGCCTCAGCCTCCCTAGTAGCTGGGATTATAGGCATGTGCCACCAGGCCCAGCTAATTTTGTATTTTTAGTAGAAACGGGGTTTCTCCATGTTGATCAGGCTGGTCTCAAACTCCCGACCTCAGGTGATCCACCCGCCTTGGCCTCCCAAAGTGCTGGGATTACAGGCGTGAGCCACCGCGCCCGGCCCTTTTTTTTTTTTTTTTTTTTTTTTTTTGATGTTTTTTTTATTCATTCATATGTTGATGGACACTTAGGTTGCTTTCAAATCCTGGCTATTGTGAGCAGTGCTGCAACAAACAAGAGAGTGCGGATATCTCTTCAATATACTAATTTCCTTTCCTTGGGGTATATGACAGCAGTGGGATTGCTGAGTCATATGGTAGCTCTATTTTTAATTTTTTGAGGAACCTCCAAACTGTTCTCCATAGTGGTCAGGAACACTTCTTAATAAAGATCCTGCCTACTAGTTTCCGTCTCAAAGTCTGCTTCTGGGGGAGACCCAACCTTAACATTCGTATTTGCTTTATTATACTGACGACAATTGCATCCACTTCCAGAATTTTTTTTTTTTTTTTTTTTTTTGAGACGGAGTCTCACTCTGTCCCCCTAGCTGGAGTGCAGTGGCCGGATCTCAGCTCACTGCAAGCTCCGCCTCCCGGGTTCAGGCCATTCTCCTGCCTCAGCCTCCCGAGTAGCTGGGACTACAGGCGCCCACCACCTCGCCCGGCTAGTTTTTTTGTATTTTTTAGTAGAGACGGGGTTTCACTGTGTTAGCCAGGATGGTCTCGATCTCCTGACCTCGTGATCCACTCGTCTCGGCCTCCCAAAGTGCTGGGATTACAGGCTTGAGCCACCGCGCCCGGCCCCAGAATTTTATATGTATAGAAAACTGTCTTCAATACGGTACAATTTCTTGAGAGACTTCTGATTGTTGACTGTTAATAAGGACCTAGTGTGACAAAATAAATAATTAAACTGATTAATTATTGTTGACTTTCGTTTTGAAAATGACAACCTTTAAGAAATGAAAGACTTAGATATACAGGAAAGTGAACTTGGAGTCTGAGGGGCTAGGTCAGTTACACAGCAGAGTCTCTCACCGGCCAAGCAAGAAGTGATGTCAGGGAACAACCGTGGTCCTTTCAGCCCCAGTTCATTGCTGGTAAATGTTAAACATTCTGTTGGTACTTGTTTAGCTCCTATTTCCTCCTACACTAGCAGGGGAGTGGGAAAATACATAGCAGCAAACTCAAATGAAACCGCAACTGCCCCACCCCTGCCACAAAAACAAAAGGAAAAACCTCCCAACTCATAGGCACTTGTGTTTGTGTAGGAATGGAAGGGAGGAGGAGAAATTGTGCAGTTACTCAGCAGTGAAAGTAATGTTGATGGTAGAACTGCTAGTGACCACCAGAAATGGAAAGAAGAATGTCAGCTCCTTCAGCCCCAATAGAGAGAGGGAGGGAGGGAGAGGAAAGGAGAGGGAGAAGGAAGAAATTCTGAAAGAAAAATGACCTGGCGGGGCACAGTGGCTCACACCTATAATCCTAGCACTTTGGGAGGCCGAGGCAGGTGGATCACTTGAGGTCAGGAATTGAAGACCAGCCTGGCCGACATGGTGAAACGCCATCTCTACTAAAAATACAAAAGTTAGCTAGGCATGGTGGTGGGCATCTGTAATCCCAGCTACTCAGGAGGCTGAGGCAGGAGAATCTCTTGAACCTGGGAGGTGGAGGTTGCAGTGAGCCGAGATTGTGCCACTGCACTCCAGCCTAGGTGACAGAGTCAGACTCAGTCTCAAAAAAAAAAAAAAAAAAAAAGAGAGAGAAAGAAAGAATAATGACCTGAGAAAAGTATGTAATAGTAGGAAGCCCCTGATACAAAGAAATCCCAGTTTTGGTAAAAATTGGTTGTGATTTATGTGCAATTCTTTTGATAAAATTCTGTGGTCTCCTGGAGGAGCCATAACCACAGACATGTCGAATAACAAATAAAACAAATAAAAAGCAAGAGAGAAGGTGCTGATCTTTTTTTTTTTTTTTTTTTTTTTTTAAAGTTTATTCTCCAACTGGTTTGTTTCCCCAGAAAGCAGCTGTTTAAAATTGAGAAATAGCTACTACTCTTCTGTAATACACTCTGGGGAAAGAGAAGAGGAAGGAAAGCAAATACAATATTACAAAAAAACCTGTGCAGTGTTAGGTTAAATTGGAAACGGTTTGTGGGTTCCTTCTCTCATCAGAAAGGAAAAAGAAATGTAGGAATAAACAGATGAATACATCTGAGAGGAAAAAATTAAATTCTCACTATGCACAGGAAAAATTAAGCTACTTAAGAGAATTATTAACAATGTGTATGTTAGCATATTGCTTTGGGAAGCGGTGGAAAATGCTCTTTTGAGCATTCTCTACTTGATTATGATCTTGCATACAATTTTGAGGGCATTGTAAAACAACAGGTAGATGCTTATTATCTGCCACACCTGCTCTGACCAGCTCTATAACCCGCCCCATTCCATTCGGTGACTGAGAGGCCCAGGGTGTTAGTGTACAGAGATCATGGGAAAATCCATACAGAAGCCTCTGGAGGCGGGGCCCAGTGGCTCATGCCTGTAATCTCAACACATTGGAAAGCTGAGGCAGGAGAATCACTTGAGGCCAGGAGTTCGAGTCCAGCCTGGGCAACGTAGCGAGACCCCATCTCTATGAAAAATTTTAAAAATTAGCCAGGCATGTGGTGGCCTGAATCTGCAGTCCCAGCTACTTGGGAGGTTGAGGTGAGACAGTCGCTTGAGCCCAGGAGTTTGAGGCTGCAGTGAGCTAGGATTGTGTCACTGCCCTCCAGCCTGGGTGACAAGGCAAGAATCTATCTCTAAAATAAACACATACAAAAAAAAAAAAAAAAGCCTGTGTAATCTGCTGTCTATACATGCTCAAGCAATTCAGCAAATATGCAGGTTACAAATTGTGTTACCAGCTCTGTGTGTTGTGGGGCTACAATTTCAAATATAGCCCTTTAGGGACCTATTTTTTATTTTAAATCATTAAAAGTAGAATCTTGTTTTTAAAGAATACGTTGCATGGATACCAATCTCTTTTTCAATATTTTATTCTCTGTAGTAAACCAATTCAGATTTCAAGACCCCATGTGTGAGCAGATCAATGCTAAGCACTAATGACAACGGAAGGATAAATACTGCCATTGTCGGCTGGGTGCGGTGGCTCACACCTGTAATCCTAGCACTCTGGGAGGCCGAGGCAGATGGATCGCTTGAGCTCAGGATTTCGAGACCATCCTGGCCAGCATGGTGAAACCCCGTATCTACTAAAAACACAAAAATTAGCCAGACAAGGTGGCGGTCACCTGTAACCCCAGCTACTTGGGAGGCTGAGGCAGGAGAATGGCTTGAACCCAGGAGGCAGAGGTTGCAGTGAGCCGAGATCACGCCACTGCACTCCCGCCTGAGTGACAGAGACTCTGTCTCAAAAAAATAAAAAAAACAAAACAACACAAAAAACCTGTCTTTGCCTTCTAGATCAGTCTTGGCATGAAGTCTATCCAATGAAGTAGCTTGTGACAAGTACTTGAAGCAAATAGTTTGTGCATTTTTCTACATTTATGCTAATTATGTCTATTTCGGAATGGTAGTCTTTCAAAACAGTGTGATGGTTTTAAAGATATATCCACAAATCCTCTGATACTGCCTCCCTTAAAAGAAGAAACTTAATTCCTCTCTCTCTGTGTGAGGATTAGGGTTAGGGCTAGGATTAGCCAATAGAATATGGCAGAAATGATGTCACTTCTTTCTGTTTTTTTTTTTTTAATTGTGGTAAAATATACATAACAAAATTTACCACTGATACCATTTTTAAGCATACAGTTCAGCAGCATGATATACATTCACATTCTTGGGCAACCGTCATCACCATCCATCCGTCCCCAGAACTTTTTTTTTTTTTTGAGACAGAGTCTCGCTCTGTCACCCAGGCTGGAGTGCAGTGGCCGGATCTCAGCTCACTTCAAGCTCCGCCTCCCGGGTCCACGCCATTCTCCTGCCTCAGCTTCCCGAGTAGCTGGGACTACAGGCACCCACCACCATGCCCAGCTAATTTTTCTGTATTTTTAGTAGAGATGGGGTTTCACCATGTTAGCCAGGATGGTCTCGATCTCCTGACCTCGTGATCCGCCTGCCTCAGCTTCTCAGAGTGCTGGGATTAAAGGCATGAGCCACCGCACCCAGCCATCCCCAGAACTTTTCATTTTGCAAAACTGAAATCTGTACCCATTAAACATTAACTCCACATTCCCCTCTCCCCTGGCCCCTGGCAACCACCATTCTACTTTCTGTCTCTATGGGTTTGACTACTCTGAGTCCCTCATATAAATGGAATCGTACAGTATTTGTCTTTTTGTGACTGGCTTATTTCACTTAGCCTAATGTCCTCCATGTTCATCCATGCTGTAGAGTGTGCCAGAACTTTCTTCCTCTTTAAGGCCTAATAGTACTCGATTGCATGTATATGCCACATTTTATTTATCCATTAATCTGTTGATGGACCCTTGAGTTGCTTCTGCCTTTTGGTTATTGTGAATAATCCTGCTCGGAACGCGAGTGTACAGATAGCTCTTAGAGATCCTGTCTTCAGTTCTTTGGGGTATATACCCAGAAGTGGAATAGCTAGATCACATGGTAATTCTGCTTTTAATGTTTTGAGGAACTGCCATACATCTGCATCATTTTACATTTCCACCATCAGTGTCCAAGGGAACCAATATCTCTACGTCCTCACCAGCTGGAGCAGACTAATACAGTCTCACAGGCATTCTTTGTAAAAATTATAAGAATAAAAGCATGGACTCTGTAGTCAAAATACTGGGTTTGAGTTCAGTTCCACTACTTACTAGCTCTATGACCTTAGGGAAGTTATTTAATCTCTCTGTTCCTATTAGGGAAAAATAATCATATCTACCTTATAGGATTATGAGGACTATATTTGTTAAAATTTTAAAGCACTGTGCGTGGCTCATATAGAGTAAATGCTGTATAAGTGTGTGACAAATAACAAAGAAACTGAACCAGGCACAATGGCTCATACCTGTAATTCCAACGATTTGGGAGGCTGAAGCAGGAGGATCACTTGAAACTGGAAGTTCAAGGCCAGCCTGGGAAACATAGCAAGACTCTGTCTCTAAGAACAAACAAAAAGACTCGACACAGTGAATCACACCTGTAATCCCAGCACTTTGGGAGGCCAAGGCAGGCAGATCACCTGAGGCCGGGAGTTCAAGACCAGCCTGGCCAACATGGTGAAACCCCGTCTCTACAAAAATACAAAAATTAAACAGGCATGATGGCGGGTGCCTGTAATCCCAGCTACTCAGGAGGCTGAGGTGGGAGAATCACTTGAACCTGGGAGGCAGAGGTTGCAGTGAGCCAAGATTGTGCCACTGCCCTCTAGCCTGGGCGACAGAGTGAGACACTGTCTCAAAACAACCAACCAACCAACCAACAAGCAAAACCCACAAAAACTAGCCGGGCATGGTGGTGCATGCCTGTAATCCTACCTACTTAAGAGGCTGAGGTGGGAGGATTGCTTGAGCCCAGGAATTTGAGGCTGCAGTGGGTTATGATCACACCACTGCACTCCAGCCTAAGCAACAAAGTGAGACCCTTTCCCTTAAAAACAAAGAAAACTAACACACACACACACACACACACAAACTGATGAGTCATATTCCATTAGTCAGGAAAATAAGAGCAACCTAAGAAATTTGAATAAGGAGATTATTATTGGGAACAAGAGACTTATATAACCTCTGAAGATAAAAAAGGCAGGAATGGCAGGAGTCAAGGATCACAGAGAAGCCACCACCAATCCTCAGCACTGATTCTCAGAGGACCGTTAAAAGCCTCGGGCCGACGCTGATGTCAGCTGTCTGCATCTGCAGATATCCATGTGTTTCTGGGGAAGAATGGTTCCTCCTAGTCTTCCACCCACCACTCGCTTCTCAGATGCCTCCCTGTGTGCTGGCGAGCCTGGAAAGTGGGGGGTTCAGGCTTTCAACAGCTCCTGGGAGGTCTCAGGGAGGCAGGGCTGACACCAAGTTTGAACAGACAGGGTTTTATTTAACTTCTGATTATCTCCATGTGTGTTTTGCCTTCATTCATGATTAAAACATTGATTAGAGCCCTAAGAGATCTGTCTACAGCTGTATTATAAATTCTTTAATGTAAGGGAGAGCATATTTTATACTTCTTTTACTCTCCTTTTGTGCCTTAATAGAATTTTGAACCTGGAATGCACTATGGATGCTCAAGAGATTTTTTTTATTAAAAAAATTAAAAACCTTTATAAGAAAAGTGACTGTGACATAATTCAAGCCACAAAGGGCCACTGCTGAAATTATTTTAGATGAAACTTCCTTTTACAAAGCATCTCTTTTTCCTTTTTTTTCCCCAGTGTATTTTATGTTTACTTCCCAGTCCATTCTCACACTGCTAATAAAAACATACCCGAGACTGGGTAATTTATGAGGAGGTTTAATTGACTCACAGTTCCGCAGGGCTGGGGAGGCCTCAGGAAACTCACAATCGTGGTGGAAGGGGAAGCAAACACATCCTTCTTCACATAGAGGCAGCAAGGAGAAGTGCACAGTAAAGGGCATATAAAACCATCAGATCTCATGATAACTTACCTTCATGAGAACAGCATGGAGGTAACTGCCCCTATGATTCGATTACCTCCCACTGGGTCCCTCACACAACATGTGGGGATTTTGGGAACTACAGTTCAAGATGAGAGTCAGATGAGGACACAGCTGAATCATATCACCCAGTAATAGTAGAATTTATTATTAAAAATCAGTTCTTAAAAACACCCTGGGCTGGGTGCGGTGGCTCATGCCATGTAGCACTTTGGGAGGCTGAGGCGGGTGGATCACCTGAGGTCGGGAGTTCGAGCGAGACCAGCCTGACCAATATGGAGAAACCCTGTCTGTACTAAAAATATAAAAATTAGCTGGGCGTGGTGGCGCATGCCTGTAATCCCAGCTACCCAGGAGTCTGAGGCAGGAGAAGCCCTTGAACCTGGGAGGCAGAGTTTGCAGTGAGGTGAGATTGTACCATTGCACTCCAGCTTGGGCAACAAAAGCAAAACTTAATCTCAAAAAACAAAAAACAAACAAAAAAACACCACTGCTATTCATGGCATGTCACAAAGACACAGAACTCAGCTTGATGGGGAGCTGACAAGCCAGATCTGGGACAATTTGAGCACCAAAATAACTGCGTGTGTCAATACATTGCAAACTGTTGGATAAAATAGTAATCCATGAGTTCATACTGATAATAATAGGTAATAAGCAATACTAAACAGGTAAATCAACAACTGGGAGAAAAGGAAGTCTTGTTGACGGTTCACTGGTCAACTTGGAGGAGTGCTGAAGTTGGACACTCATAGTAAAGCCTGAATAAGGTAAGAATTATTAATATCAAAGGGTGTTCAACCTTGGAGGGTATTTCAATGAGGAGCTTGGCTTTAAAGTGTGTTCCCCTAGACCGTTTATTAGCTGCAAGATAAAAGAATACAGCAATTATACAGTGGAGAGATTGGATAACACCTTGACTGGGGTCTAAGTGAACCCACTGAGGAACTGGTGAATACCACTTGCCATCAGACGTGGTCCCCTGAGAAGGGTCCATCACTGATGTGGCTGTTTGGAGACGAATGCATACCCACATCTAATAAGGAAACACCAGCCAAACCCAAAGTGAGGAATATTCTATGTTTTTTAAGAGACGGGGGAGCTGTATTTTCAAGAATATCAAGAAAAGTTGTAGAAATGTTCTAGTAAAGGGGACTAAAGAGACATGACAATGAAATGCAATATCTGACCCTAGAATGAATCCTGTACTGGAGGAGAAAAAAATTCTATAAATGACACTGGCCAGGCACAGTGGTGCATGCCTATAATCCCAGTGCTTGGGGAGGCAGAGGTGGGAGGATTGCTTGAGGCCAGAAGTTCAAGACCTACCTGGGCAACATAGCATGACCCTGTGTCTTCAAATATATAAAACAAAAAATTAGGCTAGGCACAGTGGCACACGCCTGTAATCCCAACACTTGGGGAGGCCAAGGCGGATGGATCACTTAAGGTCAGGAGGTCAACACCAGCCTGGCCAATATGGTGAAACTTCACCTATACCAAAATATACAAAATTTAATTGGGCATGGTAGTACATGCCTTGTAGTCCCAGCTAGTCAGGACGCTGAAGTGGGAGAATTGCTTGAACCCAGGAAGTAGAGGTTGCAGTGAGCTGAGATTGCACCACTGCACTCCAGCCTGGGCAACAGAGCAAGACCGTGTCTTTAAACAAACAAACAAAAAGGGACATTAGTGAGTTAACTGACAAAACTGGAATACCAATGAGGTTCATATTTTAAATAAAAGTCATTGTATGATGTCAAATTTATTGAGATTAATAACTATGAAGTGGTTAGGAAATGTACGTTGTCATATATAAGGATAAAGAGCCTTAATGTATGTAACGTACCCTCAAAATAGTTCAGGGAAAAATGATTAGGAAGAGATAGACAAAACAAATGATAAAGCAAATGGCGTAAAATGCTAACAGTAGGGGAACAATCTAAGTGTTCTTAGTACTATTCTTATTCTTTCAAGTTTTCTGTGAATTTGAAATTATTTCCCCATTAAAAAAGGAAAAAAATAATTAACTCATGTTTTCACCTTTTTTTTTTTTTTTTTTTTTTTTTGAGACAGAGTCTCACTCTGTTGCCCAGGCTGGAGTGCAGTAGCGCAATCTCAGCTCACTGCAAGCTTCGCCTCCCGGGTTTGTGCCATTCTCCTGCCTCAGCCTCCTGAGTAGCTGGGACTACAGGCGCCCACCACCACGCCCGGCTAATTTTTTTGTATTTTTAGTAGAGACGGGGTTTCATCATATTACCCAGGATGGTCTTGATCTCCTGACCTCGTGATTCGCCTGCCTCAGGCTCCCAGAGTGCTGGGATTACAGGTGTGCGCCACCGCGCCTGGCCCACTTTTCACTTTTAACTAATTTTAATGAACAAATCTCAAACAAATGGAAGAATATAAAGGAAATTATAACTAAATCCGATGTACTTATTATTATTATATTTTTTTACAAAGAAAAACTTTAGTAAGAAATAAAACTCAAGAAGATTTCTTTTTTTTTTTTTTAATTTGAGATGGAATCTCACTCTGTCACCCAGCCTGGAGTGGTGCAGTGTCATGCTCTCAGCTCACTGCAACCTCCACCTCCCAGGTTCAAGCAATTCTTCTTCAGCCTCCAGAGTAGCTGGGATTATAGGCTCCTCCTACCACGCCAGGCTAATTTTTTGTATTTTTAGTAGAGACGGGGTTTCACCATGTTGGCCAGGCTGGTCTCGAACTCCTGACCTCAAGTGATCTGCCTCCCTCGGCCTCCCAAAGTGCTGGGATTACAGGTGTGAGCCATTGTGCCTGGCCCTCAAGTAGATTTCTGAATGCAGTCTGAAAACTGAAGAGTTCTGAAGGTAGACCCATTGATGGAAACTCGTGTTCCTAACCAAAGGGAACATGCAAAGCCGTGATAGAGGAAAGGTCTGCCTCTATCAGAGCTCACCAGGTCTCCTGTTTTCTCCATCACTACCTTTTCTAGTGTAGGGTTTGCCCCTGTGTCATCCTTACAGAGCACAATGTGGTTATTTCACTCCCCTTCTCTACTGAGTTGAAGAGTGTCTCCCCCAAATTCATGCCCACCCAGAACCTCAGATTGTGACCTTATTTGGAAATAGGGTCTTCACAGATGTAATTAAGTCAAGAGGAGGTCACATTGGATTAGTGTGCACCCGAATCCAATGATGTGTGTCCTTATAGGAGGGAATTTGGGCACATAAACAGACACATGGGGAGAACGCTATGTGATGACAGAGGCAGAGACTGGAGTGATACACCTGCCAGCTGAGGAAGGCTAAAGATTGCAGGCAGCCGGCTGGGTGTGAGAGCTCATGCCTGCAATCCCAGCACTTTGGGAGGTCAAGGGGGGTGGATCACTTGAGTTCAGGAGTTCAAGACCACCCTGGGCAGCATAGTGAATCTGCGTCGCCACTAAAAATACCAAAAAAAAAGGCCTGGCCGGGCGCGGTGGCTCAAGCCTGTAATCCCAGCACTTTGGGAGGCCGAGACAGGCGGATCACGAGGTCAGGAGATCAAGACCATCCTGGCTAACACGGTGAAACCCCGTCTCTACTAAAAAATACAAAAAACTAGCCGGGCGAGGTGGCGGGCGCCTGTAGTCCCAGCTACTCGGGAGGCTGAGGCAGGAGAATGGCAGGAACCCAGGAGGCAGAGCTTGCAGTGAGCCGAGATCTGGCCACTGCACTCCAACCTTGGCGACAGAGCGAGACTCTGTCTCAAAAAAAAAAAAAAAAAAAAAAAAAAAAAAAAAAAAAATGCCGGGCGCAGTGGCTCACACCTGTAATCCCAGCACTTTGGGAGGTCGAGGAGGCAGGTGGATCACAAGGTCAGGAGATCGAGACCATCCTGGCTAATACAGTGAAGCCCCATCTCTACTAAAAATACAAAAAAATTAGCCAGGCGTGATGGCAGGCACCTGTAGTCCCAGCAACTCAGGAGGCTGAGGCAGGAGAATGGTGTGAACCCGGGAGGTGGAGATTGTAGTGAGCCGAGATTGCACCACTACACTCCAGCCTGGGCAACAGAGTGAGATTCTGTCTCAAAAAAAACAAAAAACAAACAAAAAAAAAGATTGCAGACAGCACCAGAAGCTACAAGAGGCAGTGAATGACCCTCCTTTAGAACCTTCGGAGAGAGAGCATAATCCTGAATATGCCTTGATTTTAGACTTCTAACCTCCAGAGTTGTACAACAATAAATTTCTGTTGTTTTAAACCACTTACTTTGAAATAATTGGTGACAGCAGCTCTAGGAAACTAAAATACTAAAACACTTTCCCTTTTTTTTGGAGACAGGGTTTCACTTTGTCACCCAGGTTGAAGTGCAGTGATGCCATCACAGCTCACTGTAACCTCCAACTCCTGGGCTCAAACGATCCTGAGTAGCTAGGACTACAGGCACGAGCCACCACACTCGTCCGACTAATTTTTACAATTATTTGTAGAGACGGGGTTTTCACCTTGTTGCCCAGGTTGGTCTTGAACTCCTGGCCTCAAGCAACCCTCCTGCCTCAGCCTCCTAAAGCATTGGGATTACAAGCATGAGCCACTGCACCCAGCCAAAAACACCTTCCTAATCGGGTTTAACCTGCTGAGGATAGCGTTCGAGGTCAGGGTGGTACCACACCCTTTATTCCAATACACTAAACTTGGGATTGCTGAAATGCGAGGCGACGGGGCCTTTCAGCAGGAAGGCCGTGAGCACCCACTCTCAAGTAGTCACCCTCATCTTCTATATCATATTATTGGTTTATTGTCTTCATCAAATAACATTATTTGTTATCATTTTTCCTTGCTTATCTTCTGTCTCCCCCATCAGAATACAAGACGTAGGAGAGCAGGGATCTTATCTGTCTTGCTCATGTTGTCCCCGTGTCTGGTCCACAGTCTAGGCTGGGTGAAGATGTTCTGAATAAACAGCATGAGTGTGAAGAAGCTCGACATCCTGGAGAAGGGAGAGAAGGTCAAGGGCCTGCAGCAAGGCCAGCAAGCCCAGTGACAAGCAGCAAGCAGAAACATCTTGTGGCGCCCCAGAAACACCTTAAAAGATTGTGAATTTGTTTCCTAGGATCTTAATGTTAAAAAAAAAAAAAAAAAAATCCCGGCACAGTGACTCATACCCATAATCCCAGCACTTTGGGAGGCCCAGGTAGGAGGATCACTTCAGGCCAGGAGTTGAAGACCAGCCTGGGTAACATAGGGAGACCACATCTCTACCAAAGATAAAATAAAAATTAGCTGGGCATGGTGGCATCCACCTGTGGTCCCAGCTACTTGGGAGGCTGAGGTGGGAGGATCACTTGAGCCTGGAAAGTTGAGACAGCAGTGAGCTGAGATCACGTCACTACATTCCAGCCTGGGTGACAGAGTGAGACTCTGGCTGAAAAAAAAGAAAAAGAAGAAAAAGACTGTAGATATATCTATTTCGCTCTCTGTGAATTGAGCTCCTTCATGTCGTTTCTCTTCACTGTCTGACCATCTCTTCCATCCTTCAGTTTCCACTTTAAATGCCTTTCCATCTGCCAAGTAGTTGGAGGTGTCCTTACGTACTTCCCAAGTCAGTTCACATCTCAGTTTTAGGGCTTGTATTGTATCTTTAGTCCGCCTGTTTCCAAGCCGATCTTCTCCATAAACTTGAGTTTCTTGAAGATAACCTCTGTTATCTTCAGGGCCCACCAGTGCTGGTCATAGAGTGGGTGCTTCATGGACTTCTTTGTGTGCATTGGTGGATAGATAATGAGGTAACAACTTGCCTCTCAGAGCCTTAACCACCCCTAGTTAAGCCATGAGATAGGGCTATGGTTTCCAGTTTGCACGACCTCCTCCCTAAGTTCATTGCCCCAGACCTAGAATGAGGAGAATTGGCTGGTCCCACTTCTTTCCTTTTGGCTTTCCAATGGTTTTCTTCCAAGCTATAAGGCCTTGCTCTAGAGATTTTAAAGTATTAAGAACTGGAATACTGTTCTACATGTTTAGGTCAGCAGAGTCAGTTGATCCACAAAATGCACATGTTGGTTTTTTTTTTTTTTCATCATTAGGTCTTAACCCTTCTAATGAATGATATTTGCCCCCGAACTCAGAAGTGATGTTTGATCCTACATTACACATGCAAAACAAGTTACTTAAATAATGATTTAGGCCAGGCGCAGTGGCTCAAGCCTGTAATCCCAGCACTTTGGGAGGCCGAGACGGGCGGATCACGAGGTCAGGAGTTTGAGACCATCCTGGCTAACACGGTGAAACCCCGTCTCTACTAAAAAATACAAAAAAAAAAAACTAGCCGGGCGAGGTGGCAGGCGCCTGTAGTCCCGGCTACTCGGGAGGCTGAGGCAGGAGAATGGCGTAAAAACCCGGGAGGCAGAGCTTGCAGTGAGCTGAGATCCGGCCACTGCACTCCAGCCTGGGCGACACAGCGAGACTCCGTCTCAAAAAAAAAAAAAAAAAAAAAAATAATGATTTAGTCCAGGTTCTCTGACAAGCAGATGCCAAGACAGGATTAGCTGGATAAGAGATTAATTGGTGAAAACACTGGGGAGGGAGAATGAGAAGGAAACAAGAGGGTGATAGGAGAGCCATCAGATCATGACACAGGTTTGACCCCTGGGAAGGCAGAAGGAAGAAGGAAAAGAAGGAAGGAAGGGAGGGAGGAAGGGTGGGAGGGAGGAAGGAAGAGAGAAAGGAGAGGAGGGAGGGAGGAGAAGGGAAGGAAGGAAGAAAGGAAGAAACTGGAGAGGGAAAGAGGAAAAGAGAAAAGGAGGGAGAAAGGAAAGAAGAAAGGAAGGAAGGGAGGGAGGGAGGGAGGGAAGGAGGAAGGGAGAAAAGGAGGAAGGAAGGAGGAGAGACAGGCCATAGACTGCCTTGTAGTTCTAAGAAAGTTTCAGCAAGGTCAAAAGGGAGTCAGTGAACCTAAGTTGCCCATTAGAGGAGTCCCTGCCTCCCAGGAAGGGGCCTCCTTGGTATCCCTGCCATACTCAGTCTTTGACTGGGAACAGCCCACAGAAAGTGTGGCCTCAATGCTGGGCACACCAGCAGCTAGGGCTGGAAATAAATTATGCTTCCTGCAGTAGGAGATCTGAAAGGTGTATCCTCATGCTACTGCAGACAACAATTTGTATAACTTAGAGTTAACTACCCTCTGATCTTACCTGAAACAGTGGAGTGATCCAAGGAAAGTTTGGGGTTTAGTCCTCAATCATCATCCACCTGGGCCTTGTTCTCAATTCCACTAACTAAACAAAGGGTTGTAGTCGCAGCATCCTAAATGAAGATTGAGAAGAAGGATCCACATTTTGCTAAAAATGTTAAGCTCTAGCTCTGTAGCAAAATAATTCCTGTTTTCATTTCAAAATACAATAGATGTATTACTTTTCTTCTGCTTCCGCAAGACACTGATTTGAGATGAGTGTTGGATGCCTGCAAACAGGCAAAAACAAAGCAAAACTGTTAGTCCAAAGTCTTACTTATTTTTTATTTTTTATTTTTATTTTTTATTTTTATTTTTTTTTTTTTGAGACGGAGTCTCGCTTTTTCGCCCAGGCTGGAGTGCAGTGGCCGGATCTCAGCTCACTGCAAGCTCCGCCTCCCGGGTTTACGCCATTCTCCTGCCTCAGCCTCCCGAGTAGCTGGGACTACAGGCGCCCGCCACCTCGCCTGGCTAGTTTTTTGTATTTTTAGTAGAGACGGGGTTTCACCGTGTTAGCCAGGATGGTCTCGATCTCCTGACCTCATGATCCGCCCGTCTCGGCCTCCCAAAGTGCTGGGATTACAGGCTTAAGCCACCGCGCCCGGCCTTCGGCCACTTATTTTTTATAGACTGATTTATGGATCAAGAAATCTTTGATTTGCCTTTGCTACCAAATGAGGCCACCTTACCATGGGTCATCTTTACCTCCATGCCCTAGGCCTGCTAGGGGACAGTATCTCACCTCGACTAACAGGCGTTCAGTTACACTGACATCAACTAGATTAAGAGAGTTAGCTCTTTCCCCAGTGAGTTGACTGTTCAGGAAGTCAGTGTTTGCAAGAGGCCTTCTTTGCAGAACTCTCTCTGCTAAATCATTTGGGGAACATTTGTAAACATTTGCTATTTACTTTTCTTTTTAGAGACAGGGTCTCACTTTGTTGTCCAGGGTGATCTTGAACTTCTGGCCTCAAGCAATTCTTTTGCCTCAGCTCCCAAAGTGCTGGGATTATAGGCATGAGCCACTACCTTGGTCCTTCATCTGGGGAACCTTTTCAAAATGTCCATATAAACAGTGGTTGGATCTGGTGCAGACAAGCAGTCTTTGGAGGTGATGAAATCTGGTCTTGCATTCTAGCTCTACCACATTTTTGTCAACAAAGGCAGGTGACTGGTAGATACCCAAATGTCAGACCTTTGGAAAAGCTCCAGAAGAAAGGGGAGATAATGCCCGAAAGGTCTAAAAGTAGCTGTTGGAATTTGGTCACAGAAAGTGACCTGCAGAGGATCAACTCATTCACTAGGCTAGATGGAATTGGGGAGATAGAGGACAGTCCAATTTGCAGGGAACGGGGTCAGTGAGGCATAGAGAGAAAAGCCGCAGTCAGGTTTCTAATGTACCAAGGTGGAAGGCAAGGACTCAGGCACAGAGGTCTAAATAAGGAATCAGTGCCGGGCGTGGTGGCTCAAGCCTGTAATCCCAGCACTTTGGGAGGCCGAGATGGGTGGATCATGAGGTCAGGAGATCGAGACCATCCTGGCCAACATGGTGAAACCCTGTCTCTACTAAAAATACAAAAGAAATTAGCCGGGTGTGGTGGCGGGTGCCTGTAGTCCCAGCTACTCAGGAGGCTGAGGCAAGAGAATGGCATGAGCTGGGGAGGCAGAGCTTGCAGTGAGCCGAGATTGCGCCACTGCACTCCAGCCTGGGCAACAGAGCAAGACTCAGTCTCAGCAAGGAAGGGAGGGAGGGAGGAAGGGAGGGAGGGAGGGAGGGAGGGAGGGAGGGAGGAAGGAAGGAAGGAAGGAAGGAAGGAAGGAAGGAAGGAAGGAAGGAAGGAAGGAAGGAAGGAAGGAAGGAGAGAGAAAGAAAGAAAAGAAAGAGAGAAAGAAAGAAAAGGAAGGAAGAAGAGAAAGAGAGAGAGGGAGGTAAGGAAGGAAGGAAGGAAGGAAGGAAGGAAGCAAAGAGACTGATAACACAGTGGGATTCCATTATCCACAAGGGACTAAAATAGGATCATGGAATAAATGATCCAAATCGGCCTGTACTCATGTGTTATCAATAGGGCTGAGAAATTCTCTGTTTTCATTACCTTTTGACAACTGATGAGAGTGAACAGTCCTCTAAGATTAATGATGTATTGGCAGCCACTGCCTTGCACAATCCAATCTCTAAGTTAATGCTTTACCTCTTGGTAAATACTGCATATTTTTTTAAAGTACATATTAGAAAAAGAAAGCAGATTTGGAGAGTAAGATTCTGCTATCTTACTTCTTTTTCTTTTCTTTCCTTTTTTTTTTTTTTTTATAGAAGGAGTTTTGCTCTTGTTGCCCAGGCTGAGTGCAGTGGCATGATCTCGGCTCACTGCAATCTCTGCCCCCCAGTTTCAAGTGATTCTCCCGCCTCAGCCTCCCGAGTAGCTGGGGTGACAGGCATGTACCACTATGCCCGGCTAATTTTGTATTTTTAGTAGAGACCGGATTTCTCCATGTTGGTCAGGCTGGTCTCGAACTCCCGACCTCAGGTGATCCTCCCGCCTCAGCCTCCCAAAGTGATGGGATCACAGCCATGAGCTACTGCACCCACCATTTTTTGTTTTGTTTTGTTTTGAGACAGGATCTCACTCTGTCGCTCAGTCTAGCATACAGTGGTGTGATTACAGCTCACTGTGGCCTCAGCCTCCCAGGCTCAAGCAATCCTCCCACCTCAGCCCCTCCAGTAGCTGGGACTATGGGTACACCACCAGCCTGGCTAGTTTTTGCTTTGCTTTGTTTTGTTTTTTGTTTTGTAGAGATGAGGTTTCGCCATGTTGCCCAGGCTGGTCTTAAAGTTCTCAGCTCAAGTGATCCACCTGCCTCAGCCTCCCAAACTTATTTCTTTTCAGCTACTTAACCTTCTATTTGGTACATTTCATAGAAGCATTTGTGGATTATTTCTTTATTATTTTGCTTTGCTTTGTTTTGTTTTTTGTTTTGTAGAGACGGGGTTTCGCCATGTTGGCCAGGCTGGTCTCGAACTCCTGACCTCACGTGATCCACCCACCTCAGCCTCCCAAAGTGCTGGGGTTACAGGCGTGAGCCACCATGCCCAGCCAATTCAGGGTATATTTTTTAAAGTATTCTAAGTAGTGCCTTAAATAGATTTTAGTATACATGAAATCCAAAAACCAGGAGTAAGATGATTAAAAAATGAGCATCAGAAAAGAAAGTTTGGGAAAATAAAAGTAAGATTGCCAAAATTGGGCTAGGTGCAGTGGCTCATGCTTGTAATCTCAGCACTTTGGGAGGCCGAGGCGGGCGGATCATCTGAGGTCGGGAGTTTGAGACCAGCCTGGCCAACATGGTGAAACCCTGTCTCTACTAAAAATACAAAAATTAGCCAGGCGTGGCGGCATGCGCTTGTAGTCCCAGCTACTCGGGACGCTGAGGCAGGAGAATCGCCTGAACCCGGGAAGCAGAGGTTGCAGTGAGCTGAGATTGTGCCATTGCAAAAAGATTGCCAAAATGTTTTTGATCTCTGAGCTTTTTATTGCCCTTCTTCTCCCCAAAGGGTACTCTGCTTCTGTTGGCTTAATGTCTCAGAACTTTGGTGTCATTGGTCTCAGATACCACTTTGCCATCCACTATCTGGCAGATAGTGGTGTTTTGGATGGTTTGTATGGAGTTGCTGCTGTCCAGGGCATCACCAAGATTGAAGTCCTCGCCATCTTCCAGCAGGCAGCGGTAGGTAGTGATCTTAGCCTCCTATTTGACCTTGATGTTCAGCAGGGCCTCCTACTCCTGGGCTTGGTGCTGCCTCTCTGCCTGGGTCTGTGCCAGCTCTAACTCCAGGTGCAGGAGGATCCTGCTGAGCTGCTCCATCTGCAGGGCGTAGCAGGCCTCCACCTTCCTCATGCTGTTCTCCAAGCTGGCCTTCAGATTTCTCATTGAGTCCAGGTCGATCTCCAAGGACTGGACTGTACGTCTCAGCTCAGTGAGCATCACCTCAGCAGTTCTGACCTCGGGGGACTGTGTGGTGACCACTGTGGTGCTCTCAATCTGCTGAGACCATTATTTGTCTAGCTCCTCTTGGTTCTTCCAAGCCCACTCGTCATATTGGTTCTGGATGTCTGCCATGATGTTGGCAAGTTCCTGAGATTTGAGGGCTTCTACCTGCACGGCCAACCTAGAGCTGGCAATCTGGCCTTGTAGGCCTTTTACTTCCTCTTCATGGTCCTTTTCATGAAGAGCAGCTCCTCCTTGAGAGCCTCAACCTCTGTTTCCAGCTGCAGCTGAGTGACATTGGTGTTATCAGTGACCTTGCGGAGCCCTTGGATGTCGCTCTCCACAGACTGGCACATGGCCAGCTCTGTCTCATACTTAACTCTAAAGTCATCAGCAGCAAGATGGGAATTGCTGATCTGCAGAACGACGTGGGCATTGTCCATAGTATTTGCAAAGATCTGAGCCCTCAGGTTCTCCATGATCTTGAAGCAATGGCCCCAGTCTCTGACCTGGGAACCCTTCTTCTCCAGGTGCTCCTGGATTTTGCTCTCCAACCTCCAGTGCTTGGTCTCCAGGCTCCTCACCCTGTCCAGATAGGAGGCCAGGCAGTTATTCAGGCTTTGTATGGTCTCCTTCTTGTTCTGGATGCCTCCCATTCCTGCCAGATCCCAGGGCATCCCCATGGCCAGGCCCCCCAAACCCCAAGCCACCCCAGAAGCTGGTGGAGGAGGAAACAGAGATCCAGGAACCAGAGCCCCCAGTGCCTACATAGATGGTGGCCATGCTGCTGACTGGCTGGGTACCATAGCTGGACGGCTAGATGGAGCCCAGGGACAAGTAGTTGATGGAGACAGTGGAGCAAGTGGTGAAGCTCATGCTGTCCGGGGAGGATAGTGAGAGGACAGGACTCAGGCTTTGCCAATGACCAAGATTGCCAAATTTTAAGAAAATCAGTAAAAGAGCTAAAAGCTAAAGTCAAGGAATTCTTTCAGATTTTTCTATCTTACCAATGATAAAAAATATGAGTGGTAAATTAAGAGGCCTGTAGGATTAATTCAAGAGGATTGATACAATTCCAGGAAGAGAAAACAGAGGTGAATTAGATCAGAGAAGAGAGAGAAAAAAATAGAGGTAATAACCAAAGAAATAATAGAAGAAAATCTCTCCATGTAGAATACATTTGAGCAAGACTGATATTTAGCCACATCTCCCTGAGATTTTACAAGAAGGACAAAGAATACTTAGAAGCTTTCTGACAGAAATAAAACAATGATGGGTTCACATACTTGCTACAGTATTAAAAGAATTTAAAAAAATGTTAAAGGAAATAAAACAATAGGTTATAAGTGCTCTTTGTCATTCTTGTTTTCAAAGCTCTGAGAGACAGAGACTTGTATTCTGATTTTATTGTACTAATTGTCACATCTATTACAGCTTTTGGGTCTATCTTCTCCTAACCTTATCACTCTTAAAACCACTTGTATTTCTTCATATGTTTATTTTCTCAACTGAAATACCAGATGGTTTCTAAACTGATTAACTTCCAGGCCAACAAGATTCTTTTCCTTTTTTTTTTTTTTTTTTTTTTTTTGAGACAGGGTCTTACTCTGTTGCCCACACTGGAGTGTAGTGGCACGATCTCGGCTCACTGCAACCTCCGTCTCCTAGGTTCAAGCAATTCTCCTGCTTCAGCCTCTGGAGTAGCTGGTACTACAGGCATGTGCCACCATGCCCGGCTAATTTTTGTATTTTTAGTAGAGATGGGATTTCACCAAGTTGGCCAGGCTGGTCTTGAACTCCTGACCTCAGGTGATCTGCCTGCCTCAGCCTCCCAAAGTGCTGGGATTACAGGCATGAGCCACCATGCCTGGCCAAGAAGATTCTTTTATGTAGAATTATACACATAAACAAGGAGCCTGGTAATGATTATTATAAAATTATGTGACTGTATTTTTCTTCCTTTTCAAAAACATTGATTGAATGGAATTCCAATGTATTTCTTAAAAATGTATTTTTTTCAGTGGTATAAACAATTCCAAATGGACAAGATAAGAAGACATACAGGATCACTTTGTGCTAATTATGGACTTTAAACAAAGTCACTAAGCACTATTGAACACATAAACTTCAGACAATGAGAAAATGCAAGAGTTTAATGTCTTTTATTTTTGAGATAGGGTCTTGCTCTGACACTTAGGCTGCAGTTCAGTGGCACAATCATGGCTCACTGAAGCCTCAACCTTCCAGTCTCAAGTGATCCTCCTGCCTCAGCGTCCTAAGTAGCTGGGACCACCAGTATGCACCACCATACCTGGCTAAGTTTTCAAATTTTTTGTAGGTATGGGGTCTCCTTATATTGCACACACTGGTCTTGAACTCTTGCACTCAAACAATCCTCTCATCTTGGCCTGCCAAAATGCTGCAATTACTGGTGTAAGCCACCAAGTCAAGCCAATTTAACAACTTAGGTAAGTTGTTAACAAATTCTCCTACTAATATTTAGAGCAAAGTTCAATAGTCAAGAAATTAAGGAAAATCCTCAGGGTGAAAAAAGAATAAAAATAAGAAAACACAAATCCAGAGAGCTAAGTATTCAATAAAAAAACAGCTATCCTGAAAGCACTTGCTGACTTCTCTAGACAAGAGACGTATAACAGCTACAACTCAAGGCACCATGCAAGGTGGAAATTCAGATCAGAGACCCAACGTAAAGTGGAAACTTTGAAAAAAGACACTACAGTGGATAAACTAGAAAATGCTCCATCTATAGAAAATTAATATACTTAGACTAAAAATTTGTTTGTTGTTTATCTGAAATTTAAATTTAACTGATGTCCTGTATTTTTTATTTGTTAAATCTTGCAACATTATCCCCAAAGTGGAAAAGTAATGAAACTTGTCTGTTTCAGCCTTTGACTCTGATTGAATGCAGGCTGACCGTAAGAATTTCCTTGAGAATTTTTTTCTTTTTTTTTTTTAATTATTTTTCTCTCCTGGAGAATTTCTAATAGTAAGCATGTCCTCTTATGATTTTAAAGCATTGATTCATATAACCAATGTGTTCGTAGGCCCCTGGAAAAAGTAAATGTAAATCCACGTGGAGGAACCCAACTTAAACCCAGGCTTCAGGGAATAGCAAGAGATAAATTTATAACAAACATTAGGCCGGGCGCGGTGGCTCAAGCCTGTAATCCCAGCACTTTGGGAGGCCGAGATGGGCGGATCACGAGGTCAGGAGATCGAGACCATCCTGGCTGACACGGTGAAACCCCGTCTCTACTAAAAAATACAAAAAACTAGCCGGGCGAGGTGGCGGGCGCCTGTAGTCCCAGCTACTTGGGAGGCTGAGGCAGGAGAATGGCGTGAACCCGGGAGGAGGAGCTTGCAGTGAGCCGAGATCCGGCCACTGCACTCCAGCCTGGGTGGCAGAGCGAGACTCCGTCTAAAAAAAAAAAAAAAAAAAAAAAAAAAAAGAAATTTATAACAAACATTAACTCACAATCAGAAAACACAAAATGTATGAAGAAACAAGCACAAGTTAGTGAAATAATAAACAGTAAGATCAGACTTGCAAAGACTAAAGGTGTTTAACTTTTCAGATTTGAAATACAAAATAATTAAGCATAATTTGCTTAAATAAATAAAAGAGGGTATCAGACATATGACTAGGAGACAAGACACTAGAAAAAAGAACCAGATATTTTTAAAAAGTTATACAGAACTTCTAGAAATAAAAGCATCAATACTTGAAATTAGAGATAAAATGAATTGGCTATGCAATAAACACAGTTAAAAAGAGATAACGGGACAGAAAATGTGAAAGGAGACTAAGAGATGTGGAATGTAATTCGCAGTAAATCAGAGTTCCAAATGCCAGTCAATCACACGTAATCCAAGTTCTAGAAGGGAGTAAGAAAAATAGGCCAGCACTTTCGGAGGCCAAGGCAGGTGGATAACCTGAGGTCAGGAGTTCAAGAGCAGCCTGGACAACATGGCAAAACCCCATCTCTACTAAAAATACAAACATTAGCCAGGCGTGGTGGCACGTGCCTGTAGTCCCAGCTACTCAGGAGGCTGAGGCAGGACAATTGCTTGAACCTGGGAGGTGGAGGTTGCAGTGAGTTGAGATTGCACCACTGCACTTCAGCCTGGGTGACAGAGAGAGACTCCGTCTCAAAAAAAAAAAAAAAAAAAAAAAAAAGAAAGAAAGAAAGAAAAATAATAAAGGAGAGCAATACTTAAATTTTGCAGAATTAAAGAAAAACTCAATCAGTTTAAGAAAGTCAAAAAGAAGAAATAAAATGAAAGGAGGCAAAACAAATTCCTTCCTCTCCTGGATTATTTTTGCTTTCTGAGGGTCCTAGAATACGGAACTCATCTATAGAAATACACATCTAAACATTTTTGATAACAACTAATATGGTTTCTAAATACCACTAACAATTAAATTTCACATAATAAAGATAGACTAATTTCGGTTTTTTAGTCCATATTTTATATTATTATTTTTATATTTTTAAAGCTGATTTTGGTTAATGGTGATCCAATATGTTTTAAAATGTGTCACATCTGGGCCGGGCACGGTGGCTCACATCTGTAATCCTAGCACTTTGGGAGTTTGAGACCAGCCTGGCCAACATGGTGAAATCCCGTCTCTACTGAAAATACAAAAATTAGCTGGACGTGGTGGCTGGCACCTGTAATCCCAGCTACTTGGGAGGCTGAGGCAGGAGAATGGCTTGAACCCAGGAGGCAGAGTTTGCTGTGAGCCAAGATCACGCCATTGCACTCCAGCCTGGGCAACATAATGAGACTCTGTCTCAAAAAAAAAAAAAAAAAAAAGTATCATGTCTTCCCAATTATGTACAAATTATATATGTGGACTTGGAAAATAAATACATTTTAATACAAGGCAAGCTTTTTGTATTTGTACTTACTCAGAAAAGGAGACGAGTGTTTCTCTTTATCTGTTGACTCCAATGTTCATGTGACTATTTGAAATAGTTATAGTTTTAAGTATTTACTTTTTCATCAAGGCAAAATCATTTTCCACTGCATCCCATGGGCTACAATCATAGCGATGATGATGATAACTAACACTTTTTTTTTTTTTTTTGAGACAGAGTCTCACTCTGTTGCCCAGGCTGGAGTGCAGTGGTACAATCTCAGCTCACTGCAATCTCTGCCTCCAGAAATCAAGCGATTCTCCCACCTCAGCCTCCTGAGGAGCTGGGACTATAGGCACCCACTACCACATCCAGCTAAGGTTTGTATTTTTTTTTTTAGTGGAGACGGGGTTTTACCACGTTGGTTAGGCAGGTCTTGAACTCCTGACCTTAGGTGATCTGCCCGCCTAGGCCTCCCAAAGTGCTGGGATGACAGGCATGAGCCACCTTGCCCAGTCAATAACTAACACTTATTGAATTGTAGTGGTGAGCACTAGAACAGGAGTCCACAAGGTTTTTCTGTAAAAGACCAGAAAGTAAATATTTTAGACTTTGTAGCCATGTGGTCTTTGTCTCAATTACTCATTTCTGCTGTTGTGGTTTGAAAGCAAGCATAGACAATATGTAGATGAGTGAGCATGATTATGTTCCTATAAAAGTTTATTTACAAAAACAGGTGGCTGGCCAGGTGCGGTGGCTCACATCTGTAATCCCAGCACTTTGGGAGTCCAAGGCAGGCAGATCATCTAAGGTCAGTAGTTCAAGACTAGCCTGACCAACACGGTGAAACCCTGTCTCTACTAAAAATACAAAAATTAGCTGGGTGTGGTGGTGGGTGACTATAATCCCAGCTACTCGGGAGGCCGAGACAGGAGAATCGCTTGAACCCAGGAGGCGGAGGTTTCAATGAGCCGAGATCACACCACTGCACTACAGCCTAGGCAACTGAGTAAGACGATGTCTCAAAAAAAAACCCCAGAAAAAAAAACAGGATGGCCAGGGTCAGGACCCTGAGCCAGTAGTTTGCTGGCCTCTGGATTAAATTACTGTGAAGATTTGAATTCCAGTGAATTAATTATATCTAAGTGTTATGCTTCTTTATACTCCCTTTAAACTGTAAGCCTTTCAAATGTATAATAAATTAGTATAAAAACAAAGACATGTTAGATTTGTATTTTATTTTATTTTTTAAATCTTTTTATTTTTTAGAAATAAGATCTCATTCTGTTGCCCAGGCTGGAGCAGTGATGTATTCATGGCTCACTCTAATCTTGAACTCCTGGGCTCAAACTATCCTCCTGCCTCAGCCTCCGACGTAGCTGGGACTACAGGCACACATCTCTGAACCTGGTGAATTATTAAACATTTTTTGTAGAGACAGAGGCCTTGCTCTGTTGTTCAGTCTGGTCTCAAATTCCTGGCCTCAAGCAATCTTCCCGCCTTGGCCTCCCAAAATGCTGGAATTACAGATGTGAGCCACAGCACCCAGCCAGATTTATTTTATACTTCTGAAAAGATTCACCCCTTATCATGCGTGTGTGCTAATGCCTTGTAACATTTTTCTATTTGAACAATGATATAATGATATCTACTATTTAGTAATGGTCGTAGACTTTGTTATGTAACAAATCACTCCCAAAATGTAGTTGCTTAAAGCAGCCAGCTACCAATCATTTGCTCTCAATCCTGTGGGTCAGAAATTTGAGTGGTTTTTGCTCACATGGGGTCAGCTGAGGTCACTCTGGGAGTCTGGGCCTCACCTGGAGAGGCTGGATTGACTGGCATGGCTGGATCCTCTCTTTATGCACTCTTTTATCCCCTTGGAGACTAGCAGGAGTAGCAGAGTTCCCAGCAGCAAGAGAGGGCAAGCCCTTGTGCACAGGCACTTTTTAAGCTGCACCATGTTTGCTAATGTCCATCGGCCAAAGCAAGTCACAGGGTTAAATCCAAATTTAAGGAGTGGAAAAATAGATTCAGCCTCCTAATGGGAGGCGTTCCAAAATCACACTGCAAAGGGGCATACATGTGCATAGAAAGAACTGATAGCCATTTTTTACTAGCAAGAAAATAGTGGGCCAGGCGCAGTGGCTCACACCTGTAATACCAGTGCTTTGGGAGGCCGAGGTGGGCTGATCATTTGAGGTCAGGAGTTAGAGACCAGCCTGGCTAACATGGTGAAACCCTGTCTCTACTAAAAATACAAAAAAAAAAAAAAAAGCTTGGGTGTGGTGGTGCACACCAGCTACTTGGGAGGCTGAGGCAGAAGAATCACTTGAACCCGGGAGACGGAGTTTGCAGTGAGCAGAGATCGTACCACTGCACTCCAGCCAGAGCGACAGAGCCAGACTCCATCTCAAAAAACAAAATGAAACAAAAAAACACTGTTATGAAAACACAGGTTGACAAAGCCTTGTTACTGCTGCATTAATTTTGCTGAGAACTTTCTTCCTGACCCATGAGAGCAACTTGGTTCCTGTTCCTTCTCCAAGCTTGGTTCTTCCAGCTTTCCAGGAGTTCTCTAAGCTTTTCCAATACATTCCATTTGCTTAATATAGCCAGAGTTGATTTTTGTTGTGGGGTTTTTTGTTGCAATAAAAAATCCTAGTGAACCACAAATGGCTACTTCAGATTCTCTCATCAAAAAATAAAATAAAATAAAATAGTATCCTGATCTTATGTATCAAAAGTGCTCTATGATGACAACTTCACAGTGCTCTCTAGAGTGGCTGACTACATCATTAACTGCTCTTGGGACTTTATGGAAATATGTAATATTTTAAATCAATTTTTACATTTACGGTAGAAAATTTAGAAAGTTCAGAAAACTTCAGAAAGAACAAAAACAAAAATGGCCTCACCAGCTAAATGCAACTACTGTAAAATTATTTACAGAATTATTTCAAAATTGGTACAAGCAAATAATACCATTTCTCTATTTTAGATTTCTATCTAAAATTTCTATTTAGGCCAGGCATGGTGGCTCATGCCTGTATAAAGCTCCCAGTGCTTTGGGAGGCCAAGACAGGCAGATCACCTGAGGTCAGGAGCTCGAAGCCAGCCTGGCCCACATGGTGAAACCCCATCTCTACTAAAAATACAAAATGTAGCCAGGCATGGTAGCGCATGCCTGTAACCCCAACTACTGGGGAAGCTGAGTCAGGAGAATTGCTTGAACCCGGGAGGCAGAGGTTGCAGTGAGCAGAGATTGTGCAATTGCACTCCAGCCTGGGCGTCAGAGTGAGGCTGTCTCAAAAATAAATAAATAAAATACAATAAAATTTCAATTTTAAAAAGATATTTTATTTTTGAGACAGGGTCTCACTCTATCACTGAGGCTAGAGTGCGGTAGATCGATCACTGCTCACTGCAGCCTTAACCTCCCCAGCTCAAGCAATTCTCTCACCTCATCCTCCTGAGTACGGGAGACTACAGGTGTGGGCCACCACGCCCAGCTGTTTTTATTATTATTATTATTATTCATAGAGATGGGGGTCTTATATTACCCAGGCTGGTCTTGAACTCCTGTGTTGGGATTACAGGTGTGAGCCACTGTGCCCAGCCTCTATCCAAAATCTCAGGTAGAAATTTTTCACTTTTTTTCTTTTCTACTTGGTCTTTTTCTATTTGCAGCCAGTTCTGCATGCAACAAATCTTCATCAATGTTGTACTCTGTCAGTTCAACAACAGAAATTCCTATATCATCTGTTAAACTCTGATATTTTGTTTGGTTTGTTCAGTTTACAGAATAAAAAAATCATAAATATGCTCAGGCTATATTCTCTTTTATGTCTCATCCATACTGGGTAATAAACACCTAAATTGCCCAATGTTATAGGGAGATTTTGAATCTAAAGAGTCCTTGATTCAAGTTCTAGTTCCTCGCTTCTACTGCCCGTGTGATCCGAGGTATTATGCGTGATCTGTGTGCTCCTCAGATTCCCTGTTTGCACAGAGGAGGATACGAATATCTGTCTTCAAGGGCAATGTGAAGATTAAAGATACGAAAAATGCTTAGCATAGTAACTAAGCCATGCATTGTGTGGAACCTCTACTCTCCATGTGTTATCTATATTAAGTGGGAAGTAAACTGTAGCCAGTACCAAATATGAAAGAAAGGATAACAGTCAATCCCATATTTTTATCCCCTTGCCTTAAATCAGTAGTTCTTAACTTTTTTCAATCACTCCTTTGAGTTCAAAGTAAGCTATGAACACTCTCTATAGAAAAATACACATTATAAAATAAACCCAAGTTTTTATGTAAAATTTCATGAAAGTTCCAAATACCTTAGAGTCATTCTATGGACGTTAAATTTTTTTTTTTAATTTTTTTTTTTTTTTTTTTTGATATGGAGTCTCACACTCTCGCCCAGGCTGGAATGCAGTGGCTCCCTCTTGGCTCACTGCAAGCTCCGCCTCCCGGGTTCACGCCATTCTCCTGCCTCAGCCTCCGGAGTAGCTGGGACTACAGGCGCCCGCCACCACGCCCGGCTAATATTTCTGTGTTTTTTTTAGTAGAGACAGGCTTTCACCGTGTTAGCCAGAATGGTCTCGATCTCCTGACCTCGTGATCCGCCGCCTCGGCCTCCTAAAGTGCTGGGATTACAGGTGTGAGCCACCGCGCCCAGCCTTTTTTCGTTACTTATTTAATCAAGCTATGAGTAGGACTTTATATTAGTTATATTTCTTTTTTTTTTTTTTTTTTTTTTTGAGACGGGGTCTCGCTCTGTCACCCAGGCTGGAGTGCAGTGGCCGGATCTCAGCTCACTGCAAGCTCCGCCTCCCGGGTTCACGCCATTCTCCTGCCTCAGCCTCCCGAGTAGCTGGGACTACAGGCGCCCGCCACCTCGCCCGGCTAGTTTTTTGTATTTTTTAGTAGAGACGGGGTTTCACCGGGTTAGCCAGGATGGTCTCGATCTCCTGACCTTGTGATCCGCCCGTCTCGGCCTCCCAAAGTGCTGGGATTACAGGCTTGAGCCACCGCGCCCGGCCTATTTGTTATATTTCTTATGGAAGGATGTCTTAGAACCTTACTGCAACATTTTTTTTTTCTTTTAACTTTTTTTTAGGTTCAGGGGTACATGTGCAGGATTTTTTATATAGGTAAACTTGTTATATAGGTAAACAGTACAAAAAAGTTGGTACTGCACTTTTTTTTTTTTAGACATAGTCTCCGTCTATTGCCCAGGCTGGAGTGCAGTGGTGATCTCAGCTCACTGCAAGCTCTGCCTTCCAGGTTCACGCCATTCACCTGCCTCAGCCTCCCAAGTAGCTGGGACTACAGGCAACCGCCACTATGCCCGGCTAATTTTTTTGTATTTTTAGAAGAGATGGGGTTTCACCATGTTAGCTAGGATGGTCTCGATCTCCTGACCTGTGAACCGCCCACCTTGGCCTCCCAAAGTGCTAGGATTAAGGGAGGAGACCACCCCTCATATTGTCTTATGCCCAATTGCTGCCTCCAAAGAAAGAAGTAAAAACTAAAAGGCAGAAATGAAATCCACAGGCAGACAGCCCGGCGCCGCACCCTAGACCTGGTAGTTGAAGATCGACCCCTGACCTAATTGGTTCTGTTATCTTATAGATTACAGACGTTGTATAGAAGTGCACTGTGAAAATCCCTATCTTGTTTTGTTCCGATCTAATACCGGTGCAAACAGCCCCCAGTCCCTTCCCCCCTGCTTGCTCAATCAGGACCCTCTCACATGCACCTCCTCAAAGTTGTGAGCCCTTAAAAGGGACAGGAATTGGTTACTCTGGGAGCTCAACTCTTGAGACTGAAGTCTTGCCGATGCCTCCGGCTGAATAAACCCCCTTCCTTCTGTAACTTGGTGTCTGAGGAGTTTTGTCTGCTGCTAGTCCTGCTACATTTCTTGGTTCCCTGACCAGGAAGCCAGGTGAATGGTGGATGGTGTAGGCAGCTCCTTAGGCGGCTTAAGCATGCCCTGTGGAACATCCCTGCAGGAGACTCCGACCCGCCCGAGCAACGCGGATCCTGAGAGCGAGCACTCCCGGGTAGGCATTTGCCCCGGTGGGTCGCCTCGCCAGAGCAGTGTGTGGCAGGCCCCGGTGGAGGATCAACGCAGTGGCTGAACACCAGGAAGGAACGGGCACTTGGAGTCTGGACATCTAAAACTTGGTAAGACTAGTCTTTGAAACTTGCCCACTCCGTTTGAGTGGAAGCGTGGCCTGATCACCCATGGTGTGCCTTTATTGGCACTTTGGTTTTGGTTTTGATTTGGTTTGAATTGCTTGACAGGACCAGTCTTGGGAACTTGCCCACTCCATTTGAGTGGAAGCATGGCCTGATCACCCAGGGCGTGCCTTTATCGGCACTTTGTTTTTGTTTTTGGTTTTGACTTGGTTTGAATTGCTTGACAGGACTGGTCTTGGGAACTTGCCTACTCCATTTGAGTGGAAGCGTGGCCTGATCACCCAGGGCGTGCCTGTACCAGCACTTTGGTTTTTGTTTTTGACTTGACTTGGATTGCTTGATACTTTGGTTTTGGTTTTGACCTGGCTTGGATTTCTGGATACTCAGATTTTGGTTTCGATTTTGGTTTGGTGTAAACTACAAAAGTGTGCATGTGCCCTTTTTACCAGTTCTTTGTTTTGTGGTGTGCGTGCGGTGTGAGCGTGGTGTTTTGTCTAGAGGAAACATGGGTGAGGCACAAAGTAAGCCCACCGCTCTAGCAACTATGTTGAAAAATTTCAAAAAAAGGATTTAAGGGAGACTATGGAGTACTATGACACCAGGAAAACTTAAAACTTTGTGTGAGATAGACTGGCCAGCATTAGAGGTAGGTTGGCCATTAGAAGGAAGCGTGGACAGGTCCCTTGTTTCAAAGGTATGGCACAAGGTAACCTGTAAGTCAGGGAACCCAGACCAGCTTGTTTTAGATCTCAACACACAGTGGTTGAGAGAACAGCAGCATAAGTGGCTGGCAGAGGCAAGGAGAGACCAGCAGAGAGAGAGAAAGGAAAGGGACAGAGAGGAAAAGAGGCAAAGAGAGAGAGAGAGGAAGAGATGGAGAGGAAGAGACAGACAAAAAGGGAGTCAAGGAGAGAGAGAGAGAGAGAGACAGAGAGAGAGAGAGGAAGAGACAGAGGCAAAAGGGAAGTCAAAGAGAGAGAGATATAAGTAGTTAAACAGTGTGACATGTATTATAGTAACTTCTAATCTTGTGGCCTTAGACAGTCTAGTCCACAGACATTAAAAAAAAAAGGTTCGCTTTGGAAAAGAATGGTTATCATCTTCGGAAAAAAAAAATCAAAAAAAGGGGGGGCGGAATTTACATAAAAAGAGTGTTATATGGTAAATTCTTGTCCTAAAATAAATTAACTGGTTGTTTAAAGAAAGAAATGTTTGAAATAAGTCAGAAAGTTAAGGCATATTAAAAAAAATTGCCTGTAAAAGTCATGAAAAAAAAAGTTATAAAAATATGTGTGTTAAAAAAGGGAATTTATGCAAAAAATGTTTTACAATTTAAAAGTAACTAGGCCTCCTGAATGTAAAACTATTGAAAAAAAAAAAAAAAAAAACAGTTTATGTGCAAGGTGTATAAGAAAAGCAAAATATACCTTTGGTAAAAGGATTATAAGGAGGCATAAGAATGTATATTTTTACCTACATTAAAAAGTTAAAAATTATTGTTTTGAAGGTTTAAGCAAGTTTTAAAACGTTAATTGTAAAGAACATTGTGTAAACATATTAGCTAAAGTTAAAGAAGTATCATCCAGTTTTTCTGTGAACTGGACATTAAAGTAAAAGCATAACAGGTTTTAAAGTAAAAGCATAACAGGTTTTTCTTAAAGCACCAGCCTGCTCTTTAGCAAAAATTTTAAAAGATTAAAAAGAGTCTATAAAATCTTACCTTATGGTCAAACATTAAAAATTAAATGAATATGTCTACAAGGTTTTATTAAAATTAGGTTTAACATTAATAACACACTAATATAAAGATAAAATTTAGCTTATCTGGTATAAAAATCATATGAGAAGTATTGTTAAATGTAAAATGGTGTTTGGCTTTCTTTGGTTTAAAAACTAATAAAAATAGGTGCTAAAGGAAATTTCTCAGTAAAAAGGCACTAAGGACTATAAAGTCCACTGCCAAGGTCCCCACATTTAAAACAAAAGGTCAATTTCTTAAAAATCATACACTTGATTTATCTTCTACTTTCCTTTCTCACAAAAAACAAACAAACAAACAAAAAAAAAAAACTAAAAGTTTTAGCACATGTACCACCCCTAGAATTTCCAGTAAACCAACACCAGCCTGAAGATCACATTCTTATCGAAAGGTGGAAAGAAGAAAATCTCGAGCCAGCCTGGGAAGGACCCTACCTTGTGCTGCTAACCACAAGACTGCTGTTCGTACAGCAAGGAAAAAAAAAAAAAAAAGGATGGACTCATCACACCAAGCGCCAACCCCTCCAGAGTTGTGGGCCATAGTCCCAGGGGAAAACTGTCATGCGCGTCCGTGTGAAAAGACTACCAAACAGGCTTTGTGTGAGCAATAAAGGTGTTTATTTCACCTGGGTGCAGGCGGGCTGAGTCCGAAAAGAGAGTCAGCAAAGGGAGATAAGGGTGGGGCTGTTTTATAGGATTTGGGTAGGTAAAGGAAAATTACAGTCAAAGGGGGGTTGTTTTCTGGCGGGCAGGTGTGGGGGTCACAAGGTGCTCAGTGGGGGAGCTTTTTGAGCCAGGATGAGCCAAGAAAAGGAATTTCACAAGATAATGTCATCACTTAAGACAAGGACTGGCCATTTTCACTTCTTTTGTGGTGGAATGTCATCAGTTAAGGCGGGGCAGGGCCTTTTCACTTCTTTTGTGATTCTTCAGTTACTTCAGGCCATCTGGGCATATACGTGCAAGTCACAGGGGATGCGATGGCTTGGCTTGGGCTCAGAGGCCTGACAAAAACCCTACCAAACTAAAGCTAAGAAAAATTTAACTCTTTTAATCTATTCTATTACTCTTTCTTCTTTCCTCGTTCTATTGCTGACCATCTAGTTATTAATATAACCAAGTCAATTTCGCCTCAAACTATTGCATTTAATGCTTGCTTTGTTACACCCTGTGAGGACTTGCCAAGTCAAAGACAGCTTTCTACTTCAGAAAAGTACTTCTGTCCCTCCTGACTGTCCTCAGAGTAGGCTTTAGTAAACTAGGACCATTTAATCCGGGGAGATTTTGATAAAGACCCCAGTGCCAACCAGGAGTGTTGCCCCCCAATGTACAGCTTTCATGCCATAGTTGGTCCAACGTTCTGTGGACCACTAAAGAGCAAGGATGGACTGCCCCAACCGGTTTTTGTAATTTCCCTAAAACCATACATTCATTTTACTAGAGGATCATAGAAGTTAAAGACTTAAAACAGGCCGGGCGCGGTGGCTCAAGCCTGTAATCCCAGCACTTTGGGAGGCTGAGACGGGCGGATCACGAGGTCTGGAGATCGAGACCGTCCTGGCAAACACAGTGAAACCCCGTCTCTACTAAAAAAATACAAAAAACTAGCCGGGCGAGGTGGCGGGCGCCTGTAGTCCCAGCTACTCGGGAAGCTGAGGCAGGAGAATGGCGTGAACCCGGGAGGCGGAGCTTGCAGTGAGCTGAGATCCAGCCACAGCACTCCAGCCTGGGCGACAGAGCGAGACTCCATCTCAACAACAACAAAAAAAGACTTAAAACAAACTTTATCAATTAAGACAGGATACCAAGATGCAAATGCCTGGTTAAAATGGATCAAATATTCCATCCGCATATTAAACAAAAGCAATTGTTATGCTTCTGCACATGGCAGGCCAGAGGCCCAGACCGTCCCCCTTCCGCTAGGGTGGTCCTCCAGTCGACCAGGCATAGGCTGCATGATAGCTCTTTTCCAGGATTCTACAGCCTGGAGTAATAAGTTATGCCAAGCTCTCTCTGCTATATCCTAAAGTCCCTGCGGGTCAGCCCCCAAGGGCCATCCAGCTTCTGTCTCCCAACACTAAGTTCACTTTGTGTCTCTCACGACAGGGAGGAAACTTAGCACTCCTTGGAGACTTGAAAGGATGCAGTGAGCTTAAGAATTTTCAAGAGCTTATCAATCAGTCAGCCCTTGTTCATGCCTGAGCGGATGTGTGGTGGTATTGTGGTGGACCTTTACTGGGCACTCTGATGAATAACTGGAGTGGCACTTGTGCTTTAGTCCAATTGGCTATCCCATTCACCCTGGCATTTCATCAACCAGAAGGAAAAATAATGATAATAAGACATCATAAACGAGGGAAGCCCCTTATGGGTCTTTCAAATCTCATGTCTATTTACACACAATTGGAGTCCCACGAGGAATATCAGATCAATTTAAAGCTTGAAATCAAACAGCTGCAGGATTTGAGTCAATATTTTAGTAGGTGACAGTTAATAAAAATGTAGATTAGATAAACTACATCTATTACAACCAACAGCAACGAGCTTTTCATGAGTTGAAAGAAAAACTCATGTCGGCCCCAGACCTGAGGCTACCTGACCTGACAAAACTCTTTATACCCTATGTGTCAGAAAGAGAAAAAACGGCAGTTGGAGTTTTAACCCGGACTATGGGGCCTGACCAAGGCCAGTGGCCTATCTCTCAAAACAACTAGACAGAGCTTCCAAAGGCCGGCCCCCAGGTCTAAGGGCCCTAGCAGCAAAGGCCCTGTTAGCAAGAGAAGCAGATAAACTAACCCTTAGGCAAAACCTGAATATAAAGCCCCCCCATGCTGTGGTAATAAATACCAAAGGACATCATTGGTTAAAAAATGCTAGATTAACCAAGTGCCAAAGCTTGCTATGTGAAAATCCCCACATAATCGTTGAAGTTTGCAACACCCTAAACCCCGCCACCTTGTTCTCGGTATCAGAGAGCCCAGTTAAACATAACCGTGTAGAGGTGTTGGACTCAGTTTATTTTAGCAGGCCCAACTTCCAAGACCATCCTTAAACATCAGTAGACTGTGAGCTGTACGTGGACGGGAGCAGCTTCACCAGCCCCTGCAAAGTGACTCTGAAGAAGACGACAAGCCCTGCTCCAGTCACACCTGGAAGCTGACTGGTCCACGCACGGCCAAAGCATGAGAAAACTCATCGCGGGACTCATTTTCCTTAAAATTTGGACTTGTACAGTAAGGACTTCAACTGACCTTCCTCAGACTGAGGGCTGTTCCCAGTGTATACATCAAGTCACTGAGGTAGGACAAAAGGTTGCTACGGTCCTATTATTTTACAGTTATTATAAGTGTACTGGAACTCTAAAAAGAACTTGTTTGTATAATGTTATTCTATACAAGATATGTAGCCCAGGAAATGACCAACCTTATGTGTGTTATGACCCATCTGAGCGTCCCATGGCCACAGTTTTTATTTTTTTTTTAACTCTTTTTTTTTTTTTTTTTGAGACGGAGTCTCGCTCTGTCACCCGGGCTGGAGTGCAGTGGCCGGATCTCAGCTCACTGCAAGCTCCGCCTCCCGGGTTCACGCCATTCTCCTGCCTCAGCCTCCCGAGTAGCTGGGACTACAGGCGCCCGCCACCTCGCCCGGCTAGCTTTTTGTATTTTTTAGTAGAGACGGGGTTTCACCGTGTTAGCCAGGATGGTCTCGATCTCCTGACCTTGTGATCCGCCCGTCTCGGCCTCCCAAAGTGCTGGGATTACAGGCTTGAGCCACCGCGCCCAGCTGGCCACAGTTTTTAAAATAAGATTAAGGACTGAGGACTGCTGGGGGCTCATAAACGATTATAAATAAAGTGTTAGCCAAAACAGAAGGAAAAAAAGGGTGCCCAAACAAGTCACCTTAAAATTTGATACCTGTGCTATCATTAATAGTAATAAGTTAGGAATAAGGTGTGGTTGTCTTAATTAGAAAAGAGGCTATATGGCAGAAAATAAGTACATCTGTCATAAATTAGGACTGTGTGGAAACAAATGTAAATATTGGTCTTGTGTCATTTAGGCCACTTGGATAAAAGAAAAAAAAAATGATGAAAAGGATCCAGTCCACCTTCAGAAAGGAAAAAATGGCCCTTCCTGTACTAAGGGACAATGTAACCCCTTAGAGCTAGTAATAACCAATACCCTTGATCCTGGCTGGAAAAAAGAGGAGTGTGTGATCTTAGGAATTGACGGGGCCAGACTGGATCCTCGAGTAAATATCTTGGTTCGAGGAGAAGTTTACAAAGGCTCTCCTGAGCCAGTGTTTCAAACTTTCTATGATGAGCCAAAGGTACCAGTACCAGAAATTCCAGAAAAAACAAGAAATTTGTTTTTGCAATTAGCCGAGCATGTAGCCCAGTCTCTCAATGTCACTTCATGTTATGTATGTGGAGGAACTGTAATGGGAGATCAATGGCCATGGGAAGCCCAATAATTAGTGCCTACAGACCCAGTTCCTGATGAATTTCCAGCTCAAAAGAATCACCCTGATAATTTCTGGGTCCTAAAAGCCTCAATTATTGGATAGCTAGAGAAGGAAAAGAATTCACTCACCCTGTAGGACGACTTAGTTGTGTGGGACAGAAACTGTATAATGGTACCACAAAAACAGTCACTTGGTGGAGTTCAAATCAAACAGAGAGGAATCCATTTAGCAAATTCCCAAAGTTGCAAACCGTGTGGACCCACCCGGAATCCCACCGGGACTGGACAGTCCCCACTAGATTGTATTGGATATGTGGGCATCAAGCTTATGCCAAATTACCTGACCAGTGGGCAGGTAGTTGTGCTATTGGCACTATTAAACCATCTTTCTTCCTACTGCCCATAAAAAGAGGCAAACTCCTGGGCTTCCCTGTCTATGCTTCCCGTGGAAAGAGAAGCATAGCTATAGGAAATTGGAACGATGATGAATGGCCCCCTGAGAGAATCATACAACATTATGGGCCTGCTACTTGGGCACAAGATGGCTCGTGGGGATACCGGACCCCCACGTACATGATCAACCGAATCATACGGTTACAAGCTGTCTTAGAAATAATCACTAATAAAACCGGCAGAGCCTTGACTATTCTGGCCTGGCAAGAAACTCAGACAAGAAATGCTATCTATCAAAATAGATTAGCTCTTGACTACTTGCTAGCAGCTGAAGGAGAGATCTGCAGGAAATTTAACCTTACTAATTGCTGCCTACACATAGATAATCAAGGGCAAGTAGTAGAAGACATAGTTAGAGATATGGCAAAACTGGCACATGTGCCTGTGCAAGTGTGGCATGGATTTGACCCTGGGACCATGTTTGGAAAATGGTTCCCAGCACTAGGAGGATTTAAAACTCTTATCATAAGAGTTATAATAATAATAGGAACCTGCCTACTGCTCCCTTGTTTGATACCTGTACTTCTTCGAATGATAAAAAGCTTCATTGCTACCTTAGTTCACCAAAATGCTTCAGCACAAATGTACTATATAAATCGATATCCATCTGTCTTGCAAGAAGACATGGGTAGTGAAAATGAAAGTGAGAACTCCCATTAATAAAATGAGTGAGAGTCTCAAAAGGGAGGAATAAGGGAGGAGACCACCCCTCATATTGTCTTATGCCCAGTTGCTGCCTCCAAAAAAAGAAGAAGTAAAAACTAAAAGGCAGAAATGAAATCCACAGGTGGACAGCCCGGCGCTGCACCCTGGGCCTGGTTGTTGAAGATCGACCCCTGACCTAATTGGTTCTGTTATCTTATAGGTTACAGACATTGTATAGAAGTGCACTGTGAAAACCCCTATCTTGTTTTGTTCCGATCTAATTACCGGTGCAGACAGCCCCCAGTCCCTTCCCCCCTGCTTGCTCAATCACGACCCTCTCACATGCACCCCCTTAGAGTTGTGAGCCCTTAAAAGGGACAGGAATTGGTTACTCCAGGAGCTCGGCTCTTGAGACTGAAGTCTTGCCGATGCCCCCGGCCGAATAAACCCCTTCCTTCTGTAACTTGGTGTCTGAGGAGTTTTGTCTGCCACTCGTCCTACTACAGGATTACAGGCGTGAGCCACTGCGCCCAGCCTGCAACTTTTAAAATTTGGTTTATCCATCCATTTTTTTCTAACCTTATTCTATAAAAGAGTTGAGGTGGTTGTACTTCAACTAGATCCAATATATTAATGGGTTTAGCTAAGGAGATTCTATACATAGAAAGCCTGATAACTTTCTGAGATTATCCTTAGTTAAAACTACTGGATGACTTCCACTAAAATATCACATATATTTGATTAAACAATTTGTTAAGCAAAGCAATATATTTTTGGTTGAGAAACTCACAATAATAAGAATTTGTAATTTACCTTTATTCTTGTCAAAAAAAAAATATCGGCTTTTAAAAATAAAAGGTATATTTTAAAAAGAAACCACAAAATTCACTTCTTTAATCCTTTATGAGATACAATGCAGAAAAGTACATAAACATACAGTTTAATTGATAATTAAAAGCAAATATATGCAATTACCATATAGGTCAAGAAAGAAAACGGCCAGCACTTCAGCAGCAATCCTTTTCAGTACAAAACTCACCATTAATTCAACACCCAATCTTTTGAATTCGTCAGGACATAAATTACCCATAACACTAATTTTTGTTTTCACAATCGCATTAGACACAAGCATTGGAAATGTTACTGAATTTGCCTTTTTTTTTTTCCAAAGCAGGTTTGAGTTTGCTTTAGATACCCTATTTCCGCTTTTCAAGATGCTATTTATTCAAAGGAAGTGAACATCATATTCAAGGTACTGACGCCCTCAGAAAGAGAAATTGGAGTGAGCTGTATTGTTGCTATGATTTTTTTTATTATAGAAACATCATTCAGATTTGAATTACTTCATGGAGACGCTACCATTAGGCCAAACTAAATAACTTGGAGTACAGTATGGTCTATTTCCTTCCTTCCTTCCCTCCCTCCCTCCCTTCCTTCCTTCCTTTTTTTCTGAGATGGAGTTTTGCTCTTGTTGCCCAGGCTGGAATGCAGTGGCACCATCTCAGCACACTGCAACCTCCGCCTCCCAGGTTCAAGAGATTCTCCTGTCTCAGCCTCCCGATAGCTGGAATTACAGGCGCCCGCCACCACGCCCAGCTAACTTTTTGTATTTTTAGTACAGACGGGGTTTCACCATGTTGGCCAGGCTGGGCTCAAACTCCTGACCTCAGGTGATCCACCCATATTGGCCTCCCAAAGTGCTGAGATTACGGGCGTGAGCCACCACGCCCAGCCAGTATGGTGTATTTTCAAAAGGAGATCATTTCTTCCCATATTTGAGGTTTACCCATTTAAATTAGATTAGCTAGGAGTAACAGTAAATGAAAAATTACAGTGGTTTATCAAAAAAGCAGATTATTTTCTCACTCCTCACATTAAAAATCTCTCTAGAGAGGTAGTAGTCTCTCTAGAGGTGACATGCCGTCCCATGATGCTAGGAAACCGGGTTCTTATCTTTGGCTCTATCATCCTTAGCACATGGTTTCCACTTCAGAGTCCAAGGTGCGTATTCACGCTCCAGCTCACACATTCACATTGTAGCCAGAAAGAAGGAAAAAAGTAGAAGAACCTTTTCCCTTTAAGGACATTTCCTGAAAATTCCGTGCACCACTCCTGCTTATGTCCTGTTGGACAGACATGGCTACGTCAAGCTACAAGGTAAGGGGAGAAATACAGTCTGTTTCTGGACAGAGAGAGGCCCACTAAAACCTAGGGATTCTACAAAGAAAGAATGGAGAAAAAATACTGGGAGAAAGCCTCCTTTTGACAGAGCTTTTATATTTGTAGTGTTCCACAGGTAAATGTATCCACTATATAAACGGGTCAATCTTCTTTCAAATGTGAAAGTAACTTGCATATAGAAAAACATCCAAAATTTACTTTAGAATTTTGCAAATTAAATCTAGTTTTTTAAATGTTGATTTAAGATGGCCTGTCTTTGTTGATAAAGTAATATTCCTTTTTTCGGAAGTATACTTTGTGATGAAAAAAAAAGAATCAAAGCCAGATGGAAAACAGCATTGTAAAAGGAAAGAATTCAGTACTACCACACCGTTGTATACCACCTGGCAAGCAGACAACACTAATATGAATTTGGAACCCCACCGATGGAGTCATATGTCCGTGCTGGACTGGGCTGCTAGGATACGCACCTGCCTATATATGCCAAGCGTGTTCCCTACTACATGCTTTTAAAGCAGTGGCTTAAAGGCACATAATGCAGGCCAAAGGTGGGCTTGAAAGAATACTCCCATAGAAGTCACATTATCCCAAAGTGATAACAAGATTTGATTAATTAGGAAATACTGGACATTTATATGAGTAGAATTATCGTATTTCCTCAACACTCTCTCTTTACAGACTCTAATGCTCCATCAGCTCAACGTAGCATCCACGTCCTCAAAACCCTCCATCAGAGTAAACAAAAGGCTCGGTAAACACAAACATATTTGAGGAAATATGATAATTCCACTCATATAAATGTCCAATATTTCCTAATTAATCAAATCTTGTTACCACTTTGGGATGATGTAACTTCTGTGAGAGTATTCTTTCAACCCTCAAACACTGCATGAAAACTGGATGCCTAGTAATTCAATGCTACCTTGGATTAAACTGTAGCCTGCATGACTCCTTTGATCTATCTTGCAGGAATTCAAACTATGAAAATAGTACCTGAATATGCATGTTTGAAAGATGTTTGTTTGTTTGTGTTTACCGAGTCTTATGTTTACTATGATGGAAGGTTTTGAGGAGGTGGATGCCATGTTGAGCTGAGGGAGCATTAGAGTCTGTAAAGAGAGAGTGCTGACAGGGGTAACGATTGCCGGCTACAGGGTCCAGAGAAATTCTACATGAACAAGAGACAATTGCAGAAAACATTAGAAACCTCTGGGATTCTACAACACACTCTATTATTAAGCAAATTTTGCTTTACCAAAGACCTCTAGATATGTACCATTTCTCTAAAATTTGGGAGAATAAAGGGGACCCAAGAAATCACTGGCAGGCTTTCCTTCTGCTTCATTTCAAAGACAAATAGCTGAAGGATAATACAGAAGCCTCTGAGGCAATGATAAGCCATTGAAAGCCGAAGAACTACATGTAACTTACCTAGTGACACTATTACACTGGCAAAACAATTGCAAGAATAAGAAACCAAAGTAGAAGATCATTGTATTCACTGATTCATTTGTGTTCACCCTGCGAATTAATACTGCTGCTTCTATACTGGGGCTGGGAAAGTTGCATAGTGCTCCAGGATTTGGTCAAGGACGAAAGCTTCCTAGATACAGGTGGCATTTGGGACCTGAAAAACAGCATACAGGACAGCAATGAGTAAGCAGCAAGAGAACCCACACACAGAAGAAAAATACTAAAGAGTTGCTCCCATTTCTTTTTCTCTCTTTCCTTTTTTTTTTTTTTTTTGGAGTCTCACTCTGTTGCCCAGGTTGGAGTGCAGTGGCACAATCTCAGCTCAGCTCACTGCAACCTCTGCTTCCCAGGTTCAAGCGATTCTCCTGCCTCAGCCTCCCAAGTAGCTGGGATTACAGGAGTGCACCACACTTGGCTAACTTTTGTATTTTTAGTAGAGACGGGGTTTCGCCATGTTGGGCAGGCTGGTCTTGAACTCCTGACCTCAGGTGATACGCCCACCTCGGCCTCCCAAAGTGTTAGGATTACAGGCGTGAGCCACCGCGCCCAGCTGTGCTTCCATTTCTAAACTATCTCTTGCAGAAATGTTGCTAGTTTACCCAGTTCATAATATACATATTAAATAACAACCACAGCCTGGCCAACATGGTGAAACCCCATCTCTACTAAAAATACAAAAATTAGCCGGGTGTGGTGGCATGCACTTCTAATCCCAGCTACTCTGGAGGCCAAGGCAGAAGAATGGCTTGAACCCGGTGGGTAGAGGTTGAAGTGAGCCAAGATCGTGCCACTGCTCTCCAGCCTGGGCAACAGAGTGAGACTCTGTCTCAAAAAAAATTAAATAAATAAGTAAAAATAAATATATAAGTAACAACCAACCATTTACTCACAAGAAAAGCGTGACTACACTATCTTGGTAAAAAATAGATAAAATTATGAAAATGTTTTGAAATACGGATCACCTTTCCTATTAAAAAAGTGCTTATGATTCTCTTAAGGTTTTGTACAGTACATGTACTGTTTTGCAAAAAGAAAGTCTGCACAGCAAAATGATCTGGATACACCAAAGATCTGAATATGTAGGCCCTGGACAACTGTTGCTGTAGCACTGTAACTCCCCTAAGCACGGTTGCATCATACATTAGTTGGATAACAGGTGCTTCTGTTTTGGGGTAACTTCCTGGCACAACAGAGCCCCATTGCTTCCTTTTTGGCTCCAGCCTTCTGTATTGTAATATTACCAGGGTTGCAAAAGAAAAGCCTAAAATGGAGACCTAAATGCAATATTCTGTCTAAATTTTTAATCTGTGAGTAAAACAACGGATAACCATGCCATGCAAATTACATTAACTATTGTGGTTTGTGAGCAGGGATTGGTTAGTACCTTGGGGTCATCTGTGCTGTATGTCTCATTATCTGTTTCACATGAGACATATAATAATTCAGATCATATTTTAAGTTATATGGATAATAGTTCCTAACAGTGTTTTTTAAAAATTGTGATTGAATAGATATAACATAAAATTTACCAGTAAAACCATTTTTTAAATGAACAGTTCTGTGGCATTAAGTACATCCACATTGTTGTGCAACCATCACCACCATCCACCTCCAGAACTTTCAAAATCATATCAAACAGCAACTCTGTACACGTTAAATAAGAACTTCCTGCTCCCCTCTCCCCGCACCCCTGGCAACCACCATGCTACTTTCTGTCTCTATGAATTTGACTACTATAGGCACCTCACATAAGTAGAATCATACAATATTTGTCCTTTCATGATGACATTATTTCACTTAGAATAATGACTTCAAGTTTCATCCATGTTGTAGCATATGTCAAAATTTCCTTCTCTTTTAAGGTCGAATAATATTCCATTATATATATATATATATATATATATATATATATACACACACACACACCACATATTGTTTATCCATTTACCCATCAACAGACACTTGGGTTGCTTCCACCTTTTGACTTTTGTGAAAAACTTTGCTATGAACATTGGTCTGCAAACACCTGTTAGGGTTACTGCTTTCTTTTGGGTGTATACCCAGAAGTGGAAATGCAGGATCATAAGGTAAATATATTTTTAAATTTTTGAGAAACTGCCAACTCTTTTTCATAGGAGCTGCACTTTTATTTAATTTAATTTAATTTTATTTTTTGAGACGGAGTCTTTCCCTGTTGCCCAGGCTGGAGTGCAGTGGCGCGATCTTGGCTCACTGCAAGCTCCCCTTCCCGGGCTCGCACCATTCTCCTGCCTTAGCCTCTGGAGTAGCTGGGACTACAGGCGCCCACCACCATGCCTGGTTAATTTTTTTGTATTTTTAGTAGAGACAGGGTTTCACTGTGTTAGCCAGGATGGTCTCGATCTCCTGACCTCGTGATCCGCCTGCCTCGGCCTCCCAAAGTGCTGGGATTACAGGTGTGAGCCACTGCGCCCGGCCAGTAGCTGCACCATTTTATATTCCAACCAGCAGTGCACAAGTGTTTCCAGTTTCTCCATATCCTCACCAACACTTGTTATTTTCTGCTTTGTTTTTGTTTTGTAATAGCCATCCTAACGAGTGTGAGGTGGTATCTCACTGCGGTTTTGACCTGCATTTCACTTGTAACACTGAGCATCTTTTTATGAGCTTATTGGCCATTTGTATATCTTCTTTGGAAAAGTGTCTATTCAAGTCCTTTGCTCATTTTTAAATTGTTGTGTGTGTGTGTGTGTGTGTGTGGTTGAGTTGTAGAGAGTTCTTTATATATTCTGGGTAGCAACTCCTTATCAGATAGATGATCATAAAGTGTTTTAAGGGAAAATTAGGTCTCTAGTGAAGACTGAGTAGCAGTAGAAGACATATAGGTGTGAACACAAGCTTTGTGTGAGTGAAACATACCACTAAGCAGATTTACTGGGGAAGGAACAAGTAGAGACTAGAGGTCCTCTCACGAATGCCAGGGTGCAGAGTTTCAACCTTTCACTCTCAGGTAGAGTTGCTTTTCCACTTCACTTCTTAATCTCCCTTAGCGTGGGGGTCTGGAGTTACTCCATGTCTGCCCCATTTTTCTCAGACCCCTAACTACTACATCAAAGACCCACCCCAGACAGACTAATGATGTGCTTTCTAGCAATGTTTCTCAAACTTCCTTAACAATTTTTGCCATCTTTACGTATATAACATTTTCCTAACACTTTTCTTTAAATAAATTCAATTTTGAAAATTAAATTTATTTTATTATTTTATTTTTGAGACGGAGGCTCAGTCTGTCACCTAGGCTGGAGTGCAGTGGCGCACTCTCAGCTCACTGCAACCTCCGCCTCCTGGGTTCAAGTGATTCTCATCCCTCAGCCTCCTATGAGTAGCTGGGATTACAGGTGCCTGCCACCACGCCCGGCTAATTTTTTTTTTTTTTTTGAGATGGAGTCTTACTCTGTCACTCAGGCTGGAGTGCAGTGGCACGATCTCAGCTTACTGCAACCTCCGCCCCCCTGAGTTCAAGTGATTCTCCTGCCTCAGCCTCCCGAATAATTGGGATTACAGGCACCTGCCACTGCGCCCAGCTAATTTTTTTGTATTTTTAGTAGAAACGGGGTTTCACCATCTTGGCCAGACTGATCTTGAACTCCTGACCTCAGGGGATCTGCCTGCCTCCTCCTCCCAAAGTGCTGGGATTACAGGTGTGAGCCACTGCAGTATTATAAATGGAAAACCAGAATCAGGTGTCTTGAGGCACAACAGATAAGCATCAGTCACTCCTTTGTCATCCAGGACATTTCTTACTGTTGGTACTAGATAAGCACGTCCTTTCCCTAACAGAGAGCATCTGCTAGCATGCCATGGTGGGGCCATTTAGTGAACACAGGTGCTACTCAATAGACAGTTTGCACTTGTGCAAAAGTTTGTGTCCAGGAAGTAGAGAACGGCTGATAGTGACATGGTACCATCTCAAATATTTATCCTTACCATACTTTGCTCTAGCCTACAGAAGACCTCTTGAGATTTTATTCCTGGGGGAAAAGCCACAGATTCCCAGTGGGTTCCCTCCGTATATGTGAGTGAAGGGTGATAGAGGCCTAACTGACTCAGCTGTCAGTTGACTGGAGGTAATTCTTTAATTCAGTAGTTCTCAAACTTTGTGGCCTCAAGATCCCTTTACATCCTTAAAAATTATTGAGGAACACAAAGAGCTTTTGTTTATGTGGATTTTATCTATTTATATTTACCAATCAGAAATTAAAAGTGAAAAATATAAAACTATTTATAAATTCATTTAAAATAAACTAATTACATGTTATAAATATTTTCATGAAAAAGTTACATATTTCCAAACAAGAATGGCTTTGTTTACTTTTTTGTAAATCTCTTTAATATGAGACTTAATGGAAATCAGCTGAATTCTCGTATCTGCTTCTGCATTTAATCTTTTGCAACATTACATGTCATGAAGCCTCTGGAAAATGATACTGCCACACTCATGAAAGAGTGGAAAAGCCAAATTATGTTTTGCTATTATTATGAAAAGTTTTAACTTCATAGATCTTCTGAAAGTGTCTTGGCCACTCCCAGACCTGCTTTAGTTCATTTAGAGGTAGCATAGTATGGTGGGTTAGAGGGTAGATCCTAGAGTCCAAATGCTGAGTGCACACCAGCTCTGCTGCTTTGATTATCTGTTTGACTTTTGCCAAATGATTTAACTACTTTATGTCCTAGTTTTCTTATTTGTAGAGTGATGGTAATAATGAGGTGATGCACCTAAGGGTATGTAATGGTGAAATTAGAAAAATAAAGACCTTGAAAGAGAGGTACCTATGGGTGCTCAGTCTAGCCTTACACTGAAAGTTCAATGTTATTTGTGTTTCATATTTTATATATGAGATTAAACATTTATTACTGGCCATCTGCGTTTCCTTTTCTGACTCATCTATACGTTAATATATTCTTTCTACTTTTTGTTGAGTTGGTATTTTTACTAATTTTGGGAGTTCTTTGTATAGTAAACGTATTAACTTCTTGATTCTTTTATGTATTGTAATTATTTTCTTCAAATCCATAACTTATCTTTTAACTTTATTTATATTTCTCATCATAAAGAAGTTATAAATTTGTATGTGTCAAATCTATCAGTGTTTTTCTCTGTGGCTTCTGGGTTTCATGTTCTGTTTATACCTAGATTAAAACAATTCTATATATTATTTTAGTGCTTTCATACTTTTTTTTTTTAACATTTAGGTATTTAATACATTAAGAACTTATTTGGGAGTACAATGTAAAGGAGAGATTTAACTTTTTCTTCAGAATGAGTAGACACATGTTTCAACATCATTTCTTAAATATTCTGTCAATTTGCTACTGATTTAAAATGCCTCCTTTAAAATTCACTGAATTCTCATAGCCATATGGAGGTATTTTTGAAGTATTTTGAATCATGTAGTATTTGTTGCTTCCAGTAGCTACATACATTTAAAATGACTTTAGACTTACAGTACATTTTAATGTATGGTATTCCCTCATTCTTCTTCCTCATGATTTTAAATTTTTCATGAATATCTCAGGATAAATTTTAGAATAAACTTATCAAACACTACCCTCATTTCCCCAAAGTTATGATTATGATTGAAATTGTTGCATTACATGTATACCTTTACACTATTAGGTTATTCTAACCAGGAAATTAAATGGTTTTTTTTTTTTACTTAGTCAAATTATTTTTACTTTTTTTTTTGAGACAGAGTCTCGCTTTGTCGCCCAGGCTGGAGTGCAGTGGCCAGATGGATCTCAGCTCACTGCAAGCTCCGCCTCCCGGGTTTACGCCATTCTCCTGCCTCAGCCCCCGCCGAGTAGCTGGGACTACAGGCGCCAGCCACCACGCCCGGCTAGTTTTTTGTATTTTTTTAGTAGAGACGGGGTTTCACCGTGTTAGCCAGGATGGTCTCGATCTCCTGACCTTGTGATCCACCTGTCTCGGCCTCCCAAAGTGCTGGGATTACAGGTTTGAGCCACCGCGCCCGGCCTACTTAGTCAAATTATTTTATGTCTTTCTGTAAATTCTTAAGATGTTCTCAATATAAGTCTTGATATTTCTTTTAAAACATATTCGTGGATATTAAACAGGACATTTTACAAAAATCTGTTAGTGATTATGAACCTCAGGATAAAAACCATGAGGCTGATAGAAGCCTATGATTATTATTTCAACACAATATTTTTGTTTTAGTTCATCTTAAAAATAGAAGTTAAGGTAATGATACTGAAGGTATACATGGTGAACAAAATGCATCCAAATGAAAGATATATATATATAGTTTTTTGAGAAGTAGTCTCACTCTAACGCCCAGGCTAGAGTGCAGTTGTGTAATCTCGGCTCACTGCAACCTCTACCTCCTGGGTTCAAGAGATTTTCCTGCCTCAGCCTCCCAGGTAGGTGGGACTGCAGGCACGCACCACCACGCCTAGCTAATTTTTGTATTTTTAGTAGAGACGGGGTTTCACCATATTGGCCAGGCTGTTCTTGAACTCCTGACCTCATGATCTGCCCGCCTCAGCCTCTCAAAGTACTGGGATTATAGGCGTGAGCCAGCCACCGCGCCTGCCCCAAAGATAATTTCATATTGGTTAACATGGGAGAAACGATTACCTATTATACTAACCCTGTCTGATCCATTAAATTTGTCTCCCTAAGCAAGACAGCGTTTGAATAAACAGCAGACTCTATTCCTCTGTGTGAGGAAAGAAAAAGGCGGTAAGAAATAATCTTCCTGAGTCTCATGCAATATTCTCAAATAATCTCATGTATAGAAAGCAGTTGGAGGACTTACTAAAATGCAATTTGCATTTCTAACAAGTTCTCAGGTGAAGCTGATGCTATTAGTCCAGCAACTACATATTGAGAACTACTGTTTTGACATAGTAACTTTGGGAGAGAAAGCCCAGTAGCTTTGCTAGGAGATTGATGCAGGAAGTGATGATAGATCATTATTAGTAAGAGCTCTGATCACAGTAAGAATTATTTTGTTTGGCATTATATTCCTTTAAAGCTATGAATTCTTCTCTGGGCTTAGGTTTGATTCACTTCCCATACATATTCATATGAAGTGTTCCAATTTTTCAATTTGTATACAACTTGTAATCTCAAATTTGACTTCTGCTATACTCCAGTAATTATTTTGTAGTGTTTTCAAAGAATTGGGAAGTTTTTAAATTCATTTTTATTTATTCCACAAATATTTATGAAGCATCAACTATGAGCCACGTGCTTGGAATATATCACAGAGCGAAAGAGATTCTGATTTTTATCCTTATGAAGCCCCCATTAGGGGGCAGGAGCTAGACAATAAACATAATACATAAATTATACAGCATGCTAGAAGGTGATAAGTGTTATATGTAACACAAAAATAAAAAAGAGGAAGGAAAATCATATGTGCAGATGGGGGGGCTGCAATTTAAAATAATGTGATCAAGGTAGGCCCCACTGAGCAGGTGGGGTTTAGGGAAGGACTTAAAGGAGGGGAGGGAGTTGGCCAAGTGAATGCACAGCAGAAGAATAGAAAGTAAACAGCTTGTGCAAAAGCCCTAAATTAGTAAGTGCCCAGAAGAGCATGAGTGAAGAGTTGGAGATGAGGTCCGAGAGGCAAGAGGAATGAGTTCATGCAGGCTTTTAGGCCATTGTTATGACTTTGGGTTTCACTGAGTGAAATGGGGGACCACTGAAGAATCCTGAGCAGATGGATGACACAAAATAATTCACATTTCTTTTTCTTTTTTTTTTTTTTTTTTGAGATGGAGTCTCGCTCTGTTGCCCAGGCTGGAGTGCAGTGGCCAGATCTCAGCTCACTGCAAGCTCCGCCTCCCGGGTTTATGCCATTCTCCTGCCTCAGCCTCCCGAGTAGCTGGGACTACAGGTGCCCGCCAACTCACCCGGCTAGTTTTTTGTATTTTTTAGTAGAGACGGGGTTTCACCGTGTTAGCCAGGATGGTCTCGATCTCCTGACCTTGTGATCCACCCGTCTCGGCCTCCCAAAGTGCTGGGATTACAGGCTTGAGCCACCGCGCCCGGCCAATAATTCACATTTCAAAAGCATGACTGGCTGCTATTTGAGCACAGATTACAGGGAACAAGGACAGAAGCAGGAGGCAAGTGAGCAGTAACCCAGGTGAGATAATAGCAGCTTGGATCAAGGTGGTGGCAGTAGAGGAACTGAAAAGGGGTCAGACTCTGTTTCCATTTCAAAGCTACAGCCAGCAGGATTTCTTGATACAATGAATGTGTGTATTAAACAGGAAAGTCAAGGATGACAAGTTTTTTTTTTTTTTTTTTTTTTTTTTGAGATGGAGTCTTGCTTTGTTGCCCAGGCTGGAGTGCAGTGGCAAGAACTCGGCTCACTGAAAGCTCCGCCTCCCGGGTTCATGCCATTCTCCTGCCTCAGCCTCCCAAGTAGCTGGGACTACAGGTGCCCGCCACCACGCCTGGCTAATTTTTTTTTTTGTATTTTTTAGTAGAGATGGGGTTTCACTGTGTTAGCCAGGATGGTCTTGATTTCCTGACCTCATGATCCGCCCCCCTTGGCCTCCCAAAGTGCTGGGATTACAGGCGTGAGCCACCGCGCCTGGCCTTTTTTTTTTTTTTTTTTTTTTTTTTCTGAGGCAGAGTCTCACTCTGTCGCCCAGGCTGGAGTGCAGTAGTGTGATCTCAGCTCACTGAAAGCTCCACCTCCTGGGTTCACGCCATTCTCCTGCCTCAGCCTCCCTAGTAGCTGGGACTACAGGCGCCTGCCCCCACGCCCGGCTAATTTTTTTAGCCAGAATGGTTTCGATCTCCTGACCTCGTGATCTGCCTGCCTCGGCCTCCCAAAGTGCTGGGATTACAGGCGTTAGCCACCGCGCCAGGCTGACTCCAAAGTTTTTACCATCATTATCGAGAAGGATGAGTTAACATTCATAAAATGAGGATGACTACTGAGCAGGTTTAGGATTGAAGATCAGAAATTTGGTTTTAGATGTTTTGGTTTTGAGATGTTTATCTGACATTTACCTGGAGATGTTGGGTAGGTTGTTAGATAAAGGAATCAGGGTGTTAGGTGAGAAGTCAAGGCTACATATAAATTTGGGAGTTGTCAGCAAATAGATGGTTTTGAAAGCCATGAAACTGGGTAAGATCCCTCAAGATGCGTAGATGGAGAAAGACAGGCTGAGCCCTAGGGCACTTCACTGTGAAGAGATCTGGGAGAAGTATCAGACCAATAAAGGAGACATCAGTAATGTAGGGAGAAAACAGTGTGGTGTTCTGGCAATCAAGTGAAGAAAGTTTACCTAGGAGGAGGTAGTGATATACTTGGTCAAATGTTGCTGATAGGTCAAATAAAGGAGGATTGAAAAGTGACCACTGGAATTAGCACATGGAAGCTATTAGTGACCGTGATAAGGACAGTGGTCTTTGTGACAGGGCAGAAAGCCTGATTAGAGTAGGTTCAAGTGAGAATTAGAAAGGAGGAATTCAAAACAGCAACTAAAGACTATTATTTCAAGGTGCTGGCTGGGCGCAGTGGCTCGTGCCTGTAATCCCAGCACCTTGGGTGGCTGAGGTGGGCGGATCGCCTGAGGTCAGGAGTTCAAGACCAGCCTGGCCAACATGGTGAAACCCTGTCTCTACTAAAAATACAAAAATTAGCTGGGCGTGGTGGCGCCTGCCTGTAATCCCAGCTACTCAGCAGGCTGAGACAGGAGAATCCCTTGAACCCGGGAGGTGGAGGTTGCAGTGAGCCGAGATTGCACCATGGCACTCCAGCCTGGGCAACAGTGAGACTCTGAAAATAAAATAAAATAAAATAAAAATAAAAATCAAGGTGCTGTGTTTTGAAGGGGAGCAAAGAAACAGGACAGTAACTGGCAAGAAAAGTAGCATGGAGATTTTTTCGGTTTGTTTAAAGATGGAAGAAATAACAGAAGGCTTGAATGCTAGTGGAAATAATCTTGAATGAGGGCAAACACTGGTTAATGTAGAAGACAGAAGGAAGAATTGCTGTTATTCTCAAGTAGGTGTGAGGGAATGTGATCTAGTACAGGATTCAGTTTTGGAAAGAGCCAAACAGTAAATATTTTAGGCTTTGTGGATCACACATGGTCTCTGCTGTATATACATTTTTCTCCTCAACACTTAAAAATGTAAAAACTAGCCGGGTGTAGTGGCTCACGCCTGTAATCCCAGCACTTTGGGAGGCTGAGGCGGGCAGATCACAAGGTCAGGAGTTCAAGACCAGCCTGGCCAACATAGTGAAACCCCATCTCTACTAAAAAATACAAAAATTAGCCGGGCGTGTTGGTGGGCGCCTGTAGTCCCAGCTACTTGGGAGGCTGAGGCAGAAGAACCACTTGAACCCGGGTGGTAGAGGTTGCAGTGAGCTGAGATCGTGCCACTACACTCCAGCCTGGGTAACAGAATGAGACTCTGTCTCAAAAAAAAGAAAAAAAAAAGGAAAAACTATTCTTGGCTTATGGGCTGTACAAAAACAAAGCAGGATTTGGGACACAGGCTGCATTTTGTCAACCCTGATCTAGTACACAAGCAGAGGCTGATTTTAGATGAGAGCATGGACATCATCCTTTTATGTATAGTAACAGGCTGGAAAGAACATTATATGAGTTCAGAAGCTGCTAGAAAGATAGATTAGTGGCAGGGGATCTCTTCTGATTGCTCCAATTTACTCCAGGAAATAGGAACAAGAGTTATCATTGAGGGTAAGACTGGGAATAGAGTGTTGGATATTTGAAAAGAGAGAATTATATAAAATCATCTCAGGAAAAGGGAGTGTTATGCTCTGAATGTTTGTGTCCCTTCAAAATTCATATGTTGAAATGCTAACCCACAAGGTGATGGTATTGGAAGGCCTAATCACCTTTGGAGGGTGATTAGGTTATGGGTGGTGGTCCTCATCATTGAGATTAGTGTCCTTATAAAAAAGGCTCGAGAAAGGACCCCTCTTTCCTTCCACCATACCTTCTCACAGTGAGAAGTCACCATCCATGAACCAGAAAGCTGGACTTCAAGAGACACGAAATCTGCTAGTGCCTTGATCATGAATTTCCCAGCCTCCAGAACCGTAAGGAAGACAAGTCTGTTGTTTATAAGCTACCTAGTTTATGATATTTTATTGTAGCAGCCCAAGCTGACTACAAGTGTATAAACTTGGAGAAAATATAATTTGATTGAGTGGCAGCATTTTGAGGTCACATGAGGTTTGTCTTCAAGAATTTAAAGTGAAACTCTTGCAAATTTCTTCCAGTCATGTTCAGCTACATGGGAGCAAGAATGGAGTAGATAAGTAATGATTAGGGTTATGGTTTTGCCAGTGAGTAAAAGGAATATCCAATCAATGACTGGCTATGGAATTTAAGCCAAGGGAAGAGGAAAGTAAGGGTGAGGGGCAGTGAAATAGGGATAGAATCAATAGATTAGAATTAGCAACAAAGGGCCAGGTGCAGTGGCTCACGCTTGTAATCCCAGCGCTTTGGGAGGCTGAGGCGGGCGGATCACCAGGTCAGGAGATCGAGACCACCCTGGCTAACACAGTGAAATCCTGTCTCTACTAAAAATACAAAAAAATTAGCCAGGCGTGGTGGCGGGCGCCTATAGTCCCAGCTACTTGGGGGGCTGAGGCAGGAGAATGGCATGAACCCAGGAGGTGGAGCTTGCAGTGAGCCGAGTTCTCGCCACTGCACTCCAGCCTGGGTGACACAGAGTGAGATTCTGTCTCCAAAAAAAAAAAAAAAAGAATTACCAACAAAGTTCAATAGTTATTAGGAGCTAGGGATCTAGAAGGGAAAGCTGGAAAAACAGGATGTGGCAGTCAGAAAGGTGGATGCATGAAGCTGAGATAATTGAGTTTGCAGTTAATGGTAATAAGCAGATCTAACTAGGGAACGACCAAAGGAGTGGCTGAAGTAGAATGAAAGAGGTGTCCAAGAACCTGGAGGTCAAGATATTGGAAAGATCATTGATGTGCATATTAAAGTCACCTAGAATTAAGGCGGGAGTGTTGGAGAGACTGATAGTAAACCAGCAGTTAAAATCATCAAGAAACAAAAATAATCTTTGTTGACTTTAGGTTTTAGTGCACTATCTGAAAAGTAGCTTTTAAGATTTCTACTTTTCGAGATTCACTAAGGTTTTCTAGTTGGTCAATCTTATGATTAATATTTGGAAATGTTCCTTGGGCATAAAAAGAGAAGAATATAAATTCCCTACCTGTAAGATACAAATTTATACTTATAAATATTTTTATTAGGTATTGTCAGTGAATATGGGAGTTAAGAGGCCATTGTATAGACAAAAGACGGCTGCTTGGATAAGGCTGGTGGTAGCAGATGAAACGAATTGGATGGAGTGAGAGTTATTTAGGAAGTCAAATCAATAGGACCTCATGATAAATTGTACAAAGCATGTAAAGAAGTGACAAAGATGACTTCTAGGTCTCTAGAAAAAGGTAGAGGATGGTATAGCAATGGCATTAAGAACACAGGCTCTGAAAAGTCAGGCTGCTTTTGCTGAGGGCTAGCCTTTCCTTAAAAGGTGTACGATTTCAATAAGTTGTTTTTTTTTGTTTGTTTGTTTTTTGTTTTTTTAAGACGGAGTCTCGCTCTGTCGCCCAGGCTGGTGTGCAGTGGCCAGATCTCGGCTTACTGCAAGCTCCGCCTCCCGGGTTTACGCCATTCTCCTGCCTCAGCCTCCCGAGTAGCTGGGACTACAGGCACCCGCCACCTCGCCCGGCTAGTTTTTTTGTATTTTTTAGTAGAGACGGGGTTTCACCGTGTTAGCCGGCATGGTCTCGATTTCCTGACCTCGTGATCCACCCGTCTCGGCCTCCCAAAGTGCTGGGATTACAGGCTTGAGCCACCGCGCCCAGCCTCAATAAGTTATTTTACCTTTCAACTTTCTCACTGCAAATGGAAAATAGTATTATCTGAGGTTTTTGTGAGGATTAAGTGAATTAATGGATTAACACTTACTTTAGTCCCAACACACAGTAAACCCTCAACGACTGGAAGCTATCTTTAGTGAGACAGAAAACATTCACAGATAATCAAATTTAGGAGAAAAGGTAATGAACTCAGTTTTATATTTCAAAGTTGCATTTGAAACATGTGTGGAGGTGGTAGGTAAGTAAACATATGGAACTCAGAAAAAGATGTGGGTTGGAGATACAAACTGCCTCTAGTGAAGCATCTGTGTATGGATGCTAACTACACACAAAAGCCACGGGAGTGGAAGAATTCATGGAAAAAAAATAGTGAAGAGAGGGACTGCTATGGATTGTGTCCCCTAAAGTTCTTGTGTTGGAAAATTAATCTTCAATGCAACAGTGTTGGGAGGTAGGGCCTAATTAGAGGAGAATAGATCATGATGGCTCTGTCCTCATGAATAGATTGTTATCATGGGAGTGGGTTCGTTATAATGGAATGGGCTTGTAACAAAAGCACCTTTTCTTGCTCTCTCTCTCATGATGTGATGCCTTCCACCATGTTATGATGCAGTAAGAAGGCCCTCACTAGATGTGGCTCCTTCATCTGCCAGAATTGTGGGCCAATATATTTCCTTTTTTTTTTTTTTTCTTTTCAGACAAGGGTCTCTCACTGTCACCCAGGCTGGAGGACAATGGCTTGATTGCAGCTCACTGCACTGCAACTTCCACCTCCTGGGTTTAAGCAATTCTCCTGCCTCAGCCTCCCAAGTAGCTGAGATTACAGGGACACGCCACCACACCCAGCTATTTTTTGTTATTTTTAGTAGAGACGGGGTTTCACCATGGTCAGGCTGGTCTCGAACTCCTGACCTCGTGATCTGTCCACTTCGGCCTCCCAAAGTGCTGGGATTACAGACGTGAGCCACTGTTCCCAGCCAACATTTGTTCTTTATAAAGTTTCGGGTATTCTGTTAGAGCAGCACAAAATGGACTAAGAGAGGGGCTACTTTTTAAAAATTATTGACCTAAAATTCACATGACATAAAATTCACCATTTTAACCATTTTACTGTACAATTCAGTGCCTTCCAATACATTCACAATGTTTGCAAGTATCATCACTACCTAAATCTGAATATTTTCATCACTCAAAAAAGAAACCCATTAAGCAGCAACTCCCCATTTCTACATTTCCCTAACCCCTAGCATCCACCAATGTTTTCTGTCTCTATGGTTGTGCCTCCTTTATATGTTTCACATAAATAGAATCATATAAATGTGGCTTTTCCTTTCAGTTAGCATGTTTTCAAGGTTGATCCATGTTGCAACATATACTAGTAAGTAACTTCTTTTTATGGCTGAGTAGTTTTTCATTGTATGAATATACCACAATTTGTCCATTCATCTATTGATGAACATTTGGGTTGTTTCTACTTATTGGCTATTATAATGCTGCTGTATACATTCATGTAGAAGTTTTTGTTTGAATATTTGTTTTCTATCCTCGAGTATATATTTAGGAGAACTGCTGGGTTATATGTTAATTATGTTTAAAATTTTGATGAACTGTCAAACTATTTTACAGTGACTGCACAATTTTATATTCCCGCCAGCAATTTATTAGCTTTCCAATTTCTCCACATCCTTGCCAACACTTATCTTTTAATAACAGCACCCTAGTGAGTATAGAAAGTGGTATCTCGTGGTTTTGATTTGCATTTCCCTTAAGGTGGAAGGTATGAGGCAAAGCATCTTTTCATGTACTTGGCCATTAGAATATCTCCCTTGGAGAAATGTCTATTCAAGTCCTTTGTCCATTTTTAACTTGGGTTGTCTTTTAATTGATGACTTCTAAGAGTTATTTGACCTTTACCAGGTATATGACTTGCAAATATTTTCTCTCACTCAGTGGGTTCTCTTTTCTCTTTCTTGTGTCGTTTGATGTGTAAATTTAAGTTTTGGATTGAAATTTTGATCAAGCCCAATTGTATCTATTTTTCATGTTGCTACTTGAGTTCTTGGTATCATATCTAAGAATCCACTGGCAAATCCCAGGTCATGTAGACTTACCCCAATATTTTCTTCCAATAGTTGTATAGTTTCATTCTTATATTTAGGTATTTTATTTCTTTCGACAATGTTTGCATGTGGTGTAAGATAAGGGTCCAAATCCATACTACTACAGGTGGATACCCAGTAGCCTCAGCATTTGTTTTTTTTTTTTTTTTTTTTTTTTTGAGGCGGAGTCTCGCTCTGTCGCCCAGGCTGGAGTGCAGTGGCGCCATCTCGGCTCACTGCAAGCTCTGCCTCCCGGGTTCCGGCCATTCTCCTGCCTCAGCCTCCCGCGTAGCTGGGACTACAGGCGCCGCCACCACGCCCGGCTAATTTTTTGTATTTTTAGTAGAGACGGGGTTTCACTGTGTTAGCCAGGATGGTCTCGATCTTCTGACCTTGTGATCCGCCCGTCTCGGCCTCCCAAAGTGCTGGGATTACAGGCTTGAGCCACCGCGCCCGGCCTAGCATTTGTTAAAAATACTATTCCATTCCTCAGTGATCTATATTGACACCTTTGTCAAAAATCAATTGACCACAGATGTATACGCTTACTTCTGGGCTCTCAATTCTATTTTATTGGCCTATATATCTATCCTTATGTCAGTACCACTTTTTGATTACTGTACCTTTGTGATAAATTTTGAAATCACAAAATGTGGGTCTTCTAACTTTGTTCTTTTCCAAGACTGTTTTGGCAGCCTTGTAATTTCTTATGAATTTTAGGATCAACCTGCCCATTTCTACATTAACGGCAGTTGGAATTTTGATAGGAATTTCACTGATTCCGTTGGGCAATTTGGGGGAATACTGCCATTTTCAAAGTCTTCCAATACACGAATATAAAATGCCTACTTTATTTAGGTTTTTTAAAATTTATTTCAGCTATGTTTTGTAGTTTTCAGTGTACAAGTCTTACATCTTGTTTATTAGTATTTTATTCTTTTTGATGCTATTGTAAATGAGTTTTCTAAATTTCACTTTGAAATGTTCATTGCAAGGATACAGAAATATAACTATTTTTTGTATGTTGATCCTGGGCATCGTGTGACATTGAGGTATTAGCTCTAACAGTTTTTTCTGTGGATATCCTTGTAATGTGATTCAGAATTCACTTTTGTTAAGGATCTTTCCATCTATATTCATTAGAAATATTGGACTGTAGTTTTATTTTCTTGTGATGTCTTTCTCTGGATTTGGTACTAGGGTAACGCTGGCATGATATAATGAGTTAAGAAGTATTCCCTCTTCCCCACTTCAAGTGTTTGAGAAGGACTGGCACTCTTATTTTACGTCACCAGTAAAGCCACATGGTCTGATCTTTCCTTTCTTGGAATTTTTTTTTTTTTTTTTTAACTGGTTTACTTTTTTTTTTTTTTTAAACTAGTATGATTATAGGTTGTTTTTTCTTGAGTCAGTTTTGGTAGTTTGTGTGCTTCTAGGAATTTGTTCATTTTATCTAGGTTATCTAATTTGTTAGCATATAATTAATAGTATTTCCTTACAGTCCGTTTTATTTCTGTAAGATTGGCAGTAATGTCCCCACTTTATTCCTCATTTTAGTAATCTGAATCTTTTTGTCTTGCTCAGTCTTTTTAAGGGTTTGTGAACATTATTGTTTCAAACAATCCACTTTTGGTCTTGTGGATTCTATTTTCTACTGCGTATTTCATTTATCTCTGCTCCAGTCTTTATTATTTCCTTCCTTCTGCTAGCTTTGGGTTTGATTTCCTCTTTTCTAGTTCCTGAAGGTGGAAGGTTAGGTTGCTGATTCTAGGTTTTTTGTTTGTTTTTTTTTTTTTTTGAGACAGAGTCTCGCTCTGTCTCCCAGCCTGGAACGCAGTGGCGCGATCTGGGCTCACTGCAAGCTCCACCTCCTGGGTTCACGCCATTCTCTGGCCTCCGCCTCCCAAGTAGCTGGGACTACAGGCACCTGCCACCACACCCAGCTAAGTTTTTGTATTTTTAGTGGAGACGGAGTTTCACCATGTTAGCCGGGATGGTCTTGATCTCCTGACCTCATGATCTGCCTGCCTCGGCCTCCCAAAGTGCTGGGATTACAGGCGTGAGCCATAGTGCCCGGCCAATTTTAGGTATTTTTTAATGTAGGCATGTGCAGCTATAAAATTTCTTTTGAGCACTGCTTTTGCTGCATTCCATATGTTTTAGGGTGCTGCATTTTTGTTTTTATTCATTTCAGAGTATTTTCTAATTTCTCTTAATCTTTATTTGAGCCATTGGTTGTTTAAGGATGTTATTTTTAGTTTTATTCCATTGTAGTCAGAGAAGACACTTTGTAATTCAATCTTTCAAAACTGAGACTTGTGAATATATTTTATTGTGAAGAATGTTTGATGTGAACCTGAGATAAATTGGAATGTCTTTTTCCACTTGCTACGGTTTGAATGTGTGCCCTCCAAAATTCAGATACTGAAACTTAATGGCCAACATGATGGTGTTAAGAGGTGAGACTTTTAAGAGGTGGCTAAGTCTTTTGTTATTTGAGTTGGAGTCTCACCCAGGCTGGAGTGCATGGCGCGATCTCTGCTCACTGTAAGCTCCGCCTCCTGGCAGGCGCCCGCCACCATGCCCAGCTAATTTTTTGTATTTTTAGTAGAGACGGGCTTTCACTGTGTTCACCAGGATGATCTCGATCTCCTGACCTCGTGATCTGCCCGCCTCAGCCTCCCAAAGTGCTGGGATTACAAGCACGAGCCACTGCGCCCCCCCAAGAAGAGGTGGTTAAGTCTTGAGGGCTCCTCCCCTCATGAATGAGATTAAGTGCCCTGATGAGGAATTTCATTCCTTTTTGCCCTTTTACCTTCTGCCATGTTGAGGATATAACATTCCTCCCCAAAGCCTAGGCACGGTGGCTCATGCCTGTAATTCTAACACTTTGGGAGGCCAAGGTGGGTGGATCGCCTGAGCTCAGGAGTTCAAGACCAGCCTGGGCAACACAGTGAAACCTCATCTCTACTAAAATACAAAAAATTAGCCACGTGTGGTGGTGTGCACCTGTAGTCTCAGCTGCTCGAGAGGCTGAAATTGCTTGAACCTGGGAGGTGGAGGTTGTAGTGAGTCAAGATCGCGCCACTGCACTCCAGTTGGACAGAGCAAGACTCTTGTCTCCAAAAACAAAAACAAAACAACATTCCTTCCCTATAGAGGATGCAGCAATAAGGTGTCATCTTGGAAGCAGAAAGCAGCTCTTAGCAGACAACCAAGCCTGCCAATGTCATAATTTTGCATTTCTCAGACTCCAAAACTGTGAGAAAATAAATTTCTACTCTATATAAATTACCCAGTCTCAGGTATTCTGGTATGGCAGCACAAGAAAACTAAGGTACCGGCTGGGCATGGTGGTTCACGCCTGTAATTCCAGCACTTCGGGAGGCCAAGGTGGTGGATCACCTGAGGTTGGGAGTTCAACACACCAGCCTGGCCAACATGGACAAACCCCATCTCTACTAAAAAATACAAATTAGCCAGGTGTGGTGGCGCATGCCTGTAATCCCAGCTACTCAGGAGGCAGGAGAATTGCTTGAACCCAGGAGGTGGAGGTCGTGGTGAGCCAAGATCGTGCCATTGTACTCCAGCCTGGGCAAAAAGAGTGAAACTCCATCTCACACAAACACACACACAAAAAACAACTCCATCTCACACAAAAAAAGAAAACTAAGGTGCCACCCTCTCACTTTCAACATACTTATTTCTTTAGTTCTAAAGTGAGTCTTTTATAAACATGATATAGTTAGAAGATTTAAAAGACTCCATTCTCCCAATCTCTCCATCTGCTAAATGGAGTTTAAAGCATTCACACTTAATGCAATTATAACAAGGAAGATCATGGCCACTAGCTATTTGTTTTCCCTGTATCTTCCTCAATTCCTCCCTTATGTCTTTTTTGTATTAGGTATTTTCTAGCATACCATTTTTATTCCCTTTTCAAAATTTTTAGTTATTTTCTTAGTAGTTGCTCTAGGGATTACCATTAACTCTTTCATTTATAACAATCTATTTCAAATAAATACCAACTTAGTTTCAATAGTACACAAAATTTTTGCTCCTATACTTCATCCTTTCCTCATCATCATGAATCACCTTTATGCATTGTGCTTTCATTGTCACAAATATAATTATTGTTTTCATTTATATCTACCTATGTATTTAAATCTTTATCAGTGGTTTTAATTTATTCATGTGGATCTGAATTACTGTCTAGTGTCTTCACTTCAGGCTGAAGGATCCATTTAGTATTTCTTGCAGGGCAGGACTACTAGTGACATACTCTCTCAGGTTTTGCTTATCTGTGAATGTCTTAATTTCTCCTTCACTTTTGAAGGATAGTTTTGCTGAATACAGAATTCTTGACAGTTTTTTCTTTCAGCACTTTGAATATGTTATCCCACTGCCTCCTGGCCTCTGTGGTTTCTAATGAGGAGTCAGCTACTAATCTTATTGAGAATCCTTTGTACGTAAGGAATTGCTTCTCTCTTGCTGCTTGCAGGATTCTTTGTCATTGACTATTGACAGTTTAATTATGATGTGTCTTGCTGTGGGTCTTTTTGAGTTTACCCTATTTAGGGTTCTTTGAGCCTTTTGAATATCTAGATTCATGTATTTCATCAAATCTGGGACATTTTCTACCATTATTTCTTCAAATATTATTTATGTTCCTTTCTGTCTCTCTTCCTCTTCTGGGACTCCCATTACGCATATACTGGTATGCTTGATAGAGTCCCAGAGGTCTTTTATGCTCTGTTCATTTTTCTTCACTCTTTTTCCTTTCTGCTCCTCAGACTGCATAATCTTAATTGAACTATCTTGAAGCCTGTTAATTCTTTCTTCTGACTTCTCCAGTCTGCTGCTAATAGTGGATTTTTAGTTTTAGTTATAATACTTTTCAATTCCAGAATTTCTATTTGGTTCCTTTCTACAATTTCAATCTGTTGATATTTGATGAGACATTGCTTTCCTAATTTTTTTGTTCTCTGTCCACGGTTTCCTTTAGCTCTTCTAGCATATCTAAAAGAGTTGATGAAAAGTCTTTGTTTTGTACATCCAAAGTCTGTGCTTCTTCAGGGGTAGTTTCTATTAATTTCTTTTTTCCCTGTGTATGGGCCATACTTTTTTGGTTTTTCCTTGCCTTGTAATATTTGCTAAAAATGTGACATTCTGAATAGTATTATAATGTGGTAACTCTGGAAATCAGATTCTCCTCCCTCCCCATAATTTGTTGTTGGTACTTGTTATGGTTACTATTGTTTGGTAACTTTTCTGAACTTTACAAAGTCTGTATTCGTTGCTGTGTGTAACCAGTAGAGCTTCCGTTCTATTAGCTTAATTTGCAGCTAGTGATTCAACAGAGAAACAGATTTCCTTAAATGCCTGAAACCAAGACAAAAAGAAAACACTCTCAGTCTTTACCAGTGGGCTCTGTGTAAGTGTTGGGGCACACCTTCAACATTCAGCTAAGCAACTTACAAATTCACCTTAGTTTTCACTTCCTATTTTGAGTAGAGCCTGATGGTTAGCCAGAGGTGAGAGTTTAACGCTCTCTCAAGTCTTTTCTGAGTATTTGCTCACCCTGGGTGTGCATGTGGCCTTTTGGGTTCTCAGGTATATGTGGATGTTTTAAAAGCCTTTATTCTCCAAAATATCTTACTTTCTAGCTTTTCCTCCCAGGCTTTTTGGTGTGGCTATTGTTTGTCTTAGCTATTATTCTTTGCCCCAGATGGCAGAGGATAATAAACTTGCCTTTACAAATTTTTGACAAATGCCTGTAATCACCTTTCTTCCTTAGGAGATTTCCAAGTTAGGTGAACTAAAATAAGTCTCCATAATTCTTTTAAAACAAGGTCCATGGCCAGGCATGATGGCTCACACCTGTAATCCCAGCACTTTTGGAGGCTGAGGTAGGTGGATCACCTGAGGTCAGGAGTTCGAGACCAGCCTGGTCAACATGGCAAAACCCCATTTCAACTAAAAATACAAAAATTGGCCGGGCGTGGTGGCAGGCGCTTGTGATCCCAGCTACTCGAGAGGCTGAGGCAGGAGAATCGCTTGAAGCCTGGAGGCGGAGGTCGCAGTGAGCCGAGACTGTGCTACTGCTCTCCAGACTAAGCAACATGAGCAAAACTCCAACTCAAAAAAAAACCAAGAAAAAAAGAAAACAAGGTCCATTCTGCTCCCTTTGGCACCAGGAACTGATATCAGAAACGCAGGTCGTTGAACAGATATCAGAAATGCAGGTCATTGTTTTCAAAGCTGGACAGGGAGGTGGCACCAGGGTAAGTTTAAATGATAGAAAGCGCTCCTGAGATTCAGGATTCAGACATCTTTTCTTTTCATTTTTTTTTGAGACAAGAGTCTCGCTCTGTCACCCAGGCTAGAGTGCAGTGACACGATCTTGGCTCACTGCAACCTCCACCTCCTAAGTTCAAGTGATTCTCCTGCCTCAGCCTTCCGAGTATCTGGGATTACAGGTGCCCGCATCCACATCCAGCTAATTTTTTTTGCTGGTCTCAAACTCCTGACCTCAAATGATCCGCTCACTTTGGCTTCCCAAAGTGCTGGGATTACAGGCATGAGCCACTGCAACCAGCCTCAGCCATCTTTTTAAAAAGATGTTTCCTTGGTTACTATAAACCTTTGACTAATTTCCAGAATTTATATAAAATTGATTCTGACATTTTTTGCCAATGTATTCACTGGTTTTGTGCAGAAATGCGTTCTTGGAGTTTCCTACTCATCATTTTCAATGACATCACCTCCAAAGGACTGATTCTTGAAGAACTTCAACATTTGGTAGTGAAGTAGACGAGGATGAGCCTGTGAAAAATGAGAGAAGCAGTCAAATAAGGAATAAGAAAATACAAAATGTGTTGTGCCACAGAAGGCGAGAGAAAAGGGCGATGCAAAGAGAGTTGCTATCAAGGTCAAATATTCTGAGATCGAGTAAGAAAAAGAATGAAAAAAAAGTTTGTTAAACATAGGTACAAAGAAGTTGTTTGTGACCTTAACACTATTTCTAAATGAGACAACATTGATATTTTGAGCAGGACAAGTCTTTTAAATATAAAGGACTGTCCTACGCATTGCTACATGTTTAGCATCTTTGACCTCTGGTAACTAAATATCGGTAGCACCCTTCACCCTTAAGTCATACAGAAAATACAGCAGTGATAATAAAAAAAATACTGCCATACATTTCCAAATGCCCCCTGGAGACTCAGCACGGCCTCTTGAAGAACCACTGCCTTGGGGAAATCTATTTTGCTAATATTATGGGGGCAGATGTCAAACTATAGTGACTTAAAATGTAAATACGAGAATAAAGAATGAAACACGTGAGGTACCACAAATAAGACTTAGCGGATGTTTGGCTGAAGTGAGCAGTTAAGAGTATAGGGTCAAGAAAGGGTTTTTAGTGGTAGGATTTAGATATGTTTAAAGACCAGTGGAAATAATCCAGATGAAAGAGAGTTTGAATATTCAAAGGGATAATTGATAATATAAGGTGAACTGAAAGCGGGGGGGAGGGGTGGCAAGAAAGGACAAGTAAAGAAAATGGCCTTAGATAAGCTTACTTTCTTCTTTGAAACAGTAACCTTAGGCACTCAGGCTATGCAGTAGCATCCTAACTAGTTTCCCTGCTTCTTTCCTTGCAATATAGACTATTTTCAATATAGTAGCCGTGTCATTTTCTACTCATAACTCTTCAATGGCTTCCCCATTAACTCAGAATAAAAGCCAGTATTCTTATAATGGCCTATAAGATCCTTCACAGTCTGTTCCTCCACCCACTCCTTTAACCTCACCTCATTTCCTAATATTTTCCCTCTCAGTCACTACCCTTCAACCACAGAGCTTTCCTTATTATTTCTGAACACATTAGGCACAGTCTTTCCTCAGGACCTTTGCTCTTGCTGTTCCCTTTCCCAGAAACATTCCTTTCCAGATACCTGTACAGCTTGCTACCTCATCACTTTCAAGTCTTTGCTCAAATGCCACGTGCTCAATAACCACTCTACTTGAAAACATTACTCCTCCATCCAACACTTTATCTTACCCCACTATTCTCTGTAGCACTTATTACTTTCTAAATTACTATGTCATTTGATTTTGGTGATGATGGGGCTGAAGTGGCATCAGTATATTCAATTATTTTATAATCTCCTGCGGCGTGCAACTGCTCAGTGGTGCTCAGAAAATGAATGGTTGGGTTAACTCAGGCTGAAGTTTCACCAGACACAGGTAAAGGGTTTAGGGTATGCTTCTCAATATTAGCTGAAATTTAGTATCTATTACCTGGTAGAACTTTAAAAAATGGCCAATCTTGAGTCAGTAAGTAATTCTCCCAAGATGTGTTGATTGCATCATTTACATCATCCCTGCCTAGAAGGGTACACCATATGTTGATATGGTGACGTCCTGGAGGTTTTTACTCCCCTTTCCTAGACAGTAATTTCTGTTGCAATTTCTTATTTTTCCTCATAATTGAATGAAAGCTTCATATCACAAATCTGAGACCCCAAAGTATCTCCTTTTAGTTATGTATTATACTTAATTAAAATATAAACTCCATAAGAGCAAAATCCAAGTGACTTTGCTTAACACTATGTTCCTAAGACTTGACACACAGAACTTCAATACTATTTTCAAAAAATGAATAACCACCATTAGTAAAACATGTATGTGCCAGGTACTGCTAAATTATTTACACAATTTCGATTACTTTTCACAAAAAGCACTACGTCCTATTAAGCCAAGTTTAGAGACAAAGCAGGATAATCCTCAAGACTAGTAATTTGCCCAAGGTGACGTTGCTACTCAATAATGTAGCCAGAGCTCTATGTAATGTCATACTGATTCTAAAATCCATGCCTTTAATCACTATAGTAGGCTGAGTTTGTGAGGAAGGCAAGGACAGAGAAAAAACAGATAGAAATGAAGTACGTGAAAATTTTAGGGAATACATCCTTATTTTATGATGTTTTAGAAATTGCAGCAAAGCTTTTAAAAGTCCCTTTTGGCCAGGCGCGGTGGTTCATGCCTGTAATCCCAGCACTTTGGGAGGCTGAGGTGGATGGATCATGAGGTCAGGACATCGAGAGCATCCTGGCCAACATGGTGAAATCCCATCTACTAAAAATACAAAAATTAGCTGGGTGTGGTGGCATGTGCCCGTAGTGCCAACTACCTAGGAGGCTGAGGCAGGAGAATCGCTTGAACCTGGGAGGCGGAGGTTATAGTGAGCCGAGATCGCGCCACTGCACTCCAGCCTGGTGACAGAGTCAGACTCTGTCTCAAAAAAAAAAAAAAAGTCCCTTTCACAACTAGAGGCTTGAGGATTTCACTCTTCGGTTCTTCCTTCAACAGAATCACGTTAAAATCTTGCTCAACCTACATATAACCTATGAGTTGACAGTTTCTCCCCTCTATGGGTTGGTATGTGTTCAATCTACAGTTGAAATACGGGTCTTTTACTCATTTGCAAACTTTCACTCATTTGCAAACTCATTGCTATCATTAGATAGCAGTGTAAATAATCTGGTTTAAGATTTGCTATACATGCAAATTCATGTATATTTTTAAATATTATCTATTACAATATTTGCCTGTATTAGGAATAATATAGCTTTATTCTCCATCTTATTTATGAGAACAGGACTGGATTTATAATTCTTTTCTTTTGCAAAGCAAACAGAAATAGAACCTATGCTTTTTCCCCTTGAGAATTCAATTTTGCTATCTTTGTTGTATATGTTTCTGCAGGCAAATATCCTTTCATTCAACAAATATTTATGGTATGTCACATGAAGCATTCATTCTAGTGGGAAACAACTAATAAACAAAATATATTGCAAATGGTCTAAGAAAAATAGATCAGGGTTAAGGGAGCAACGTGGTGGTAAGGTACCATCACGTAGAGTTCTGAATTAAACAAGACAAGACTTAAGCAAAGACCTGAAGAAGTGAGCGTGTGAGCCAAGCAGGTACTAAGGGGGAAGAGGATTGCAGGCAAAGGGACAGCAGTGCAAAGGTCCTGAGGCAGAGGCATGCTTGGTATATTGGAGAAACAGGGAGGGAAGGTAGAATGGTGGGAAAAGGAGAAAGTAGGGCTGGGCTTTGCTGGCTCACGCCTGTAAATCCCAGCATTTTGGGGGGCTGAGGTGGGTGGATCACGAGGTCAAGAGACGGAGACCATCCTGGCCAACATGGTGAAACCCTGTCTCTACTAAAAATACAAAAATTAGCTGGGTGTGGTGGCAAGCGCCTGTAGTCCCAGCTACTCAGGAGGCTGCGGCAGGATAATTGCTTGAACCTGGGAGGCAGAGGTTGCAGTGAGCCAAGATCATGCCACTGCACTCCAGCCTGGCAACAGAGTGAGAATCAGTCTCAAAAAAAAAAAAGAGCAAGTAGTCAGTGATAAGAGGCCAGAGGCAGTTTACATGAGGCAGTTTACATATGGCTAGTGGATCATGGCTAGAACTTTGGCTTTTATTCTTAAGATTGGAATGATACTGTCTGACTTTTTAAGGGATTACTGCACTGTATGAGATAGCAAACAATGTGGAAGCAGGCAGAGAAGGGGAAGATCAGTTAGAAAGTCTTTGCCACGGTCCAGATGTAATGATGGTGGCTTGGACCAGAGTGAATGTGGTGGAGGTGGGTTACAGAGATCAGATTGTGGATACATTTTGAAGATAATGTTGGCAAAATTTGTTGATAGAGTCAATGTGAGATATAAAAGAAACAAAGATGATTCCAAAGTTTTTAGCCTTCACTCGAAGAATGGAGCTGTCACTTCAAGAGATTGGGAAGATCTCAGCAGGACTTGTTTGGGGTGGGGGAGATTAAGAGTTTGGTTTTGAATACATTAAGTTGGTGATGCCTGTTAGAAACTCAAGCAGTGCTATACAGTAGGCACTTAAGTGTTGGCCTTGTGTTCAGAGGAAAGGTGTGGACTGGAGATTCAAATGTGGGTTTCATCCAGCCAGAGATCTGAATGAGATTGCCTAGGGAGAGAGAACAGAGGAGTGCAGGTTGTGGCATTTGAATCTTGGGCCACTCCAGCATTTAGAGGCTGGAAAAGAAGGAGAAACCGGTAAGAAGTCTAAGGAACAGCCATTTGGGAAGGAAGAGAAGCAAGAAAGAAAATGAAATCCTGGTAGGTAAGATAAGGAACTTTAGGGAGAAGAAAGTTATCAGCTGTGTCAAATACTGCTGACAAGTGAGATGAAGACTGAGAAATAAAAATCAGTCTTGAAAACATGGACGCCACAGATGATCTTGAACAGGTTCAGGAGTGTGGGAATGAAGTCTGTGAGTTCAAGAGTAGAAGTGAAGATAAAGTATTTCTGTAAAGGAGAGCAGATCAGACTTTTGGTAATGTGATTTTATTTAAAGACAGAGTCTTACTCTGTCACCTAGACTGGAGTGCAGTGGCGAGATCTTGGTTCACCACAACCTCCGCCTCCTAGGCTCAAGCGATTCTCCTGCTTCAGCCTCCTGAATAACTGGGATTACAGGCGCACACCACCACACATGGCTAACTTTTATATTTTCAGTAGAGATGGGGTTTCACTGTGTTGGCCAGGGTAGTCTCAAACTCCAGACCTCAAAATGATCCACCCGACTCTGCCTCCCAAGGTGCTGGGATTACAGGCATGAGCCACCACATCCGGGCTATTTATTTTTTGAGACAGGGTCTCCCTCTGTCGTCCAGGCCGAGTGCACTGGTGTGATCATGACTCACTGCAGTCTCGAACTCCTGCACTAAAGCGATTGTTCAGCCTCAGCCTCTGGAGTAGCCAGGAATACAGGCAGGTATCACCATCCCTGGCTACTTTTGAGCAAATGGTTTATACCGATTTCAGCAGACATCTAGTTATCAAACAAATTAGTAGTAATTTTGCTACTAGTTTTCAAAAAGTTTCTATGTAATATTTGTTATTTGTTGTACTCCTGATGTTTGTCTTCAATGGATTCACTACAAATGTGTCAGAAATTGCATGTTAAGATGCTACCGAATTTTTTTTGTTTTCATCATTTCAGTCACTGGCAATTTTTTTTTTTTTTTTTTTAGTTACTGATACTTTCATTAAATAGGCTTTTTATTGGTCTGCACATCTCCACAAACAGCAATAAGCTTTACATCTGGCAGGTGGATGTGACAAATAAGATTATACAATTAAAGTTTTTTTCCAACCAGTTGTGATTTCAGAGCCTTTCTCCCTACATCATTCCATCTCTTCATTCTATTAGGTCTAGCAGTATTGTAACTTCTTGGATACCAAATAAATCAGTTACTTTTTATTACTGTTTATTTGGAGAGGGTCTTGTTTCTTCTGACTTGTTTAGTATTTGCCTCTTCTGTGTTAATCACGTTTATGTTTATCACAATTCTTTTCATTCAACTAATGTTGCCTTACAAAGAGTTTAGTGCAAAAAAAAAGTCAACCAATCACCCGAATACCACCACTCTCAACTAACGGCTGTTTGGTATACTTGACGTTTCTCCTCTCAATGTGCCTGCAGCAGTACATAAAATCAAATTTGTAGCAGTTTCACTTAACACACCTCAGGACTTTATTCACATCCAGAACTTGCACATGAATTTTCTTTAGCCAACAGACTTCAGCGAGGAAAAAACAGAGGAAAAAGTTAAGAGATCAAGAGAGGGTGGGGCAGGGCACCGATGGGCATGGAAAACGTTAGAAAGGGGTAAAAAGCCGAGCGCTGTGGCTCACGCCTGTAATCCCAGCACTTTGGGAGGCCGAGGCGTGAGGATCGCTTCACGACAAGGGTTCGAGACCAGCCTGGGTAATACAGCGAGACGCTATCTCCGGAAACACTTTTTAAAAAAAATTAGCCGGGCGTGGTGGTGCATCCCCGTGGTCCCAGCTACTCAGAAGGCTGAGGTGGAAGGATCCCTTGAGCCCCCGAGGTCGAGGCTGCAATGTGCCGTGATCGCGTCACTGCGCTCAGCCTGGACCACAGCGCGAGAGCCTGCCTCAAAAAAATAAGCGGGGGGTAGGGTGGGACAGAGAAACGGTTCAGCGCTGTTCCCAAGGAACTCATCTCCCTAAATCTCCAGTCTCAAGCGCCCCTTTCATTCCCTGCCCCGAGCGGCGCTCCCGGATCCGTGCAGGCATCTCCGCTGAGGGCCGCCCTGGCGCACGGCTTTCCGCCTTGGGCACAGAACCCCTCAGCCCTTCCTTTTAGCCGTTTCTGGCCGGGACAGCACGCACTCCTTCCCGCCTCGGGGCCAGGGTGAGACTTACGGCCAAAGGGCGCCCGGCGAGCTCAAAGCAGCCCCTGCCCCGCGGAGGGCCGGTGGCGCGCGCAGCGTCCGGTGAGGGGCAGCGGCTCGGGCTAGGTTCCGGCTTCCAGCAGCGGCCAGAGGGCGCCGCAGCACGCTCCCCGCTTCCTAGAGCGAGGCTTCCGCGGCTGCAGCCCAGGCAGCTCTTCGGGAAGCGTCCGCCCGTGGTCTCGCCAGGGGGTTTCCGACTTCCCCGCCCAAGAGCGCAGGGGCGGGGGCAGCGGCCGGAGAGCTCGCAGAACACCCCCTCCCGCGGCGCCTCTGGGCGCACGCGCAGCCGCCGCAGCCTCCCTTATTTAGTCCGCGATGGCTTCCCTCGCGCCCCACCGTCCTCTTCCGGAAGGCGGCTCCCTCCCTGCGCAGCCCGGAGCCCCTGGGATCAGCCTCGAGCAGGCGCCCGAGCGAGACTATCCCTAAAGAGGAACGGCGGTGGCCGGACTCGCGAGTGAGGAAAAGAAGGAAAGCGCTGACGGGTCGCGAGGAGGAGAGCCAGGCCTCAGAGGAGGACAGAGGCCGGAGCCAGCCGAGGTTTGCAGAGGGCGGCGTTCCGGACCCGCGCGGGGCGGGGAGGAAGGCCGAGGGTAGGAGAGGAGGGGCGCGGCGGAAACTGCCGAGGTTTCCCGAAGGCGGCAGCGTCCGAGTTGCCCGGATGTAGTTGGTGGAGCGGCAGCGGCGGCACCAGCGGCGGCGGCGGCGGCGGCGGGAGGAGGAGGAGGAGAAGGACCAGGCGGCGGCAGCAGCGGCGGCGGCGGCGGCGGGGGGAGGAGGGAAGGAGGCGGCGGAGCAGGAGGAGGAGAAGGCGGAGGAGACAGTCGCTCTCCGCGGGGCTGAGCCGGACGCGTCGTCTTGCCCCCCTCCCCCCGGTTCGCGCTGCCGCCGTGTAGTTGGCGCCGCTGCCCCGGCTGAGAGTGAGCGTGGTGTCGACGGAGGGAGATGGCCCGGGAGCGCCGGCGCCAGTAACTGGGAGGTGCTGAGAGTCGCCTAGGGCGCGCCGGGCCCAGGTGCCGGGGCTGCCCGCCGCCCGCCGCCGCCGCCGCCTGCGCGCCCGCCCGCCTCTTGCGGCCGCTCTCCCCCCTCCCCGACACACACTCACAGGCCGGGCATTGATGGTAATGTATGCGAGGAAACAGCAGAGACTCAGTGATGGGTAAATTGTCTTTTCGTTTCGGTCCGGGCGGCGGCGGGGGGCGACGGCGGGGGGGCTGTTCCTCCTTATCTGGAGCTGGCCCGGCCGCCATTTTTGTTGTTAACCCTGATCCGGATTGGGTTGGGGAGGAGGAGCGGCCGCGCGGGCGGGCGGGCGGGAACGGAGTGTGGCGGGGAGTGGGGGCCCGGCTTTGCGGCGTTTCGCCCTCCCCGGCCCTCCCGGAGGCTCCGGGTTTGCGCCGTGTGCGCGCGGGGCTCGGCGCCGGGGCGCTTGGTAGGTCTCCCGCGGGGAGGGGCGGCGGGGGACCCGTTTTCTTCTTCCCCGGACCCCCCACCCCCGCCGTGTCTTATGTCGCTGTCTTCTCTTCCTGTTTTTCAGCTGTCACGACCGGAGGGGGGACTCGCAGCCTTACCAGGTACCAGCCGAGGCCGGGGTGGAGGGATTGGAAGGGGCCGAAGGGGGAAGGGAGGGACTGCTACTCGAGCGCAGGCCTCAGAAGTCGATACAGGCCCTTCGGTGCAACACATCCGAAACTAGCACCGCGGGTCCCCTTAAAATTCGAGGTTTGGTTCCATTAGTGCTCTCCAGCAAGGTTTAGTGACTTATTTTGACAGGTGACTGGAGGGAGTTCGCTGATTTAGGAAAAAAGAATCATTTGCAGCCAGAAAGACCTGACTGGATTATTTGCGGGTGAAGGAATCGATGGGATGAGATGATAGGTGACTTCCGAGGCTTATTTATTTATTTATTGTGTGGGGGGAACTGAAAGTTAATGTAAAGATACTAAAATTAAGTGAAGGACTTGGGATAAATAGCTAAATGACTTAAAACTTTTAAGTCGGTTATAGAGTACTGTCCTCTTTTCCTTTTTAATATTTTTGGTATACTTAATTGCGTTTTAAGTAAAAGATGGTACTTTTGTTTCTGTAAGAATTGAGGTTTTTGGGTACTTGGATAATCATTCTGATGTAGGTGGTTCTAGGTAGGTGGGTTCCTTTTTGTTACTGCAGTCGTTGCGTGTAAAGTTCTAAGGATTATGCTAGAAGTGGCCCCAGTTTTCAGGAGGCAAACCTCATAAATGATTGTTAACCATCAAATAACTACAGAAACACTTTCTACATCTTAAAGGCCCAGAGAACAGGTTTCTACCTGATAGTTGTGTTATACAGCTGAATTTGAAAACACCGTCCTCTGATGTGTAAAACATTGGATATGTCAAAAATTAAACCTTAGTGAATCTGTCCTCCAAAGCATAGCTAATTACACATTGCAACAGACTAGTACATCATGGTTGTCCTAAGATATGTGTTAGAATAAAGCTGAACGATTATTTTGAGTGCATTATACTTGGTTTGAAATAGTACTCACATTAGTTTATTTTGGTCAATATTTTTATACCTTAAAATTGTTTCCCACACCTGTGAGAGTAAGGAAGTTAGGTCTGAAATGCCTTATTTGAATCAAAGAATTGGAGAAACCAGTGTGTGGATTTTTTTTTTGTTTTGTAGGTTTGCAAAAATATGCATGTGCTTATTTATACATGTGCTTGTGTATATCAGCTGTACAGCAGAAATTGATTATAGTAGTACTGAATTTCTAGCTTTCTTTTGACTGTCAAAAAATGGTTTTAAATATTCCTAGCCAAATTTGTTTTCTTTTTTTTCAGAATCAGTGTGCCAAGGTGGTTTGATTTATTTATAAGATAATGGAGTTTTTTTTTTCTTTTTAAATGTTTAGTATTATGATTTGTAGCAGGAGTCTTATTGTAACAAGCATTAGGTTTTTTGTCTGAGAAACTTTAAAGAGTAAAGCAGAAAGTGGAAATTTTAATTTTGTAAGTTCATAAAATTTGGTAATAATACACCAAAATTTATGTTTAAATTAGTTTAGGGAGTTTAAGGTTTCAATTCTTTCTCTCTTTTTTTGGGGGGGTGATGTTTTACAGGCACTTAAGTATTCATCGAAGAGTCACCCCAGTAGCGGTGATCACAGACATGAAAAGATGCGAGACGCCGCAGATCCTTCACCACCAAATAAAATGTTGCGGAGATCTGATAGTCCTGAAAACAAATACAGTGACAGCACAGGTCACAGTAAGGCCAAAAATGTTCATACTCACAGAGTTAGAGAGAGGGATGGTGGTGAGTATCTTTCTTGTTGAAACTTTGACATATATGTTTAACAATAGCTCTATATAAAACAATAGGCGGCAGAGTATTTCTAGCTTGAAAAAGTTACTTTTCGGTTATGTCATTAAAATATTTTAATCCTATCAATTTTTTTTTTTTTACTCCGAACAAGTTACTGTAGAAATAAGATGCTGATGTGAGCATCTAAAAAGTGGACTCTAAGGCCGGGTGCAGTGGCTCACGCCTATAATCTCAGCACTTGGGAGGCCAAGGTAGGCAGATTACTTGAGGTCAGGAGTTCGAGACCAGCCTGGCCAACAGGTGAAAACCTGTCTCTTATTAGAAACAAAAGTTAGTTGGGCATGGTGGTGGTGGCAGGCGCCTATAGTCCCAGCTACTCAGGAGGCTGAGGCAGGGGAATCACTTGAACCTGATTGGTGGAGGTTGCAGTGAGCCTGAGATGGTGCCACTGTACTGCAGCCTGGGTGACAGAGTGAGACTCCATTACAAAAAAAAGTGGACTTTAGTGTCTGGTAACAAGGGAATGCATTTATGAATATAGTTTAAAACATACTTTGTTAAGGATGGGAAAATGCAGGACGTTTTTCCAAGAAAGGAACTTTGGACTTACAAAGATTTAAGTTTATTTCGAGATCCTTGTTGTTGCTTCAGTTTGTTACCTTTTTTTTTTTTTTTTTGAGACGGAGTCTTGCTCTGTCGCCCAGGCTGGGGTGCAGTGGCCGGATCTCAGCTCACTGCAAGCTCCACCTCCCGGGTTTACGCCATTCTCCTGCCTCAGCCTCCTGAGTAGCTGGGACTACAGGCGCCCGCCACCTCGCCCGGCTAGTTTTTTGTATTTTTTAGTAGAGATGGGGTTTCACCGTGTTAGCCAGGATGGTCTCGATCTCCTGACCTCGTGATCCACCCGTCTCGGCCTCCCAAAGTGCTGGGATTACAGGCTTGAGCCACCGCGCCCGGCCCCGGTTTGTTACTTTTTAAGGTGTTCAAATCTGTTTTCTAATTAGGATGATAAATTATGAATTTAAAAACTCAGTATGTTTTTTCAGGATAGTTCCTAGATTTAAAAAATTATTCATTACTTAGAGGATACATTCTTGCTTTTTGTTGTAAACATTTTTTCAGTATTCTCCAGTTTCGCTGATGTGATTTTGATACCTGGTTCATTGAAATACTCTTTTTAAAAGTTAGTCTGATTTCTTTTGCACAGTCATCTGTCTTCAATTATAAGTTTGCCTCAAGCTCTTTGTTGTAGGAGGCTGAGAATAAGTAAACAAAACCAATTCTCAGTAACTATTTTCAGAGTTAATTTGCCCTAAATTTGCTAGAATTACATTTCATGTCAAAAGCATGCATTAAGGAACAAAGCAATTTTAGTAAAGACATCTATATTCTTTCCTACTGTAACATGTTGCTCACGTAGATAATATATCTTAAGCAGATTTACAATATTAAAAGCTTCCAAGAAAACTGAGTAAAGTATTATGTGACTTTTTGCCCCTATTGGCAACTAATTCGTCAATATTTTGCTTACTTTAAAAAAATAACTTGCATCTTCTGGTCCCTTTTGTCCTCCTATGATAGCAATCAGCTTTATTCATTGTGATCATATATTGAGAAACATTGGCTTCCTCTACATAATTAGTGGTTTGAGAAAATTAATACTGGTCAGAAGATTGCACTGGGTTTGAATAATTCGGATGAGAAGAAAGTAGTTCTCTATTGAATGTAGTTATAGCTTAGTGCTATTTATGCAGATAAACCACGTTTTTGTCTGTAACAGTAGTAGCAGGTGTATTTGATTATTAAAGTGTTACAAGTTATTGGGGTGCAAAATTAAACTTTTAGAGTTACCAGTTTTGTGGGTATGTTTTCCATAGTGTTATATAAAACCTGAGATGGTACTGTCTACCAACCACTCTTCTATAGCAGATTTCATTTCAAATGTTAGCTCTTGGAGAGGAGGTATTGGTTGTACTATACTGTACTTTATTTTGAAAAATTTGGTGATTGTAACAAAATATGACACCTCATCTTCCAGGTTGGCTCTTATTTTAGTGACTGTGATCCAGTATATTCCCAAATGCAAGAAGTCAGTTTTTCATTCAAAGAAACTTACTTTATAAATGCTTTCAATCATTTCCAGCCAACCTTGCTCAGCCAATTCTTTTACAGGTGAAGTAATCCCAGGAACATTCTGTTGCTTATTCATTCAGCAAACGTGGGGCATTTACTGTGTGCCAACATTTGTGTGATACTCCTGGGAATCAAGATGTGATCCTGGCCTTGAAGCTATTCTTAAATACTTTGACTCTTAAGAGCTAGTGGTGTTTTAGCCACTTACTTTTTCTGTACCTATTTTTTCTTCACTTTGTTTTTTTCATTTTTCTGCCTATGTGAACTCCAGGTACTTGTTAACTTTTCGTTTTTAAAAATTTGCATCTTTCCTGATGTTTCTTCAGCTTCATTTGCAAGAAACTTGATGTTTTTCTGATCTAATCACTTGCTAAGTTAGGCCCCACTTTCTGATTTTCTTTTTAGCTGCTTGTTGTCTTCTGGAGTCTTCCAGCTAATACTGCAGTTCCATTCCTGGCTCTGCCATCTCTAACAGACCTGGCTGCCATATTCCTTTATATTATATGGGAATAATAATATGAGATATATCTCCATTCTGGAATTGAGAGTAAATATTTGATATTAATACTATCTTTAAAAAATGTAAAATGGTGATTTTTCCTCATTTAATACTGAGATATTTAGTCATAATTTGATTTTTGGTGTTTTATTTTTTGTTTTATTGCTAATGATGTGTTTGGCACTAACTTGTTAAAAGTGTATATGTATGATTTTTATTGCAGGCATTATAAACTTCTTTGGATTTTTATCCAAAAATGAATTCAGGTGGGTTCAGTGGCTCACGCCTGTAATCTCAGCACTTTGGGAGGCTGAGACAGGCAGATCACCTGAGGTCAGGTTTTGAGACCAGCCTGGCCAACATGGTGAAACCCTGTCTCTACTACAGATATAAAAATTAGCTGGGCACAGTGATGAGTGCCTGTAATCTCAGCTACTAGGGCAGGAGAATCACTTGAACCCAGGAGGTGGAGGTTGCAGTGAGCTGAGATTGTGTCACTGCACTGCAGCATGGGAGACCGATTGAGACCCTGCCTTAAGAAGAAAAAAAAAAAAAGCAGCCAGGCACTGCTTCATCTCTAATCCTGGTTGCTTGGGAGGTTGAGATGGGAGGGTCCTTTGAAGCCAGGAGTTTGAGACTAGCCTTGGCAACATAGCAAGACCCTGTCTCTACTAAAAAAAAAAAAAAAAAAAAAAAAAAAAAAATTTTAATTGGCTGGGTGCGGTGATGCCTGCATGTAGTCCTAGTGCCCGTAATCCCAGTTCCTTGGGAGGCTGATGTGGGATAATTGCTTGAGCCCAGGAGTTTGAGGTTAACAGTGAGCTGTGGTTGTGCCACCACACTCTCGCCTGGGTTGATAGAGTGAGACCCGTCTCTTTTTTAAAAAAAGAAAAAAGAATTAATGTATATAAGTTCAAGACCATTAGCAAAAATCAAATGCAAGTGAGTTGGATTATCTAAGCTCTAAGCATGTAAAAAACTTAAGGTTACAGCAGGTTACTTACTATATTCATTGAACTACAAATTTCTTACTTTTTTATTTGAAGATTTAATGATATTCTTTACTAATAATAGCCTATATGCTACGATTTGTAACTTGTATTTTACAAAGCAAGTTAAACAAATGTGGAACTTGTAAAGTGTTTGTTTTCTTTAGGATTAGGCTTTACTGGCATCACAGCATTTTTCAGTAATTACTAGATTTCTTAGCATCTTGGATTTCATTGAAAAATGCTCGTTCGGAAGTAATGTATGAAAGGACTTTCAGGTATACTATAAAAAATGAGAAATCGGGGATTGTGAGAGTTTTTACTCCCAAAAACCTTATTAGTTAAAATAAGACTTGCTGGCCAGGCGCGGTGGCTCACGCCTGTAATCTCAGCACTTTGGGAGGCCAAGGCAGGCGGATCACAAGGTCAGGAGATCGAGACCACGGTGAAACCCCGTCTCTACTAAAAATACAAAAAATTAGCTGGGCGTGGTGGTGGGCACCTGTAGTCCCTGCTACTCAGGAGGCTGAGGCAGGAGAATGGCGTGATCCCGGGAGGCGGAGCTTGCAGTGAGCCAAGATCACGCCACTGCACTCCAGCCAGGGGGACAGAGCGAGACTCCGTCTCAAAAAAAAAAAAAAAAAAAAAAAAAAAAAAAAAAAAGACTTTAACATAACGTGTATAAAGAGTTAGAGAGTTTATCCTTTAAGATTTATTAAAGGAAATAATGTGTATTGTAAATTTAAGAGAGGTTATATGAGAGTATAATTAAAAGGTTTTTTTGTGAAATTAGTTACTGTTATATAGTCTGTGATCTGTCTATAAACATATAATTTTTTGTTTAAAGTAACCAAAAGCAAAAACCTTAAGGTACAATCGTTAGGGTTTTTTTTTGTTTTTGTTTTTGTTTTTTTTTTTTTGGAGATAAGAGTCGTTCAGGCTGGAGTGCAGTGGTGTGATGCCGGCTGGCTGCACCCTCTAACTCCTGGGTTCAAACGATGCTTCTGCCTTAATGTCCCAAGTAGCTGGGATTACAAACGTGCGCCATCATGCCAGGCTAATTTTTGTATTTTTAGTAGAAACAGGGTTTCACCGTGTTTTCCAGGCTGGTCACAAACTGCTGGCCTCAAGTGATCTGCCTGCCTCGGCCTCCCAAAGTGCTAGGATTACAGGCGTGAGCCACCGCATCTGGCCCATAGTGAAGTTTTTATCTTGTCATTTAGCTATATCTTTGGAAAAATTTGGAAATGTATTTTCATCTCCCTAACTTTCAAACAAAAGTTACTGTTAACATTTTGAAGGAGTTAGTAGGGATTATTTGGCGATAATTTGTCCTTTTGTTTTTTTTAAATATAATTAGTAAAGTTTGAGTCTTTCACATTGAATAATAGACTGGCAGTTGAGCAACATGGTCTTGTCCTTATTTAGATGACTTCGAAATATGCTTTGCGTTAGTAATGTTAGAAATTACTAACATTAGAAATGTATAGAAAGTACTATAGAAATTAACAGTTGCTTTTGATATTCATGTTGACATTGGAAGACAACAGGTAGTATCCTTATTTCACAGTTTTACAAATGAGGGAAAATTTAATAAAATTGAAGAGATAGCGACAGAGCTGCATCTAGAAACTAGTTCTCTAACTTTGGTAACTTTTGTACATTGTCAGAGATGAAACGCTTTTGTATTGAAAGCTTATTTGGTGGTGGTTACTATGGCATGAATTAGTTTGAAGGTATTTTTGCTTTTATCCTCCTAATATCTTCATCTATCTTCCCTCAGTGGTTACAACGTGCCAAATTATAGTACGCTGATAAAATGTATTTGTGTAGTTCTAGGCCCAGTTGTCACATTAGTGTTTTATTTTCAAAAATAAGTTTTGACATGGAAGCATGACACAAATTTCACTAGGAAAAGTCCATTTTCTCTTAATCCCTCATAACTAAAGACTTGTTTACAAAGTGGAAATATTGTATGTAATCTAATATACTAATGTTTGGATTTTAATACTATTGACTAATGTTAAGTGTTTTTTGTCTAGTAAAAATAGTGACACATGACCTTTTTTCATTGATTTATTCTCAGTGATAATACTATGCAGAAATGTTTGCACTGGATTTCCATTGGTCAATTTAGAAAACACAGGAAACATACTCTGTTTCAAGAGAAATGGAATAAGATTGAAGGAGTAGCAGTCTTAATGTTCCAACTCTTCAGCGTTTTTTTTAGTTTTAGAAAACTGTCTGTGATGTAAGCATCTGTGCATGTAAATTTTTAAATTTGAACACCAGCACCAAGTCATTTGTCTTATGGCTTCTCATCATCACATTTTAACATTTTTTATATTTTTAGACGTGGTTATTATGTATTGTTTATGATTTAATGGTATTTCTATTTTACAATCATAATATTTTGGAATGAGTTCACTTAGATCCTTAGATCCTTTAAGACAGTCTTAATTGAACTGTTTTCTAGTTGTGCAAGAAGTATTTAAAATTTTTGGTGTAACACACTGAGGGTTTTGGTCTGTAAATCACAGGAAATTTATGTATTTTAATTTGTCTCTATTAAGCATCTGTTACCTTACTCTGTTGTGCAGAATTGTTTGGGGGGTAGTGCATCATTTTGTTAAATGATGCTGGAAAGACCAGGCATTAGATATAATTCATTGTCAATTTAATCATACAAAACCAGTTTGTGTGTGTGTGTGTGTGTGTTTTTTTTTTTGAGACAGAGTCTCACTTTGTACCCAGGCTGGAATGCAGTGGCACGATCTCAATCTCACCTCACTGCGACCTCCACCTCCTGACAAAACCAGTTATTTGGGGCTTGTAAATATATTGTATGAACAGTCCTTTTCAGGATTTGTACGATGCTTTATAATTTTCAGAGGGTTTCTATATTGTTTCTCATCTGACTCCACAGTAGCTCTTTGAAATAGGCTGATCAGTATTATTCCTGTTGTGCTGATGAAATTATAAAGTATTTAGCCTACTGTTGTTGAAACTGGAAAGGAAGTCTCTTCACATAAAATTTTATCTCTGCCACATTAGTTAAACTTTAAACTCCAAGTTTAACTAATTCTCACTACTTTATCATTTTAGTTCTGGCTACCAGCTTTTCTCAGCTTGAATTCTGCAAGAGCCCCCTGGTGTTCCTGAGTTCATTTTGTTTTATATAATTGTTTCCCCACACAGTAGCCACAGTGATCCAGTTAAAATGCCAGTCACCTCACATCTCTCTCAAGCTCACGGCCCTCCAGTGACTCCTTGTTTCTTAGCAAGACTTAGATCCTGTGTAATGTGGTGTCTGGGTATTTTTTCAGCCTCTTCTACTATCTTCTTGTTTATGCTACTCTCTCCATAGTGGCCCTGCAGTCAGAAGTTTGTTCCTGTCTCGGGGGTTCTGCATATTATGCACCTTTATGTTTCTCCTACTGTGCTCACTCCAGTAATGTGTTCTCTGCTTAGGTGTCACCCTCTCACAGGGCCTTCTCTGCCCATGCTGAACACCGTGAAACAGTCATTCTCATCATTCTTTCCTTGCCCCGCTTGTTCCTTCCTTGTATAAAGGTGACCTGTTATGATTTACTTATAGTCATTGTGCTATAACATGACATGGGCATTCCTGAAGGTCACTGTGCTGTGCAAAATTGCACCACACCAATTTATGGGGAAAAAGGGGTTAGGAGCACAGTAACCAGAAACATTGTCAGTGACATATTTTAAAAAGATAAGAACCTAATGAAAATTGTAACTTAGTTTTATACATATAAAATAGTTAAGGAATACTTTAGCACCGCAATAAATGGCACTTTACCTTGACCAAAATCTGACTTCTGTGGAAGTGGCCACTCATTGGAAGGGTTGCAGCTCATGAATTACTGTGAAGTGATGGATGGAAGATACCTGATATGAGACAAAAACTTGTAACATCAAATGTGAATGGACCTGACTCATAATTCATAATGAACTAAGACCTATTAGATGTTTGAGCTGTGTGTATCTGTGCCTTGCGAATTCCTGTGCAGCTTGATGTAACTAGTGTTTCTCACAGGTGAAAATACACATGGGTGGGAAATTTGCTGTTTTCTGATATATCAGCTTTCAAACAAATTTGTGTATTTGGAAATAAATGTTATAGCAGAGCTGACTGTATTTTAGTTTTTGTTTGCTTGCCTTCTGTGGAATATAAGCTCCACCAGAAGAGGAAGTGAGTTTTAATGTTTTAACCACCTTGTATTCCTGTGACCTAGAATGGTGCCTGAAACTTCATAGTATTTCACTGAACGGATAGATAAAAAAAATTTGGATTGTTATAATTTAAGGGAATGAAATTACAGTATTTTGGATTAGTGTTCCTCAGACTTGAATGTGTATACTAAGCACCTGGAGATACTATAGTCAGTAATTCTGGGGTGGGTTCCAAAGATCTGCCTTTTAACAAGATCTCGGGTGATGCCTATGCTTCACTCCAATAACGGTTCTATAGCAGCACTGTCCAGTGGAAATATGTTAGCCACAAATGCAAACTGTATGTGCACTTTTCTAGTAGCTTTGCTTAAAAAAAAGTAAAAATGAATCAAGTATATTTGACCTAATATATAAAAAATATTTTAACATGTAATTGATATCTTAAAAACTATTAATGACGTACTTTATATTCCCTTTTTGTATAAGATCTTTGAAATCCAGTGTCTGTTTAATATTTACAGCACATTTCAGTTTGGACAAGCCACATTTCATGTGTTTAATTGCCACATGTGAATGGTGGTTGTTGACTTGGACAGTGCAGTTCTGAAGAATGTGATTGCCCTGTTGGCCTGTCTGACTTGCACACGTATTTTTATTTCTCTAAAGAAAGTTTTTTGTATGCTTGACTTCTGAAATGCCATATTTATGCAAAGCAAGGTTGGAGTTAATGGGTCCTTGAACTATGTATTCTGTAATCTTTCCAGAATTGGTTTTCTTTGTTTTTTTTTTTTTTTTTTTTTTTTTCGTAGTAGTTGTTTTAGGCAGGGTCTCTCTCTGTCAACCCAGGCTGGAGTGCAGCAGCTCAATCTCGGCTCACTGCAAGCTCACCTCCGCAGGTCAAGTGATTTTCCTGCCACCCAAATAGCTGAGATTACAGGTGCACACCGCCGTGCCCAGCTAATTTTTGTATTTTTAGTAGAGACGGGGTTTTGTCGTGTTGGCCAGGCTGGTCTCAAACTCTTGGCCTCATGTAATCCATTTGCCTCAGCCTCCCAAAGTGCTGGGATTACAGGCGTGAGCCACTGAGTCCAGCTTCTTTCCAGATTTTTTGGTAAAATTGTTTCACATCGTGTTCCCTTTTTTTAAGCTTGTATTAATATTTGCATAGTGGATTAAACAAATTCTTGGTGTTGACTCTCCATCTTAGAGGACTGACTAGAAGTAGTTTTCATTTGGGGCTTAGGGAATATTGATACCTACTTTATATTTCTAGCTAATTAGGAAAATCATTTTTCAGTTAGGTTTGTGTTTTGGTTCAGCACTCATAGCTAAGTGACCTAACATACTACTTAGTTTCTGAGTGTTTGTGTCCATCCCTGTAGGATTCTTGCGGGGTTAAATGAGATTGTGTGTATCTAACACTTCTAAAGCATTTACCTCAGTGCCCAGACTGTGACAGAGTAGATTATTAGGCATGCTGTTACTCCTGTGATTAAATTTAGTGTCAGATTAGCAATCTGTAGCTACTTCTAAAGCTGCTGCTGCTTGCTTTGTTTAGAGTTAGGAAGAAACATGCTGGACACTTTGCCAGATGAGACCTACATGATGTGGGCTGTGGGAACATTCTGACTTGGAACTTGCCCATCTCCAGGACTTTGTGGTTTAGAGATTTTTAGGGATAGATGTAAGGGTTAAAAAACAGAAAACGGCCAGGCGCGGTGGCTCACGCCTGTAATGCCACCAACTTCGGGGGGCCAAGGTGGGCAGATCACCTGAGCTCAGGAGTTTGAGACCAGCCCCTGGGCAACATGGTAAAACCCTGTATCTACTAAAAATACAAAAATTAGCTGGAGCCCGGTGGTGCATACCAGTAATCCCAGCTACTCGAGAAGCTGAGACAGGAGAATCGCTTGAACCCGGGATTGCACCACTGTACTCCAGCCTGAGTGACAGAGTGAGACTGTCTCAAAAAAAAAAAAAAAAAAAAAAAAAAAGCAGTGCAGGTTTAGAGTAATGGTTCCCAAATTAGGCTGCTTATTAGGCTCCCTTGAGAAACTTTTAAAGTTATAGCTTCCTTGACTCCATCCCCATTACCCAGAATCAAAGCAATAGTCGATGGAGCCTAGAAAACTGAGTTTTTATGCCGGGCGCGATGGCTCATGCCTGTAATCCTGGCACTTTGGGAGGCCGAGGTAGGCGGATCACCTGAGGCTGGGAGAGACTAGCCTGACCAACATGGAGAAACCCAATAAAAATACAAAATTAGCGAGGCATGGTGGTGCATGCCTGTAATCCCAGCTGCTCGGGAGGCTGAGGCAGGAGAATTGCTTGAACCCGTGAGGCGGAGGTTGTGGTGAGCTGAGATCACGCCATTTCGTTGCACCCTGGGTAACAAAAGCAAAACTCGGTCTAAAAAAAGAAAAAAGAAAACAATTTTAAAATAAACACTGGGTTAATTTAAATATTTATAAACTGCAGATTTAGGGAGAGTACACAGAAGGGAAGAGGAACTCTGAATCGGACATTGGAGAATGTGAGTTTTATCATTAACAGTCTGATTATTAGAGTGGTTATTTGGCAAATCGTGTAATGTGTTCTTGTTTCAAAGAATTCTCTATAGCCTTTTAGATTCACAGATAGGATTTGTAAGTGATTGCTATTAAATAGCTAACTTAATATCCTGTGGCAAGGGTATCTAATGCCTAGCAGTAGAGAAGTTTCTAATTGGACAGGCCAGTGAGATATATTGGGTAGTATCTGGAGCCACTGGTGTTACTTTAGATAATACGTACTTAGGTACTACATTTCCACCATAACCCCTCGTCTCTAGCATAAAGCTGTCCTGAGACACATCAGTGGTAAATTTCATTTAGCTTTTATCTCGGTTTGAAAAACAGCTTTTCCCCAAGTTAGTAAAGTATACTTAGGCCAACCTTAGGTGTTAACAAAAGATTTCTTGAAGTTTACCCTTAGGAGTATTTGCATCTTAAAGGAAAATTAGAATGTGTGTGGTTGATATATTTAGATATAGTGCTAGTCTTTCTGTGTAGGTTTTAATTACTTCTGACTTTGTATGAAAGTGTGCCAAAAGAGCATGACCTACTACTATTGGCATCTTCCGAAAGGTTCTGACCTGTTCTATATTCATAGAACTAATCCTTTCTGGTAGCTGAAAAAGCAATACTAGTGAATTATGATATCCTGGGAATACTTTGGTTAGGATGAAGAGAGGATCATGATAAAATATTTCTGCATTTAATAATTTGTTCTAACTTCATAGAATTGTGTGCCTGTTGATTGTGAAAAGATTCATTGTAATGGAAGAAAGCTGGAGAAGTTGGGGTACAGAGTGACAGGCTGCTAGAAGTACTGTTCTCTGCTGCCTTCAGCCTTTTCTGTGGTTATTGGGGCTGGTTTCTGTTCTGCTGCCTGCTGGGTCCTTGACAGTCTTCTAAGCGTTCATACTTAATATATGCACAGATACCTGAATCGCAGTTATGATACTTTGATTTTTTAAAATAATAAGTCCCAAAGTACTACTTTCTTTTTTTTTTTTTTTTTTTTTTTTTTTGAGACGGAGTCTCGCGCTGTCGCCCAGGCAGTGGCGCAATCTCGGCTCACTGCAAGCTCCGCCTCCCGGGTTCATGCCATTCTCCTGCCTCAGCCTCCCGAGTAGCTGGGACTACAGGCGCCCGCCACCTCGCCCGGCTAGTTTTTTTGTATTTTTTAGTAGAGACGGGGTTTCACCGTGTTAGCCAGGATGGTCTCGATCTCCTGACCTCGTGATCCGCCTGTCTCGGCCTCCCAAAGTGCTGGGATTACAGGCTTGAGCCACCGCGCCTGGCCTCAAAGTACTACTTTCTAAAACTAAAATAATTTTTTATTTTTGCATAGTTATGAGAGTTCCTTTTTTATATAGCTGTTAAATAAATGCCAGTGTTAATTATTTTGGAAAAATAGAATGAAATACTTAGACCGTTAAACTCCCCTTTGAGTTTGACCAATTTTATTTATTTAAACATGTAAATTTTGTAAACTTTGCTGCTTTGTTCATATTGCATAGGTTTTGATGGAAAGTTGAAGAGTCATATCTCATTTTTTATTCAAGCCTAAATGTAATTTCAGTTTTGATTTTTTTTTTTAACCCAGATCTCTTAAGAAGTGTATTTTAAAAATCTAAATGAGTCAGTTTTGTAAATGACTGTTAGGCTTTCTGTTTCTAATTTTCTTGGCTTTTTGGAACTAGGATTGTTACTATCTCTGGATACTTTGTCGGTATTTTTTGGATATTTGAAAATAATGTATTTCCTGTTGGGTACAAAGCTCTCTGTCAGTAGATCAAGCTTTTTAATTATGTAATGAATAATTAGTATGTCTTTTGTATCTTTATTTGATTTAGGATTTTCTGACAGATAGGATAATTTTCTAGCATAGTTGATTTCATTTCTCATTTTTAAAAGCACTTTTTGCTTTATCTGTTACATATGTTTGCTTAAAGACTTAGGGCTTTTGGCCAGGTGCAGTGGCTCACTCCTGTAATCCCAGCACTTTGGGAGGGCAAAGTGGGCGGATCACCTGAGGTCAAGAGTTAGAGATCAGCCTGGCCAACATGGTGAAACCTCGTCTCTACTAAAAATACAAAAGTTAGCTGCATGTGGTGGCATGCACCCAGCTATTTAGGAGGCTGAGGTAGGAGAATCACTTGAGCCCAGGAGGCGGAGGATGCAGTGAGCCTGGATCATGCCACTGCACTCCAGACTGGGCAACAAGAGTGAGACTCCATCTCAAAAAAAGAAGAAAAAAAAGACTTACAACTTTTTTTGTGAATTGTAATCTAAGACTTTGCATATTGGGAAATGTCTTCATTTTGTTTTCAGGTCTGAATAAATTATCTTTTGGCTATATTAAAAAATCATTTATCCTTGAATATTTGTTTTTCCTGAAGATACTTCTAAAATGCTGATTACCGTTCAATGTTAGAAACGCGAAGCTGATATCAAACCTAGTTCTTTTTCATAGATAGATACCCATTGGGATGTATGACTCCTAATTTACTCTACCACCCAGCTTGAAAGTTTAGTTTTTCCTCCTTTATTGTTGGGTCTGAAACTTCACAAATCTCACTTTGTAAGTGTAGGCCTTTTTTCATTACTTCTAATTAGTGCGTTTTATTTATTTTATTTTATTTTATTTTATTTTTTTTTTTGAGGCGGAGTCTTCACTCTGTCGCCCATGCTGGAGTGCAGTGGCACCATCTCGGCTCACTGCAAGCTCCGCCTCCCAGGTTTGCGCCATTCTCCTGCCTCAGCCTCCCGAGTAGCTGGGACTACAGGCGCCCGCCACCGCGCCCGGCTAATTTTTTGTATTTTAGTAGAGACGGGGTTTCACCGTGTTCGCCAGGATGGTCTCGATCTCCTGACCTCGTGATCCGCCCGCCTCGGCCTCCCAAAGTGCAGGGATTACAGGCGTGAGCCACCGCGCCCGGCCTATTTTTTTAATTATATTTTAATTTTCTTTCTTTTTTTTCGAGAGAGCGTTTCGCTCTTGTTGCCCAAGCTGGAGTGCAATGGCGCAATCTTGGCTCACTGCAATCTCCGTCTCGCGGGTTCAAGTGATTTCTTCTGCCTCAGCCTCCTGAGTAGGTGGGATTACAGGCGCACGCCACCACACCTAGCTAATTTTTTGTATTTTTAGTAGAAATGGGGTTTTACCATGTTAGCCAGGCTGGTCTCGAACTCTGTACCTCAGGTGATCCAGCTGCCTCGGCCTCCCAAAGTGCTGGGATTACAGGAGTGAGCCACCACGCCTGGCCAACATTTTAATTTTCTAAAGACCCTGGACAATACCCTGAATGCTTAGTGCCTTTTTGTCTGACACTATCCGTTGAAGAGTCATCTGCCACACTCTTTTTTTTCTTCTCTTTTACTTGTTTCTAACTTTTGTCCTTTTGGAACTCCTGTTAGATGTTTTTTGGTTCTATTCTTTTTCTGTCTTGCCTGGTAAATTAGTGAGTTGCGGTAGTTAGATAATAATTAAGTGTACATTGGACTCTGCGGAGAATCCCTTGGCATCTTCTTTCAACTCCCTGATATTTAAAGCTGTGTTAATTTCATCCAGCTATTCCAAGTTTTATTTTGGGTGCTGTGCTTTTAATTTTTCATAGCTTTTTGTGATTTTATGACTGATTTACTAGAAATATTCTTGAGAATTTGGGTTTTTAGTTTTTTTCATGTTAAATATATTTTTTTTCTGGTTTGAGTTTAGTGCATCATATCCATGTTACTGGGGTTCTCAGATGCTTGCTGTTTATAGTTGTCTATTTATATTTGGGAATGCAAGACTAGGTCAACTCTATCAAATAGAATATGTGGTTGAAAATGTTTGCTGTCTTAGCTGTCCAGTGTGGTAGCCACCAGCCACATGTATATTGAACATTTGAAATGTGGCTAGTACAGCTAAGAAACTCAATTTTTGTAGTTTTGTTTTGGTTTTGTTTTGTTTTTGAGGCAGAGTCTCATCCTGTCACCCAGGCTGGAGTGCACTGCTATGATCATGGCTCACTGCAGCCTCAAAAATACTCCTGAGCTCAAGTGATCCTCCTGCCACAGCCTCCCAGGTAGTTGAGCCTACAGGCGCATGCTGCCACTCCTGGCTAATTTTTGCATTTTTTATAGAGACGGAGTTTTGCCGTGTTACCCAGGCTGGTCTTGAGCTCCTGGCTTTAAATGATCATCCTGCCTCAGCCTCCCGAACTGCTGGGATTATAGGTGTGAGCCACCACATCCAGCCAACTTTTTGATTTTTTATGGCGTTGGCTTTCCTTTCTGTACTGCTGTTTTAATCTCATTCTTGAGCTCTGCGACTGAAAATTTACTATTTGCTGAGGTGTTCTGTCTTTGCTGCTTTCTCAGTTTTCAGACCCTACCTGGGTGTAGCTGTGGGTATCTCATGCTTCTGTTACTCCTTTGATTTCCAGGCCTACATATCTCTTTTCTGCTTGTTAGACAGCCGCCACCTAATGTTCTATAGATAATCTTCCTAAATCTTTTTCTAACTTGACTGTTCCCTGTTCTGATTAATGCCTGGAGAGTTGTCCTTGATTCTTTTCTTTTAGGGGCAACTTCCAGAACTCATTGCCCTGTTTTAAAATACTGCAATATCTTGTTTAGAGACCTATTGTCTCATTCCTTACTCGAAGCTGAGTAAAAATTAACTACAAATTTAAACATAATACTTTCATTAACCCTGAAAGCCTGAATTTTAGAGGTCTTAATTATGTTGTATTGATGACAGTTGTCCAAATACGAGTTTTTCTCTCTGCTTCCACATATACTTATCAGATGCGTTTTCTTATGTACATAAGATGCTACTGAAATGAAAAGAACTGTTATGTCCATGCCAGAAAGTTAGCATCTCAGACTAGGTTTTTGGCTTGTGTAAATATAACTTGAAGTTTAAAGAGTTTAAGTTATGGCCGGGCACAGTGTCTCACACCTGTAGTCCCAGCAGTTTGGGGGGCGAGGCAGGCAGATCCACGAGGTCAGGAGTTCAAGACCAGCCAGCCAAACATGGTTGAAACCCCATCTCTCCTAAAAATACAAAAAGTTAATCTGGGTGTGGTGGCTGGCACCTGTAATCCCAGCTACGTGGGAGACTGATGAGGCCCGAGAAGCGCTTGAACCTGGGAGGTGGAGGTTGCAGTGAGCAGAGATCATGCCACTCACTGCACTGCAGCCTGGGCGATAGTGCAAGACTTAGTCTCAAAAAAAAAAAAATTTTTTTTTCGTGAGCCACCATTACCCAAAGTCCCACATTACTCTTTTCTCAGCCACTCTCTGCCTTGTCTGTAATCTAGTCATGTAAAAGCACTTACCCAGTCCTAGACATTTTTTTTTATGCTGTTGTCCCATTGTATGTTTTCATAGCCAAAACTGTCCTCTCTCCACTCCTACCTTACTATTTTTTCCTTTGCCAAACCTCTTACTCCTTCAAGGTCCCACTTTATTTTATGAAGCCTTCATTGGGCCTATCTTTATTACAGCTCTTTTGTAGAGATTTGTAATTATTTACATATGTTGTTTGCCTGCTACACTGTGAGCTCCTAATAGGCAGCGATTTGTGTGTGTGTGTGGGCGGGGGGGTGTGGTGTATATATACGTGCTCAGTAAATGTTAAATGTCTTATATGTCATTTGACATATTCAGAAACAGGTGAGTGGCAGTAACCTTCAGAGAACTGGTGTCCCTCAAAGTTTCTTTTTTAAGTGCGTTTAAGTGTAAAATCGTAAGAATTTACTACTACAGAGTTCCTATAGTGTTTGAATTGAAGTTTGTATTATTTGTGGAGGAAGCAAATAGTCTCTTCAGGCTTTCAGGAAAGTGTGTAAATGATAAGCATGTAAACTTAAAAATCGTGTACATAGTTGATATGCTGATTCCAAACCATTATCAGTCTCTTAAGTAGCACTGCTTGTTAGTGTCTGTTGCATTAGTGTAATCCTATAAAAAGCTGTATGTGATTTGAATACTGAAGTGACATTTTAAATTTTGCAGTTCAGACTCTACTAATTTTATTGTTTCTTTCCCAAATCGTTTCTCAAACCCTCTTAAATTCATATCTGAATAGGAGATTTTTATGGTTTTTCTTTGTAGTAAATTAGGTAGAATAATGGGGATATTTTGGGGTGGTGTTAGTGGTGGTCTGTTTTCCAAATATCCTGTATTTGAATATTAAGTAAGCTTTTTGAAGCTACTTGTACATCCCTAAAACTTCTCAGATGTAGTGCTCTATTTCCTGTAGCCTTAAGAATGGCTAATTGTTTTGAACTGGTGATTGATTATGTTGTGATTTTATTTCTAACGTGACTATAGTGATGTAAAGTGACTTTCATCACTTTGTATCAGGGGAAAAAAAAGAATGCAGCTATTACATGGGCATGCTTTAGCTCTTGAGCTTGTGCATTTTGACAGTAAAACTGTGACTTTTACGGGTAAACCTATTGAAAGCATATAGCTATTACAATCCAGCAGTGGCTCACTTGTAAAGTCTTTTTGGGGTTGAATTCACATCTTGTAGAAAAACCAGGGGCCACATAGCAGATCAGTCTTGGTTTCTCTTCAATCCCATCTTATTTTTGATTTGAAACAATATAAACCACATTGCCTTTTATCTTATTTACTGTTATTTTCACTGAATTATTGTTTTTAATAAACCCATCCCCAGAGATTAAAGAATTAGCTTAAGATATTGGAGTGAATGATGTAGGATCTGAAATTGTTTTTCAGAAACAATGTTTTGAGAATTGATGTCATTTTAAACAAGTTAAATGCTTTTATGTTTCCTGTCTACACTCTGTGTGTGTGTGTGTGTGTGTGTGTGTGTGTGTGTTTTCTGAGATGGATTCTTGCTCTGTTGCCCAGGCTGCAGTGCAGTGGCACGATCTCTGCTCACTGCAACCTTTGCCTTCCGGGTTCAAGTGATTCTCCTGCCTCACGGCCTCCCTAGGAACTGGGATTACAGGCATGCGCCATGATGCCCAACTAATATTTGTATTTTTTTTTTTGAGATGGAATCTCGCTCTGTCACCCAGGCTGGAGTGCAGTGGCGCGATCTCAGCTCACTGCAAGCTCCGCCTCCCAGGTCACGCCTTTTCCTGCCTCAGCCTACAGAGTAGCTGGGACTACAGGCGCCAGCCACCACGCCCGGCTAATTATTTTGTATTTTTAGTAGAGACGGGGTTTCACCATGTTAGCCAGGATGGTCTGGATCTCCTGACCTTGTGATCCGCCCGCCTCGGCCTCCCAAAGTGCTGGGATTACAGGCTTGAGCCACCACATCCAGCCCTTGTATGTGTATTGTAATACTGTTTACTTTTCAAAAATCAGCACATTATTTGTTACTTTTCAATTTTTTTTTCTCTTAGTATTTATTCTTAGGTATATGTGTGGTTTTTTGAAAAGCCATCTTCTGACTTTAAAAAACTTTAATTTTGTGGATGCTGCAGTGGTGTATCATTATGGCTTTTCTGCCTAGACTCAGAATTGATCAGAATCAGGTGGTTAAAATTAGGCTTGTTGGTCAGAGTGGTGCTTTATATTTTGGTTTGTTAGCCCTGTTTCTTCCTTATGACATTAGATACTACCCGCTCTTTCTATTTTAATTTTTCTTTTTTTTTTTTTTTTTTTTTTGAGACAGAGTCTTGCTCTGTCGCCTAGGCTGGAGTGCAGTGATGTGGTCTTGGCTCACTGCACCCTCCACCTTCTGGGTTCACGCCATTCTCCTGCCTCAGCCTCCCAAGTAGCAGGGACTACAGGTGCCCGCCACCACACCTGGCTAATTTTTTATATTGTTAGTAGAGATGGGGTTTCACGGTGTTAGCCAGGATTCTCGATCTCCTGACCTTGTGATCCGCCCACCTCGGCCTCCCAGAGTGCTGGGATTATAGGTGTGAGCCACTGCGCCCAGCCTCTATTGTAATTCTTTCAATATCATTAATGTTGCTATCAATGGAGGGATTCAAAGAAGCGTATAGAGAGCTTGTGTTTTGTGTAGTTTTACTTCAGAAGACCCTTATTGGTTGGCCTTTGGGTTTTTAATGTAAATGTGAAAGCATCATGTTAAGGAGTTACACCAAATAAAATTTGAAACTGAAAATGTTGAATCATATAGTCAGAACTCTTTGAATATTGACTGGATTCTAATGTGTTTGAGGAAGTTCCTTTTTGGGTTTGGATATTACGTATCATTTAGGGTTGTATGCTGCTAGAGAGTATTGTTAACTCGATAACAAGAATTGAAGTGAGAAAAAAGGTTTTAGAACAATCTTGTGGTCTGTATGTTGTCATTTTTATTTTGGTTTTTAGTGTTTTGACAATGAGCAAATCTTAAAACCACTTGGCTGCTTTTTTTTTGTTTTGTTTTGTTTTTTTTGGTCTTCCTTGGGTAAAGACACAAGGTTGAATTTGATAATCTCCAAGGTCCTTTTCAGAATAAATGATTTGAGACCTGTACAGGAGAGCCTTTTGATTTTTGTACTTTAATTTCTGCTTTCAAATATTCGTTCTGTGTCCTGCCAGCCCATGGTATCTTTCTCTGCCAGAGGTAGTGTTTATGGCTTCATTTGTTTGTGTGGAGATGAATGGAATATTTTCCCCAGCGTTCATTTAATATTTTCATCAGTATTTAGAGAAGGATAGAACAGGAAAATAGTTATCTCTGAATTTATTAGGTTTAAATTGAGAAATAAGGTTGAAAATTTTCACAACTATTATAAACAGAAATCTTTTATAGTTTTTGGTGTATATACTGTATGTACTATTTGTCTACAAGTAATTTTTGTTTATGTAAAAAGTAATTTACTTTGTGACCATGTTAATACAGCTTTCAATTTAGTAAATCTTAAGTTGCCCGCCAGATACAGTATTCATTTTCTGCTTAATTCAGGAAATACTCATTTTAACTCTTGAAATAGTAGATACTAAGCATTTTAAACTTAATCCACTGGGCAAATACAATTTTTATTTCTGGTGGGTTTAATTTTTTTTAATTTAAAATGAATTTCATATTTCAGAAATTCTTGTGTATTTGTATTTGAATGTATGACTTTTTCTTTTTTCCTTAAGACACTTATGGTGTTGAGGAACAAAGGCATTATACGATTTTATAGTGCTATATAAGATTGAGGGAAGAGTTATTGTTTTAAGTTAAAGTTTTAAGGTTAAGGTATATAAGGTAGACTATAAATGTTAATACAGTCAGCCTTCTGTATCCATGGATTCCACATCTGTGGTTTCCCCAACCACAGATAGAAAATATTTGGGGAATAAAAGGGTGGTTGTGTCTTTACTGAACATGTACAGACTTCTTTCTTATTCCCTAAGGAATAGGGTATAAGAACTGTTTACATTGTAATAGATATCATAAGTATTCTAGAGATTTCTTTTTTTCTTTTGAGGCAGAGTCTTGCTCTGTTAACCATGCTGGAGTGCAGTGGCGCTATTTTGGCTCACTGCAGCCTCCACCTCCCAGGTTCAGGCAATTCTCCTGCCTCTGTCTCCCAAGTTGCTGGGACTACAGGCGCACATCATCACGCCTGGCTAATTTTCGTAATTTTTGTAAGAGATGGAGTTTCGCCATGTTGGCCAGGTTGGTCTCGAATTCCTGACCTTAAGTGATCAGCCCACCTCTGCCTCCCACAGTGCTGGGATTTGTAGGCATAAACCACTGCACCCAGCCTCAGAGGTGATTTTAAGTACACAGGATGTGCATAGGTTATATGCAGATACTACACTATTTCATATAAGGAAATTGAGCATCTGGAATTTGGTATCAGTGGGAACATCTTAGAACCAGTCTCCTGTGGATACTGAGACACGACTGTAAATGTGATTTATTTTTTGTGAAAATGGATTTTTTCAAAATGCAGATATCTAGAATCAGTAAATATGTGTAAAGTTGTTTGCTTCTGTTGCTGTGGAATGGAAGGAACTACTGAGGTTTAATAAAACTTAGGAGTTGTACTAACTTAAGTTCATTTTTGTATTTTGGTTTCCTTTACTTTGCTTAGCTCATTATTCTCCCTTATCCTCAATATCCACAAATAGCTCATGAATTTGTTCGCTTTTTATAGCTTAGGCCATGATTGTCTCTTGCCCTGAGTTAAAAGTCATACTACCCCACCATTCCCTCCCAGTTCTTTCTCTACATTGCAGTCAGAATCATCTTTTAAGAAAAGCACATTTGCTCGCTCTTTCTGTAAAAATCTTTTGTTGTCTTCCCATTGCCCTTAAAGCACAGACATCGCAGTGGTCAACTCCTATGTCTTTCTACTTTTCCACCCCCCCCCTTTTGCTCTTTTGTTTAAGATGTTCTTTGAAGACGGTAAGAGTTCTGACTTATCTTAGGTACCTCACACATGCTTTTTCTTTCTCGCTCTGTCAACTCCTTTTGCCTAGTTAATTCCTTATTTTTCAGGCCTCAACTTAAAAGTTACTTCCTCTATCCTCTCAACCCCAGTCTAAGTTACTTAGCACATCTGTTGTCACATATAATAGTTTATGATGATAGTATTTTAGTGTCTGAAGTGGAATTGTGTGTTTTCCCCTCCCAAACCTGCTTTTCTCAGGTCTTCTGCATTTTGTTAAATAGAAACTACAGTTTCCCAATTGCCAGGCCAATAATCTTGAGCCTCCTTAACCGGTCTTTCTACTTTCCAACCTTCTACTCTTCAGTACCTTTATGTAGGAATGAGCTCAAGTTACTCTTCTGCTCAAAACCCTCTCAGATGTCCTTGCAAGTGGCTCATGAGACCCTACACCTTGTTACTCCTGCCTAGCCCTTTTACCTCTCCAGCCTCATGTCTCTGAGTTATGCTCTTCACTTAGGTTTACTCATTCACATGAACATTGTAGTTCTTTGAGCATTCCAGGCACATTCCTGCCTTATGTTAGAGAATATATTATTCAGTGATACTTGTTTAAAGCGCAGTAAGGAAGATTTTCTTTTTTCGGGACGATTGCAGTAGATATAAGAACTGCAACCAGGTCTTGGAGTTGGTGGGAGTGTTGGGCTCAACTCTGAATGCATCATGAGCAAGTGGGAATTCATAGCCAAGGAGTAGTGTAGGAGTCAGTGGATGGAAAATTACTAAGAGGAAACATACAGTGGTAAGGGGGGATTTGGCTAAACCAACTGCTGTGGTTTGAGTGTGTTCCTTAAATTTTTATTTGTTGGAAACTTAATTCCCAGATTCATATGTTGATAGTTTTTGGAGGTTGAGCCTTTGGGAAGTAAGATTAGATAAGTCACCAGGATAGGGCCCCCATGATGGCATTGGTGGCTTTGTAAGAAGAGGAAAAGAGACCTCAGTTGGTGTGCATTGGGCCTCTCGTCATGTGATGACTGACACCGTGCTATACGACTTTCCAGCTTCCAGAACCATGAACTAAATGAACTTCTTTAAATTACACAATCTGGTATTCAGTTATAGCGACAGAAAACTAAGACACCAGCCAAGCAGGATTCCTGCTGAATATTTGCCAGGGTGATTAGACATCACCTGGGAGATGGTGGAGGATGAGAACACTGATCAGATATTGAGTATATCACTTTGAGATACTGATTTCCTTTCCTTCGGATATATATCAAGTTGTAGGTGTGCTGGATCATACGGTAGTTCTATTATTAGTTTTTAAAGAAGCCTTTATGCTGATTTCCATTACTCCCACCAATAGCGTACAAAGGTTCCCTCTTCTGCACCCTCACCAACACTTATCTCTTGTTTTTTCCATGATAGCCATCCTAAGAGGTGTGAGCTAATAGATCATTGCAGTTTTATTTGCATTTCTCTGATGATTAGTGATGCTAAGCACTTTTTAATATACTTATCAACCATTTGTATGTTTTAAAAATGGTAAATTGAATGTCTTTGCCCATTAAAATTTTTTTTTTTTTTTTACCATCAAGCTGATGAATTCCTTACAGATTTTGGATACTTAACCCCTTATCAGATACATGGTTTGCAAATATTTTCTACTGTTTCATAGGTTGTCTTTTCGTTTTGTTGATTTTTTTTCTTTTTTGGCGAAATAAGCTTTTTAGTGTGATATAGTCACACGTATTTTTGCTTTTGTTGCCTGTACCTTTGGTGTAATATTAAAAAAGTTATTGCCAAGACCAAAGTCAAAGAGCTGTTTCGTCCCCTATGTTTTCTTGTGGGAGTTCTACAGTCTCGGACCTTATGTTTTCAGTTGTTGTTCATTTTGAGTTACTGATTGTATATGGTGTATGACAAGGATCCAATTTCATTCTTCTGCATGCGGATATCCAGTTTTCCCAGCAGCATTTTTTGAAGAGACTTTCCATTTCCATTTCTCATTGTGTGTTGTTGTCAAAGATTAGTTGACCATGGAAGCATGGGTTTATTTTGGCATTCTGTTCTGTTGCATTGTTGTGTGTTTTTGTTTTTATGCCAGAACCATACTTCTTTTTATTATTACCATAGCTTTGTAAGACAGTTTTAAATCAAAAATTGATACCTCCAGCTTTGTTCTTTCTCAAAATGCTTAGCTATTTGTGGTCTTTTTATGTTCCATACAAACTTTTGAATTTTTTGTGTGTGTGTGTTAAAAATTTCATTGGAATTTTGATAGGTTTAAGTCACAATTATTTAAGTTGAACAGCCCTTTTCTAATAACTGGTAATGTAGGTGTTTATATCCTGACTCGGGTTCCTGTACCAGATTTTTAAAGATAAATTTGAGTGCCTTGTAATATTGACTAATAAACTGTTAGGCATAATTTAATGCATTGTCAGTGCCAATAAAAATCACCTGTTGAAGCAATGTAATAATATTATAAAACTGTCAATATTACACAGTATCATTAGCTATATAAAGGATATGAGATTTTCTTTTGTATAAACGTCAAAATTGAAAAATAAAGGAATAGCTGTAGGCTGAGTGTGGTGGCTTACACCTGTAATCCTAGCATATGGGGAGGCCAAGGTGGGAGAATCACCTGAAGTCAGGTGTTCAAGACCCACCTGAATATAGTGAGACCTTGTCTCTACAAAAAATTTTTAAAATTAGCTGGGCGTGGTGGTGTGCCCCTATGGTCTTAGCTATTTGAGAGGCTGAGGCAGGAGGATTGCTTGAGCCTAGGAGGTTGAGGCTGCAGTGAGCCATCATTGTGCCACTGCACTCCAGCCGGGGAGACAGAATGAGACCTTGTGTCTTTAGAAAAAGGAATGGCTTTATTAAAATGGTCCTGGAATGTGGAAAAATGTCTTTGGATAGATTTTGATAGATGTTAAGAAAATACTCTTAGGGGTCGGGCTCAGTGCCTCACGCCTGTAATCCCAGCACTTTGGGAGGCCAAGGTGGGCAGATCACGAGGTCAGGAGATCGAGACTATCCTGGCTAACACGGTGAAACCCCATCTCTACTAAAAATACAAAAAATTAGCCAGACGTGGTGGCGGGCGCCTGTAGTCCCAGCGACTAAAGAGGCTGAGGCAAGAGAATTGCTTGAACCCAGGTGGCAGAAGTTGCAGTGAGCCAAGATCGTGCCACTGCATTCCAGCCTGGGTGACATAGCAAGACTCCGTCTCAAAAAGAAAGAGAATAGTCTGATGGTCATTTGAAACACTTTGAGAAATTCCTTCTGTGTCATCTTTTGGCCTAGCTCTTTCCTTATGAAATATCTACAAGAAAACTCAATTTTTAGAGAGAAAACTTTGTGAAATTATTTTGCTCCTTTTTTTTTCTGTTGCCACTTTGTTCACTAATGTTTAAATTTTAAAGATTTTATTGATGAGAGTGATTTACACTCAGACCCTAAGCAGTTAGGGAGCTCAGCCTGCAGTGTTTGAGGGGAAAGCTTATATAGGGTAAATGCAGAAGCAGAACAAAGAAATTATTTGATTTCTTAATGTTTGAGCAGTTGCCTTACTTCGACTGTCCAAGTGGGAAGTTCAAGACACTGTAAGTAATACCTGTTTGGCCACCTGTGATTGGCTGAGTGTGTTTCATTTTCATTAGGAAGCTGGGTTTATTTCATTTTAATTTTAATTATTTTGAGTTATGTGTAGCAGTCTATTTGTATAAATATAAATTGTAAAAAACAAGTGAGCCACCTGTGTGTGTTCCAGAATTTTCTATTTTTTACTTTGTTCCTCATTGCCTTCATTGTATCAGAGACTAACATCGTGGGTATTAATGAAGGCAACTAAAATAATAGTGAGTTTGCTTTACAATGAATCAATAAAGTCTGGTGCACTCAAGTAATTCCAGGAATCCAAAGGTGGTGCTGTCCTGTAATAAAGATACATTGCAAAGAGTAGAATATAATTTTTGTGCACTGTAGGTTTTTTACTTGATAACATTGGCAGGCCCTTAGAAGTCAAGTATTGCTTTAGGTGTTATTGGAATGTTGGAAAATATCAGAAAATCCTGGAATGACGAATATGTGTAGTTCATTTGGTGCAAATCAACCCAGCTCAATTTGTTAATATAAGGAATAGAATGTGTAAAATAAAGCTTTGGAGGTGGGTATAATATTTTCCATCAGATACTAATGTAGTACATATATATGTCAAGCAGCCTAGTGTGTCAAGTACTGTGGGTATGGTAGACAACAGATGAGTTAAATCTCTGCTCTCGAGAAACCTGATGTATGTGTGTTTAAGTCTGATGTTCTTTTGGGTGCAATAGCATATGAGTTGGTGATAGTGCTGTCTTGTAGAAAAATAAAGCTAGGTAAAGGAAGTAGTAAGATATGCTTGGAAAGTAGGAGTTGCTTTTCTATGTAAAATGAGGAAGCTAAGCCTATGGATATGGAAGTGAGGGAAGTGTGTTCTAGGCAGAGAACAGTAAATGTCCAGGCCTTATGGTGAGAGTGTTTGTTTAAACAAGATTGCTGCCAGTGTCTTTCTGGTGGGAAAGTATTAGATGAGTTCAGGGAAGGGGTAACAAGAGTTGACCTAAGAAGAAAATGGAGGCAGAATTAATACAGAGATTTCCTTTGGACCAAGGTTGAGGACTGCAGCCCCCAAAACACTGGGAGGTGCTCTATTGGCATTTGTGACAAGCAGGTTTGTAAAGACAAGGAAACAAGGAGTGGGCTGATACAAGGATGTTTGATGGTAGTTCCCATTGGTTTACAGAAATAACATTGATTATTATTATATATCGTTAATGATAAGGGATAAGTTAAGGTGTCCAGCGTATCAGTGTTAGGTTAATTTATGGCTCCTTGGTGTCAGTCTAGAACCCCCATTGCAAGAAACTTCAAGAGGTGATTACTTAGCTTGAGCAGGGAGAGAGACGTGACTTCGTGTCAAATATCATTGCCTCTCCGGGCCTGATGAAAGGGTTCACATTCCTCAGATAGATGTTTCTTTTCTTTCTCACAAGGGCTAGATCATGTAAGGTCTTGCAGGCTTTTGGAAAGGATTTTGGTTTTTCTTCTGAATAGAATGACTTGGATTAGGGTAATGACAATAGATGTGATTCTGGATATATTTTGAAAGAATCAACTGATTGATGAACTGGAAGTTAAGAAGGAAGAATAAGGCTGGGAGTTATGTCTCATGCTTGCAATCCCAGCACTTTGGGAGGCTGATGTGGGAGGACTGCTTGAGCCCAGGAGTTCGAGACCAGGCTGGGCAACATAGTGAGACTCTGTCTCTATGAAAAATAAAATAAAAAATTTAAAAATCAGCCAGGCATGGTGGTATGCAGCTGTAGTACCAGCTGCTAGGGGATGGGAGGCACCTGAGGGGCAATCACAGACAGCTTGAGACTAGGAGGTCTAACGAGCTGTCCTGATGCCACTGTACTCCAGCCTGGGCAACAGAGCGAGATCCTGTTGGGAGTGGGAGTGTGTGTTGGGGGAAAGATTTTAAGCCGAAGCAGGCATTAGCTGGAATTGTTTATTGGGATGAGGAAGACTATAGACAAAATGTTTGTGGTGTGAGGAGAATCGGGAGTTTTGGGGTTTTTTTTGTTGTCTTATGCCTGAGATTCTGGTTTAGACACCAAACAGATGTTGAGTAGGCAAATAAGTAGGTAGAGTCTAGAGTTGAAGGCACGAATTTGGGCTGAGGTTATCTGCATGTAAATGGAATTTAAAACCGTGAAACTAGTATATTCCACCCAGACTCTTAAATTGAGTGAAGACCAGGAGCCTGCAGACTCTGTAAAGGACACATGTAAATATTTTTGGCTTTGCTGCTATAGAGCCTTTTGCAAACGCAGTAGTATTCAAGTTTGCCTATATAGTGTAAAAGCAGCCACAGGCAAGATGGAAGTGAAGGGGTGTTGCCAGCTTTGACCAGTAGGCAGATTTTCCTAATTTGTACACTTCTGCTGTAGACAGAGGAAGTTATTAAGGCTTTGGGGTGATCCCTGTGTTACTATGATGTTGAGGAGTCGAGGATATGAGGAGAGACTAGCAAATTTGAGACAGAGGAGTGGCATGTGAGGTAGAAAGAGAACCTAGAGTCTACTGAATGCCAGATGAAGAGGATGTCTCAAGAATATGTGAGTGTATACTGTGTCTAGGTCTACCAGTAGATCAGATAATGTAATAACTGAGAATCTGCAACCTAGAGGGCATTGACATTGATGGAGAGCAGTATCAGTGGATTTGGGGATATTTAAAAATATTTTAGCTTATGTTCTATCTTTTAACATGAAATATTGATGTCCAAGTTACACGAACATACAAGGTGATGATCTGCTACAGCTCTCCAGAACTGGGTACTCGCCACTCAATTACACATAAAGAAAGTACTACCACCCTTTCTCCGTCGTTTTATTCTCTAACCCTTCTTTTCCCAGAATTGTCCTGATTATTTTGTTTGTCATTCCCATTAATTTGACTATCTTGTTTCTATTTTGGATTTATCCAAAATGCAGTTTTACAGATTTTCCTTTGACAAGAATTTAACCCAAAATGAAAAGTTCACTTTTAAATGTTTTGTTTTTTAAAGATGTCATAAACAATTTACATTAGAGCATGTGTATATTTAATGGAATTTGACCCTGTGGGGAAAAAATAAGGATTATGGAGCTCTGAAGTTTTTTCGCTAGGTGGGATAATGGGTGAAATGATATAGGGTCTTTGAAACCAGGGGGTCTTTAACCCCTGGGCCACAGACTGGCACCTTTCTGTGGCCTGTTAGCAACCAGGCTTCACAGCAGGAGTTGAGCAAGCATTGCATCTGGAGCTCCGCCTCCTGTCAGATCAACCACAGCATTAGATTCTCATAGGAGCATGAGAACCTTATTGTGAACTGTGCATGTGAGGAATCTAGGTTGTATACTCCTTATGAGAATCTAATACCTTATCTGAGGTGGAATTGTTTTACCCCAAAACCATCAACACCTTCCCAACCACCCTCTACCCCCATTGAATTGGAATAGTTGGGATGAGAAGCAGGTAGGGTGCGGAGACCAGGAGGTGATTATGATCTGTGATATGCTACAGACAGCTGAGATTAGTTCTGTTTTCTAATAGAATTTCTTTTTGAGATGGAGTCGCGCTGTGTCACCCAGGCTGGAGTGCAGTGGCGCCATCTTGGTTCACTGCAACCTTTGCCTCCTGGGTTCAAATGATTCTCTTGCCTCAGCTTCTTGAGTAGTTGGGATTGCAGGTGTGCGCAACCACGTCTGGCTAATTTTTGTATTTTTAGTAGAATCGGAGTTTCGCCCTGTTAGCCAGGCTGGTCTCAAACCCTGACCTCAAGTAATCCGCCTACTTCAGCCTCCCAAAGTGCAGAGATTACAGGCATCAGCCACCAGGCCCAGCCAGTTTTCTAATAGATTTTCCATGTGTTTTTTCCAGTTTCTTAAGAGCAGTGACAATATTTGAAGATTTGTTGCAAATACAATGATTGATCTGATCATTTTACAAGCATGATTTTTGGTCTGATACAGTGATCTAATATTTTACAACATGATTTTTGGTCTGATATGTGTTGTCTTTGCACGTAGTAGATGCTGAATGATATGGTGATTTAGTGAGTATTATTGTTTCTGAATTTGAATATATTTTCAGAACATTTTTATGAGATAATAAAGGTAGTAAACATTAGCTCATTCTGTGCTTATTTGAAGAGGTTAAACTAATTACATTGTGGCTGTCCTGTAACCAAATATCAGATGTTGTATAAATTGTAGTGCATTACTGACAGTGACAGAATGAAAATAATAAAGTTAGTATTAGGGCAAAAACTCTAACCTGTGGTTGTCTTCCCACTTAGTGGCTTTGGGCTTTTTTTTTTTTTTTTAAATGCTGTTTTCAGACTGGAAAAATGTATTTTTTACTACGTTCTGCAAAGATTTTCTTGAAGAATAAATGAAATGGTGAAATCTGTGACAATTATTAGTGTGTAATAAAATCAAAAATTTTATTTTCTTTTGTGTTTTATGTTTGAGTAAAATTCTTTGGAGTTAGGTACAGAGAACTATATTACTCTTTCAGCATGACTATTTTACTCATTTTTATTTTATTTTATTTTTAGTAGAGGTGGTGTTTCACCATGTTGGCCAGGGTGGTCTCGAACTCCTGACCTAAAGTGAACTGCCTGCCTCGGCCTCCCAAAGTGCTGGGATTACAGGTGTGAGTCACCGCATCTGACCGAGCATTTTAGCATTACTCTTTTCAAGTAGTTTGATTCTTTTCCTTCTAGTTGGGAAGTTTAGTAATACCCAGTGTTCCTGTCTTTTCTTAATTTTCACTTAATGGCCCACCTTAGTGATTATGTTCTAGGAGGTAGAACAAGTGAGATTTTGGAGGAAAAACAAAAGAGCTAACCGTTTTCTATTTTAGGAAATATGTATTACAATTCTTAAAACGCTGTGTTTCGTAACAGTAATCAATTAAGTTTGGGAATTTTTATAGTATATTTTGACATATGGTATTTTTAGTCTTTTTAGTTCTTCAACATGTTTTAGATTTATGGCAATTTAATGATAGCAACACAAGAGATTTAGTATGCAGTATTTTATTTTATTTTATTTTGAGATGGAGTTTCGCTCTGTCACCCAGGCTGGAGTGCAGTGGCACAATCTTGGCTCACTGCAGCCTCTGCTTCCTGGGTTCAAGCAATTCTCCTGCCTCAGCCTCCTGAGTAGCTGGGACTACAGGTGCATGCTGCCTACACCCAGCAAATTTTTTTTTTTTTTTTGTATTTTTAGTAGAGACTGGGTTTCACCATGTTGGCCAGGATGGTCTTAATCTCCTGACCTTGTGATCCACTGCCTTGGCCTCCCAAAGTGCTGGGATTACAGGCGTGAACCACTGGGCCTGGCCTAGTAGGCAGTATTTTTAATGAGAATTATAGTAAAATACTCTTTGAATAGAGGTTTGTTTTCTGAAACGCCATCCAATCTGAAAGTAGAAGAAAAAGACTGGGTGTGGTGGCTCACACCTGTAATTCCAGCACTTCAGGAAACTGAGGTGGGCAGATCCATTGAGCTCAGTTTGAGACCAGCCTGGGCAACTTCATCTCTACTGAAAAATACAAAAATAAGCCAGGCATGGTGGTGTACACCGGTAGTCCCAGCAACTCAGGAGGCTGAGGTGGGAGGAAGGCTTGAGCCTAGGAGGTGGAGGTTGCAGTGAGCCAAGATTGTGCCGCTGCACGATAGAGCCAGACCTTGTTTCAAAAAAAAAAAAAAAAAAAAAAAAACCCTAGTAACAAGAACAATGGGAAGGGAAAATGTCCTGTGGGGAGATAATATTGTTGTAACTAGAAGGCGAAAATGAGTTTTTTGGATTTTTTTTTTTTTTTTTTTTTTGAGACGGAGTCTCGCTCTGTCGCCCAGGCTGGAGTGCAGTGGCGCAATCTCGGCTCACTGCAAGCTCCGCCTCCCGGGTTCACGCCATTCTCCTGCCTCAGCCTCCCGAGTAGCTGGGACTACAGGCGCCCGCCCCTGCGCCCGGCTAATTTTTTCTATTTTTAGTAGAGACGGGGTTTCACCATGGTCTCGATCTCCTGACCTTGTGATCCGCCCACCTCGGCCTCCCAAAGTGCTGGGATTACAGGCGTGAGCCACCACGCCCGGCTGGATTAATTTTTGATGCTGACTGAAGTCGTAGAGATGGAAGAAGAGAAGACAGAGAAAAGGCCATGGTGGTTAGAGGAGGAGTGGGAGTGATGAAACACATTAGTGGAGATTAAGGAATGTTAGTGGCGATACTGAGGAGCAGTGACAAAAGAATATCCACTAACAATGTCTTTGTCATTAGGGACAAGGAGAACAAAACCACACTATTCATGCTTATTAATAGGCAGGAGAGTAGACATAAAAGGGTTATACTTGGGTTTAAACCTCACCTATTTACATTTAGCTAGTTTTTTAGGGGAAAAAAATCCATTTTGAGATAGTTGTAGATTTACCTGCAATTACAAAATAATCAGAGAAATTCAATATATACCCTTCATCCAGTTTGCCACAGTGGTAACACCTTGCATAGCTATAGTATGGCAGCCTCAAAATTGATAGTGATAATCCCCATTGACCCTATTGAGATTTTACTAGATTTGCATGCACTGTGTGTCCGTGTTTGTATTTTGTTCCATGCAGGGTTGAGTTTGTTGTTGTTGCTTGAATAGGTTAAGGCGACTACTGCCACAGTCAAGATACAGAGCAGTTCCATCACAGGAATTCTTTGTGCTACTCTTTTAAAGGCACAGCCGAACCTCCCATAACCCCTAGTAACTATTAATCTGTTCTGTCTCTAGTTTTGTCATTTCAGGAATGTGTTATGTATAAATGGTATAGTATTACCCTTTTGAAATGTGCTTTTTTCACTCAGCAAAATTCCGTTGAAAACCATCCAAGTTGTTACATGTTCCTGTTTTACTGCTGGTTTGAATATACCACAGTTTGTTTAACCATACGCCATTGAAGGAAATGTGGATCATTTTCAGATTAAGGCTGTTAGCAGTACAGCTCTTACAACATTCATGTACAGATTCTTGTGTCAGCCTAACTTTTTGTATCTCTGTGATAAATTCCCAAGAGTGCAATTGCAAAATTCATATGACAGGTTAGCTGCTTAACATTTTTTACTTTTGTTCTAAAGAGATAGGGTCTTGCTCTGTCACCCAGGCTGGAGGGCAGTGGCTCAATCATAACTCACTGCAGCCTGAAACTCCTGGGCTCAAGCAATCCTCCTGCCTCAGCCTCTGAAGTAGCTGGGACTACAAGTGTACACCACCCCACCCAGCTCTGCTTAATGTTCTAGTGACAGTTATAAGCAGAATAATCTTCGCTTATTGTCATCAATTATCAAATAGTATTATTATAAATTGTTACTGTTTTTATCTGTTGTCCTCTCATTAAATTATTCTGTAGGTTGTTACGCTAATACCTGAATTTTTAAAAGGAATTTGCTAGATGCTAATTTTTAAATGCACCAAATTAGCTTTTCATTTTGCTCATAAAATAATACAAGCAACTCTTTCTGTACAACCTGCACTTTAATTTTGGTCAGTACAGATTATAACAAATACACTTCTTGTTTGTATTTAAGGTAATTCATTTTGAGCCTATCGAACTCTTGGGCTAGTATGTTTGCACAGGTAATTTTGCTGCCACTCTGTATTTTCGAAATGTTTAAAAATACTAAAGAGTGTGCAGAAAGCAGTGGCACAATCTAGAATCTGACATTTATACTTACAGTACTGCCATTGTGTTGAAAAAAATTAGAGTAAAATACAGTACCGAAGGTACTTACTTTGCCTTAGACGATACAGGAGATCTGAAGAGGTTGTAGTATATGTTGTAGCTATTGCAGATCTGTGGTTCCTAAACCTGGCTGTCAGAATCACCTGAGAGGTTAAAGATATCTGAAAATCTGCTGATTATTAAAAGTGGTGGTATGGAACTAGGAATCTTAAAAAGCACTTCAGTTTTGTTCGATGCCTGATAAAGCTTGGAAAGTCAGACAAAGCTCCAGGGAAGAATAATTTCTGTCTTACTCTTTTGGTGTCTTATACCTGCTTTGCTATATAGTAAATGTTCAGTAAATTAAATGTTTGTTAAATGATTATTGTGTGTGCACGTTTGTATGTGCATATGCTGGGAGTAGGGTGGGGCAAGTGTTGACTGTTTTTATTAAAAAATAGAAAAAGTGTAAAGAATGTATTTACTGTATAATGTCAGTCCTTGGACACAAAACAAATAAAGTTGTCAAAATAAGCACATGGTAATCAGTGGCTGTTGATCTCAGACAGTAAGCAGGTGAGTTTAGCTGGATTTGGTGTACACTGCCAGTCCTCAAAGTACAGCTACTCCATTTGCAAATGTATGTTGATTTTTCTTATGATTGTCTGTATTCTGTAGTTTCCTCTTCCCCAGTGTATTTGAGAATGTCTTCCTATTGCTTTTACTCATGAATGACATCTCAGATTGAAAAATAATTTTCTGGGTCACATCCGATTTTTTTCTCTTAGCATAAGACATTACTCCATTGTCTTCTGGCATTTAGTGTTGCTGTGGAAAAGTCCAACATCATCCCATTTTTGTTTTGTAAGTGACATGCTTCTGCTGGGTAGCTTTTAGAATTTTTTTTAATGGGTAAAATTCAGCAGCTCCACCAGGATATGAGGACATGTGTCAGTTTTTTTTTGGTTCTTTGTTTTTGCTGGTATGTGGTGAGTCTTTTTCAGTCTGCAGATTCAGATCTTCTTTTATTTCAGGGAAGTTTTGTTTTATTATCCCCTTGAATGTCCTCCCTGTTTGTTTTTCCAGGACCTTCAGTTTTGCATATATTGATTTCATCTTTCATATTGGACATCTTATCTCTAAGTACTTTACATTTTTTTCCGATGTGCTTTATGGTATTTCTGTGTTCTGTTTCCTTGTGATTGACATTGCTTTCAGCCATGTTACTCTTTTGCTACTTCTAATGTGGTTTTAATTTTTTAAATACTTTCATCTTTTTCCTTAAATTCCTCTAAATTCCAGCTCCTTTTTTTTTCCCCCTGTGTGGGGGGGCTTTGTTTGCCTAAAGTTTTTGGTTTCCTGAAATTTCTTTTGAAGTATTTTCTTTGTGTTGTATACCCCCACTTCCATGTCTGTACAGGCTTTGTGCGTGTGTGTTTTGAGTGGATCGTGTGTGGATAGTATGATTACTCTCTGATTCTGCTTTTTACTCTTTTGGACACTATTTTAATTGTGCCCTTAAAATTTGGTGTTTGTAATCTGAGACCAGGTTAAGGAAAGAGGTACGAAAGGCATATATTTGGAAGAGAGCGATAAAGTGAGGAGGTTACATATTTACTCTGAAGGTTTACAGTATTTGATGAAGTCTTTTTTCAGAGATTACACCTGGGGATCCAGGCAAAGATGTAGGGTGGCGGCAGGGCTCCCTTCTGAGAATTCTCTACATCATTGGGCCAAAAAAAGGCAGTTTATTGGTACAGATGACCCTTCTCTCCCACCTCTTCTGCCTGCCATAAGTTTTCAGAGTATGTAGTCTTGACAAGAATTGGAATTTGTACCTTCCTGCATTTCAGTATGGGCTTTTCTTCTTTTTCTTTCTTTCTTTAAATGGAAATGAGGTCTCGCTTTATTGCCCAAGCTGGAGTGAGTGCAGTGCACCATCATGGCTCACTGCAGCCTTGACCTTCTCCTTCTCGGCTTAAGTGATCCTCCCACTCCAGCCTCCCAAGTAGCTGGGACTAAAGGCAGGTACCACCACACCATTGTAGAGATGGGGGGTGGTCTCACTATGTTGCCCAAGCTGGTCTCGAACTCCTGGGCTCAAGTGATTCGCCAACCCTAGCCTCCCAAAGCTCTGGGATTACAGGCCCGAGCCACCTCGCTCGGCCTCAGTGTGGATTTAATTTGTCTCTTGAAACGATTTGTCAGAGACGGTTTGTTGAGTTACGACTTCCCTTGTTAGATTTGATTACATTTTCTTTTTAGTCCCTTTAGTTTTGATAGGTGTTATAGAGGGCAAATACAGAAACACGTTCTCAAACTGTCATCTTTTTGAAAGTTTACTTTTAATGTAATTTTCAGTGTCAATTTGATGTCTGATTCTTCTGAGTTGTTTGCAAAAATACATTATTCCAGTTGCTGAGTTAATGGCTTTTTAAGTCAGTTGGAAATAGGTCTTTTAAGATAACTTTCATATGATTATTTCAATATTAGATACTGCTAAGTTCTTTTTTTTTTTTTTTTTTTTTTTTGTGAGATAGAGTCTCGCACTGTCACCCGGGCTGGAGTGCAGTGGCGTCATCTTGGCTCGCTGCAACCTCCGCCTCCCAGGTTCAAGCGATTCTCCTGTCTCAGCCTCCTGAGTAGCTAGGATTACAGGCACCTGCCACCACGCAAGGCTAATTTTTACAGAGACGGGGTTTCACTATGTTAGTCAGGCTGGTCTTGAACTCCTGACCTCTTGATCCGCCCACCTCGACCTCCCAAAGTGCTGGGATTACAGGCATGAGCCACTGTGCCCGGCCTAAGTTCTTTTTATATGAGTTGGGAATTCCAACACTCAGATAAATAGTAATTAGAGAACACATATGTCACAGTGATTACATTCAGTATATGCATTGTACATGTGGAGTATAATGTTGCTGTTAAAAACAATGGTGTAGAGGCACATTTATTGATGAATGAAGAAGTTCCTGGATACTAAATAGAAAAATCCCCGCACAAAGTAGCATGATTCTATTTTTGGTTACAATATGTACATACAGAAAAACTATAAGGAAACTTACTTTTCTAAGTGTTTTTCTGTAGCCTCTGGATACTAATAACTGTTCTTTATAGAAAATCAGATAAAATAATACTACAGTTTTAAAAAACAATGGTAAAACTAGACTTACGAGAATTTCATTCTTGTTCCTGGTGGTAAATGATTATTGTGCAAAAACTTTTTCATATTGAGGAAACCTTCATCTATTCCTACAATTAGTTGTTAATGCTTTGTTGGAAATCTGTTTGAATTTTATCAACTGCGCTCGTTTGATAGCGTATCTTAAAGACATTAACATTTAAGAATTATATTTTTGCCAGTCTGATTATTCAGACATTTTGTATTCCTGTGCTAAGGGGTGTATATAGTTGTGAATTCTCTTATTCTGTTTGTCAGCATTTTGCAGTTGATTACTTTTATGATTGAATCTGTTTCTGGTGCGTATATACACTGAGAATTAATCTATGAATGTTTGAAACCGTTCCTCAATGAACTTCTATAATCTCAGTTAGGCTAGAGCTGTGGTTGGGCATGGAGGTTGGTGGGGAATGGAAAGATTGGGACTGAAGGGAGAGTGAAGAGATGTCTAGAGCATGTTGTCGTAAAATTGGTATGTAGATTGAACATGAACAAGTATGATTTTTTGGGGCTTCCCCTCCAGTAATCATGGAGATTGTTTTTATTTTTAGTACAGTACCTTATAGTAAGTAACATTTCCATCTGTTTCTTTTTGTGTATAAAATTGGTTTAGGCAGTGCGGCAATATGTACTTTCCCTTGAATAAACAACCATTTCATAGTTCAACAGCACCAAAAGTGTCCAATATTAGGTTATCAATGGCTCTATCCAAAAATGCACCTCTGGTTGCCTCAGCTCAAAAGCAGGATGACTAAGCACCCAAAACAGATGGAGTTTTAGAATAAATACTGCTTTGTGTACACATGTCTCAGCTGAGACACATGAGCAGCATTGAAATTGTCTTATCTGTAAGGGAGAATTTACTTAAAGTTTTTCTTGAAGTAACTCTGCTGTAATATGCTACCTTTTTTCTCTCTTTAATATCACATATTTTTAGGAAAAGTACTATTCCAATTTATTTTATTTTGTACAGATAGAGTGGAGGCTAGAGTAATTTTAAAGTTACTGATTATCAACTTTTATTCTAAGTATTTTTAGTGGGTATTACAGGTATAGTGTGTTGTCTTAAAACTTTTTTTGGTATGCTGTAACAGTTGTATTTAATAGATGATGTTTATATTCTTGGATATGACCCTAAGATTTGTTATCACCAGTCTTTGGCAGCTCATCTGCAGAGATTCTCTGTATCCCTTATTATTAAATGATGCTGTATGGAGCCCAGAGGTTCTAAGAACAGACTGAACTAAGAGTTGATCCTTAATCACCCACTATCCTTGTTGCAATAGGAGCATCTCCACTTTTAAGTATTGGACTTTCATTCATGCGTTTATTTTATTTTGGAGTCTACTGTCAGACCTGGGCACTGTTGTAATTATGAAATTATTGCAATAGTATGTCAGGAAGATCCCTGTGCCCTTCTAGTGGAAGGACAGACAATATAAAATATATAAAAGGAAATAGTGATTCAAACAGTAGTGACAGTGAGGTAGGCAGAGTAGTTATTGGTCAGGGAAAGGCTGACATACGAATTAACATCTGACAGATGAACAACCAGCCATATAAGGTAAAAACTCTGTGGCTTTAAATAGTTGGGGAAAAATTAGATAACTGTTTTTCTAGAAAGACTCTTCTTCTTTAGTTGTGGTATCCTTAAAGATACGCTTTTTCTTTTCTTTTTTTTTTTTGGCGATGGAGTCTTTCTCTGTCACCCAGGCTGGAGTTCAGTGGTGCAATCTCGGCTCACTGTAACCTCCATCTTCTGGGTTCGGATGATTCTTCTGCCTTGGCCTCCCCGAGTAGCTGGGACTATAGGCGCTTGCCACCACACCTGGGATTTTGCCATGTTGGCTAGGCTGGTCTTGAACTCCTCACCTCAGATGATCCACCCACCTCGGCCTTCCAAAGTGCTGGGATTACGGGCATGAGCTACCATGCCCGGCCCTTAAATATATACTTTTAATGTGCTTTTTCGTGATGCCACTAGTACTATTCAGAAGCATCGAAAAATGCTTAAAAGTGAAAAGTAAATACTTTTGGAATTTGTTATTCAGAAGATGAGATCTGTTCTTTCTTTAGTTTAGTATCCAAGGCCCCTTAGTAGTCTAGCACAATAGCTTTACACATACGTTACATCGCAAGCGCAGTAACCATGTTACTGTCAGACTGCTTGTGCTTTGCCCTCTGAATCTTTATCACCATGTACTTTCCTACTTTTATGCTGTTGTGAATAATGTGTCCCTTGACTGAAGACTGTTGTCTACTGTACCAAGTTGAAATCTCCTGTGTGAGATGATTTTTGTAGCTTGCCTTACTATCTTAATGTAACTGAGACAGATGAAAGCACAGTGTGTACTTGAAGATTCCTTTGTGCTCATTTTCACTTCTCCTGAGATTGAGAAGTGAGTTCCATGTGGCTTCCAAAGTTGAAATCCACTTCTTAATTAGGGTCAGGAGGTAAACTTATTTGAAGACACCTGTGTGTGTGTGTGCAGGTACCTGCCTCTGTTTCTTTTTGCTTTCTGTTCTTGTAACTCTAATCAGTCAGCTTGGAAAAGGGATAATACTCAGTTTTTTAACTATATTACTTGCTCACCCTTTAGAATCTTATTATAATTTGATAATTTTTTATAAAACTTACTGTTTTACACTAACTTGTATTTTTTCTCTCAGAGGAATGCTTTCCTCCTTTAGAGTAACTACTTAGCTAATTTAAAAACAAGAAAATGGAGCAATATGGGATGTAGTGTAATTACACTGCATAAAAGTAGCTATTGTCCAGGTGCAGTGGCTCAGGCCTGTAATCCCAGCACTTTGGGAGGCCGAGGAGGGTGGATCACGAGGTCAGGAGTTCAAGACCAGCCTAGCCAAGATGGTGAAACCCCATCTCTACAAAAACTACAAAAATTAGCTGGGCGCGGTGGCAGGTGCATGTAATCCCAGCTACTCGAGAGGCTGAGGCAGGAGAATTGCTCTAACCTAGGTGGCAGATTTTGCAGTGAGCCGAGATACTACCACTACACTCTGGGCCTGGGCAACAGAGTGAGACTCCGTCTCAAAAAAAAAAAAAAAAAGCTATTAAGGAGAGATGTGTACTGTGATGGGGGCTTGCTTTAAATTGGGTGGTCAAGAAAGGCTTTTCTGAGGATGTAGTATTTAAGCTGAGAAATCAAACACGACCAAGAAATACAGTGGGAGATAGAGGAGAGGAGATACAGAATGTATAAAGGATCTTAAAAATCTTACTTTTGGCTGGGTGTGGTGGCTCACGCCTGTAATCCCAGCACTTTGGGAGGCGGAGACAGGCTGATCACTTGAGGTCAGAAGTTCTAGACCAGCCAGGGTCGCACCATTGCAATCCAGCCTTGATGACAAGAGCGAATCTCAGTCTCAAACAAACAAAAAAACACCTTACTCTTGAAATCTTAGCTAATTCCTTAGTGAAAAGTCAGATGGCAGGAGTCAAAAGGAGTTAGTAACATTCGTAAGTATCTAATTTCAGACTTTGTTGTGATTATTGCAGCCCGGTACAGTGTCAGGCAATATCTTACTTGACAGGTGACCAAAGGTAGGCCCCCACCTAGGTAGAGGCAAAGTCTGAACTGAAGCCCAGATTGCCTGATTGCTAATGTCACTGAAGGGAGTGGCTCTTAACTTGGTTAGACCAGCCATCTCAACTTTTAAAAAATATTTTCTGTGGCTATTTTTTTCTATTTTAAAGATATTTGTTAGTATTATTGTAGAGACAAAATCTCTCCCTATATTGCTCAAGGGTAGTCTGGAATTCCTGGTGAGTTTTAAAAATTGAGATGAAATTCACATACCAATTATCATCTCTCCACCCAAAGTTACTCTATACCTGTTAGCAGTCACTTTCATTTTTCTTCTCAATGCCCAGCTCTCCAGTTACTGATCTGCTTTCTGTCTCTCTAGATTTTTGTTTTCTGGATATGTCATATAAATCGATTACACAGTGTGTGGTCTTCTGTGATTGGCTTCTTTCACTTAGTGTTTTCAAGGCTCACCCATGTTGTGTTATGTATCAGTACTTAGGCTTTCACTTCCTGGGTTAAAATTTTCCTCCAGTAATTCTCAGAGCATGTAAGGTACATTTAAGCCATAAAAGAATGTCAATACAGCTTATTCCAGATTCACAGTTGTGCACCACTTTATATTCAAAGCATCCCATGGGATTAGGTGTCGAGAACTGATGAATTAAGGTCTGTGTCTAAGCTAGACAAATTAAAGTCACACGTAAAGTACAGTAGATTGCTTTTTTTGGTGGGGGCATAAGTTTTATTTATGTGTAATTCACATACCATACCATTCAGCCATTTGAAGTGTATAGTTCACTGATTTTTAATATATTCACAATTGGTAGTCACCAGTGTTCTAATACATTACTTACCCTGTAACTGTCATCCCCCAATACCCCCCTCGCCCTCACCTCTAAGAAACTATTACTGTATTTTCTGTCTCGACAGATTTGTCTGTTCTTAATGTTTTGAATAAATGGACTCATGCCATATATGATCTTTGGTGACTGGGGTATTTCACTTAGCATGTTTTTGAGATTCATTCACGTTGTAGCATGCATTAGTATTCATTTGTTTTTATTGCTAAATGATATTGTATGATTATGCCATGTTTTCTTATCAATTGTAAACACTTGGTTTGTTTTTATTTTTGACTGTTAAGAATAATACATTATTATTATTATTTATTTATTTATTTATTTATTTTGAGACAGAGTCTTGCTCTGTCCGCCAGGCTGGAGTACAGTGACATGATCTTGGCTCACTACAACCTCTGCCTCCCAGGTTCCAGTGATTCTCCTGCCTCTGCCTTCCGAGTAGCTGGGTTTACAGTCACACGTCACCACACCTGGCTTATTTTTGTATTTTTAGTAGAGGTGGGGTTTCCCCATGTTGGCCAGGCTGGTCTCAAACTCCTGACCTCAGGCAGTCCACCTGCCTTGGCTGTGCAAAGTGCTGGGCTTACAGGCGTGAGCCACTGCGCACGGCCTGTTGCTGTTTTTTGAGATAGTGTGTCACTCTGTTGCCCAGGCTGGAGTGCAGTGGTGCAGTCTCAGCTCACTGCAGCCTCCCCCTCCTGGGTTCAAGTGATTCTCCTGTCTCAGCCTCCTCAGTAGCTGGGACTCCAGGCACACAGCACCACACCTGGCTAATTTTTGGTATTTTTAGTAGATACGGGGTTTTGCCATGTTGCCCAAGCTGGTCTCGAACTCCTGAGCTCAGGCAATCAGCTTGCTTCAGCCTCCCAAAGTGCTAGGATTACAAGTGTGAGCCACTGTGCCTGGCCAAGAATAATGCATTATGAACATTCGTGTACTAGTGTTTGGGCCTATGTTTTCATTTCTTCCGAATATATACCTAGGCGTGGAATTGCTGGCTCATATAACTGATTGGTTGGTTGGTGGTTTTTTTGGTCTCTTTTTCACTGCTTTATTCTTGTTTGCCAGTATAATGCCAGTACATTTTAGGTACACAAGTAGATGTTTGAATGAATGAATGAATCAAAGAAAAAGTTACATTAATGGTGCCTAGAACTTATTATTTGGTAAACATTGATGTTTTATTTAACCCAGGAATATAGCACTCATTTGTTATTAGTATTTTGTATATATCTTCAACTAATAGAGGATATCCTGTTTTTAAGTTTTTGTTTGTTTAAGATTTAGTTGGGTACATTTGAAGATTTGTTACTTGGGTATATTGAGTGATGCTGAGGTTTGGGATACGAATGATCCTGTCACCCAGGTAGTGAGCATAGTACCCATCAGTTAATTTTTCAACCCTTATCTCCTCCTTTCCTCCCCTTCTAGTAGTCCCCAGTTTCTGTTGGTTGCTATCGTTATGTCCCTGAGTACCCAGTGTTCTGTTTGTATATATGATATGATTTTGTTCTTTTGTATGGCTACAGATAACTATGCTTAACATTTTCAGGAACTACCAGACTGTTTTCCAAAGTAGCTACAGTATTTTACTTTCACATTAGCAGTGTGTATGAGAGGGTTCCTTCCAGTTTCTCTGCATCCTCACCAACACTTGTTTTTGCCTGTCTTTTTGGCTATACTTACTCTAGTGGGTGTGAAGTGTTACTTCCTGCAGGTTTGGTTTGCATTTCCGCAATGGCTAGTGCCATTGTTCGTCTTTGATACACACTTTGAAAGTTTGTGTGTCATCTTTGAGGAAATGTTTGTTCAGATTTTTTACTCATTCTTAATCAGATTATTTTTATTGAGCTCTGGAGTTCTTACTGGTAGAATTAGATAAAAGTCTTATATGGATGTATGATTAGCAACATTCTACATGTTGTCTTTTCACTTTTTGATAGTGTCTTTTCAAACACAAAAGTTGTAATTTTTAAACTCTCGTGTTGCATAATGATGTTTCCATAAATGAAGGACTGTATATGTGAAGGCAATCCCATAATATATTTTTACTGTACCTTCTCTATGTTTAGATATGCTCAGATACACAAATACTAACAGTGTATTATAGTTGCCTACAGTCTTCAGTACAGTTACAGGCTGTATAGGTTTATGGCTTAGGAGCAGTACGTTATACCACATAGCCAAGGCTTAGGAGCAGTAGGTTATACCACATAGCAGTAGGTTATACCACATAGCCAAGGTGTCTGGCTATGTGGTATATACCTGTGTTTATACCTGTTGCTGGTATAAACAGCAACAGGCCGTTGTGTACTGACGCAAACCTACACCATCTAGGTTTGCGTCAGTACACTGTTACGATGTTTGCAAGACAAAATTGCTTCACAACATGTTGCTCAGAACGTAACCTTGTCTTTAAGCAACACATAACTGTATGGTAGAAAATCGCCATAGTAATACATACATAATAACGTATATTACCTGCTACTACCTGCACATAGAATGAATGTTATGTGTAATTTTCACAAACTCTTTGTAGCACTGTGCTAAAAATATGTAGCCCCATATATATATATATGTTTAAGATAAGCTATGGCAGTGCTGTTTTTTTAAAGAATGAAATTTGTTCACTGTATCATCTTGTGTTTATGTCCGCCACTTCAATGTTTGGACCTAACTGTTAACAAAGGAATCTACTTAATGTCATTTGTTTGTGACAGATATAAGGCAGATGTATTATATATATGTAGCATTATTGTCAGTAGTGAGATTTTTCCAAGTAGTGAACATTTTGATAAAAGTGTTCCAAAAAATGACCTTATTATAAACTAAAGTTGTATTGGTTCATGTGTAAAAATGAGTTAAGTTTTATACAGTACAGTTTGCATAGCAGCTATATTCCTGGAAAATTCAGCATGCTGTGCTAAGCAGATTTTGGTTCTAGACTCAGTTAATTACAAGCAGCTTATTTTCAGACATTAGACAGTTCTTTGGGAGACATGTATAATGTACAGTAGGCATCCCTGGCCCCCTTTCACTAAGTATTAGCGCACCTTCATCTAGAGCAGTGCTTTCCAGTGAGTCAGATACACAGTTTTAAGTTTTTTTAGTAGCCAATATCTGGAATTTTAATTATATTTATTATTTAACCAAATATAGCTAAAATACTTCATGTAATCAATATAAACATATTAGTGTGATACTTTTCATTTGTTTTTCCCTAAGTCTTGGAATCTAGTATGTATTTTACACATACAGAAAATCCCAATTCATATTAGCAATGTTTCAAGTGCTCAATAGCTATGTGTGGCCAGTGACCGTCATTGAATAGCACAAATGTAGAGGGAGTAACTGTACAGCCAACTGTCAAATTGTTGATACTTCTTGTGATCCACTTTTCCCTCCCCCGAGAGACAAAGCCTCGTTAGCTGTAAGTTTTGCTTTTCACCACCAAGTTTCTTGATATACAGTTGGTAAATTGCAGGATGCCATTATTATAAACTAAAGTTGTATTATTGGTTCATGTGTAAAGATTTTTTTTTAGTCAAGGATAATGCTTAGAACTTCATTTCCATTTCCATGTTCTTACCCCCAAATAGCTACATTTTTATCCTAATGGGTTTTTTTTTTTGCATTATTATCTCTTGAAAGTAACTGATAACCATGCTGAGCTGCTTGCCTGTGCTATTCAAGTTATTAGTACTCTGATAATAAAGTTGCATAATTTTGAATGTCTTTGTTCCTATTTTTCCCATAAGACTTTTCATTTTTAATATGCAGTTTTGCAGAATTCAAGATTTTTCAAGGAAAACATTTATCGTGTTATAGCAAAGAATACCGTATAGTACAGATACGTGGCTCTCTTGGTGATCCCTTTTTAAGTACTCTGGCCGCTGGTTAGTAGTGATGAAAGGCCAAGGACCCTGAAAGGTAGTACAGCATTCAAAGTAACAGAGGAGGATCCTTGGAAGGTACTGGAAAAGGCTTAGGAAGAGACCTGTAGAGTATAATCATCTCTGTAAGTGAAGAGGGTATGATCATCAGTTTATTTTTAGCATATTGCCATCTCAGAGGAGATTTTGTTGAGTGTCCTCTACTATTTGACTTTGTAAACCTGTGTTTCCCAAAGTGTGGCCTGGGTGCTAACTACACTAGAAACATCCTGGGAATGCCTATTAAAAATTCAGGTATTAAGCCAGGCGTGGTGGCTCACGCCTGCAGTCCCAGCACTTTGGGAGACCAAGGCAGGTGGATCACTTGAGGACAGGAGTTCGAGAACAGCCTGGCCAACATAGCGAATCTACTAAAAATACAAAAATTAGTGGCATGTGGTAGCGTCCACCTGTGGTGCCAGCTACTTGGGAGGCCCTGAGGTTCAAGGATCTCTTGAGCCCGGGAGGCAGAGGTTGCAGTGAGCCAAGATCGTGCCACTGCACTCCAGCTTGGGTAACTGAGAGATCCTGTCTCAAAACAAAACAATTTAAAAAAAATTAAAAATGACTGTGAATTAGAATCTCTGAGAAAGACCACCTTGAAGTCTACAATTTTTAATATACTAAAGATTCAGATCCACTACTGAGTTTTATTCATTGCTACCTATTTTTGCTTTTGTTTGAAAGCAGTGTCGGATGGTAGATGTCCTTGAATTATTTCATTTAGTATACAGATATGCCTGTTCCTTCCTTAGTGTCTTAAAAAGAGTAAAGACTAACTAAGACTTCTAAGTCTGTGGATCTGGTAATATATTCTGGTGGTTGTCATGGTCTGAATAAGGACATAAAAGCCACAATATTTTGCTCCTGAGTAGACTGAAAACTGTTGTTCCACCTTTTCGAAAGCTGATGGCCGTTCCCACTGTCATTTAATCGTATAGAGTTGTATATCCTCCCTCTGCTTTTCCTACTCCTAATGTCCTGGTTCCCTTTTGTAAATGGAAGGGCATTGTAATTGCTTAATGTCCATTTCTTGCTGAGTCAGGTATGTTTTGATCAATTTTTTTGGACCATTTTCTGATTATTCTCCTAGGCCCTCACTCTTTGAAACTATAAGTTATAGTCCTTCTCACACTTAAATTTTAGCTTCTGAAGTTTTAGAAGATGCCAGATAGGGATTATTCTGTCAGAAATACTGCAGATTTTGTCAGGGAAAATGTCATTCTCTTGTACCGACCCTTGGACTCTGGTCTGAAACTAGCATCCAGTCATGTTGTTACATCTCCATTTTATAATCTGCCATGGTTAAGCACTGGAAGGGAGAATTTTGCTCACCATTTAAGTTCTTCAAGTTGCAAGCTTAAGTATAGAACCCCTTTATCTGTCCTGCCCTTCTCCCAAAACGGAGTCATTTCCAATAGCATGTTTTCTTAGACTCTTTTAAGACTTAACTTTATCAGTCCTAGCTTTAATTTCTTGAGATTGGTTTAAATGTACAGCATTTAAAAACATTTTTATCCCAGTTATTCACTGATACAGTGTTTCTTGGGTAGATGATTTTTTTTGTCGTTAAATAACGAGCTTTTCCTTGGTAATATACACAGTGCGTAAAGGTACTTGACTGTATAAACAGCACTACCTCCGTTGCTTCTTTGGGTCAGTGTGTGACCCAATGAAGGAATGGAGGCAATGCTGTTTATACAGTAAAAAGTACCCTTTATGCACTCTGTCTCTCACCAGCATGTATATATTATCTTCCTTTGTGTACTTGAATACTCACTGGATTTGGGATTGAAATTCTGAGTTCAAGTTTTATGCATCGGTTCTTCTCTTACTGGATATGTTCAGAAGTCTTACTGTATTCTTTCTCTTAGCCTTAGATTCTGTATTGTAATAAGAGAAATCTAAAACTTGTGGGGTCACATATAAAAATTCATGTGATATTTTAAGATAGGAGATTTAAAAGGAATTTTGTGTTGTAGCACTTCTTTTCGGTATGGCTCTAGAAAATCATAACCACCATTACCCCAGCCCGGGGGAGGATGCGCACAATCACTTTGTTCTTCTGCTTGTGTATTACTTCAGTTTGGAATGAGTTAAGTAAAAGTCTCAAATGAAATACCAAAAAAAGTATGTAAGGTAATATAAGCTGAAGCTTTTATTATGAGACAGTTAATTTTATTTACCTTATTATTGTCATTTTATTCAGGGGCAAATCTGCGCTACCTTCAGGTCCAAAGGGCATCCTTCTGGTTGGAATCTAAAGATGTATTGCCTGCCATGCTTTGTATAAAACCTCTTATGTAAATTTGAAATCTGTTTGAGAATGTTAGTTTATTCTTAGTCTTTTACAAAAATGTCTTTATCTTACTTCTCACCCATTTCAAGTTTTGTTTTTGGTAAGCAGTCTTAGTAAATCTCCATAGAATGTGGAATCTGGTCCCTATCCAAAAAACTCCTGTCTTTGAAAATAATTTCCCCATCAACAACTGATTCTATTTTCTCTTTTAGAGAAGTCTTAGGCCGGTGTGCCTTGATGCTTTATAAAGACTTGATTATTATGCTGTGCCTTCTGAAGACACATATACTAGATCTAAAAGTTAGTTGGTAACTTCCATCAGGCTGGTGGAAAGCATACCGTTTCTTTAGAAGTATAATTAATTGGAATGTTTGTCAATATTTGAGTTTTCATTGACTTTAGGAATAGTCACTAAAGTGGAGTGAATTCCTGGATCTTAACCTCATGAGAGGTCAGTGGACCTCATTTATAATACACCTTATGTTTGTAGAAAACCTGTTATGTCTTTCAGTAAACCTTTAATGTGGCACTTCCATTTCGTAGATTTAAGCATAGAACATACGTTCAAGAATGTGTGCAAATAAATGTCAGAGTGGGGTATCTAAACCAGGCTTTTTAATGGATTACTCTGGGGTTTATTTCAGTCAGTAAGATTAGCTTTTTTCCCATCACTGTCGACAAACTTAGGGAAATTTCAGGGAAATCTCAGCTCTGCGAGTAGTGCATATATATTCTAGTAATCCATATTACTATTTCTACTTCTTTCTTATATTCAGTTGTAAATCTGATTTTAAAAAAATCTTCGGAGTTATATCTGAAAAGTAGAAATTTCAGCATAGATCTCATATTTTCTTTAAAACTTGAAGTGTTAATTTTCCTTTGTTACTAAGCATTTTGGGATCCTAAAACCATTTGTGAGGTTTGGTGAGTCTCTCAGACTCTCAGGACTCAACATAGTCATTATTATGACTGTGACTTACTACAGTGGACAGGTGCAAAGAGAAAAGGCACATGGGGCAAAATCTGAAGGAATCCAGGTGTAAGCTTCCAAGAATTCTTGCCTAAGAGAGTGATACAGGATGCACTTAATTCCTCCAGCAACAAATTGACACACTTGTGGAATGTTGTCTACCAGGGACGCTCACTAGAGATTTAGTGTGCACCGCTTTTACTGGATTTGGTGAGTTATATATGTACTCTTCGCCTTGCATGTACCAAAATTTCAGGCTCCAGTAGGAAAGCAGCTGTTCAGTACAAAACATACTATATACCCAAACAGCTTAGGTACAATGAACAATTCTTTTTTTTTTTTTTTCCTTTGAAGACAGGTTCTCATTATGTCACCCAGGCTGGTCTTGAATTCCTGGACTCAAGGGATTCCCCTGCCTCTGCCTAGTCTGAGACTACAGGTGCAAGCCACTGTGCTTGGCCTCAGTGAGCACCTCTTTCACCTCTTTATCAGTTACGGTTGTGAGATCCCTCCGGAAATTTAGCTTCCCACATGTCTGTCAAGGGCCAGCTGTGCCAGAAAGCCTTTCTAAAGATAGCAGTCTCTGGGCTTCTGCTAACTTTTCCTGCATACTCAGTCTTTTTTTTTTTTTCCCCCTTTTTCTTTTCTTTTTTCATTTTCTTTTTTTTTTTTTTGAGACAGAGTCTTGCTCTGTCGCCCAGGCTGGAGTGCAGTGGCACGATCTCAGCTCACTGCAACCTACTCCCCAGGTTCAAGTGATTCTCCTGCCTCAGCCTGCCGAGTAGCTGGGACTGCAGGCACATAACCACCACGTCCAGCTAACTTGTGTATTTTTAGTAGAGATGGGGTTTTACCATGTTGGTCAGGCTGGTCTCGAAATTCCTGGACCTCAGGTAATCCACCCACCTCGGCCTCCCAAAGTGTTCACCTTATTTTTGACTGATTTCTTCTTGATTGTGTTCATTCTTAGAGCTTTTATTGAGGATTTATTTCTTGCTTCCTGTTATTACAAGGGGGTTTTAGGGTGTTCTCTCTATATAAATATAATACTGTACAGCAAGATAAATCAAAATAAGTAGAAGAACGCATCAGGCGTCTCAAGCATCAGGCTTCTTAGGAAATGTCCTCTGTCATACCACCTACGTTGTTCTTAAGTAACCATTGTAGTTAGGTAATTCTCTTTGATAGTTTGTGACATAACTAGCTTTCTTGGGTCTTTGAATCTGCTTATAGTTTCCATTGTAAGCAGACCCTTATCTGAGGGTAAATCTTGGCCATTGCCGTTTTTCCTTCCATACTCTTACTTCATCCATGAACTTTTAGTGCTTGCTGCTTACACACAAAGCAGTTAGTCCCTCTCCTACCTTTGACCTGTAACAGAAAACACTTCCAAATCCACATCTACTTAAACCTTTTCTTCTGAATTCCTAGTTCTATATTAATCTGCGGACCATTTTCACTTGGATATCTAAAACCTTATAGTCATCATCTATCTGAGTTCACCTTTGCTCTTACCATTTAGTTGTTTCTATTGATTGAAATAATATTCCTAACTCATTTCTACATTTATCCACCCTGGTTCTCACTAATAATTCCTGGACCACTGGAGCATTTAAATTGCTCTCTGCACTTTTCGTTTTTGTTCATAATAGTGTAGCCTCCATGCCACTCCCAGATCACTTATTAAAAAAAAATACCAGTTCGATTATGTTACTTTGTTGCTGAAAAATCTAGAATTATGTGGAATGAAATTGAAATACTAACATTAGACTTCTGTGGTGAACCTTTTTGTGTCATTCGTCAAAGTGTTTTTGCAAGTCTGGATTTTTACACCCTGGTTTTTCTTAAAGCAAGAGAAACTTTTTTCTCTGGTCACTGGCATATACAGATTTTCATAAAACCTGAGTTACTCTTAAGCAATTTTTAGATAGAGTTGGACCTGTTAGGAAAAGACTCTTGATCATCTTTATCATCTTATAAGTGAGCACCTTCCCTAAGACTCTTTAACTTCTTGAAAAAAGTTGATGCTGTTTTATTTGAAAAATTGGCAAAGCTATTAAAAGGCAAATAGGGGAAACTATTAAGAAATTGAAATACAGTTGCAAAAACATACTGATAACAGTGACTTTTAGTTCTGTATCATTTGAGTTCTTGTGCCTTTTTTCTGTGCACGTTGTACTTCTATTTTTCTCCAATAAAACTTTAAGAAAACCCAGAAGTTGCTACAAATGATAAAGATAAGGTTTTGTTTCTCTCAAAAAGGTTTTGTTATATGCTGTTGTTCCAGGGCATATAAAGCCACTTCTTTAGTAGGTTCACAGATACTTTATATACTATAAAAAGTATGACTGTGTATATATTCCTGATGCTTATGTGAGATGTTCATTTAGAGATATACAATAATGTATGATAGAAAACAGTTTAGATTAAACATTAAATACAGTTTACTTGTAATTCACTGTATTCTTTATTTTCTTAAGGGACCAGTTACTCTCCACAAGAAAATTCACACAACCACAGTGCTCTTCATAGTTCAAATTCACATTCTTCTAATCCAAGCAATAACCCGAGCAAAACTTCAGATGCAGTAAGTATTATAAACATGTCCAATATTTTTTCTTTGAAATTTATTGCAAAAAAAAAAACAAAAACAAAAAACAAAACAAAACCCATGGGAAGTCTTGTAAAATCTAATGTCTTAAAAAGTTTGAATCACAGTCTTAATGTGTTTACTTGATATCATTATGCTATTTTAAACCAATGAGCCAGTCTTTTTAATGGAACTGAGCGTTGTGAGAAGCTAGTATCTTTGGTATTACTTAATTAGGATTCCTGTACAAAGCAATGTTTTTCCATTGTGATATCTGAGATAAAAATAACTTCAGGCTGAAACTTCTTATAAAGTGGTCTAACTTAAGCTTTCTTTCCATAGTGTGTAAACTCCTTATAGGATATATTTATTATCTACTGTGTCTTACACACTCTCCCAGACACTAGGGATATACAGTTACCTGTCCACAAGGGCGTGAAACCCAATGAGGGATTTTAAATATTTTCAGAAGTTTAGGTTAATGACATTAACTTATTTTGAATTTTTTAAGTCATAGGTTTCAATGAAATTTTTAATTCACCATAGAATAAGGTTTTAATTCACCAGGCATATGCTAAGCTGAATATATTATAGAATATGGCCCATCTTAAAGGAAATTTGGGACCTGCGGTAGAGACAGAAAAGTAAACAGCAGTGCCTGTTAAAGTTGCTTTGGGGTGGCACTCAACACAGGACTCCCAGCTTGGGTGAGGAAGATAGTAAACTATAACTAATACTTCCCAACAGTCTGACTATAACTTAGGCAGTAAACGAGCTCTGGAATTCATAGCATACAAAGGAATAGAGCTCCTAACGATGTAGAAGTGTAAAATAGTGTAGCACATTTAGAGAACTGCTGGGATTTTGACGGTGTGGGAAAATGGCAGGAGCTAAATTTACAGAGGTAAGTGGGAGGCATATCATGAGAAGTTCTATGTCATGCCAAGGAATATTAATTAGACATGTATAAGGCAGTGGAGAGGTATTGAAGGATATAATCAGTAAAATAAGATCATATTTGCAATTTAAAAAATTATCTCCGGTAACAGTGTGGAAAATACATGATAGGGAAAGAACAAACAATGAGAAGGCCGTCAGAGGTGTAGGTTGAGTCCAGCAGATTTTACTTTGAGTATTTGAGTGATCATCGTGTCTTAATTGACGTTGAAAAACCTTCAGATTTTTTTGTTTCTTTTTGAAGCAGTGTGAATAGTACATTTCCATAGAAAATTGAGACATTAGGATAATATTTGGATAAAAATAGATAGTATTAGTGTTCATTTAGAAAATTATACTGTTGGCCAGGCACTTCACTAGTGGCCAGGCACGGTGGCTCACTCCTGTAATCCCAGCACTTGGGAGGCCAAGGCGGGTGGATCACTTGAGGTCAGCAGTTCAAGACTAGCCTGGCCAACCTGGTGAAACCCCGTCTCTACTATAATTACAACAATTATCCTGGTGTGGTGGCAAGCACCTGGAATCCCAGCTACTTGGGAGGCTGAGGCAGGAGAATTACTTGAACCTGGGAGGCGGAGGTTGCAGTGAGCCAAGATCACGCCATTGCATTCCAGCCTGGGCGACAGAACAAAACTCTGTCTCAAAAAAGAAAGGAAAATCATGTTGTTGTAACACAGAATTAAATATATGGGATTGGTTAAGCAGATACTGAAAAAAAAGGAGGAACCCTGAGGTAACACATACAGTAATCACCACTCAGGGCTATGGAACAACAGGATGAATTTGGGGTTTTAGAACCTACTAGTCTAGAGGAGGAGCCCCACAGAGCTCGTGGTAATACCTCTGAGGGTATGGTGAAGCTAGTTCTAGTGGTGGGATGGTAGTCCAGTGCTGGTAACAACTGTGGCTGATCCTTTCTCCTACCTTTCATTCATCTAATTAATGCTTCTAACAGGAAGGAAGCCACCTGGCTAAATAGAGAGTAATTTGCACTGTCCCAGCCCTAGCATCACAGAGCGGACTATCCTAGGGGGTGGGATTGAGACTGAGAAAACAGTCTTGCTAAGTACTTCATGCATACTATCGTCAAACTATTTGTGATGAGGCATTTCCTTTTTCCTTTTTTTTTTTTCTTCAAGTAGGGAAGGGAGGATTAGGCCGAGTGGGGAGAAAGGGGAGCAAATCATTTTCAGTGAGATGTATATTCAGGATTTTAGAATGAATCTGCCTGTTTTCCTGGAAAACATTCTATTAATTTACAAAGTAACACCTGAAGTTCCACTTGTCATTGACAGTTTAGGTTTGCTATTTGTCTACTCTTACTGCAGCAGCCCTTGTGGGCATTGTTTTTTTCGTAAAACACAAATGCAAACAAAACAAACACCTCATTCAGGGAAGACAGATTTTGATTATTTGGATTTTAGAGCAGTGGGTTTAACCCAGTGAAATCAGAAAGAATGAATAGTGGGCATCAGAGAAGCTTGAATGATTCAAATCATAAGGGTGTCAGGGAACTTAATTATGTGAGTGAAAGTTGAAGACCATTACTAGAACAGATATGTTTTGTGTTTCTGGAATCCGGGTTTTGGTTTCTGTTGATTTCACCTGTAGGTACATAATTAACTTATAAGTAGTGGTCTTTTGTATTATAATGTACCTAGTGGAAATGACACAAACAGCCCTTACAAACTGTAAATTTAATCTTACTTGAAAAGTTGGCTTTAGAGTTATCTACACAGATACTTGGGTATGTGGGTGATTTTTTTTTTTTAATCAAGTTAACTATTAAAAGCCCAGTTTAAATTATCTTTTATTTTCAGTATCAGATTAAGGCGTTGACATTTAATGTACTTCCTGCTAAGTCCTATGACAAACATTTATTGTGGGGTGTTTACCACAGAGCCTGACTTCTGGTAAAGATCAGGAAAAGATTGGTGAATGCCTCCTTCACAATAAAAATCATGGGAATGTTGCAGTGGCTCACAACTGTAATCCCAGCACTTGGGAATGCCAAGGCAGGAGCGTCACTGGAGGCTTGGAGTTTAAAACCAGCCTGGGCAACATAGGAAGCTCCTGTCTCTTAAAAAAAAAAAAATTAGCTAAGTGTGGTGGTGTGTTCCTGTGGTCCCAACTACTTGGAAGGCTGAAGCAAAGCATTGCTTGAGCCCAGAAGGTTGAGGCTGCTGCAGTGAGCTATGATTGCACCACTGCACTTCCAGCCTGGCCGACAGCAAGACCCTGTCTCAAAAAAAAAAAAAATAGGTAAAATAAAAAATCATGGTATGACTTGTAGACCAAATTAGTCGTGCATATTTGATTTTTTCAAAGGGGGCTGTGAATTGCTGAAAAAATATTGCTTATTTTTATTTAAACACTGTAATTGAGATTTTCCCTTCTAAATACTCTATGCCAATTTTAATTTGCCGAGATGTGCTTAAGTTCAATCCTGTATGAGTTTGCATTCCTATTCCAGCTCCTTTTGTTATCAACTAAGTATCATCTGCATACTTTGAAGCTTTTGAGTCTTGAGCCAGGAGAGGTGCTTGTCACTTGTAGTCCTGGCTACTCGGGAGACTGAGGAGGGAAGATCACTTGAGCCCAGGAGTTAAAAACCAGCCTGGGCAGAGTATAGCAAGACCTCATCTTGGGGAAAAACAGAAAGAAAAAGTTTGAGTCTCATCAATATCTACCATATTAAAAATTAAAACTGTGAAATTTTAATATTTCATTTAAAATATCAATTGTAAACCCATTATATGGTAACATATGTAACATCTTTATGAAAAGTAACTAATTTTTAAAAAAATAGATATTGAACATCTTGGTAATATTTGACTTAATAGAAAAAGACACTTAGAATTTCATAACTTCCTATCTGCTGCTTCATTCAATCTGTTGTGATACATCCAGTGTTTTGTTGAGCCTCTGGGTAAACTTCACTGTATGCTTGTGATAAAACGAGGAAGAAAAAAATCATGTTAGTATTATCATGAAAATAGTTTTGGTCTTGTGAAAGGGTCTTGGGGTTCCCCAAGGTTTCCTGGATAACACTTGGAGAGCTGCTTTAGAGCGTATGTTGGCAACCATCCCAGGCCAAATCTAGAAAACTTTAAATGTTTGCAGGCCTTTTGTTTAAGTTCTCAGTGTTAGATATTCTTTTTGTAAAGTTAAGAAATTTGACACCTGCTGTTGCACATCAGCATTGTAAAAGTTATCCCATAATTTGAAGGGTTTCTTTTTCCTTAACCCCTTGAGGATGGCAGTGGGGTGGAGAAAATAAAGTTGTTGATATGTGATTGTATGCTTTACCCTGGAATTTTGTTAAGTGTAAGACATCAGCTTGAACTAATCTACAATTTGATAGGCAAAATCAATGTAGCGTGGTAGACCAGTGCTCTGATTGTGAACTTTCTGTCCTGGAGGTTGTGCCAGAATGTTAATCACTTAAATACAATGTTTAGTTCAGCTGACTTTTTTTTTTTTTCTCTTAAAGCACAACTTCTGTGAAAGAAACAGTATGTTTATATATTCAAATGCAAACTCCTTATTTCCTCCAGGATAAGTTGGCAAACCATCACTTGGAAGAGCACTGGCCTAGACCATGCTGACCTCTGGTGTCCTCTGTCCACTAGTCTCAAATCTCATTGTACCTCTTCAATCCAGTAATTCCACATAACCACTTGGCAAGCAAACCAAATCTTCCAGATAACATCCGTAGAAGGGATCAGTTGCATAATAATTTATGTATAGGGAGGAGGGGGTGGTAGAGAAGAACTTTCTGAATTTGGCCCTTTGTGATTGGGTTCCTAAAGCTTGATTGTAGGCTTCTGGAAGCTAGTGGGATTGAGAATTAACTCTCCACTGCTTTTTGAGGTGTGGGGGTACAGGACTGCTTTGCCACCCTCATTATTTTGAGATGTAAACGTGAGCATATAAATATATGACAGAGTCTGTGATCTTTTTCCAACTGCCGTGAGAATTATTAGGGGAATTTCCAGAATTTGGTTTTAATTTAGTGGAAATAATAGGCCTTTGGAAACCAGAGTCTTTTGTCCTTTGATAAATCACTATTTTTGTGAGCTATAGACAGCTCTTAAGTCTATATGTTGTCTCAGCTTGTTTCCTAGTTGTTAAAATTAAAGCTGGGCCAAGGGTAAGGTAGTGAATAAGACTTTGTTTCCTCAGGCTTAAAAATTGTATCACAATACAGTGAACCTGGAAGGATAGGCTATGATAGTATAGTACATTATTTCATTTTACTTTTTTCAAGTGGTTTAATATTTTTAAATTTTTTTTTATTTTTCTAAATTGACAATTGTACATATTTATGGGATATATGGTGATGTTTCGATACGTTCAGTATATTTAATAATGTTCAAATCAGTAATTTGTGTGTCTGTCATCTCCAACATTTGTGTTGGGAACACTCAAAATCCTCTTTTCTAGCTATTTGACAAAATATAATCAATGTTGTTTCAGTAAGCTCCTTTGAAAAACTAATTAAGGAATTCAACCAAGGTACTTGAGATTCTACCAGATTTCCTGGGGCCAATCAGAAACTTAACTAATCTTTGTGAGATTCTTTTCATGGAAACTGGGCCTTTCTGATGTTTCTAATTTCATTATGATGTTACATTGCCTGTAAAAATACCTGGAAGAGACTGTATCTGAGAATGTTTGAAAGACCATTTTTAGTTATGGGAATATGAGTGATACTGCTAATCCTGTATATTACATGAGAACAAGATTTTAGTTATGTGTACCTGATCCATCTTGTCGATTTCGAAGGTGAAACAAATTTATAGCTTTTAATTAGCTTTCTGTTTATGTTTACATATTTTGGTTCCTTTTGTCACTAAGTAACAGTTAATACAGGCAAGATTGTTCTCTTTTATACCATATGTAATTATTATTGTGCCTTAGAATTTAGAACTGACGATCTCACGCCATCATCTAGTCTAGAGTGCATTCCTCACCCCCATGTTACTGGATTTCAACAGTTAAAATTGTGGGGGATTTTGTCATGCTTTCTAAAATCAAGGTGATGTTAATTTCACAGTTTTCTTTGTCTAACAATCTAATTTTTATGCTACTTAATTTTGGTATTTTATGAAGTTCTATTTGAAGCCTTTCATAAACTAAGGTCTTATAAATACTTATGCAGATAATTGCATTCTAGTTTAGAGTACCTTTATCTCATAAGTGTTTTCCTGTATGTGTGCTTTGATGTTCTTGATATTTCATGTGATTACATAGTATTAACATTTTCTAATTGTAAAAAATATATTTTTAAGCCTTATGATTCTGCAGATGACTGGTCTGAGCATATTAGCTCTTCTGGGAAAAAGTACTACTACAATTGTCGAACAGAAGTTTCACAGTGGGAAAAACCAAAAGAGTGGCTTGAAAGGTAATTAGCTTTTAATCTAATTAAACGTTATTTCTCTAGCTTGGTTCTACAGGTTAACATCTTCCAGCATTAAACATTCTAATTTAGCTTTTTTATGGTGCTACCCATCTACACTTTTTAGTTGCAGTGGTTGGTTGCCCCATCATTTTTTCCATAATTTGTCTTTACTTTTAAAAACAAAAACCTGGCCGGGTGCAGTGGCTTGTGCCAGTAATCCCAGCACTTTGGGAGGCCAAGACTGGAGGATTGATTGAGCCCAGGAGTTTGAGGCCAGCCCTGGCACATAGTGAGACCCTGTCTCTACAAAAAGTTAGCTGTGAGTGGTAGCATGCACTTGTAGTTCCAGCTACTGAGGAGGCTGAGGTGGGAAAATGGCTTCAGCCTAGGAGGCCACAGCTGCAGTGAGCCATGATGGTGCCACTGCACTCCAACCTGAGCAATAGAGCAAGATGCTATCTCCAAAAAAAAAGAAAAATTTTAGGACAGCTAGGCAGCTGTCCACAAAGGCCTTTTGAATAGTCAGTATAATTAATAAAATACTTACCTACATTTATGCATCTTTAATTTTGATGGAAATATTAATAGCTTAACAAGACCATAATGTTTCTTTCACATGTAGAATTAAAATTGATGAGCTTTGGTTATGGCGTTAGTGGTATAATTAATTGGTATAGTTTTGCCATTAGTGAGAAACATTAGTGTTTCTGTTTGCCACGTTCCATCTCCCACACCAGTTAAATTATGACCATGTTCACTGCTTTTGTTTTTTATATAACCGTTTGTTAGGCATTTGGCCAGAGCTGTTTATTATGGAAACTCATGCCCTCGATGTAATTTTTATGTGTTTATCTTATTTTTTTTATTTTTAGAGAACAGAGACAAAAAGAAGCAAACAAGATGGCAGTCAACAGCTTCCCAAAAGATAGAGATTACAGAAGAGAGGTGATGCAAGCAACAGCCACTAGTGGGTTTGCCAGTGGAAGTAAGTATTAATTTTTTTTCTTTGAAATGTATGTTTGATTTATTCGTATTATTTATTTTTCAAATCTGTGTCCATCGCCATCTACATATGTAAATTAAAATAAATAGAAACATGTAGAGATTCTTTTACGTTGGATTTATTATCCCCTACCCGCCACCATTTTGGTCCCCGAAAAGGGAAAAGATACATGGTAGAGTAGCATACGTATGTGTTTCCTGCTGCGCATTATGGCTATAATGGAGCTGAATTGCAAACAGTAGAATTTTGTTTTAGATTGGTTTCCCCTGATCCCCCCAAACAGGAGCTTCCTCTCCCACCCTACCTGCCTGCCCTTAAGTTGTGTCCTATTAAACTGGACACAGATCTCATCAGGTTTTAGTCTAATAATTGAATCGTAGCCACACACAAGTGACATCAGAGTAGCTACTGTTTTTTGTTTGTTTGTTTATGTTACCAGTGAGTAACTTGTTTATCCTTGTATTTAGAAACAAATTTCACCATGATCATAGATCTGTGTAACATCTCTAGTTTGAATTTGCACACAATTTAAAAATGTCTAATAGAAAACTTAAGCCATTTTGTTCTAAGGTGGTCTTCATCTATAAATCAAACTGTGGGCATACTTCATTGTTCTTCTGAGGCCAGATTTTGTGCTAGTGGGACAATTTTGTATCCCATACATTTGTTTTGTAATTCATTCTCCAAATTTGAAGCTTTATTAAAGGTACTCTATTTCCACTGGCTTCCCTTACCTTGAATCAAATTTACTCCCGGTGCTGTGGCTCATGCCTGCTGCAATCCCAGCCTTTTGGGAGGCTGAGGCAGGAGGATGGCTTGAGGCCAAGAGTTTGAGACTGGCCTATGCAACACGGCAAGACCCAGTATCCACAGAATTAACCACTCAGCTGTAGTCCCAGCCACTTGGGAGGCTGAGGCAAGAAGATGACTTGAGCCTTGGAGTTTGGGTCTTCAGAGAGCTATGATCTTGCCACTGCACTCTAGCCTGGCAACAGAGTCAGACTATGTCTCAAAAAAAAAAAAAAAATTAAAAATATTTAACTGTCACGTAGACTTCTAGGATTCGTTTTGCAATTTTGGGAGGAATTTCAAGGTGATGTTTTCTGGGAATTCTTAAACTTCAGTGTTTCAGTTCTGTTCCTGTAACTCAAACCAAAAAGTTGGGGGGTGTGTTTGGTCTCAGAGGGATTATTGAGTTTTTGATGGGAGACAATATTTAAGATGAAACAGTAACAGATCTGCAGGATTAAGTGTGAAATAATAAATTTTTAAATCAGTGAAATCGTATATAATTTTTTAAATGATATAAAGTACTGAAGTTGGCATATTGAAGAACATTGAATTTTGAACATTGAATTTTGAGGTGGAAGAATTAGATTCTAGTCCCATTTCTTTTTATATCTTAATTAACTGACTTTTGTCAATTAAAAATGAGAGAGAGGTTTTCCTCTAGACATAAACAAGTTACACCCAGCTTGTGGGTTTTTTGAACATATTGCAGGGTAGGGGATGCATAGAAAATGAGTGACAGATGGCTGGGCGCGGTGGCTCACGCCTGTAATCCCAGCACTTTGGGAGGCCGAGGCAGGCGCATCACGAAGTCAAGAGATCGAGCCCATCCTGGCCAACATGGTGAAACCCCGTCTCTACTAAAATACAAAAATTAGCTGGGTGTGGTGGTGCGCCCTGTAATCCCAGCCACTCAGGAGGCTGAGTCAGAAGAATCGATTGAACCCAGGAGGCGGAGGTTGCTGTGAGCTGAGATTTCACCACTGTACTCCAGCTTGGGCGACAGAGCAAGACTCTGAGTCTACAAAAAAAAAAAAAGTATTAGATAAGTATAAAAATAGTAACTTGTTTTTCTTCATGATTTCAAAAGTATGCCATATTTGTAAATAATTAGGTAAAACGTTTAAATTCCATGACCCTGAAACATTTTGGAATATATACTTTTTTCTGTATGCTTATAAATGTGTATACAAATTACATATGTATGTATTTCAAAAATGGGATTCTATATTACTGTTTTTTACCTGTTATTCAGTAATGTATCAGGAATATGTTTTTATGTCTGTTTATAATTCTGCATTTGTTATATTGATTGCATAGGTAAACTTTCATCAATAAATAATCCCCTATCAATGAATACTTGGGAAGTTTTCAGCCTTTCCCTACTATAAACAAGATTATGATTCATATCTGCCCACTTGTCTGATTACTGCCTTCACTTAAATTCCTAGATAGGCAAATGATGAGTCATTGTGTCTGTGCTTGTGTTGAAATGTAGTCGTGTTTCACACTTTTTTTGAGTTAGGTAGTGTTTGAGAAAGAACCTTAGCTGTGTTGCTTTTTTTAAAGATTGGTCAACTTAGTAATAAAGTCAATAAGCCATTCAAGTGTTTAACTTAGTCTATCAGAAACATGTTGGCAGAGTGTTCCCTTGTGTTGAGTATATTGGTATTTGTGTAGAGTGTGGCTTAAAGCTTGTTCTTGACTACCAATAAAAAAAACTTTAGGGGATGGCAGAGGGGGAAGGATTGGGAAGATTTTTACATGTAAAGAGATAAAGTAGGTTTTAATGAGGTTTTCGTTGTTTTTGTTTTTTTGCAATATATTAAGTGTTTGTAAAGCACTAAAATATTTTAACAAAGGCTGGGCATGGTGGCTCATGCCTGTAATCCCAGCACTTTGAGAGGCCGAGTCGGGTAGATCATCAGAGGTCGAGTTTGAGACCAGCCTGGCCGATGTGGCAAAACCCCGTCTGTACTAAAAATACAAAAATTAGCTGAGTATGGTGGTGCACACCTGTAATCCCAGTCACTTGGGAGGCTGAGGCAGGCAGAGATTTCAGTGAGGCAAGATTCGTGCTGTTGCACTACAGCCTGGGTGACAGAGTGAGACTGTCTCAAAAAAAACCAAAAAACATAAAATATTTTATCAAATGTTAATATTCTCCACAACCTGATGCTGAAAATTATATGGATAAAATTTTTAATTTGCTATTAACTGCTACTAATTTTTATTTTTGCGAATCTGTGCTTTATATGTTGATGGCTCTATGTTTAGAGACACCTTTCTCAACAGAAGCACTAATGACGTTTTGGGTGAAGTAATTGTTTGTTATGGAAGGCTTTCCTGTTTTGTAGGTTATTGAACACCAAAACTGGCCTCTCCTCACTAGATGCCAGTAGCATACCTCCCCTCTCTCCAGTCAGGACAAGCAAAGCACTGCGCTCTGGGAGGGTGGCAAATAGGTACTGCTTTAACTGTGTTTATTTAGAGTTGTAAGTATAGAAAGCTGTTACAGCTATAGCTTCCCCCGTTCCTGTAATGCTGCTGCCCTTTTTGCTTTTTAACTTAAAAATGTTAGAAGTATCATCCTTAATTTCCATTGGAGTACCTGTGCTTGATACATTTTGACTAGCCCTATAGAACTGAAAGGAAGTTTTCTTGGTTGAGGAAATAAAAATTGTATACAGGGTTGGGCATGATATTATCCTATTATGTCTGTCCCTAAAGGTTTCTGTCTTAGTAGTATCCTCATTGCAGGTAGAAACTGTAGAATAAAATTTTTAAAATTTTATATTCATGCAAGTTGATAGCTTACTGATATATTACTGTCATACAACAGATGTTTGTATTCTGTTCATTTTTGTAGATTTTTATATTGTATCCTTTATAACACTAAATTTTATATATTAAGTCATTGTCAGAAGACCTTGTGCTTTGATGTGATTGTTTTTTTGGATGGTATTCCGGTACTTTTTGTTGTGGTGTACCATGTAGCGGTTGTGTACTGACAACTTTGAAACTGACTTCTAGTTTGAATGTTCCTCCTTCGTTGTTTTGTCTTGGTCTTTATAATTGGAGGAGCTGTAAATTGGAAAAAACAATGCAATAATCAACAGAGAGGGCATACTTTAGTAAAATTATTGTACATCACATGCTTAGATTTTAGGTCATTTCTCTCCTTGGAGGTTATTTCTCTCCTTGGAGGTTATTTTAGTTCTTTAGTTATTGTTGGGAATATTGTAATTTAGATTGAACACTTCGAATGAACTTTAACATGATCGTTGAAATTTTCCTTCTTTTGTACTGTTTTGAGGAATCATGGTGTTAGAATTTAAATTGTTGATAGATTTTAAACTGTTTTCAGTATTTCTGAGCTTAAAGTATTTTTGTGGCTATTTAAATTGTTGATAGATTTTAAACTGTTTTCAGTATTTCTGAGCTTAAAGTATTTTTGTGGCTATTTAAATTGTTGATAGATTTTAAACTGTTTTCAGTATTTCTGAGCTTAAAGTATTTTTGTGGCTTTAAATTGAAAGAGGATTTGTTTTTAATACACCTAGCGATAAGTAGATTGTTCTGACTGTGCTGTGGGTGTTGGACTTCTATTTTCAAATAGCATTATGCATCATGATTTTATTACTAACTCTCTGGTTATTTGTAACATTACTAAAAATACTACAGATTGGTTTACTTACTGTATTCACAGTTCGTCATAACTTCAGTCATCTTAAAATGATTTCATTTAAGCCTTCGTATAAACTGCTTTAGAGGCAACTAATTAGCTAATGTAGTATTTAGAAAGACCAGGCTAATAAAGCCTAATATTCCTTTGCAGTCGAACCACTGTGAATAATTCAGTTATTAAAATCTATGACCCATAGTGTAAAACAATGAAGCATGTATTTTTTCTGCTTTTAAAACAATTTAAAAATTTTTATGAGACGGTATTATAACTCCATATGTTGATTTTTGTTGTTGTTGTTGTTGTTTTTGGTATGTTTTGTTTGAACTACAGTGTGATTCTAAGGAATCCTTAAAAAATGTGTAGCCCCCTTGAAATATGAGTATAGATGAATATTTATAGTTGAGCAAAAACTCCTCTTCTTCCAGTATTGCATATTTACATGCCAGTGGTAAACTGCAGACACTAACTGGGTTTGCAGTTTTATAAAAGAATATGTAAGTACAAGTATGTTGCTGAATTAGCTGATGTTAAAGGTAGGATTCTAATGTAATCTTTTTTCTTCCCCCTTCTGTCATTCCAACATCTGTTTTTTCGAACTGTGAACTAAAGTGGAAGACAAGCATTCCAGTGATGCCAGTAGTTTGCTCCCACAGAATATTTTGTCTCAAACAAGCAGACACAATGACAGAGACTACAGACTGCCAAGAGCAGAGACTCACAGTAGTTCTACGCCAGTACAGCACCCCATCAAACCAGTGGTTCATCCAACTGCTACCCCAAGCACTGTTCCTTCTAGTCCATTTACGCTACAGTCTGATCACCAGCCAAAGAAATCATTTGATGCTAATGGAGCATCTACTTTATCAAAACTGCCTACACCCACATCTTCTGTCCCTGCACAGAAAACAGAAAGAAAAGGTATGCCATTATTACTAGATGCTGCACGTTGAACTATAGTTTCTAAGTTTCTTATATATTACATTATTTCCTTTGGCTTATAAGTCTCCGAATTATAAATTTTTTAAAAAGTCTTTTAGAATGTTTCTGTGTAGAGTTAGGTGTAGAGTTAGCAATATTTAGCTTTTTTCTTTAATTTATAATTATCCAGCCTCAGAACTGTTTCTTGCCTCTGGATTAAGTCAGGTGCTTAATGTGTAACAATAATGGTTTAAGTAATTTTTTAAAGTCAAATAACTGTCTCTTCAATTTTCTGTTTTTGTGATCATTGTCTTGACAGTTTATAAATCGTCTCAGTTTTCTCTTAATACTTAATAGGAATAGAGATATTTTAAAACTAATTCTGTATAACATTTCATTATTGGTTTCAATTTGCGATTAGAAAATTAAGTTGTGGGCCATAAGATAAGGAGTGTTAATGTCTGAATTGGACCTTAAGTCTGAGGAGTGGAAGTTAAACATTGCAGCCCAAATTGTGTTTATCCAACTCAGTGTCAATAATCACAGTTTAAAAAGTTACATGTTTAAAAAGTTACAGAAAAATTTTAAGAACAGCTACTTAGAAGGTGTGACACAACATAAGCAGTGTGATGAAATTTGCATAGACCATTCACAGTCTGAAACTTGTACTTCATAGTATGTTTTAAGAGTCTAAGGAAATTAAAACGCAGTAAATAAATTGTCACGGGTAAATCCATTAGCAGACCATTAGTAAGTGTTGATGCACTTTTAAATGTCCTGTGGGTTTAGGAGAGGCTTGATACGTTAATTCACATTATTTAATTTGTTGGCAAAGGGCTCAAATAGTTGAATTTCTTTTGTTTCTGATTTCCCCTCTCCTTGAACTACAGTGTGATTTTAAAGAATCCTAAAAAAGAACTTGTAGCCCCCTTAAAATCTAGATTAATATAGATTAATATTTATAGTTGAGCAGAAGCTAAACTATCAATACATGTTGTTTGAAATTTTCGTATATTACATGTTATATGTTTGTAATACATGCGTATGTACTATGCATGTTATTTGAATTTTCCTTGTTATTCAGCCATATACTTTATATATCATACAGTACATAATGTGTCAGATTAATGCTTGTTCCAGATGTCAAATTCGGTCAAGATGGTTTGTACCAACATTTATAAATAACATGTCGGATTTACCCTGTGACAGAATTAAATTTGCAAAGAGAAATAACTGAGAGATGAAATCTGAATTAATGCTATAGTTATTGTATTTTCCAGAGGACATTTTGGTTTTTTAAGTTCCTATAATTTTGACAGTTTGCTCACAGAAAACTTTATTTTAAAAATCCTTGTCAGTTAGAATTCTGATGGCCCTTTGAAAGTATTTATCCCATGTCACCTTTGTACATTTAACACTTTTAAACTCCTTTTTGAAATTCTTCCTCTGGCTTCTGTGATACTACCCTCCTTCAGTTGCCTATTTCTGTTCCTTCCTGCTTCTTACATATCAGCATCTCAGCCTTTTTTTCTCTGTTTGGTTCTTTTTCTTGTTCACCATATTCCTTGGTAGTCATTTTGTTACTGTTAGGACTACCAAATCTTTAGTTCTAGTTCAGACTTATATGTCTACGTGTAAACTCTCAGTATTTGTTACATATCCTCATATACAATGTGTCCCTAATTTCTCCTTTTCCCACAATTTATTCTTAGATTTGCAGTAATTGACAACACTGTTCTCCCTAACTTTGCCTTATTCTTAAACATTCTCACCCACCCACCCATTGACAAATCTTGGGCGCTCTTTCTTAGCACTCATTGAAATTCAGATTCTCTCTTTTAATTGTAAAAATCTTTCGTGGAGATTTCACTTACTGAAATTCAGATCATCTCTCTCTGTTTGTTAATTTTTTTTTTTTTTTTTTTTTTTTTTTTTTGAGACGGAGTCTCGCTCTGTCACCCAGGCTGGAGTGCAGTGGCCGGATCTCAGCTCACTGCAAGCTCCGCCTCCCGGGTTCATGCCATTCTCCTGCCTCAGCCTCCCGAGTAGCTGGGACTACAGGCGCCTGCCACCTCGCCCGGCTAAGTTTTTGTATTTTTAGTAGAGACGGGGTTTCACTGTGTTACCCAGGATGGTCTCGATCTCCTGACCTCGTGATCCGCCCGTCCTGGCCTCCCAAAGTGCTGGGATTACAGACTTGAGCCACCGCGCCCGGCCTGTTTGTTAATTTGTAAAAATCACTGTGTTGCTTAGACTGGTCTCAAACTTTTAGCCTCAAGCAGTCCTCTGGCCTTGGCCTCCCAACATGCTGGGATTACAGGTGCAAGCCACAGTGCCTGGCCAGGTTCTCTTGAAATAATCTTCTGATTATCTTCTTACCCAGTCTATCCACTTAACAATGGCATCATTATACAATTTAAATTGAATTGTGTCAGCTCCTTGCTTAGAAACTTCTAGTGGTTTTTTAAACATCCAAATGATAAAGTCCATACTTAGTAAGATTATAGCAAGCACTTGACAGGATGGTTGCAGTCTGTTTTGCTAGCTTGATCTCCACCCATTTCACTCTTAATTCTCTAATTCATCTGTTGCAAACTTGGACATTTCTTAGGACTTGCCATTATCTTTCCTGTCCTGAGCTTTTGCTAAATAGAACATGTTCTTTCTTTGATTGCTGTCCTGTTGAATCCAGTACTCTATTGTTACCAAACTTAAACATTGTAATTTCAGTTTTTTCAATTAGATTATATCCCCTTTAGGGCTCAACATTATGTTTTACTGTATTTCATACTTTATTCATCTTCTAACCCTTCCCTATGCAGTTTGATGCTAATTGTCTTATGTTCATTTTAGTTTATTCCTTAAAACAACACTGTGAGGGAAGGTGGTAATATCTCTGTCTTAGAAATGAAGAGCCTAAACATTACCCCAGTTCAAACATGTAGTGTTAGAGGCAGCTTCTCCACAACCCTGTTCTTTCCTCAAAACCAAATATAATGAAAGACTAACATACAGCACATCTATGTCAGTTCGGATGCTCGTAATGTAAAATTTCTGACAGAGTAGATTCGAGTTTAAATTTCACGAAGTGTGTTTGCTAATCACAAGCATTATGTGCCTAATTTATATGTAGTATTCTTAAACTTGTAGGAAGAAACTCGATTACCTACCATGGAATTATCTGTTTATATAGGGGAAATTGTGCAGCCTTTCCAAGTACTTCTCCTTGTATGTTAATTGAAGACTGTTACATCCTTAGATAAGTTTTATAGCAACTGTAATCTTTACAGGTTGTTTTCCATTTAGTCTGTTTAGATTGTTCATTTAGATTGTTCTTCGTGTTTCTGAAGTGTCTGTTTGACATATATTTTTTTTTTCCTCAACGGGGACATCCATGTTATTTAAATTAAGCTTTCTATTGACTCTTCTCATCAACTTAGTGATTTTACTTGTTTAGGTTTTTCTTAACAATTAAATAATTTATATTAAGCACTGATGGTTCAAATCAGGTTGGCCTGTTGGTGTTAAGCACTAATAGTACAGCTGAGCTCTGTCTAAAGTTGTCAGTGGTGGATGCTGTGTACAAGAGCAGAGTCTTTGTCTTTCTTAACCACTGCTCTATTCCTAGTGGTTGACAAATAATAGGCAGTGTGTAAATGTTTGTTGTAGATGCCTATACAACAGTGTGTAAATGTTGGATGGATGCCTATACAACGTGTGTAATGGATGTTGTATAGGCATCCATGTTGTATGTATAAATATTTGTTGTAGATGGATGCTATAAGAACAGGTGTTGAGAGTTGGGAGCACTTGCACTGGTCATGGTTAAAAAAGTATTTGAAGAAAAAGAAGTTTGTATATGTGTTGTGCATCCGATTAAAGCATACCAGCAATGGATTTATATCTGTTTGATGCCAATGTGTCATTTGAGAGAAAGAACCTAAGGTGAACTCAAGGTTTGTGCCTGTGTGAGTGGTCAGAAGGGTAGAGAAAGCTGCAGAGCTCTTTACTTTTGCAGAGAACAGTCTTGATGTTAGGTAGAGTGAAACAAGGGAGTGAGGTGACCCCATTTAGGTCTATATTTGTTTGTTAGGGGAACATTTGAACATCTATATATGATCACTTTATTGGACAACCATAAAAAGAGAAACTCTGATACACCAAAAAAAAAAATGTAAAACTGAGTTTTATCATTTGGCTCCCCAGTGGCCATTTTAAACCTGCTCTAACTCTGTCATCCCTTCCAGATTTGTGAAATGACAAAAGAGGAAACGTGGGTCCTTACTGTTTGCTATGACCAGGTTGTCAGGAGAGTTTAATAACCTTATTCAATAAGTTCCTTATTTAGTGATTTAGAATTACGATTTATTAGCAGAGATAAATGTGAAAACAAAACAAAGTAGCCATAGGATTAGACCTATTTAGTAACCTCAAGCTAGCTCTCAGTATGAACGTATGTAAATAATCACATACTCACATGCTGGTGCCATATGTAATGGGCAGGACAGACTAGTCATGTTAATATGAGGTGTGAGTCAGTCACTTGAAGTAAAATTCCCTTCTGTTTTTATGCTATCTGTAGACTAAATGACAATTGAATGAAGTCAAAAACTTCAGTATGTATTAAAGCTAGGCTCTTATAGCTGATATAGATGGTCATTAACTGGCAGTGGTAGCACTCAGTTGATTTGCTTTAAAATAATTTTCAGGGTTACTACTCATGAAAAGTTACAAAGATTGGCCATAGTTATTCAAATATTTATTGAATAATCGAATACATTGGTGTAGGAATTTAGTCTTAGTCATTAAGTTTAACTAGGTTTAGTCAACTTAATGAAGAAATAACTGATCAAAAGAGTATTAGGAAATATTGTTTGTAGTTTGAGGGTAAGGAAAATATTCATCAAGACCCAAATGGATTTGTCTTTTTAAAAATTAATAAATTTGACCACAAATAACACATTTAAAACTTCTTTATGGAAAGTTAATAACAATAAGCTAAGGTTGAAAGATAACTATCAGACAGGAGAAAATACTTGAAACATAGGTAACAAGATACGTTGAAGATACATAAAAAGATACAAAGCATTATGAGAAAGACAATCCAATGGAACAATAGACAAAGACTATGAACAGAAAATAAGAAAAGGGCAATTGCACCAAATACAAAAATTCACTGAGAATGGATCAAAGACCTAAAGTTAAGAACTAAAACACTAAGACACTTGGAAGGAAACAAAATCTAAATGGTATTGGAGTTGGCCATGATTTCTTGAAATATAATACCAAAGCACAGGCAACAAAAGAAAAAAACAGGCACATTGGACTTCATCAGTATTAAAAAACTTGTACATCAAAGGGAGTGAAAATGCAATTCATAGAATGAAATAAAATATTTGTAAATCATGTATGTTGATAAGGTATGAATGAATATACGTAGAAGTCCAGCTCAACCACATAAAACAACATAGTTCATAAATGGGCAAAGGACTCAAATAAACATTTCTGCAAACAAGACATTCTGGTGGCCAGTAAGCACATGAAGAGATGCTCAACCTCATTAGTCATTAGGGAAATGCAATTCAAAAACCATAATGAAATAACACTTAATACCCATTAGGAAGACTATTATAATTAAAAAATGGAAATAGGTGTTTCGGAAGATGTGGAAAAATTGAAACCCTTGTACTTTTGGTGGGAATGTAAAATGAGGCAGCTACTCTGGAATACAGTTTGTATGTTCTTCAAAAAGTTAAACATAGGATTATGTGTAGGATCCAGCGGTTCCATTTCTAGATACATACCCAAAAGAAAGGCAGAGACTCAGACGTGCTTACATGTGGTTGTTCTTAGCAATTCACAACAGAACAAACATTAGAGACAATCAAGTGTTCATCAGCAGAGTGAAATTCTGATACATGCTACATACAACATGGATGAACCTTAAGAATATTACATGAAATAAGCCAGGAGGAGAAGGACACATTTTATGATTCCACATATACAAGGGTACCTAGAATGGGCAAATTCATACAGACAGAAACTGGAATAGTAGTTACCAGGGACTGTTCGGTGGTGTCCGGGGTGGGAGTGGGTGTTAAGTTTCTGTTTGGGAAGATGAAAATGTTCTGGAGACGTATAGTCGTGATAGCTGCACAGAAATGTGGATGTACTTAATGACATTGCCTTATACTTGTAAAATGGTTAAAATAGTAAGTTTGATGCTGTGTATACTTTACCAGGATAAAAACAATGCAAGAGAAAGATTGCTAGTGCATGTTGAAAATTAAGATTACTATGAGGATATTTTTCACTCTTGAGACTAGTGACAACAATGGAATGTTTCTGGGAAGCACAGTATGTGGAGTGTGTAAGTGGGTCTTGCTAGTATGGGATGTCACTTTAGCAATGTCTGTTGGAAATTGCTTATCTTTTGTATGTATTAACATGAAGATTTTCTCAGTTGAATAAAACAAGTTAAAAAAGGATACTGTCTTCATTATAAAACATCAGTGTATTTATGTACATTTATAAATGCATTGAGATCTAGAAGGATACATGAGTAAAAATACTCATGAATTTAAAAATTAAAGTCAGATTTAGGTGTTGTCACCTACCTACTTTATGTTTTTTTCCTTACTACACTTACATACATCTTCATAATTTGCTCTGTGTCTCCCATGTAACACCACTATTACAAAATAAAGCAGGCTGCCTTTGTAGCAGTAATTTGAGTTTCACGTGTTCCCTTGTCCTGCTCAGTATTAGAGCAACTGTCGAAACACAACAGGAAAGTAATGATTAGAAGTGCACTTATTACCAGTATCATTTTAGATCTTCCGTATATTGAAAAGGATTTGAGATACCAGAAAAATTCAGCTCAGAAATAAAGTTTGGCTTTATTTACAGTAGTTTGCAAGTGTACCTATAGGAAGAGTTGAAGTGATAATTTAAACCCTAGAAAGAGGTTATAGCAACAGATTTTTATGTGTCTAGTCTTTGGTAAGCTGCCACCCCCCACCCCAGCAGAATTTGGAAATACAAGTGAATTATTTATAATTACAAAGCATTAAGAAGTGTTGTCTCTTAAAGCAAATACTTACAACTTAAAATTGAAGGGTGACATTTATAGCACATACCAAATAATTGGTCAGAGATACACAAGGCACAGAAATATCAAATGGGAGAGTGAAGGAAGGTTTAAAATAGCTTAGGAAGAGATCACAAAATATCTTTTGAAAGATCATAGGCACACACAAGTCAACACTAGAGCTAAAACCAGGTATTCCATTACCAAAGAGTGATTATGAAAGACCATTTAAAGTAGGAGTGTCCAATCTTTTGGCTTCCCTGGGCCGCATTAGAAGAAGAAGAATTGTCTTGGTCCACACATAAAATACGCTAATGAAAGCTGATGAGCTTTTTTAAAAATTGCATGTTTTAAGAAAGTTTACAGATTTGTGTTGAGCCACATTCAAAGCTGTCCTAGGCCTCATGGACGAGCTTGATCTGTAGTCTAGGTTTCCTGAATGCTTGGAAAAGTTTGCATTGAAGCAATGAGAGTCATGCTGATACTCTTCAAGAGCAGAAGAATGCATTGAACTGAGTTGTTAATGAGAAACACTGCATTCTCTCTTATGTAAATTCATTTGTGTTTAGCTGTTTTCAAAGATGTGGATTTTGTATTTATGTTCAGTTTGTTGCAAACATGTAAAACATGTTATTAAGCATGTTAGCCTCATATCCTAACAAATTAGCCTAAAAGGTTTCAGACAAATGAAAGTGTTAATGAAAATTAGGTATTTGTATACTAAAAATACACTGTTTTTTAAAAATTATTCCAAAGTTTTATTGCCTTTGTGTTTACAAAAGGTGGTTTGAGTTATTTTATAAGATTATTTAAAATAACTTAAATTTGTCTTTACATAGTGTTACTTAGCTTTATGAATATAGCATAAAATGAGCTGTTCATCATTTTCTTTGACTGTTACATCGATGGAAGCATAAGGCCTACCTTCCCAGCATTATCAAGTTTTTTGTTTGTTTGTTTAGCATTATCAGTTTTGAGGCCAATAAAGATGATTGGCCTAGAAGTTAAATGCAAATGCACGTGTACATGCTCCTGTTACCTGTATTGAAGAATGCTGTCATTAACTGGCATCCAGGCAACAAGTTTATGTTGATGCCATTTTGGTGCCAAGTCCTGTTTTCTACAAGGGCTACAGAGAAAAGTACAACAGGCCGGGCACAGTGGCTCATGCCTGTAATCCCAGCACTTTGGGAGGCCGAGATGAGCAGATAGTTGAGGCGAGGAGTTCAAGACCACCCTGGCCAACATGGCACAATCCCATCTCTACTAAAAATACAAAAAATTTGCTGGGTGTGGTGGCATGCATCTGTAATCCCAGCTGAGGCAGGAGAATCACTTGAACCTGGGAGGCAGAGATTGCAGTGAGCCAAGATCGCGCCACTGCACTCCAGCCTGGGTGACAGAGAATGACTATATCTCAGGAAAAAAAAAAAAAGTACAACACAGTTCCTCTCCTGAGGAATCTCATGTTCCTAGTGCAAAGGAGGGATAATAAATGTTATGTAATAGAGGATACTGAGTAATATGCTAGATTTGGAGTAAGGGCACTCCAAACCAAAGGGAAGGGGCACCCAACCAACACTTTAAATATAAAACTTCTACCTTTTATAATATTTCAGTGATAAAACTATAAAAACTACCTCTCAGAATAGCATTTTATGTTTGTATTATGAAACTCAGTCCGCTATTAGTATTATTTATGTAGATTGAGGCATGTGACATAAGAAATATATAAATAACTTGCAACATGCTATGGAAGGACGTTTGTATGTGTGTCTTTGGTTGAGTGAGTGGAGCAATAAAGTGTAAATACAGCATGCTGAAGACCTGCTGGATGAAAGATTTTGCTTCTGTCCTTGATTGTATCCTTATTCAACTCAGTTCCCCACGTTGTGCTATATTTTTTCTTTTTTGCTTTGTTTTTCTTTTGTTTTTAAAGTTAAAAGGAACCTTGGAGGTTCTCCAGTCTATTTTTGCATAAACAGCAAGTAGTGCCAGAATCACACATAGAACTTTTACAAGTTGTTAGATATGCCCAGGCTTCCGTTCAGTAGATGTGGCTTGGAGCCCAGGTATCTGTTTCGTTTAGTTTTTTAACTTTAAAAGTGATTCCGATGAGCAGTCTGTTGAGGACTAACACCTTTCTTAGAAGGTTTAATAAAACCAAACCTTTTCATAGAGAAATTCTGGCCTTCAGAGATGTCACTTGCCCAGGAGTCCCATAAATACTAAGTAAGATCAACTGATTTCCACACTACTCACCTATAATTCCCCAAAACTGCAAAAGAAGTCTATTGTTGGGGTAAATAAACTTATTAAATAGAAATTAAGGATGTTTTTGCTGTTTTTTGTTGATGATGATGTGTATTTGTTTTTGATTTTGGAGTATTTTCCCTTTTGCTTGTCTTGATGAGCAACACTGAAGGAGTTTTAAGCCCTTCTGTTAATTTTTCATGTCTCGTAGATTTGGTAGCATCAAATAAAGTTGTAAACACCTTGCACTTTCTTCTCCAACTTGTTTCTGTTAAAAGCAGAAGAAAATTTACAGAAATAACAAAGAATGAAGATAATTTCAGGGGGATATTAATACTAGTTTAATTCATGCAGTAAGTAGAAACAGTGTATTTCATTATTAATATTAATCAGGATGCCCCCAAATTGTGTGTGAAAGAACCTTTAAGAGGGATGCGATCTGGAGAATACTGCTAATAGACTCTAATTGATTGCCGCATAAAATACAATAGCTGACAGCAGTGGGTTTTTTTGTTTGTTTGTTCGTTTGTTCGTTTGTTTTTTTAAATAAAGACCAGGTCTCACTCCCATTGCCCAGACTAGATAGCAGAGGCTTGATCACGGCTTACTGCAGCCACGACTTCGTGGCTCAGGTGATTCTCCCACCTCAGCTTCCTAAGTAGCTGGTACCCCAGGCGCAGGCCACCACACCTGGCTAATTTTTTGTATTTTTAGTAGAGACAGAGTTTTCCCATGTTGCCCAGGCTGGTCTTTGAAATCCTGGGCTCAAGCAATCACCTGCCTCAGCCTCACAAAATGCTGGGATTATAGGCATGAGCCACCACATCCATCTGACAGCAGAATTTTCACAAGGAAAGCTTTTATCGTTTTATTCGAGTTTCTTTATGCTTGTCTATGACTCCAGAACAGCAAAGCTGAAAATAATAGGCAGTCTGCTGGATTCAAGCACCCTCCTTTAAAAGTGTATACCCTTACACAAATAAAAATATCTTAGTCCTTCTGAGTTCATCATGGTTAATCAACACATTTTTGAACTGTACTTAAATCAGGTATAAGATCCACACTTTAGAGAGCTATTATCCCTAGCTCTTTTGAGCATTTATAGTAGTGTAAAAAGACTCATAGGCAAGTCTGTTTTCAGTAAGCTTGCTATTACTGTATATATGATCTTGAAAATCTTAAATAGATCGTTTCTAGTTTTGTGCTAAAATAAAGCAAACAATGCTGTTCTGATAGTCTTTGAATATTTCTCCTGATTTACATATATCTGAGTTTCTCTGAGGATGTGTACCTAAAGGGGAATTACTGGGTCATGTAGTGTTTGTCTCTTCAACTTTTCTAAATAATACCAAATTACTTTCCAGTGTGGTTGTATCAATTTATTATCCACCAGAAATGTTAAGTAAATGTTCTCATTACTCTTTGCCAACATTTGGTATTGTCTAACTTTTAAATTTTTGCATTATGGTGAGTGTAAAGGGTTATGTTGCTTTATTTTACATTTTCCTGATAATGAAGTTGAGCATCTTTTCTTGAATTTCCTAGGCATTCAAGTTCCTTCTTTGAAATAATGTCTTCTGTACATTTTTCTATTGGACAGTTTGTCTTTTTTGACTTATAGAAGTTCTTTAAATATTCTGATTACCACTTTGAATATAATTGTTTTGCTTTTTGTAACTTGACACGTCTTCTGCTTGGTGTTACAGATACCTTTCTGTGTTTTCCTCTAATAGTTTTAAAGACTTAAATACCTGCACAAAAGTTCAGTCTATCTTTAACTGGCTTTGTTTTAAATGTAAGTTTTTAAAAATTTGGCAGGACATGTCCTGCTGGCAGTGTTCTTTTTCTTCAGGATATGGAATCTTCAGGATTTATGTTACTAGCTTGTCAAATACTATTAACAGTGCTCTTGGGGCTTTGATTACAGGTACTTTTAAATCTATATAAATAATTGAAACAACAGCTTTCAAATAATTTTCCATGCATATTTTATACATCCTTTATTTCTAAATACTGTAAGGTGGGTTGTTTTTACTATGAAAGTGTCCTTTTAAATTTTAATAATCTTTAATTGAAACAAATAGCTCATTGCCTTATATATTGAATTACAGAAGGGAAGTATGTAGTTACAAAACTCAGTTATTAAGTATAAAAGTCTTTTCTCATCATGTCTTTAGCCCATTCTGGTTGTAACCACCTTGGTACCTATCCTGATTTGTGTTAAGACCAGTGTCATATTTAGGTAGGTTGTTATTGTGGCCATAAACATTTTTCACCTTATTTTATGAGATATAAATTAAATTCTGTAGAATAATATTGTCCCTTTATCCTAATGGAAGCTTACTTGAATATGTGGTTAATAAATAATTGTCTTTGAGATAGCGTTGCTAGTGGACAGATTGGTACTTTTCAAATCAGATATGGGTATGATTTACCAGGTTTTATGGCTTCAGGTTTATCTGACTTTTGTTGTTCAGCTTTCTTACCTACGAAGTAGGGTGAGAAATGTCTAAATCATTATTCTAGTCACTTGAATGTTTACTGAGCATCCTCTGTGTGCGCCAATGTAAGGGTTAAATGAGATTACTTATGTTAGGCGCCTGGCACATGAGAGATGTTCTTTAGATGTTTGTTCTAATTTTCTCTATTCAAGTAATTTTTCAGGCTTATTGTCTTTTTATTTAGAATCTACATCAGGAGACAAATCCGTATCACATTCTTGCACAACTCCTTCCACATCTTCTGCCTCTGGACTGAACCCCACATCTGCACCTCCAACATCTGCTTCAGCGGTCCCTGTTTCTCCTGTTCCACAGTCACCGATACCTCCCTTACTTCAGGACCCAAATCTTCTTAGACAATTGCTTCCTGCTTTGCAAGCCACGCTGCAGCTTAATAATTCTAATGTGGACATATCTAAAATAAATGAAGGTAAATCTTCGTAAGTTTTTAAAAATTTATTTGCATTGTGCAAAGTTATGTAAGTAGTAAAATCCTCAGTTTAGGAATGGTCTTTGTTTTCTTTTGAAATTTATAGTTGAATATTGTTTTTTTTTGGTTTGAGTTTGGAAATTTATATCCATTGTAGTTTAAGACCATTGGTAGTATAATTGAGTTAGTGGTGCTTGGATCTTGTGTATATTTTTCAATACTTGTTAGGCGTCTGGTAGTTACTGGAGATAAGCCATTCTATGTATGTAATGTTCATGGTGAAATTTTACATCAAAACAGTAGAGCATTTGTTGAAATTGGTATAAAAACTTCTGGTATGTTTCTAAAAAATCTGTATAAATAATTACTCAGAATATTTAAAATATGCTAATTACTAGAAAAGTAGGAATTCGGGTAGCTACTTAAAACACTTTTAAAAAATTCTGAGAAGGGAGGAGATGGGTACTAGATAAAATACTGCCATTTTTTTCTGGTGAATTGCATTATTTAATTCCAGCCTTGCTTTTTCAGTAATGCTATTTATGTTTCAGAATATTTAGGCAGCCACTTTGAAAAAGTGTGAATAAAAACAGATGCAGTTTAATTTGCAAACTATTCAGAGTCACATGTTAATTCCTAAGAGCATTGCAAAATTTTCTGTTGAGAATGATCAATTTTTAGGCCAAGGCAGGTGGATCACCTGAGGTCAGGAGTTTGAGACCAGCCTGACCAAGATGGTGAAACGCTGTCTCTACTAAAAATACAAAAGTTAACCAGGCGTGATGGCACATGCCTGTAAATCCCAGCTACTCAGGAGGCTGAGGTACGAGAATCGCTTGAACCCAGGAGACGCAGGTTGCAGTGAGCTGAGATGGTGCTTCTGCACTCTAACCTAGCTGACAGAGCAAGACTCCATCTCAAAATAAATAAATAAAAATAAAATGATCAATTTTTTTGTGTACATTTTCACATAATATACTTAAAAGTAGTGTTAAGTGGTTAAGTTCTTATCCTAAAAATAAAGCTATCTCAGGCTAGTTGGTCATTAGTCTGTTCTTACTGTCCTTAATTTCTTTGTATTTTTATTTTATTCTCTAACCACACAGTTCTCTTGTATGGTAGGTAAATGTTTCATTTAGGCAAAGTGGGGCTTTTAGATAGTTTGAGGAGGCCAGATGCCATGGCTCATGCCTGTTATCCCAGCACTTGCCGAGACTGGTGGACCACTTAAGCCCAGGTGTTTGAGACCAGCCTGGGCAACATGGTGAAACCCCATCTCTACTAAAAATACAAAAACATAGCTAGGCGTGGTGATGAACGCCTGTAGTTGCAGCTACTTGGGAGGCTGAGGTGGGAGAATAACTTAAGCCTGGAAGGTGAAGGCTGTGGTGAAGACAGGTTGTGATTGCACAACCCTGTCTCCAGAATAAATGCTTGAAGAAATAATAGTTAATGTCAATAATAAAATATGTAACACATCAAAAATACATGGTATTTCTAAATACGTGGGGTTTTTTTGTTTTTTTTTTTTTGAGATGGAGTTTCTGCTCTTGTTGCCCAGGCTGGGGTACAATGGCACAATCTTCGCTCACTGCAACCTCCGCCTCCCTGCAACCTCCGCCTCCTAGGTTCAAGCTATTCTCCTGCCCTAGCCTCCCTAGTGGCTGGGATTACAGGCACCTGCCACGATGCCCAGCTAATTTTTTGCATTTTTGATAGAGACAGCGTTTCACTATGTTGGGCAGGCTGCTCTCGAACTCCTCACCTTAGGTGATCCACCCGCCTCAGCCTCCCAAAGTGCTGGGTGTGAGCTAACCATGTCCAGCCAATACTCCCTTTTTTTTTATCCATTTTTAGATTATTAGGGTGGATCTTGATGTAGGATTTGAATGGCCAGCTTGTCTAAAAAGGCAGTCATATGAAATAGCAATCGTTTATCCAGTTAATTTCATATAACATACTGAACACTCACAAATAGGTTTCTGACGTAATTGGAAGTTCCTATGAACACTCATTAAATTTTGTAGAGAGACTTTGTTCAGGTGATCATCTTAATTTATTAGTGTAAAAGAAATTCTGTTGGTTTACCTTTATTGTAAACCCATTAAGTTTCTTTGTCTCTGCCTCAGATTGTTTCAAATCTTGGGACCCATTGTATTACTCCTAGTAGGCTTTTATTTTGAGAGTTCTAGGTTGAAATATTCCAGTTTCTTGTGGGTTCTCTTCCTTGTCAAGTTGTTACTAATGCCACATAAGCCTCCTGTTTTTATACGAATGTATGAAATAATGTGTTTTTAGTTCTTACAGCAGCTGTGACACAAGCCTCTCTGCAGTCTATAATTCATAAGTTTCTTACTGCTGGACCATCTGCTTTCAACATAACGTCTCTGATTTCTCAAGCTGCTCAGCTCTCTACACAAGGTATTCTTACTCATCTTAGATATCTCTACAGTGGTATCTTGATTTTGTTTTGGAATTAATAGCCCTTTTTGTATGTAGTTTTTTTCTTCTGTTTTTTTTGTTTGTTTTTTAAGAGATTAGCTACAATTTTTTTTGGTAACACTGGCATATACAGTAGTATTTTTATTTCCTTTCTTTTTAGATGAAGCAAGTTTTGACATTTGTCTTAAGGTATTGCCATCAAATCTGTAATTATTTAATACAGCATTTAATTCAGACTTTGTTAATGAGTTTTTTTATGCCAAAGCTGAAAGTAAACTATGATATGCCATATATCTTTGTGAACATTGCATGTATTTGAAGAGTTGAAGTTTGGTTCAGATTGACGTTAGATGTTTTTTGACTGGATAATATGGAAATGCTCATTTTCTGCCTTGAATTAGATATCCCTCTTCATGAAGGTATCCAAATGGAGAGAGATACACGTAGGAGCAAATGGGAAGTGAAAGGGTCACTTTGTCAGAAAGCTGATAAACAGCAGGAATGCCTTGTCTGGAATGGAAGTATAATGGTGCAAAGACTCTTGCAACCCTCTGGCTAGCCTCATGAGCAGGAGACTGCGTGGGATACCTGGGCCTAAATGTAGAATAAGAAAGAAGAAATAAGGATGGTGAGGAGGCCTTCCATGTGAGAATAGGTTCAGGCCTAGCTTCCTGTTCCAGCCACATAAAGGAGAGTGGGCCACACTGGGTGTGCTTACCTCTGAACACACAGCTCACTTAGTCAGTGTGGCCCAGTGAGAAGGTCAGATTCTGATTTATTCCGATAAGTGTTCTCTGGGTAATATGGGGGTGGGGGGTTTAGAGTGATACAAAGATTGTTACCACATATATTACAAAGGACTTAGTTTTTTTGTTTTGTTTTGTTTTTCTTTAAAATTAATTGCTTCCCTCTTTTACAGCCCAGCCATCTAATCAGTCTCCGATGTCTTTAACGTCTGATGCGTCATCCCCAAGATCATATGTTTCTCCAAGAATAAGCACACCTCAAACTAACACAGTCCCTATCAAACCCTTGATCAGTACTCCTCCTGTTTCATCACAGCCAAAGGTATGTCACCTTTGAGGGATATTTGGGAAAGAAACTACTTTTGGAAAATCAATAACATTTTAGAATCTGTTACAGAAAAAGCTCTATGAGAATGAGGTGTAGTGGTGGAATGGATGACAGGTATGATAGTAGATGCAGCCTAGAATTTCTCAGTTCACTGAGGGATAGAGGGGGGCTTTGAATCTGTGCTGCTTTAATACACCTTCTGAGTCTGTTCCCTAATGGTTTTGGGATTTGTCCCATGGAGAGTGAGATAAAGAGGGTATACTGTGAGTCTTAATATTTGTAGAATTTTCAGACTCCAAAAGACATGAGTGAACATGTTTTCCAGCAACTTTGCCATATTTGTATTTCAAAAATGAGGCAGTTTTTGTGCTAAGAACTTAATGTATGTTCAACTTTCACATCATGAGCATCACTTGCTTCATTTAATAGATAAGAAAATCAGACTCTCAGTTAAGTCTAGTTTTTGTGGTAGAGTCAGAATTTGAAACCTAGGTGTTTGTGAATACAGGGACCCATTTTACTAAGCTTATATTGCCTGTATTTGTCCCAGCAGAATCTCACATGGTTGGCTCCATAGGTGCAGTTAGAAAATTTCTGGGCTAAATGGTAAATATAGGGGGAATTTCTTTTGAGTAGTTTTGAAACAGTGGGCTGTTTCAAACTTTTTAATGCCAAATAATTATTTGTAAGATCTTAAGCAGCAGCCCAAAAATAAAAATGCATTGAAATACAACTTGAAAGAGGTGGTTGGTCAGCTTTTAAGTCTTCCCGTTTGTTCATCCCTTCCCTACCTTGGCCATTGATCAATGCATGTTTTAGGGCCAATTTAGATTGATTTTTAAAATTCCAAGTTACAGTTGTTAGTTTGTCATGCAGTTCCTTATCATTCACCAGTATTTTAAGGAGGAAAGAATTAAAATGTGAGTTTCAGCAAAAGATACGTTATTTTTGGAGCTTAGAACTTTTCTTCAGGGTGATATTTTAAGAGTATAGTAAATAGTGGTTAAAAGTGAAATAAGTGGCAGTATTGGTTTTATAGTCACTTGTAAACTGAGCATTTCAACTCCTTTAAGCAGGCTGGGCGCAGTGGCGCACACCCATAATTACAGCACTTAGGAGGCCAGGGCAGGAGGATTCAGTTAGGCCCTGGGCAATACAGCAAGACCCCATCTCTACAAAAATAATTTGAAAATTTACTGGGGGAGGCCGAGGCAGGCAGATCACTTGAGGCCAGGAGTTTGAAAAAAGCCTGGCCAACAGGCAAAACCCAGTTTCTACTAAAATTACCAAAATTAGTGGCACAGACCTATAATCCCAGCTACTCAGGAGGCTGAGGCATGAGAATCACTTGACCTGGAAAGTGGAGGTGCAGTTGAGCCAAGATCACGCCACTGCACTCCAGCCTGGGCGAGAGAGCAAAACTCTGTCTTTAAAAAACAACAACAAAAAAAACTTATTTGGGCATGGCAATTTGTACTACTCAGGAGGCTGGGGTGGGGGAATCACCTGAGCCTGGGAATTCAAGGTTGGAGTGAGCCAAGATCACGTCACTCTGCACTCCAGACTAGGCAACCAGAATAAGACCCTGTCTCGAAGAAAAAAAAAAAAGTCCTTTAAACAGATAGCTATCAGTTTTTTGTGTTCCGAAAACTTCTTCAAGTTGTTTTTAAAATAATTGAACATTTGAGCTTTTAGTGCTTACTAAAATGTTCTTTATAAGACTTGACTAGAATTGATAGGTAATATTCAGAAGTTAAGCAGGACGTTCCAGATTTGTTAGGGAGAATTATTAATCATATCCCCTCACCCCACCAAAAGAAAAACAGCAGTGAGGTGTGGTTTATCACAAAGGACTCCATCTGCCTTTGTGCCTCAATTTAGAGCTTATATTTTAAACTGCTTATTTTCTTTCTGTGGCTTCTGAATATAATATGTATCCTGATTGGCAATCATGGACTTCAGTCTACCTCTGTAGAGTAACATCTCTTTGAAAAACACTCATGATGAACTTTATATGGGCCATAACTCATTTTCTCATAGCCGAATCACATTGTTTCTCCATGTCATTAAAATCTAAGCATCCATATGTGTATGATGTGGTAGCATACATATTTACTTTTATTGATATAAAAGTAACAAATCAGAAGAGATAATAATGTATTGGAAAGAAAACTGAGTTGTAAAGGAGGAGAGCTAGTTTCTTACACTGGTTTGATAGGGAAGTAATTTTATGACCTTGGGCCATTTTTACAAAGAAATGAGATATCGAAGTTTTAGAACTTGACAGTCTTCTTTGAAACACCATATTTTACATGTTCTAAGACTATTACCTAGATTTTGGGGGGAGAGATGTGGATTAGATTTGGAGACCATCTCACCAGATTTTGACATTTCAGGTTAGTACTCCAGTAGTTAAGCAAGGACCAGTGTCACAGTCAGCCACACAGCAGCCTGTAACTGCTGACAAGCAGCAAGGTCATGAACCTGTCTCTCCTCGAAGTCTTCAGCGCTCAAGGTACGTCGATATTGTATATTGAGACCACATTGTTTTGTTTAATGATAGTATACTGGTATATTGCATTGTTTGAAGATGTATCTGTAAAATATAACAACTTTAAACTCCATGAATACTCTAAAGTAGGCTTATATGTTGTAAAATTTACAAAGACAAACCTGTATACAAGAGGTAGGTTATTGTCTCTAGTAGTAAAGCCTGGGTTATTTTGAAGAAAGTGGCTCTTTAAAATTTTACACAGTGGAATATGATGGGGTAAAGATTTGTGATACTTGTACCAGAAAGGCACATGATTTTACAATATTTGTTGGAATTACATTGCTTTGTAACCTCCTCATAGCAGTTTTGGTTTGAGTATATTGATGAAAGCCAAAGTCTCCTATCTAAAACTTGGGCCGATGTTTCCCGTGTATGTCAGGCTTTCCCAGTAGCTTAACTGTGACCCTATACAGATGACTTTTAGATAGTTCTATACTGCTGTATTGTGTTAGCACTTTTCTGTGTTCATTAACAACACAACTTTAAATGACATTTGTTGAATGAATGGTTTTCATTTGATTGATTTTCCTATTTTTTATTTCATGCTATGAGGTAGCAAAATAATTGAACTGTTGTTTTTATTGTTGTTTTCTAAACAAGCATTTCAGAACTTATACCTCCAAATGAGAGTTGTTCCCTTCAAACTAATCACCTTGGGAAGCTGTCTACTTACTCCAGCAATGTTGCCATTGCTCAGAACATTTTTGGGAAATTCTTCTTTTAAATTGTTTTTAGAGGCTGCAGTATTATTTTAAATATCCTCAGTGATGAAAACTCTTCATCCTTTGGGAGATTTAGTTTTTGGAAATAACTGAAATTCATTCAGAGCCAAGTCTGGTGAAGCAGGTAGGAGATCAACTTGGGTGATTAAATTTTTTGGTTCTCGCCACCATATCCCCAACCCTGGCCCAAACCATTCAGTTTTAAAAGAAGATAAACAATCTCAGAGTGTTATTTTTTTGGTTTTGTTTTGCCACTATGCTTGCTCAGTGCTATCCAACAAAATGTTTGTATTTTGCTTCACATTATTTCACCCTCTGATTCAGCAGTTCTGACGTTGAACAAAGGCAATATATATTTTCCCCTTACCTAGATGTATATGAGACAGTCTTCAGATGTGCATTATATCTATAGCTGTTAAAATGTGACCATTTTTTAGTTATATTCTTATTAGTGTTTGTGGTACACAAAGTTAACAGGTTCTGCTCTCAGATTTGGAGAGTACAGTTTACATTAGACTCTTGACAGTCGTGTTAAAAAGGCTTTTTCCCCCTAAAGTGTTTTGAGGAATAATATACTTTGGATTGTTAATTCTCTTTATTTGATGTTAAAATAACAAATTTTTCTTAGGAATTTGGATATCTTTAAGTTAATAAAAGGTACTAACATGCAGTTTATAGGATAAGGATACCCAGAAACTACTTTTAAACATATTACACATTCAATTCTGTTTTCTAGTAGCCAGAGAAGTCCTTCACCTGGTCCCAATCATACTTCTAATAGTAGTAATGCATCAAATGCAACAGTCGTACCACAGAATTCTTCTGCCCGATCCACGTGTTCATTAACGCCTGCACTAGCAGCACACTTCAGTGAAAATCTCATAAAACACGTTCAAGGATGGCCTGCAGATCATGCAGAGAAGCAGGTATGTTAACGTACAGCCTAGATTTTACCTTTGGGTGATTAGCAAAACAGAACTTAATCAACTTCTAGAAAATCTAATGTAGACCACTGAATTCAAGCAATACTTAAAATAACAAATCCCTAACTTTGTAGTCATTTAAAAAATATTTGACATATAAGGTAACTTTTTTGGTTTTACAAAATATTTTAACATAATTATAGCCCCTGTTGTCAGGTACTCAGCAGTTAGCTCAGTGCTTATTGCCTTATATTTATTTTCTCTACTTCTTAAAACAGCTAAGCAGTGTAGATAGAGTTTTCTCATTTTGCCATTGAAGTCCTTAAGACCAAATAGTCCATAAAACCTTGATCCCAAGGTCACCCCATTAACACAGTGATGTGGCTCAAAGCCAGTGTACTTTTTCCACTCAGCTGCTCTGATAGTTTCGGAATCCATTAGCACCGTTAATCTACTGGCCAAGTGCAGTGGCTCATACCTGTAATCCCAACACTTTGGGAGGCCGAGGCAAGTGGATCACTTGTGGCCAGCCAGGAGTTGGAGACCAGCTTGGCCAACATTGGTGAAACTCCATCTCTAACCATAAGTACAAAAATTAGCCAGGCGTGGTGGCATGTACCTGTAATTCCAGCTACTCGGGAGCCTGAGGCACCAGGATTACTACTTGACCCCAGGAGACAGAAGTTGCAGTGAGCCGAGATTGTGCCACTGCACTCCAGCCTGGGTGACAGAGTAAGACTCTGTCCCCCCCCGCCAAAAAAAAATGTTTTATTTTGCTTTGGGGTGAGACACCTTAGGACATTCCAGTTACTGTTGATTTGCCTCTTTTTATCAGATAACTGACCATCTGGGGTGTTCGAAAGTTTACAGAGAATATGTCGTGTGTCTTACCATAGAGAGGAGTATAGTGAGGCTCTTGAATCAATACCTAATTCCTGAACTTGCAGAAATGACAGTCTCTTTGGCTGACCCAGCATCTTTTATTAACCACAAATTATGCGTCATTCTTTCTTAGTGCTGTATTAGCTTCAGATTGGAAATCCTATTTTCTCCAACTTGGAAGAGAAATACTAAAATAAGTACCTTCCACCCTTATAGACAGTTTCTTAAAAGAAATTAATTTTCCCCATTAGATTCACCAGCATTTTTGTGTATTTAAGGGAGAAGGATTATTCTCTAATCTTAAATATAAAATTTTACTCAGAAATGTAATGTTTTATTTTGTGTATGTTAATGTTTATATTTTATGTTTTGTTCATTAATTACAGGCATCAAGATTACGCGAAGAAGCGCATAACATGGGAACTATTCACATGTCAGAAATTTGTACTGAATTAAAAAATTTAAGATCTTTAGTCCGAGTATGTGAAATTCAAGCAACTTTGCGAGAGCAAAGGTAAGTCTTTCACTGAAATACATTTTTATGTTGCTCAGGATTATGATTCGTAAATTGAACTAAAGAATGTAAATGACATTTTATTTATGAAATGTAAAGTTCTCTTTGATACATTGATCACATTCTATCATTGCATTTTCATAAGTTATTAATATTCCTCGTGATGGATAAAGCCTGTCGATTTTCTCTTAACCCATGATGAATGCTTCATTAGACTTTTCTCATAACTCCATAAGCTGCAATAATATATTAAAAAAATGAAATATTGACCACAACTGATTATAAATGTTCTCTCTTGCTGAGGGTGTTTCCATTGAAATTTCTGATTATTTGTCCTTGCATCACCAATAGATCTCTTGAAAAGTATAGAAAGAATTTGTCTAGCAAGTTTAGTGTATCTGCTGTCTCAGTATTTTTCACCTGAACTCTTGTGTCGCATTTCTTGATCTAGTGTTTCACTCAAGTAGAATATCTACGTCACAATAATAATAGCATAGGTATTTTTTTTTTTAATGCCTACTACAGAATTGAGGACAGACTTGGCAGTGGCTTTATGTCCTGTCTGTGCAAGTCACAGAGTTACAGGTAGAGTTAATCTTGTCAAGAAACCATAAATATTTAGTAAATACCAAATGGAGTTTATAGTACAACTTGAAAAAGTAAGTTTATTTACAGTTACTAAAATATCTAGAGGTACTCTTTGAGTAACAGCTTGGGTTCTTGTACTCTCAGATTGCTCTGAAAGTAATTCTAACATAAACTTCATTTTGGCTTGTTACATCATTCTACTTTTAGGAATTCATTATTGCATCTTAGGAAACAGTATATACAGTCAAATATCAAGCCAGCCTGATTATGCCTAATTCATGTCTACAGGCAATAAATATTATAGTTCCCAGAAGAGAGGAGTAAAAACAGGAAATATTTTTACATTCATGGGAATCTGGGTAACTGTGGGGTTTGTGTGTTCCAATTTTTGGTTTTTGGCTTCATTTTTATGTACCTACATCTACATTGAGAATTGCTCTTCTAAATGATTAATCTCTTACACCTGGTTAATTCTACTCTTTACTATATAGTGGGCCAGAAAACATGCAGTATAGGTTTATTTCATGTATAATAGCTACTGCTTTCTTTGTGATGATACGGTTTATAAAGTAATAAATTTTAAGTCTATATAGCCAAAGGAATTATTAAGAAATTGTTAGAAAAGGCTGGGCGCAGTGGCTCACGCCTGTAACCCCAGCACTTTGGGGAGCTAAGGCGGGTGAATCACCTGAGGTCAGGAGTTCAAGACCAGCCTGGCCAACATGTTGAAATCCTGTCTCTACTAAAAATACAAAAACTAGCTGGGCGTGGTGGTGTGTGCCTGTAATCCCAGCTACTCGGGAGGCTGAGGCAGGGAGAATTGCTTGAACCCGGGAGGCGGAGGTTGCAGTGAGCCAAGATCGTGCCACTGCACTCCAGCCTGGGTGACAGAGCAAGACTCTGTCTCAAAATAAATAAATAAATAAATAAATAAATAATTAGAAAACTAAAATATCCGTTCACCATCCTGATACTTTAATAGATATTATGTATTAAATATTTACTTTGTCTTAACTATAAACTAATTTATAGTTAAATTATAAAAAAAATTTTGCCTTAATTAGAAATCACTTATGTTATGTTATGTTATGTTATGTTATGTTATTTTTGAGACGGAGTTTCACTCTTGTTGCCCAGGCTGGAGTGCAATGGCACAATCTCGGCTCACCGCAACCTCTGCCTCCCAGGTTCAAGCAATTCTCCTGCCTCAGCCTCCATAGTAGCTGGGATTATAGGCATGTGCCACCACGCCCGGCTAATTTTGTATTTTTAGTAGAGACGGGGTTTCTCCATGTTGGTCAGGCTGGTCTCGAACTCCCGACCTCAGGTGATCCACCCACCTCGGCCTCCCAAAGTGCTGGGATTACAGGCGTGAGCCACCGCGCCCGGCAGAAATCACTTATTTTAATTTAAAAAATTGTAATTATAGAAGTTTGGGTTTTCAGTAATATTTGTATATATACACAGATTCTAATGTCTGCTTTTATTTTTCAGGATACTATTTTTGAGACAACAAATTAAGGAACTTGAAAAGCTAAAAAATCAGAATTCCTTCATGGTGTGAAGATGTGAATAATTGCACATGGTTTTGAGAACAGGAACTGTAAATCTGTTGCCCAGTCTTAACATTTTTGAGCTGCATTTAAGTAGACTTTGGACCGTTAAGGTGGGCAAAGGAAATGACAAGGGGATGGGGTCTGTGAGAGTCAATTCAGGGGAAAGATACAAGATTGATTTGTAAAACCCTTGAAATGTAGATTTCTTGTAGATGTATCCTTCACGTTGTAAATATGTTTTGTAGAGTGAAGCCATGGGAAGCCATGTGTAACAGAGCTTAGACATCCAAAACTAATCAATGCTGAGGTGGCTAAATACCTAGCCTTTTACATGTAAACCTGTCTGCAAAATTAGCTTTTTTTAAAAAAAAAAAAATTGGGGGGGTTAATTTATCATTCAGAAATCTTGCATTTTCAAAAATTCAGTGCAAGCGCCAGGCGATCTGTGTCTAAGGATACGATTTTTGAACCATATGGGCAGTGTACAAAATATGAAACAACTGTTTCCACACTTGCACCTGATCAAGAGCAGTGCTTCTCCATTTGTTTTGCAGAGAAATGTTTTTCATTTCCCGTGTGTTCCATTTCCCTCTGAAATTCTGATTTTATCCATTTTTTTAAGGCTCCTCTTTATCTCCTTTCTTAAGGCACTGTTGCTATGGCACTTTTCTATAACCTTTTCATTCCTGTGTACAGTAGCTTAAAATTGCAGTGATTGAGCATAACCTACTTGTTTGTATAAATTATTGAAATCCATTTGCACCCCGTAAGAATGGACTTAAGAGTACTGCTGGACAGGCATGTGTGCTTAAAGTACATTGATTGCTCAAATATAAGGAAATGGCCCAATGAACATGGTTGTGGGAGGGGAAAGAGGAAACAGAGCTAGTCAGATGTGAATTGTATCTGTTGTAATAAACATGTTAAAACAAACAAAAATTGTTATTTTTCTTTTCCTTCGGTCAATGCACATTAGAATTTGAACTACCTGGGGATTCTTTATCCGAACTGTTCTTGTTGAATATTTATACTTTATTGAAATAATTCCTTAAGGGAGGTTTTGTTTAAAACGTATTAACAGGAAATTGTGTATAAGATATTTAATGAAATAAGAAATTCAACAAGAATGATTAAGTCACTTCCCAAGTGGTTGTCATTTGTTAAACCCTGGTTTACCTGTCTTGCTATTACATTTCATTTGGAAGGATGTTTGTGTTGTAGCTAACTGTTCAAGTCTGGTGCTGACTGCTGTTCTTAGCCATCACAAAACGCTAAATTTGTGTAATTGGAGCTTCCTGCTGTTATCTGAAAATAGCAGGAAAGCGCAGCTTTGTATATTGTTTCCTAAAGTATATTAAAATAAAAAAAGAAACTATTGCTACTATAAAATTACCTGACTTTTTTTTTCCTTTGCTAAAATATTAGTCACATGGCCTTAGCTTCACACTGCCAGTAATGTATCAAATCACAAGGGTTTCTGCATGAAAAAAAAAATACTTAATCACCCACAAAAAATCTTTTACCCTCAAAATCTTGCCATCTGATTTAGAAAGGTGTTTTTTCTTTTCTTTTTTTAATAGGTTTGGAGTTTTCTGGTGATTTTTTTTTTTTTTTTTTTTTCTGTAGGGGAAGATAAGTGCTTCCAAAACTGCCAGCACCAAGGGCTTATTTTTTATGTTAGATATCAGTGTCAATGTTACTACATTCTCAGATGCTAACATAAATTTTGAAATTGTTCTTGTGCTTTAAGCATATATTTAAAGTATGGAAGTTAAATGTTGAGGCTTTTCAGTAACTCAAAAAGTTAACTGCAAGCGATAGTGTTGGTGTTTTCTAAAATACAAAAATGTTCCAGTGTAATTAAAAGGAATTAAAATCTTATACTGGAAGCTGATATTTTCCTATAATTTAAGAGTACTTTGTAAGACAAATGTCATTAATTTATTGTCATGTTCATACCTCTGTGAGATTGTTAACATATGCTGAATTGAATTAGTGCATGTAAATGAAACCCCAAAGAGCTGTGTTAAGCTAGAAACCTTATTGTATCTTTTCTGGAAAGAAGTGAGCAGCTTGTTGTAATAGGCAAATGTTTCCTGATCAAATGGCAATGTGATTTAGGTAAATTTGAATTTGATTTGCTAATAGTCTACTGGTCTGTGTAGCTATGTTTTTTTTTTTTTTTTTTTTTAAGTTTACATCCCTAAATGTATTAGTCACATAGATTTAGGAGAAAACGCCTAATTTGACATTTCTTAGTAGTGAATTATTATTATTATTGTTGTTTGAGACAGAGTTTCGCTCTTGTTGCCCAGGCTGATCTCGGCTCACTGCAACCTCCGCCTCCTGGGTTCAAGCGATTCTCCTGTCTCAGCATTCCGAGTAGCTGGGATTACAGGCATGTACCACCACACCTGGCTAATACTGTATTTTTAGTAGAGGTGGGGTTTTTCCATGTTGGTCAGGCTGGTCTCGAACTCCCAACCTCAGGCGATCTGCCTGCCTTGGCCTCCCAAAGTGCTGGGATTACAGGCGTGAGCCACTGCGCCTGGCCAGTAGTGAATTTTTAAACACAGAAAACAAAATTTGGTGGAAATATTTTAAATGTTGCACCTTAATACAGACATGGTATCCAGCTCCTAACCTTAACTAGGGAATAGGAATAACTATTAAAACAAGCATAATGTTCTGGACTGGAATTTCCTTATCTAGTTGGCCATGGATTTCAACATGTACCTTGGTTCAGATAATTAGAAATACTGAATAGCCTCTAGGGAACTTCTTGAGTGGTTTTTTTTTCCTCCCGTTTTGAAAGATTAGTAGTCTCTAGTCAAACTTCTAAAATGTCGTGGTATTGTAACAATATGTTTGATGAAAGAAGATTAGAGACTCCCCTGAAGATCCAGCTTTCCTACGCTTATTTCTCTAACTTGTCTAACCTGATTTTAAAGTGACTGTAATTCCAGACTGAAAACATGTTTCAGCCCTGTTTCAAGACATTATGCTTCTTTTAACAGCCCAAATGAGTAGTTTTATTTTTCTTCTAAATCTTACGTTTCACACTTCTAAAATCTTGGGAAGGAGGTTCTTGAAACTTTGCCAGGAATTGTTACCCATTTCCAAAACAGTTTATTATGTTCAAAAACCACCGTGTCTTTGAGGAACTGTTTTAAAGGGGAGAAGGCAATGCGGGAAATAATTCACTCTGCGCACTGGAACTGTTGTAGTTCAGGACTTCCAGCTACTGTATTTAGATGTTGGGTTTGAATATACAGATTTCTTTTCAATACCTGTAAATACAGCTATATTCTTGTATTTGTACGGGAGTGTACAAAATGACACTGAAAAGTAATAAATATGTTTTGACTATATTGTGCAGTTATTTCAGAACTGTTTTGAAAGTCTTAGAATGCATAATTTGTATTTGAGTAAGGAAATTTAAAATACAGATTACTACTAAAATTTTAATCAGTCGGTGTGTTTCAATAGTCTCTGAAACATGTTAGTGAAAATTGTGGCATAAAGTTGGGACTCTTTAGGTCCTGCTCTAATTTGCGGTACCCTCCTTTTCCTGATCATGACCTTTGATAGTGCCCTGATGTGCAGCCTGCCTGGATGATCTCATCTAGGCTCTTGGCTCTAAAAATCCCATTCGTGTGCTACTTTATACTTTACATCCAGATTATCTCCAGCCCTGATCTCTTTGAGTTCCCAAAAACAGTCCACTTAGATGCTTTCCTTAACACGGCATGTGCGTCAAAAAGAACTCATGGTTTGTGCTTAGATTATTGTCGACTTTCAGTTTTTTAGTGATTGACACTGTCATTGTTAAAGTTGCCCAAAACCCAAATCAGGTCATCCTTTATTTTTTTTTACACTCCATATTTAATCCATCAAGACCCACAAAGCTGTCTTTGAAAATGTTTCCTTAATGTTTACCTCTGTAGTCCAATCCTCGATCATTGAAGCAACTCCCTGCCACAACCTCCTAACCTTTCTGCTTCTACTCAGATCTTCCAAGGTTCTCTCCACCCCACCTTCACACATACACAATCTATTCTCCAGCCAACAGAGTGAAATGTAGACACCAGGCCGTTCTGTACGTAATCCTGCAATGATTCATACTCAGAACAATACCCAGAGCTCATACCATGGCTTGCACGTTCAAGCCCCCGATTATTGCCACGTTTTCATCACTGCAGTCTCTTGCGGGTTTGCATTTCTTCTGCCTAGAAAGCTCGTGATAGAAATCGGTACAGCTTGCTGCCTCTTATCAGTCTGCTTAAAGAGGCCTTTCCTGGGCCAGGTACAGTGGCTTACCCTTGTAATCCTAGCACTTGGGAGGACAAGGTGGAAGGATTGCTTGAGCTCGAGTTCGAGACCAGCCTTAGTGAGACTTTTTTTTGGGTTTTCTTTGCCTTTCTTGATGGCTCAGACCATCTAAAAGCACCCTCCATCACTCTTTCTTCACTGACGTTTTCTTCAAAACAACACCAGATGTGTTGAGTGAACTGTGAATGTTTATAAAGGGCTTTGGACAGAATCTGAACCTGTGAAGATGTAAAAGGGTTAATGAATTTTTTTTCTTCGTTTTGATGTTGGTCCCCTCACCTTGAGAGATGGAAAAGGAACAGCAAGTAGCATTTTTTTTAAAAAATGATTACAATTGGTCACCAAAACCTAACTGCAAACCTGTCCTAAATTGTTAGCATTAATGAAATGTAGTCTCTAAGCAAGGGTAACCAACTGAACCAGTAATCATAGCCTCTTAGGAACACATTTTAGGAGTAAAGCCAATGAGAAACGAGATGATGCTTCTGATGTGCCAATCTTGGGGAGATGGACTGGTAGGAAGTGACCCTGCTTCTAAGGCCAGGATTGGGTGAGGCATGGGGGTTGGGGATTGTCCTGGTTTCACTAGGTAGGACTGAAACTGGTTCAGAAGATGCCTTGACATCCAACTAGCCCCTTTTGGCTTTTAGAACAGGAACCAGGCACTTACCACATTCTAAGCTGTGTCACTAATAGAACATCTGTACTACCCATATCCATCTTAAAAGGCTAGGATGTAAGAATTGCCTGCCTTTGCAATGGATGGGAAGATTAAGATTGAACAGGTACTTCATGCCACTGTTTTCCCCATAAATAAGCTTCCTTTTTTAAGGTGCCTTCTGTTAATTGCCCAATTTGGTCAGCGTATGTAAGTGTGCTAGTATGAAATGTTTCTTACACTTTTAAGTAGTTCAAAGGCTTTATCTTGGGACAACAGAATGTATGGACAGTGATTTTTGTCATTTTTGTGTCTTATGTATCCCCATCACCTAGAAGAATCAACACATGTTGGAGAATCAACAGATATTTGTCAATAAGTCTTTTAAAGTTCATGTTTTGCCCCACATTTTGATGCCTTAACATTTTATTACCTTTATAAACTGTTAAAGTGATAAACTGAAAATACTACCATGGTTGGTGAGGGCTCACTTTTAAAATGTCAGAGTAGTTTCAGGCTCCACTTGTCTGTATCTGTTTCACAAGCACAAGAGTTCCAAAGATACTATCTAAAATACAGTGGTATGAAAAATGCTCAATACCATTAATCAGGGAAATGGAAATCAAAACCACGAGATATCAACTCCACTTTTGACTATTACCAGATGAAAAATATGCTGGCAAGGATTGGAGAAAAGGGAACTCAATCACTGTTGGTGGGAATGTGATGCTAGTACAGCCATTATGGAGAGCAGTATGGAGTTTCCTTAAGAAACTACAAATAGGGCCAGGCACAGTGGTGCATGCCTGTAATCTCAGCTACTCCGGAGGCTAAGGCAAGAGAATCACTTGAAGCCGGGAGGCGAAGATTGCAGTGGGCTAAGATCACGCCACTGCACTCCAGCCTGGGCGAAACAGCAAGTCACTGTCTTAAACAAATAAAAAACAGTACAAATAGAATGACCTATGATCCAGCAATTCCATTAGCAGCATTTCCTATATCTAAAGAAAAGCATATGTCAAAGAGATATCTGCAACCCCATGTTTATTGCAGCAAGCACTATTCACAATAGCCAGGATAGGGAATCGAGTGTCTATCAGTGGATGGATAAAAGTGTGGTACGTATACACAATGGAATACTATTTGGCTGTTAAGAAAATGAAAGGCTGTCATTCCCTAGAGGACATTATGTTAAGTGAAATAAGCCAGGAACAGATACTTCTCATATGCAGAACCTAAACAAGTTGATATCATAGAAATAGAAAGTGGTTACTAGAGGCTGGGAAGGGGAGAGGGAATAGGGAGAAATTGATTAATTGGTTAAAGGATATAAAATTACAGCTAGATGGGAGAAATAAAAGTATTCTATAGCACTGTAGACTAATTTTATATATATATATATATATATATATATATATTTGAGATGGGAGTCTCATTCTGTTGCCCAGGCTGGAGTACAGCCTGGGCTCACTGCAACCTCTGCTTCCGAGGTTCAGGCTCACTGCAACCATCTCAGGTCATTGCACCTGCACCTCCCAGGTTCAAGCAATTCTCCTGCCTCAGCCTCCTGAGTAGCCAGGATTACAGGTACCCACCATTATGCCCAGCTAAATTTTTGTGATCTGTAGAGATGGAGTTTCACCGTGTTGGTCAGGCTGGTCTTGAACTCCTGACCTCAGGTGATCCACCCGCCTTGGCCTACCAAAGTGCTGGGATTACAGGTGTGAGCCACCGCGCCCAGCCGAGGGTCCTCTTTTAAATGTGCAAAAAACTATTTCCAGTTTGAACACAGTGTGAATTGCCTTCAAGAAATCTCACAGGTATGAGGTCATATGGTGGAGCCCTGCAGGCAGCCCTGGGACAAAAAGATGCAGATCTGGGGAAAGAGAGGCTTCATTACAAAATCCTTTTCACTGCTTTCCTCAGTGGGGTTTCCATTATGTGAATGAATTGCAAAATTTTTTCAACATTTACTTTGGTTAAATGCATGTCTCCTAGAAGAATTTGTCAGATGACTGGAGCGATTAACTTCAGAAATGGTGGCACTCTCTGGTTCCCACAATCCTGGTGAGATCTTTTCATTCTACTTCTTCCACACACACCCATTCCCCTCTGCCCTAACCCCTCAAGACAAGATATCAACTAGCACTTTGGGAACTTTAATCGAGTCTCTTCACCTATTGTTATTTTCCATGTGGGCTTTGCTAGGAGCTAGCATTTCCTGCTTTAGTGTAAAAACACAAAAGTGTTAGAAAAGCTGCTGGTAGAGAATGAAGGTGAGAACCTAGGAAGAGAAATGTGTCTGTGTCCAGCACTAGAGGAAGGAACTGAGCTGTTCCCATGTAGTTGAACCAGGAAAGAGGAAAACTGTGCCTGGGGACAAGGTCAGCGCAAACTGCAGAGCAAATGCCAAGCCTTTGCATTGATGCCTTGGCAGTCATTCGTCGTGGGGACCCCCTTGTCTGCATCCTCTCTGCTTCCAAAGAATCACTGATGGTGGTCATAATAGGAAGTTCTTGCTGCAAATCACTCTGGTGCATTGCATTTGATGCCGTGTAAAGTTTACCATGTTTTGTTTGGTTGGGGCCACTGAGCTTCTCAGGCAGGGGAAGACTGCATATCTCCAAGGTTTAATGCTACCATTGGGGTTCTTGGCTGGAATCCATCCCACATCATTCAGCTTGCTTGTTAGCACCAGGAAGCGCCTAGGAGTCCCACTCATATGGAAGGGCACTCATGTCAGCTTTCCTAAGTGTGGATGTTTGACATTCCAGCTGTCTTTCCTCTGTCCTCACTCAACAGTGATGCTGTGACTTCTTATTTTGAAAAATATCAAATGTATAAAAAGTTGAAAGAACTTATACAGTGAGCACCTACTCGTATATTCCTCATTGAGATTCAGTGATTAACGTGGTCCTATTTCTCTACCTCTTTCTCTGTCTCTGTATGCTCTCTTGTTTGAACCATTTGAAAGCCAATTGCAGACATGGTGGGACGTATCCCTGCACACTTCAGTGTGACTCTCCTAAGAATAAGGCTGTTATCCTACATAACTATAATAGGCTGGGCATAGTAGCTCACACCTGTAATCACAGCATTTTGGGAGGCCAAAGCAGGCAGATCACTTGAGGTCAGGGTTCGAGACCAGACTGGGCAACATGGCAAAACCCTGTCTCTACTGAAAATACAAAAATTAGCCAGGCATGGCCGTGCATGCCTGTAGTCCCCGCCACTCGCGAGACTGAGGCACAAGAATCGCTTGAACCTGGGAGGTGGAGGTTGCAGTGAGCCGAGATCGCCCCATTGCATTCCAGCCTGAGTGACAGAGCGAGACAGTCTCAAAAAAAAAAAAAAAAAAAAAAAAATACTGTCATCACAAAAGCAAACACAATTTGATAGAATTTGGGGATAGGAATAATTAGAGAAATATCCCTATGGAGGTCAAAGCAGAGTAGGTTTCACATTCTATTGTGCAAGCAGGCTTTTCCACTTACTCCTTACAAGCATACTTAAATGTTTTACAATAAGCATGTTCTTTTGGAGTCAGAACGAAAAAAAATACAAAACCCTTTAAAGCAGCAGTCATGACCGTTGGGTCTCAGCCATGTCTGTGGTGGTCACTGGGCTTGTCATGGGCCTTCAACACCAGGTGGCGGTGTTGGGCTACATTCAGCAAGCCAGTACTAACCCATGAGAAGCCTCCCTGGGAAACTAGGGATGGGGCAAGAGAAGGGTGGTTGCACTTTCAAAAGTAAATGTCAGAACTTCAAGTAAACCCCTAAAGACATAGGAAGTGGGAAATGACAGAGAACTTATCTTAATGAACATACCTCTTTTGGGGGAAGATATTCTGTACGTTGTCTCAGGAGGTGATCTACTGAATTCAAACCCTCATTCTGTCCCCTCCTAGTTGACTTGCCACAGACAAGCAACTTGACCTAGAGAACGCTGCGTTTTGTTTTATCCTGTGTAGGATGACTGGCAGGGATATGGGTGACGAAAGCCCTGAGCACAGGGCCTGACACCGTGCAAGTGCATACAACGTGCTGGCTGCTTAACTACAATGACTCACTTCTCTCCACAACTGAGCCACTGCTGGCTTTGTCCTCTCGAAAACCTCTTCTGCCTCTGCTCTAGTCACCTTGCTTGCAGAGCTACCTGGGTAGGGGTGGACAGTGGCTTCTTCTGCAGAGTCAGGGAGGTGGACAGCACCCACGTGTTGAGAGCAGGACTGCGCCACAGGCTGCAAGCACAGGAGAGCTCCCCATTGGCCTCCAGAGTCCATCCTGTAGCGTAAGTGTACTTATACCTGATGGACAAAGAATCTTGATTTTGGGTTCAGAATATATGGGCACAAAGCCACCCTAGAATGGAAACATTCAGGCCCTCAGCCGGCTTTGCCAAGCTCCCTCCGGAGCATGCACAGTAGCTGCTTTGCTTCATAGGACAGCATCAGCCTTCTCCTGAGAAGCAGGTTGGAGAGGACTCGGGGTCACTGGGTGGCTCATCTCAGCCGGCAAGCTGACCCAGAGCCCTCCCTGACAGCTCTTGCCACTGCCCACCTCCACCCTACGTTGCACCGATTTCTTCTACCTGCTGCTGGTGTGTGCCCTCCCTTATCACAGCTCCTCTCGCCCCTTTCTCCTGGGAATGCCCGCCTCTTCCTCTGGGTATCTGTACCCAGCATTGTTCAAGAGCTGCGCAAACGCCCCTTCTTAGAGCAGATCCATTCTGCTCTCTCCAGCTGTTTCCTCTGCCTGGAATGATCCCCCAAGAGTCTCACATGATCGGTTCCTTCACACCTCCACCTCCTACGCCTCGGCTGCAGTGCCCCTCCCCGGGGGACCTTCCCTTCCTAGTATCACTATCCTGTCACTCTGGGTATTTTCTTCTCTTTTCTTTTTTTTTTTGATGGAGTTTTGCTCTGTCATCCAGGCTGGAGTGAAGTGGCACAATCTCGGTTCACTACAACCTCCAACTCCCAGGTTCAAGCAATTCTGCCTCAACCTCCCAAGTAGCCGGGACTACAGGCTCCCGCCACCATGCCCAGCTAATTTTTGTATTTTTAGTAGAGACGGGATTTCACCATGTTGTCCAGGCTGGTCTCCAACTCCCGACCTCAGGTTTGGCCTTGGCCTCCCAAAGTGCTGGGATTACAGACATGAGCCACCGTACCTGGCCCACTCTGTGTATTTTCTTCATGGCATGTGGCCCTCTCTAAGCTTACACTAATTTATCTGTGAGCATTAGGAAAGGTCATTTTATTTTTAATGTATTTATGATTTCTTTCCTGCTACTCGAGTAATAAATAAACTCCCTAAGGGCAGGGACTTGGTCTTGTTCATTGACTGCTCGGTCCCCAGCACCTAGAGTAGGGCCTGGCACATGAGACATGCGCCATAGGCCAGACATGGTGGCTCACACCTGTCATCCCAGCACTTTGGGAGGCCGAGGTGGGAGGATTACTTGAGGCCAGGAGTTCAACACCCTGTCTCTACCAAAATCAAAAATTATCTGGGCACAGTGGTACCCACCTGTAATCCCAGTTCCTTGGGAGGCAGAGGCAGGGGGATTGCTTGAGCCCTGGAGTCCAAGGCTGCAGTGAGTCATGACTGTGCCACTGCAGTCCAGCCTTGGTGACAGAGCAAGAGCCGATCTCTAAAACAAAAGTGCTTGGTAAAAATTACTGAATGAATAAAGACCCCGGCCCCCAAACTGGAAGCAGTCATACACTCTGGCAAACTCGCTCTCGCTCTTTGTCTGAACCTCTCTCATCCTGTGGAAGCTGATAGCTGTGAGGCTCTTCTGTCCAGACAAGCTGGAAGTGAGATGCGAAACGGCAGCCCCAGCACACTCAGCTTTGTGTCCTTGAGAATGCTTGCCTTGTGTATCATTCCTTGGCTGGTTTTGGCTGTCTTTTGGCCTCAGGTTTATCATTTGGTGTTTATAAGAGTTTTCTGAGCTGGGGAGGATCCTCAATGCTACCATTCTGGTGACCCTATGCACATGCCACTTATATCTGCGTTTATCCATGAGCAGTGGCAGCAGTCTAGACCGTGCCTAGCACATAGGAAAGGAATAAAGGAGCAAACTGTTTAGCAACATGGAAGCTGCAGGAAGCGTCTGCCTACCCTATTCTAACCACTCTGAAAAACCCAAAGCCTTGTGACTGGAAGGATCTACTTCCCATTCACTCTCACGGTGTAAGCTGACTTGGCTTCTGTACCTCCATGCCATGGACTGGCTTAGAGGAGAAGGACATAGGGCTGCTGCGGGTGGAACAGGGTTAGCAGTGCAGGTGAGCAACAGCCCAAAGTGGACAGCGACTCTTTTTGTTTGTTTGTTTTGAGACAGGGTCTTGCTCTGTTGTCCAGGCTGGAGTGCAGTGAGATAGTCATAGCTCATTGTAGCCTTGAACTCTTGGGCTCCAGTGGTTCTCCCACCTCAGTCTCCCGAGTAGCTGGGACTACAGTTATGCGCCATCATGCCCAGCTAATTTCTTAATTTTTTATAGAGACGGGGTCTCACTCTATTGCCCAGGCTGGTGTGGAACTCCTGGCCTCCCTCAAGCAGTGCTCCCACCTTGGACTCCTAAGTACATGGGATTAGAGGTGTAAGCCACCATGCCCAGCTAACAGTGATCGATCTGTACAGGAAGATGGCAGACAGAGGCTGACAGCAAGTGAGAGGGCAAAAGCCTGTACAGACTAGGAAAGGGGTTAGGTCATGGGTGAGGAGGCCAAGGCTTAGTTCAACAACTATGGACACAATGGGCACCTAGTAGAGGGGCACAAAGGTTCACATGGAACTCAGCTCACATGGAACTCACAACATGGATTTGTGCAAAACTCTATTCTCAACAGAGCCTGGGTTGGAAGGCAGAGAAACTAAGAAAGGTGAGTGCCCTGAGAGGCTTGGGGACAAGCTGGAACTCAGCTGGCACAGGAGGACCTGGGCTTGCTCTACACGTTGAGTTTATAGTACAGGGCAAGGTGGAATTAATCTCCAAAGTGAGCACCAAGTTGTCAGCCAAGACAATCAGTGAAAAGAAATGCAGTGGCCAGGAGTTCAAGACCAGCCTAGGCAGCATAGCGAGACCCCATCTCTACAAAAAAAATTAAAAAATTAGCGGGGCAAGGTGGTGCACCTATAGTCCCAGCTACTCTGGAGGCTGAGGTGGGAGGATTTCTTGAGCCCAGGAATGAGGTTGAGGTTACAGTGACAGTGAGCCATAATTGTGCCACTGCATTCCAGCCTGGGTGACCAAGCAAGACCCTGCCTCTCTCTCTCTCTAAAAAAAAAAGAAAGAAAAAAAAAAAAAAAAAAAAAAAAAAAAGACATTCAGGTGAACCTGAGTTCAAATGTCAACCCTGCTCATTTCTAGTTATGAGACTGCACAAATCGGCTCTCAGAGTGCATATGATTTCCTCTTGCCTCACCAGGGGATTGGGTGACCTTCTCTGGCTTTTTTTTTTTTTTTTTTTTTTTTTTGAGACAGGGTTTTGCTTTGTCACCCAGGCTGGAGTGCAGTGGCATGATCTGTGCTCACTGCAACCTCCCAGGCTAAAGTGACCCTCCTATCTCAGCCTCCTGAGTAGCTGGGATGACAGCTACTGTCATTTTTGTATTTTTGGTAAAGACAGGTTTCATCGTGTTGCCCAGGCTGGTATTGAACTCCTGAGCTCAAGCGATCCATCCACCTCAACCCCTCAAAGTGCTGTGATTACAGGCATGAGCCACAGTGCCCAGCTGTGTAATCTTCTCTGAATGGTGGCTGTAAAAACTAAATGAGATCATGTAGGTAATGCCCCAGCCCAGTCTGGCCCATAGAAAGTGCTCAAGAAATTATATTTATTATAGCTATGATACTTGGATGAAAAGCAGGCATTAGTAAGATAGTAAAGTTTATATTTCTAAGGAGTTAGCAAAAATTAAAACAGAAAAACACATGTAAAGAGACTGATGATGTTCATATGGGCCTGCTTAACTCTGAGCTTTACTATTTTACTCAGATCACGTAGAGGAATAAAAGGAAGCAGAATTCAGCTGGGAGAAGCCAAGTCTACTGAATGACACATCATTCTTCTCTTTGCCAGACAGATGCCAGTTAGTGGGTTGAGCACTCACCAGTGAGTAAATGCTCTTTTATCTCCACAGAACTGCAAGCAATATTAATGACTGCTTTGTAACCAACGCCCGGGAGCTTTTTTTTTTTTGAACCTTAAGAGGAGGAAACTTGAAAAATCCTTCTGAGAGAAAAGGTAATATAAATTGATTCCACACTTAACACCTGAGAGTGTTTAATTTGAACCAGGAATGTGTGCATGTGTGTATTTGTGTGTGTATACGTGTGTGTGTGTGTGTCTGGCTCCCTACTGCATCTTCATTTGTTGCTTTCTACAATTAGAAATCATGAAGAGGGGCTGGGAGCAGTGGTTCATGCCTGTAATCCCAGCATTTTGGGAGGCCGAGGCGGGCAGATCACCTGAGGTCAGGAGTTCGAGACCAGCCTGACCAACATGGAGAAACCCCATCTCTACTAAAATTACAAAATTAACCGGGTGTGGTGGTGGGTGCCTGTAATCCCAGGTACTCGGGAGTCTGAGGCAGGAGAATCGCTTGAACCCAGGAGGCAGAGGTTGCAGTGAGCCGAGATGGCGCCCTTGCACTCCAGCCTGGGCAACAAAAGCGAAATCCGAAACTTCGTCTCAAAAAAAATAAAAAATAAAAATAAAGAGAAGTCATGAAGAGAATTAACATCATTAACTAGTCACTTGTTTTTGCATCAATGACTGTGTGTTAGGCCGTTCTTACATTGCTGTAAAGAAAAACCTGATACTGGGTAACTTATCAAGAAAAGAGGTTTCACTGGCTCACGGTTCTGCAGGCTGTATAGGAAGCGTGATGCCGACATCTTCTCGACTTCTGGGAAGGCCTCACGAATCTTACAACCATGGCGGAAGGTGAAGGGGGGGCAGGCATGTCACACGGAAAAGCAGGAGCAAATGAGATTGACAGTGGGGGCAGGGGGGGCCCACTCACTTTTAAATGACCAGATCTCACGTGAACTCAGAGCGAGAGCTCACTTGTCACCAAGGGGATAGCCCAAGCCATTCATGAGGAATCCACCTCCATGATCGAAACACCTCCCACCACGCCCCACCTCCAACGTTGGGAATTACATTTCAGCATGAGATTTGGGCCACGACAAATATCAAAACTATATCATACTGTTTCACGCACTACATTTCTCTTACCTGTCAGCTTTCCATTCCAGGTCAGTTAATTTATGTAGCCAGGGCTACGAGACAGGACTCACATAGGAGCAGCTACCAAGCAAGCTGGTGGTGCCCAGTCAATGGTAATGAGCCTCGGAAATGCTCAACCACCTTGTAATGGCAATTACAAACATGCTTCTTGGGCTAAAAAGGCAGATAAAAAGGTTCAATCATTTATCAAATACCCACCATATAATAATCTCTATAACCAAAAAAAGCCACAACCCCGTGGTGTTGTCATTCATCTGCCCAAGCAGTCATTGGGTGGTTGGGAGGTTAAGTCTGGATTTTACCGCCTATGTGTTCTCTGATACGGAGCCACATCGGAGAGGCTGCATTCAGGGAGTTCTCCTGTTTTCTTCCATCTCTGGGGTGAGTTTAATTTCAGGCGTGCTATTATCTCTGAAATTCAGATGTACCTATGAATTAGGAGGAAGGAATATTTTCACAAGAGACTCTAGGACTCACAGGCAGGAGCACAAGCATGGTGGCTTCAATGCCCAAGTGACAAGGTGTCATGCCTATTCGTAAAGAGAGATGGTCTTTTTGCTCATTCATTCAACAATTTTTTTTTTTGAGACAAAGTCTCATTCTGTTGCCCAGGCTGGAGTTCAATGGCGCCATCTCGGTTCACTACAGTTCAAGATCAAGCGATTCTCTTGCCTCAGCCTCTTGAGTAGCTGGAATCACAGGCACGTGCCATCATGCCTGGCTAATTTTTGTATTTTTAGTAGAGACGGACTTTTACCATGTTGTCCAGGCTGGTCTCGAAGTCCTGACCTCAAGTGATCCGCCCGCTTTGACTTCCCAAAGTGCTGGGATTACAGGTATGAGCCACTGCACTCAGCCCATTCATTCAACAAATATTAATGGAGCAACTGCTTATGTGCCAGAAACTGTCCTAGGTACTTAGGATATATCAGTGAACAACAACAGTAACAAACCTCTGCCATCATGAAACCCACAAGCTTCCACGGCGGGGGACTAGACAATAAATGGTAAATATAATAGATAAGTAAATTATGTGGTCATTTAGGAGGTGGGAAGTGATATGGAGTAGGACAGATAAGAAAATTCAGACATGCATGTTGCCAAAAGAACCAACTGCCGTTTTAAATGGAGTGGTCAGAATAGACTTGGTTGAGAGGTGACACTGATGCCAAGAGTTGATTTGACCATTGCTAAGGGAGTGTCACGAAGACGAAACTGCTTGGCACAGTGACTCATGCCTGTAATTCCAGCACTTTGGGAGGCCGAGGTGGGAGGATTACCTGAACCCAGGAGTTCAAGACCAGCCTGGGCAACACAGCAAGGCCCCATCTCTACAAAAAATTTTAAGAAAAAAATATCAGCTAGGCATGCCTGTAGTCCTAGCTACTGAGGATGCTGAAGTGGGAGGATTGCTTGAGCCCAGGAGTTCGAGGATGCAGTGAGCTCAGATTGCACCACTGTTCTCTGGTGTGAGTGACAGAGGGAGATGCTGTCTCTAAAAATAAATTTATAAATACATACATACATACATACATAAGAAGAAGAGACTGCTGGCACAAAGGTCCCCAGGTTAGAGCAGGACTACTAGTGTGTGGAGGAATGGAGTGACCAGTGTGGAGACAAGGAGGAGAGAAGGAGAGAAACATAACAGGGCACACATGGTGCAGATGGTAAAGGGCCTGGAGGCCTGGTAAGAACGCTGGCTTTTACCCTAAGCGAGATGTGCCCATTGGAGGGTTTTGATCATGGCAGTGACATGATCTAACTTACATTTCCAAGGGCTATGTCTTGAGAACACATTGAATGGGGGGTGGTGGTGAGGAGAGAGGCAGGGATACCCTTCAGGAGGCTACCGCCATAACCGAGGTACACCTGCTGGTAGCTTGGACCAGGGCAAGGCAGCAACATGGTGACAAGAGGCAGGGTCCTGGGAGATTTTAAAGGCAGCTCAATAGAACTGCCTGATGAATGGGATGTATGGTTTCAGAGAAAGAGAGGAGTTGAGGATGACTCCAAGGTTTTTAGAAGAATAAAGTTGGCAGTGAGTGAGATGGGTGGTTGCCCAGTTCTGCACAGGGTACCTCATAGCTTTGGTGCATTGGAGGCTGTGGATGGCACAGGTTGCTCTTGGCACCCTGCAGCACCATGGGCTGTGGGGGGCAGCACAGCATCCATGAAGGGCCCAGTGATCCAATGGAGGGACCCTATTTCCACCTCTAGTCTTGGTATCCCTCAAGTCATTGGGAGGAGCAGTGATGTTAGTCTTTCAGAGAAGCTCCTTTAGAAAATGACTGAGTGTGGCCAGGTGCGGTGGCTCACGCCTGTCATCCCAGCACTTTAGGAGGCTAAGGAGGATGGATCACTTGATGTCAGGAGTTTGAGACCAGCCTGGCCAACATGGTGAAACCCGGTCTTTAGTAAAAATACAAAATCAACCAGGCATGTTGGCAGGCGCCTGTAATCCTAGCTACACAGGAGGCTGAGGCAGGAGACTTGCCTGAACCTGGGAGGTAGAGGTTGCAGTGAGCCGAGATCGTGCCACTGCACTCCAGCCTGGGCAACAGGGCAAGACTCCGTCTCAAAAAAAAAAAAAAAAAAAAAAAAGGAAAGAAAAGAAAAAAAGAAAGTGACTGAGTGAGGTTTCAGAGAGCAGCGTCCAGCCTCAGACTGGAGATAACAGCGCCCAGGAAGCTGCAGGAGTGACATCCCAAGCGGCCCTGTCTGTGCCTGCAGGCCTGCAAGGACTCAGGGCGGCTCCGTGCAAGTGTGCACGGAGCAGGGTTTCTCTATCCAGGCATGCTACTGGGCTATTCCGCTCAGGGGGTTTCTGCAACACCTGCCAAACACGCAAAACCAGGCTTGTGAAATAAGAAAGTAAGAACCCCGAGCAGTGTGAAGAAGAAGAGGCAAGAACGACCCCCAGACCGACCAAAGCCCGCTCGCGCTGCATCCCGCGTCCAGCACCTACGTCCCGCCGCCGATGCCACCATGCCCAAGAGAAAGGCTGAAGAGGATGCTAAAGAAGATAAAGTCAAGGTGAAGGACGAACCACAAAGAAGATCCGCGAGGTTGTCTGCTAAACCTGCTCCTCCAAAGCCAGAGCCCAAGCCTAAAAAGGCCCCTGCAAAGAAGGGAGAGAAGGTACCCAAAGGGAAAAAGGGAAAAGCTGATGCTGGCAAAGAGGGGAATAACCCTGCAGAAAACGGAAATGCCAAAACAGACCAGGCAGAGAAAGCTGAAGGTGCTGGAGATGCCAAGTGACGTGTGTGCCTTTTTGATAACTGTGTACTTCTGGTGACTGTACAGTTTGAAATACTATTTTTTATCAGGTTTTATAAAAATGCAGAATTTTGTCTTTTTTTTTTTTTTTAAGCTCTGTTGTTAGCACACCGAACACTTGGTGGTTGTTTTTGGGGGAAGGGGCATATGTCACTAATAGAATGTCTCAAAGCTGGATTGATGTGGGGAAAACACCTTTCCCTGCTAGTTTTGAGAGATTTCCTCTTGGTTCCCAGGAGGAGGGACTCCCTGGCTTTGACACACATGGCCACCTTGGCACAAAAGCCTTGTGCTATGGAAAAACAAATTTGTTTTTATGTCCTCTTCTCCCTTTCCATCTTTCAGCAGAGACTTAACTCCCTTAAGCCCAGACATCTGTTGGGAACTGACCCCTAGTCATTGGTTACCAGTGTGTCAGGCAATCTGGACTTCCCAGTGATGCCACTGAGATGGCACCTGTCAAAACAGCAGTGGTTCCATTTCTAGATTGTGGATCTTCAGACACATTCTGCCATTTTCATTTCACTTCCTGAAAGTCAGGGTCGGCTTGTGAAAAGTTGTTAAACAACATGTTAAATGTGAAATGTCAACCCTCACTCTAAACTTTCCCTGTTCAGAGCATCAGATGAAGACTTCATTGGGTTTTACAGTGGCTTTCTGATTTTGGGTAGTCCGTTGAAGAAGGGAGTTTGAAAGTTGTTGTATACTGTTAACGATTGTCTGCCCATGTCCTGCCTGAAATACCATGATTGTTTATGGAAAGTATCTTTAATAAAGCTGGATACAGTTTGGCTTGGGAAAAAAAGAAGAAAAAAAAAGAAAGAAAGAACCCACCTTTGTTTTCTGAGCTCTTTTTCAGCCCTCCCTGTTAGACCCTAAAGTCACCCATAAATCCGGTGAAGCTGACTGCTCTTATTTCTCAGGAATTCCTGAGTAGGGCAGAGCAGGTGGGACTGTGCTTGTGTAGGTGCTGACCGCAGGCCTCCATCTCAGCTTAAAAGCCATGAGCACCTTGGGGAGGGCGACCCTACAGCCTGGTTTTCTTGGCAATGTTCTACTTATGTTTGTTGAACTGGCACCTCAAGTAACCCTAAATATCCCTCTCAAAAGTGTTTCCATGCTGGGTGAGGTGGCTCACGCCTATCATCCCAGCACTTTGGGAGGCTGAGGCGGGCAGATCACCCGAGGTCAGGAGTTCAAGACCAGCCTGACATGGTGAAACCCTGTCTCTACTAAAAATACAAGAATTAGCCAGAATGGTGGCACATACCTGTAAGCCGAGGTCATGCCACTATACTCCAGCCTGGGTGACAGAGCAAGACTCTGTCTCAAGAAAAAAAAGAAAGGTCTCTGTCTGAATGATAAATTACATGGCCACTGTGAGGGTACTAGTACTGTATGTTACTGGCTGGGGTCCCAGGGTCCTGGCCAGACACATGCGTCCTTGCCCATCCGGCTGCTAGCCTGAGCTGATCGCCTGGTCCACACCAGCGAGGATTTCATTGATTGGAAGAAGATCTGAATTAAGCTGTGACTTGTCTTTGCTTCCAGAGGAATTAGTTCATTTATGAGATTAAACTAATCTGTACCTTCTGCTCCAAGGACTTAACTTAGAGTCAAACCAGCTGAGTGTTATTTAGGTTGAACCAAGCCAACCTGTTCAGAAGGGCTGGGGAGAAGACGCGGGGGAACGCAGGGAACACAGCCTCTGCCAGGAGCATTGTGGACAAAACAGAGCTTTCTGTCTTAGGGGGAAAATGCAAAACCAAAATTGGACTTTTGGTAACTGCTCAGTCATTTCGTGTAGAAGGACCACAACTATTTTATTGTGTTTTTGTGAAATGTTTTTTTTCAAAGTGGAAAGTTACCACTACTACAACCACCCCCAATTTAAAGTTAACACATGCTCATTAAAAAAAAAAAAAAAAAAAAAAAAAAAAGCCAGCTGCAGTAGTTCACACTTGTAATCCCAACACTTTGAGAGGCCAAGGCAGGAGGATCGTTTGAGCTCAGAAATTTGAGACCAGCCTGGAAAACATCATTAGACCCCATCTCTACAAAAATTAAAAATTGCACATAGTTGTGCATGCCTTTAGTCCCAGCTACTCAGGAGGCTGAGGTGGGAGGATCACTTTAGCCTGGAGTTCGAGGCCAAAGTGAGCTATGATAGTGCCATTGAACTCTAGCCTGGGCAACAGATCAGGATCCCTGTATCAACAAAGAAAAAAAACTGCTTGGAAAATATTGAAATGTAAGGAGGAAAATAAAATATCCTTTATTTATTCTATTCAAGGATAACCACTGTTTATATATGTATGTATACACACACACATATCTCTCCAGATATTTTTAATTAGTTAACTTATACAAACAAAATATATCTTTACAAAACTAGAATCATCCCATCCATATTGTTTTGTTAACTTCTCTTTACACTTAACATATAGATGGATATCATTGCATATCAAGGAACATAGAACCACATGATTATTTTTACTGCCCACATATTATTCTAAGAACAGCAATATCATCATTTATTTCCTGATAACCATCTGTTGTTAGACATCAAGTTTTTTTTTTTTAAGTTTTTTAATTAAAAAATTTCTTTTGCCTGCTTCAATAAGCTGGTCTGGAGGCTTTTCTTAATTTTTTATAGTGCCTTAGATAACATTCTTGTACCTGTAACATTACTTGATTGTTTAATATTTAGGAGAAATTCTGAGATGCAAAATTGCTGGGCCAAAAGGAATATCTATTTTTAAGACTTTTGACAATGCCAAACTGACCTCCAACATTATGGACCAGTTAATTTGGCCAGCAACATTGAAGAGAATGCCCTTTGTCACACCCTTTCTGGCCCAGGCACTGTCATTCTTATTATATATTGGTGATCTGATGAGTGAAGAATGATCATATAAAATATTGATTTTAGGAAACTCTTTCTATAGGGAAGATCCTCTTTTTTTATTGATGTGTGTATTACAAACATTACTTCACAATTTATGACTTGTTTATTTTGTTTTCCAAGATATTTAATGACAAGAAGAAAATTGCTTACAATTCAATAATAAGGGGAAAATAGGTGAAAAATTAGGTGTTCAAGCTAACCCTCATTATTGTATTGTGATTAAAAAAAAAACACCTAACGTGAAATCTGCCTTCTTCACACACTTTTTTTTTTTTCTGAGATGGAGTTTTTGCTCTTGTTGCCCATGTTGGAGTACTGTGGTGGGATCTCAGCTCACTGCAACCTTTCCCTCCGGGGTTCAAGCAATTCTCCTGCCCCAGCCTCCTGGATAGCTGGGATCACAAGCGCCCACCACCATGCCTGGTTAATTTTTGTATTTTTAGTAGAGACAGGGTTTCACCATGTTGTCCAGGCTGCGCTTGAACTCCTGACCTCAGGTGATCTACCTGCCTAGGCTTCCCAAAGTGTTGGGATTACAGGTGTGAGCCACCACACCTGTAATCCTAGCACTTTGGGAGGCCGAGGCGGTTGCATCACTTGAGCCCAGGAGTTCAAGACCAGCCTGCGCGGCATGGCAAGACCCTGTCTCTTCAAAAAAATACCAATATTAGCCAGGTGTGGTGATGGGTGCCTGTAGTCCCAGCTACCATGAGGCTGAGGCAAGAAGACGAGGCTATAGTGAGCTGTGATTATGCCACTGCACTTCAGCCTGGGCAACAGAGTGAAATCCTGTCTCTAATAATAATAATAAATAGTAAATAAAAAGGAAATAAGTATTTGGAAGTAAAATAAGATGGAAGGAGAACCCTTTATTGAGCCTAGGGTGCTCCCAGAGGGAGTTTGGGTGCAGAACTGGGGGGCCCTCCCTTTACTTCCTGGCTGTGGGGGGGTGGAGGGTGAGTCCTGCTGCATTCACCCTTCTTGCTGTGAAGTTTGGTGGGTGAAGGATCCTTAGCCATGGGTTGGAGTGCCAAGCAGGTAAATTCTCTCCCCGTCAACACCCAGCTCCTCTCCTCCTGCGGAATGGCGGGGCCCAGGCGGAGGTGGATGAAACTGGCAGAGAGAGGCAGGCTGCCCATGTGCTCCATCCCCCCTGCCTTGTCTCCTGGAGCCCCTTCCAGGCCCTGCCTTGTGCGTCTGGAGTCTCCACATTGAACCCGAGGTGGTGGCCCTGAGGCTGCTGCTGCAGCTGGGGAAGAGCCCTGTCTTGTGAGTAGAAGAGGCACACTCTGAAATGAACATGGTGCAGGAAGTTCTTCTCACAAAAGTTAAGGTCTGGGGCCGGGCGCGGTGGCTCAAGCCTGTAATCCCAGCACTTTGGGAGGCCGAGGCGGGTGGATCACGAGGTCAGGAGATGGAGACCATGCTGGCCAACACGGTGAAACCCCATCTCTACTAAAAAATACAAAAAATTGGCCGGGCGTGGTGGCGGGCGCCTGTAATGCCAGCTGCTCGGGAGGCTGAGGCAGGGGAATGGCTTGAACCCGGGAGGTGGAGCTTGTAGTGAGCCGAGATCCCGCCACTGCACTCCCGCCTGGGCGACAGAGCGAGACTCCGTCTCAAAACAAAACCAAAACCAAAACAAAACAAAAAAACAAAAGTTAAGGTCTGGGCATTTATTCTTGGCAGAGGAGGCAGAGGCAGCTACTGAAGCCGTCTTGCCCCATCCAGCGTGCCAAGGAGTGGCACAGATGCGATCAGTGCTGTTTGCCACATGTAGGGTCCCCGCCTTTCAAGCCCTGCCATAAGCTCCGCTTCTCAATGCTCTGCGAAAACAGAGTCACCAAGGGAGGTGGCATGGAGGAAGGAACAGCAGCACACAGCCTAGGCTCAGAACTGCTAGGGAACTGACGAGTGAGCTGAGGGTTGCCAGTGTGCTGTCTTGGTCAGGCCTTCAGCAGACTGAGCATTCAGGGCTGACCTTGGCAAAAAGGGAGCAGTACCCCGAGATGGAAGAGAGGCCATGGGACAGCTACATTGGTGACTAATCTTGAGAAAGGAACTCGAGTGACTAATGTCATTAATAGGGCTAGTCCATGTCATTCAAGGGTCCTCAAATACATGAAGGATTGGCTGGGTGCACTGGCTCATGCCTGTAATCCCAGCACTTTGAAAGGCCAAGGCAGGAGGATCGCTCAAGGCCAGGCGTTCAAGACCAGCTTGGGAAACAGAGAAAGACTCCATCTCGACCAAAAAACAAAAATAAAAATTAGCTGGATGTGGTGGCGCACATCTGTAGTCCCAGCTACTAGGGAAGCTGAGGTGGGAGGATCACTTGAGCCTGGGAGGTAGAGGGTGCAGTGAGCCATGGTTGTGACATTGCCCTCCAGCCTGGGGGACAGAAGAAGACCCCCATCGTGAAAAAAAAAATACACAAAGGAGCATCATGGGAGGAATGGGAGTCAACTCTCTTTGTCCCAGCTAAGGCTGATTCAACGGGAATTTTTTTTTTCTTTTGTTGTTGTTGTTGTTGTTGAGACAGAGTGTTGCTCCATCTCCCAGCCTGGAGTGCAGTGGTGCGATCTTGGCTCATGGTAACCTCCACCTCCCAGGTTCAAGCAATTCTCCTGCCCCAGCCTCCCAAGTAACTGGGATTACAGGAGTGCACCACCACGTCGGGCTAATTTTTGCATTTTTTGTAGAGACAGGGTTTCTCCATGTTGCCCAGGCTGGTCTCGAACTCGTGGCCTCAAGTGATCTGCCTGCCTCATCCTCCCAAAGTACTAGGATTACAGGTGTGAGCCACTGTGCCCGGCCGGGAAATGAAATTTTAAAACTTTGCAAAATGTATGGGTTTGACAAAGGGAAGACTTCCCAGATAGTGGAGGTCACTAAGCCCAAAGGAACACAGAGGGAAGTGGGGCCTTCTTGACACAGCCTCAAGACTGGTCCTGGTGTGAGTGTGGACTGTTGAAGCGAGGAGCTTCTCTCTAGCCTGGGGGAGGGGAGTGTCTGTGATCTGAGTTAACCAAGAAATGGGTTCAGGGAACAGAAGAACATGGAGACCAACAGGCAGCTGCGAAATGAGAGTTCAGGTGTGTGAGGTGGCAAAATGAGTTTCAACACTGACACCTGTCAATCAAGAGAGAAGTGAGAGCTACTTCTCTTGCCATGCTACTGTGATTATAAACTATTCATGCCTTGGCAAATGACTTTTACTGGTGACAGGTAAGCAGAACTCTTGTTGAGCCTTGGAGGTACCTGAGCAAATACCAGCTCAGGCCTCAGTCAAGACGCTTTTACGCTGGCAGACCTTCCATTGACGTCGAATGACGTCCACTCGGGCGAAGCTACAGAATCAGGTCTTGGGAGGGTTTATTTATCTAGAAAACTGAATCAGAGTTGGACTGAAAAGCCGAAGACTATGACGTATCTACACGGGAGTGGGGAAAAATTACCTTTCCAGTTTTCAGCACCTTATTGGGGCATCTCCTCATGTCGTTTATTCAGAATGGTGATGTTTAAAGTGCTCGGACTTGGCAGAAACCGGCTGTCTTTTATGGCCTTTGATCGCGGATCTTTTGTAAATCTGTACCACAGCCAGCCTGCTCCTTTCTCCTTCCGCTCCGAGGCCTCCTGTAAAAGAGGGTGTGTACCTGAAGAAGCTTTGGCTTCGCAGAGCTCCAGGCATTCAGTGAGACCTTCTCCCTGGTTGAGGCAGGATTAAAAGATCAGGAATATTCAAAATATAGACTAGGGTGAGCTATGCTGGGCATCTAGATTCTAAGCATGGCTTTGGCTGTATTTCACTTTTTTTATTTTTATTTTTTATTTTTTTTTATAGTTAGCATCTTGCTGTATCACCCAGGCTGAAGCACAGTGGTACAATAATAGCTCACTGCAGCCTCAAACTCCTGGGCTCAAGTGAGCCTCCCCACTCAGCCTCCCGAGTAGCTGAGACTCTAGGCACACTTGGCTAATGTTTTTTTCTTATTTTTTTGTAGAGACAGTATCTCACTATGTTGCCCAGACTAGTCTTGGAACTCCTGGCTTCAAGCAATCCTCTGACCTCAACCTCCCAAATTGCTGGGATTACAGACGCGAAACACTCTGCCCGGCTTATTTTGATTATCATTTAGTTGGAAATCTTTTCTAATTTCTCTGATAATGTTTTCTTTTGACCCATAGATTTTTCAGAAACGTGTTTTTTGTTTTTTTTGTTGTTGTTGTTTTGTTTTTGTTTGTTTGTTGTTGTTGTTATTGTTTTTGAGATGGAGTCAAGCTCTTGTTGCCCAGGCTGGAGTGCAGTGGTGCAATCTCAGCTCACCACAACCTCCGCCTCCCGGGTTCAAGCGATTCTCCTGCCTCAACCTCCCGAGTAGCTGGGATTACAGGCATGCGCAACCACGCCAGGCTAATTTTGTATTTTTAGTAGAAATGGGGTTTCTCCATGTTAGTCAGGCTGGTCTTGAACTCCCAACCTCAGGTGATCCGCCCACCTCGTCCCCCCAGAGTGCTGGGATTACAGGTGTGAGCCACCATACCCAGCCTGTGTTTAATTTTCAAATATTTGTGGCTTTTCTAATTATTTTACTGTTACTAATTTCTGATTTAATTCCATTATAGTCAGAGAATATACATATATATATATATAGTCTATCCTGGTATCACACATACTTGAAAATAATCTGTATTCTGTTCTTGTTAGATGTAGTGTTATAGGAAGGTAGTCAATGGTGTTCAGAACTTCTAAGTATTATTTATTTATTTATAAAGATGGGATCTTGCTAAGTTGCCCAGGCTGGTTTCAAACTGCTGGCTTCAAGCAATCCTCCTGTGTAGCTGAGATTACAGGCGTGAGCCACCATGCGTGGTCTTTCTGTGTATTTTCTATTCTTTACCTAGTTGTTCTGTTAATTGCTGAGAGATATTAAAACCTCTAACTATAATTGTGAAAATGCCTCTCTTCTCTTTAACTATATCAATATTTGCTTCATGTGTTTCAAATACCTATTATTAGATATATATACACACATATGGTTATGTCTTCCTGATGAATGGACAATTTTAAAATTTAGTTTATTTTTTAAATTGGCAAATAATAATTGCACATACCTATGGGGTACATAGTGATATTTTGATACATACAATTTATAGTGATCAGATCAGGGCAATTAGCATATCCATCTTCACAAATATTTATCATTTCTTTGTGGTAGGAACATTCAATATTTTCCATCTAGCTCTTTGAAACTTTGTAATATTAATATATTATTGTTAACTCTAGTCATTCTATAGTGCTATAGAACACTAGAATTTATTCCTCCTTCCTAGTGTAATTTTGTATCCTTTAACAAATCTCCGTATCCCTCTCTTTCCCCTACCCTTTCCAGCTTCTAGTAGGATCTGTTCTACTTTTTTTTTTTTTTTTTTTGAGACGGAGTCTGGCTCTGTCACCCAGGCTGGAGTGCAGTGGCACGATCTCGGCTCACTGCAAGCTCCGCCTCCCGGGTTTACGCCATTCTCCTGCCTCAGCCTCCCGAGTAGCTGGGACTACTGGCGCCCGCCACCTCGCCCGGCTAGTTTTTTGTATTTTTTAGTAGAGACGGGGTTTCACCGTGTTAGCCAGGATGGTCTTGATCTCCTGACCTCGTGATCCGCCCGTCTCGGCCTCCCAAAGTGCTGGGATTACAGGCTTGAGCCACCGCGCCCGGCCTCCAATCTTTTAAAATTATCACTCCTGTCAGGGGCAAGTAATTTTAATACCATGAATATATGATGTTTGGTTATCTACTGAATCTATATCTGTGCTATATACATTAAAAGAGTAAATTTTGGTAGGATGTGGTGTCTCATGCCTGTAATCTCAGTACTTTGGGAGGCTGAGGCAGGTGGATCACTTGAGGTCAGGAGTTGGAGACCAGCCTGGTCAACATGGTGAAACCCATCTCTACCAAAAATACAAAAAGTAGCCGGGTGTGGTGGCGTATGCTTGCGGTCCCAGCTACTCAGGTGGCCAAGGCATGAGAATCACTTGAACCGGGAGGCAGAGGTTGCAGTCAGCCGAGATGACGCCACTGCACTCCAGCCTGGGTAACAGAGTGAGACACTGTCCAGAAAAAAAAAAAAAAAAAGGCCTGGCGTGATGGCTCATGCCTGTAATCCCAGCATTTTGGGAGGCCAAGGCAGGAGGATCACGAGGTCAGGAGATAGAGACCATCCTGGCTAACATGGTGAAACCCCATCTCTACTAAAAATACAAAAAATTAGTTGGGCATGATGGCATGTGCCTGTAATCCCAGCTGCTAGGGAGGCTGAGGCAGGAGAATCGCTTGAACCCGGGAGGCAGAGCTTGCAGTGAGCCAAGATCGCGCCACTGCACTCCAGCCTGGGTGACAGAGCGAGACTCCGTCTCAAAAAAAAAAAGAGTAAGTTTTTCTTCATCTTCCAAGAATGAATTTTCACTCCCTCGGGATGCTGTCTGCCTGTTGAGAATGCATGCTTTCTCTGTTTGAGCATAGTTCTACCACAGGGCGTTTACATTCACTGTACCCTCTGCAGAACACTTCCTCCTTATAGCTGGACAACCCACTCTCTTAATTCCTTGTGGTCTCACTAAAATGGTCACTTTATCAGAGAGGCATCACCAGGTCACTCTGTTTTAACTCACTCGGGACCCCCATCCCCCTTCCTAACTCTGTTCTCTATTGGACCTATTACCATCTGTAACCTCTACATGTTACTTGTCCATTGTGTGTCTCCCTCCGTGACAATGTAAGTTCCAGGAGATATTTGTATTCACCGATGTATCCTAGCATCTAGTCCAGGTCCTGGCACATGGTTCATGCACTATTTTTCTTTTTCTTTCTTTCTTTTTTTTTTTTTTGGAGACAGAGTTTCACTCTTGTTGCCCAGGCTGGAGTGCAATGGTATGATCTCAGCTCACTGCAACCTCTGCCTCCTGGCTTCAAGCAATTCTCCTGCTTCAGCCTCCCAAGTAGCTGGGATCACAGATGTGCGCCACCAGGTCCAACTAATTTTTTTGGTATTTTTAGTAGAGACGGAGTTTCTCCATGTTGGTCAGGCTGATCTCCAACTCCCAACCTCAAGTGATCCACTCACCTCAGCCTCCCAAAATGCTGGGATTACAGGCGTGAGCCACCGCACCCGGCCAGTTCATGCACTATTAATATTTGTTGGGTGCATGCATGGCACTCTCACTTGTGCTGTCCTGCCTTCACTCTCTCTCTTTTTAAATCTTCTGTTCCTGCTTTAATGTCCAAGTCAAGTACCAGCTTCTCCCTGGCCCCTTTCCTGGTTTTATGTCTTCAAGAATATTATAAAGTTCAGGCCGGGCACAGTGACTCACGCCTATAATCCCAGCACTTTGGGAGGCAGAGGCAGGTGGGTTACTTGAGGTCAGGAGTTCGAGACCAGCTTGGCCAACATGGTGAAACCCTGCCTCTACTAAAAATACAAAAATTAACTGGACCTGGTGGCGCATGTCTGTAATCCCAGCTACTCGGGAAGCTGAGGCAAGAGAATCGCTCGAAACTGGGAGGCGAAGGTTGCAGTGAGCCAAGATTGCTCCACTGCACTCCGGACTGGACAACAAGAGTGAAACTCCATCTCAAAAAAAAAAATTGTAAAGTTCTTATGCTCCACACTCCTGGCAGGAGTTACAAAATTAATATTAATCCTTGAAGAATAAACCTTATTTCTCCTTGGCCTAATCTGCCTCAAAACTATTCAGAAACCTCCTTATGCACTCACTATTAACACCACCTTTTAGCTTGCAGACATGCTTGGTTAGTCCTGAAATTGTGTAGGTTGATATGCCATTGCAAAACCAAGGGGCTTCTCAATTGAATGTGTGGGCACCAAGAAAGGAGAGAAAATCATTTAGCGTGCAGGCTTATTAACGCTGTTTAGGTATGCTTTGGGTAGATTCAACTGGCCTTGTGCTCCTGGAAATAAAGAATAAATATATATTTTTGCTAGTTTTTATTGCATTAGATCATGTTGTTTTAACCCAAGAACCTCAGGAAGTGCAGAGTAAATTGAAACACTCAATCAAATAAAATAAGTAAGCTTAAACTGAGTTATAGTTGATTGTGCCACAAGCGCTAAAGTTCAAGTTGACATTTCAGCCTGAGCTCATAAAGTTATTAGTGGGGAACCCGTAGCAGGAAGGAGGAATCGCGAGTGTATCAGACTTCAGCATGCATGTTGTGACTCTTGTTACTTTAGAAGAAGATGAACCTCACTGTGCAATAACCTAACTCTGTTATGTTTATTCATTTTCTTTTTTTTTCTTTCTATATGTTTTCATTTTCTTCTCAGTTCAAAGGTCATTTCTGGGTAGGAGAGCAAATGTCCTTATATTTTTTCCAAACAGACCATTTGCTTGGTGGGCCTCACCCCGGTGGAATGGAAGTACATTAGCGGCAACCACCATCCTTTACTTGGGGTTGTGTTATTATCCAATGAGCGCACGGTGACGGTGGAACTGCAAGCGTCTACACAACACGCCTGCATCAACTACAGCTTTGCTTTATCTTCGTGCAACTTTTGAAAAAAAGAAAAAACCAAAAGCAGTGCATTAGGGGCAATTCTTTCCCCTGCCTCCTCTCTCCAGTGCTGATGAGCTGGGGGTGGGGAAAGATGGCTCCCTAGCATGGGTGGGGACCCGGTAGCCTAGTGGCCTCGCATCCCAAGTGCTGGTGGCATCTGGAATTATCTGTAGGTTGTTTGTCAGCAACCCAGGGAACATGAGTAGGGAGTCCGAAACATTTCAGTTTAGAGTAAGTCATACTGAAATGCTGCCTGTAGAACACACCAAACACCAGCAATAGAACTGTATTTGAGGAGCTGGATATTCCAAAGACAGCTATGGTGGCCTTTAGGCACGACTGTGAGCGGGAGAAGTCTGTGTTCCGCATCTTCCCGTTGTTCTTCCTTTGAGCTCATTCTCCCATTCACGGTCCCTTCTAGGATACCTGTCTCATAGAATACCAGTAATGGATCTTCACAGCTTGCCAAATGCTTTTTGTTTTGTTTTAGAGACAGTCTTGCTCTGTCACCCAGGCTGGAGTGCAGTGGCGCAATCTCGGCTCACTGCAACCTCCGCCTCCCAGGTTCAGCAATTCTCCTGTCTAAGCCTCCCGAGTAGCTGGGACTACAGGTGCCCGCCACCATGCCTGGCTAATTTTTTGTATTTTTAGTAGAGACGGGGTTTCACCATGTTGGCCAGGCTGGTCTTAAACTCCTCACCTCAGGTGATCTGCCTGCCTTGACCTCCTAAAGTGCTGAGATTACAGGTGTAGCCACTGCGCCCAGACTCCAAATGGTTTTTTAAATCAATTAAATTAATTAATTAATTTTTAGAGATAGTGCCTCCCTCTGTCACCCAGGCTGGAGGGCAATATTATAATCATGGCTCACCGTGTCCTTGAATTCCTGCGCTCAAGTGATCCTCTCACGTCAGCCTTCCAAGTAGCTGGGACCACAGATGCACGTCATCACATTTGGCTAATTTTTTAATTTTTTTTTAGAGATGAGATCTCACTATGTTGCCCAGACTGGTCTCGAACTCCTGGCCTCAAGCAATTCTCCTGCCTAAGCCTCCAAAAGCGCTAGGGATTATAGGTGTGATGTGAGTCACTACGCTGAGACACAAATATGCAAATATCAACCTGTCTTTGGAGTTTAAGGTGATGGATATTGTAGTCCATCTGAATTTTCCTCACTCTTATTCCCATAATTCTGAAATTTCTTCAGAATGTGGTGCATTTTATTGTGCTACTATGTAAGATGAAGAATTAGGTATTAAAATTATTTTTTCACTGAAGGAGAGGCCTTTCACCAAAGCTATGCAACCAAATTTAGGTGAGAAGGTAGTTGATTGAGTGCATAAAATCCAAGAATGGGGCCAGGCGTGTTGGCTCTTGCCTGTAATCCCAGCACTTTGGGAGGCCGAGGTGGGTAGATCACCTGAGGTCAGGAGTTCGAGACCAGCCTGGCCAACATGGTGAAACTCCGTCTCTGTACTAAAAACACAAAAAAATTAGCAACTCGTGGTGGTGAGCACTTGTAATCTCAGCTACTCAGGAGGCTGAGGCAGGAGAATCACTTGAACCCGGGAGGTGGAGGTTACAGTGAGCTGAGATCACACCACTGCACTCCAGCCTGGGTGACACAGTGAGACTCCATCTCAAAAAAAAAAAAAAAAAAAAAAAAAAAAAAAATTCAAGCGAGGAAGATATCAAGGGAGAATCATCCTGCTCTGGATGACCCTCAACCAGTTTACTAAAAAACGTATTCTGTCAACTCACTGAGGACTTTGGGAAAGTTTGGTTCCTGCCCCTGGCCCTGGTGCCCCTGTCCATGCCCTCATCATGCATCAGGGCAGCCTTTGTCCTTTCCCCCTCCCTCTGCTCAGGCCACTACTGTCGTTCTGGGCTCATCTTTGTCTAGCTGCTGCTCAAGACCAACTGTCCAAACTTCACATCGTCCAGAGGGCTTGAGGCCACAGCATTTCCCCTTTCCTCTCTCCTTAGAGTCTAGTCTCAGGGAAATAGGCTTGGGAGGATAGGGTTTTGACTGTAAGACCAGAAAGCCCAATTGTCTCCATCCCTTGTGGCTTGGGAGACTCCCACTGGTCAGAACTGACGCCCTATGCCCCACTCATCTCTCAGCATCACTGATGAGGAATGTAGGACCCTGTGATGGGGGGACAATCTCAGGATGAATGAACATGGTTTTTAATTTCTCATTCCAAAGGCCAATGTTGGCCAGGCGTAGTGGCTCACGCCTGTAACCCCAACACTTTGGGAGGCTGAGGCAGGTAGATCACCTGAGTCAGGAGTTTGAGACCAGCCTGGCCAACATGGTGAAACCCCATTTCTACTAAAAATACAAAAAAATTAGCCGGGCGATTAGCCAGGTATGGTGGCAGGCGCCTGTAATCCCAGCTACTCAGGAGGCTGAGGCAGGAGAATTGGTTGAACCCAGGAGGCGGAGGTTACAGTGAATCAAGATTGCACCACTGCACTCCAGCCTGGGCGACAGAGCAAAACTCTGTCTCCAAAAGAAAAACAAACAAACAAACATAAAACCTATGTCAAGAGTCAATGTTTCACCATAGGACAAGCATAGTTAAGTCATTGTGAGATAGCCCATTTGTCCTAAAGTAGAAACATTTAAGGTGACAGGTGATTGTGAGTGTGTTTGTGTGAGTGCGTGTGTGTGTCCATCCTACTAAATAGGCCTGAATTCCCTTTAACTGCACTGGGTCATTCATCATGAAAGACAGCAACGGCATCCTCTCCACAACTGGCATTCCCTGAAGGACTGATCGAGAATGAGCCCGACACATCACTTAAGTAACATTATTTAGGAAGTTCCTAATAGTTAATGCAGAAGAGTTACCTACAGAGGAGAATGACCTTATTCTGCTTGCAGTCATCACTTTATGTTAACTCTCTGCCAAATATTTCTAAGAACTTGCTGTTCATTATGTTTGCTGCGGACAGAAAGGAATTAAGAAAGTAATCAGGGCCGGGCGCGGTGGCTCAAGCCTATAATCCCAGCACTTTGGGAGGCCGAGACGGGTGGATCACGAGGTCAGGAGATCGAGACCATCCTGGCTAACACAGTGAAACCCCATCTCTAATAAAAAATACAAAAAACTAGCCGGGCGAGGTGGCGGGCGCCTGTAGTCCCAGCTACTCAGGAGGCTGAGGCAGGAGAATGGCGTAAACCCGGGAGGCGGAGCTTGCAGTGAGCTGAGATCCGGCCACTGCACCCCAGCCTGGGCGACAGAGCAAGACTCCGTCTCAAAAAAAAAAAAAAAAAAAAAAAAAGAAAGTAATCAGAGCCAGATGCAGTGACTTATGCCTGTAATCCCAGCACTTCAGGAGGCCAAAGTGGGTGGATCACTGGATCCCAGGAGTTCAAGACCAGCCTGGGCAACAGGGCCAGACCCCATCTCTAAAAAAATAAAAAGCCTATAATCCCAGCACTTTGGGAGGCCGAGGCAGGCGGATCACCTGAGGTCGGGAGTTCAGGGCCAGCCTGACCAACATGAAGAAACCGTGTCTCAACTAAAAATACAACATTAGCTGGGTGTGGTGGCGCATGCCTAAAATCCCAACTACTTGGGATGCTGAGGCAGCAGAATCGCTTGAAGCTGGGAGGTAGAGGTTGAGGTGAGCTGAGATTGCGCCATTGCATTCCAGGCTGGGCAATAAGAGCGAAACTCTGTCTCAAAAAATAAAAAAAAAGAACAAAAGAAAAAAGAAAGTGATCAGAGATTTGAAAAAACAAAACTGAGAACTAAGTATCAAAATTTATCTTTGGACAATCCTATGCAGAGAGTCCTTCTCCAGCACATTGGACAGTACAGGAAAACTGATACTACTGACGACAATGACTGAAACACAATGAAAATTAATTCACTGTTTCACCAGATCATTTCCATGCCATGTTCTAATGCAGGAATAAGGGCTTCCAACTCAGATTTCTACAGGGTTTTGCGACGGAACCAGGAAAAAATGGCAATCTGAATAACACAGTTTTGCACGTGTTAAAATGATCCCTAATTAGCACCTCCAGAAGGAATTTTCTAGTTTGAAACAGTGCCCCAGGGCTGGGCGCGGTGGCTCACACCTGTAATCTCAGCACTTTGGGAGGCAGAGGTGGGGTGGATCACCTGAGGTCAGGAGTTTGAGGCCAGCCTGGCCAACATGGTGAAACCCCGTCTCTAGTAAAAATACAAAAATTAGCCAGACGTGGTGGCACATGCCTGTAATCCCAGCTACTCGGGAGGCTGACGCAGGAGAATTGCTTGAACCTGGGAGGTAGAGGTTGCAGTGAGCTGAGATTGTGCCATTTCACTCCAGCCTGAGCAACAAGAAAGAAACTCTGTCTCACAAAACAAAAAAAAAGAAAGAAAGAAAGAAAGAAAAGAAAAGAAAAGAAACAGTGCCACAGCCTGGGCACAGTGGTTCATGTCTGTAATCCCAGCACTTTGGGAGGCTGAGGCAGGCAGATCACTTGAGTCCAGGAGTTCAAGACCAACCTGGCCAACATGGTAAAACCCCATCTCTACTAAAAATATAAAAAAATTAGCTGGGTGTGGTGGCACACGCCTGTGAGCTCAGCTACTTGGGAGGCTGAGGCAGGAGAATCACTTGAACCTGGAGGTGGAGGTTGCAGTGAGCTGAGATGGTGACACTGCACTCCAGCCTGGGTGAAAGAGCAAGACTCCATCTCAATAAAAACAAAACAAAACAACAACAACAAAAAACCCAGTGCTCCAATAAACCAGAAGAGTAGATGGAAGTGCAGCTTGGTAAAGTACAGAGATCACGGAAGACTCAAAAGACCTGGGGAGTCCTGGGTCCCCACTGCACCTCTTTGTAGCTGCATGACACTCATCAAAGTCTTGACCACGACATTCATCAAAGACTTGACTTGACTTGTTTTTCTCCAAAAATGAAGATACGGTATCCATATCATAGAATTGTGAGCAGAAACAAATGAAGTAAAGCAAAGCTCTCTGAAAACTGTAACACACTCTGTGAATATTGGTTATCATTGAACGGTCTCCATGAGACCGACCCTAGGAAACAGGTTATGTCGGAATCTGTCGTCAGGTATAGGGTTAGGTGTCTGCCTGTAGGAGCCTTCTTATTGCTGGCAGAGTAGGGTTCCAATCTCTTGGCATGTCTTGTAAGAACTGGAGAATACTTGGTGCCTCTAGCTGTAGGCCAAAGGTTCTCAAAGGGTGGTCCCCAGTTGGCAGCATCAGCATCACCTGGGAACTTACAAGACATGCAGGAGATGCAGCAGAGACCAGACGGGTGACCGTTCTTTTCTTTTATTTTTTTGAGACGGGGTCTCACTCTGTCACCAGGCTGGAGTGCAGTGGCACCATCTCGGCTCACTGCAACCTCTGCCTCCTGGATTCAAGCAACTTTCCTGCCTCAGCCTTCTGAGTAGCTGGGACTACAGGCACATGCCACCATGCCCAGCTAGGTTTTGTATTTTTAGTAGAAATGGGGTTTCGCCATGTTGGCCAGGCTGGTCTCGAGCTCCTGACCCCAGGTGATCCACCCGCCTCAACCTCCCAAAGTGCTGGGATTATAGGCGTGAGCCACTGTGCTCAGCCTTTTTTTTTTTTTTTTTTTTTTTTTTTAAGACAGAGTCTTGCTCTGTCACCCAGGCTGGAATGCAGTGGCCCGATCTCGGCTCACTGCAACCTCTGCCTCCCAGGTTCAAGTGAGTCTCGTGCCTCAGCCTACCAAGTAGCTGGGATCACAGGCATGTGTCACCACGCCTGGCTAATTTTTGTATTTTCAGTGGAGCTGGGGTTTCACCATGTTGGCAGGGCTGGTCTCGAACTCCTGACCTCAGTTGATCCACCCGCCTCAGCCTCCCAAATTGCTGGGATTACAGGAGTGAGTCACCGTGCCCGGCTAACTCTTCTATTAATATTATTTAAAGATGTAAAAAATGCGGGGAACTTGAGAAAGAAAGCCATGGAAGGTATCATTGATGGCTCACTGATGCATCCTGCAGTGACTGTCAATCCATTTGAGATATTTGCAGCCGCAAAGAAAGCAGTTTGCTTCTACAAACTGGGAGAAATGAAGTCAAGAGCTCTATCTACTGAAATTATTTTCAACCTTTCCCCAAATAGCAATATTTCAGAGGCATTGAAAAAATGTGGTATCTCAGCAAATGACCCTTTAATTCTAATTGTTTATACTAACGAGGGAGCAAAACAAATAAATCAAGGATATCTAATATCTCAAGTAGAAGGCCAGCAGGTTTCTCTGAAAAATCTTCCTGAAATAATAAATACCACAAAAGTCAAAAGGAAACATAAATTCCCTCCACAAGAAGAAAATACTGGGAACATTGTGGGATGGTATTTGTAGAATGTCAACAAAGGATGTTTTGTGAAAAGAATTATTAGCAGAAATTTTCAGCATTAAAGAAAACACTGGGCCTGTAATCCCAGCACTTTGGGAGACCGAGGTGGGCAGATCACCTGAACTCAGGCGTTCAAGACCAGTCTGGGCAACATGGTGAAACCCCATCTCTATAAAAATACAAAAAATTAGCTGGGTGTAGTGGTGGCGCGTCTGTAATCACAGCTACTTGAGATAATTGCTTGAACCCGGGAGGAGGAGGTTGCAGTGAGCCCAGATCGTGCCACTGCATTCCAGCCTGGGCGACAGAGTAAGCCTCTATCTCAAAAACAAAACAAATTTATTTTCCGTTGCTTATTAAAATGTTATTTTATTTTTATTTTTATTTTTTGTAGTGATGGCATCTCACTATGTTGCCCAGACTGGTCTCAAACTCCTGACCTCAAGCGATCCTCCTACCTCAGCCTCCTAAAGCACTAGGATTACAGGCATGAGCCACCATGCCTTGGCCCCACCTCTTTTATTATCTTAAAAGATAACCACTGTTACTATTATTTGTTAGTGCCTTCTAGTCTTCTACTTCTATTCAAATATATTTTATTTTTATGTAATTGGAATAAAAATTGCAAACACTTTTAAAAAAGAAGAAATGCAAACTCTCAGGCCCTACCTCAACCCTACTAAATCATACACTGTGGGATAGGGCCCATGAATCTGTTTTTCCAAGCGCTCCAGATGATTCTATGCCGAAGTTGGAGAATCACTGACCTAGGTCTCTGAAGCCTCTGCAAGAACCAAGAACAAGGACTGCACTATAACAGCCTTTTCATTATCTTGCACAGTGTGAGCAAGCTGCACAAAACAGGCTTCAAATCCTAGAGCCAGGAGGGACTTGAGAAGCCATTTCAAAGGTCAGTTTGTCTTGTAGCTGAGGAGTTGGCAACCCATGGGGCTAAGTGAAATCTGACCCAGAGCCAGGCCAACAGCTGAAGTCAAGGCGACTCTCAGCCCAGGGCCCTTCTTGTGTGTCCACTTCCTCTCTTGTATCCAGAGCAAAAGCACCATGCAGTTGTGATTTGAAAGCAGTAGAGCTTGAAGGAGCAAGGTCGGGTGGAGAAGCTGGGTTATGATAGACCCACTTAGTTCTAGCCCAGAGGGCAGGGCCCCAGGGGAAGTCACAGCTACCTCCCTTGTTCTTGGGCTTGTAAATTGACTGATGGGTTCTTCCTGCCTGCTACAGACAAAACCAGTTCACTAAGACTGTGGTATTTGCAGTAAAGAAAGAGTTTAAGCCATGTGCGGTGGCTCACGCCTGTAATCCCAACACTTTGGGAGGCTGAAGTGGGCAGATCAATTGAGGTCAGGAGTTTGAGACCAGCCTGGCCAACATGGCAAAACTCTGTCTCTACTAAAAATACAAAAATTAGCCAGGCATACTGGCTTGCACCTGTAATCTCAGTTACTAGACAGGCTGAGGAAGGAGAATTGCTTGAACCCAGAAGGCAGAGGTTGCAGTGAGCCAAAATCACACCACCGTACTCCAGCCTTGGCGACAGAGCAAAGGCAAGAGTTGAACTGACTTGAGGCTGGCCACATGAAAGAACTGGAGCTGTCACTCAAATCCATCTCCCAGAAGACTTGGGGTTAGGGTTTTTCAAGGATAGTATGGCGGGCTGGGGACTAGGGAATGGGTGCTGCTAACTGGTTGGTGATGAAATCATAGTGTGTGGAAAAATGGTTCTTGTTCACCGAGTCTGCCTCTGGCTGATGGCCACAGGACTGGTTGAGTCATGAGTCACGATCCTGTTTGGGGCCAGTCGGTTGCCAGAATGCAAATATCTGAAAAATATCTCAAAAGACCAATCTGAGGTACTACACCAGTGGTGTTATCTATAGGAGCAATTGGAGAAGTCACAAATCTTGTGGCTTCTGGCCACAGGACTCCTGAGCAGTAAGGGATTATAGAAACTATTCCTACATTTTAGCAGAGTTCAGGACCCTCCCATAATTTTAATCTCATTGCCTTTATTAGTTTTTGGTCCCCGAGCAAAGAAGGGGTTACTTTGAGGGAGGGACTATTATCATTCTTGCTTCCAACTTAAACTATAAACTAAATTCCTCCCATGGTTAACTTGGCCTATGTCAAGGTGTGAGCAAAGAGAGTCAGCCTGTGAGACTGGAAGCAAGATGGAGTCAGCCATGCTAGACTTTCCTCACTGTCATCATCTTTCTAAGGCAGTTTCAGCCTGGAAGATAAAATCATCTCCAGGTCCTTAGTGATTGGTGGGTTTCCCATTTATGGTCCTTGAAATGGAACCAGGTATGGACCCCAGGGGCCCTGGGGCATGCCTTCCATGGAAGCTGTTTCCCTGACTGGTGTGAGGGTCAGGAACTTCCCATAGAGCATTTTTCCATAGGAGAAGGCCAAACTCTGAACAGAAGGACCTTGCAAATAAAATGAAGCATTGGAGAAAGCAGCCACTGGCAGTTCCCTAGACAGGTTGCTTCCTGTAACTGAAAGCTGAAATCCAAGAATGACCTAAAACTCATTCCCAGAATTGCTTACTTTAGGCTCATAGAAACTGAGAGAAGTTTGGGAGTGGTAGTTATTTAATCAACTCAAAAACAGCCCATATTTTCAGCTAAAAAGGCTCTCCCCTTCCTCTCCTTCCCTTCTCCTCCCTCTCTTAACAATTTCTTGCCACATCCTGTTCAAGGAGAAACAAACCACTGTTTGCCAGTGACAAGCTCTTCACAGCTTCCCAGACTTTGAGATGGAGGGTGGTGTCCTGAACTCAGAGCTTCGGTGCAGTTGGTGTGACTTTGAGGAAGCCATTTAACCTAGTCTTGGTCCCCTCAATTGTAAAATCAGAGACAGATTTGATCTTTCTTTTTTCTGAGATGGAGTCTCACTCTGTCACCTAGGCTGGAGTGCAATGGCGCAATCTCTGCTCACTGCAACCTCCGCCTCCTGGGTTCAAACTATTCTCCTGCCTCAGTCTCCTGAGTAGCTGGGATTACAGGCTCCCACCACCATGCCTGGCTAACTTTTTGTATTTTTAGTAGAGACAGAGTTTCACCATGTTGGCCAGGCTGGTCTCGAACTCCTGACCTCAAGTGATCCACCCACCTCAGCCTCCCAAAGTGCTGGGATTACAGGTGTAAACCACCATGCCCAGCTTCATTTTTATTAATTAATTAATTTTTGTTTGTTTTTTGAGAGAGGGTCTCGCTCTGTTGCCCAGACTGGAGTATAGTGGTATGATTATGGCTCAATGCAGCCTCACCATGGCTCAAGCGATCCTCCCACCTCAGCCTCCCAGGGATTTGGGACCATAGGCACATGCCACCATTCCTGGCTAATTTTTGTGTTTTTTGAGAGACAGTGTTTCACCATGTTGCCCAGGCTGATCTCAAACTCCTGGGCTCAAGTGATCCACATGCCTCAGCCTCCCAAAGTGCTAAGATTACAGGTGTGAGCCACCGCATCCAGCCCCCATTATTTAATTTAAAGAGTGGCTTATGTGGTCTCACATAGCTCTTAGCATCCACATGAACTATTTGATTAATATGACTAGTATAGACTGGTGATTAATGTAGAGTTGGAGGCTGATTTTTCCTGTTAGTCTCTTGGCTTTGGTCTCCAACTGGATAAGAGTTCGGTTAGGGACAAAAATTCAGTCACCCATCATGTGGTGTTATATAGATCAGGAAAGGAGGGGATCATTTCTTAATTCATCTGTTTGGGGGCTTCCTGTATGTTTGCTTTTTAAAGTCAGAGTCGGCCGGGTGCGGTGGCTCACGCCTGTAATCCCAGCACTTTGGGAGGCTAAGGCGGGTAGATCATGAGGTCAGGAGTTTGAGACCAGCCTGACCAACATGTTGAAACCCCATCTCTACTAAAAATAGAAAAATTAGCCAGGTGTGGTGGTGCATGCCTGTAATCCCAGCTACTCAGGAGGCTGAGGCAGGAGAATCACTTGAACCCGGGAGGCGGAGGTTGCAGTGAGCGGAGATCACATCACTGCACTCCAGCCTGGGCGACAAGAGTGAAATTCCATCTCAAAGCAAACAAATAAAAAGGTTTGTAAATTTGTAGAAAAAAAAAAAAAAGCCCATGTTTAGATCATAGAGATTAGGAGTGATGCCTTGTCCTGTTCAGTTAGCACATTTCCATTCAAAAATATTAAGACCCAGAAATGAACTCGGATGGCCCGGAATAGAAACTCTCCTTTCTGGTGGGTGACACACACTCTCAGGCAAGGGGGATTTGTTTAGAACAACGGTCACTGCTGCAATTCACGGCATATACGCACCCGCTGGAGGTAACACCACCTCCTCTCAGTCTTATGTACAAAGGGAATCTGGCTTATTATTGTTTGAAGCCTTAAAAAGACTCTGGGAACAGGACTCACAGTCCTCTTTTACTGAGATCATTGCATGACATGGAGACAGAGTCATTAAAATATCGAGTCTAAATATTCCCTAGAACGACCTTGGTTCTTGCATCAACAGCAAACAGCAGCTGCTGTCTTCCCAGCTGAGCGCTGCTTCCCTCTCACCACAAGAGGGCGAGAAAGACCCGCGACAGGACCTTTCCCTCTCTGCGGGAGGATGGAAGACAAAGCTCTGGGCTGCCATTAAGAAGGCATTTTAGCCGGGGGCGGTGCCTCACGCCTGTAGTCCCAGCACTTTGGGAGGTCGAGGCGGGCGGATCACGAGGTCAGGAGATCGAGATCATCCTGGCTAACATGATGAAACCCTGTCTCTATTAAAAGTACAAAAAAAATCAGCTGGGTGAGGTGGCGGGCGCCTGTAGTCCCAGCTACTCGGGAGGCTGAGGCAGGAGAATGGCGTGAACCCGGGAGGCGGAGCTTGCAGTGAGCCGAGATCACGCCACTGCACTCCAGCCTGGGCGACAGAGCAAGACTCCGTCTCAAAAAAAAAAAAAAAAAAAAAAAAAAAAAAAAAAAAAAAAAAGAAGAAGGCATTTTATGCTCTGGAAAATAAAAGTAATAGGAGATGCTAAAGTTCCAGTGCTGGCTTAAGAAACAGTGGCTACCCTGATGGGCTTTTTGTTTGTTTGCTTGCTTCCCCCCATCCCAATGTTTTAGAGCTTGGAACATAATTATTTTCTAGAGAATGAACACAGCATTATTATTTATTATTATTATTATTTAGAAACAGGGCCTCACTGTGTTGCCCAGGCTGGGAGGCAGTGGTTTGAGCATAACTCACTGCAGCCTTGAACTCCTGGGCTCAAACAATCTTCCTGTCTCAGCCTCCCAACTGAGGGGCTACAGGAATGCACCACTATGCCTGGGTAAGTTTTATATTTTTTGCAGAGATGGGGTCTTGCTATGTTGCCCAGTCTGGTCTTTAACTCTTGGCCTCAAGCAATTCCCCAGCCCAACCTCCCAAAGCTCTGGGACTACAGGCATGAATCACCAGGCCTGGCCTGAACACATTAAGTAACTTGAATGATGTACGTGTAAGAATCCAAACATTTGATAAAAGAGGGTTTGAGGCCGGGCACAATGGCTCACACCTATAATCCCAGCATTTTGGGAGGCCAAGGCGGGTGGATCATGAGGTCAGGAGTTCGAAACTAGCCTGGCCAACATGGTGAAATCCTGTCTCTACTAAAAATACAAAAGAAATTAGCTGGGCATGGTGGTGCGTGCCTGTAGTCCCTGCTACTGGGGAGGCTGAGGCAGGAGAATCGCTTGAACCTGGGAGGCAGAGGTTGCAGTGAACCGAGATTGTGCCAGTGCATTCTAGCTTGGGCAACAGAGTGAGACTCTGTCTCAAAAAAAAAAAAAAAAAAAGAGGGTTTGATGGTTTGGAGCATAAGTTGCTTTTCTTGCTACCAGCCTATGTGATGTGCAGAAAACTTGGGAGGGGACTGGGGAGGACGGTATTTTCAAGAGAAGAAAAGCCAAGAGGCTGAGATATGGTGATTCTGCTCCTGTTACTGGAGGGTCCAGTACACCTCCAGGAGGCACACCTCAAGAGGTACTTACCAAGGAACAGTATTAGCAAAAGCTGGGAAAATAAACTATGACTGCTCCTTAAAGAAAGATATCAGATCTGCTTGGGTTTTCCTTCCTCTCTCTCCCACCTCTTTCCTCTGCCTTTTTTGTCTGGAATTATAATATGATATGAAATGACTTTTTTTTTTTTTAGATGAAGATTCGCTCTTATTGCTCAGGCTTGAGAGCAGTGGCACGATCTCCCCTCACTAGAACCTCTGCCTCCCAGGTTCAAGCAATTCTCCTGCCTCAGTCTCTCGAGTAGCTGGGATTATAGGTGCCCACCACCATGCTCGGTTAATTTTTGTATTTTTAGTAGAAACAGGGTTTCACCATGTTGGCCAGGCTGGTCTTGAACTCCTGATCTCAGGTGATCCACCTGCCTCGGCCTCCCAAAGTGCTGGGATTACAGGTGTGAGCCACTGCGCCTGGCCATGATATGAAATGACTTACAAGGAAGGTTGGTAGAGCCTGCCAAACACGATTTACCTTTAATCCCACCAAAAGTTAAATCTGTCCAGTTGTTTACCAAAACAAAATGGACATGAGGCATTGTTCAGAGACTGGTCAGAAAAGGGAGATAGAAAGTGCCTTTCAGTCATACAGAATACAGGTTTGGGAGACTCCCTATTGGTTTAAAATGGATCTTAAATGTGAATCAAGATCCTGCTTATGGACTGGGTGCCGTGGCTCACGCCTGTAATGCCAACACTTTGGGAGGCCAAGGTGGGTAGATCGTGAGGTCGGGAGATCAAGACCATCCTGGCCAACATGGTGAAATCCCGTCTCTACCAAAAATACAAAAATCAGCTGGGCATAATGGTGCATGCCTGTAATCCCAGCTATTCGGGAGGCTGAGGCAGGAGAATTGCTTGAACCAGGGATTTGGAGGTTGCAGTGAGCCGAGATTACACCACTGCACTCCAGCCTGGGCAACAAGAGCGAAACTCCATCTCAAAAAAAAAAAAAGATCCTGCTTACAGCTGTCTTCTGTGGCCCCTCTGCCCTCTGCAGCCCTTCCCGTAATTACTCACTCATGAGCAGGCCTGCTAGGTTAGGGAGGGCTGGGTCATAGGAATGTGATGGCCCCATCCCATGCTTTTTTTTGTTTCTCTTAAGCAGTCGCAGCCAGCCCTGGTGCTCAGCCTGTTCTGAAGTGAGTTGCGCACCTGCCCTCATTTTTCTCTATTTGGGCATCTTTGGTCTGGAACAGCTCAGGAAAGTCCGAGTTGACACTCAGGTTCTTACTCCTTAGATGAGATCCAGTGCACAGCATTTTCCCTAGTTGTGAAAAATCATACAGCATTGTCATCTCTAATATTAAAGGAAATGGTAACCAGAAGTTGTCGCTGTTATGACAACATCTTGACACTGAGATTTTATATGGTCACTTGGTTCAACAATTAGTCCATGTGTCCCTTGCTAGACTTCTCCTGCTGCTTGGGAACCACAGCCTGTGCTGCCTTCAGACAGAATTAATTCCTGGAAGTTCTTCCTTATCTTAAACCTATGTGGCGCTTTTTCCCTGGCACCCACTAGTCCTTGTTGTGACCTCTGCAATTACACAAAGCAAGTCTCCTTTCGTATCGTGTAAGTCCCTCCTTCACATTCCCTGTTTGAATGTGATATTAAGTGCTTTTACCAACTTGATCACTGTGTTTCATCACAGAACTTTGAAAGATGCCACACTTTCCACTGGGTTGACTGTTCTAGAATGGTCTGATCAGAATGGTCATCACCTTGAGCTGGACTTTTAACATGTATTGGCACCTGCCAAATATTATTGTATTATTATTCACATCTGTTTTTAAGAGACAGTGCTCCTGAAAGACAGATGGAGTCATAGATCTGCTTTTCAAGGGCTTTCTTAAAGCATTTCTCGAAAATAGTAATTCCACTTTATTTGGAGAAGCTAATGACACTTGTTTTGGCCTCAGAGTTTATTTCTGAGGCTGCCTTTCACAGAACTGAGAAGGAATCTTAGAGGTCATTTTATTAGTCATATTTTACAGGTGGCAAAATGAGGTCTAGAGAGGTTTAACAACGTTTGCCCGAAGTCACACACTGGTAAGTGACTGAGCCCCAAGCTAATGCTGGACCCCAGGTGCAGGAGCCCACCTCACCACTGCTTCCTTGTGTCTGGTTCTGCCTCAGGAACTGGCCTAGAAACAGACTCCCTGCCACCTGCCGCAGCCACAGACGTTTTTATAATTCTTTTTTGTATTTTCCAAGTTTTCTACAGTGATCCATTACTTTTACAATCAGAAAACAATCAGTTGGGCCGGACAAGGTGGCTCATGCCTGTAATTCCAGCACTTTGGGAGTGCCAGGTGGGCAGACTATTTGAGGTTGGGAGTTTGAGACCAGCCTGACCAACACGGCAAAAACCTGTCTCTACTAAAAATACAAAACTTAGCTGGGTGTGGTGGCCTATGCCTGTAATCCCTGCTTCTCAGGAGACTGAGGCAGAAGAATCACTTGAACCCAGGCAGAGGTTGCAGTGAGCTGAGATTGCACTACTGCACTCCATCCTGGGCAACAGAGTGAGGCACCATCTCAAAAATAAAATTTTTTTAAAAAGCAAGCAAGCAATCAATTGGCCAGATATGGTGGCTCAAGCCTGTAATTCCAGGGCTTTGGGAGGCTTAGGCAGGAGGATCACTTGAAGCCAGGAGTTTGAGACCAGGCGGGGCATAATAGGGAGACCCTGTCTCTATTAAAAAAAAAAAAAAAAAAGGCCGGGTTCGGTGGCTCATGCCTGTAATCCCAGCACTTTGGGAGGCCGAGGTGGGCGGATCACGAGGTCAGGAGATCCAGATCATCCTGGCTAACACGGTGAAACCCCGTCTCTACTATAAATACAAAAAATTAGCCGGGCGTGGTGGCGGGTGCCTGTAGTCCCAGCTACTCGGGAGGCTGAGGCAGGAGAGTGGCGTGAACCCGGGAGGCGGAGGTTACAGTGAGCCGAGATAGGCTGCACTCCAGCCTGGGCCACAGAGCGAGACTCCGTCTCAAAACAAAACAAAACAAAAGGGTGCTCGCTTCAGCAGCACATATACTAAAATTGGAACGATACACAGAAGATTAGCAAGGCCCCTGCACAAGAATGACACGCAAAGTCGTGAAGCGTTCCATATTTTTATCTGCCAGCCATGACCACCCGATTTTGATTGTATCCTTCCTCCCATCCTTTAATCTGTTCATTGCTCTGTCTGGGGGAGGTGGGGCAGCTGGCGCAGACCTTGGCGTTTGTTCTTTGATGGATGAGGGAACACTCCAGTTTTCTTTCCGTGAAGTTTGTTTCAGCTACAAACCACTTCATTTTGCTGTTTCAATTTCAAAATAAAGGGAAACATATTGAAAGAAAAGAAAGAAAGAGAAAGAAAAGAAAGAAAGAAAGAAAGAAAAAAGAAAGAAGGAAAGAAAAGAAAAGAAAGAGAGAGAGAGGAAGGAAGGAAACAAGGAAGGAAGGAAGGAAGGAAGGAAGGAAGGAAGGAAATCAGTCAAACAAACAAAACCCGGTAGCTTTGAAAAACACACCTCACTCATACCGAGGCCAGCCCCTAAAGTCCCTGGGTCTCTTCTCTGAATCTCTAGGTGGGGGAAACTGCTGTTTCATCTCTCCTGACTCCTTAAAATTCAGTGATTCAAAGATCCCATTTTGGTCAGAAGTTGAACAATAAAATCTTTTCCAATCCTGTCCGCCACGTTCACGAACTCCCGGGCTCCCATGCAGCTTATTTTTAAGACGCTGGTTTAAATTTCCCAAGTTACAAGGGAAAGGGGGAAGGAGGTTACGGTGGGAGCGAGACTGAGAACCACAGCGCAAACAGGGGCGCATTGGTACCAGGATCGGGACAGGGATGTCTCCAGTCCCTACAGACTCTAGCCTGGGGGAAGTCTGTCCAGACTACAAGTGTCTGTGCCCCCGTTTTATTTTGCGACAAGTCGGGGTCGCTCCATAAGTCAGCACAGAGGAGGCGGTAGGGGAGGCAGAAAGCGGCTGGGACGCGCGGGGCACCCGAATTGCGCGCGGCCGGCCCGGGGCAGGGGCCCCAGAGAGCCCGGGAGGGCGTGGGCCCGGCCGGGGAGGGGCGGGCTCGGGCGCGTCTGGGTTGGAGCTGGATGATGTAAAACAGCGCAGAGCTCCTTGGCGCCTCAGCACCATTACCTTCAATTATCATAATTGGTGCCTCTCTCCAGCGTTTGCATTTCCCCCGAGGGATCTCTCGCTGGTTCCCGTTCCTTCTCCTCGCCCTCTCTCGCTCACTCGCTCTCGGCTCCCGATCGCTCTCCCAGCCTCGCCCTCCCCTCGGTATCGATCTTTTTGGATGTTCTCCCTGCCTAAAACGGATGCTAATATCTCTTCGATTGAACCGAAATGGCGCTGCGGCTGCTGTTTTGCTATTGTCAGTAGAAACTTAGAGGGACCCGGGGATCAGCATTTATCTTATACTTAAACTAATTTCTCTAAGTACTTTTCTACATGTATTCCAACGAACCGGGAATCAGTAACGATGTGTGGAGCCTGGAGTACATTTTCCCGAAACTTCCCGATCTGTCAATAGGAAGGTGAATCTTCCTGGACACCCCCGTCTCCCTCTTCCCTCTCTCTTCGCTGGAGTCGTACTGGCTGATGGGAACGAAAAGACTTCAGATGTGAAAAGGCTTTGATTGTACCTTGATATATCACCTCTGACAAAAATGCAAAAACATAGGCTCTTCTCTCTGCACTGTCTGCCTCTTTCAGGGGCTGGACCTCACCTGTCTCCAGAAAAACAGTGCGGATCTTCAGGGATGACTTGAAGGATTAGGAAAGAGAGAAGTACCAGTGCCCCTTCCCATCATTCCTACAGACCTCTGTTAAAATTAAGCAGTCATCTGAAAAAGAAAAAAAAAAAAGGCAGGTGGATTAGAAGCATTTTGAGGGCAGGAGCCGTTTCAGAAATCTCTTGATTATCCCTAAAAAAAAAAAGGACAGCTCATGAGTACAGTTCATGGCAAGTGTATCCATAATTAATCAGGATTTTCTTAGGAAATGCTTCCGTTTGAAAGTGAGTAAGCAACATCAGACTTCTTCGAAAAATGCCATCGGACTGGAGATGGGTTATCTAAAGGTGTCATGTTGCAGGGTGGAAGATACTTCTTGTGTTTTTCCAGCAGACTAGAGGCACGAGTTATGGTTCCATGAGAGCAGCTAAGTTTCTTGCGTCATGATAAGTTAGCCAACCAATTTGCCTCGGCTGATTCTTGGACTATCACCAGTCATGGGAGCAAACCTTTGTTGGCAAGATGCCTGCGTTTTCAGAGAGATACCATCACCCTGCCCAGGCCACGGGCTGACTTGGCATTAACATTATTTGCACTTCAAATCTTCAGCTCCAGGGAGGAGAAGATCCTGAAACCACCTGGGAAGTCCTGAAGTCATCATAAATACATTCAAAGATTACACATTTTTCCTTAGACCAATTTCTAAGGCAAATTGGTCACCATTTCTATAGAGATTCACAGTTAACAAAACGTACACGAAGACCTCAAGTTACACTAGTAGCAATCTCTGGAGCAGGCAGGCTACCAAACACTCTTGTTCTCATTTTATGGGCAAGAAAACTGAGTACCAAGGGGCCAATTGATTGGCTCATAAAAACTCATTGAGTATACTGGGCATGGAGGTTCATGCCTGTGATCCCAGTACTTTGGGAGGCTGAGGCAGGTGAATCACTTGAAGCCAGGAGTTTGAGACCAGCCTGGCCAAAATGGTGAAATCCTGCCTCTATCAAAAATACAAAAATTAGCCAGGCATGGTGGCAAACATCTGTAATCCTAGCCACTCAGGAGGGTGAGGCATAAGAATGGCTTGAACTCGGGAGGCAGAGGCTGCAGTGAGCTTGCTCCACTGCACTTCAGCAAAAGATGGAGCGAGACTCCATCTCAATAATAATAATAATAATAATAAAATAAACAACCAGCTTGGGCAACATGGTAAGACCCTGTCTCTACAAAATATTTAAAAATTAGCGGGGTGTGGTGGCATGCACCTGTAGTCCTAGCTACTGGGGAATCTGAGGTGGGAGGATCACTTGAGCCATAGTGGTGGAGGCTGCAGTGAGCTGAGATTGTGCTACTGCACTCCAACCTGGGTGACAGAGCGAGGCCCTGTCTCAAAAAACAAACAAATAAACAAAATATTGAGTAATGGAGTGTGGATACAAATGCAGGACTTCAGTTTCTTACTTTAGTGTTACTTCTTCCTTGCTCTGTTACCCAGGCTGGAGTGCAGTGGTGCAATCTTGGCTCACTGCAGCCTCCCCATCTCTGGCTCAAGCGATCCTCCAGCCTCAGCCTCCTGATTGGCTGGGATTACAGGCATGCACCACCACACCCAGCTAATTTTTGTATTTTTAGTAGAGATGGGGTTTCACCATGTTGCCCCGGATGGTCTTGAGCTCCTGGATTCAAGTGATCCACCCTCCTTGGCCTCGCAAAGTGCTGGGTTTATAGGCACGAGCCACCATGCCAGGCCCAGAGAACTCTTTTTATATATTCCTATGATTTAATGAGGATCAACTAAGTGGTACGGGGTGGAGTCGAGTGGATGGACCTCCAAGGAAACAAGTGACTACTTTGACTCTTTGGCTGTAATGTTGATGGATTTTGCTCATGTATTCCATACAGACTGGCAAGCAATGTCATTGCTCATAGACATTGCATCACAGGCATCTTGCCTGCTCCTTCCCCCTCCACTATATGTGGAAAATGCCAGGTTGACTATTCACTCCAAATACTCATCTTTCTCAAGAAGCTAATAAAAACTCTGCTCGTTGCCATGGCCCCACTAAGAAGACGAGCCGTTCAAGTTTGTTGTATATTAAAAATGATCCAGGAGTTCAAAATGGTCCTGGACTCTGCAAGGTTCTGAGTCTTCAGTCTGTTTAAAATGGGCTGTCTTCAAATGACTATATTATTTTAGATGATAGCAAACACTCAAGTGATAAAGTCACACAGAAGTAATAATTTGAAGGAATGATTTCTTTTTTTTTTTTTTTTTTTGAGACAGAGTCTCACTTTATTGCCCAGGCTGGAGTGCAGTGGCGCTATCTCGGCTCACAGCAACCTCTGCCTCCTGGAGATTCTCCTGCTTCAGCCTCCCCAATAGCTGAGATTACAGGTGTGCACCACAATGCCCACCTAAGTTTTATATTTTTAGTAGAGATGGGGTTTCACCATATTGGCCAGGTTGTTCTCAAACTCCTGACCTCAACTGATCCACCTGCCTCGGCTTCCCAAAGTGCTGGGATTACAGGCATGAGCCACCGTGCCTGACTCGGAGGACTGATCTTAATTCCACTCACTAATCACTTCTCAGCCTTTTGGCGAACGTCAAAATTCACTCACTAACATTTTTCTTTTATTTTGAGATGGTCTCTCTCTCTTGCCCAGACTGAAGTGTGGTGGTGTGATCATAGCTCACTGCAGCCTGGAACTCCTGGGCTCAAGTAATCCTACTTTAGGCTGCCAAGTAGCTGAGACTACAGGCATCTGCTACTGGGCCTGCTGGTCTCGAACTCCTGAACTCATGTGATCCTCCCACCTCAGCCTCTCAAAGTGCTGAAATTACAGGTGTGAGCCTCTGAGCCTGGCCTACTTTATTTTTCCTTATAGGTGAATTAACTTTATATAATATGGCATGCTTTATGGTGCCAGCCTGCCCCTACCTCTTTCCGTGTGTTCTTTCTGGCTCACACCCTTGCTGAGAGCAGTACCCAGGTTTCATATCAGCCAGAACCCTACCCAAGCTAAAGAGGTTAAAGGTCACAGACTGAGTATTTGGGGATGGTGTCTCCGGAAGCTGAACAAACGACTGTGATAGTTTGCAGTAGTGATAGAAGGTGAAACCATCTCCTGGGCAGTATCTCTCTGTATAGGGGACTTATGATTGGACAAAAACAAGCAGAAATTATGAAAGTAAAACCTACGAATAAGGAGAGGATGACAGCCCAATGGCAGAGAGGCGAGAAGCAAAGACAACTCTGAGAGAAAGAGGCCCAAGTCTCTGGCTTCCGCCCCAGGAAGGTTGGCTCCCTGAGGTGATAAGCGGTGCTTGTCAATCACCAGTTAGTAGTAACCATACCGTAAGCCTATTGTGTCCACACCACAAACCCCTCCTAAATGAATCTTTAGTGCCTCTTTCTTCCAACAAGTTGACTAACGTTGTACTATAAATGTTTTATTTCTACTTATTTATTTATTTCAGACAGGGTCTCACTCTGTGGCCTAGGCTGGAGTGCACTGGTGCAATCATGGCTCACTGCAACCTCTACCTCCCTGGCTCAAGAGATCCTCCCAGCTCAGCCTCCCAAGTAGCTGGGACTGCAGGTGCGAGCCACCACGCCTGACTAATTTTTTAATTTTCTTGTAGAGATAGGGGTCTCCCTATGTTACCTAGACTGGTCTCAAAATTCCTGGGCTCAAGCAATGGTATTGAGCCTGACTGAGCCTCCCAAAGTGCTGGGATTACAGGTGTGACCCATCATGCCGGCCACATAGATGTTTTAAAGGATTTTAAATGATGTCTTTGAAAGTATAGGCTAAACATGTAACTAAATGGCACTAAATTGTGAATGGGACAGTAGAGAGTTACTTGGTTTTGCTTTTGCTTTTTTAGAGACCAGGGTCTCACTCTGTTACTCAGGCTGGAGTACAGTGCTACAATCATAGCTCACTGTAGCCTCGAACCACTGGCCCCAGCCTCCCAAGTAGCTAAGACCATAGGTGCTCCCCACTACATGGGGCTAATTGCTATACTTTTTGTTGAGACAGAGTCTCCTTATGTTATCCAGGCTGGTCCCAAACTCCTAGCTTCAAGTGACCCTCCCACCTTAGCCTCCCAAGTAGCTGGGATTATAGTTGTGAGCCGGCCTACCTTATCAGAGAGTTCTTTGTGTTTAAGGGATTCATAGCAGAATAGGAGATCATTTGTTAGGTGACCAGATAGAACAAAGGAAGATTATTCAATCTGAGAAAAATGCATAAGAAGTTCTTCCCTTAATACCAAGGATAAGAACAAGAATTCTGTTCATTGATGACCTCACTTAGGGTGTACTCTCTTTATAACCTCTGTCCATAAATCTCGTTGAAATGCATTAAATATTTGAAGATATGCACGTTTGGCTGGCATTTTATTTCATGGCTTGAACTCACACATCAAATATAATGTGTGTCTTGATACTTTGTAAATGATAAAACAAATACTATATAGTTAGTTATTTTCTCAGGAATTATTATGAAGTAAAAACAGTGACCGTGGCCAGAATATAATAGCAAATAGAATACTGAAGTTCTGCTGCAAAATACCTGATTCAATTGGGTCACTGAGATTTGAGTTTGAGATTCTAAAGGACAGGATAGGATAATAGGAGCCATTACTGGACCATCAAAGGCAGCGAGAGTGGGGAGAGGGAGAAGCATGGGTGGGTGCTGAGGAAGGATGAAAGATTTCATCCCATTTCAAGGAAATGTCTAAATATTTGGTTCTCTAATAAAAATATCAAAGCTTCTGGATTTCAATGGTTTATACATTAATAATTAAATTTTTTTTTTAATACGTTAGGTCTTACTATGTTGCTCAGGCTGGTCTTGAACCCTAGCAATCCTTCCACCTCAGACACCCAAAGTGCAGGGATTACAGGCTCTAACTACCAGGACTGGCTGAATTTCTAACTACCATGACATTTTTTTTTTTTAATTCTAAAAAATTAAGTGAGGTCTTATCAGCTAAGGGGAAAAAACTAAAAAATACTTTTGCATTGCATTCCTGAATAGCATTCTGTTAGGCAGAAATTTGCTTAAGATAATTTGTCAACTTTAAAAGATTAATTCATCATTTTAGTTAAAACAAAGCAAAACAAAGGGAATCAAACTGGTAATTTGGCATCAGCTAGGCAAAACTAGCAGCTACTGAGTAATTTTTTAAAGTTCTGCTGGCCTAATTGGGGGTTATATTACACAACTTAATAGAACAAAGACTTATGCAGAAGCCAAGGATGACATAGAATGTATCCGATACTATCTGCTTATAAATAATGCCCATTGTCAAGTTCCTAAAGTAATGATCTTTAACTAGGGAAGACTCTTACTGTATTCCAAATTTGTAGTTTTACAAACTTTTTTTTTTTTTTTGAGACAGAGTCTCACTCTGTTGCCCAGGCTGGAGTGCAGTGGTGTGATCTCAGCTCACTGCAACCTCCACCTCCCTGTTCAAGTGATTTTCCTGCCTCAACTTCCAGAGTAACTGGAACTACAGGCACCCACCACCACGCCCGGTTAATTTTGTAACTTGTAGTAGAGATGGGGTTTCACCATGTTGGCCAGGCTGGTCTCGAACTCCTGACCTCAAGTGATCTGCCCTCCTTAGCCTCCCAAAGTGCTGGGATTACAGGTGTGAGCCACCGTGCCCTGCCTACAGTTTTTTTATTTTTCTTTTTTAGAGACAGCGTCTCACTCTGTCACCCAGGCTGGAGTGCAGTGGTGCGATCTCGGGACTCAGTGCAACCTCTGCCTCCTGGGTTCAAGAGCCTCTTGTGCCTCAGCCTCTTGAGTAACTGGGGTCACAGGCGTGCACCACCATGCCCAGCTAATCTTTTTGTTGTGCTCAGTAGAGACGGGGTTTTACCATGTTGGCCAGGCTGGTCTCGAACTCCTAGGCTCAAGCGATCCTCCCACCTCAGCCTCCCAAACTGCTGAGATTACATGTGTGAGTCACCACGTCCAGCCACCGGCCTACAAATTCTTAAGACAGCCTCAACTCAACAACTATCATGGTTTATTTGCATGACCCCATAGCATTTTGGCTCATCTGTGGGAAGATGGGCATTTTGGAATGTGAGCTTCAGTCTTGTCCTTCCAAGTTCTATCACCCTGCCTTCCAGGTGCTGCAGTCAATCTTTATCTCCTTCTCCATTTTAGAAGAAAACCAAAAACAAACAAACAAAAGAAAACCAAACCAAAAAACCCCCCAACTAGACAGGCATTCCTTTGGGATGGGCTAATCCCTTATCTTTGTCCTATTCCAATGAAAGTAAGTTTTAGATCTGAACTCCCAACTTCTACGGAAAACAAATGACTTTTTAGAAAGAAACAAAAGCTGCTACTGGAAATTCAAAGTGTTACCTAACCTCTGTGGATTGTTAGTTGGTAGATTTGTATAACAGGCAGAAATGTTAGATCCTATCAATAGACTGCAATAGTTGTTTGTAAGCTAGCCAGGAACCTGAACACAACTGCCTTCTCTATGAACAAAATGTACTCAGAGCAATTTTTTTTTTTATTGTCATTGTGAAGACAGAAGTAGTGCTGAAAAGAGGGTCATCTACAACTTTGGGAAACAATGGCATTATTTGGGTAAGCAGAGATTGGTAGGGCATTTGCAGCTTTGTTAACAGAATGGGTTTTGTGGTGAAGAACAACTATAAAAATGTATCACTGGCTGAGCGCAGAGGCTCACACCTGTAATCCCACCACTTTGGGAGGCCAAGGTGGGCGGATCACCTGAGGTCAGGAGTTCCAGACCAGCCTGGCCAACATGGCGAAACCCCGTCTCTACTAAAAACACAAAAATTAGCTGGGCATGGTGGTGGGCACCTCGGGAGGCTGAGGCAGGAGAATTGCTTGAACCCAGGAGACAGAGATTGCAATGAGCTGAGATCATGCCACTGCACTCCAGCCTGGGTGACAGAGCGAGACTCCATCTCAAAAAAAAAAAAAAAAAAAAAAAAAATGTGTGTGTATATATATATATACACACACGTATATGTGCGTGTGTGTGTGTATATATATCCCATGGATAAATTATATCTTGAATGCTGTTTGAAGGTAATAAAAAAATATTATACTGTTTAAATGTTTCAGTTAGGTGTAGAATCAGTTTTCTGTTCTTGGGTATAGATAGCTTGTTCCCAGGTATTTTCAGAATCCTTTTGTAGGTGTAAAAAGAATTTTGGTCATTGATTTCATGTCTTGCTTTAAACTTCAAAAGGACAGTAGATTGTACTATTTTTTTTTCCCTCTACTTATCAACCTACATGTAGGAAAGTAATAACTGAATTATGTGCAAAGCATAAGTAAAATTCTCTAGAGAAGCAATTTGCCTTAAGAGTCTTAAATTGAATTAAAATTGTTGCCTATTCTCTCAGCTATTGATATGGCCTCATAATTGACACATTATCCCTAAAATGATTTTGATATTCTACATTGATTCAAACACTCTGATTCATTTAGTTGAAAAGTCCGTGTCTTCCCCAGAACCATTAGACAAAGTGCAGACTTGTTTCTCTTTAATTTCTGGTCATTTAGAAAGTTTGCCCATTAATAATAAAAACAAAATAGTTGAAATCATTGTCTAAAAAATGGATCCCAAGTTCTTATTCAGAACTAGACTTGGAACAAAAAACATATACAACCTGGAGTACTCAAAGTCAACATTAATTCAATAAAATACAAATATCTTAGTTTGGTTTCTTTGGGTTGCAAGGAAAAGAACCTTAAGTAAAAAGGGGACTTTATTAAGGTTACTGAGTTAACCTAAGGACAAGAAGTGAGGCCGAGTGACTGGAAATCCATTTGGATTTAAGTCTTTGCCACTTTGCGTATCTTCATCATTTTTCTTTCTTTGCAGACAGGTGGACCACAGCTGCCACAAAGCAAAATTTTTATGTCTCCCGTGAAATGACCTTGAGGGACTGAGCAGCATGTCTGTTCAAAGACACAGAAGAGAGACTCTAACTGACCTAACCTGGGTCATGTGACTAGTTGTGGCTAGAGGGTCAGAGTCTCCTAATCAGGTTGCAACGCCCACTCCAGGGAAAAGGGACATTCTCTGAATTGGGCTGGGAGACACTCAGAAAGTGTCTATTAGAATGCAACTTTCACCAACACATTCCCCAGACCTCTTCCATTAAACAAGTATTTATCTGCATCAAAGGGAAATATAGTTCATTTCTGATACGTCTCTGTTCACTTCTTCACATTTTATGCTGCAATCACAAAGACTTGCTTGTCATCCCAACTACCTGTTTGCTACTTACTACCCCTACTACCCTACACAATCAAATAATTTCTTGCCTAAATTCCTGTGGTCCTCTGTGCTTGTAATGGTCTTCTAATCCTTAGTATCATTGCTTCTAGGAGACTTTACTGGCTCTCTTTACCTTCCTAGGCTAGTTATCCTCTTTCTTTTAGGCATCGTAACATTATGCACATAAATCTCTATCATTGTCCAGCTCCATTGTTTTGAGATTTACTATCTAGTTTCTGACATCTTTATAATCCCAGACATTGCAAGCCTGGCCTACTGTGGGAGGCCAGGTTGAACGAATATACCCTGAAAGTTTCCTTTTAGCTAATAATTGACTCTCTAAAAGAAAGTGTATCATTACATAAAAAGTATTGTCCTCCGGCGCGCGGTGGCTCACGCCTGTAATCTCAGCACTTTGGAAGGCCGAGGCGGGCAGATCACGAGGTCAGGAGTTCGAGACCAGCCTGACCAACATGGTGAAACCTTGTCTCTACTAAAAATACAAAAATTAGCCTGGCGTGGTGGCGCGCGCCTGTAATCCCACCTACTCAGGAGGCTGAGGCAGGAGAATCGCTTGAACCGGGGAGGTGGAAGGTTGCAGTGGGCCGAGATAGTGCCACTGCACTCTGGCCTGGGCGACAGAGCCAGACTCCATCTCGGAAAAAAAAGTATTGCCTGCATAAAAACCTTACAATTGTTAACTTGTCAAGGTTCTAGTAGCCAGAAAGTTCTAATCAAACTCGGCCCCAGGACTGACTTGTCAGCACGCCCCTTAAGAAACTTGTCTGAGAAACCTGCTGTTTACCTGGTGCCCTAACCAGTTTAATTTTCTTTTAAAAGTTCTGCTGGGCTTCTCCTTCTCTCCTTTTAGATGCAATTTTGATCTAGAGAAGTAATGGTCTGAGCATCAGTTTATGAAATTATTTTATTTTTCTGCACATAAACATTATTTTTCAAAGGCAATTTCATTAACTACATCCTGCAGCTCTGCAGACTTTCAACAGCTTTAAAAGGTTAGGCGTTTGAGGTATGTTCGCCTTGACTTTCAGTCCTCAAGACATATATACATTTTTCTTAGTCTTAAAGCTCATGTCTGCACTCTAGTCCTAAAGGATTTGACTTTATAATTCTCACCTTAGCATGAAATGTGCTTCTCTTTCTTTCTTTCCCCACCCCGCCCCACCCCCTTTTGACATTTCGGGTAGGGAAGCTCTGGCAGATTCTCAAGAAGAATTTTGCAAATGGTTGACTTTTGTTCATCTCAGGTTTTGGAGGGAGAGGATAAAAGAACATTCCCTCAGATAATGAGTTTTAAGCTTAATTCCTTCCAGAGCCGAGGGAAAAAAAAACTACAGCAAGACCACCTTGAGTACCTTGGGAAGGGCAGCCCCGCGATCCCTAATAAATGAATTAGCATCTCAAGGAGGAGATCACTGCGGGGCTGATATTGATCAGGGTCAGCCGGCGTGTTTGCCAGCGATTGTTCGGGGGGTGGTTAATTGAGTGTCAGTCTCGGCCAGTGTCGTCTCGCTGGCGCCGGGTGCTTTTGGATTTGCTAATTTTCGTTAAGTGTCTCTAGCCGGCTACTCGTCCCGTGTACCCGGGAGAAACTAGCGGCTCCTAACTGATCAACAGTCGGTCTGTCTGGGCTTTATTGATCCCCTGGCTGGCAGCTCGAGGCGGACACGCTAAGGGGGTGGGGGGCGAAGGCTGAACGCAGACCTCAGCGCTGGGCCGCCTCGTCCAGGTTCCCACCCGAACCCTCTTCCGCCACCTGCACAGGCCGGAGCGTCGTCACTCGCCCCTGGGGGCTCCAGAAAACGCAGTGCGGCCGGGGAGGACCACCACGCAGCCCCCCTGCGTGTTTTGGGGGGCACCCAAAAGAAGCTCCGGGCTGGGGGACGCTGACCGCCCGAGACTGAGCCGTCAGGGTCTCGGAGGCGGGTTCCCGAGCGGGTCCCGGGGCTGGGCTCCCCCGGAGCCTCGCAAAGGTCATGGACGCGCAGGCCTCCGCAAGGGGGAGCGCGGGAGACGGCAGCGCCCCAGCCGGGCGCCCCAGACGCCGGCGCCGCTCGGAGCCGCCGGGCAGGTCCCTCCGCGCTCGCGTCTGGGCCCGCCCCTAGCTGCGGGGTGGATTGACAGGAGCCCGGCGGCCAATCGGACGCCGCGGGGCGGGGCGAGGCGGGGCCGCCCGGGCTGGCTCCCCGCGCGGGGCGCTATTTACGGCGCGGAGCCTGCGGGACCTGGGCTGGCGCGGGAGGGAGTTGCGGTGCATGCGCTAGCGCTCTGGGGAGCCCCTGCCCTCTTCGCGGAGAGTGGCTGCTAGCGGGGACTGAAGGCCGGGAGCCCACCCTGGCCCGCGTCGGTGCCCGGGGCTAGCGTGCAGCCCTAGAGTCGAGTGGGGCAAGGGAGCCGGTGGCCGCCGAGGCGGGACCGGGAAACTTTTCTGGGCTCCTGGGCGCGCCCTGTAGCCGCGCTCCATGCTCCGGCCGCGGCCCGAACCTCAGCCCCGCCGCTGACGGCGCCCGCCGCTCCGGGCAGGGCCCATGCCCTGCGCGCTCCGGGGGTAGTAGGCTGCCGCCGAGCCCGGGCTCCGGGAGCCGGCGGGGGCGCCGCGGCTGTGCGGGGCGTCAATGGATCGCCACTCCAGCTACATCTTCATCTGGCTGCAGCTGGAGCTCTGCGCCATGGCCGTGCTGCTCACCAAAGGTGGGTGCCGGGGGCGCAAGGGCCCAGGGTCCCGTACCCGCCGAAGGGCTTTGGAGCCCGCTGCAGAGGCTTTGTTAGCGGTGGGCGAGGCTCCCTCCCGCGCCGGAGCCGCAGGTCGCGACAAGTTACTGTGTTCTTAGAAGTCGCGGCGGTGGCCTGGCGCGTGGATGCGGACTCCGATCTCAGGGCAGTCGATAATCAGAGGGTCCTCTTGGCTCTGCCTGCGGGGAGTGGCGCGTTTGCAGCCCAGCGGGGAGCGAGGCCGGAGTCTCGGCTCGACGCCGCCGCCTCCTCACCCTGGGGGCCCGGACGACCGGGAGGAATCGCAGACCCCGGCCCGTAGCTGCCGCGTGCCCGCAGTGTGTCTGTGTGAGTGCCTCAGGATGTATTTCTGTGCGTGTGTCTCTGAGCCTCAGTATCTCTGAAAGCATTTGTCTCTGAGTGTTGTGTCACTGAATGTGTGTTTGAACCTTTGTATCACTCAGTGTATCTCTGTCTCTGAGTATGTCTCTGAATTTATCTCTGAATGCATTTCTGTGTCTCTTTCTCTGAGTCTTTGTGTCTCTGAATGTGTCTGAGTCTCTGTATTTCTCAATGTATCTCTGTGACCCTGAGTGTCTTTCTGAATGCATTTCTATGTCTGTCTCTAAGTGTCTTTGTATCTCTGAATGTGTATCTGAGTCTCTGTGTGTGTCTTTGCGTACGTCTCTCTGAGTGTGTGCGAGCGAGTGTTTGGGTTTCCCTGGGAGTTAAGGTGTCCGAGGTGTGCAGGAGTGTGTGTTGTGTTGCTTTTCAGTAGCCAGGAGGAGTAGGCTCTGTCAGCGTCTCATTTCCTACTCACCTCATATTTTACAAACAAGACCAAAAAAAAAAAAAAAAAAAGGCAAAGGCAGCGGGTCAGTTCCTTCTTTCCTCTGCAGGCTTTCACCTTTTAGATAGAAATAACCCGAACTTCCTCTGAATTTCAAGGTTCCCCTCACCTCCCTGCTATGAAATCTACCTCTACTGTTCTGTGAACAGATAATTTTTTTTTAAGTAGGAAGCACTGTTTAGCCTTTGCACCCCCCTACTTCTCTCTAATTGCTATGTAGCAGGCATGAGGTTAAAGCATAAGCTAGCCCAGCGAGGATGATGTGCTACAGTATTTATTTATTTTGGAAGGAAGGGTGTAATTAACCCTAAATAACAGCCCTTGCAGCTTGCAGAGGGGAGCCTCCTGGCCCTATCAAAGGCGGGCAGAACGGGGAGGGACTGAGGCTGACATGAAGTCACAGATACCGAAACTATGTGCCTGATAATGATATAATTAGGGGATCAGAGATTTCTGACGGCTGCGGACTTCAAAAGCTTTAAAAGAAGCCAGCAGTCTCTCCTGTAGCCATCTTGACTAAAGCAGACATTTTTGTGTAATCACTACATACAGTAACGAGAAGGGGGCAGAAACAGAAGGGCATTGTTCCACAGTTTCAAAATACCAGTCCCCTTTCTGGCCTTTTGCATGCCACAGGAAGAAACTTTATGAACGACAGAAATATAGTTTTAATACACTGGTACAAAAGTCCATTCTCCTTGCTTAAAATGTGGCTCCAATTAAAAAAAAAAAGGTAGTTAGAACTTTCCCAGTTACCTGTCAAAATTTTATTAGGCTGTTTTTAGGTCATTGAAAATACAGTATTTTAAATAGGCTCTCATAAACATTTAAGCAGCATTTTACTTGTATTCAGTCTTCCTTTTCTGTACAAGGTCTGAAACTAATAGGGTCAAAATGGGCTTTTAATCTGTTTTATTTATACTTTAAATCTGTATATGGAATTTGTCAAACTAGGAATATGTAGTCATCACCCCAGAAGACTGGTGAGCTTTATGTGGAAAATAAAGTGAGCTTGGAGTGAGGAGGAGAAAGAGCAGAGAAGTGATTCTGCAAAGCGAGGTTCTTACTTGAAGCAGAGAAGGAACTTGGGCCCAACCTCAGGATGGCGAGTGCAGATTTAGGAGCGAGAACCCCAGCTTTGGACTGTTAGGGGTTGCTAAAGATCTGTGTTTAGTGGGCTGGTTTTTCTTAGAACCGAAGCACTGGCAGTGTCCGGTGAAAGCAGAGCATACCATACCGTGGTCTGGAATTTGGACAGATAATTAAATGAGACACCTTACTCGGCATCAGAGAGAGGGGGAAGAAGAAAGGTAAGGGTGGGAAGAGGTTTGTAAAACAGCAGATCCTGGTGTTTAATTTCAGAGTGGAGGTTTCGGATCTTCAGACGGGAAACTGGAAGAGGCTCGTGCATTAGTTCAGTTTACTTGCTGTGGCATGTGACAGCAACCAGGGTCCACTAGGTGGATATCGTATTAGTGATAACTTTAAGACCCAGATTATTTCAACTAGAAACTGATATTAAAGCCTCCAGTCTTGCCCTGTGACAAAATGTGAACCGAGCCATGCAACTCACAAAATAAGTTTTTATAAAGGAAACTTTTAATCACTTCCTGTAGAAAATTTGAGGTTTCCTTAAGGATTTTTCATTCAACCAGCAGAGGATTTTCAGTTTCAATGTTTCCCCTTTTAGATCACATGTCAAATTACATGTAAAACTTGTGAGGAGGAGGAGGAGGAGAAGTTAGCCTTGCAGTTTTATACTCCCCCCACCTTTTATGACTTTCCATTTGGGCTGAAAGAAATTGACTTTGGCAAGCAAACCACTAATTGTAAACTGCCTAGTTCCTGTTTTACAATATACTGACTAAAAGCTCCTCTGCATGAAAAGATCTTTATAGGCAAAAAGTTTGCCTTTTCTAGAGAGGTTGCAAATAGCTGCCTAGTTTCATAGTTTTAAAACCTCCTGACCTGGGCAATTTCTAGATTGTTGTGTTTCTAGTTAATAACTTTATAAGGTGTTAGCTAAAGCTCTTAACTCTTGGCACAGTCCTGTGGGATAGTAAACAATTCAGTAGTTCCGATCAAATATTTATACTGACAAAATCAAAAAGCCTAGCATTTTATGTTGTATGGTCATGTAGGATTAAAATGAATAAATAACGTGATTTACGTTATGGTAGGAGAAATTATACTCATTACTATTTCCTTCAAAAAGCAAGTTTTTTTAAAATGACTCTCTAAACTCCTCTGAAACCTGCTATTGGGATTACTACATTGCCAAAAGTACATTTAACTGGATTGAAACTTACCTACTGGCTGCAGGGAAGGGCTTCTCCAGGCTCCATGGACCGGAGCCCTGAGCTTGGATGATCTAAAAGTTCCGTGCCTTTGAAAATGGGATTGAGCAGCTGCCTAAATAGTTGCTTTATCTGGTTTCTGGAGCAGAGTTTGACGTGATCTCTCATTGTTTTCAGGTGAAATTCGATGCTACTGTGACGCTGCCCACTGTGTAGCCACTGGTTATATGTGTAAATCTGAGCTCAGCGCCTGCTTCTCTAGACTTCTTGATCCTCAGAACTCAAATTCCCCACTCACCCATGGCTGCCTGGACTCTCTTGCAAGCACGGCAGACATCTGCCAAGCCAAACAGGCCCGAAACCACTCTGGCACCACCATGCCCACATTGGAATGCTGTCATGAAGACATGTGCAATTACAGAGGGTTGCATGATGTTCTCTCTCCTCCCAAGGGTGAGGCCTCAGGTAGGTAGAAGCCGTTTCTAACCAGAATGCCTGCCTGATCTATAGACTTGTGACAGCCACGACTTCGTGTGTCTGCTATTGATTTTGTTGTTAATGTAATTAGAGACACCAGAGGGAGAAGCCTGGCTGGATACAGAGATGCATCTTGATTGAGTGGCTTTTATGTCTGCCTGAGCATTAGATGTCTGTCTACATAATAGGTTTTGCCTGTTTTTTCAACATTTTGAAGACATTAAAAGGCCATTACATCTCAGTAATGACAGTCTGTAAACAAATGCGTTTGTAAGCTTCTTTAGATAGTTTTGCAATATTTTCTAAATATCGTTGATTTAATTGTAAGCTGCTTTTTAATGGAATTCCTGGATAAAATGAATTGATGATTATGAATATATCCCTAGGAGGAGTTAACATGGAGTTTGATCATTTTCTTTGTACTCCTTTAGGACAAGGAAACAGGTATCAGCATGATGGTAGCAGAAACCTTATCACCAAGGTGCAGGAGCTGACTTCTTCCAAAGAGTTGTGGTTCCGGGCCGCAGTCATTGCCGTGCCCATTGCTGGAGGGCTGATTTTAGTGTTGCTTATTATGTTGGCCCTGAGGATGCTTAGAAGTGAAAACAAGAGGCTGCAGGATCAGCGGCAACAGATGCTCTCCCGTTTGCACTACAGCTTTCACGGACACCATTCCAAAAAGGGACAGGTCGCAAAGTTAGACTTGGAATGCATGGTGCCGGTCAGTGGGCATGAGAACTGCTGTCTGACCTGTGATAAAATGAGACAAGCAGACCTCAGCAATGACAAGATCCTCTCGCTCGTTCACTGGGGCATGTACAGTGGGCACGGGAAGCTGGAATTCGTATGACCGAGTCTTATCTGAACTACACTTCTTGAACGCTTGAAGGCCTTTTGAGTTCTGCTGGACAGGAGCACTTTATCTGAAGACAAACTCATTTAATCATCTTTGAGAGACAAAATGACCTCTGCAAACAGAATCTTGGATATTTCTTCTGAAGGATTATTTGCACAGACTTAAATACAGTCAAATGTGTTACTTTAAAATTATAGAAAGCAAAGAGAAGACTTTGTACACACTGTCACCAGGGTTATTTGCATCCAAGGGAGATGGAATTGAGTACCTAAATAAACAAAAATGTGCCCTATGTAAGCTTCTACATCTTGATTTATTGTAAAGATTTAAAAGAAATATATATATTTTGTCTGAAATTTAATAGTGTCTTCCATAAATTTAACTGGGAAGCGTGAGACAGTACATGTTAATTACACTAATGGCCATTTGCTGTTGCTCACTTGTTGTCAACTTCAGGATGTGGCTTGATTTTTTTTTTCTCTTTTCTTTTTTAAACAAGACCAAGATCTTGCTTATTCTTCCACGTGCCTGTGTAATCTTACAGTATGGAGTTTCTAAATGTATACTGACCATCTTTTAGTGTCTTACCCACATTTCTGGTTATAGGATAATTCTGGTTCTAGCTTTCATCTAAGAAGGAGATCTGAAATTTGTGTGTACCAGGTCAGATGTGATTGATCAATTTCTAGAGTTGACTTAGCAAAGGTCATTTTGATCCAGGCGTTCTGGAATACCTTTTCCAGTGTGTCTACCTCCACCCAAAAAAGAAAAAAAACCCAACTAAACAAAACTTTTTTTTGTTCAGGTTAGTCACTGTCTCCTTTTACTGTTGATTAATTGGCCAGTTTATTTTGTCCTAAGCCAAATTGAGTATTTTGGCTCCCCAGTTAGCTGAACCCTACCGTACAACACTCTTAATTTTAAACCTTGCGCTTCAACAGTGTGATGCTTTTTTTTTTTTTAACTTCCTCCTTAGAAAGGTTTTCTGTAGTGAACATGATATACCAGTTGATTTAAATAACTGCTACTAGGTTTCCTCCTCCCAAATGATCCTTTAGGGAACCAAATAGATACTGGCTTTTGCCAGTAACACAGCTAAGAAACAGTGTTTCCTCCTATAAGACTTTCGGTCCTGCTGACATTGCCCAGCCTGAATTTAAACGTATTATTTAGGCCGGGCGCGGTGGCTCAAGCCTGTAATCTCAGCACTTTGGGAGGCCGAGACGGGCGGATCACGAGGTCAGGAGATCGAGACCCTCCTGGCTAACACGGTGAAACCCCGTCTCTACTAAAAAATACAAAAAATTAGCTGGGCGAGGTATCGGCGCCTGTAGTCCCAGCTACTCAGGAGGCTGAGGCAGGAGAATGGCGTGAACCCGGGAGGCGGCGCTTGCAGTGAGCTGAGATCCGGCCACTGCACTCCAGCCTGGGTGACAGAGCGAGACTCCGTCTCAAAAAAACAAAACAAAACAAAACGTATGACTTATTTGTGTACTTCCCTTGCCCCCAGTGGATCTTTCTTATTTTAAATGTCAGAATAATATGCCATGGAGAGTATCTTCTCAATTCCTTTGTATATTTGAAATTTTTGCTTAAAAGTTAACCTGTAGGCCAGGTGTGGTGGCTCACACCTGTAATCCTAGCACTTTGGGAGGCCAAGGCAGGTGGATCACAAGGTAAGGAGTTCGAGACCAGCCTGGCCAATATAGTGAAACCCCGTTTCTACTAAAAATACAAAAATTAGCTGGGCATGGTGGCGTACATCTGTAGTCCCAGCTGCTCGGGAGGCTTAGGCAGGAGAATTGCTTGAACCTGGGAGGTGGAGGTTGTGGTGAGCTGAGATTGTGCTACTGCACTCCGGTCTGGGGAACAGAGCTAGACTCGGTCTCAAAAAAATAAAAAACCTACAGCCTGCATATTTGAGTATGGGGGTTTTCTTTTATTAATATTAATTGACCACCTGCCCTATGCTGTGGAATAAACATTTTAGTAAAAGCATTCATATAAAGCATAATAAAAGCATTGTCCCTTTTAAGATGAACAGCTCTTGCATACATGCCTTATATTTTATAAAAGATGTTATTAAGCTTTGTGTACGTCAGTTTTTGAGGAAGCCGAAGAATTGTTCGTTGAACCCAACCCTTCAAACCTGTCAAGAGAATTGATCAAAGTTGTTCGTTGGTGAAATTCCCACCCTCACCTCCACCTCTGGCTCTTGTTTTTTTTGTTTTTTGTTTTTTTTTTTGAGTCTTACTGTCACCCAGGCTGGAGTCTGGTGGCGCCATCCATATCACTACAACCTCCACCCCCTTCCCCACACCTACCGCGTCCCGCCTCCGTCCCCCTGCAACGTTCAAGCAATTCTCCTGCCTCAGCCTCTGAAGCAGCTGGGATTATAGGCACCCACCACCATGCCCGGCTAATTTTTGTATTTTTAGCAGAGACAAGGTTTTCACCATATTGGCCAAGCTAGTCTCAAACTCCTGACCTCAAGTGATCCTCCTGCCTCAGCCTCCTAAAGCGCTGGGATTAAGGTGCGAGCCACTCTGCCCAGCCCCACTCTGGCTCTTGATCACATTATAGTAGTTCGTAGTTTGGAGATTAAAGGACTTCTTGCTCCTTGTACTTTCTCATTTCACATACGCCATTATGCAAGCTCCGCAATTCTTCAAGTGGCCAGTTTTTGTATCTGTTATGTGTAGTCGAAGTTTCTTTTCTCTGCTTGCCGTTATGAGGGCCTGTTCACCTCGTATCTTCTAAGTACAGGTTAACTAGGAACTCCGCAATTCTTTAGGAGATAAAACAATGAAGGATTTAAAGTCATGTGCTTTGAAACACTTTGAAATCAGTGAACCCCTTCCTCCCAGAGAGGCCTATGTCTGGGCTGGTGTTACCACAAACTTCATGGAGGATGCATGCACAGCCTCTCCACTTGATCTTGTGCCTTTGTTCTTCCTATTGTATATTCACGAGGCTGTTTACAGCTCCCTGTACTGTGGGGAGGTGGCACTGTGCCCACGGCCTCTCAGAGTTTTCTAGGGCTCAGCTTCTAGCCACATAATAGGCCAGCCCTGCCCCTTTTCCTAAAAAAATCCTCTCCCTTTTGATACTCATTTAGTTTTTACACATGTCCTCACTGCCAGTCTTTTTTTTTTTTTTTTTTTTTTTTTTTTTTTTGAGACGGAGTCTCACGCTGTTGCCCAGGCTGGAGTGCAGTGGCGCGATCTCGGCTCACTGCAAGCTCCGCCTCCTGGGTTCACGCCATTCTCCTGCCTCAGCCTCCTGAGTAGCTAGGACTACAGGCGCCCGCCACCGCGCCCGGCTAATTTTTTTTTGTATTTTTAGTAGAGACGGGGTTTCACTGTGGTCTCGATCTCCTGACCTTGTGATCCGCCCGCCTCGGCCTCCCAAAGTGCTGGGATTACAGGCTTGAGCCACCGCGCCCGGCAATTACCTCACTGCCAGTCTTAAAGTCAGGCCCGCACATAAAGTCAGATCCGCCGCCTTATGAAAATATTGCCAGCAGCTCAACTTTGGATGTAACTAAAAACTACCTATAGATTTCACTTTTGCTTCCCTGTGAGAGTGTAGAAGTTGCCGGGAGCCAGAGATAAGGACTAAGATAAGGTCCAGGGTCTACCTGATTCAGTGATGTCAGAAATGGTGGTGGCGACTGGTTTGTTTTTTCGAGATGTTTACTGTTACTTTGAGGTGTCACAAGGCCAGGCTAACCAGGAACAGCCCTTGCTTAGTATTGTCATAGAACTACCCCCAAAAGGAATCTTCCTTTCTGAGTGGAAATTTGCCCGAACTAGAGACATGGGACCAAATTTACCAACATGATTTTGTATCGACAACTTCTTACATTCTACCACTGTTGAAAAAATTGATCTGTGCATGGTTGTGTCTTTTATGTTATTTTTTTTTCCTTTTATTTTGAATGGCTTAGAGGCTTCCTAGAAATTGACTGGTGTGTCTCTTAATTTCTGCTGAACTGATTTTATTAAAAACACTGCACCACAGGGGGTTTGACCTTATAAAATACCAAACATGTCTGCTTTAGAAAATCACAAAGCTTTCCTCTGAAGGGCTCGTAAATCTGGTTTCAATATGGGTTGATTATAGGCTAAAAGCTTGAAAGCAGTGGCATCTAGTATCATGACTCGGGAACTGGCTCTTTTGGGGCCAGGATAGCTTTTTTTTCCCCTTACAACCTCTAATTGGTCCTCTTCTCTGCCTCTCAGCCCAAATGTCTTTAAACCTCTACAGCTGTGGGAACTTGGGCAAATTAGGTCAGTTCTTTGAATATTCAGTTTTGTTGCCTGTGGATTGGGGGCCATAGTAAAACCTTGTAGGATTATCGTGAAGAGACATTGTAGCTATTTTCATTAATATACACAACAGTCTTGTATGAACTGCCCCCACATAATATTCCTTAAAATCTGAGAACTTGTGCCCATTATTTGTACTGTACATTAAAATTACTTTTTAATATTTAAGATCTTTGCATACTTGAGACTTGCAGACCTGCCAGTCACCTGCAGACAGGATTTAGCATTTTAAATATTCATTTTCAATGTATTATTTTTGGCCTCTCATGTCTATTAAATAGGTTCATTTGTAATTGTTTCCTTCTGGAATAATACAGATGGCTACTGATGAGAATGTTTTAATCATATAAACTTACTTCAACTTCTAGTAGTTGATAGAATGAAGTTCCCTTGGAGTTTCAGCTGCTCTGAATGGTCAATCCATTGAGAAAAATCAATGGATTTGACAGGTAGCAGATAATGTGTCCATATTGTTTGCGTGGCTTATGTCAGAACTGGTATATTCTCAATAATTGATTCTCAACGCCACAATCAATTACAACCTGCCCCACAGGTGCTCCCAACAAAATACAAATACTTCCAGAACTAGTTTTTAGAACTTTGTGAATTTGGAAGTGGAGGAGCTAGTTAAAAATCATTTAATTACCCTGGATGAAATTAATTTAGTTACTCTGTGGGTCACAGTTATAATAAAAAAATTAAATGCTCCAGATACCAACATTTATAACAGAAAAATTGACTGCTCCAGATACCAACGGACTCCCCTTCCCTCTACCCAATTCATTCTGTCAATATGACTATCTGCTACCTTAAAAAAGCAGATTATTGATGTTTTTGGGGAGTTAGAGATCACATAGAATGACAAAAACTCTCAAATTTTGGCAACTCTTTATTTGGAGTACGGTTTACACTCGGGACATGTCCTTGTTAATCTGCTAACATTGCATCGTTTTGCAGCGTGGTGGTGTAATTTATTTGTCTGCCATTCCAGGAATTTGAGGATAGAATCAAGAAGGTGGCAGAGCTGAGATTAACCAGTTGGGGTTTACTTCTTCCAGCAAGGCAGCAGTTTTCCAAGGGATGTGCTTTTTTAGAGTTTCAAAGTATTTATTGCTAGGGAAGGTCTACCAGCCAAACTTCTGCAAACTTTTCCCATTCTTTGAATATGAAAAGGGTAACAGGAAAGGCATTGATAAGCAATCTGGGGAGATACCTTGGGTAAGCAGTGAGATAGTATCTCAAGGCATTTGTCATTCCTCGAGACTTTTAGGACATTCCTTCTATCTAGGAGCTAATGGCCAGCTGACCTCTCCCGGGCAATTTCAAATGGTGTTTAGCTCCCGGTATCTTGCAGATTAGATTGATGTTGGACTAAGTCTGAATATAACTCAGGAAAGATCAGCTGAAAACTATGCATGCCGCGTGTGTGTGTGTGTGTGTGTGTGTGTGTGTATGCACGCATGTGTGTTTGTATGCCATGTTAATTGAATAGCCTTCGTAATCCTGGAATAATTTTACATTTAACAATTTTCAGGGCATTGCATAAGTAGTTTGGAACTTGCGAGAAGTCAGCAATTTGTTTTTAGACACGTGAAGACTAAGTTAGTTGTGATGAATTAATAAACTCAGAGGCTGTTGTGTCAATTCACTCTGAAAGATCTCACATTACAAACCTAATGGAACAAAAATTGTTTTAGCAGTTAAAACCAAGAGAAATACAAAAAGCTCTTTATCCCTGCTTTCTTCCCCTTGGAATTTCCCTAGGGAGCCGATGAGGACAGTGGAAAAACACCACACTTCTCAAAGCAAGTTTCTTACTTTTTAAGTGTTACAAGTTGACGGCAGAGTGTTTTTTCCCCCAAAATTTAGTGGATGTGGTTTTGATACCATAGCTTTAATTCACAGTTGCCTTGGCAAATGAGGGCATTTCTCACCTAGATTTAGGGCTGAAACTGTGAACTACCCGTGGGAAGGAGCCGTGATCAATAACCTTTGGACATATCCAAAATCCAAAGGAGAGAATCAGATGAAGGACAGATTAAAGCCTTTTGTTTTCAGGCACCTGTTTCTGGTTTTTAGTAAATAAATGTTGTCTTTCTCTTTTATTCCTCTATCCTAACTGATTGTTTTACAGATTTATAATTTTTGTACGGAAAGCCTAAATGAAAACAAATTGCTAGTGAAGGAAGTTGAGAAAAAATTCCAATGGGCCTGAACATTAACGAAACATTGCTAAGGTCAAATATCGGAGTCTACCTTTTATATTTGGTGCAGGCTCTGAGCTCATTTAAGGACACTAATTCTCACCCAGAATTTTATCACTATTCTCCTTTGAACTAAGAGTTGTACTTTCATTTTAGTATTTAAAGATAATACAAAGTTTTCACCGTTGTCTCTCCAAGGAGTTAAGAACAAGCCACTGAGAGTTTTGTTGATCAAAAAGGTTGAGAACCTGGAATGCGCTACCTGATTTGGTATTTCATCCTCAATGGCTTGATAGGCCCTGCTACACCAGGGCAACTCTGGCAAATTCTCTTTTCTTCTCATGGAAATGAACCTCTGCCCAGAGGCTGGAATAAAAGCAAAAAATAGCTCACGTCTTTCATTCAAGGACACACCAAGTTATAGATTCCCTTCCCTTCACAAACACTTAGCATCTTCATGAAGAGTTTACCTTTAACTTCAAAATCCAAATAGCTCTTTTGAATCCATTGCAGTTTCATAATTTAGGCTTTTATATGTTTCTTTTTTTTTTTTTTTTTTTGAGACGGAGTTTCACTCTTGTTGCCCAGGCTGGAATGCAATGGCACGATCTCGGCTCACCGCAACCTCCGCCTCCCAGGTTTGAGCGATTATCCTGCCTCAAACTCCCAAGGAGCTAGGATGATAGGCATGTGCTACCATGCCCAGCTAATTTTATATTTTTAGTAGAGACGGGGTTTCTCCATGTTGGTCAGGCTGGTCCCGAACTCCCGATCTCAGGTGATCCACCCGCCTCAGCGTCTCAAAGCGCTGAGATTACAGGCATGAACCACCACGCCCAGCCTATATTTATTTTATCACATTATTATACAGTGTTTTTTTTTTTACAAAAATTACTTATTTTCGTAAGCCCAACCTGTAGGTCAGGCTGCAGTGCACTGGTGGGATCATAGCTCACTGTAGCCTTGAACTCCTGGACTCAGTGATCCTCCTGCTTCAGCCTGCAAGTAGCTGGGACTACAGGCATATGCCACCATGCCTGGCCTTTTCTCATTTTTTGGTAGAAGTGGAGTCTCCAGGTTGGTCTCAAACTCCTGGGCTCAAGCAATCCTCCCGCCTCAGCTTCCTGAGCAACTGGGACTACAGCTGTGCACCACCATGCCCAGCTAATTAAAACAATTTTTTGTAGAGATGAGGCTCTCACTCTGATGTCCGCCCTGGTCTCAAACTCCTGGCCTCAAGTGAACCTCCCTCCATAGCCTCCCAAAGTGCAAAGATAAATTTTGAAAAAAGAATGTATATGTTGGGCAGGGGTGGCAGGAGCGGGAGGGAAGGGAAGGTCATTCTTGACTTCACAATCCTTTTACAGTCTTTTTTCTAGTTTCCTGTGTTCCATTTATTTATTTATTTAAAAATATTATACTTATCTTTATATTTTCTGAGTCCTGGCTCAAACCTGCTTCCTGCTTTTTTTTTAAATGTTGTAGATTTAAAAAAAATTGATACACAATAGATGTACATATTTTGGGGAGCACATGTGATAATTTAATACATTCATATAATTTGTACAGATCAAAGCAGTGTAATTGGATATCTATCACTTTAAATATTTGTCTTTGTTGTATACTAGAAACATCTGAATTATTCTCTTCTAGTTATTTTGAAATATATAATAGATTACTGTAAACTATAGTCACCCCACTGATCTGTCAAACACTAAATCTTATTTTTTTTTTCTATCAGACTATCTATTGATACCTACTAATCAAGCTCTCTTCATCCCCCTCCAGCGGTGCTTACTAAAAATTGAATAAATGTGGGAAAGAGAAAATCTCCCTCTTTAAAAGCAACACTGTTGTGGACATTTTAAAATGCAAACGTTTTGGCTGGAAGTCAGAAATCTCATTCTCTCTGCTAAACCTGGTGTAGCATTTATCACACTTGAAGTGGAGGCATCTGGTCACCAATTTCACAGCCTGGACAGAGCAAGAAGGTGCGGCCGGTTTAGGAGGCGGCCTGCGGGGGTGATCAGGATCGTCTGTCCATCTGGGCTTGGTAAATGTCAAGGGTCATTTCCCTGTCCTGACACTTGATTGTGAAGTAGGTTGTGAGGTAGTTCTTTCAAGGGACTGGGTTGTGACAATCACCATAGTTGGACAATAAAACCCGAACATCCTTCACCATCTCCTTTAACAATGGGAGGTTGTTTGTTGGCATTTGTATGCAAATTGGCATGAGTAACTAACAGGTTGCTTTGAAATCCTCAATTTGTTTATCCCAACCTGGGAAGCCCGACCTTTTCTTCAGAGGCAGATTTATGGAGCTATTTTTCATGGCTCTCAGCAATGAATTGGGTTCAACAGGGTCGCCAGGATTTTCATTAACTCAAGTAGGCTTCAGAAGCAGAAGAGCTCTGCTGGTTCCCTGGACTGACACAGACAGTGGTGACCTATTGCGAAGCCACTCACCACGTCCTGCAGTTCCTCTAGGGCTCTGCTGGCTAGTCCTGAGCATGTGACAGCAAACAACTGCCAGGGGGAAAAAGAAAACCCTTTCTTCAGAATATTCATACACAAATACCTCATCTGGAGAAAAATACATTGACCATTTTTTTTTGGTCTTCCCGTTTCTTCTGGGAAGTCACACCTTCGCATCCGGCCTAAAGAAGAACCTGTCCTTTTTTCTGAAGCTTTTTCTGAAAGTGCTTATCCTAATTTCTTTTTTCTTTTTGAGACAGGATCTCCCTCTATCGCCCAGGCTGGAGTGCAGTGATGCGATCTTGGCTTACTGCAGCCTCAACCTTCTAGGCTGAAGCCATCCTCACACCTCACTCTTATGAGTAGCTGGGACTACAGGTGCGCACCACCACACTCAGCTAATTTTAAACAATTTTTTGTAGAGATAGGGAGTCTCACTATGTTGCCCAGGTTGATCTCGAATTCCTGGGCTCAAGTGATCCTTCCACCTTGGCCTCCCAATGTGCTGGGATTATAGGTGTGTGCTACCACACCTAGCCCACATCCCAATGTTTTTATAAGCCTTCATAGTTGCAATATGGTTTGGCTCTATGTCCCCACCCATATCTCATGTCAAACTGTAATCCCCACCTGTCAGCGAGGGACCTGGTACAAGGTGACTGTATCATGGGGGTGGATTTCCCCCTTGCTGTTCTCATAATAGTGAGTGAGTTCTCACGAGATCTGGTTATTTAAAAGTGTGTGGCACCTCTCCCTCTCTCTCCCTCCTTCTCTCTCCCTCTCGCTACCTCCTCCTCCCACCCGTTCCCTATCTAAAAGTGTGTGGCACCTCTCTCTCCCTCCCCCTCTCTCTTCCTCCCCCTCCCTCCCTCTTTCCCTCTTCCCCTCTCTCCCCCTCTCCATCCCCCTGTCTCTCCACCTCCTCTCTCCCTCTCCCTTCTCTCTCCCTCCCTCTGTCTCCGTCTCTGTCTCTCTCTCTGTCTCTCTCTGTCTCTGTCTCTCTCTCTCTCTCTCTGTCTCTGTCTCTCTCTCTCTCACCACCATGAGAAAAAAGTACTTGCTTCCCCTTCACCATCTGCCTTGATTGTAAGTTTCCTGAGGCCTCCAAGCCATGCTTCCTATTAAGCCTGTGGAACTGAGTCAATTAAATCTCTTTTCTTCATAAATCCCCAGTCTCAAGTAGTTCTTTACAGCAGTGTGAGAATGAACTAAAACAAGCCGCTATGGATATGTATGGTTCCGGCCTCTGAGAGACCTGGGTTCAAGTTCAGACTTAGCCTGTTACTAGTGGTGTGACCTTGGGCTAATTAACCTCTCAACTTCCTCACTTACATAATGAAGGTAATAATATTATCAGCACTTTATTTTTTAAAGTTTTTATTTATTTATTTTTAGAGAAAGAGTCTTGCTGTGTTGCCCAGGCTGGAGTGCACTAGTGCAATCGTGGCTCACTACAGCCTCAAACTCGTGGCTCAATTGATCCTCCCACCACAGCCTCCCAAGTAGCTGGGACTACAGGTTTGTGCCACCACCCTGGGCTTTATTAGCGCTTTGGGTTGTTGTGAGGATTAAATGAGATAATACAAATAAAGATTTAGCACAGTTCCTAAAAACACTATGAAAGTTAGCCATTCCTATTAAGTATCATTCCTTCATGAGCCCTCACAATGCCTAGGAAATACACACAGATGATAGAGGTCACCACGCTGACTCTACAAATGGAAGAGCTGGACTTCAGGTAGACCCAAAGATCCAGGCCGGTCACGGTGGCTCACCTGTCATCTCAGCATTTTTGGGAGGCCGAGGTGGGTGGATCACCTGAGGTCAGGAGTTTGAGACCAGCCTGGCCAACATGGTGAAACCCCATCTCTACTAAGCATAACAAAAAGATTAGCTAGGCTTGGTGACATGTGCCTGTAATCCCAGCTACTTGGGAGGCTGAGGCTGGAAAATCGCTTGAACTGGGGAGGTGGAGGTTGTAGTGAGCCAAGATAATGCCACTGCACTGTAGCCTGGGCAACAGCGAGATTCTGTCTCAAAAAAAAGATCCAGTGATGTTTAAGCTTTTTCATTTGTGAATGTGTCTTGAATTCGCTTTAACTTTCCACGATTATATTTTGCTGAAGATAGTAGGAAAGTACATAATTTTTATTTAAACATATTGAAACTACCATATCCCTTGCAGGAAAATGTTACATATTAGGAACAGTTACGACGTGCGGTATCAGCACAGAACAGTTTAACACTCTTCAGGAAGGACATGCTATCTGCTCCATGTTACAACAGATACCTGTTTTTGCACATCCTATTAATGAATACACAGCTGTTGAGTGCGCTTGTTTGCTCTGCTGATGGGGCCAAGTCACGGTTCCAGGCGACGGCTGTGCCTGGAGCACAGGTGGTATGAGCTCCTGGCATTGCCACTGTCTTTCTGCTTGGGGGTCCAGGTGAAGGGCTGGCAAAGTTTGTCTCACAGGGAGGAAAGAGGCAAATTAAAATTTTGTCCCAGGCCGAGAATGGTGGCTCACGCCTGTAATCTCAACATTTTGGGAGGCTGAGGCAAGAGGATTGCTTGAGCCCAGGAGTTGGAGACCAGCCTGGGCAACTTGGTAAAACCCCATCTATACAAAAAAAAAATTAAAAATTAGCTAGGCATGGTGGTGCATGCCTGTGGTCTCAGTTGCTCAGGAGGCTGAGGTAGGAGGATTGCTTGGACCTGAGAGACTGAGGCTGCAGTGAGATATGATGGTGCCACTGCTCTCCCTCCTGAGCAACAGAACGAGATCTTCTCTTAAATTTATTGTTGTTGCTGTTTTTCTAGAGCATGCTTGTAATTCATAAACCGAGTGAGGTCTGTTTTCATGAGAATCTGGGCTTCTAAGAAATTTGCCAGACTAGCTGGGCATAGTGGCTCATGCCTGTAATCCTAGCACTTTGGGAGGCTGAGGCAGGTGGATCAACTGAGGTCAGGAGTTCAAGACCAACCTGGCCAACATGGTGAAATCCCGTCTCTAGTAAAAAGTACGGAAATTAGCTGGGTGTTGTGGCATGTGCCTATAATCCTAGCTACCTGGGAAACTGAGGTGGAATAATTGCTTGAACCTGGGAGGTGGAGGCTGCATTGAGCCAAGACCGTGCCACTGCACTCCAACCTGGGCAACAGAGCAAGATGCTGTCTCCAAAAAAAAAAAAAAAAAAAAAAATTGCTGGACTAAAAACACAATACAGCTTTAATAATCGTAGTATAAATCATAAACCCAACACCCAGTCATTTAGTGTTCTTTACTAAGAAATGCTGGAGCTGGGCACAGTGGTTCATACCTGTAATCCCAACACTTTGGGAGGCCGAGGCAGGAGGATCATTTGAAGCTGGGAGTTTAAGATCAGCCTGGGCAACATAGTAAGACCCCGTCCCTACAAAAAACAAAAAATAAAAAATTAGCCAGGTGTGGCAGCATGCACCTGTAATTTCAGTTACTCAGGAGGCTGAGACAGGAGGACTGCTTGAGCCCAGGAGTTTGAGGCTGCAGTGAGCTATGATTGTGCCACTGCACTCCAGTCTGGGTGACAAAGCAAGACCCTCAAAAAGAAAATGCTGGGACATAAATGCTTCTGTGATTTAGTGTTCATGTGTCAGGCTAATGTGTATGTTACTTAAGATATTGACAAATCCATGGGGCTTCCCCAAGTCCAGGAATTGATCTGTGTGTCCCACATCTGTCCAGCACCTTTAAGGAGCCACAGCCCTTTCCCGCACGCACTTGCAGCGTGAGACCCAGAAGACAGTTCCAGCACATTTCACATTAGCAGACCAGCTTGTGAACATTTCCTTCTTCCATCCTGGGTTTTGCTCTTAACCCCATTTCTTCTGCTCCCTCGAAATGACCTTTGTTGCTGATGATAGTATTTTACCCTCAACTCTGCCTGTTGACTTGATATTTCCTGCCCATCTGCAAGTCTCCATAGCTCAGGCCGTCTCTGGGGTTCCACCTCTGGCTGACTCTGCCTCCTTTTGCTCTGACTTCATGTCCTTCTTCTCTTTTTGTTATTTATTGTTATTATTACTTTTTGAGACAGAGTCTTGCTCTGTTGCCCAGGCTGAAGTGCAGTGGTACCATCTCAGCTCACTGTAACCTCCACTTCCCGGGTTCAAGCGATTCTCCTGCCTCATGCTCCCTAGTAGTTGGGATTACAGGTGCATGCCACCACACTTGGCTAATTGTTGTATTTTAGTAGAGATGGAGTTTCACCATGTTGGCCAGGTTGGTCTCGAACTCCTGACCTCAAGGGATCTGCCCACCTCAGCCTCCCAACGTGCTGGGATTACAGGCGTGAGCCACCACACCCGTCCTCTTTCTTTTAAAAAAAATAAATTGTTATCGTTATTTTTGAAACAGGATCTCTCTGCCACCCAGGCTGGAGTGCAATGACACGATCACAACTCACTACAGCCTTGACTTCCCAGGCTCAATCCATCCTCCTGCCTCAGCCTCCTGAGTAGCTGGGACCACAGGCACATGCCACCACACCCGGCTAATTTTTTTAAAAAGCAATTTATTCTAAGATTCTATACTGAGTAGTGAGATTTAGTGAACCAAGTCATCTTTCAGTTTCATCTTTTTCATTTGTAAAGTGAGAGTTAGAGGATCACAATGCTTTCCTTCAACCTCAAATGCATGTTATTAAAATTCTACAGTGCCCTGAAGTCCCTTTGATCTCCTTGGGGAAGGCATTATAAAATGGGAATTATTATTAAAATGCTATTTTGAAATAAAGATAAGCTTTTTCTCATGTATTTATATATTTTTATTTCTTTCATACTTTTCGTTCTCATTCCTTTGTAAATACAGGTTTGAATCATGTCTGCTTTCTCTCATGTTTATAACCAATAAAGTTTGCTTTAAGAAGATGGAAAATGGCATATACACAGTTACATGCTTGAGGCCATCTTTCCTTTTTCAACCAATAAAACCACTACCTATTTGGAACATTGTTCGTAATTGAATTTACTTTACAATAAGCCTCAGACTTAGAGCTAAAGAATGAAAGGAGAGAAAGACAAGTCCAAACATTGTAATTAACAAAAGCAGTAGCAACATTATTGTATACAGCTTAAAACAAACGCATTAATTTTTTTGAGTCTCCGGAATAAAGATGAAATGAAACAAAACAAAGTTCAACCAAAAAACCCTGAAAACAAAGAACCTTAGAGACAATCCTGCTTAAAAATAAGTTTAAAAATAACCTTGTGTTTTTCTTCCTACTTAAGATGAATATTACACAGCAATGAAATTGCCCTTTGTTTTTGAAATTTTTCTACAATAAGTTGAAATGTTAAGATGAGTGCACTGTGTCTTGGTTAGAAACATCACAAAGAACTTGACGTGGTGGTTCATGTTTGTAGTTCCAGCACTTTGGGAGGCCAAGGCAGATGGATGGCTTGAGCCCAGGAGTTCAAGACCAGCCTCGGCGAAATCGTGAGACTCTGTCTCTACAAAAAATAAAAAAATTAGTCAGACATGGTGGTGTGTGCCTGTGGTCCCAGCTACTTGGGAGGCTGAGGTGGGAGGATCACTGGAGCCCAGGAATTCAGGACTGCAGAGTCGTGATGGCTCCACTGCACTCCAGCCTGAATAACAAGGCGAGACCCTGTCTCTGAAAAACAAAAACAAACCCAAAATAAATAAACAAAAGAAACAGCAAGAAGGAATATTTATGCTTCTTTTTATTTATTTGTGTTATTATTTTAATAGAGATGGAATCTCACCTTGTTGGCCAGGCTGGTCTTGAATCCTTGGCCTCAAGTGATCTTCCTGCCTTGGCCTCCCAAAGTGCTGAGATTGCAGGTGTGAGCCACTGTGTCTGGCCAAATAATTATGTTTCTTATTGGCCTAAATGTTTAATACTTAAATAGTGCAAAAATATTGCAAATTTGGGCATTCTCCCTACCCCCTAGTTGGAAAACACTGGCAAAGTGACTCACTCAAGGCCATGCTGTGAGCAGGGACTCAGACCTGGGATTTCTTGCCGGGATTAAATCACTGAGACACATTCACCGCAAAGGATACTGAAAACTTGTAAGAACAATAATATTAAATTTTCAAGGTTTTATATCCGAATGGAAACCATACAATGACACTTTGTCTCATACAGGGTCTTCTCTGCTTTTCAGGAGGCAAAGCCATGCTAAACCCCCAATCACACTATTTCTTCTTCTTTTTTTTTTTTTGGATGGAGTTTCGCTCTTGTTGCCCAGCCTGGAGTGCAATGGTGTGATCTCGGCTCACTGCAACCTGTGCCTCCCAGATTTAAGCAATTCTCCTGCCTCAACCTCCTGAGTAGCTGGGATTACAGGCATGTGCCAAAACGCCTGGCTGATTTTTTATGTGTTTCGTAGAGATGGGGTTTCTCCATGTTGGTCAGGCTAATCTTGAACTCCCAACCTCAGATGGTCTGCCCCCGTCTTGGCCTCCCAAAGTGCTGGGATTACAGGCGTGAGCTACCGTGCCCTGCCTCAATTGCACTATATCTGCCGAGACACACCCCATCCTATCTATGGAACTGGGAAGGAATTCTTGGTGTAGTTATTTCTGGGATGCAGTTTGGGAGATCAGAAGAAATTTCTCCTCTTCTCTCCAGGTTTGACTCCTTGAGGGAAGATTTCACGTGTTATGTGTCATTCTGGAACATTCTGGAATCTATGAGAAACAATTTTTTTTTTTTTTTTGACGGTGTCTCGTTCTGTCGCTTAGGCTGGAGTACAGTGCTGCCATCTTGGCTCACTGCAACCTCTGCCTCCCGGGTTCAGGCGATTCTCCTGCCTCAGTCTCCCAAGTAGCTGGGAGTACAGGTGCACATCACCATGCCTGGCTAATTTTTGTATTTTTAATAGAGATGGGGTTTCAGCATGTTGGCCAGGCTGGTCTCCAGCTTCTGACCTCAAGTGATCTGCCCATCTTGGCCTCCCAAAGTGCTGGGATTACATGTGTGAGCCACTGTGCCCATCTGAGAAACAAATTTTTATTCTCCTCTTTCATGACCTGCTTACTCTAGAGATAAGGAGAGACCACTGTCAACTAACTTTGCCCCCCTTTTTTGGGGGATGAAAGATGGGGGAAAAAACACAATCTCATCCTTTCACTTCTTGTTGCCTATTTCCTTACAAACCACCCTTGAGACCAAAAGAAGCAGAAATCAATCTATTCTGATTCTTTTTTGTGGTTTGTATTAGTGAAGCATTCTGAAATACTTTTTTTTAAAGTAAGTAATTTTTCCCTTGGAAACATATAGAATTACCTGTACGGGGAAAAAAAAATGATGTATTGAATTTACTCTTTCAATAGTCTTGATTTTTAGTTCCTCACTAAGAACAGGAGATCCCTGGTGCAATTTCAGTGACTAGCATCAGCATATAGTTCGTAAAGTCGCAAAATGTCAAACTCCATGTAAATTGTATTTCTAAATCCTCGGCAGCACTCAGAGACTGTAATTATATCCTCACAGTGTCTTACTCACAAAACAAGACTCAAGCAACGTCTTTCAAAACCATGCTTTGACAGCTCATTCACTTTATCCATAACACTATCTTAAAAGAATTTCCTTTCAGAAAACAGCCAATGAGCGCAAGTCAGGGAGAATTTTCTCCTTGATTGAATTCATGGAAGAGCAGAGTTCTATTTCCAAAATAATCAGCCGGCCCAGAGACATTCAGCTTCTCACTGAGCAGTGAATATTTGATATTTCAGAACTAAAGTAAGCAGCTTAATGGAACTTGTCAGGCACTGATAAAATGGTAGAATAAGAAAATTAAGACTTCAGATGACTTCAGAATAACGAACGTATCAAAGGTCAACGTTTACCTTTTCCAAGTTTTGCTTAAATGAAATGTATGAGAGAGAGCAAGAGGGAGAGAGGGAGGGAAAAATAATTCTGGATTGGTTATTTCAACACATTAAAAGGTGCCCTGGGCAGGGTATTGGAAGAAAGTTTTAACAAGCTTTTTCTTTTTTTTTGTGGAGACAGGGTCTGGTCTGTCGCCCAGGCTGGAGTGCAGTGGTGCAATTACAGCTCACTGTAGCCTTGAACTCCTGGGCTCAAGCAATCCTCCTCCCTCAGCTTCCTGAGTAGCTAGGACTATATAGATGTACACCCCACCACACTGGCTAATTATTTTGTTTATTTATTTATTTTTTGGTAGAGATGGGGTCTTGCTATATTGCCCAGGCTGGTCTTGGACTTCTGGCCTCAAGTGATTCTCCTGCCTCAGTCTCCCAAAGTGTTGGAATTACAGGCGTGAGGCACCATGCCTGGCCAGTTTTAACAATTTTCAAGAAGTCTTTATGTAGTGTGCATACCTGAGTAATCTTGATTTTCTTTTCTTTCTGTCACCCAGGCTGGAGTGCAGTGGCGTGATCTCTGTTCACTGCAACCTCTGCCTCCTGGGCTAAAGCAATTCTGCAATTCTCTTGCTTCAGCCTCCAGAGTAGCTGGGATTACAAGTGCCTGCCATCATGCTTAGCTCTTTTTTTTTTTTTTTTTTTGAGATGGAGTTTCGCTCTGTCACCCAGGCTGGAGTGCAGTGGTGCCATCTCGGCTCACTGCAAGCTCCTCCTCCCAGGTTCACGCCATTCTCCTGCCTCAGCCTCCCGAGTAGCTGGGAAGACAAGCGCCCGCCACCACGCCTGGCTAATTTTTGTAATTTTAGTAGAGATGGGGTTTCACTGTGTTAGCCAGGATGGTCTCGATCTCCTGACCTCGTGATCCGGGCTCCTCATTTTTATTAGCTCCCCACACCGTCTTTGGCCTTGCTGGCAAAACTCCAGGGTGGGGAGACTTGAGATAAGGCCCACAGATTGAGGCTACTGCACAAACCATTTTGTACTTGTTCATGATGAGGTAAGCACAAAATTGTTGTTGTTATGTTGGTGCAAAAGTAATTGTGGGGTTTGCCATTAAAAGTCATTGCAAAAACTGCAATTACTTTTGCACCTACCTAATAATTTTTTTTTTTTCTTTTTTTGAGACCGGCTGTCACCCAGGCTAGAGTGTAGTGGTGCACTCTCAGCTCACTGCAGCTTATACCTCCTGGGCTCAATTGATCCTCCTGCCTCAGCCTCCGGAGTAGCTGGGACTACAAGTGTGTACCATCACGCCCAGCTAATAAGCATAAAAAATAAAGGAAAGCATTTAGATACTTTTACAGCAATTTGATGGAGTCATTTTTTGTCTGTTGAATCTAATAACAAATATTGTTAAAATGGGGCTTCATTTTGTGTATCTTTGTCCTTAATTTCATTTCTGCTAGTACTGTCTTTAATTTAATGTATTTTATAAAACATCAGTTTGTGAGAGATTCGGAGAAAACTCACCTTCTATCATAAACAGTTCGAGAAACATTGCTCTAGAGAACCAGGGGATAAACCAGAAGTATTTTTGGGAAAGAGGTATCAGCCTCTGCCAAACATAGATGGAGTTTATGAAGCAAAGGTTCAAAGGTTCCTCACCATAAAGAGAGTGGTCCAAACCAATGATCTCTAGTGAGTGGTGTTCTTCAGAGCAATGCTTCTCAAACACATTTGTCTTATGACTCCCTGTACACTTAAAAAAACTCAATTTCCAGTTTTTCATTGGTAGGATATAGAAATGCAATTGGTTTTTAAAACTAACTTCTTTCTTTCTTTCTTTCTTTCTTTCTTTCTTTCTTTCTTTCTTTCTTTCTTTCTTTCTTTCTTTCTTTCTTTCTTTCTTCCTTCCTTCCTTCCTTCCTTCCTTCCTTCCTTCCTTCTTTCTTTTCTTTCTTTCTTTCTTTCTTTCTTTTCTTTCTTTTTTGAGATGAAGTCTTGCTCTGTCGCCAGGCTGGAGTACAGTGGCACAATCTCAGCTCACTGCAACCTCCGCCTCCCAGGTGCAAGCAATTCTCCTGCCTCAGCTTCCTGAGTAGCTGGGACTACAGGCATGTGACACCACGCCCAGCTAACTTTTGTGTTGTTAGTAAAGACAGGGTTTCACCATGTGGGCCAAGCTGGTCTCAAACTCCTGACCTCAAGTGATCTGCCCACCTCGGCCTCCCAAAGTGCTGGGATTACAGGCATGAGCTACCATGCTTGGCCAGGATGGCTATTATTTTAAAATCAAATCACAACAAAAAACCCAGAATATAACAAACGTGGATGAGGATGTGAAGAATTGTAACCCTAGTGCATTGCTTCTGGGAATGTAAAATAATGCCATTGCCATAGGAAACAGTTTTGTGGTTCCTCAAAAAGTTAAAATAGAATTATCACGTGATCAAGCAGTTCTACCCCTAGGTATGTACCCAAAGTAATTGAAATCAAGGACTCAAACAGATATTTGTACACCAATGTTCATAGCAGCATTATTCACAATAGTCAAAAGGTGGAAACAAGCCGCATGTCCATCAACAAATAAATGGATAAACAATATCCAGTACATACATACAACAGAATATTATCCACGAAAAATGAAATTCAGACACATGCTACAACGCAGAATGAACCTTGAAAATATTACATTGAGTGAAATAAGCCATACACAAATGGACAAATATTGTGTAATTCCATTTATATGAAGTATTTGGAGGAGGCAGATTCACGGGGACAGAAGTATAATAGGGGTTACCAGGGACTGGGGAAAGGAAAGTGGGAAGTTATTGGTTTAATGGGTAGGGACTTTCAGTCTGGGATGATGAAAAATTTCTGCGAATGGATTGTGGTAATGATTGCCCAACAACGTGAATGTACTCCATGCCATTGAACTGTACACTTAAAAGTGGTGAAAATGGTAATTATTATTATTTTTTTTTTTTTGAGATGGAATCTCACTCTGTCACCCAGGCTGGAGTGCAGTGGCCTGATATCAGCTCACTGCAACCTCTGTCTCCCGGGTTCAAGTGATTCTCCTGCCTAAGCCTCCCGAGTAGCTGGGATTACAGGCATGCGCCACCATGCCCAGCTAATTTTTGTATTTTTAGTAGAGACAGGGTTTCACCATGTTGGCCAGGCTGGTCTCAAATGCCTGACCTCAAGAGATCCATCTGCCTTGGCCTCCCAAAGTGCTGGGATTACAGGCGTGAGCCACCGTGCCTGGCCTTAAAATGGTAAATTTTATGCGGTGTGTGCGTGTGTGTGTATATGTATAATAATAATAATAATTATTATTTTTAAAGAAAGGGTCACTCTCTGTTGCCCAGGCTGGAGTGCAATGGCACAGTCATGGTTCACTGCAGCCTTGAATACCTGGGCTCAAGTGATGCTCCCACCCCAGCCTCCTCAGTAGCCAAGACCACCACCGTTGTGTGCCACTGCACCTGGCTAATGTTTTCTTTTGTTGTTGTTTTTTGTTTTTGTTTTTGTTTTTTGACATGGAGTCTTGCTCTTGTCACCCAGGCTGGAGTGCAATACACGATCTGGCTCACTGCAACCTCCACCTCCTGGGTTCAAGTGATTCTCCTGCCTCAGCCTCCCAAGTAGCTGGAATTACAGGTGCCCACCACCATGCCTGGCTAATTTTCTTTTTTTTTTTTTTGAGACAGAGTCTCACTCTATTGCCCAGGCTGGAGTGCAGTGGTACTATCTTGGCTCACTGCAACCTTTGCCTCCTCGGTTCAAATGATTCTTCTGCCTCAGCCTCCCGACTAGCTGGGACTACAGGTGTGCGCCACCACACCTAGCTAATTTCTGTATTTTTAGTAAAGACGGGGTTTCACCATGTTGGCCAGGCTGGTCTCGAACTCCTGACTTCAGGTGATCCACCCACCTCAGTTTCCCAAAGTGCTGGAATTACAGGCGTGAGCCACTGTGCCCAGCTGGGAATCACATTTCAACATGATATTTGGAGGGGACAAACATCCAAACCAGGTCTTGTTCTTCCTAGTTCTTATCAAATAACTCCTGGGTGGTCAGGATTTATCAAATCTTCAGCCGGTTTGGAGGTCACAGACCTGAGATCTCCATGGTACCACAGAAGAGGGAGGAAATCAGGCCTTCGTGGGGTTGGTCCAAAGGGACATTGGCAGCACACATGTCCCTTGAGTGAGATGACTGGTGGAGAGCTGAGGCCCGTGTGGCCTGATCTGAGCTGGCGTTTTTGCCGAGGGGACAAGAGCCTTGAACATAGGCAGGAGGCAGGCAGCGCCTTGGAGCTGAGTGGTCACCCCATTCTGATCCAGACTTCATCGGGGCTACACATGCAAAATTCATTCAGCCCATGGTGACAGAAGATTAACAAGTACTATGAAAGGCTTCTGGCTTGGGGTTTGGGTTCACCTTTCCAGTCCTTTAGAGAGAATTGGGCAACTAACTTGAATTTGAGGGACACAGCCACTTGGACACTGTTGGCTGGTTTAAGGTGTACTTGGCTGTAAACGTCCTCTAGGTCACGAGTGCAAAGTGAATTCCAGATTCTAACTCCTGCTGCTGAATGGGGCTATCAAGGGGGACCTTGTCCTGGTCAGGCTGGGTCAGAGACAGCAAGAGGCCAGCAGCCACAGCCCTGACTGATCTAGGCAGAGCAAGGACTGATAGAATGGGGCACAAATGTGCTGTGGATGCAGTTTAGTGTCACACAACCTCATGTGTTCCAGAAGAGGGGTTATTTACATTACATTCTCAATTATTACATTATTACATTTAATCTTATTCCTCTTTATTGAATTAGTTTAATGAATTTATCAGCAACTTCTTTTTCTTAGATATAGGGTCTTACTCTGTTGCCCAGGCTGAAGTGAAGTGGGACTATCATAGCTCACTGCAGCCTCAAACTCCTGGGCCCAAGTGATCCTCCTACCTCAGCCTCCAATGTAACTGGGACTACAATAGGTGTGTACCACCACACCTGGCTAATTAAATTTTTTATTTTTTAGAAACAAGGTCTCGCTATGTTGCCCAGGCTGGACTTAAACTCCTGGCCTCAAGCGATCCTCCTGCCTTAGCCTCCCAAAGTGTTCAGATTAAAGGTGTGAACCACTGTGCCAGCTATTATCAGTAACGTCTAACTTCTAACATAGTGGTCTAGTAGGAGTCTATGGTAATTCTTCTCCACTTCATGTTCCACCTTCTTTTTTTTTTTTTTTTTGAGATGCAGCCTCACTCTGACACCCAGGCTGGAGTGTAGTGTTGCAAACTCCGCCTCCCAGGTTCAAGCGATACTCATGCCTCAGCCGCCTGAGTAGCTGGGATTACAGGTATGTGTCATCATGCCCAGCTAATTTTGTTGTTGTTGTTGTTAATTTTTAGTAGAGATGGGGTTTCACCGTGTTGGCCAGGCTGGTCTTGAACTCCTGACCTCAAGCAATCCACCTGCCTCGGCCTCCCAGAGTGCTGGGGTTACAGACATGAGCCACCGTGCTCGGCCCATGTTCCACCTTCTTGTCCAAGCTTCAAGTCAGCAGTTTTGATGAGTATAGTTTTAGACGTGGGTGATTTTATAGTTCTGACTTGGGTCCTGCTCTTGGATGCTGCATGTCTCTTTCAGAGAAACCCCACTTATGTGTCCAGCTTTGGAATTCTAGGAACAGGAAGACTCCAGGGATGCTGAGTTTCCCTTTGCTTCTTTGACTGATGTTCTTCAATCTCTTAACAGGAACTAAACCTGTTCCTGAAAAACTAGAGGTTGCTAAAGGCAGTATCTTTTTTTTTTTTTTTTTTTTTTTTTTTTTGAGACAAAGTCTTGCTGTCGCCAGGCTGGAGTGCAGTGGTGTGATCTTGGCTCACTGCAACCTCTGCCTCCCGGGTTCAAGTGCTTCTCCTGCCTCAGCCTCCTGAGAAGCTGGGGCTACAGACTACAGGTTAGTGCCACCACGCCCAGCTAATTTTTATATTTTTAGTAGAGATGGGGTTTCTCTCCCCATCTCTATGTTGCCCAGATGGTCTCGACCATGTTGGCCCTATCTCTTGACCTTGTGATCCGCCCACCTCGGCCTCCTAAAATGCTGGGATTACCGGTGTGAGCCACCACGCCCGGCCACTAAAGGCAGTATCTTATTCAATACTTCAAATTTGGGAATTTTATTAATTGTTGTTCTCTCTCCTCTGAAAATCAGGGAGCTCTGTAGACTGTACCCTAAGAGGCTGAGTCGGAGATGGCTTTCCTGTAATTGCTTATTTTCCTCATGCAGGAAAAGCACCCTGCTTTGGACTGAAGATTCTCTGTTGCAGTGTATCCATTCTTCTTGCTTTTTGAGTTGCTCCTGAAGTTTCCTTTTCTCTAGGAGCTGGATATCAGTAGGGCAGTGATCTTGTTCTGGAATGCCTTCTTCTTTTCTGGTTGTTGTTGCCTTTAAACATATTTTTTTGTTGTTTGGTTTTTCTTGAGACAGGATCTCACTCTGTTGTCCAGGCTGGAGTGCAGTGGTGTGATCATAGCTCACTGCAGCCTCGAACTCCTGAGCTTAATTAAGCGATCTTCCTCTGCCTCCACCTCCTGAGCAGCTGGGACTACATGAATGCACCACCATGCCAGGCTAATGTTTTAATTTTGAATTTTTGTAGACACAATGTCTTGCTGTGTTGCCCAGGCTGGTCTTGAACTCCTGGCTTCAAGTGATCTTCTTGCCTTGGCCTTCTAACGTGCTGGGATTACAAGTGTGAGCCACTGGGCCTGGCCTAAACAGATTTTTGACAAAGCTTCACCCCAAAGAAAGAAGCCAGGGTGTGTCTTCCTGTGGTAAGGGGGGGGCGCTGCAGTGGCATCTTACAAGTGGCATTTCTGGGCCAGGTGTGGTGGCTCACGCCTGTAATCCCAGCACACTGGTAGGCCAAGGCAGGTGTATGCCTGAGGTCAGGAGCTCGAGACCAGCCTGGCTAACATGGTGAAACCCTGTCTCTTCTAAAAATACAAAAATTAGCTGGACATGGTGATGCATACCTCTAGTCCCAGCTGCTGGGGAGGCTGAGGCAGGAGAATCGCTTGAACATGGGAGGTGGAGGTTTCAGTGAGCCAAAATCATGCCGCTGTACTCCAGCCTGGGTGACAGAGAGAGATTCTGTCTCAAAAAAAAAAAAAAAAAAAAAAAAAAAAAAAAGTCAACTGCAGTGGTTCATGTCTATAATCCCAGCACTTTGAGAGTCCGAGGCAGGCGGATGACTTGAGGTCAGGAGTTCGAGACCAGCCTGGCCAACATGGCGAAAATCCATCTCTACTAAAAATACAAAAATGAGCTAGGCGTAGTGGCGCACGCCTGTAATCCCAGCTACTCAGGAGACTGAGGCAGGAAAATCACTTTAAGCTGGGAGGCAGAGGTTGCAGTAAGTCAAGATCAGGCCATTGCACTCCAGCCTGGGCAACAAGAGTGAAACTCCATTTCAGACAAAAAAAAGCACTCAGTCAGGGCCACTAGGCAATAAGAAGGCTTGCCTCACTTGCTTGGAGTGAGTTTCATAGGAACTCCATTTTCCCTTCGAGTGAGACCCCCCTGGAGCCTCTCACCTAGGTCCTTACCTCAGGCAGAAAGACAAAACCAAAACCTGCCCGCTGCAGTGGCTGGCACCTGTAATCCCAGCACTTTGGGAAGCCAAGGTGGGAGGATCCCTTGAGTCCAGGAGATCGAGACCAGCCTGGTCAATAAAGGACGGTGCTGTTTCTACAAAAAATTAAAAAATTACCTGGGTGTGGTGGTGCATGCCTGTAATCCCAGCTACTTGTGGGGGCTGAGGGGGCAGGATTGCTTGAGCCTGGGAGGATGAGGCTGCAGTGAACCTTGATGACACCACTGTGCTCCAGCCTGGGTGAAAGAGCGAGACACTGTTTCAAAAACACAAAAACAACACAGTAAAACATAACAAAACAAAAACCTGAAAACCAAACCAAAACGTAAAAACCCCTGCAACCTCCAAAAAGAAGCCATTAAAATACTGTCCAATCTCTCTGCTTTTAGTCCCAAAGTCAGAAAAGAAATGCATTCGGGCATGGGATGGGTTGTCACTGGTGGCCTAAAGCCTCGGGGCAATTTTAAGATATAACTCGTCTAGCAGAAAAGCTGCTGAGAAAAGAGAGGAGAGGAATTCGCAAAAGGGGAAAATAAATCAGACAGCTGACCGTGAGCGTGAAGGGAATGTAGCTATCTTCCTCCTTGTTCCAAGCCTAGGTTCGAAAAAACAGTCGTCTCGGGAATAAATAATTTATCACTGGAATTGATGAAGTGGAGGTGGTTTGGGGAGGAGGGAGAGTGCAAAGCCAGATGCCTCCACGCAGATAATAAAATGTTAATAATAAAACGTTCTCCCTTGCCATTGTCTAAGTGGTGAATGAAAAAGGATCCAGGGATAAGACAAAGCCCTGAAGGGGTTATAGGGAAAATGAGTGCCCATTAAAGTCGCAGTAATAACGATAACAACCAAACATTTATAGAATGTACTTCATGCCTGGGATTCCACTGGGCTTTGAAACGGGAGGATCTGATTCACACCCACTCCCAACAAAATGAATTAGGTTCCAGCGCGCAGGGGTGCATGAGGGACTTCCCAAAAGGGCTTAAATTCATTAGATGAGAGAGTTAAGTGTGGTCAGAGGTGATCTAGTCCAGCGTCCTTTTCTGAGGAGTCCAGAGACGTTGAAGGATTGGCTCCGGGTCACATCTGTCCTTAATGGAATTCCTGTGGATAGTACTCAAGTGTATGTCCTTTGGGTCCCAGCTGTCACTTCCCAGCTGTGTGCCTTTGGGAAAGTCACCTAACCTCTCTCAGCCTCAGTTTCATTATAAAATGTGGACAATCAGAGCATCTACATCAAAGGATTGCTGTGATGATAAAATAGGTTAATGCACACTTAGGACAGAGCCTGGCACATGGTAAGTATTAAATACATGTTATTTATCATTAGTTATTATTTCTTTTAGGGGTAACATCATAAAAAAGTGGGGGGCTCATTGCTTCTTCTCATTTGCCGTAGTTTTAGAACAACCAACTGGAAGGGAATGGCAGGTAGCAGCGGCGGTCTGCATCCCTTTTGGCCTCATATCCCCGGCCAACCAGGCTGCTGGATGACCATGGGCCTGCAGCAGCCCTGGCTGTGTGGCCCACTCGGGTTATGGGGCAGTTGGAGACTCTGAGGGAGCATCAGGACTGACTCCTGGTGGTGGGGTGGGATCTGGAAGGGAGATGAAGCACAGATGCTCGGGTTTGCTTCAGGACTGTCTGACCTGACGAGAGGCAAATCACTGGACGGCGCTAGAAAGCACGCCCAGGAGCTGTGTTCTTTTTCTTTTTGAGATGGAGGCTTGCTGTCGCCCAGACTGGAGTGCAGTGGCATGATCTGGGCTCACTGCAACCTCTGCCTCCCGGGTTCAAGTGATTCTCCTGCCTCAGCCTCCCGAGTAGCTGGGATTACAGGCACCCACCACCATGGCCGGCTAATTTTTGTATTATTTTTAGTAGAGACGGGGTTTCACCATGTTGTCCAGGCTGGTCTCAAACTCCAGACCTCAGGTGAACCGCCTGCCTCGGCCTCCCAAAGTGCTGGGATTACACGTGTGAGCCACTGTGCCCGGCCGAAATTGTGTGTTTTCTAATTCCAGAAGCTCTGCTGCTCTCTCGCTGCCATTTCTCCCTACCCATCAGCTAACGTCTGAACTTTTGAAACTATGCCTTTCGATAAGACCTTGAATCCTTATGGATAAAAATGCCGTGGCAAGAGTTAACATTTTGATCTGTTCTCAGTTATTATACTTTAGCGCATGCAACTAGGTTCTATTCTTTTTTTTTCTTTTGCTTCTTTTAAGAGACAGAATCTTGCACCACCATGACCAGTCAATTTCTCAATTTCTTTTCTTTTCTTTTTTTCTTTTTTTTTTTTTTGTAGAGATGAGTGGGGGTCTTGCGATGCTGCCCATGTTGGTCTCGAACTCCTGGCCTCAAGTGATCCTCCTACCTTGGCCTCCCAAAGCGCTGGGATTACAGGTGTAAGCCATTGCTCCTGGCCCTATTTTTTTCTTGAAAATGAGGAATAGAGGATAAAGAAAGGAATTGGGTGGGATAAATATTGGAGATTCAAGCAAGGGGAGAAAAGGCAGATGTGTTGAAAAATGATAACTTCTTCACCCTTCAGCCTAATACAAGAGCTTCTGGAAACCAAAATACTATACAATCAAGTGACAGTGTAACCAGGTTGGTTTTTCTTTTCTTTTTTTGAGACGGCATCTTGCTCTGTTACCCAGGCTGGTACGCATTGGCGTGACCTTGGCTCACTGCAACCTCCATCTCCCAGGTTCAAGCTATTCTCCCACCTCAGCCTCCTGAGTAGCTGAGATTACAGGTGCCTGCCAACACGCTGGACTAACTTTTATACTTTTAGTAAAGACAGGGTTTCACCATGTTGGCCAGGCTGGTCTCAAACTCTTGACCTTAAGTGATCTACCCACCTCAGCCTCCCAAAGTGCTGGGATTGCAGGTGTGAACCACTGCACTTGGCCTAAATAATTTTATTATTAGTTAACTAATTAGTTTAATTTTTAATGTTATTTATTTATTTATTTTCCCAGAGTCTCTTATCTGTCACCCAGGCTAGACGGCAATGGTGCGATCTCGGCTCACTGCAACCTCCACCTCCCAGGTTCAAGCGATTCTCCTGCCTCAGCCTCCTGAGTAGCTGAGATTACAGAGGCACACCACCACGCCTGGCTAACTTTTTGTATTTTTAGTAGAGATGGTTTCACCATGTTGGCCAAGCTGGTCTCGAACTCCCGACCTTGTGATATGCCCACCTCAGCCTCCCAAAGTGCTGGGATTACAGGTATGAGCCACCACACCTGGTCAATTTTTAAATTTTTAAATGAAATGAAATTAATTTTTTTTTTTTGAGACAGGGTCTCACTTTGTCATCCAGGCTGGAGTGCAGAGGTGTGATCACAGCTCACGGCAGCCTCAACCTGCTGGGCTCAAGTGATCCTCCAACCTCTGTGCCCCCAGGTAGCTGGGACTACAGGCATGAGCCACCATGCTCAGTATTTTTTTTAATAGAGATACATATGTTGGCCGGGCGCGATGGCTCAAGCCTGTAATCCCAGCACTTTGGGAGGCTGAGACGGGCGGATCACGAGGTCAGGAGATCGAGACCATCCTGGCTAACACGGTGAAACCTCGTCTCTACTTAAAAAATACAAAAAACTAGCTGGGCGAGGTGGTGGGCGCCTATAGTCCGAGCTACACGGGAGGCTGAGGCAGGAGAATGGCGTAAACCTGGGAGGCGGAGCTTGCAGTGAGCTGAGATCCGGCCACTGCACTCCAGCCCGGGCGACAGAGCAAGACTCCGTCTCAAAAAAAAAAAAAAGAGAGATACATATGTTGTATTGCTATGTTGCCCAGGCTGGTCTTGAACTCCTGGACTCAAGCAATCCTCTTGCCTTGGCCTCCCAAAGTGCTGGGATTAAGGTCATAAGCCATTGCGCCCAGCCTTAAATAATTTATCTTTCTCCCTCCTCCCTCTGCCTAAGGTAATTATCAAATGACATAATTCATCAGAAAGAGTTCTGTGCCATGTAAACCCTGTAATAATGTGTTGGTAATACTATGGTGATAATGGATATTTTTCACAATGGGTATGCATGTGAAATGGTGAGTTATGGAGGTATGGACTCAAGGACAAGGAGTGAAATTGCCACATTTCTCAGGTTGGGGTGGGGGCTTGGGGTGGTAGCTGGGATAGGGCGCATGGGGTGGTGGTTGTGGTCAGGGCGAAGGTTGAGGAGAGGGATCTAGGCAGCCTGGCCATATTGTTTTTGGAAATGTTAATTTCTTCACTGATGAGTCAATGGATGAATGAAAGGATGTCTTCTTTGAACTGCTGCACATAGGTGGGTAAGCAAATCTGCCCAAGGTAGACGGGAGACTGAAGAGTCAGGGAGGTCAATCTGGGGATGGGCAGGGGAACCCGTAAGTCAGGCAAGCCTAAGTCTGCTCCTTGGACAGGTTGCTTAGCCTCTGTGTGGCTCATATCAGCTATCTCAGAGGGTTAAATAAGAAGACATATGCAAAGTTCCTGGCACAATTTTTTGCACAGAGTAGCTATGCAACAAGTGGCTATTACTGTTACCACTGAGGCAGAGTTTACACATCATCTCAACTAACTCAGATCTCAAGCTGTCACAGACAGACACGATTAGCCTCTTGTGAAGAAATCTCAAGTTCCCATTTATTTGCCTTTTTTCCTCCTTTATTGAAACTTGGACTTTAAAGAATTTTGATGCATGGATAATTTAGGGTCCATCTGACACAAGGAAAGTTCTGACAGTCGCTTTGAGTCTTGTTCTGTACGAAGTCACAGTGGTAGCGATGTGCTCCCCTGACAATAAAGCAAGAAACATGGTGCATTCCATTAAAGGAAAAAGGCATTAACTTTCCTCCCAGCCTGGTTACTCGGGACATTAATCAGCCCATAAAAATGGGATTAAGTCAAGTCTCAATTTAGCTCTGCAGTTCACCTTTAAAATGTAACCGCTCTTTGTGTTTTAATATCGGGTGATCACATTTTAGATGTAATGAAAGAGCAAGGATATTTTCCCACAAATTTTCATGGGGATTCGTGACTACAGATGGAAGCCTCCCTGAAGACATAATGAACAATTATGCAATCTGGGGAATGGCTTTGGAGAAGCAATTCCAGCTGGGGGTATATAAAGTAAGTTTCCTAAAAGCTGTGTAAATGAGGGGCTCCAAACCTGCAGTCATGTATTTTACCCTTTATGACCTAATGAATATGTTATATTATCACGAGCCTATCAGCTTGAAACTTTGCTTTTGTTCTGAGTCCCCCAAGGCAAACAGATGGATTTTTAAATCCTTCCTCTTAAAGTCTTACTGGATGGCAAAGCCTTTGCTTAAATGTGGAGCCTGAAATTATCCCGAGTTCTAAAGCATCCTTCTTGGCTTTGAAGGAGCTGCTTTGACTCTGTCCTAAAGGTTTGCTTTTTTTTCCCTTTTTAATTTTTCCTTCTCTAGGATATGATGCTAGAAGGGACCTCAGGGATGATTCCAGGCCAGAATGTCGACGGCTCCCAACCAAAGAGAAAAATTCAGATTATAGTGAGTTTTCTTAAGAAACATTTATTCATTTAAATGGCCGATCTTTATTCTGAGGTTTTGTTTTTTCTCCCTTTTTGTTATAAAATATCTTACTATTATTAATTAATTAATTAATTAATGTTTTTTGAGACAGAGTCTTGTCCTATGGCCCAGGCTGGAGTGTAGTGGCACCATCTTGGCTCACTGCAACCTCTGCCTCCTGGGTTCAAACAATTCTCCTGCCTCAACCTCCCAGGTAGCTGGGATTACAGGCGCCTGCCACCACACCTGGCTAATTTTTGTATTTTTAGTAGCGATGGAGTTCACCATGTTGGCGAGGCTGGTCTCAAACTCCTGACCTCAAGTGATCTGCCCGCCTCAGCCTCCCAAAGTGCTGGGATTATAGGTGTGAGCCACTGCGCCGGACCCATTTTTTTTTTATTAGACAATATATTTAAAAGTATTTTTTAAAAGATAAAGCTAAAACATTTTTGAAAAAAGCTTTATTTTAAGCATTTTGTTACAAAATCCAAGAGCCTGGGAAGCAGTGGTTTAGTGTAATCTCTCCATTTTACAGATGAAGAAGCTAAGGGCGAGGCCACTGTGCTTCCCCAAGGTTGCTGCATGAGTTGGGGTGGAAATGGGCCAGCTCCAGCCTTCTGCCTCCCAGCCTGGCCTCTTGTCCTCCACCAGCTGTCACTCAGAAAGTGAACGGAGAAGCCCTTGCCACTATAGTGGATAAGGGAAACTGTGGATACAGATTCCAGCAGTGAGAAAGGTCATTAGAGTTCTCCAAGGGCACAGCTTTGCAGCATGTCATGTCAAAAGCAGGGTGAGCCTCTTATGCAGGCGAGGCTGCAGCTCTGAATTAGACTCTAGGGTTCTGGAAATGCGCAGGCTTGCAAATGTTTCCTCTACCAGCCTGCGGTACCCATGATGACAACGTTGCCACTCCTCTCCTTGGACTGGGACTTTCTCTTTCTAATTTTCTTTTTTTCCACCCTTCCAAGGACATGTTTTCCCAGGATATGCTCTCATAAATCTGTATCAATCACGAACAATCTCGGAATGAACAAGTTCACTACCGTCAACTTTGAAAACCAGCTAGGAGCTGGAATTCTGATGGGGAAATAAAGATCATTTTAGATCCAGGAAGTTCAAAATGAGAATGAAAAAGCAGATCTAGATGGAATGCTTTTAGAAGGCAAAGGAAAGTGCGGTGGACAGAGGTGGTGTCCAGGCTCTGGTGCTGGTAAGAGATGCCTAGAGGAGGCCGGGCGCGGTGGCTCAAGCCTGTAATCCGAGACGGGCGGATCACGAGGTCAGGAGATCGAGACCATCCTGGCTAACACAATGAAACCCCGTCTCCACTAAAAATACAAAAAAATTAGCCGGGCGTGGTGGCGGGGCCTGTAGTCCCAGCTACTCGGGAGGCTGAGGCAGGAGAATGGCGGGAACCCGGGAGGCGGAGCTTGCAGTGAGCCGAGATCGCCACTGCACTCTAGCCTGGGCGACAGAGCGAGACTCCGCCTCAAAAAAAAAAAAAAAAAAGAGATGCCTAGAGGCCAGGAGTTCACCGGACGGTGGGTGGATGGGCAAAGTGAGTGAATTTGGTCATGTTGTCTAGGGCCATTTATCTGGCAGGAAAGACTAAACTGAGAATGTGAAATCTCTGTGAGCGGGAGACTTTCAGAACACTTGACTCTGTCCCCAGAGGGACTCCCAAGTTCATCAGCTTAGAGCAGGGGGCTTAGGCCCAGCTTTGCTAAAATTGTCAAATGCTCTTTTTATTGAAAGACATCCTGAAGGCAATCAAACACACCCTATGAGTGATTCATTATGGCAGAAGTCAAGGCCAATCTACACATGTATCTCTGATTCGAATGACTGTTGTCATTTGGGAATAGAGACAAATGAAAGGGAAGGACAACAACATCTTGTCACTAGACTTGCTTTAATGCTTGATAATGGCATTCAATGCTATTAATAAAGCTTCTCTACAAAAAACGAAGTACCCTCCAACCCCCATTAAAAGAGCAGTTCTCAACCGGGCTCAGTGGCTCATGCCTATAATTCCAGCACTTTGGGAGGCTGAGGTGGGCCCATCACTTGAGGTCATGAGTTCGAGACCAGCCTCGTGCATGGGATTAGTGCCCTTATAAAAGAAGCTTAAGAGAGGTGTTGGCCCCTTTCCCCTTCTGCCCTGTGAGGACACGTAGAAGCCACCTCTCTTGAACAGGCCCTCAAGAGACACCGAATCTGCCAGTGCCTTCATCTTGGACTTCTCAGCCTCCAGAACTATGAACAGTCAATTTCTGTTGTGTATTAATTACCCAGTCTAAGGCATTTTGTTATAGCAACCTGAATGGACTGAGACAATCCTGGTCTTTTTTTTTTTTTTTTTTTTTTTGAGATAGGGTCTCACTCTGTCACCCAGGCTACAGTACAGGGGCACGAGCATACCTCACTGCAGCCTCGATCTCCTCAGCTCAAGCAATCCCCTCATCTCAGCCTTTCCAGTACCTGGGACTACAGGCGAGCACCACCACACCCAGCTAAGTATTTTGTTTTTTGATAAAAGAGGGGCTTCACCATGTTGCCCACGCTGGTCTTGAACTCCTGGACTCAAGCAATCCTCCTGCCTCAACCTCCTAAAGTGCTGGGATTATAGGCCTGAGCCACTATGCCCGGCCCAACAATCCCCGATCTTACCGGATTTTGTTTGCTGACAGTGCAGCCCCTACAGAATACCACGTTGCTGCTCAGCTCTGCAGCCACTGCCGGATGGCCTGTGCTGGAAGGGTAAGGCCTGTGGTGGTGGAGGATCTAAGCTGGAGTCCCAGTTCCTCCAGTCCCCAGCTCTGTGATCTCAGGGGTGGGTCTCCATCATCAGAGCTACCATTTATTAAGGACCCATTATGGCCAGGAGCAGTGGCTCACGCATGTAATCCCAGCACTTTGGGAGGCCGAAGTGGGCAGATCATGATGCCAGAGTTCAAGAGTAGCCTGACCAACGTGGTGAAACCCTGTCTCTACTAAAAATACAAAAGTTAACCTGACGTGGTAAAGAAAGGCTCCCGAGGGAACAGAATTGATGCTGCTTTGCAAGCATGAATTACAGTCCTTGTCATGATTCAGCAGGGCTCAGGCTGCTGAGCTCAGTGATGAGCACTCCTTCCCTTCCTGCTCCTTCCCTCCTCCACCCTTTTCCCGTGCTGTCCAGTACATCTTTATTCTGCATTGATTGGGACCAGGGTCACCTGGTATGCAGGTGAACAGGACCCGGGCAGGCATGCTGATCCCCATCACAGAGGATTTCCAGAGACCCCATGGAACAGGGAGATGTCCACGGCAGCAAGAATCCCATGGGAGAAAGGTGCCACTTAGATTTCGTGTTGGCTGAGTGGGCCACTAGATGAAAGGGAAAGGCATCCGATCATTGAGTTCAGACAAGCCCAGGGTGGCGTTTCAGGACAAACTTTCACCTCATTTGATGTGTTTGATTTTTTTTTTTTTTTTTGGGATAGGTTCTTGCTCTGTTGCCCGGCTGGAGTGCAGTGGTTTGATCACAGCTCACTGCAGCCTTGACCTCTCAGGCTCAGATGATTCTCTCGCCTTAGCCTCCCAAGCAGCTGGAACTATAGGTGTGCACCATCATGCCTAGTTTTTTTTTTTGTATTTTTTGTAGAGACGGGCTTTTGCCATATTGGCCAGGCTATGTCTTCAATTTTTTTTTTTTTTTTTTTGAGACGGAGTCTCGCTCTGCCGCCCAGGCTGGAGTGCAGTGGCCGGATCTCAGCTCACTGCAAGCTCCGCCTCCCGGGTTCACGCCATTCTCCTGCCTCAGCCTCCCGAGTAGCTGGGACTACAGGCGCCCGGCACCGCGCCCGGCTAGTTTTTTGTATTTTTTAGTAGAGACGGGGTTTCACCGTGTTAGCCAGGATGGTCTGGATCTCCTGACCTCGTGATCCGCCCGTCTCGGCCTCCCAAAGTGCTGGGATTACAGGCTTGAGCCACCGCGCCCGGCCCTGTCTTCAATTTTTAATGCAAAATTCTGATGTACCTGGGAAAAGCTCTCTAAAACCCAGTGTGGGTCCTGGAGAGGTAGAGACCAAAGATGGAAGAGTTGCTACTCCTCAGGCTACAGAGTGCATTTCCTTTAAGATACGACTTCCGATTCAGACAGCTAGACCAGTCATCTATATTAGGGAATTCTAGATAGAGAGCTATTTTTTGTTTTAAAGGAATGCTACTTAGAAAGGTCATCAAAAGGTCATCAAACCTCTTGTTTATTTACTGGTTTTGAAGATCAAGTTTCCTGTTAATAGATGTTGGACTCCAGCAGAGGGCAAGACTCTCAGTCTAGTCCCCAAAAAGAGGATTGAAATTGGCAAAACAGGTTGAAAGGAAAGGGTAGTTTTTCCTTTAAGTGGAATGAAGCATACATGAGCAGAATTTAATTGCTTACGGTTCCCAAGGTCTTTTCCCCGCTTTTTTATAGAGCTGAAATCCCTCAGAAATGGTCCAAGATCCAAATAATGTTCTTATCTGTGGTTTTCTTTGGAACTCGTTCAGCAGCAGACACAGATATCCAGACATGTACCCAGCTCTGTTGCAGGGAGCTCTATATGTGGAGCGGGCAGGTGTTGCCAAATGGTAAAACGCTGCTTGCCTGCCCCACTGTCACTCTCAAAATGGAAAACTTCTTTTATTCACAAATGTGACCTTAAAATGCCACATTCCAAGATGCCGATATACGTTTGATATGTTTTGAACAAAGCACACCCGAATTACTCTTTGATCACACTTTATCTTTTCAATGAAGATGGGAACTCCAGCATGGAGTGCCAGAAAATGGACTACAAGACATCGTCTGTACTCAGCAGCCAACATAGTGTTTCATGAAGCCCACTTACCTGAATGGGGTGCATCTAATTGAATCATTTAGCCTTCAGTATGGGCTTGTACTTAACAGCATCCAAATGGTTGTTCTTTCTAGTTTTATTAAAGGAGCCGGATCCTTCTCATAAGTTTTCCATTAATGGGATTATAAATTGATATAATTTTAAGTCTAAGAATGCAGAACTGGTATGTGGTAAACATAAACATGTGTTTGGTGTTAGATGTAAACTAGTGTAGCCAAAGTGGGCAAGTGTTGTAAACTTCAAACATGAAACAGATGTAAGGTAATTAGAGGCATGAAAGTGATGACAACGGCAGTGAACTGTAGCAATAAATGGATTGTTAGTTTAGGCAGGCATCACCGTGGCCCTGGTGGATTTATCACGTTTCTAGCTGCTGTGTGAACTTGATGTTACCCTTCCCTCTGAGAACACAAGAGTTGCTTTTTTAAAATTCAAAGGCAGGAAGTACAATTCAGAAGGATGCAAATGATAGGCTTCGTTTTCTAAGTATGTTTGAAAAAGTTGCTTGGCATTGCCTATTTTAAAATTGATTAACTAGTTGGTGGGCAATTTAAAAATTTTATTTCAACTCATTCTCTAATCTTAGGAGCAAATACTTAGACCCCTTCTGGAGAAGTTGAATTGGATTATAGGCAAAAGGCACAGCCTAGGCTTCCTCCCGGTGATTTCTTTAAAAAAATTTTTTTTTTTGGAGACAGGGTCTCATACTGTCGCTCAGGCTGTAGTGCAGTGGTGCAATCCCAGTTCACGACAGCCTCGACCTCCTGAGCTCAATGTGGTTCTCCCACCTCAGCCTCCCAAGTAGCTGGGACTACAGATGCATGCCACCATGCTCAACAAACTTTTCGTATTTTTAATAGAGATGTGGTTTCACTATGTTGCCCAAGCTGGTCTTGAACTCCTGAGCTCAAGCAATCTGCCCACCTTGGCCTCCCACCTGTGTGCACGTGACAGGGGTATATTTTAAGGAATACTTTTAGCCTTGGAACAAGTTTTAGAGTTGAGTACGACCAATGTGGAAGAAAACTCTGTGCTTTTCTGATACCCAACAAGTAAAAAGCTAGAAGTCTTGGATCTGGTGGGGGATGAGACCTATGGTATTTTCCTCCTGAGGTACCAAGTGAGAAGAACAACGCTGTTGGATCGAGCTCTTTGTCACTGGAAATCACTGTTGTCCTCTGTGGCAAGTTCCTTTTAAGTTAGTGGGACCCAAATCAAACCAACTCGGATACCATTAATGTGTATTAAATTCAAGTTTTAAAAATCATACACCAGCACAATGGATAAAGATCTTAATTCAGTTTTGCATCAATTGATACAAAAATGTGCCCTTTGTCCCCGTGTCAAGCTTTGAAGGCATGGAAGGAAGATGGCTGTTTAATGCTGAAGATGAAGAAGAGCCTGAAAATGCTAAAGAGGAAGAAAGGGATGGATGATAACAGCCTGTTATTGGCAGGACAAAGGGGCCCAAACAAAGGAAGGCATTGCTATGGTTTGAATGTGTACCCCAAAGTTCTTGTGCTGGGAACTTGATCCTCAGTGCCATGGTGCTGAGAGGTGGAGCCTAATGAGAGGTGTTTGGTTCATGTGGGTGCTGCCCTCATGGACAAATTAATGCTGCTATTGTGGGAGTTGGTTCATTATAAAAGGGTGAATTTGTCCTTCCCCACCTCTTCTTCTCCATGGGTGACACAGCAGGAAAGCCCTCACCAAATGCCAGAGCCTTGACCTTGGACTTCCCAGCCTCCAGAACTGTGACAACATAAATTTCTGTTCATGATAAATTACCCGGTCTCAGGTATTCTGTTGTAGGAATGCCAAATGGACTAAGACAGGCATGGAGTTCAAACCACTTTTTATTTTAAAGTGCAGCCCCTTCTGGGAAAATGAACGCATTGTGTGGTTTGGTTTTTTTTTCTTTCCTTTTGTCTTGTTTTATAGAATTGGGGTCTTGCTATGTTGGCCGGGCTTAACTCAAACTTCTAGCCTCAAGCAATCCTCGCACCTTGGTCTCTCAAAGTGCTGGGATTACAGGTGTGAGTCACTGAGCCCACCCTGAGAGCACTGTTGATGAAGTGGCCCTCTCTTCTTTTATGACACCTGGATTGAAAGGAGACATAGCTATCACATCCAACCAGAACCTTCAACTCAACCTGCAGCCATAACATCATTAAGTCTCATAAAATTATGAATGCTCACCACTCCTTCCACCATTGCCAGTTTCCAATTTTAAAACAAGTAAAATACTCCTTTCAGGAGCAATATTTCCTCCACTTTTCAGGGGCTGGCGTCTATCTTAGACAGAAGGGAGCTGGACTTGGAGTCAATGACCTGCAACTACTAATTTTTAGGAAAGTGAAATGCTCTGAGCCTCAGCTTCTATCTTTGTAAAACAGGGATAATATGTGTCCTACCTACCCTCAAGTTACTGAATGAAGTGATGAACGTGGACATGCTTTGTTAGTATTATTCTTGCTGTGTGTTCATGTTGTTATCTGTGTGGAAGGCTCTTCTTTCCTGCTCTACCCAGCCAACTGCTATAGTGCCTTCGAGACCCTGTTAAAATGTCACTTCTGCTGTTTCTTGACTTCTCTCCAGGGCTTTCAGGACATTCTGTTTTTATGTTTCTAGCTGTTATTGTGCCTACCACATTGTGTTGTCATTGTCTATTTACACGTTCACCTTTCCAGTTGGACTGTGAGTTCTTTGACCTCACGGCCAGTGTCTTACTCATTTTTTCCCTATTTTTCCTTCCCTCCCTTCCTCCCTCCCTCCCTTCTTTCCTTCCTTCCTTCCTTCCCTCCTTCCTTCCTTCCCTCCCTCCCTCTCTCTTTTCTTTCTTTCTTTCTTTCTTTCTTTCTTTCTTTCTTTCTTTCTTTCTTTCTTTCTTTCTTTCTTTCTTTCTTTCTTTCTTTCTCTCTTCCTTCCTTCCTTTCTTTTCTTTTCTCTTCTTCTTCCTCTTCCTCTCCTTCTCCTTCCTTCCTTCCTTCCCTCCTTCCTTCCTTCCCTCCTTCCTTCCCTCCCTCCCCCCCCTCCCTCCCTCCCTCCCTCCCTCCCTCCTTCCTTCCTTCCTTCCTTCCTTCCTTCCTTCCTTCCTTCCTTCCTTCCTTCCTTCCCTCTTCCCTCTCTCCCTCTCTCTCTCTCCTTCCTTCCTTCCTTTGTTCCTTCCTTCCTTCCTTCCTTCCCTCCTTCCTTCCTTCTTCTTCCCTCCCTCCTTCCCTCCCTCCTTTCTTTCTTTCTTTTCTTTTTTTGTCAAGGTCACTGTTGCCTAAGCTGATGTGCAGTGGTGCCATCATAGCTCATTGCAGCCTCCAACTCCTAGGGTCAATGGATTCTCCCACCTCAGCTTCCTGAGTAGCTAAGACTACAGGCACACACTACTGTGCCAGGCTAATTTTTTCCATTTTGTTTTTTGACACGGGTTTGTTCTGTTGCCCAGCTGGAGTGCAGTGGTGTGATCACAGCTCACTATAACCTTGACCTCCAGGGCTCAAGTGATCCTCCCACTTCAGTCTTCTGAGTAGCTGGGACCACAGGTGTGAGCCACCATGGATGGCCTATTTTATTTTATTTTATGATGGAGTCTTGCTCTGTCACCCAGGCTGGAATGCAGTGGTGTGATCTCAGCTCACTACAACCTGTGACTCTGGGGTTCAAGCGATTCTCATGCCTCAACCTCCCAAGTAGCTGGGATTACAGGTGTGCACCACCATGACTGGCTAATTTTTGTATTTTTTAGTAGAGATGGGGTTTCACCATGTTGGCCAGGCTGGTCTTGAACTCCTGACTGCAGGTGAATCACCCGTCTTGGCCTCCCAAAGTGCTGGGATTATAGGCATGAGCCACTGTGCCTGGCCCCCAATTTTATTTTTTGTAGAGACAGGGTCTCCCTATGTTAAACAGGCTGGTCTTGGACTCCTGGGCTCAAATGATCCTCCCTCCTTGGCTTCTCAAAGTGCTGAGATTATAGGCATGAGCCACTGTGCCTGGCTCCTAATTTTATTTTTTGTATAGACAGGGTCTCCCTATGTTGAACAGGCTGGTCTCAGGCTCCTGGGCTCAACTGATCCTCCCTCCTTGGCCTCTCAAAGTGCTGGGATTACAGGTGTGTACCACCATGCCCAGTCCATATCTTTTTCTTTTTCTTTCTTTTTTTTTTTGTTACAAAGTCTTTCTCTGTTGCTCGGGCTGGAGTGCAGTGGCGCGATCTTGGCTTACTGCAACCTCTGCCTCCCGGGTCCAAGTGATTCTCCTGCCTCAGCCTCCCGAATAGCTGGGATTACAGGCATCCACCACCATGCCCAGCTATTTTTTTTTTTCTGTATTTTTAATAGAGATGGGATTTTACCATGTTGGCCAGGCTGGTCTTGAACTCCTCACCTCCAGTGATCCATCCTCCTTGGCCTCCCAAAGTGGTGGGATTACAGGTGTGAACCACCACGCCTGGCCGCCAGTCCCTTTTTTAACCTTCTTTGTAACACCTTCAGTGTGGAAGACACGATAATCAGTACTTATATATTGAATAAATAGGTCCTTACCTTTACCATAATAATTTTCCTTCCTTTTTAACTACTATAATATTGCAGGGCAACATCAAATATATAGTGCTCCCCTTTCTGCATTTATGTTCATATAAATCAGTTGATTAAAAAAATTTCACTTATAAAGTATGGCTGTGGATGCCACTTCTGGCACCTATTTGTAGTTGAGAAGTCATGGGACCATTATGTCTCCTGCCCCATATTAGTCTAAGAAATTATTGACCTGGTGTGGTGACTCACACCTGTAATCCCAGCACTTTGGGAGGCTAAAGAGGGCAGATCACTTGAGCCTAAAAGTTTGAGACCAGCCTGGGCAAGATGGTGAGACCCCGTCTCTACAGAAAGCTGAAAAATTAGCTGAGCGTGGTGATGCATATCTGTGGCCACAGCTACTTGGGAGGCTGAGGTGGGAGAATTGCTTGAATCCAGGAGACTGAAGCTGCAGTGAGCTGTGTTCATGCCACTGCACTCCAGTCTGGGTGACAGAATGAGACCCTATTTCAAAAAAAAAAAAAATTCATCATTTAATTCAAACATTGAAGTTTTTATTTTTTGTTTTTGTTTTTGTTTTTGAGAGCCTCTGCCACTGGCGCCACACGGCAAAGATATTGTGAAGCTATCTTTATTTTTAATTTCTGGGTATGTTACAATTTTTTGGATGAAAAGAACGTGGTGAATAATGCCTTGTATTGGCACTCAATATGTATTTGTTAATTCATTTTGAACTCAATTAATGCATAATATCTATAGCACTCCTTCTGATGTTAAAGGGCAAACCATGAGGGGATACAAAGCTGAATAGATATGGTGTGGTTATAGAGGAGCTTAAAGTATAATTTTGGAGATAAGAAACACACATAAAACATAACTTGCAATAAAACTCTATGTCAATCAAACGCTCTAGCTATAAATTGTGAGATGCAGTAAATCTCTTTGAGGGAAAATAATAATCCTTAGGTTCTAACAATGGGGCGTTTGTATGAGGTTTATTATTGAAGACATACAACATTATACATATATTTATATGCACAAGATAAGACAGAGGAAGAGGTAGGGAGGGAGACAAAGAGAGGAATGTTTTGATTAAATAACAGGCTATTGAGTCACGTTTCCCGAGTTTAAATCCCACTTCTGTTACTGGCTGTGTGACCTTGTGCACAGTTTTTTAATCTCTTTCATTCTCAGTTTTTGGTGAAATGTCAATAAGAACTAGCTTTCTTCATGGTATTATTGTAAATATGAAATAAGATGAATATAAAGTACTGGACACACAACTCATATGCACGGAATTTTAAGGTTCTTTTGTTTTGTTTTGTTTTTTTTGAGACAGGGTCTCCCTGTGTTGTCCAGGCTGGAGTGCAGTGGTGTGATCATAGCTCCCTGCAGCCTCAAACTCCTGGGCTCAAGTCATCCTCCTGGCTCAGCCTTCTGACTAACTGGAACTACAGGTGTGCACCACCATGCCTGGCTAATTTAAAATTTTTTAGAGACAGAGTCTCCTTTGGGAGCGCGAGGCAGGTGGATTATTTGAGGTCAGGAGTTCAAGACCAGCCTGACCAATATGGTGAAACCCAGTCTGTACTAAAAATACAAAAAATTAGCAGGGCATGGTGGCAGGCGCTTGTAGTCCCAACTACTGGAGAGACTGAGACAAGAGAATTGCTTGAACTTGGGAGGTGGAGGTTGCAGTGAGCTGAGATCGTGCCACTGCACTCCAGACTGGGCAATAGAGTGAGACTCCATCTCAAAAAAAAAAAAGAAAAATAAAATAAAGAAATAAAAAAAGAGTCCCACTATGTTGCTCAGGCTTGAATTTTAAGTATTAATATCTAATATTTGCTGAACACCTGCTGTGTCAGGCAGTGTTCAAGGTTTTATTATCATTATTATTAATTTTATTTCATTTTATTGTTTTATTGAGACAAGGTCTTGCTCTGTTGCCTAAGCTGGAGTGCAGTGGTGTGATCACTGCTCACCGTAGCTTCAATCTTCTGGGCTCAAGTGATCTCCTACCTCACCCTCCCAAGTGGCTGGGACTACAGGCATGTACCACCACACCTGGCTAATTTTTAAATTTTTTATAGAGATGGGGGTTTTCCATGTTGCCCATGGTTTGTCTTGAACTCCTGGGCTCAGGTGATCTGCCCACCTTGGCCTCCCAAAGTGCTGGGATTACAGGCATGAGCCACCGTACCTGGTCATTGTTGTTTATTATCTTGTTCAATCCTCTCAGCAATCCTTGAGTCGGTGTTTGTTTCACAGATGAACTAACATGTGACTCTTTGCACAATGGTACCCATGTGAGTAGCTTTTTCTCAGTAAATTACTCAATTGTTCATTAATTGAATTGCGCAAATGACATGAGTTACATATCTAACGTACTGAGCACAAAAATACTGGCATGTTAAACCGAGTGCAGCCCTCATGTTTGTTGTCATGCGTTTGCACATGCCTGCTGCCTCTCCCATTTCGGAAGTGGGGCAGAGAACCCAGGGGAACAGTCTGAGGTAGGCTCTGGATTTGGGGCAAAGGCTGCCATTGTCATCTAATGACAGTGCTCCACAGTTAGAGCTGCAGTTGCTGGAAAGCAGCTTCTCCCTTGTAATTAACCGTTTGGCTGCTGAGCCTAGGGTAGCTTTGAAAGACACCCAGGTGACAGCGGGGTGCCTGTGGTCCCAGACTATGGAATTACACGGAGTCAAGAGCTAAATAGCCTCTCCCATCTACTCATTTTCTCTTAAATTACATGTGATTAGGAATATAATTACCACTCCTTACTCTTCCCCCTTAAAACACTATTTTCCTTTCTTCGCACAGCGCTTTGATAGGGGAAAAACAAACTAAGGTTGTGCTCAGCGGTGGGAAAGGCTGAGGATGGGAGCGGGAAGCCAGGCGGTGACAGAGGGGATGGAGCCCACCCTCTGAGGCACTGGCGAGCTTGGAAGTTCAAAAACAAAAAAATCCAAGGGCAAGAGTGGTAATTAGAAAATGTATGCAAAACGCTTTGATTATTGAAATCGTACCTGCCTAGGGGTCCTGGGAGAGCCTGAAATGATATGTGTGCTCACATTAGAATTATAAAGCTCAGCTGTTGATCTTCTTATTTTGGGAATGTCTATCCCTCTAATTATTTACAGTCCAAATGATTAAAAAAAAAAAAAAAAAAAAAAAGAGCAGAGAGCAACAGACGAGTCCAAATTGCTGTGTTTAAAGGAGCAGGGCTGTCTGTTTGCGTGGGGCTGTCTCCCTGTAATGAGAACCACCGCTGGGAGCTGTTTAGACAAAACCGACTCAGCGCTCCGGAGCCGCGCGGGCCTCCTAATGCAAAGGTTTGTTCTGCTGGGGCAGCATCTGTCGCGAAAGCAGCGGCGGGGAGGAAGCGCAGAGCTGTGTTTTGAATTAATGGGTTCAGCTTCATGTTGAGCACAAGTGGGAGGCTATTTCAGAGAAACCTTCCCAGGCCGGCCGTCACTGATGTGGCAAACTCAGCCTCTGGGCAGACAGGCTGGAAATAGAAACGTCTCCGCGTCGGACGTCCCCTTCCGAGCGCGGGTCCCCTTTGTCCCCCGAGGCCCCGCCGCCCTGTGTCACGTCCCTGCCTCGCTCTGGGTTCACTGGTCCCTGGATGCATGTGTCCCGTCAGCAGCAGTCGAAAGAGGGTGCTCGGGCGGGAGTGGAATCCCTGTGAAATGTGATGAAGAACACAAAATTCTGAGGCAGCTCCAGCTAACATCAGCGCTCGGTCTCGCCGCCCAGGTGAGATCCTCCAAGCGCCTCATCGCACCCGCCCATCCCGGTGCCAGGTGTAAATGCGCCCCAGCAACACGTGGCTCCAGGAGCCGCAGGGATGGTATCCCCTTGCTGCAGAAGACTCAGCCACGTGAGGTCAATGTTCATTTCCGCAGAGGTGCCTCTCTCTGGGGGGCCTATATGCAAACCCATCTAAGAGGGGCTCGCTGAAGAATGGGCGTTATTAAAGATAGCTTAGCTCGAGCAGATTTCCTCACGTCTCTAAGCGACTCGGAGAGGACTTACACCAAAGGCATTTCGCTGTTGCATTGATTTCTTAATTAAAAAATATCTTTCTTTTTCCTTTGGCCCAGGCTGAATGACCTTGGAATTTCTTGTTAAAGTACTGGGCGGGGGAGGGGGCGGCGTTCAGAGCGTTGAAATCGCTTTTCTCAGATAACTTGAAAGAGACCCCCAGCTTCTTGATGACTACATGGACAGATGGATTCCTTATTTGCAAAATCTTGAGTGTTTCTGACTTGTTCTGGAGAAGGAGTAGCAGATGCAGTCAATACAACCCAGGCACATGAGTTAATTTTCCAAGTTGATGAACTTGGCCGCATTTCTACATCATTAAGGCTCCCCTTTGATACTTGAAGAATTAATTCCCGTCCCCCACCTCCCACCATGTAAAACATCTACACAGATTATTTTTTACTGTTGTTGCTATTAAGGGAAATTTTTTGACCTAGTAAATTTAAAATCCAAAGGAGTGATATGATAGTGTATACGTAAGATACAAAGAATTCTCTATGATACAGTTGTATTAATCCATATTCTCAACTGTGATGAGGAAATACATAAATCCTTCCATTTTTCCCCCCATACAAAGTCATGTTTTTTGTTTGTTTGTTTGTTTTTGAGACGGAGTTTTGCTCTTGTTGCCCAGACTGGAGTGCGATGGTGTGATCTTGGCTCACCGCAACCTCTGCCTCCTGGGTTCAAGCAATTCTTCTGCCTCAGCCTCCCAAGTAGCTGGTATTACAGACATGCACCATCATACCTGGCTAATTTTGTGTTTTTAGTAGAGATGGGGTTTCTCCATGTTGGTCAGGCTGGTCTCGAACTCCCAACCTCAGGTGATCTGCCTGTCTTGGCCTCCCAAAGTGCTGGGATTACAGGCATGAGACACTGTGCCTGGCCTAACAAAGTAATTTTTTTGTTTTTACTTTTTTGCCTTTTTTTTTTGAGACCGGGTCTTGCCCTGTTGTCCAGGCTGGAGTGTAGTGGCGTGATCATAGCTCACTGCAGCCTTGACCTCCCTGGCCAAGAGATCCTCCCACCTCGGCCTCCTGAGTATCTGAGACTATAGGCACATGTCACCACACCTGGTTAATTTTCAAATTTTATTTTTAGTAGAGATGAGGTTTCATTATCTTGCCCAGGCTGGTCTTGAGGTCCTGAGCTCAAGCGGTCATCCCACCTCAGCCTCCCAAAGTGCTGGGACTCTGGGTGTAAGCCACCACATCCAGCCTGTAATATTTTTGGTATTTATACAGTGTCATGCTTTGCAAAGAGCAATCATATTTAATAATTTAACTTCTTGCCTTCCTGCTTAATCCTTTGGAAAAGTTGGGCTGCTCATGTGGTAAATTCCAGTTTACAGGTGGGCAAGATTGTTGCGTGCTTGTTACCCTCACGTGGGCCAATGGAAAAGAGGCTGGAAACCACCTATTGATTGTGTCTAATGTGTGCGTATTTCCACTGACCTGTGTTGCCAACCCTGACACAGGCCAGGCTGTGAACCAATGATACCTGAGATCAGTAGCAGCTCTTCATACAGTGGGTGTTCTTGCCAGACTGACAGTCTGTTAAAGGCAGATGTAATGGCTGGATGCAGAGTCTAGCCAAGAAAGGATTTTGCAGCACTGTATGTTGGTTCATTAAATATTTGGCATAAGAGAAAGTTAAACTTACAAGATGGTAGCATTACCTCTTGGGACTAGGCAGAAATTTAATGGATTTTTGCAGAATACCAGAAAGTGGAAAATTTGAAGTCAAATTTGATTTATATATTGAATTTTAAGACTGATAGAATATAACTTTTTCTCTCTTTCCTCCTATCTTTCCCCAAAACCAAATTAAAATGAATGACGATAACAACTGGGCTTTTAAATTATGGTAAGGTCTATGGCCATACCACCCTGAAAATGAACCCTATCTTTTCTGATAAATGAGGGTAAGAAGAAAACAGATTAAGACATTATATTGGGAACTTTAGACTTAGGACATTGAAGAATCCTACAAAATGGACCAAAAGATACTTCTATCATCTGATCAACTTCAGGCCTGGCCCTATGTAGAGAGGCACACTCTTTCCATTAATATTTTATGGTGGATTTTTTTTTTTTTTTTTTGAGATGGAGTCTTGCTCTGTTGCCTAGACTGGAATGCAGTGGCGTGATCTCAGACCACTGCAACCTCTGCCTCCCAGGTTCAAGTGATTTTCCTGCCTCAGCCTCCCAAGTAGCTGGGATTACAGGCGTGTGCCACCACGCCTGGCTAATTTCTGTATTTTTAGTAGAGATGGGGTTTCACCATGTGGGTCATGATGATCTTGAACGTCTGACCTCAAATGATCCACCCGCCTTTGCCTCCCAAAGTGCTGGAATTACAGGTGTGAGCCATCATGCCGAGCCAATTTTGAATTAAAAAAAAAAATGTTCTGGGCTGGGCACGGTGACTCATGCTTGTAATTCCAACTCTTTGGGAAGCTGAGGCAGGGGGATCACTTGCGGCCAGGTGTTAGAGACCAGCCTGGACAACACAGAGAGATAACAACAAATTTCAAGAAATTAGCAGGGCATGGTGGCACGCAACTGTAGTCCCAGCTACTTGGGAGACAGGCAGGAGGATTGCTTGAGTCCCGGAGTTCAGGTTACAGTGAGCTATGATCACACCACTGCATTCCTGCCTGGGAGATGGAGCCAGACCCTGTCTCTAAGAAAATAACAAACAAACAAAATTTCTAGATAGTTGCATTATGCCCCATTTACTGGGAAGTAATTTTATCCTCATTTACATATTTTAGAGGTAAAAATCTGACCCTTTCCCAGCCCCTTTCAATCCACCCGCCCCACATAAAGGTTTACCTAAACACAGCCATCAATCGCAGTCCTCCCTTCAGGAATTTCGAGTCTTTTATTCATAAGAGAACAGAGTATATTGTGGCAAATATGAACTCAGGTCAATCCACCATAATGTCTGTGTTTGTAGGATTTGGGCAATCAAGTAAAGAAAATGCCGGCATGGATGATTAGAAATGGCGTGTAAGCTCTGTATTCAAAACCAGGCATCAAGGGATAATTGTGACAGGGGCCAATTCAGTAGAAAATGATTTTTCTTGTGCCACATATTGTTGTCAAAGGATAATTTGGCTTTTGTTTTGTTTTTCCCCAGGCGGACCCCGTGAATGTGAAGATATTTGGAAAGTCTTCACCACAGAACATGATTTCAGGAATGATGGAACAATAAATGAGAATCTGGTATTAATAATCTGTGGGTTTTAAATTTTATACCATTCAAAGATGTGAGGACTAGTCATTTCATGTATCCTACAAAGTGGAACACGCTGTGGGACACACAGATTCATGATTCATGAGGAGGTTGGGCGTCTGATGGTAAACATCCACACACACTTTGAGTCTTTGGTGCTTACTGGCTGTACTATGATAATACTTCACTAATTCAAACCTCTCAAAGCCAGATTTTGGAATGAAACAGGTTGAAAAGACTGAGAGCTGAAGCTTGCCTTTGCATAGTTGACAGCCTTTGCTCAGCAAACTAAGAGTTGCTCATAGTTGATGACCAAAGAAAATGCACAGGATTTGAGAAGCACAAAATAGGGAGGAAGAAACCATCAAGAGGCTAAATATGATTTATTTAAGTTCCCCATCAGAACAGACGTCCTACAGGCCTCAACAGAGCAATGTGTTATTAACCCACAGTGTGCTCTAGAAAGGGCATGTCAGCTGCCTTTCTTGTCAAATATTGTCTTCTTCCAGAGCACCCCACTCATTCATCTTTTGTAAAGATCAGAATTGGAATAAAACTGTGTGAAGAGATTTTTGTTTTTGTTTTTAGAGACAGAGTCTCACTCTGTCATCCAGGCTGGAGTGCCTTGGTGTGATCTTGGCTCACTGCAACCTCCGCTTCCTGGGTTCAAGCAATTCTTGTGCCTCAGCCTCCCAAGTAGCTGGGATTACAGGCACGCGCCACCATGCCTGATTACTTTTTGTATTTTTAGGAGAGATGGGGTTTCACCATGCTGGCTAGGCTGGTCTTGAACTCCTGGCCTCAGGCGATCTGCCCACCTCGGCTTCCCAAAGTGCTGGGATTACAGGCATGAGCCACTGTGCCTGGCCCGCAAAGAGATATTTTAATAAAGACGGTACAGGAAAGTTTCTCCATTATCTCAGTTAAGAAGGAAAGAAGGAAGAGGAACAGTTTTTTTTTTCCCATGGGCAGACAAAGTATTTCTGCTAGGAAGACTTCAGACTACATCTCTCCACTTGTCCTAAGTAGGCCTTCTCTCCACAACTACTTACCCTTGCAACTATCTGATTGTAGAGATGGAGTGATGAACTTTGACTCCGTGTCCCCACCAAAATCTCATCTTGAATTGTAATCCCCACGTGTGGAAGGAGGGAAGTGATTGGATCATGGGCACAGTTTCCCCCACGCTGTTCTTGTGATAGTGAGTTCTCACAAGATCTGATGGTTTTATAAGTGTCTGGCGTCTCCTCTGCTTGCACTTCTCTCTCCTGCTGCAATGTGAAGAAGGTCCTTGCTTCCCCTTCACCTTCCACCACGATTGTAAGTTTCCTGAGGCTTCCCCAGCCATGTGGACCTGTGAGTCAATCAAACCTCTTTCCTTTATAAATGGCCCAGTCTTGGGCATGTCTTTATGGCAGTGTGGAAACGGACTCATACATAGAGCATGATGAATATGGCTGAAACATTCTGCATCTTGTACTTTGATAAATTTACCTGTATGGCAGGCAGAATGTTCTCTGGTCGGACCAGTACTTGGACCAAAAGAGTGAAGAGGAAAGGCTCACCTGGGCCCTGACATCCTGGGACACACAGCTTGGTGGCCTGGTGGCCTGGCTTATGCCTGCCTCCTCCCCAGAGGTCATTTGTTATGGTGTCCGGTCTCGTTCTCAAGAAATGTAAGTGCTGTAGTGAAAAGCTGCTGCCCAATGCACACCAGTGTGTGTGCTTTCAGGCTGACGCTGGACACACCAAGGCCATGAAGTGTCCTGAACAGTAGAGTGTTCAGCACAGCACCGAGAAGCCAGAGACTTGGTCTCCAACAAGACTTCTGAACATTTGGAACATGGTTCCCTTCCCTCTTATGGCATAAATGGGACTGCAAAATGCTTCTCAATGAATACGTGCCACTTTTCCTCCTTTGCTCTGTGATGGCAGTATTTCATGGAAAAGGATCCCGTCGTATCATATATCTATGTGGATCTTTCCAGTGAATTAATTGTGCAAATTCCTTCTCTGCTGGAGAAATAAATACTTCTGCAAAACATTTACCTTACCTAATAGTCTAATCTTAGGCCAACAGAGCAGCAACATCTGCCAAACAGAAAACCCCTGATAATCCAGGATTAAATAACATTAATATTATTTTTTGGAGGCCAGCAGGATTGTCCAGAGGACCAGTGATAATAAGGATTTATGAGGGAGGAGAGACCCTGCAGAAGATAACACTACAATAACATTCTGTGTTTATATTGGGCAAAGGGGCAGGACACATTTTCAACAAGCACAAACTTCAGGATGGAAAATGTTAATACCTTGTATTTGTAGAATGCATTGTAGCTTATGAGTCAACTTCATACATGATAACTCATCTCTTAGGCTCCTCATCTGTGAAGGTTCCTGGGTGGGTGTTATTCTCATGCATGAGAAAATGGAGGTTCAGCAAGGTGAAGTGACTCAGCTAGTAGGTAGGAGGAGAACTGGGTTTAAAATCTAGGTGTTTAGGTTGGTCACGGTGGCTCACACTTGTAATCCCCGCGCTTTGAGAGGCTGAGGCAGGAGGATCACTTGAGGTCAGAAGTTCAAGACCAGCCCCAGCAATATAGTGAGATCACCATCGCTACTAAAGATTTTAAAAATACATATTTTGCCAGGTGTGGTGGTGTATACCTGTAGTCCCAGCCATTTGGGAGGTCAAGGGTAGGGGGGAGGATTGCTTGAGCCCAGAAGTTAAAGGCTGTGGTGAGCTATGATTACACCACTGCATTCCAGCTTGGGTGACAGAGTGAAACCCTGTCTCTAAAAAAGTAAATAAATTCAAATAAAATAAAATCTAGGCCGGGTGCAGTGGCTCACGCCTGTAATCCCAGCACTTTGTGAGGCCGAAGTAGGTGGATCACAAGGTTAGGAGTTCGAGACCAGCCTGGCCAATATGATGAACCCCTGTCTGTACTAAAAATACAAAAATTAGCCGGGAGTGGTGGCAGGTGCCTGTAGTCCCAGCTATTCAGGAGTGTGAGGCAGGAGAATTGCTTGAACCCGGGAGGTGGAGGTTGCAATGAGCTGAAATCATGCCGTTGCACTCCAGCCTGGGTGACAGAGTGAGACTGGTCTCAAACAAAAAACAAAAAACAAACAAAAACAAAACAAAACAAAACAAAACAAAATCTAGGTGCTTTAATTCCTACTTCAATATTATTTTTCCTACATTTCCAACAATAAGGAGTGTCTAGAATGGATTGGTGATGCTGAATGAGTCTCTGGTTAAGATTTTCAAAATAAAATCTGTAGCATAGAATGAAACATTGAGTTTGTCCACAGGAACACGGCTCCAAGGAAACGGGACCTTTTCCTTGAAACATCTCTGGAATGTTCACTTGCCCAAAGAAGGAACATCTCTGTTGCTTGTACATTAAAGAAAAGAAGAAAAGGAAAGAGGAGGCCGGGTGCGGGGGCTCACGCCTGTAATCCCAGCACTTTGGGAGGCCGAGGCAGGCGAATTACCTGAGGTCAGGAGTTCAAGACTAGCCTGGCCAACATGGCGAAACTTCATCTCTACCAAAAATACAAAAATTAGCTGAATGTGGTGGCACAATTACAGCCTGTAATGCCAGCTACTTGGGAGGCTGAGGAATGAGAATCGCTTGAATCTGGGAGGCAGAGGTTGCAGTGAGTCAAGATCACGCCATTTCATTCAAGCCTAGGCGATAAAAGTGAGACCAAAAAAAAAAAAAAAAAAAAAAAAATGGCAAGATCGGGTGGTAAATAAGATCCAGATTCAGAGCTAAGGTCCTTTTGAGAATTTTCTCCCTGAGGCAGCAGCTGAAGATTCACTTTGGGGTTACCCTGTTCAGCAAGGGGGCTCTGAGGAGTGCAAGGGTGTGGGGACTTCTAAGAATGTGTTTTTTGAGTCAAAATAGAAACTTTTCCTTACATTCTGACTCACAGGGAATTAGAAGGTAGTGCATGGATTAGACGAAAATGCCTTAGTTAAGAATTTAATCCTGTTAGGCAACAGTAAGTCACTTTTTTTAAGGCTCTTGTGCCAAAAAGGAGAAAGGAAAAAAAAGTGGCATCCATATTTTGTAGGAGATAATTGTTTCTAAAGAACTGCTTGCCTGAGGCCTCTTGAAGGCTACTTTTTCTTCCAGGTTGCATGAGTTTCTCTTCTAAAGAGAACAATGGGTTTTAAATTGGGGGTGTGAGAGGTGCCTTGGCTAGGGCTTACCAGCAGGGCTGTTTTGGTTCCAGGTGATGCCCGGGGATGGAGCTGGAAGAGATGAGAGGGAGCCAGGAGTGAGGGACTCTGGCTTCCTATCCTGTTGTCAGAGTTCAGTTATGCAGAGGAATGAGACAGAAAAGGAAACCAAATGGTTACACTGACTTCGACTTTGTAGACTTGACAGTCGATTAAAACCCCTCTGCCTCTTTCCTTTCCTTTCCTTCCCCCTTTCCTTTCCTTTCCTTTCCTTTCCTTTCCTTTCCTTTCCTTCCTTCCCCCTTTCCTTCCCCCTTCTCCTTCTCCCTCTCCTTCTCCTTCTCCCTCTCCTTCTCCTTCTTCTTCTTCTTTTTTTGACAGAGTCTTGCTCTGTTGCCCAGGCTGGAGTGCAGTAGTGAGATCTCAGCTCACTGTAACCTCTGCCTCCTGAGTTCGAGCATTCTCCTGCCTCAGTCTCCTGAGTAGTTGGGATTACAGGCACCTGCCACTGCCCAGCAAATTTTTGCATTTTTAGTGGAGATGGGTTTTCGCCATGTTGGTCAGGCTGGTCTCGAACTCCTGACCTCAGGTGATCCACCCGCCTCAGCCTCCCAAACTGCTGGGATTACAGGCATGAGCCACCGTGCCTGGCCTGTTTTCTTTTCCTCCCTCCCTCCCTTCCTCCCTCCCTCCCTCCCTCCCTCCCTTCCTTCCTCCTTCCTTCCTTCCTTCCTTCCTTCCTTCCTTCCTTCCTTCCTTCCTTCCCTCCCTCCCCTCTTTCTTTCTTTCTTTCTTTCTTTCTTTCTTTCTTTCTTTCTTTCTTTCTTTCTTTCTTTCTTTCTTTCTTTCTTTCTTTCTTTCTTTCTTTCTTTCTTTCTTTCTTTCTTTCTTTCTTTCTTTCTTTTCTTTCTTTCTCTTTCTTTCTTTCTTTTCTTTTTCTTTCTTTCTTCTTTCTTTCTCTCTCTCTCTGTTTCTCTTTCTCTCTCTGTTCTTTTCTTTTCTTTCTAGACAGAGTCTCACTGTTGCCCAGGCTGTAGTGCAGTGGCATGATCTCAGCTCAGTGCAACCTCTGCCTCCCAGATTAAAGCAATTCTTGTGCGTCAGCCTTCCGAGTAGCTGGGATTATTTATTTATTTATTTATTTATTTATTTATTTATTTAGAGACAGAACTCTTGCTCTGTCACCCAGGCAGGAGTGCAGTGGCATGGATCTCAGCTCACTGCAACCTCTGCCTCCTGGGTTGAAGCGATCCTCCCACCTCTGCCTCCCAAGCAGCTGTGGTTACAGGTGCACACCACCTTGCCTGCTAATTTTTGTCATTTTTTTGTCGAGACAGGGGTCTCGCCATGTTGCCCAGGCTGATCTTGAACTCCTGGGCTCAAATGATCCTCCGGCCTGGGTCTCCTTAAGTGCTGGAATTACAGGTGTGAGCAACCTTACTCAGCCTCAGTGGTATTCTTGCTTTCAGCACCACAGATACATTCATTCATTCATTCATTCATTCATTCATTCATTCATTCATTTGTTCATTTACTCTTAATTTACTAAGTACCTCAAATGTGCCAGAAATGGTTCTAGGCACTGGGGACACAGTGACCAAGACACATCTAATCTCTGCCTCGGGGAAATTATATTGTAATGGAAGGAGCTAAAAAATGAGTGAGCAAATGCAGTAACTGGTAAGTCTAAGTCCTGCCGAGGGAAATAGGCAGAGAAAGTTTTGACTGGCTGGGCATGTGTGTAGCCAGGAGAGTAAGGTTGCTATTTTAAGTAGGTGGTCAGGAAAGGCCTCACTGATAACCTATTTCTCACCAACAGCCAAAGGATATGAGGGAATTGTGTGTTGTCTGGGGGGAAACAGTTCCAGGCAAGAGAAACCCCAAGAGCACAGGCATTTACATGGGAACATGTGACGAGGGCCGGTGTTCAGAGCTCAGTGAGTGCTTAGGAGTAGGGGATGCAGTTGGTGTGGGATGCTTGTGTGTTGCGAGGTAGATTATTAAAGGCCTTGTAGGCCTTGAAAGGGCTTGGATATTTACTCTGAAGGAGGTGGGAAGCCTCTGGGGGATTTTGGATAGAGGAATGACACGACTGACCTGTTATAAAAAGACTACTCTGGCTACTGTGTTGAGAGAAAAACTGCAAGAAATGATGGAAATATTGGTTAGGAGGCTATTAATAATCCAGGTGAGAGATGAGGAGGCTTAGATCGGTGTGGCTGGGGTGGAGGTGTGAGAAGTGTTGGATTCTGATCTATTCTTTTGTTCTCTTGGGGACAGAGTCTTGGCTCACTGCAACCTCCGCCTCCTGAGTTCAAGCAATTCTTCTGCCTCAGCCTCCCAAGTAGCTGGAATTATAGGCACCCGCCATCACCCCTGGCTAATTTTTTGCATTTTTAATAGAGATAGGGTTTCGCCATGTTGGCCAGGCTGGTCTCAAACTCCTGACCTCAGGTGATCTGCCCACCTTGGCCCCCCAAACTGCTGGAATTACAGGCGTGAGCCACTGAGCCTGGTCTGATCTATTCTTAATGTAGAAAAAAAAGATTTGCTGATAGATTGGATGTGGGCATGAGAGGAAAAAAAAGTGGAGGGAAGTTGGGTGGGCTGTCCCATTAAGTGGGGACCCAAGAGAGCCATTCTCCTGACAAAATGGGTTTCTGCTGGCAAGCTCAGAGGACAGCAGTATGGTGCCCAGGAATAAGACAGGACCTCCCTTCCTTACTACTGACTTCTTTCTAGGGAGCTAAGACAGGGTGGGTCCCCAGCTCTATGACTATTCTTTCTATCTATCTATCTATCTATCTATCTATCTATCTATCTATCTATCTATCTATCTATCTATTTCTCTATCTATTATCTTATAACAATTTTTGAGTATGTAATCCATTCACACCCAACAGGTATGAAAAAGAAAGGTATTTTTTCCTATGATTAGCTCTTTGATATACTTATTCGTTTTATAATTCTTTCTTTCAAATTTATTTCTGCGTTTATTTACTGTTTCTTCTGCCTGTTTTTTTTCCTGATTTAGATGCTTTATTTATTTCAATTCTTTTTGTACGTGTTTAAGGCTACACCTTTCCCTTGTAGCACTGCTTTGGATGTCCTTTGTGCATATCATATGGCTTCATTAGCTCTTTAGAATCATTCAGAAAGCCTGTTTTCTAGGCATGAGCCTGTCACCAGGCTAAATCAGGACAGATTTAAGTCATGAACCAGGGTCAATTCTCATCTTGTTCCTTAGCCCTTACCTAGGGAGTTACCTGTGTGTGTCTCCGTCTACCCTCAGGGGGAATTCTCTCTCAGGGACCTCGTTGTCCTGTACTCTGTGTAATCAGGACTTGGTTGGTGCTTTTAAGCCCATCAGACATATTTTAATGATTTTGAAGAGCATGGGGAAAAGATCTCTTTCTCTGAAAGAGTCTTCCTGTTCCTATGTAAATTCCTGGGGCAAATAGGTGAATGGGCAGAAGAATTCTGTCCAACTCCACTCACAGCACTCATAGTCCAAATCCCAGTGGGTTGGAGTAGTGGCTGTTGAAGAACCCCCCTCATCCCTAGAGCGACTGCCCATGTATCCTCTTGCACTTACATTATTTCGTTTTAAGCTTCATGATGATTTTGCAAGGTAGTAATTTCAATCCCCATTTTCACAGACAGACACAGGTGCTTAGGAAGATAAAACACCTTACATACATTTACACAGGAAGCACCAGAAATGGGATTCAAACTAAGGTCTGCTTTCAAATACGAACCTTTTCCACTCTACCAGGATGCCTCCCCAAAAGTCTTTTTTTTTTTTTTTTTTTGAGACGGAGTTTCACTCTTGTTGCCCAGGCTGGAGTGCAATGGTGCGAGCTCTGCTTAGTGCAACCTCTGCCTCCCGGTTTCAAGTGATTCTCCTGCCTCAGCCTCCTGAGTAGCTGGGACTACAGGTGTGCACCACCACGCCTGGCTAATTTTTGTATTTTTAATAGAGACAGGGTTTCACCACGTTGACCAGTCTGGTCCTGAACTCCTGACCTCAGGTGATCTACCTGCCTCGGCCTCCCAAAGTGCTGGGATTACAAGCATGAGCCACCGCACCCAGCCAACCTCCCCAAAAGTTTTAATACTCATGCTTCAGTTATACAATTGTGTCAGGAAGTGATGCATCCTTTCTAAATTATATTTTGAGATAATCAAAGCTTAGCCTTTTAAGTACCATCATTTTGTAAACTTTTGTAGATAAAAATATTTGTAGAATGTGTTACATATTTTTCACTTTTTTAAACAGAGCATGCTGGACAGATTTTAAACTTTGCTTAATGATTCATATCATGTTTATGAGCATCAATTATTATGTAATGCCACATTATAGGGAGTTTAAGTATCTTGCCCAAGGCTAGACAGCTGTTAAATGGGGAAACTGTTCAAATGCAGGCAGTCTGGCTACTGAGCCCACGTTCTTAGCAACTATGCTATGATGCCTCATCAAGGGCTCAAAAGAATTAGAGATCGCTGTGGGCTGGAGATGACTCGTCCCAATAGTGAAGAGCAGGGAGGCAGAATCTGAAGGCATCAAGCAAGCTTAGCAGGGGTGGAGATCTGGGTCCATTTTGCTGACATTTCAGAATAGAGAAATGCCATGTCATAGCGAAAGTCCAGGAAGAACCAGATCAGAGATAGAAGGGTGTTTTATTATGAAACAAAAAAGTGGATATTGGCCAAGTGTGGTGACTCATGCCTCTAATCCCAGTGCTTTGGAGGCTGAACTGGGAGCATTGCTTGAGGCTAGGAGTTCGAGACCAGCCTGGGCAACATGATGAGACCTTGTCTCTATAAACAATTTTTAGAAAGAAAACATTAGCCAGGCATGCTAGCATGCAACTGTTGTCCCAACTACTCAGGATCCTGAGGCAGGAGGATCACTTGAGCCCAGGAGTTTGAGGCTGCAGTAAACCATGATTATGCCACTGCACTCCAACCTATGTGACAGAGTGAGACCCTGTCTCTAAAACAAAACAAAACAAAACAAACAAACAAACAAAACCCAAAGCATGACTATCAAGGAATCTATGCCTAAGAACCTGAGATGAAAATCACATGTTAGAGTTTCTTGTGGGAGGATGAGTACTGATAAATGGCACCTGTTTTTCCTGCTCAAGTTCAGAAAAACCTGACAGGTCCAAAGTAGCAGACGGGGCCACAATTTTCCTTTATTTTTGTTCAAGGTTAAATTGGAAGCCATAGTTCATTGCAAGAACCACGTGGACCTGTGAAGTAATTCCAAAATTCAACATACTTACCCCACGCTCATGCAGGCAGTGGACCAGGTAAGACGCACGGTAGGCAGAAACAGAGAACTCTTGGTACTTGCAGTTAAGTTCACTACCAAGAGGGAAAAGGGTGTAGCTGATCCAAGAATGTCTATAGCCATGAGAAGTACATTGCCTGATGTGCAGCAAGTCAGTATACCAACACTGAGGGTTGCAGAAAAAGAGGCTGCTGAGCAAGGAGACAGGAGGAAACCTCAAGTCCACCTCCCCAAGGAGTTTGGGGCTAGGAATATATATATATATAAATGCAGGTATAGGACTTGCATTTATATATATTTCTATATTCCTATATTTGCATATATGTATAATATATATATATTATATATATAAATGCAAGTTAGGACTCTCTCTCTCTCTGTAGGTCTTGCCATCCTCCATCCTCCCACTTCAGTCTCCCGAGTAGCTGGGACTACAGGTGTGCACCGACACGTCTGGCTAATTTTTTGTTTTTTGTAGAGATAGGGATCTCACTATGTTGTCCTGGCTGGGGTGCCAGAGATTTTAACAGGTTTAGAGTGGATTGAGGTGTAGGGATTTTTGATGGGTCGAAGAGTGCAGGGTGAAGTCATAGGATGGGGTGATGAAGAAGCTATTTTCAGGCGGACTCCGTTCCTCTGTGGGGTCTCCAAACTGGTTTGTGTCAGCCGTTTCACTAGAATGCAGGGTCTGAAAAGTATCTTAAGAAATTCTTAAACAAAAGCCTTATGATTCTATCATCAGGGATCCTATCTACAGGAACAGTGGGGATGCAAAAGGTCTGTATCTGATGCTATGTGACTTTCAGTTACTTGGAAGTGGGCCAAGTGCAGCCTGACGAATGCTTAATTGTAACCTTATTTCTGTCCAGAACCTGCCATGCAATTATTGTTAACCCTGTGATGATAGTTTCATGCCCAGTATATTCTTCTCAGAAAAGTGTTTCTGCCTTCTCTTAGACAGAGTGAATAAGAGATGGTGAGAGGCCAGAGGTTATATTAATGTCTTGATGGTCATTCTTTTCATGGAGGAAGCACCAGAAATTCCCCTTGTGGAGTCCTAATGAGAGAAAAGGAGTTGGGCTGGTAGGACCAAAGGAAAGCAAAAAGAAGAAGCAGATAAGCTACAAATCTGCCCTTCCTCATGGTCCAAGACACATAAACCTCCTGCACAAGTAACTTACAATTTTCCTGCACCCAGCTATCACCAGACCCTCAGCTGACAGAAAAATGCCAGTTAGCTCGCTGCAACCTTGGCATTATCAGTACTGCCTAAAGCCCTCTTCAGCACAAGCACAAACACTGTTGTATAAAATCCCCAGCAAGCCTTTGTCTCCTGACAGTCAGCTCCTTTTTGCTGGCCTGCCTGTTGCTCCCTTGCAACGTATTTTTCTACTTTCTCTATTAAATCTGCCTTTCTTTACCTACGACTGTCTTGGTTAATGCTTTTATCACTGGCACCACTGGTCTAGATAGTCACCACTCATCTATGACAACCCCTACCTTATAGTGAATGGATTTTAGCTGTGTATCCTGTAAATTTTCAGTTATGCCACGGTTCACTAGAATTGATAATACTTTTCAACCCTATCCTGATAGTGGTTGTCAGGAAATGCTAGTGAAAGAGGTTGGAATTAAACTGGCATCCTAGCCGAGCATGGTGGCTCACATCTGTAGTCCCAGCTAATAGGAAGGCTGAGGCAGGACGATCAATTAAATCCAGGAGTTCAAGTCTGCAGTGAGCTATGATTGTGCCACTGAACTCCAGCATGGGTGACAGAGCAAGATACCATCTCTAACAACAGAAAAATAAAAAGCAAAATAAAAAAACTGAGATTCCAAAGATGGGTTTGATTTAAATAAGTAGAAAGAGCAAGATCATTATTCCAGACAGAAGGAAACAATTTGAGCCAAGAAATATTCATTCTGCATTTAGGGGACAAATATATGAGCTGAGTAATTTGAGGAGCTTTTAGAAAGCTAAGTTTGTGCAAGCCATGCCTGGAGAAGAAGTTGAAGGTTTCCAGAGATCACATGTGGAATCAGATGGTCCGATTACTGAGCTTTCTGTCTTTGCAAAAACCCTGTGAATGTATAAATGTTCTACACTTTTATGCCAGTCATTTGCCTGTTTGCCGTCAGATTCATTCTCTACCCTTCCTTTGCTCTGGTCTGTATTGTAGGAAAATCATTTCCTAGAATTTCCATAATTGCCTTCTGGCTGGGTTTGGCCAAGGGGAAGCACTGGTATGAAATTGGAGGGTAAGTGGTAGGACGAGATCAAGGCACGTTTTTTCCCCTCTCTCTGGCATCTCCAATAGTAACCGTGTCTCTTCTAGGTTCCCGATCCCAAAAGATGTCCCTGCGGTGGTTCTACCTTCCACCAGCTTCTGCCAGATCCTGGACTCCAGGAACACTGCCTCCTTCAGGCCAACTTTTTGGACTTCCTCACTGTCTTCTGAGCCCCCAGATCTTCCAACACTTTTGCAGTCACTTCCCTGTGTTAAATGCCCTCTGTTTGAAACATCTAGAATAATTTTCATTTTCATGGTTGGACCGATTCACCATTTTCCCTCCCACTCAAATTCAGTACGATTGACTATCTTATGACAGATCTCTACCCACACATTGCTTCCCGATGCAGACATAAAGTTGGATCCCAGGCCGTGGAAGAGTAGATCAAGGTTTGCTCCTTAGAATTATTGCTTTGGTAACATGTGGAGAAGGATGGTGGATGCTGAGACTAGAGGGGACTTGTTGAGAGACAGTTGCAATGATCCAGGAGGGAGAGGACGAGGGCGTAAAGCCAGATTGTTTCACTGCAGAGGTAGAGTGGGGAAAGTGACACGAGAGATGCAGAGGAGGCAGAATCAGGTCCCTGATTGGTGGGGCATTTTGGGAAGAGGAAGGAGGCTGGAATGATTCCCAGGTTCCTCCCGAGTGAATGGGTGGCACTTGTGTTCTTGACTGAGCTTGAGGACACAAGAAGAGGGGCAGCAGACCTAGATGGCTGGGAAGATCATGAGTTTGTGGCACGTTGAGTTTGGGTGGCATGTTGTACTCAGGAAAGGGCAGGAGAGAGATGGTTTAACGTCACAGCATAGGTGATAAGAAATCTATGGATATATAGGTGAAATCCCCTGGAGATGTGGATAGAAAGGAGTTAAAGGCAGAACTTGGAAGAGCCTCAACATGGACAGAGAAGGCAGAGGACTGAACTGGAACAGCCCAAGAGCTCAGAGGAGAGCCAGGGAAGCGCAACACCATGGAGACCAAGGGAGAGCATGGTTCAAGAAGGGAATGGTCACTGTGTCAAAGCCTGCTTTTAAAGCAAACTAAATATGGCCTGAGAAGGACTCCATACGTCTATATTTGAGTCCTTGTGGATGAACTGTAACCTAGCTTAATAGGCAGATAAAATTGAAAACCTAACTTCATAGTATGCACCTGTAACAGTAGCTAAGTCTTGGCCAATCCCAGCGGCCATACTTCAACCATTCATACACTGCTGAGTGTTCAAACTGTGTTCAAACAAGTCAAACGCCAGCCTGTAACCAATCCAACCGCTCTGTACCTCACTTCCAATTTCTGTATGTCATTTCTATCTTTTTTGTCTATAAATCTTCTTCCATTTGCTTTGCTGGAGTCTCTGTGAATCTGCTGTGATTCTGGGGGTTGCCCGATTCACAAATCATTCATTGCTCAGTTAAACTCTTTTAAATTTAATTCGGCTGAAGTTTTTCTTTTATCACTGCACAATGGCCAAGAAGGACCAGTCATTGGAATTGACTGCTAGGAGGATATGTACAGACGTGGGTAAGTGACAGATGTAGATACTCAAGCTTGAATAAGTTTATGCCTGATGGCTACACACACACTCTCTCTCTCTCTCACCTTTTTAGAGTTATATTTTAGGCAAGAAAGATGGTATCTATTATACATCATCTGGTTGCTCTAGTCTAGAGGAAAAAAGTGAGCAGATTTTGGCTGGCTTTTTCGTTTTCTTCTCTACACACATGTAACACAGGGGTCTCATCAAGAGATCAGGAGAACCTCAAGGGGTCAGACCTTTGGTCCCAGTCTGCAGAGAAAATGAGGAGCTGTTGGTTAAAGTCCCAGTTGATAGGGCCAGAGCTGTTAGGCTACAAAACCTCCCTCCCAACCTTCCTTCCTTCCCTCCCTCCCTCCCTCCCTCCCTCCCTCCCTCCCTCCCTCCCTCCCTCCCTTCCTTCCTTCCTTCCTTCCTTCCTTCCTTCCTTCCTTCCTTCCCCTCTCTCTCTCTTTCTCTCTTCCTTTATTTCTCTCTTTCTTCTGACTCTGTCTCCCAGGCTGGAGTGCAGTGGTGCGATCTCGGCTCACTGCAACCTCTGCCTCCTGGGTTCAAGCGATTCTCCTACCTCAGCCTCCCAAGTTACGGGGAGAAAAGGTGCATACCACCACACCTGGCTAATTTTTGTATTTTTAGTGGAGATGAGGTTTCACCATGTTGGACAGGCTGGTCTCGAACTCCTGACCTCAGTTGACCCTCCCACCTTGGCCTCCCAAAGTGCTGGGATTACAGGCATGAGCTACTGCTCTGGGCACCATTTTCTCCTGTATGATGCTTTGAATAATTTGATGTCTCTAAGAGTTCTGAGAGTTGTCTGGGCTTTAATTTTTGGTTCACCGAAGCAGCGCTGATGAACACAGGGCCATTCAGGTGATGGGACTTCCTGGTGTCACGTGGGAAGATGCTGCTGATGCTCACACAGACACACGGAGAGGCTGATTAGTGTCACCACTCAGATGGTTTTCAACATCATTTTACCACCAAGACGGCAGGCCCAGATTCTCCTGCACAAAGAGAGGTGAGGTGTGGGGTGGTGGGTGTGGAGGAGTTTGTGGGGGGCTAGTAAAGGACAAACAACAAGTGACATCTCCTGGCTTAGAGTCCTCTCAGATATCTGAAACGATATTGCTTGGAGCCTCCTTACCGTTATATTGCCCCTTAGTCTACTAGGTAGAGCAGAGGTGCCAAGATATAGAGTGGAGGACAGTTTGGGGGCACAGGGGGTTTACTGGAGTCATGAACAAGAGCATTGATCCTTCATAGGTGGAGGTGGTTGTATCCCCAGGAATCCCAGAGAGCCTGTCATAGATGCTTCTTTGTTGCAGTGGTCAGGGTTCTCACCTGGGCTGTAAATTGGACTCCTCTGGGGAGCTTAGACAACACCAGGCCTGACGCCATACCCCGCCTCATACCCCTCTCTGCCCCTGATTTGTGCTTCTGTTGATCTGGACCAGGCCTAAGCATCAGAGTTTTTAAAAAGCTGCCCAAGTGCAGCCAGAGTGAAGAATTTTTGAGTTTTAGGTTATTCCTTTGGGCTTTTAAAAGGTATGAATTTCCCTACACAACAAAGGAAACAATCATTGAAGTGAAAAGGCAATGTATGGAATGGGAGAAAATATTTGCAAATTATCCATTTGGTAGGAGGTGAATAGCCACAATATATAAGGAACTCATACAGTTCAGAAGCCAAAAAAGAAACCATTAAAAAGTGGGTAAAAACATTTCCCCAAAGAATTAATACAAATGGCCAACAAGTACATGAAATGTGCTTAATTAATATCACTAACCATCAGGAAAATGCAAATCAAAACCAGAGTGAACTAAACATGTTAGAGTGGCTATCACCAAAAAGACAAAAGATCAGCATTGGCAAGAATGTGTGGAAAGGGGAAACTTGCACAGTCTTGATGGGAATGTCAATTAGTACAGCCATTATGGAAAACAGTATGGAGGTTCCTCAAAACACTCAAAATAAAACACCCATATGATCCAGCAATCTCAAATCTGAGTATATATCCAAAAGAAAGAAAATCACTATCTCAAAGAGATATCTGCACTTCCAAGTTCATTGCAGCGTTATTCACAATAGCCATGATAAAAACAACCTACATGTCCATCAATGGATGAGTGGATAAAGAAAATGTCATAAACACACACACACACTATGAAGTATTAATTACTTTATTATTATTATTCCTATTATTATGTTTTGAGATGGAGTCTCACTCTGTCACCCAGGCTGGAGTCAGTGACGTCATCTCGGCTCACTGCAACCTCTGCCTCCTGGGTTCAAGCGATTCTCCTGCCTCCACCTCCCAAGTAGCTGGGACTACAGGTACACACCACCACGCCTGGCTAATTTTTGTATTTTTAGTAGAGACAGGGTTTCACCATGTTGGCCAGGCTGGTTTCAAACTCCTGACCTCATGATCCACCTGCCTCAGCCTCCCAAAGTGCTGGGGATACAGACATGAGCCATCACGCCTGGCTCAATTAATTTTTTTGAGACAGCGTTTCACTCTGTCAGACAGACTGGAGTGCAGTGGCACGATCTTGGCTCACTGCAACCTCCACCTCCCAGGTACAAGCAATTCTTGTACCTCAGCCTCCGAGTAGCTGAGACTACAGGGGCACACCACCACGCCTGCCTAATTTTTGTAATTTTAGTAGAGACTGGGTTTCACGATGTTGGCCAGGCTGGTCTCGAACTCCTGACTTCAAATGATCCGCCTGCCTTGGCTTCCCAAAGTGCTGGAATTACAGGCGTGAACCACCATGTCTGGCCTATTATTTAATCTTTAAAAGAAAGAAATCTTGTCATTTGTGACAACCTTGAACCTGGAGGACATTTTGTGAAGTGAAATAAGACAGGCACAGAGAGACAAATGCTGATGTCACTTATATGTGGAATCTTAAAAAGTCAAACTCATGGAAACAGAGAGTAGGGGGTTGTTACCAGAGGTCGGACCAATGGGAAGGTAGGGGAAATGAGGAGTTGTTGGTTAAGGGGCACACACTTTCAGTTATAAGATGAATAAGTGCTGGAGATCCAAGGTACAGCATGGTGACTATAGGATTGATAATAATGTATTCTATGTTTGAAATTTGCTAAGAGGTTAGCTCTTAAGTTATCTCACCCCCTCCCCCGCCACACACACACCACACACCATACAAAGGTAGCTGTGAAGCAATGGATACACTAATTAGCTTAATTGTGATAATCATTTCACAGTGTATACATATATCAAAACATTATGCTGTGTATCTTAACTATATACCTTTTTTGTTGTTCTTTTAGAGACATGGGTCCCATTCTGTCGCCCAGGCTGGAGTGCAGTGGTGCCATCATAGCTTACTGCAGCCTTGAGCCCCTGGGCTCAAGTGATCCTTCTCCCCAGGCTCCTGAATGGCTAAGGTGTGCATCACCACAGCCAGCCAATTTTTGTATTTTATGTAGAGATGAGGTCTCACTATATTGCCCAGGCTGGTCTCAAACTCCTGACCTCCAGTGATCCTCCCACCTTGGCTCCCCAAAATGTTGGGATTACAGACGTGAGCCACTGCACGTGTCCTTATTTGTTAATTATACTTCAATGAACCTGTGGAGGGTAAGAGCATAAGCCTTCTGAGGAGATTTGGCACTTGGCTGTGATGCAGGCCTTCTGACTTTTTTTTTCTTTCTTTTTTAAATAATTAAAATAGAGATGGGGGTCTCACAAATCCAGGCTGGTCTCAAACTCCTGGTCTCAAGTGATCCTCCCACCTCAGCCTCCCAAAGTGCTGGGATTACAGGTGTGAGCCATGGTGCCCAGCCATGACTTTGTGACTCAGCTCATCTTTGCCTCACACTGGCTGATGTCAGCTGCTGCGATAGGTGAGGTTTTAAGGGGGGAGGAGCGGGATTGGCAGGGGGCAGTTTTGCCATCAGAGTGGAGGTGAGGGGGCTGTTGTGGGGGCAGTCAGCGGCTGCCTGAGGATCTGGGAGAGACCCAGCAGGCAGTGAGGACAGTGGGTGGCAAAGGGCCTCAGAGTCCCAGCTCTGTGACATAATTTTCCTGTGGGACCACAAAAGTGGCTTCCACAGGGCAGAGTGGTTATCAGCTGTGTCTCCCTCTTAGAGGTCCTCGGACACAATGAAGCAGGGGTGAGACCGGCCCCTTTCTCCCATGCCTTAGATGGGGCTCCAGGGACTGCTTCAGGGAGATGTCAGAGGGCAGCCCGGACCGGGAAGGGAGGAAGAAAGCAGAGTGACAGTGGAAAGGGGAAAAGTACAAGAGGAATTGTTTGTGCACTTAGATCTGGACTTTCAGAACTGGTCAGGACCTGACAGATCCTCCAGCTCAGTTCTCCCAGCTCTCAAACACTGGCATCATTTATAATTCCCTGGAAAATCACCAGCAGGTAAATGAAGGAGAAGAGAAAAGAACAAAATCCACCGGGAACCAGAGACTTCCACGGTCTGAAGATGGGCAATCTTCACCAGCAAGTAAGTTCAGTATAGAATCAAGTTACAGTACTTCTTTCTTTAGCACTTAAGATGGATTGTATCTGATTAATGTCCAACAGAGACAAGGGCAACTCGTGGAGGAGCTGTTTCCTCACCCCGTATGGCAGCTAGTTCCTCATTTGTCCTTCAGAGGGATCTAGAATCGTTCATTCACTTAGTATTTATTGAGCATCTACTCTGCGCCGAGCACTGTTCTAGATGCTCAAACAGAGTGGTGAACATATCAGGTGAGGGAGGATCCTAGACAGACGGAGTTTACAGCATCCTGTGTGAGGGGGCTCAGGACATGCCACCCCAAACTGTGACTGTAGGAGATTAGCATATGCCATCCCCAAATATACCTCTTTGGCTTAAAGGATTATGTTGATTTGATTATTCTGAGAAACTGCAGACACAGGAGAAGCCCTGAAATGTTAGCCTTCTGGAAGATAAATTTACATCTACAAAGGAAATCTCCATTTGTAAGTGTGTCTTCCTCTGCACTAGGAGGAGAAGGATGACTGAATCAGAGAAGTCTCTTGACAGAGAAAGCACGGACTTCAGTCTGCAGACTGGAGAGAACATACCTTTGTTTTATGATGATTTTTCTGGCCATCTCATCTTAACTGGGTCTTTCCCTACACACATGAAGTTGAGAGCAGCTCGGGAAGGCTGGCGTGTGCCAGTGGGGTCACTATTTTCAGTAGAGTGATGGGGAAGGGGCTGGCTAGCAGGGGAATCCTGAGCAGAGACCTGGAAGATCAGGAGGAGCCCATGTATGCACAGGTGGAATAGGGGTGGCACTCAGAGGGAATGGCAAGTACGAAAGCCCTAATTGGGGTTTCCTGAATGTATTGGACTAGCAAGGAGGCTGGTGTGGCTGGAGAGAAGTTGTAACACTGATAAGTTCATTGCCCCATGCACACAGCATGTCGCCAGGTTGCAGCAGAGAAAGGGGTTCAATTCTAGGGTCACTGAACGAGGAGATGGGAGGAAATCTCAAGTCTGTCTCCCCAAGGAGTTTGGAAGTTAGGGTTTTCAAAGGTTTTGGAGTGGGCTGAAGTGTGGAGATTGTTGATTGATAGAAGAGTGAAGGGTGAAGTCATGAGACAGGGAGATGAAGAAGTGGTGTTCTCAGGCTCACCCTGTTCCTCTGTGGGGGTCTTCAAACTGGCTGCTAGAATTCAGGGTCCGAAAAACATCTTAAGCAATCCTTAACCAAAAGCATTATGATTCTAATGTTAGAGATCCTGTCTATAGGAACAACGAGGATGCAAATGGGAAGGATCTGGTGCCAGCTGACTTTCAGCAACAAGGAAATGGGCCTGAGTGCAGCCTGATGAATCCTTGATTGTAATTATATTTTTGTCCAGAACCACGGCATGCAATTCTTGTCAACCCTCTGGGATTGGTTTCAAAGTGACAACTTTAAAAAGAGAAAATGGGAGAACATTGGCCAATGAGGCCACAGAGAGCCTGACCTCACAGGGCCTTGCGTAGTAAAGGGTTAATCTTACCCAAAGAGAGGTCTGGCCTTGGCTTTCTGCTCCTGGGAAGTGATCTCTGTGGCCTTGCAATGTCCTGCCTGGTAAAAGTGTTTTGTTTTGTTTTTTTTTACCTTGGGGCCTGGGGGTACGCTGGATTGTGAAACAATATGATGGGGACCTTACGTCATATCATATCAGCTTGATTTCTGGAGGAAAACAAAACATCAGCCATGAAGACAGTCGACCATATCTATGTAGTGAGCCCCAAGAAAAGCTCTGGCCACCAAGGCTCAGATGACCTTTCCTGGTTGGCCATACTCTGTGTGCACCATTATGCATCACTGCTGGAAGAAGTCAGTGCTATCTGTTGCTCTACTGGGAAAGGACCCCTGGGAGCTCCATCTCTTGCACTTGGCCCCATGCGTGTCTTCTCTTGGTGAATTTAATCTGTATCCTTTCCCTGTAAGAAACCATAACCATGGGTATAATAGCTGTCAGTGAGCTCTGTGAATATTTTCAATGAGTTATCAAAAATTGAGGGTGGTCTTGGGGACCCCAGAACTTGCAATTGGTGTCAGAAGTGAGAGTTGTCTTGGGACCACCTCCTAACTTTACAGGCTTGTAGAATGTCTAATGGACTTCGGCTCTTACTTTATATGAGTTGAGGGCCATTGTTTTTCAGGCTTTGAGCAGAGGAGTGACATAAGCTGACTATAGATGTATATTTTTTATTATTATACTTCAAGATCTGGGATACATGTGCAGAACACACAGCTTTGTTACATAGGTATACATGTGCCATAGTGGTTCCCTGCACCCATCAACCCATCATCTACTTAGGTATTTCTCTGAATGCTATCCCTCCCCTTGCCCCCCAACCCCTCGACAGGCCCCAGTGTGTGATGTTCCCCTCCCTGTGTTCATGTGTTCTCATTGTCAACTCACACTTATGAGTGAGAACATGCAGTGTTTGGTTTTCTGTTCCTGTGTTAGTTTGCTGAGAATGATAGTTTCCAACTTCATCCATGTCTCTGCAAAGGACATTAAATTATTCTTTTTTATGGCCGCATAGTATTCCATTGTGTATATATGCCACATTTTCTTTATTCAGTCTATCACTGATGGGCATTTGGGTTGGTTTCAAGTCTTTGCTATTGTGAATGAATAGTGCTGCAATAAACATACGTGTGCATGTGTCTTTTTTTTTTTTTTTTTTTTTTTTTTTTGAGATGGAGTCTCCCTCTGTCACTAGGCTGGAGTGCAGTGGCAAGATCTCGGCTCACTGCAACCTACAACTCGCTATGGTTCAAGCGATTCTCCTGCCTCAGCCTCCTGAGTAGCTGGGATTACAGGCATGTGCCACCATGCTCAGCTAATTTTTGTATTTTTAGTAGAGACAGGGTTTCACCATGTTGGCCAGGATGGTCTCGATCTCCTGACCTTGTGATCCATCTGCCTCAGCCTCCCAAAGTGCTGAGATTACAGGCACGAACCACCATGCCTGGTGCTGGCATATGTGTCTTTATAGTAGAATGATTTATAATCCTTTGGGTATATACCCAGTAATGGGATTGCTGGGTCAAATGGTATTTCTGGTTCTAGATGCTTGAGGAATCGCCACACTGTCTGCCACAATGGTTGAACTAATTTATACTCCCACCAACAGTGTAAAAGCATTCCTATTTCTCCACATTCTCTCCAGGATCTGTTGTTTCCTGACTTTTTAGTGATCACCATTCTAACTGGCATGAGATGGTATCTCATTGTGGTTTTGATTTGCAATTCTTTAATGACCAGTGATGATGAGCTTTTTTTCATGTTTGTTGGCTGCATAAATGTCTTCTTTTGAGAAGTGCCTGTTCATATCCTTCACCCACTTTTTGGTGGGGTTGTTTGGTTTTCTGTTGTAAATTTGTTTAAGTTCCTTGTAGATTCTGGATATTAGACCTTGTCAGATAGATAGATTGCAAAAATTTTCTCCCATTCTGTATGGTAGCTTGATGGGAATAGCATTGAATCTGTAAATTACTTTGGGGAGTATGGCCATTTTCACAATATTTATTCTTCCTATCTGTGAGCATGGAATGTTCTTCCATTTGTTTGTGTCCTCTCTTATTTCCTTGAGCAGTGGTTTGTAGTTCTCCTTGAAGAGGTCCTTCACATCTCTTGGAAGTTGTATTCCTAGGTACTTTATTCTCTTCGTAGCAACTGTGAATGGGAGTTCACTCATGATTTGGCTCTCTATTATTGGTGTATAGAAGTGCTTGTGATTTTTGCACATTTATTTCGTATTCTCAGACTGCCAAAGTTGCTTATCAGCTTAAGGAGTTTTTGGGCTGAGAAGATGGGGTTTTCTAAATATACAATCATGTCATCTGAAAACAGAGACAATTTAACTTCCTCTCTTCCTATTTGAATACCCTTTAATTCTTTCTCTTCTCTGATTGCCCTGGCCAGAACTTCCAATACTATGTTGAATAGGAGTGGTGAGAGAGGGCATCCTTGTCTTGTGCTGGTTTTCAAAGGGAATGCTTCCAGCTTTTGCCCATTCATTATGATATTGGCTGTGGGTTTGTCATAAACAGCTCTTATTATTTTGAGATATGTTCCATCAATGCCTAGTTTATTGAGTGTTTTTAACATGAAGAGGTGTTGAATTTTATTGAAGGCCTTTTCTGCATCTATTGAGATAATCATGTGGTTTTTGTCATTGGTTCTGTGTATGTGATGGATTATGTTTATTGTTTTGTGTATGTTGAACCAGCCTTGCATCCCATGGATGAAGCTGACTTGATCATGGTGGATAAGCTTTTTAATGTGCTGCTGGATTTGGTTTGCCAGTATTTTATCGAGGATTTTCACATCAATGTTCATCAGGGATATTGGCCTGAAATTTTCTTTTTTTGTTGTGTCTCTGCCAGGCTTTGGTATGAGGATGATGCTGGCCTCATAAAATGAGTTAGGGAGGAGCCCCTCTTTTCCTATTGTTTGGAATAGTTTCAGAAGGAATGGTACCAGCTGCTCTTTGTACCTCTGGTAGAATTCAGCTATGAATCTGTCTGGTCCCTGGCTTTTTTTTTTTTTTTTTGGTTGGTAGCCTATTAATTACTGCCTCAATTTCAGAACTTGTTTTTGATCCATTCGAGGATTCAACTCCTTCCTGGTTTAGTATTGGTAGGGTATATGTGTCCAGGAATTTATCCATTTCTTCTAGATTTTCTAGTTTATTTGCATAGAGGTGTGTATAGTATTCTCTGATGGTAGTTTATATTTTGGTGGGATCAGTGGTGATATCCCCTTTATCATTTTTTATTTTGTTTATTTGATTGTTCTCTCTTTTCTTCTTTATTAGTCTGGCTAGCAGTCTATCTATTTTGTTAATCTTTTCAAAAAACAGTTTCTGGATTCATTGATTTTTTTGAAGGGTTTTTCGTGTCTCTATCTCCTTCAGTTCTGCTCTGATGTTAGTTATTTCTTATCTTCTGCTAGCTTTTGAGTTTGTTTGCTCTTGCGTCTCTAGTTCTTTTATTTGTGATGTTAGGGTGTCAATTTTAGATCTTTCCTGCTTTCTCATGTGGGCATTTAGTGCTATAAATTTCCCTCTAAACACTGCCTTATCTGTGTCCCAGAGATTCTGGTACATTGTCCTCTTTGTTCTCATTGGTTTCAAAGAACTTATTTATTTCTGCCTTAATTTTGTTATTTACCCAATTCAGGAGCAGGTTGTTCAGTTTCCATGTAGTTGTGTGGTTTTGAGTGAGTTTCTTAATCCTGAGTTCTAATTTGATTGCACTGTGGTCTAAGAGTCTGTTTGTTATGATTTCTGTTCTTTTACATTTGCTGAGGAGTGTTTTATTTCCAATTATGTGGTCAATTTTAGAAAAAGTGTGATGTGGTGCTGAGAAGAATGTATATTCTGTTGATTTGAGGTGGAGAGTTCTATAGATGTCTGTTAGATCTGCTTGGTCCAGAGCTGAGTTCAAGTCCTGGATATCCTTGTTAATTTTCTGTCTCATTGATGTGTAATATTGACAGTGGAGTGTTAAAGTCCCCCACTATTATTGTGTGGGAGTCTAAATCTCTTTGTAGGTCTCTAAGGACTTGCTTTACGAATCTGGGTGTTTCTGTATTGGGTGCATATATATTTAGGATAGTTGGCTCTTCTTGTTGCATTGATCACCTTACCATTATGTAATGCCCTTCTTTGTCTCTTTTGATCTTTGTTGGTTTAATGTCTGTTTTATCAGACACTATGATTGCAACCCCTGCTCTTTTTTTTTGGTTTCCATCTGCTTGGTAAATCTTCCTCCATCCCTTTATTTTGAGCCTATGTGTGTCTTTGCATGTGAGATGGGTCTCATGAATACAGCACATTGATAGGTCTTGACTCTTTATCTAATTTGCCAGTCTGTCTTTTAATTGGGGCATTTAACCCATTTACTTTTTTGTTTTTTTTTTGAGACAGAGTTTTGCTCTTGTTGCCCAGGCTGGAGTGCAATGGCCTGGTCTTGGCTCACTGCAACCTCCGCCTCCCAGGTTCATGCCATTCTCCTGCCTCAGCCTCCCGAGTAGCTGGGATTACAGGCACCCGCCACCACACCTGGCTAATTTTTGTATTTTTAGTAGAGATGAAGTTTCACCATGTTGGTCATGCTAGTCTTGAACTCCTGATCTCAGGCAATCTGCCTGCCTCAGCCTCCCAAAGTGCTGGGATTACAGGCATGAGCCCAGCTGCCCATTTATATTTAAGGTTAATATTGTTATGTGTGAATTTGATCCTGTCATCATGATGCTAGCTGGTTATTTTGCACATTAGTTGATGCAGTTTCTTCATAGTGTCGTTGGTCTTTATATTTTGGTGTGGTTTTGCGGTGACTGGTACTGGTTTTTCCTTCCCATATTTAGTGCTTCCTTCAGGAGCTCTTGTAAGGCAGGGCTGGTGGTGACCAAATCCCTCAGCATTTGCTTGTCTGTAAAGGATTTTATTTCTTCTTTGCTTATGAAGATTAGTTTGGCAGGATATGAAATTCTGGGTTGAAAATTCTTTTCTTTAGGAATGTTGAATATTGGCCCCCACTCTCTTCTGCAGAGAGATCCACTGTTAGTCTGATGGGCTTCCCTTTGTGGGTAACCTGACCTTTCTCTCTGGCTGCCCTTAACATTTTTTCCTTTGTTTCAACCTTGGTAAATCTGATGATTATGTGTCTTGGGGTTGCTCCTCTGAAGGAGTATCTTTGTGGTGTTCTCTGTATTTCCTGAATTTGAATGTTGGCCTGTCTTGCTAGTTTGGGGAATTTCTCCTGAAGTGTGTTTTCAAACTTGGTTCCATTCTCTCCATCATTTTCATGTACACAATCAATTGTAAATTTGGTCTTTTCACATAGTTCCATATTTCTTGGAGGCTTTGTTCATTCCTTTTCATTCTTTTTCTCTAATCTTGTCTTCACACTTTATTTCATTAAGTTGATTTTCAATCTCAGATATCCTTTCTTCCGCTTGATCGATTTGACTATTGATACTTGTATGTGCTTCACGAAGTTCTCATGCCGTGTTTCCTCAGCTCCATCAGGTCATTTATGTTCTCAATTAGGTAATTTATCTTCTTCTCTAAAGTAGTTATTCTAATTAGCAGTTCCTGTAACTTTTTTATCAAGGTTCTTAGCCTCCTTGCATTGCATTAGAACATGCTCCTTTAGCTCAGAGGAGTTTGTTATTACCCACCTTCTGAAGCCTACTTCTGTCAATTCGTCAAACTAATTCTTCCTCCAGTTTTGTTCCCTTGGTGGCGAGGAGTTGTGATCCTTCGGAGGAGAAAAGGCGTTCTGGTTTTTTTGATTTTCAGCATTTTTGTGCTGGTTTTTCCTCATCTTCGTGGATTTATCTACCTTTGATCTTTTTTTTTTTTTTTTTTTTTTTTGAGACGGAGTCTTGCTCTGTCACCCAGGCTGGAGTGCAGTGGCCGGATCTCAGCTCACTGCAAGCTCCGCCTCCCGGGTTTACGCCATTCTCCTGCCTCAGCCTCCTGAGTAGCTGGGACTACAGGCTCCCACCACCGCGCCCGGCTAATTTTTTGTATTTTTTAGTAGAGACGGGGTTTCACCGTGTTAGCCAGGATGGTCTCGATCTCCTGACCTCGTGATCCGCCCGTCTCGGCCTCCCAAAGTGCTGGGATTACAGGCTTGAGCCACTGCGCCCGGCCTACCTTTGATCTTTGATGATGACCTTTGGATGATGTTTTTGCGTGGGCGTCTTTTGTTGATGTTGATGTTATTTCTTTCTGTTTCTAGGCCCCTCTTCTGCAGGTCTGCTGGAGTTTGCTGGAGGTCCACTGCAGACACTGTTTGCCTGGGTATTACCAGAGGAGGCTCAGTTGGAAACGAAGAAATCACCCATCTTCTGCGTTGGTCTAACTGGGAGCTGCAGACCGGAGCTGGTCTTATTTGGCCATCTTGCCCAGTGAATTTGTTTTGTTTTTTTTAAAGACAGGGTTTTACTCTGTTGCCCAGGCTGGAGTGCAGTGGTGTGATTATAGCTTACTGCAGCCTCAAACTCCTGGGCTCAAGCAATCCACCAGCCCCAGCCTCCGAAATAACTGAGACTACAGGTGCATGCCACCATAACTGGCTAATTTTTTATTTTTATTTTATTTTTGCAGAGATGGGTTCTTGCTTTGTTGCCCAGGCTGGTCTCAAACTCCTAGGCTCAAGCAATTCTCCTGCCCTGATCTTCCAAAGTGCTGGGATTACTGGCATGAGTCACTGCACCTGGCCTGCCTTTTATTTTAACATGATTGTACAAGCTGCTGTGTTGAGAATGGGCTAAAACAGAGGTGAGGGCAGAGGCAATGAGAATATTTAGAAAGTGATTCAAATACAGTTCAGGGGAAGGATGATGTTGGTTTGGACCAGGGTGGTGAGAACTGTCATATTTAGGTCTCTTTGAAGGTAGAGCTCATAGGACTTGCTAATGGAAAAGGCATGATGTATGAGAGAAAGAGAAATTGGGGAGGATTCCAGCTTTGGAGCCTAAACAATTGGAAGAGAGGAGGCAGCCTTTACATGATGGGAGACAGGCAAGTAGGGAGTGGGAAGAATTAGTAAATATCATTAGATTTAAAAAATTTTGATTTTTAAAAGTTTTAGGTTTTTTTTTTTTTGTAGAGATGGGTCTTGCTATGTTGTTCAGGGTGGTCTTAAACTCCTGGCTTCAAGCAATCCTCCTGCCTCGGCCCCTCAAAGCACTGGCATTGCAGGCAGGAGCCACTGCGCCCAGCCTTGATTAGATGTTTTTATAAAATTCCCACTTAAGGCAATTGTTAAATGGCTACAAAGCTGAGTTTAGTCCAAAGGCACCGCCTTTGCCTCTAGGAAAGTAGTAGGAAAAAAATATACATATTCATGCATACATACATAAATATATATGTGTGCATATGTGTGTCTGGAAAATGTTTCCTATGGCTTAAAAGTCAGAGCTATGATTTCGTCTTATTAGCAACTATTTATCCCCACAAGTGATGAAAGATGAATATGGAATCCTAGAACAGTGATTAGAAGAGGGACCAGGCCAGCTTTTCTGATGCCTGTCTGGCCTTAGCTGTGGCTGGGTCCCCTGCACACTTCCCAACACTTAGCGAGTGAGTACCTTCTTGTGTGATGCACATCTCTAGATGTGCAGACTGGGTTGATGATCTGAGGCTGTGAGTAGAAAAGAGCAAAAGAAATAAAGTCCTAGTTCAGTTGTGGGTGGAGACAAAATATCCACAGAAAAGGAAAAAGCAACTTCCTCAATTGCCAAATTATGTGTAGGTAATATTCTACGATGATGATAAAAACTATTACGTATTTTTTGAAAATATCTAAGTTCCAAATGACATCCTGTTTTTTTGTTTTTGTTTTTTGTCTTGTTTTGAGATAGGGTCTCACTCTGTCATCCAGGCTGGAGCACAGTGGTGTGATCATGGTTCACTGCAGCCTCGACCTCCTGGGCTCAAGCAACCCTCAGGCTTTACTTAACCTCTTGAGTAGTGGGACTATAGGCATATGCCACCATGCCCAGTTAATTTTTAATTTTTTTGTAGAGACGGATTTTTTCCATGTTTCCTAGGCTGGGACATCCTTTTAAAATAGCAGTCTTATTACAGCAAAGTAACAGTTGTACAGTTTTTCTCTTTTTCTTTGTAAAGGGGAATTTTTTTGAGATGAGGTCTTGTTATGTTGCTCAGGCTGGCCTTGAACTCTGGGGCTCAAGAAATCCTCCTGCCTCAGCATCCTGAGTAGCTGAGACTACAGGAGCACAGAAGTAAAGGAGATTTGACAGTGCCAGTTGTATACCATGTTCATCAACATCTTGCTGTTGAAGGGAGGTGGAGTAATGGTGTGATGGGAGGCAACCTAAGTAGGTACAGTTAATGAATGGAAGTCCTGGGAGCAGAATGAGCACCTTACACATGGAGTGACACCTTACACATGATCCAAGAAAGCTTGGATCTGGGGGAGGGGATATAGTTGGTGAAGGGCAGGGAAGGAGGGAGAAGATGGACAGCTTTGAATGTAACCCCAAGGGGAATTTCCAATAAACGTTAATAAAATAGAAATGGAAAGGGAACAGCTGAGGAGTTGAAATGATGGCAGAAGAAGTTGTAGTTTGTTGTTCAGGCAGATGATGTGATGGAATTGGAATTTGAGAGGACTTAGTAGAGTTTATATTTCTATCATATAAAACGTTCAAAGGTTGGGAAATCAATGTAGTATTTACTCATCATCACACTGAGACTGCTGATAGACTAGTGTCTTAGCCTGGGTTCTCTGGAAAGCTGATATACGGCCACATAGTTAAGGCTTAAGGTCATATTTCACATGCTTTATTTTAGCATATGACCTAGGAGCAGGAGTGAAGGATGGGAGTGAAAGCAAAGAAGGAAAGAGAGTCGATTACAGAGCTGTTTTGTTGAGCTGGGCACAGGTCCTGTGTCCAATCTTGTGGGGCTGCCGGAGATGTGTCTTGAAGTCATAAACCCAGGGAAAGAACAGAGGGGATGCCTTTATCCACTGGATCCATTTTTCCCATGATCAAAGGTTTGTCCTGTAGAGTATTAATGATTAGAATATTAATGCTCTATGGGGATTATTGGAAAGATGATAATTTAATAGTTATCATCATCTGGGAACACCAAGCTGGTTCCCATGTGTCAACTACCCTACCACGGCTGGCAGTAGGGGCCCTGGTCTGGGTGCTGTTAGGTTGCACCTGCTGGTCAGCTCCTACACAGTACTAGTCCCAACAGCAATGGATGCAAAGAGAAACAGGTGAGGCTGAGCAGGTGTGGAGTGGTGCCTAAGGGGCATCTGGACCTAGCCAAGGTATCTGATACAAGTAATAACTTCAGGAAACCTCTTTCCTTGGAAATATTACTGATATTACTGATGGAATATTATCCCCATCAATATTATTATATATCATTTTATACATTTATAAATTATTTTTAATAATAAATTATAAATACAAATATATATTTATAAATGATAAAATTCAATATAAATTATTTTATAAATTTTATAAATTATTTATATTATATATTATTTTATAAATTTATAAATTTTCTAAATATTTTATTATATTATTAGTATATCCATATTATTATAATAAATATTATTCCCATTTACAATAATGTTAGAAATTTCTACATTTCCAATAATGTTAGAAATACTATTGATGGGAATTTAGCCTGTGGGTTTCCCTCAAGTCTGTTGGTAATATTTGTAGTCTACTGGAAAGTAATTCCTGTAATGGAGCACTATTGTCTGCCATGGGCCATAAGTTGAAGTAGACTTTGTCCAGCAGGATGAAGGACTTTACGGTTTGTGTTCTGTCACAAGGCTGGAGTGCAGCTGAGGTTTGGCTTTAGCCAAGGAAATCACCTTGAAACCTGGCAGAGAATTACAGTGAACCAGAAGACTAAGTGAAGCATGAACTGGCATAATGTGGGAATCATGGCAGATTCCTACACCCCTCTTTTAGGTTCTTTGGTTGGGGGGCCTGGTTCTAAATGAAAAGTCCCTCTGTTGAACCACATGAGAAAAATGGACCCAGAGAAATAAGAGTTCAACAACGAGAAGGAGTTTTGCTCTTTCGCCCAGGCTGGAGTGCAGTGGCGCAATCTCAGCTCACTGTTACCTCTGCCTTCCGGTTTCAAGCGATTCTCCTGGCTCAGCCTCCTGAGTAGCTGGGATTACAGGTGCCCACCACCACGCCCAGCTAATTTTTGTATTTTTAGTAGAGTTGGGGTTTCACCATATTGGCCAGGCTGGTCTCAAACTCCTGACCTTGTGATCCACCCACCTCGGCCCCCCAAAGTGCTGGGATTACAGGCGTGAGCCACTGCGCCCGGCCCATCCTCAGTATTTTTTTATTCATCCTTGCCTCCATTGCATTGACACAGATCAAACTAGGTTAAAATAAATACCTAAGGGTGGAAAGGAAGGTAGCAGACAAGGGCAGAAATGAGTGAGTGCCTTATGATTCATATTTGCAAACCATCTGATTCTGCCACCGCCTTCTTCCCTTCTGCCTGAACCTCAGCATTCTTGAGACAATAAATAGAAGAAAATGTCTTGTTCATAGGCAACTTGGAAGTTCTGCCCCAGAGGCTGCAGAAAACCTTCCTGTGTCCCTGAGTTGGCTCTGTCCTTAAATTTTGCAGCAGGAGAATTACTGAGTTGTTCCTGGGATGATTTTTGGGCTATGTATGTCTCTACACTTAGGAGGCTGACATCTTACAAATGCATATGGTTTTGTTCAGATGAATACGTAGTTGACAAATACTTGGCTAGAAGTTATAATGACATATTTAATAGCCCTACTATAGCCTGAACTGTCATCTTTATTTGGGTTAAGCTTGCTAAATGTCCACTGGAATTTTGCACCATAATAACCTGCAACTTGGTTCCAAAATCAGCCATGTTTTTGACAGATTTAAGTAAATTCAGCTGTCTAGAGAGGCTCATGTGCTATGGAGAGATTAAGGAGTGGTCTTTCATTATGATTATTTAACCCCAAGTCTGATAACAGTGTCCTGCTTTTTCATTTCTGTAGCTGCTTTGCTGGCTGGAAAACATGAATGACCCAGAATAGTTCCTATCTTTGGAAGATCCTTATTTTGCTTGTAAAAGAAAATCATGCATTTGGAATAATACCATGAAATGATGTGAATGGTAGAGACTCAAAAACTTTCTCTTCCAAAAATATTCTACAGATTCATGCTCACGAAAGCCACCAAATGCTCTACAATAGGAAGAAGTGGCTCCCGGAGAGTTCTGTTTACTACTTTAGTAAGTGATTGTTTTCTAAATGTATGGTATTTACGCATATGAAACTGGCTTAACTAGGACATCTCATTTCCAGCCTTTGTAGTTAAACGAGAATTGGCAGTAATTCAGGTTAACTCAAAATGTATCATTTAGGCCGGGCGCGGTGGCTCACGCCTGTAATCCCAGCACTTTGGGAGGCCAAGTCGGGTGGATCACGAGGTCAGGAGATCAAGACCATCCTGGCAAACACTGTGAAACCCCGTCTCTACTAAAAATACAAAAAAAATTAGCCGGCGTGGTGGTGGGCACCTGTAGTCCCAGCTACTCAGGAGGCTGAGGCAGGAGAATGGCATGAACCCGGGGGGCAGAGCTTGCAGTGAGCCGAGATCGTGCCACTGCACTCCAGCCTGGGCAACAGAGCAAGACTCCATCTCAAAAAAAAAAAAAAGTATCATTTAATTGTCTTTGTCCCATATGACTAGTAAGTAGGTCACTAGTCACTTTTTTTTTTTTTTTTGAGAGAGAGTCTTGGCTCGCTGCAACCTAGGTTCAAGCGATTCTCCTGCCTCAGCCTCACGAATAGCTGGGATTACAGGCATGCGCCACCATGCCAGGCTAATTTTTTTTATTTTTAGAAGAGACAGGGTTTCACCATATATGCCAAGCTGGTATCGAACCCCTGACCTCAGTGATCCACCCATTTCGGCCTCCAAAAGTGCTAGAATTACAGGCATGAGCCACTGCGCCCAGTCACTAGCCACTTTTAACCCTACCCTCTCTTGAAAGTTTTGAGTTGTATGCACACTCAGTCCTCTGCTTTCCGAGTTTATCAGTTTTGACCTAATCCTTTTTCTATGTATTTAACTTTTGTTGTAGTTCCTTTGGATCATATAGTAAGATTGCCAAGTGAAAAACTCCTGATGTGTGTTCAAGTCATTGATTCCATTTCTAAATCTCCAAATACATATGTTTCATTTCTTATCACCTTCTCCTTCCTCTTCTGTCTCTGCTTCTGTTATTCTGTTCCTGCTTATCTCATTGGTCCTGTCTTAAGTTATCCCTTGGATTAAAAATAATAATAATAAGGCAGGGCGCGGTGGCTCAAGCCTGTAATCCCAGCACTTTGGGAGGCCGAGACGGGCGGATCACGAGGTCAGGAGATGGAGACCATCCTGGCTAACACGGTGAAACCCCGTCTCTACTAAAAAATACAAAAAACTAGCTGGGCGAGGTGGCGGCGCCTGTAGTCCCAGCTACTCGGGAGGCTGAGCCAGGAGAATGGTGGGAACCCGGGAGACGGAGCTTGCAGTGAGCCGAGATCCGGCCACTGCACTCCAGCCTGGGCGACAGAGCGAGACTCCGTCTCAAAAAAAAAAAAAAAAAAAAAAAAAAAAAATAATAATAATAATAACACTTTTTATTATAGAAAATCTCAAATATGTACCAAAGTATTTAATAATATAATATACCCTCATGTATTTATCACCTAACTTCTACAATTATTAATTCATGGCCAATCTGATTTCTGCAATATTTCAGCCCTTAAGCAGTACTGGGTATAAGGGAAAATACTGATACATTGAACTGAAAATCAAGAACTCCCGTTTATCAAAGTGTATTAGAAAGGGCACAAAAAGCAGATGACTCATTCTGGAAAATATAAAGGGCTGCTATTTATCACTAAGAAAAAAACCAAACAACCCAGAAGAAGAAAAATGGTAAGAGACTTGAACAGGCACTTTATAAAAGAGCATATCCAAGTGGTTAACACACTTATGAAAAGATGCTCTTCTATTACTTATCCAAGAATTGCTAATAGCCACATCCACTAGAATGGCTGACATTAAAGAGCCTGGCAATGCCAAATTCTGACAAGGCTATGAAGGAACTCAAATTCTCATTCATCATTTGTTGTAGTATAAATTGGCATAATCGGTTGGTTGCTGTGGGTCACGTCTGTAATCCTAGCACTTTGGGAAGCTGAGGTGGGAGGATCACTTGAGCTCAGGAGTTTGAATCCATCCTGGACAACATGGCAAAACCCTGTCTCTATGAAAATACCAAAAATTACCTGGGAATGGTGGTGTGTGCCTGGAGTCCCAGCTACTTGGGAGGCTGAGGTGGGAGGATCACTTGTGCTTGGAAGGTCAAGGCTGCAGTGAGTTGAGATTGCACCACTGTGTTCCAGCCTGAGTGATGAAGTGAGAGCCTGTCTCAAAGCAAAACAAAACAAACCCATAAATTCAATTCTGGCTATATACAATAACGAGTACATTTTCCAATGCTTAGGTTTTTTTTAAAAGCAAGGCAACAGCAGCCGGGAGCTGTGGCTCACGCCTGTAATCCCAGCACTTTGGGAGGCCTAGGCAGTTGGATCACCTGAGGTCAGGAGTTTGAGACCAGTCTGGCCAACACGGCAAAACCCCGTCTCTACTAAAAACACAAAAATTAGTTGGGCGTGGTAGCGGGCCCCTGTAATCCCAGCTACTCAGGAGGCTGAGGCAGGAGAATCACTTGAACCTGGGAGGTAGAGGTTGCAGTGAGCTGAGATCGTGCCATTGCACTCCAGCCTGGATAACAAGAGCAAAACTCTGTCTCAAAATAAATTAATAAATAAAAATTAAAACATTTTAAAAAAGCAAGACAACAAAGCATATATACAAATTACTGCATGGAGAATGGCAGAGCAGGATACTCAAATAATCAGCCTCTCTAATGAAACAACCATTAAGCTGGGAACAACTGACAGATGCTACTTTTTTGGAACTGTGGAATCTAACGATAAATGTATAGAAACCAGAGGAATGCTTAATGAAGGCAGCTGAATATATATAAATATATATGTATACACACACACATATGTATATATTCTTTGTTTTCAATATGATTTAGAGGTAAATGCATGAAATAAATCTAGTCAAGGAACTCACAATGAAAAGGAGGGCAGATCTGTATAGAAGCAGAGTTTTTACTTGTTATTGAAGCTAAGTTGGTAACCTTTCAAAGTAGACTGTTGTAAATGTAGGATATCAAGAGCAGTAGCCACTAAGACTGTAACTAAAAATATATATAGAAAAGAAAATGAAGGCTGGGTGCAGGGGTTCACGCCTGTAATCCTAGCACTTTCAGAGGCTGAGGTGGGCAGATCACTTGAGGTCAGGAGTTCAAGACCTGCCTGGCCAACATGGCAAAAACCCATCTCTACTAAAAATATAAAAATTAGCCAGTCGTGGTGGCATGCACCTGTCGTCCCAGCTACTCAGAAGGCTTGAATCTGGGAGATGGAGGTTGCAGTGAGCCGAGATCATGCCTCTGCACTCCAGCCTGGGTGACAGATTGAGACTTTGTCTAGGAAAAAAAAAAAAAAAAGAAAGAAAGAAAGAAAAAGAAAATGAAGAGGAATAAAATGGTACACTAGAAAAAAATCAAACTCTTAAGCTCACCTGAGCCTGTTGAGAACTGAGTGTGGTATAATACTGACCCAAATGATGTCACACTATGTGGTGACCAATGCCTAGGAGAGACTGATGAATTGGTTACATTCTGTAACCAATGTAAAAGTTCTTTTGAAGTAATATTAGCCACGAAGTCCTGCTAATTAAAATTGTTTTGTGTCTGTGGAGGCGGGGTCTTCCTATGTTGCCCAGGCTGGTCTCAAACTCCCGGACTCAAGTGATCTTCCTGCCTTGGCCTCTCAAAGCATTGAGATTGCAGACGTAAGCCACTGAGCCTGCCTCCAAGTTTATTTAAAAAAAGAAAAAAACAAAACTAAAACAAAAACAGTATAGAACAAACAAGCTTTAGATCTTCTGAAAACCTGGGTGACCTGACTCCTAATTTATTGCTTGTTTCTTTATGACTCAAGTTCCAAGGTGATTTTTTGCAAGCCCTAAAGAAAACACAATACTCACAATGACCCTTTGTTTTTGGTTCATGTCACCTTCTTTCTTGTCCATCTTATGCATTTTTCTCCTATTTGGTTAATGTATGCTACATTTTTGTTTTGCATAGATGATTAATTAAATCATTCAAACAATGTTTATTTATCATTTGTTTTTGCCCTAGGTGTTTAGATAGGAACCAGAGATTCCAAAGATATTAAAGGTCTTATTCTCAAGAATTGTATAATTATAATTTTTTTTTTTTTGAGACAGAGTTGTGCTCTGTTGCCAGGCTGGAGTGCAGTGGTGCAATCTTGACTTACTGCAACCTCTGCCTCCTGGGTTCAAGCGATTCTCTTGCCTCAGTCCCCCGAGTAGCTGGAACTACAGGCGTGTGCCACCACACCCAGCTAATTTTTGTATTTTTAGTAGAGACGGGGTTTCACCATGTTGGCCAGATGGTCTCGATCTCTTGACCTCGTGATCTGCCTGCCTCGGCCTCCCAAAGTGCTGGGATTACAGGCATGAGCCACCGCACCCAGCCAAGTATAGCTATAATTTTGGCATCAATGCTTATTTTGAGTGAGGAGGAAAAACATCTGAAGGCATTACTTGTCCTAAAGTACCTGCCTTATAATTTCCCTTCTGTTTTTCCATCTTGAGAGTTATGCCTTTGATTTAGACAATAAGAGCAAGGGCATTGTCTCTAGAAGTTTACTTTTGAATGCAGCCAGTGGATCAGGAGAGGAGAAAAAGGGCAAAAGTAGAAATTAGAATAGAAATTGAATTGTCTCTTGCTTTCATCTATTAGAGCATCTGAGAAGGCCTATTACTTTTTCTTGAGAAAATGAGGCAAGCTGTGGTCCTTTTTAAGCAGGTAAAGAGTAGAAGAAAATATGGCAGGCAGTATAGCTGCAAGAGCTGCCTGTGAATGACAGATGTGATTTAAGAATCTGATTTATGAACTTAGTCCAAGAGTGTCCCACTTAAAGTAGCTCTGAGCGAATGAAGCTCAGGAACCACTGAAAAGTTGGAAGTTTAGCAAGGGAGAAGGCAGAAAAGGGAGAGGAGGAATAAGAACAAAAAAAGCAGGAAAAAAAGAAAGGGAGAAAAATTGGCCAGGTACAGTGGGTGTAATCTCAGTACTTTGGGAGGCCAAGGCAGGCGGATCAATTGAGGTCAGGAGTTCATGACCAGCCTGGGCAATATGGTGAAACCCTGTCTCTACCGAAAATACGAAAATTAGCCAGACATGGTGGTGGGCGCCTGTAATCCCAGCTACCTGGGAGGCTGAGGCAAGGGAATCGCTTGAACCTGGGAGGCAGAGGTTGCAGTGAGCTGAGATTGTGCCACTGCACTCCAGTCTCAGTGCCAGAGCCAGACTCCATCTCAAAAAAAAAAGAAAAAAAAAAAAAGAAAGAAAGAAAGGAAGAAAAATAGAGTATAAGCTTCGATCTCTCTGTTTTACCACAGGTTCTTCTTATTTGAAGGCACATTGAGTTGAACTTTCTGTAGTTACTGCAAACTCGCTACCAGGTGAAAGTTCTGACTGGGTCTTTTCCAGGCCATGGAAATAGCACAAGGGGATAATTTCAATGAATCTGATTACTACAAATTAATGTTTTGGTTTCTTGATGATTGAAGTCTGTTGAAGAATAGGGGCTTTCCATTTGGGTGGAATCATTTGAATTACAGATTGATATGTTGAGTAGATTTAGTTTTAGTTTTCCACTGTAGGGAGACACAGCGTAGCAACATGAATGCCACGTAGACCTCCAGGAACGCAACTGGAATTGAACAAATTGGTGTTACTCACTGCGATGAGAGAGAGCACACACAATCGGAAACTGTGGATGTCTCTGTAGGAGAGTGTCAAAAAGGACTTACAGGATTTAAGCTGTGTGCGGTGATTTGGGAAAGGATTCAAGAAAGCGGGACTTTGGTCTGAATTGGATGCTGTCAGGAAGTGGAATTAATTCTGTAATTGGGCATCTTATCTAGAAAGTGAGAGGAAGGAAGCCAGGTTAGAGCTTTAATTGCTAAATCGGCAGTCACTCATATTAGCTAGGATGGGTGGGGAGTTGGTATTTTGTGGCTTGGACAATGTTCATATTTTGTCTGTGTTCACACATGATATGGAATAACATTATTAAAAATGGAACGTTTCATGAATTTCTGTCATTCTTGCACAGAGGTCATGCCAGTATCATTCCAATTTTAGTATATGTATTGCTGAAGCGAGCACGGAATGATCTTATTTTTGTCAGGAGCTCTCATGGTCACAAAGTGGCCTTGTCTGATGCTGATGTTTTGTGCAGTTGTTTATGTTCAACTGGACAACATCAAGACCTAACTGTGAAGACCAGAACAGCTTTTAACAATGCCATTGTGCATTGCTGATTGTACGAGGACAGCTCCTGGCTGCCAGTACTTGTTTTCTCTTTCTCAGCTAGCTATAGCCTAAAGGAGAGCCCTCAAAATCAGGGCATATGTTAGGACTAGATTTTGTCACATTAAGCAAACCAACATCCTGAAATAACAGTGGCTCAAACAATAAAGATGTTTATCTCTCTTTCATATAGAAAATAATTCTGGAGGTAAGTCTTCCATTGCTGGGCAGGGACCCAGGCTCCTGCTAGCTCAGTGCTCTGTCTTCCTTAGCTTTTCATTCTTTGGACTTAAGGTCCAAGATGGCTGCTTAGGTTCCAGCCATCACACTAAAATTCCATTCGACCGAAAGAGGATAGGAAAAAGAAGGTGCCCTGGCTCACTTTTTTGGAGACTTCCTGAAGGCATCATTCAACATATTTACTTGTATTTCATTTGCCAGCACTCGATTACAGAGCAAAGCTGTTTGTGAAATGCTTGAATAACTGGGGTTCTGTTTTCAAAAGAAAGGTAATAATTGCTCTTGAGGGGCTACAACCATCTGGAGTTGGAATAATGCAACTGCCACACTGAATTCTATGAAAGGCAATTCTATTGGCTATTGTTATATGCAAATATCCCTCTCTTTGGTGAAACAGCAAGGAGCTAATTATGTTAAAGGATGCCTTCTTTTTGGTCTCTTTCTTTTGTAACAATCTCAAGAGTTCAAGTTTCCAAAGTGAACTCTCTTTTTCAGTCTCTTGGAGCTTTGTAGCTTGATTGAAAAGAAGGCTGTGATTCAGCTGGCCACGTTGCTAGGCTGCCTGACAATTTACCTCTAGCAGTGGGGAGGAAACCGTCGTGTTGTTGGAAATACTTAACTTAAAAATGGGTAAAAATCATTCTTCAAGTTTATGTTTTTAATAAAATTATTTTGCTTTAGAAGAGCTAAAACATTTCTGTGTGTTCCTCTTTCTGTTTTTTTTTTTTTTTTTTTTTTTTTTTTTTTTTTTTTTTTTTTAAGGAGGTAGTAAATAAGGTGAATAAAATTGTAAACAAAAAGTTCATGTTGTCCCTATAACTACGTGCAGACATCTGGGCTGGAAACGTGAGAAAATTGTAAAGAATTTGAAAAGGTTCAAAGGCTCAGGTTATTAAAGTTTTAATAATCTTCTTTTCTGCAGCGCTAACCCCCTGCTATTCTTTCAATGCAGTAGAAAAACAAAATATGGACAAAATTGTAGTTAATTAGAACTGAATCTTCGCTGGAAAACCTATAGCAATCACTGGGATTTTTACAGAGGCTGAGAGTTGGGAGCCACTAGTCTGAAAAGATACAACATCATTTCACTTAAGGAATTTGGAGGATAGTTGTTAGATTTTAACAAAATAGGATATATTTTTTCTTTTTAAAAAACCTGTCAGAATTCAAATAGTTGATTGCATAACACTATTTTGCAAGAATTGCCTATGAAAATAATCTCATTTAGCATTTTAACGTTTTCCCATTGCTCAATCAGAGCAAAATGAAATATTTATATGAACAAAATGCCTATAGTGATGATGATGGACAAATGACATGTTTTTGGATTAAAGGAACAGCATTCCCTTATACTTGAAATAAGGTGAAAAATGATAAAAGTGATTTTTCTTCAGAGTAAAATACAATTTATTTTTGCTACAGACTTGTAATGCCAATGTTGTGATTTTTCTTTTTGAAATTGGTTTTTTTTAAAGGCATCTTACAAATATATACCATGCCAACACAAAATACAGTATGCATTTTAGTATGTGTTGTAGAAGACCATACTTATGTATGAAATTTTTATGATTGTGATGGACATATGTATGAAGATATGCATGCGTGAAGTCACATTTGTGTATTTGAAATATACAGACACAAAGAATACTTTAAATTATGTTGTACTGAGGATGGTGAAAGAATTTTACTCAGTAAGCTGCAGCCATGAGCACTGAAATATGGTTTCAGAGAGAAGATGTTTGGAATTGTTCTAATAGGCTAAGTGATTCCAAATGCAAGTCCATATCGCAGACTCCGAGGCTCTTTGTGAGTCTAATTGACTTTGCTGTAGAGTTTTGGCAAAGCTCTTATTATTTTTACTACATTTTCCTTTTTAATAATGTAAAATTGAACTAACTTCTAAAATTCAAGTTCCCCTTTATGAGTTTGTTAGCCCTTCCTTCACCAAATTAATGACCAACTGGGCAAGACAGCCAAAAATATTTTACCACTCTGGGCATTTGTTAATTGGTTGTTCGTTGGACTATATATGAGGAAAAATTATTGCTACTATAAACCAAAGAGTGTAAAGGAAAAGTAGTGATATAAATATGGAACTGGATTGGGCAGGGAAAGCTAGTGATGTAAAAGTTTTGTTTTTCTGTTAGATGGTTCCCCTAGGAAGACGGCAAATACCAAAAATAAAACGCAGCAGACCAAATCATAATGTAGAAGTTCATTTGGGTGACTCTTGGCCAAGAAGATTCGTTGCTTTGCTTTGCTTTTAAAGCCCTTATGATAACTGTCCTTTTTTTTTTCTCTTTTCTTTTTTTTTTTTTTTTTTTTTAATGTGGGCTCACTGAACAAATCATAAGTAGTAAAATCTATTTCACCTTGAAAGTTGCTGCAAAAGTAGTTTGATCCTCTGGACTGGGAGAGTGATTAGGAAGAAATAAAAATTCCAAGACTGGAATTTCTGACCCTTCAAGAATGTGAGGTGTACATTAATTCCACTTCTCTAGGCCTGACATTCCTTGGAAATTTCCCTTGGATTATCCTGGGGAAAAACCACAGACACAGAGACAGAACCCCCAGCTTATTCTCCCTTTGTCCACCTTTGTCCCCATGCAGTGTTCTCTGCTAATTCTCTTTATCGATGCCAATCAGACACTGTTTTAACTCATGTTTTGAGCTAGGGAAGAAATCCAGGGGTCTGGCTCATGTTGCAAAGGTTTCCAACAGTATCAGGTAATTCACTATTAGCTGGGTTCCATTCAGAATGGTAACCGAGACCTGAAAAGTTGCACGACTCATTACCAATTACCAATTCCCAGGGCCATCCGGTTCCCTGGCAGAAAAGCTTCCGATGAATTTGTGTTGCAAATTGAAAACATACTGTCAATAGCAACAAGTCCAAAAGATGTTTACCTTAATTTTTCCAAGGCAGGCTTTTATATGTGGATGTTTTTGTTTAAGGACCAGCATTCTCAATTTCCTGCTGTTTCTGGGGTTGGTGCTGTTGTTACAAAAGGGTTGTCACAATCTCATGATGGAGAGGAGAAATGAAGTGGCTATGTGAAGATTTGCTGGCATTCTTGTCTATGTTCTGACTGTGCCTTTCCAGTGGAGCCTGAGACATAACTTTGCATGGGGCACGGGTTGGCAGATGTCACGGCTGACACAGAGCCATTCAATTTTCCTAAGGGTTTAGGCACCTGGGACATGATCCTGTTAAAGGGCTACCTTTGCAGATAAGGAAAGTGAGGTTCAGATTGAAATGTCACTTTTCCAAGGAAACCCCCATAGTTAGCATCGTGGTTGAGTCTAGAAGTTCGTATTTTCTTGGAAGCCCCATGCTTTTCCGTAGGTTATGTGCTCAGGCTAAATACTTGATGTGTATACAATAAAGCATTATAAATTCATGTATATGGCTGGGTGTGGTGGCTCATGCCTGTAATCCCAGCACTTTCGGAGGCCAAAGCAGGTGGATCACTTGAGGTCAGGAGCTTGAGACCAGCCTGGCCAACATGGAGAAACCCCGTCTCTACTAAAAATACAAAAATTAGCTGGTGTGGTGGCGCATCCCTGTAGACCCAGCTACTCAGGAGGCTGAGGCACGAGAATCATTTGAACCCAGGAGGCAGAGGTTGCGGTGAGCTGAGATCGCACCACTGCACTCCAGTCTGAGTGACAAAGCAAGACTCTGTCTCAAAAAAAGAAAAAAAAAAGAAATTAATTTATAAGTTTCTCTTGAATCTGAGAGCATCGGGATATAGGACCTCGAGGGCCAAATATTTAACCCTTTGAACCTTGTTTGCCAAGTGATACCCAACTACTTCTAAAAGTACTTACTGTTGGAGCCTGGGCAACACGGGAAAACCTCATCTCTACAAAAAATCCAAAAATTAGCTGGATGTGGTGGTGCATGCCTGCGGTCCCAGCTACTTGGGAGGCTGAGGCTGGAGGGTCCCTTGAGCCTGGGAGGTTGAGACTGTAGTGAGCCGTGATGGTGCCATTGCCCTTCAGCCTGGGTGATAAAGGAGCACCCTATCAGTCAATCAGTCAATCAATAAGAGTACAGTTGGGAGTAGCCTGTGAGTTGGCCAGTGTGGAGGCGTGTTTTAATCTTAGATTAATGTCCCGATGCTTCTGTTCCATGGGAGGTCTATTCAGGACAAGCAGGAGTTGGCCTGTAGAAAAGTGGAAAACAGAGGCAGTCGGAGCAAAACCCTGGGGAATGCATATTGAGAAGCCTCTATTTTTATTTTAATGCCTTGTTTTAAATTCTGAATCTCCCTCTTCACCCATAAATTAGAGTTGAATGTATTTACTTAGATTACATGTCATCAAATCACAAGTCCTGCTCAGAGACCAGACAAGTATTTGGAGCAAGTCTGAAAAAGAAAGTTAACCCATTGTAAACTTTGGGTGAAAAAACACCCATGTTTCTATGGCTGCCAAGAGGAAGGGAGCTTGGCTTCGGCCAGGGCAGAAAGTAGGAGTCCCACTCATGGTAGGCTGGTTTCACAGAGGGCTTCCCACATCCGTAAACCAAGGGAGTTTTGCTAAGTGGGTCGCTCAGCCAGGTACATATGTGATGAAACTCAACACGCTGAGAGTATCCAGTGAAGTCTGCAAGAAATAAGCAACACAGAGAATGTTCCAAAGACACAGGAAATGAAAACGGTTGTTCAGGCTGGGCTGTACAGGCTCACGCCTGTAATCCCAGCACTTTGGGAGGCTGAGGCGGGCAAATCATGAGGTCAGGAGATCGAGACCATCCCGGTTAGTATGGTGAAACCCCGTCTCTACTAAAAATACAAAAAAATAGCCAGGCGTGGTGTCGGGCGCCTGTAGTCCCAGCTCCTCAGGAGGCTGAGGCAGGAGAATGGCATGAATCCGGGAGGCGAAACTTGCAATGAGCTGAGAGCACGCCACTGCACTCCAGCCTAGGTGACAGAGCAAGACTCTGTATCCAAAAAACAAACAAACAAACAAAAAACAAAAATAAAACGGTTGTTCAGAAGCCCAGACTTGACTAGAGGTGGACTCCCAGAGGTAATGGAATGAGAGTGAAGATGGGACTTCAGGGCATAAATTGGGAGGGCTGGAGCTGGGAGCTTCTTTTGTTGCATCAGAGGGGGATGCTCTCATCATCCTTTCTGCTCTGCCTTCAGCCTCCCTGAAGAGCTCCATGTGATCATGACTTTACAGAACAAAGAACACATGGCTATAGCTGTTTCACATTTACTTTGTGACTCTAGTAAGTTGTTTAAAACTTTTGGAAGCTTGCTTTTGTCCCTGTGTATGGGAAGCAATGAAATCCTCCTAATCACCAGGCAAGTATCTTTCAAAAGGATTTCCCATAGCAGGTAATTAATTGAGAGGCAGTGAGAGAAGATCTTGGGTATTGAACTTGTCTTAGTCCATTCCGGCTGCTATAACACATGACCGCGGACTCATGGCTTACACGCAACAGAAATTTATTTCTTATGGTTCTGGTGGCTGGGAATTCCAGATCACAGCACTCAGATATGTGGTATCTGGTGATGGGCTGCTTCCTGGTTCATGGATGTTCATCTCCTTGCTGGGTGCTTACATAGTGGAAGGGGTGAAGGGCTTCTCTGGGGTCCCTTTTATAAGGGCACAAATCCCATTCATGATGGCTCCACCCTCATGACCCAATGACCTCCCAAAGACCCCACATCCAAATAGCATCACATTGGGGGTTAGGTTCCAATATGTGAGTTTTTTGGGGACACATTCAGTCTATTGCAGGAGTCAAACAGATTTGGGACTGTCACAAAGAAAACATCCTGTTTGCTGCTATTATTGGCACTTCATTTTCTGGATTAAAAAAATTCAAAAAATTTTTTTTTTTTTTGAGACAGAGTCTTGCTCTGTCGCCCAGGCTGGAGTGCAGTGGTATGATCTCGGCTCACTGCAACCTCTGGCTCCCAGGTTAAAGCGATTCTCCTGCCTCAGCCTCCCTAGTAGCTGGGATTATAGGTGCATGGCCACCACACCTGGCTAATTTTTTGTATTTTTAGTAGAGATGGGGTTTCACCATGTTAGCCAGGATGGTCTCAATCTCCTGACCTCGTGATCTGCCCACCTCGGCCTCCCAGAGTGCTCGGATTAGAGGCGTGAGCCATTGCACCTGGCCAAAAATTCGAAGTTTGTGCTAGGAAAAAAGAATCAAAATGGGACAGCAGTATACCCAAGAGATGAGAAAAAGACCAGAAAGCAAGACCTTGGGGCTAACTTACAGTGATCAAAGAACTGATTTCTATTCTTCTTGTATGAAAATGACATAAGACATTTTTACTGGAGGTAACAACATTGTATGAGTAGGAAGTGAGCTGACTTTTAGGTAATGTCTATTCTCTAGCTAGTTTGCACATCATGAAATCTGACCGGGGCTGCTTGATGAAGTGTGGCTCTTGGGAAAGAGGGGTTTACTGGTTCTATCCTCAAGAGGATATTTGTCATCTAGAGCAAACACTAGAGGAAAGTATGTCACCTTAGAGAACTTGAGTCTGGGTTTGACTTCTGTTTCACCCAATCAGCTACAATATGTCAGTATTAGGTGGCTCAGAACTTATGATTGGAAAGCTTGAAACATTTTTTCCTTTTGGAAACGGATGGGTTTGAGAGTCAGGATGTCGGCATTGGCTAGAGTTGAGCTCAGGGTTTTAGAATACTGCATCTTAGCTTTCATCAGCCTGCCTTGAGTCAGGGCCGGGGGCCTTGAGAATGTATTGTTGGGGCGCTACTTGGATCCTGTCAAAATATGTTAGGAGTGAGTGTCAGATCCCGGGATAAGTCATTTAGGATAGTGACCCTCTCAGAAGGGTCAATAGGAAGTAGAAAGTGGAAAGGAGAGTCATGTCAAGGATGCTTTGAACAAAGGAATAAGAGCAGAATCCAGTAAATGCTGAGAGAGAGTGTAGATTGTAAGCCTGTACAGCAACTTCCACTTTGTCCTGGTTTTGCTGTTTTTGTGGATATATGTGGCATAAATCAAGCGGCTAACTTACATTCAGTAATTCTCTGAAGGTACCTAGTGGTGAACCTCTCAAGACCTGTACTCAGCAGTTCATTTCCTACCAACCTAATTACAAGTGTTTTATTATAAAGTTTATGGAAATGAGACATAAGACATTCTGGAGGCTGCAGTTGCTATATTTCCATTTTTGAGAATAGTTATACTGGTAGTTGCCATCTAATGTGGTCTTTGGAAAGTTCTGCATCAAAGCCCAGGGTATCCTGGGGTTGTTCTAGTTCTCTGCGAGGCAAAGCTTGGAGACTTGTATTTTAAGTAGCTCTTCGTTTTTACTGAGCCACAAGGGCAGTGGCTCACAAGGATTTCATTGAATATTTCTATCTAGCTGCTTCTAAACAGCATTGAAAGTGGTAGTAACATGCCATAAAAGGGGTCACCTTGAGGCCTGCTCTGATTTTTGAGAACATGGAACTGGTGATGTACAGAGGTGAGAAAGCGGACACCAGAACAAACAAGAGTCCAGGCTCCTTCCTCATGCCTTGGTTGTGTCTATTGTGGAGCCGCTGGCATCTTTTATTTTGGGGACAAAGGACAGCTCTGTTTAATCCTCCTGTTCCCTTGCCAAACCCCAAAGGGGATAATTACATTCTGACTTCTAAAATTCCCTTTGCAATTTTATGTGGATGAAGTACTTGTAACGGCCTGGGATGCCCTGTGCGCTGGAAGACAGCTGCCCTGCTTCATTTCCAGGGGAGTACTTCGGGCAGAGCCAGCGTTGGTACTGCACAGTTTGACTCGGTCCCAGCATAGAAACTGGACTAGGGTCTCTTGCTGTAAAATGCATTGAACAGGGCATCAAATCCCACCTCACTAGAGAATTAAGTTATCCTTGACTGTCCTCTGTGTGTAACTGGTCTAACTGGAGTGTCTAAAACGTCCAGTCATTTAGCTAATCCTGTTTTTTTCCCAAAAAGAACTAATTTAGAGCACTTTTTTGATAGGTAAATATAGTACAAAATAATGGTTTTGTGCTCAGGTGAAACACTGAGTTCAGACAAAATGTCTTGACCCCACTAAAATTATTAAAACTAATTGGAATTCTACATGCCAGTCCCAAAATAAGACAGTTTGATTCCCCGACATATAATTATTCTTTGCTAAATAGCACTGATAGCAACATCATTGTAAATGGGATAAAAAAATTCTTATGTTTGTTTAAATTCATGGAACCGATCTTTATAATATAAGGAAAATGAACCAAGCTTCCTAGAATGAAATCCAGGTGAATATGTAACTGTTATATTACTTTTTGAGTTTTTGGAGACATAGATACAAAAATTATTGTTTCAATTCCCCAAGGGAACTAGTAAAACCTGGATAAGCTGTTGGTTTTTATATTGGTACTGCAAGCTGTTCCCAACCTTAATTGTAGTAGAAAATGAAACTGTAGCCATGGAGTGGTGTGTTTAAAACCCACCATGAGGTTTCAGCAGGAGAGCGGAACCGAAAAAGGAGGGAATCATTAACCACAAAAGTGACTGAAGTGGTTTAATAATTATGTTATTTCAAGAGGCAAAAAGGATCTGCCTAAAGTAGAAGGGGAAGGGAAGGATTGATAAATAGAACCTATTTCTATCCTAGGTAGTCAGTTGGTAGGACTACTAGTGGGAATGGCCTATTAACTAATTGATCTGCTAGACTCAATAGAGAACTCCAGCTGGAGATCAAAGAAAATTCTCTGCTACAAAGGCAAACCTTGGACCAGATGTTTTTCTTCCAGCTCTGTCATGTTTGATAACTGTAGAGCATGGTTGAATCTGGCCATAGGCCTCATCTATCCAACCGTTGAGATGAAAAGCAAGGACTATGTGTGTACATGCATGTGAACCTATATATACACACATGCACGCATGTACACACACATGCTCGCAAAAGATAGACGAGCAGCTTCAAAGTCAAAAGGATTTGGACTACAAGCCAACTTTGGGAGCTGAGAAATTTGTTTCTGTCTACTTATTTGCAAAGTGAAGAGCACCAAATGCCAACTTTTATTTTTTATTTTTATTTTCTTAGAGACAAGAGTCTCGCTCTCTCAGGCTGGTGTGTAGTGGTAAGACCATAGCTCACTGTAGCGTTCAACTCCTGGGCTCAAGTGATCCTCTTGCCTCAGCCTCTTGAGCAGATGGAACTACAGGCACATGCCATTGCGCCTGGCTAATTTTTAAAATTTTGTAGAGATGGAGGTCTCGCTATGTTGCCCAGGCTGGTGTTGAACTCCTGGTCTCAAACAATCCTCCTACCTCTGCCTTCCAAAGCGCTGGGATGACAGGTGAGAGCTACCACACCCAGCCCAAATGCCAGCTTTTAAAAAGATTCCCATACCATAATCATTCTACAATTGCCATTTATAATAATGTATACTCATGTACATTATAATACACATATGTTATGATAAAATGAATTGGATATTTTGAGTAATGAATGACTTTACAGAAATTCAACTAATTAGTGTTAGCCTATCTGGTTTTAATTTTTTTTTTTTTTTTTTTTTTTTTGAGATGGAATTTCACTCTTGTGGCCCAGGCTGGAGTACGATGGTGCGATCTTGGTTCACTGCAACCTCCGCCTCTCGCATTCAAGTGATCCTCCTGCCTCAACCTCCCGAGTAGCTGGGATTACAGGCACCCGCCATCATGCCCAGATAATTTTTGTATTTTTAGTAAAGATGGGGTTTCACCATGTTGGACAGGCGGGTCTTGAACTCCTGATCTCAGGAGATCTGCCTGCCTTGGCCTCCCAAAGTGATGGGATTACAGGCATGAGCCACCGCGCCCAGCCTTTAATGTTTAGAATAATAGTGAGAGTTGAAAATCCAAACATAATGTTTCCTTGAGTCATTACCCTAGATTGTTTGTTTACATATGTTACCCACCTTTGTCTTTTCCAGTTTTAACTCTGTGTTCTTGTTCTTGTTCACTTTTTTTTTTCCTACATCTGGACAAAATATTATTTATGACAAGGCAAAATATTTGATTTAGAAGTTTCTTTGAAATATACATAGATTTATCAATACTTCCTTTCTATAAACTTTCAAAGATTCCTGCAGTCATAGACATTTTGAAAAATGAGATGTATAGATTTACCTTGATGTGGTTAGTTTGGATTGGTCTATCGCCTTTCTTAAAAATAGCACATTGCTTTCTCAGCTGGTCACCAAATAGCACCAGAAAGTTATTAGTTCATCTGATTCGTAGATTTATTAGGGCTCAGAGATGTTCAGATTCACCCTTAATTGACCTCATGCATTTAAATTCCCCATAAAAGGAAAATGTCCACAAAATATTTGAATGTTTGTACTTTCATGATACCTAAAATTCTCAAATGGTAATTTTTTTTTTTAAGCTAGGCTTTTGTTTCTACTACAGTTTGGCTTCTAACATTTCCCATTTTGTTCATGTGTGTCTGTGTGTATGTACTTAAAGAAGTATCAAGGCCAGGCACGGTGGCTTATCTCTGTAATCCCAGCACTTTGGGAGGCTGAGACAGGAGGAACACTTGAGGCCAGGAGTTCGAGACCAGCCTGGTCAACACAGTGAGACCCTTGTCTCTAAAAAAATTTTTTAAAAATTACCCAGGTGATATGGTTTGACTGTGCCTCCACCCAAATCTCGCATTGTAGCTCCCATAATTCCCATGTGTCATGGGAGGGACCTGGTGGGAGGTAATTGAATCATGGGGGCAGTCTTTCCTAGGTTGCTCTCGCAATAGTGAATAAGTCTCATGAGATCTGATGGTTTTTATAAAGGGCAGTTCTCCTACACATGCTCCCTCTCTTGCCTGCCACCATGTAAGATGTGACTTTGCTCCTCCTTTGCCTTCTGCCATGACTGTGAGACCTCCCCAGCCACATGGAACTGTGAGCCCATCAAACCTCTTTTTCATTATAAATTACCCAGTCTCAGGTATGTCTTTATTAGCAGTATGAGAACAGACAAATACACCAGGCATGGTGGTGTGTGCCTGTAGTGCCAGCTACTCAGGAGGATGAGGTGGGACAATTATTTGAACCTAGGAGTTAGAGGCTGCAGTGAGCTAGGATCATGCCACTTCACCCCAGCCTGGGTGACAGAGTGAGATCCTATCTCAAAATAAAGAAATAATAAATACAATAAAATAAATATTTACTAGCTGATGTATTTATTATATATGTATTTATCTGATAATTTTCTGAACATATAATTTGATAGGGTGGGAGGAGGAAAAGGTAAAGATGACTTCTAAAATGAAAAATTCTGTATGCTGCAATCTTTGCTGAGTATCTTCTTGTTTAAGAAGGGAGAGTGAGCAACATATCAACCTTCAGACTTTCTCAGGGTCCCACTGAAATGACTGAAATGCTTACCCATCTGTTGTCTGTCTGTCTATCAGTCTATCCAATGAAACCACAGTGTTGGACATCAATAAAGGAATCACAGAGCGTGAAATACATGCTGGTAGAAAGAAAGCAGATGGACAAATATGAAAAGCAAACAAAAGTAAAAACAGAGGAGGAGATTCCAGAGATAAGAGAGGGCTGGAGAAGCTCCAAAGCTCAGAGTCATCCAACACAAAGGACAGGGACGGGTCAGAGGGTACCCATCAGAGTGTTTATTTAAAGTTCTGAATTCAGGACTTTGGAACCCCCTTCTTCAACTAGAGCTTTTCCTTCTCCTCTCTTCCTTCTCTAGTCCACTGTGCAATTTCAAAGCAAACATGGGCAAATTATGGCAAGTGGACAAAACCAAATAATCTCTAAACAACCCTAACCCTTTAGAGTAAGGAGCTGTAGATGCTGGACCTAAAGAAAAAAGCTGGAGGTAACCCTGGGCCTGCAGAGCAAAGGCTAAGTAAGGCAGCTTTGCTCAGGTGTGAACTACGCCAAAGTTCTTTATTCCCTAACAGTCTTGGGGATCTCTAGGTTGCCTGGTCTATATAATAGGGAAGGCTTCCTGACAGCACTCCCACTCACCTGGCGTATGCACAGAACTCCCTCACTTAAGAAAGAGTCCTGAGAAACCCATGCTATCTGTGCTAATCAGCTTTGTCCTTGAGCCATAGGTATTGACATGGTTTGGCTCTGTTCGGCTCTCCCAAATCTCATGTTGAATTGTAATCCCTGGGGATTAGAGGGGAGGACCTGGTGGGAGGTGATTGGATCATGGGGGCAGATTTCCCCCTTGCTGTTCTTGTGATGGTTAATGAGCTCTCATGAGATCTGGTGGTTTTAAAAGTGTGTGGCACTTCCCCCTTTACGCTTTCTCTCTTCTGCTTTGTGTGAAGAAGGTGCTAGCTTCCCTTTTGCCATCTGCCGTGATTGTAAGTTTCCTGAGGCCTCCCAGTCATGCTTCCTGTACAGCCTGCAGAACTGTGAGTCAAACCTCTTTTCTTCATAAATTACCCAGTCTTGGGTAGTTTTTTATAGCAGTGTGAGAATGGACTGATACAGATATAACACTAGATATTTGATTATGCCAATTCCAGAAAAGGGAAGGATTAATATGAACAAATAGAACAACTGACTGTGAAGAAAATAGATATAACTCAGGTAGCTAAAAAGAACTAAAAAAAACCCTTTTTTAGAGTTCTCAGAACAATTTAGGATGATATGGATGACATTACATTCCGAAAATAAGAACATGTTGTCATGACCCAAGAAAAATCAGAGAACAAGAAGAGCTCCTGATAATTAAAACATGAACTTTTACTTTGAGACAGGGTCTCGCTTTGTCACCCAGGCTGGAGTGCAGTAGCACAATCATGGCTTACTGCACCCTTGACCCCCCAGCCACTAGGCCTGGCTAATTTTTTTATTTCTATTTTTCATAGAGATGGTGTATTAGTTGTTATCTCACTGTTGTAAAGAAATACCAAAGACTGGGTAATTTATAAAGGAAAGAGGTTTAATTGGTTCACAGTTGCACAGGCTCTATAGCAAGCATGGCTGGGGAGGCCTCAGGAAACTTATCACAGAAGGCGAAGGGAAGCAAGCACGTCTTACAAGGTTAGAGCAGGAGGAAGAGAGAGGGGCAGGTGCTACACACTTTTAAACAACCAGATCTCAGAATAACTCACTGTCTTGAGAAGAGCACAGAGGGGATGGTGCTGTACCCTTCATGAGAACTCTACCCCCATGATCCAAACACCTCCCACCAGGTCCCCCCTCCAACACTGGGAATTACAATTCAACATGAGATTTGAGTGACGACACAGAGCCAAACCATATAAGATGGAGTCTTGCTATATTGCCCAGGCTGGTCTCAAACTCCTGGCCTCAAGCAATCCATCTGCCTCAGCCTCCCAAAGTGTTGTAATTACAGGCATCAGACACTGTGCCCAGCCTCTGAAGACCTTTTTAAACTACAGATTGCTGGGCTCCGATTTCAGGGCTTCTGATGCAGTAAATCTGTGGAGGAACTGGGGATTTTGCATTTTTAACAAGTCCCCAGGTGGTGCCAGTGCTGCTGGTCTAGGGACCACACTTTGAGTAGCAAGAGATAAACAAAGCTGATTTGAATTTTGGTTTTACCCACTACAGGTTGTATGAGTCTGGGCAAGTTACTCAATGTGTATGCCCCATGGTTTGTTCAACCTATGACATAAGAGTTATTGTAGTTCCTGTCTTTTTCAATTATTGTGGAGATTAGATGAGATAAGGTATGCAATTAATACACTTAACACAGTATCTAGCACATAGTGAGAAGTCAATGAGTGTTTACTGTAATTATGATGAAACCATACTTTTCTAAGGGCTGACCAGGTTTGAGAGGCTGGGATAGAATGTCAGCTGCTGGGAAAATAAGATTCTAATCATTTCTTCTAGATCTCATTCTTGCATGAAAATTTCCCTTAATACTGGACCAGCAGAAAAAAATAACTAGCTGGCTAGCTTTAAATCATGTTTCTCACCTGGTGCAGTGGCTCATGCCTATAATCCCAGCACTTTTGCAGTCCAGGCGGGCGGATCACTTGAGCCCAGGAGTTCAAGACAAGCCTGGGCAATGTGGCCAATCTCTACAAAAAGTACAAATATTAGCTGGGCATGGTGGCCTGCACCTGAAGTCCCAGCTACTCCAGAGGCTGAGGTGGGAGGATCACCTGAGCCCAGCGAGAGTTGAGGCTGCAATGAGCCATGATCATGCCACTCCTCTCCAGCCTGGACAACTGTGTTGGAAAAAAAAAGTCGTGTTCTTAGGAATGAAGTACACATTAAAATGGATGCAAAGAGAGGGTTATAGGAACACTTTTGTGTTAATTGCTCGTTTGGAGTAATTTCAAGTTTAAAAAGAAATGTGGAAATTTTCACACATGACATCTGGGTTTGCCTCTTTTTCAAGTCCTCGGCCTATCATCAATTGAATTCAGCACATTTTCACTTTGCGCTGTTATCCCTCAGCACAGAGGGAACATGATAATTGATAGGAGGCAGTTATGGATGAGCAGGGACACACGCATGTGAAAGAGGTGAAAAATGAATATTTTGTTATCAAGAAATGGATAATTTCAGATAACGTAGCCCTTCATGAAATAGTGACATGAAATGCCAGGCAGGGTGTAGCTACGCTGTATAGGAAAGTTGTATTAGATTATTCACAGTCTAGAAGATTCAAGGATCACTTGACCATCAGGTGAGATTGCTTGTGAATGGATGGAAAGTGCCTCCACTTTCCTGCTACCCTCACATAGTAGAAAACATGTTTTAAAAAGGTATGATGATGAGGCCAGTCACAGTGGCTCACTTTGGGAGGCCAAGATGGGAGGATCCATTGAACCCCGGAGTTGGGGAGCAGCCTGAGCAACACAGTGAAACCCTGGTCTGTACAAAAAATACAAAAATTAGCCAGGTGTGGTGGTGCATACCTGTAGTCTTAGGTACTCCGGAGACTGAGGCGAGAGGATCACTTAAGCCCGGGAGGTCAAGGCTGTGGTGAACCGTGATAATGTCACTGCACCTCCAGCCTGGGTGACAAAGCGAGACTCTTTCAAAAAAAAAAAAAAAAGCAAGTATGAAAATGAAATTAACACAGCATGAGTTAAATTTAACTAGAAGTTGAGGAATAAGTCACTGTTGAAAACAATGCTGGCAAGTAGCTCTTTGAAGAGCAAACTCTGTTTTTCAAGTGTGCATGTTGGGATGCTTTTGATTTTGCAAGTGACACTGAAAATGCTAAAGTTCAATAATAGTGACTGATAGGGAGACTGCTCAAAAAAAAAATAAAAAATAAAAATAAAAAAACCCTGCTAACTTTGACAACTCGGTCAGCAGATTCAATGCACTCTGTATGCAGGATGGAAAACCTTCTGACCTTGAAGTCATCAGAGGCGATGAGCTGGACAGAAGAGGAATTTTCCTCATCTTTTCCTCTCAGGGCAACAAGGCTGAGACAGACCACATTTGTGGCCAGGGAGTGAGATGTGCAGGGAAACTTGGCTTCGGGTCCTGGATCTTGCAGAGGGCAGGTATTCATCACTTAGACTGTGGTTAAACAGGAGTTTTTCCTGAGGGTCAGCAGGGAACAAGTGAGAAGAGCAGTCTTTTTTTTTTTTTGAGACAGGGTCTCACTCTGTTACCAAGGCTGGAGTACAGTGGCATGATCTCAGCTCACTGCAGCCTCGAACTCCTGGGCTCAAGCCATCCCCCTGCTTCAGGCTTCCAAGTAACTAGGATTAAAGGAGTGTCCCACTGCGTCCAGTGAGAACATGATGATGGATCCATCTACCTCCTTGTGACCGGGTGCACAATGAAGAAAACTGTTTCCTCTACCATGGGATGGAGAGGCTCCTGCCCATCTGAAAGCTAGAATTTGGAGTTAAGTTCAAGCATGTTCACCCCCAAAAGCACTGGTGGTTGTATGTTTGATGCAAAGTGAGAACATGCCACACCCAATCTCTCCCTGAAACAGAATCACAATGACATCAGATGATAATACTGGAGTGACTAATGATTGTGACCTCATTAAAAGAAAAAGAAGACTACTTCCTGCTGATTAGAGGGATGGTCGCCATGGATTAGTCATGGCAAAGACAGGCACGGTTGGATCTGTCACTCATTTATCTCTTTCTGGTTTTTAAATTGCCATAAGAGAAGATTTATGAAAAATGTCTGTGACTTCTCATTCTCCCTGGGAGATAATCTGGTTCTCAGCCTCCCTCCCCAGCACCCCACTCCTAGTTAATTGCCTTCAGAGCCAGACAGGATTACTGGAGACCCTGTTTCTTGGAGTAGTCTTCATAAAATAATACTGTAAAGTTTGGGTTCATTTTGTCTTCTCTGTGCTGTGCAAATTAACCTTGATTTTAGACATTTTTGTAGATGGAGGACTGGGATGATTAGAATAAAAACCACAAAAGCACTTCAGTATGTAACTTTCACAAGCAATGACTGCAGGTGAACCCCACCTCTTTCTAGCTAGGTCTGCATGGTCCTCCCTGAGCCTGAGATTGGCCATCTTCCCTCATGTCCAACCAAAGTGATTGCCTGTCCTTTGAAACATTTGCTCTTAGTTATTCTCACTGACTTCTCCACCAACAGAATGGATCACCAGGGATGTCTGTATTTCATGAGTTTATCAAAAAGCCTCACTCATTTAAATTGTTCGTGTTTCATTTCAATTAAGATCCTCAGAGAGAGAGAGACCTAATACCTTAGTAAAGTTTTACCAATAGGCATATTAGAGAAAACTCATCCATAGCTCTGGTGCCCACCCAGACTGAGTGTGGGTCTGCCTCTCCGAGTCTGTTGACCCAAATGTTAATCTCCTTTGACAGCACTCTCACAGACACACCCAGGAACAGTACTTCGCATCCTTCAATCCAATCAAGTTGACATTCAGTATTAACCATCACGGGGAAGCACCCATTTCTTTGTCTTTTCTTGCTTCTAAAGGTTACCTCCTCTTAGTTTCTGCCTCTGTCTTCAAAGCCAGCAGCAAAGATTTGTTCTCTGACTTCTGCTTCCATCATCATATCTCATTCTCCACCTCCCTTTTGTAAGGACCCTTGTGATTACATTGGGCCACTAGATAATCCGGGATAATCCAGGATAGCCTCTCCTTCTCATGATCCTTCACTCAATCACAACTGCAAAGTCCCTCTTCCCATGTAAGATTTATGGGATCCAGGAATTAGGATGTGAACATCTTCAGGGGGCCACCCTTCAGTGTACCACTCTAGAATATACTTTTCGGCAAACATAGCAAGGTACGAGGTTGGCGCAAAAGTAATTGCGGTTTTGCCATTACTTTCAATGGCGAAAACCACAATTAATTTGCCATTACTTTCAATGGCGAAAACCACAATTACTTTTACACTAGCATAGTACACTACAGCATGAATAAAATGCTACCATTCGTGTAAAAAAGGGGGAGAGGATAGATATCTAGTATATGTTCTTATATACATAAAATATCTCTGGAAAGAGACACAGTAACTTGGTAACAGTGATTTTGGCCAAGTATGGTGGCTCATGCCTGTAATCCCAGCACTTTGGGAGACCAAGGCAGGCGCATCTCCTGAGCCCAGGAGTTTGAGATCAGCCTGGGAAACATGGCAAAACCCTGTCCCTACCAAAAAAAAATTAGCCAGGAGTGATTATGTGCACCTGTAATCCCAGCTACTCGGGACATTGAGGAAAGAGAACCGCTTGAGCCCAGGAGGCGGAGGTTGCAGTGAGCTAAGATTGCACCACTGCATTCCAGCCTGGGTGATAGAATGAGATCCCATCTCAAACAAAACAAAAGAAAACAAAACACCAAAAACAGTGATTCTGAGGTGGACTGGGTTTATGAATGGGAAAAGAATTTATATGTTGGTTTTTAATTTTATGTTATTTATTTTTTACGTTTTTGAGACAGGGTCTGGTTCTGTCACACAGGCTGGAATGCAGTGGCATGATCACAGCTCATTGCAGCCTCCAACTTCCGGGATCAAGTGATCCTTCTGCCTCAGCTTCCTGAGTAGCTGGGACTACAGGTGCATTCCACCACACCTGGCTAATTTTTAAATTTTGGTTTTTCCTGGAAACAGGGTCTTGCTATGTTGTCCCAGCTGGTCTCAAACTCCTGGCCTCAGGCCATCCTCCCTTCTCAGCTTTCCAGAGCACTGGGATTACAGGTGTGACCTGCCACTCCTGGCCTTTTTCCTTTTAAAATAGAATAAGGATCTACTATAAAAAAGCTAAGCCATGCTACCACCACCTTCCTTACCAAACCTTCACAAGAGTTTTGATTGGCAGACTTTTGCCTATGGTGTGAAAAAGAGAGAATACAAACGACAGGTAGAGAAACCAGGTTTAATGCTCATTCCCAAATTAGTTTTTCAGCATCAGGTCAGTTGAATATTGACCTGCCCTTCACAGCCAGGCCTCTGTAAGAGATTCTGCTAATTTATCCCTGCTCCCTAGCTTAGGCTCTCAAAAAAAAGCTCTTGGCAAAGACTCACGGGAAATAAAAGACAACTATCTCCTGAGCTCTGAGACAGTACTGCTTCTTGAAATTCTTTGAGGAGACATAGGCAAGAAATTTTCTGCTAGCATTCCATCTTAAACTCTGCTTCTCATAGAATAATATACCTTCAGGGCTTAACAATCATTGGGTTAAAATTTGTCCTAAAGATGAGCAAACTGAGACCTAACCAGATTGATACAGATGAGTGTTACAGTTTGATACGGATGATTGTTATAGATGTACAGATGATACAGAGACTTAGAGATTGATACAGATGATTAATACAGAAGTCACCTTTGGCAACAAAGGCAATATGTATTTACTTATTATTAAATAATTATTTCTTTGTAATTTGGTAATGACTGCTTTATTTATTGTTGCATGTTGACACTGTTTCAGGCCACATACCGGGCTACAGGGAGGATAAGATGCTGCAGCCTGCTCCCAGGAGGCTTCCGGTTGAGCTGGCATTTGCAGACCAAGTGACGCTTGCCATTGATACGGGTGGACGCAGTGTCCTATCTGGAGAGGCCGGATTCTTAAGTAAATAAATGACAAGACTCATGCAGTATGCAGTCTGTGAGCTGAAGCTTGACTAATGAGTTCACGTTTGTGAGGAGCCTGGCATTCCAGGATAAAGGAAGAGGACAGCAGGAGAAATGAGAATGCCTAGCGTATTTTGGGTTCCATAGCTGCGGAGGATAAACTTCCAGCAGGAGGGATGAGGACATGAAGCTGGGAGGCAGGCAGGCAAGATTAAAAAAGGTCTCATATATCTTCTTATGTTTAGATTTTTTGTTCCCTACTCAAATCATAGGGGTGACAAACTTTCTAAAAAGGTTCCAATAGTAAACATTTTAAGCTTTGTAGGTGACCTACCTCTCTGTCACATACTGTTATCTATCTATCTATCTATCTATCTATCTATCTATCTATCTATCTATCTATCTATCTATCTATTTAGAGACAGGGTGTCCTTCTGTGGCCCAGGCTGGAGTACAGTGGTGGGATCACAGCTCACTGCAGCCTTGAACTCCTGGGCTCTAGTGATCCTCCTGCCTCAGCCTCCCAAATAGCTGGGACCACTGGTGCATACCCCCTTGCCAGGCTAATTTTATTTATTCTTTTATAGAGATGAGGTCTTGCTATGTTGCCCAGGCTGGCCTTGAACTCCTAGTCTCAAGTGATCCTCCTGCCTTAGCCTTCCAAAGTGCTGAGATGATAGTTGTGAGCCACTGTGCCTGCTCACATATTTCTTTTTAAGTTAAGTTTAATTTTGTACAACCCTTTACACATGTAAAAACCATTCTTAGTTCACGGGCCAGATTTGGCCCCCAAGTCATAGTCTGCTGACAGCCACAGGTGATGGGAAACCACTGGAGATTTTTAAGAGGGAAATAGACATGATCGGATTTGGGTTTGGAAAGATCATTCCGGTGGCAGCTGTGCAGCAGAGAGACTGGGGGTATAGGATGAGTTGAGGGGCTAGGGATATGTAGAAGAAGGCCTCTAAGGAAGTTATTGCAACAGTCCAGGGAAAAGTAATGAGGACCAGGTCCAGGTGGTGGCTGTGACCTAGTTTCTTGATAGCTGGGCTGAAGAGAGATTGAAGCCAAGAATGAGAACGCCTTTGCACATATAATGGTGTTACGTCTCTCTCCTCCTCCTTCCCACCAATCCCATGGGACATTCTACTTGTCCGTTTGGGGTGGGGGTGACAAGTGGTGGAAGGACACAGTTAGCTGAGGCTCCCTCTTTCTAGCCGTGGCTCTACCCCATTGAGCCCCCCAAGATCTAGGAGCAGGACTGTCCTTTTCCATGGGCCCACTCTGCCAGCTTCTCTGCAGCCAGCCTCCTGGGTAAGACCTGGCGTGCTACCTCCTTCTCAGTCTGCATGCTAAGATATGCTGACTCTCCTGCCTTTGGGGATCAAAGAGTCTCATTTTCTCTCTCAAATAAGCATCTGCACAGAGCATTTGACTGCATCTGCCAGCCCCAGGTCTTAGCCCCAGCTAACTTTATTCTAATGGCCCAGAGTGAAAACTGTTATACTTTCCACCCCATTTCTTCTGTTCACCACGAAGAACAGTCTCCTGTTTCAGGTGTAAAAGGCAGGCAAGGCAAAAGTGATTCTGGGTAGGGGTGAAGTCATTTCTTATCCTCAGCCCATGCTGATTACATCTTCTGTTCTTGTGGGAAAAGGGCTGCCTCCCAGCGATGTGTGTACATCCCTTTGAATATTTCTTGTCAGCTAGATTTCTTAAGCTATTTACTGACCTGGCTCCCCGGGCCCATCTCCCTTGCCTTATCTGTGAGTCCCGTTTCTCTGTTAAGAGTCTCTTTCATCTCCTCGGGGGTTATCTTTTCCCTGCCAGGACATGAATACTTTTTTTTCTTTTTTGTTTTCTTGCAGTTCCCATGGTAGAATTCATGCTCTCTTAACTTTGGTTTCCTTCTCAAATACTTGATTGCAATTTCTTGAATTACTTACTTCATAGTGCGTTTCTCAGTCTGATGAGTACATATGCATTCAAATGCTCTAAATACGTGACAACAAACTCAGTTTTCTACTTTCCTCTCTTTTGCTATTTTGCTTGATGAAAATTTGTTGCTGAGTTTTGGGGATATAAGTGGCTTCTCTTCAGCTGTGCTTGGAAGGGGTGAAGGTCCCACATGATATTGTGTCTAGTCCTTGTTTAGACAACTCTGTTTTGGGGGCGTGATCACCCCCATTTGAATAATACTCAGCAGTGTTTTCCACAGAGAATGTTTTCTCTTTTTCCCATAGCTGCTTTAGAGAGTAGCTCTGTTGTCTGGGTTTTTCTTTACGTTCTTTATTGGTTGCATACATTGTGTTATTCTTTGAATCATTGGCCGATTGTCTTATGAATCCATCCAAATGTTAAGAGTCAGATAGTTATAGTTGGACCTTAAACTCTTGATCAGAGATGATGTGAATGTGGCAAGAGACCTCTTGGATTATCCATGTTGGTTCCAGATTAGACCATTTTGCTCTGTCGTCTTCATGGGTAGCAGCGATGACAGTGATGATGGTGGTCTGAACAATTTTTAGCTCATGTTTATTTACCCGGTGTTTACCATATGCCAGCTATGGGGCTACGTTCTTTATTTATATTACTCCATTTAGTCCTCATAAGAGCCCTCTGGATTACAGATGTTCATCATCTCATTTTACAAATGAGGAAACCGACAGACACTTTAATGCACTTCCCTAGGACTGGATGATAGCACCGGGCTTCGACTGTACCTATCAGCTCATGTGTCACTAACTGGAGTAATCATACATACAGGTACATTTTATTTAGGCATCACCAAAGGATGTGTGGAAGCATGCGAATATGAGTTACAATACTTGGGTTTGTGTTGTTTTATGGTCTCACCCCTCACTGCTCCCTAAAAGTGTAGATGAGGAGTTTCACTGTTTCTGGGATTAGACTTTCCTTAATGTATAGGATACAACACCCCCTTCCCGCCACCAACCGCCAAATGGAGACTTCGTACAACCAGAAGTCAGAGCCCCACAGCCTGCATGTCCTATAGGAGGCAAAGTGCCCAAGGCCCCAGTGGTTTTTAGGGACCTGCAATAATGTTTTAATTTCTTTCAAAATTAGAAGAAAGCCAGGTGCAGTGCTCGTACCTGTAAGCCTGATTAGACTCTCATGCCATTTCCCCCCTTGTTTATCTATGGATTCCCTGCTTTCTGTGTCTGACATTTACCCATCATGTTGGAGACACCAGCTTTTGCCCACTCTGCCACTGCCAACCCCTGGAACAGGAAGTGTAAGACACAGCTCTGGGAGATCAGGTCAGAAGACCAGGACAAAGGTTTCCTTGAGCGTTGTAGCTTCACAGGTCTTTGAAATGCTACAGGGATTTTCCTGAGATTTATACTTAAAATCCAGTGTTTCTCAGGACAATATAAATTTTGAGCAGAACGGAGATTTTAGAGATGATCAAATCTAAAGTTCATTTCATAGATGTGGAAATAAAAACAAACACAGGGGGCTTGAATGACTTGTTCAAGGTCATACATTGTATGACGTCCAGAGCAAGACTTGAAACCTACATCCCTGACTCCCAATAGCATGCTTTTTACCTGAAGCCATTAATAAAATGAAGTCTAGATTGTCCCCTCTTCTTTTCGTTCATTGGATAATTTGTTTGTCTCCAAACCTTTTTTCCGAACACTCCTATGTGCCTGTGGATGTTCCAGACTTCAGATGACCTGTTCTCTTTGAGATGTCACACCTTTTATTGACCATATTTCGTGGCATTTCTGATTTTATTAGTAAATTGAAACACTAGAACCATCATCTTTCCTAACTAGAACTTTTAAAAATGAAAATAAGGATAATAATAGTCTGTGTTTGCAGTTCTGGTTTTGTTAGAAAACCAGACCTTTATTGAGACCCTGTCTCAATAATAATAATAATAATAATAATAGCCTCTAACTGCATCCATGTTGCTGCAAAGGACAGCTTTGTTCTGGTTTTGGACACTTTTAGATGTGTTTCCTGGGGAGTTTCTTTCCCCATTTATTGAGCTCTATGTAAGCTCTTTTAATTTTAAAAATTTTATTTGAATTTTGAATTTGAATTATTAAAAACAAATATTTTGTTTTTCATAATTTCCACTTTTATTTTAGCTTCAGGGGTACATGTGCAGGCTTATTACCTGGGTAGACTGCATGATGCTGAGGCGTGGCGTACAACTGACTCTGTCACTCAGGTACTGAGTATAATACCCGATAGTTCACTTTGCCTCCTGTTCTTCCTCCTCCTATACGAGTCCTCAGTGCCTGTTGTTCCCATCTTTCTGTCCATGTGTACCCAATGTTCAGGTCCCACTTATGAGAACATGTGTTACTTGGTTTTCTATTCCTGCATTAGTTTGCTTAAGATAATGGCCTCTGGTCGTGGTGGCTCACGCCTGTAATCCTAGCACTTTGGGAGGCTAAGGCAAACAGATTGAGCTCAGGAGTTTGAGACCAGTGTGGGTAACATGGGGAAATCCTATCTCTAAAAAAAATACAAAAAATCTGCCGGGCATGGCAGTGTGTGCCTATAGTCCCAGCTACTTGGGGGGCTGAGGTGGGAGGATTGCTTGAACCCAGGAGGTTCAGGCTGCAGTGAGCTGACATTGTACCACTGCACTCCAGCCTGGGTGACAAAGTGAGACCCTGTCTTCTTAATAATAATAATAATAATAATAATAATAATGGCCTCTGGTTGCATCCATGTTACTGCAAAGGACAAGATTTCATTCCCTTTTATGGCTTTGTAGTATACCATGGTGTACACGTACCACATTTTCTTTATCCAGTCTACCACTGATGGGCACCTGGGTCGATTCCATGTCTTTGCTATTATGAATAGTGCTGCAATACACATGCAAGCACAGGTGGCTTTTTGGCAGAACGATTTATTTTCTTTTGGCTATATACCTAGTAATGGGATTGTTGGATAGAACGGTATTTTGACTCTTTCTTTTAAAAATAGAATGTGCTGGGTGCAGTGTGGCACTTGAGCTGTTGTGGTGTTTACTGTGGTCTTTACTCTGAATGTCATACTGTCTCAAGGGTGTCGTGAGATGATTCAGCTTCAGGCTGCCAACTAGTAACTCCTTGGTACTGAAGCTTTGCCCAACCACCTGCCTACTTTCAGGGGCTGTCCCAGATCACAAGATTATGTCAGTCTCATGCTGGTTAAATCTTCTGTTCTGAATTCACCAAAATAGAAAGCAGAGGCGTAAGGCTCTAGACTAGGGCAATAATTTGGGTGGTGTCATAGACAGGGGACTGTTTTACTGAGTCAAAGGTGATGTGTAGGGCTAGCTGATTTCTTAAAACCATGCAGACTTGGCCTAAAGGTCTTTTTCTGGTATGGCTGCTGTATCCTAAGGCACTGGATTGTGGAGCTGATGGAAGACTTGGGTTTACTGGGGTCGGCTCCTGGGATGTGGAGTTAGGTGTACGAGAGACTCGCTAAAGCCTAATGAATAGATTTCAGGTGATTTCCAGGAATACATATTCAATGTGCCACTTTTTGTTGAAAAATGAATAAACAGAGCATCTGGGAATGAATAAAGCACTTAGCAGAGTGTTTCCCCATTGGCAGAGAGTACGCAGCCTATGTGTGCTTGGAGCCTTTGGGAGATGCCAGAACAAGGAACGTTTTGTTGGGATTCAAGAACACAGGGATGCTTTCTGTGCATCACACAAGCCTCTGCACCATCACTCTGAACTCAGCACGGAGATCGTTTCATTTAGAGGGTTATTTTTTTTTTTTTCTAAACTCGTCACAGCCCTTTGACTTGATTTTAGACCTCACTTTCATGGCCAAAGCATACATCCAGGAGGAATAGTTACCTTTTCTTTTCTTAAAACAGGGACAACAACAGGGTACTGGCTGAATCTTGTATTTATAAAGCAACATTTCCACATCTGCCTTGTGAATTTCTTAGTCAAGTGGTCATAAAAAAGAGGAAGATAAAAACAAATGAAAAGAAAGGGGAGTAATTTAAGTCAAGAATAACTTCCTTTTTATTAGGTTTAACTTGAAACCAAGTATCATATTTATATAAATACTGTGGAAAATATTTAACCTATTCATAAAGGTTAAGTAACTAACTGATAAGCTTTCTAGGAAAAGTATGTTTAAATGCTCCCATTAAACTATAACCGTCCCAGGCAATTTTTCAAGTTTTCAAATACATACCTTTAGGAAACTGAATAGAAATGTGAGGAAAAAGAATAATTTCTCCTGAACAAATACAATGGTTCATTGTAGAAATTATTGCTACTTTGTGCATCAGAGGGCACAGAGTGAGTCAAAAAGTCAAAACAACAGGACTTAGAAGAAAGTCTTACTGATACAATTCAGTCTTCAGTAAAGACTAAGATAAATTCCTTCAGCAGCTGGCTGAAGAAATCCAAGGGGCAAGATATTTTAGCTGGTGCTCTTTTCCTATAAATAATACATAAAATGATTAGAAAATTGTGGGGTTTGGAGAGGTACACAGAACCATAAGACTGGAAAATCTGTTTATATGAATACAGGTTAGATGATGTCACCTTTATAGATTTCCTCTTTGCATAGAATGAAATCAAATTTATCCTCCAAACCAGGACAGTCTAAGAGTGAAAGGGGACAGGATTAATAACTATGCCAGGATAACAGGCATAACCCAGGACTGTTATGAGAAAAGTGGAACATGTGTCCACCCTTTCTCTGAATCTATTTTTAGAGCTAGCAATTTAAGTATGTAGCGAATTACATAGGCCATCATGTTTGTTTTTGTGGGAGCTGAGAGATCCCACATTTTTAAGGACTTGTGCTATTTCTGTTGCATTAGAGAGAAAAATGCTCACAAAATGATCAATTAAAAAAAAAAAGTACAACTAAAAATGGAATCCTAGAGTGGCCGCAGCTGCCTGGTGGGAGAGGGTGAAGGGAAGCCTAGAAGCCGGTCTGGGGAAGAGCTCGCAGTGCTCCAGGGGGAAGGAGAGACGAGGTCGGGTCACTCTGCTCATCGCCAGAGGCTGGCACTCTGCCTTTCTAACAGGACCGTCCAGCTCTCAGCCCTCACCGTCACCAGACAGCGGCTGCCGAGCAGATGGAGCCCGCACCTGCGCATACTCTGTCAAAAAGACTTCCAGAAGCTGTTGTGTCAATAGCGAAGTCTAAAAAAATACATACCCCACAAAACCACCCACACTAAAGATCATTCTTGAATCTGATTTGAAAACTAGGGTCCAGTTCTGCAGAGGCATTCAAGTGGCCAGATGCCACCCTCATAGCCAGATCCACAGGTCCCCTCCATCATCCAGGGGAAAATGCTCCACTCACCACACTCAGCTTCTGCTTCCGGTTTCAGTGTTCTCTCTGTTCGGAGGGGTTTTAAAGCTAGAGGGGCCTTCACTCACTTAACTCTTATTCACAAATCTGAATATGGAGATCAAGAGGGGAAAGCGACATGCCCTAAGTCAGAGTAGAGTCAACAAGAAAACAAGACAAGGAATGACTGAGCTCCTAGTGTATAAGGGTCTCTGGCGAGCTACTGGGGTTACAGAGATGAAGAAAACATAGTCCCATAGTTCAGTCTAGCAAGGTAGACAGCCTCTTTGTAGGCGGGACCAGGATTCCCTGCAGCAGAAGGAAACCTGAAATCAGGGTAATGAGCCCCACCAGGGATGGGCCATCACACTGCCCTGAGAGGATCGTGCCTGGACATGGGGCTGTGGCATGACCGGCTTTGACCCTCTAGCTATGCTGTCAGGCCAGGTGGGACCTGGAGTGGCCTGAGCTGGGGGCTGCCGTGAACTCTTTCCACTCTTCTAAGGCACTGCGTTAAGTAATGTCACTTTCTATTTGCACAGCAAAATCAGGGACACAGTTTTCTAGAACATGTGGTGCCTTTCCTCCCCCAGCAGAATGGATGGTTTACTCTGGTTGGCGGGCCCTTGTGTTAGAGGTGGAACACTCTGCAGGGCTCCCAGTGGTCAGTTGTGGCCCACATGCCAGTGGAGAATGGAGGCAGAGCTGTGGAGCCCTCGAGAGCCACGGAGGGCCTGCTGCTCACAGCGAAATGCCTCCTCAACTGCTGCTGGCCCACCTGTGGGCAGCGGTAATTAGTGATGTACAGAATCCTGGGACCAGTGCCAGCGACCCTAAGGATACTCTGAGTGAGCCGGGCGTGCACCGCTGTGATGGCCTCTCTGGTCAGGAGACGACACGCAGTGAGAAGGAGGGAAGGGCTGGCCCAAAGGGCTTCCCTCTAAGGTGAGGTCCACAGAAAGGGCGGCGCCAAGATGCAACCAGCAGCCCACACCAGTGGTAGCTACCTGTTATCCATGCTCAGGCCAGTCCCTGATTGCTCCAAACACTCTGCTTGAAGGTTCTAATGGAAATGAGCAGGTCTTCCGATCACGACTTAACCAAGGTGAGCTTCTGAAAAAAGCATGAAAAAGCAGTCTCCTGAACTTCCCAAGTGACTGATGTGAAGCGCATCCCGCACGCTTCACAGCATGGAGATCTTCCGGTGCACACCACGGACGATGTGAATGACAGCACGGACCATCAGCAACCCGCAGAGCTGCCTGACCAAGAAGTTGTGAATCAGACGCCACAAAAAAAAAAAAAAAAAAAAAAAAAAAAGTCAAGAAGGCCTCAAGTCCCGAATATTCGAACGGGAGTAGGCGAGTGACTTCCCTGGCCCATGCTCTGCTGAGCACCCTTCATCTGCACCAGGAAAGACCACATGGAAAATGAGGACTTGGCAGTGGAGGGCAACAGGGAAGCAGAACAGGGTGGTCCCCCAGCATCGAGGCGGCAAGTCCCTCTGAAAGCGTGGATGACAATGGTGATTTAGGTGCTTCCTTCGAATGTCCTGAGGGAAAGACTGGTAAAGCAGACATACAATTGTGGGAAGAAACCCAAAGGAGTACAGAACTCACAGCACAAGTCCAAGATCTGCTCAGTGAGCAGGTCTCTCTGCAGGGTGCAAGGGACGTCCGGAAGCTGCAGCCGATGCTTTCCGCTCTGCCTGAACTGTCCTGAAAACACGTGAAGGAGCCTCAGGGGTAGTCCATGGAGAAGGATGTCGACTGCCTGCCCCTTAGAGACTTCGTAAAGTGCAGGAAAATGGGAACTGCACTTGTCATACCCGCAAGCGTTAAGAAAAGATGTGTCCCAAGACTTGGCCCAGGAATTGAAGAATGACACAGTTTTCAGAGGGAGCTCCTCTTCTATGAGAAAACAGCCCAGGACAGCTGGATGACCTCCACGTCCACTGAGATAGCAAGACCTCTGGAAAGAAGATGACCATAATAGGCAGAAGCCAGCTGACTGCGAGGCCAAGTTCCACCCTTTGCTGAGCGGCCCTTTGGCTCCTGGGGCTCCACCTGCAGCCCACAGGTGCTTGGAAGTGCCAGGGGACCGTGGTTCTGAACACCCAGAGACTCAGCAGAACATCAGCTGATGCTGCTGCCTTTAAAACACTTTTGACTGCTCTCTGGTTTAGCTACTGTTCATTAGTTGATGCTGAAACTGTTCTTACTGAAGTTTGATTGATAGCCTTAGACTATAAGGTACAAGTAAAGATTGTGAAATATACAAAAAAAAAAAAAATTTAAGTGAAAGGAACTTTGTGGTGCAGGAAACCTGAAAAACAAAACAAACAAAAAAACAATCTTTTTCGGGTTAGCCAAGAAGGGAAAATCACATACAACCCTATCACCTAGAGGCAACCATGATCGCCTTTTGTTTTTTACCAATTAAAAAATTTCGATTCTTATTAGATGTATACAGTTTTATATCAGTGTGATTCTACCATATGGGTTGCTTAACAGCCTGTTTTTGGTCACTTCAATATTGTTAATTTGTTAGTATTATTAATGTTGTGAATATCTTTGCATTCAATGAGTACGTTATTTGTAGTGGCTGTGCAGTATTCCATCTGGTTCAAAAGTATTATAATTTATTTAACTGATTCCCAATTTGTGGTCATTTGTTTCCAATGAAATATAAACAACACTCCATTATATGTGTAGAGCACTTTTTAATATATTCATTTGGTTATTTCTGTAGAATTTCTTCCTAGAAGTGAAGTTTTGAATTATAGAGCATACATATTTAAATATGTATATATGTTTTATATCGATTACAAATATACTTACATGCATTACTATTTTAATGTAAATGATTTTGTATGTATTTAAAATACCAATATGAATGTACTACTATTTCAATGTAAATGATTTTATATGTACTTAAAATGCCAATGTGATTGTTAGTTTTCTGGGTCAACTTAACTGGGTTAAAGGATACCCAGACAGCGGGTAAAATATTATTTCTGGGTGTGTACGCAGGGTGTTTTGGGAAGAGATTAGCATTTGAATCAGGAGACTGAGTGAGGAAGATTCGCCCTTACCAGTGTAGATGGCCATCATTCAATCACTTTAGGGCCCTGATACAACAAAAAGGCCTAGGAAAGGCAAATTTGCTCTCTTCTGCAGCAGGAACATCCATGTTTTTCCCCCATCTTTGGACATCAGAACTCTAGGTTGTCTGGCCTTCAGACTCCAGACTTGTGCCAGCACCCCCTGAGCCCTATTCTCCTCTCATTCTCAGGCCTTCTGCTTCAACTTGAGGGTGACACCATTGACTCTCCTGGTTCTCAGACCTCTGGATATGACAGACCTCTGGTGTAACTCATCACTGCCTTGCACCAAACATTCTTAAAATGTTTATTGGGGTCAGGTGCAATGGCTCGCACTTGTAATCCCAGCGCCTTGGGAGGCCAAGGCAAGACTGCCTGAGGCCAGGAGTTCAAGACCAGCCTGTTCAACAAGGTGTGACCCCATCTCTACAAAAAAAAAAAAAATTATTCATTTATTTTTGAGACGGAGTCTTGCTCTGTCACCCACGCTGGAGTGCAATGGCACTATTTTGGCTCACTGCAATCTCCACCTCCCAGGTTGAAGCAATTCTCCTGCCTCAGCCTCCCAAGTGCCCACCACCATGCCTGTTTAATTTTTGTATTTTTAGTACAGACAGGGTTTCACCATGTTGGCCAGGCTGGTCTCGAACTCCTGACTTCAGGTGATCTGCTCACCTCAGCCTCCCAGAGTGCTGGGATTACAGATGTGAGCCATCACACCCGGCCCGCAAAAAATTTTAAAAATTAGTTTGGCGTGGTGGTGTGCACCTATTGTCCTACCTACTTGGGAGGCTGAGGCCAGAAGATCACTTGAGCCTGGGAGGTCGTTTGCCGTGAGTTATGATCTTACTGCTGCACTCCAGCTTGGGCAACAGAGTGAGACTCCGACAAAAAAAAAAAAAAAAAAAAAAAAAAGAAACAGTTTATTGGCTGTTGGCAATTTTTATGTGAGTTGCTTGTACCTGTCCTACAGGAATTTGATATTTACTCTCTCAAAAAGAAAATCATGCAAGACAGTCCTCTAAGTCAGTTGCTTCTCCTGCATTTTCCTATTAGCAGCATTATCTGGGCAGTTGCCCAGGATAAAGACCTCAGTTTTGGTTTTCACTGCTCTCAACTTCTACATCCACTCCAACACTCAGCCTGGTTCATTTCATTTCTGAGATGTTTCTCAAGTAGGTCCTCTTTTCAATGTCCTCAACCCCTGCTCTAGCTCAGGCCCTTCTCTTGCTTTAATTTAGGAGGCTCATGGGGATAAAGACCTGAGGCCAGAATTTGAGTCTCCCCAGGTCCCATAAAGGTACTTATTATTTCCCTTGCTGGACTCTTACTCATCTTTGAATCCGTAGTGCCTGATACATGATCAAGCACACATAACAGGTCCTTGATAAACAAAGCATGAAATTGTTTTTCTCATCTCCTCTCTCTCTCTTCAGTGAATCCTCCATGTTGTTATAATTATCTAACACACAAAGATGGTTACTTTCCTTTTAAGAATTGCTGTGACTGGGCTTGATGGCTCACAACTGTAATCCCAGTACTTTGGGAGGCCAGGGTGGGAGGACTGCTTGAGCCCAGGAGTTCAAGACCAGCCTGGGCAACAGCAGGAGACCCTGACTCCAGCTTTAAAAAAGAATTGTTGCTAATGTCTCACTGCATACAGCAGGGTTTCTCAATCTCAGTACTACTGATATTTGACCCAGGTAATTCCTTGATGGGGAAGGCTGTCCTGTGCATTGTAGGATGTTTAGCAGCATCCTTGGCTTCAACCTATGGATGTCAGTAGCACTTTCCTCCCTCCTCCCCTGGGTGAAGACAACCAAATATGTTTCTAGACTTTGACAAATGTTCCCTGGAAGGCAAAATTGCCGCTGGGTGAGAACCACTGACCTACAAGAAAAAGTCAAAACTTAGTCATCATGTCATTCAAGACCTGGTCCTAGGTCCCCTTTTCCGTCTCATTTCTTGCCTCTCCTGTACCTTCGTGAACGTGCCATGTACCTTAGCCCTGTGTCTTTTCATGTCCTGTGCTCTCGGCACTTCCTTGGTTAGGTGGACCAACTGCTACAACCCATAGACAAACGGGTGGTGGCTCAGACACAGCTCGTTTGTTTTTGCTCACCTAACAGCGCTCTGTGGTTGCACGTGGTCATGAAACTGACCCCTTCCTAGTCTTTCAGCAGTTAAGCGGGCCGGTCTCTACCGTCTTCAAAAACTGCTTCCAAGATGGGCCTGGGGATCATCTCCATTTTACCTAATGAAAGGAGAAAGGACATTGAGAAGCGCATTAAGGAGAATGTTATGACCAGGATTGAAAAAGCTACACATCCCTTGCCGTCTCATTCTAATTGGTTAGAACTCAGTCACATGACCACACTTAACGGCAAAAAACGGATGGAAAACACAGTTTAGCTGCCTGTTTAGGAGAAGAGAGGTTTTTCTCATCAGCTAGCACTCTCTTCCACAACCTACTTAATTAGTTCAGCAGAATTACGGTTATTCTTTCAGGCCCAGCTTACATGTCACTCCTAGACTTATAAATTCGAATGTCCCCATGATATCCTATTTTAAGTTCTTTGCTTATTCTAGTGCATATTACGATATGATTAGTTATGGCATAAAAATCATTTTTTCCTCATCAATTTCTGGGACAGTTCCTGGTAGGTGGTGGGTATGTATTTGTGAGAAAAAACAATGAATAGTATTTATATATTTAATATTATCTCATGAGAATGCCTCAAGGACACACTGAATTTTATTGTCGTTGTTGTTGCTCTTCTAGGCTCTCGTCTGCTCTAATACAAAAGTGAGCCAGAATTATTTGCAAATCTGGTAGGACTCTAGCATCATCTGAAGCCTAGGAGAAAAGGGATGAAGTTCCTTTTAGAGACCTGCTCTCCCAGTCTCCCCAAGCCTCGGGCATCTGCCCTACAGGCTATGCACAGATTTGCTTTCCACTGGCTTTCCACACCGTCCACTTCCCCTCCCAGCACAGTTCCCTGGGGGCTCCGTGACTTAATCCTCCCACAGAAGATTTGCATTTAAAAGGGAGTGGGCTGGGAGCGGTGGCTCATGCCTGTAATCCCAGCACTTTGAGAGGCTGAAATGGGTGAATAGCGAGGTCAGGAGTTCGAGACCAGCCTGGCCAATATAGTGAAACCCCGTTTGTACTAAACATACAAAAATTAGCCTGGCATGGTGACGCGCACCTATAGTCCCAGCTACTCCGGAGACTGAGGCAGAAGAATCGCTTGAACCCGGGAGGCGGAGGTAGCAGTGAGCCAAGATGGCGCCTGGGTGACAGAGTGAGACTCCGTATCGAAAAGAGAAAAAAAAAGAAAAAAGGGAGGTGAGTGAGGAATCACTGCCTGGTTAGTTATATTGGGAAAGACCTAGGGGTCCTGATTTTAAAAAGGGCTAAAATGTTGCAGTTGTTTTTTCAAAAATCTACATTTGCGGGGTCTGATATGGTGGCTCATGCATATAATCCCAGCACTTTGGGAGGCTGAGGTGGGCGGATGGCTTGAGTCCAGGAGATCAAGTTTGCAGTGAGCTGTGAGAGTGTCACTGCACTCCAGCCTGGGTGACAGAGTGAGACCGTGTCTCAAAATAAATAAAAACAAACAAACAAAACCCTACATTTGCAATTTAGCATTTTCCTAGGAAATGAAAATAATAATTAGATAGAAAAAAAGTCTGCCATGTAAAAATTCTGCAAAGTTTGTAAAAAAAAAAAAAAAAAAAAAAAAGGACTGGGTGCAGTGGCTTATAGCTGTAATCCCAGCGCTTTCGGAGGCTGAGATGGGAAGATCAGTTGAGGCCAGGAGTTCAAGACCTGCCTGAGCAATATGGTGAGGCCTTCAGCTCTACAATAAATACCAAAAAAAAAAAAAAAAAAAAAAAAAAAAATCAGTCAGGCATGGTGGGATGTGTCTGTAGTCCCAGTTACTCAGGAGGTTGAGGTGAGAGGATCGCTTGCCCCCAAGAGCTGGAGACTGCGGTGAGCTATGATTGAGCCACTGCACTCCAGCCTGGGGGACAGAGTGAGACCCTGTCTCTGGGAAAAGAAAAAAAGGCAGAGGGGAGAGGGGAATTTTGTACCTTAGAAATGAATAATCTTTGGAACTCTGGCTGTATCTATCACTGCCAAGGTCAACAGGGATACAGCCAGGATGTGACTTTGATGCCTGATGTTCTTATGAACCAAAATGGAGTAAGAATGAAAGTACTTTTGCAGCAAATATTCGGGGGATTTGAGCACCCATTTAAGGCTGTAACCAAGCCAGAATTTCCTTTTTGAGGCCGGGTAGAATCTGGTCCAAAAACCATGAACAACAGGAATGTTTCTGGTAATTTTTCTCAAATCCACCAGAGGGTTCCCACTGAATTTTCTGACGAACTTAGCCTATACACTGCATCTACAAGACAAGGGAGCATTTATGTAAAGTGTTTCCCGCCCCCCACCCCTTAGTTACTTTGACAATTCCAACCCTCACTTTCTCCTCTGCTCGGATCGACATCTGAGAAGCAAGACCACAACTGCATACCATTTTATAGATCGGCCTGATTAAAACCACTTCTCCCTATAGGCCACATCATGTACAAGGCACACGGTTTTTGTCAAGAGACCAGCTACCAGCAGAGAAGGTTTTGATGCTATTGCTAGTAAGAAATTAGTAACTAGATCCCTGGTCTCCTTTACGCCAACTTTATAATTATACCGTTTGAGTGGTAAACCAGATCTTTGCGCCAAGGGTAATTTAGAAATTCTAGATCTGTATTCTCTTCCCCCTCCTCCTTTAATGTTCATCCTTGTTGCCTCTCCATCTTCTTCCTTCAAACATATAATTTTCCTCCACTCCCTCCTCACCCTGGCTCCTTGTTTCTGTGACCCTCTGTCACAAAAGGACAAATGCTTCTTGTTCTCCCTCATCCTGGGACATCACGGGTAACAATCAAGGAAGTGTATGCAAAAATCTAATTCAGGAGCCTGTCCTGGCTCTGCAAGGGCGTCGCCCGTGTGTGCTCACCGCTTGCCCCGGGACTGGAGGTTAACATATGGCCTTATAGTGAGCTTGGACTGCCCATGTGTCTGCATCCAGGATTTAGCCTCTCTTTTCTACGACTAGCTCCACATGGGAGACTACTTTCTAGAACTCTTGAACTATTCTTGATTCTGTAACCTTTTCGTATTCTGAGCTCTTTTGATATAGAAACATTTGTTGGCCTGGGTACAGTGGCTCATACCTGTAATCAGAGGGAGGTGGGAAGGTCACTTGAGCCCAACCTGGGCAACACAGCGAGACCCCATCTCTACAAAAACATTTAAAAATTAGCAGGTGTGGTGGTGTGCATCTGTAGTCCCAGCTACTTGGGAGGTTGAAGTGGGAGAATTGCTGGAGCCCAGGCGGTTGAGGCTGCAGTGAGCCATGATCGCACCCCTGCACTCTAGCCTGGGTAACAGAGTGAGACTCTGTCTCAAAAAAAAATATTAAAAACTAAAACTAGGGCTTTCCTGGTGAAAATGTTCTGGTCTCACTTGAGTTTTGCATCATGTTCTTCCTTCCTTGTTTTCTTCTTTACCCCCACCCCTACTGGTACAATTGGTTTCCTCTCACTCCCTCTCCTTTTAACCTATCTTTTGAGTTTTTTTTTTTTTAAAACCAAACCTCTTAAGTATACCTTGAAATCCTAAATTTTCATTTTAGCTGAAAGTCATCCAAATCATACGCATTTCAGTTGAATACTCCTGCAATTGGCCTCACTCTGCCGAAGACCTTTTTTTTTTTTTTTCGTTAACTGACCAAGTTTCTTTAGAATAAGGCTGGAATCATATTCGATTCCTCCGAGATCTTTTGAGGGATCACCATCACCAAGTTCCAGATTATTCTTTCATGCGGTGCGCTGTGGTTGTTTTATTCTGCTACCTTGGGAGTATTTCTCCTGCAGAATTGCTTGCTCTTCTTTCTTTGTGCTTCTTCCTTTTACTCTCCCTCCCCTTTGCTCTTCTCTCAGGTAGACTCTGCCTGGTTTTTCCTTCTCTCTCATGAACACCGATCCTCTGCTGAGAAATCAGGCGGGTGGGAGACTGCCATACAGCCTCCGTGCTACAGAGGAATAGCCAACATTTCCCTCCGAGACAGCTGTTTTCCATTTCGGGAGTATCAACACTGTGGCTTTGTTGATTGTCTTTTCACCTCCAGGTTTGGCCTTGTTTGTAGCTGAAACATAACTATTTTCCCTAAGCCGTTCAGGGCCACTGCTGCAGCTCTGTCAGATGCAAGCCCTGCGTGTGTGTGCGTCCTGCCATGCAGACGCCACCGGAGTCCCCGTCAGTCACACGCTCCTCCAACCCAGGGGAGAAATTAAGGCAATTGTGCTAAGGCCCACTGGTGAGGAAAATTGGCTGATCAAATTATTACTAAATGGCTTTTCCAATCTTCTTTTTATTCTGTGAGAAAGAGGTGATTTCTGCAGCTTGTCAGAGCCTGGTCTCTTGTCCAGAGATAAAACCAAATCCACAAAAATCCTGTGAATGGAGAATTTTGGTGGCTATACCTTGGAAACAAACCACAGGACCTAATTCAGCAGGGCTGCCCCTTGGTGCAGAATGCAACCAATTTTTGCCTGTTTTAAGTGAAAGCATCCCAAGATGGGAAAGTATATTCTGAGAGTGGAATGCTTTGTAGTTACTGGTACTGAAGGGTTGGCGGTCATGTTAATAAATGATTGTGCTGCTCAAAAGTTACCCCTTTCTGCTCCCAGGTTACTTCTCCTTGGGGTATCCAGTGATAAAGATCATTAATATGTTTCCTGTAAGTAACTGAATCAAAGTGAAGCTTTGCTATCTGCCTTGTGTTTGCCAGATTAGGGTATCCACTTATTAACTCTTGGATAGTCACAATGTCCACAGAGCTTTTACATATATACATATATATTTACATACATAACCACAAAGACGTATGTATATATTGCATATACATCACATATATATATATATAGTCTCCGTGTAGATTTCTATGTGTCTGCATTTTCCTTTTAAGAGTCAGGATGTTGTTTTGTTGCCCAGACTGGAGTGCAGTGGTGTGATCATAGCTCACTGTAGCCTCGAACTCCTGGGCTCAAGCCATCCTCCCTCCTCGGCCTCCTGAGTAGCTGGGACTATAGGCATGTACCACCACAACTGGCTAATTGTATTTTACTTTTCGTAGAGATGGGATCTTGCTTTGTTGCCCAGGATGATCTTGAACTCCTGGGCTCAAGTGACCCTCCTGCCTTGGCCTCCCCAAATGCTGGGTTTATAAGCGTGAGCCACCGCGCCTGGCCTGTCTACATATTTAACCTGGATCTGCAAATACCTGTGTGAATGTGGATATGTCACTTGATGTGTCTGTATCTCAGTTTACCCATCTGTAAAATGAAGGAGTTGGACTAGCTGGGGTGCTTGGTGGTAAGGTGCTTCTGCCTCCCGTGAGGCTACTGTGTTCCATTTCCCTCCTCCAGCACAGTTCTGGTCACATGGTCGGCTCTCAGTGCAAAATGATGTACCAGTGCATGATAGGAACCACATGATTGCTGAGGTTATGTCCACCGCTAAGACTCTGTGATTCTCTTGTTTTTAGACAGTTTGGCCAGGAAGTGACTGACAGTGGAAAGAGGGAAATAGTCAGCACATCTGCATGTGTGCCCATCTCAGAGACACGAAGTGTGAATAACCACTCACTTGGCTTCATAACCAAGACCTGCTCTGAGGAATTTCATCTCTTCCTTGGAGACCTTGATTGGCCTGCTAGGTTAAAGGCAAGCGACAGATTTAATCTAGATTGACTTTAGCAAGAGTTTTGACTCAGTCTTGGGTAACACACTTATCAATAAACCTTGGTCGAGGCCCTTTTGCCTCTCACCCAGTTTGCTTATTTACCTCATTCTGACACATCTTGCATATGGCTGCCAACTTAAATGTCACTCTCTTTAAAAGTCAGGAGTGGCTCTCAGTGGCGTTTCTGATTATTTCCAAGGCCCTCACCTTGGCATTCAGGCTTTATTGGGTTTTCTGCCACCTTGTCCTTCCAATTTTATTTCTAGAAGTCTCCCACAGACCTGTCTCTCAAATGAGAACAATCTTCTAGTTGCTTTTTCCCACTCAGAGGTGACCCCCACCATGCCCTGTGCTTGTTCTTATTCCAGGTAAATCCCGAATACTTTCTGATACAAAGCCAACGATTCCTCCCTGCATCCTGATCCATTCTTTAAAGCCCAGATCAAACCTGTCTCCCTTGGCCAGGCACAGTGGCTCATGCCTATAATCCCAGCGCTTTGGGAGGCCAAGGTGGGAGAATGGCTTAAGCCCAGGAGTTCCAGATCAGCCAGGGCAGCATAGCAAGATCCCATCTCCCAAAAAATAAAAAATAAAAAAAAAAAAGAAAATTAGCTGGATATGGTGGTGTATGCCTGTAGTCTCAGCTACCCAGGAGGCTGAGGAGGGAGGATCACTTGAGCCAAGGAGTTCGAGGTTGCAGTGAGCTATGATTGCCCCACTGCACTCCAGCCTGGGTGGCAGAGTGACAGAGAATGAGCACCTATCTCAACAACATCAGCAACAACAAAGAACCTGTCTTTGCCATTAAGGTTTCCCGGTGAGCCTGTTTTGGAGGGATCTCTCCTTCCTCTGGTTTTCTGAGTCGCTGTAGACTATAGACACTCTCTTACCCTCGTTCCTACTAGGCATTTCACTAAATTCTTGGAGGAGTCTGAGAGAACTTGGGGGCGCTTGAGGAACCCAAAGGTGTAAAGTAAAGCCTGGAAACCAAGATTGCTGGGAAAGTTGAGAGGAAGTAGAGATACTTCTTTTGATGGAGATCACATGTAAGGTAATGATACAGGAGGTAGAAAGAAATGAGGCGGAGAGTGAGGGCAACAGAGTCCTCAGCAGAGCTTCCCTTTTAACAAAAAAGCAGCCCAATAAATTATTATTATTATTTTTTCTAACAAAGAGCACTCTGAAAAATCCAGCTGCAAAAATAGATAAGCAAGCTGGAAACTTGCATGGGGGAATGCCAGCAGCTGTGCCGACAGAAAAGGGCTACCTGGGGGCCAGGAATGTCCAACATGGAAGCTCCAGCTTCCCTTTTTTTGTTACCACATGTACTGTTACCACGTGTACAGTAAAGGAGTGGACAACATGGCGCAGGCCAGGCATACTAAAAGATTAGGGTGGGGGTGGCCAGAAATTCGTACCCTATGCAAATGGCACACCTGGTCCAACCAGTCTTTCTTGCCCTATGTAAATCAGACACTGCCTCCTCACCAGCTGGGCTATAAAGCCCCTGCATCTCACCGTGGAACTGGCAAACCGTTTCTCTGGGACCCCTCTCCGCATCAGAGAGCTATTCTCTTTCTTTTGCCTGTTGAACTTCTGCTCTTAACCTCCCACTTTTGCGCGCCTGCGTCCTTGTTCTCCTTGGCTGTGAGACCACGAACCTCGGGTAATACTCCAGACGATGAAGCCGTTTTAGTAATTTCGTACGAATCTAAGTGTGTAATTAGGTATCAGTCTACATCGTCACTGACAGTGAGTCAAGGAAAATAGAAATGGTTTACCAGGGGAGGCACTAAAACGTCCTTTACTTTGCCATATCTTTTTTTTTTTTTTTTTTTTTGAGACGGAGTCTCGCTCTGTCACCCGGGCTGGAGTGTAGTGGTGCCATCTCAGCTCACTGCAACCTCTGCCTCCCGGGTTTACGCCATTCTCCTGCCTGAGCCTCCCGAGTAGCTGGGACTACAGGCATCCGCCACCACGCCCCGCTAGTTTTTTGTGTTTTTTTTAGTAGAGACGGGGTTTCACCGTGTTAGCCAGGATGGTCTGGATCTCCTGACCTCGTGATCCGCCCGCTTCGGCCTCCCAAAGTCCTGGGATTACAGGTTTGAGCCACCGCGCCCGGCCTTACTTTGCCATATCTTTAAGGTTGGTGAGGTTCTCATTTATTTGTAGTGGTTTAGGAAAAGCACTGATCAAAGACAGAAATTTGAAAACATGCCCTACCTCAATGGTCCAATTTAGGCCAAAGTCTTAATGCTTTTAAAGTAACTCTGACAGATATTTGACTTGATAAAGTAAAAATTAAGTTAAAAATAAATTGTAAACATACTGGTGATATTTCACTTGATAAGTTAAAAAATAAATTGTAAATATACTGGTATTTAGAAATCAATTTCATAATCCCGTGAAAATTTTCCCATATTTCTCTTAAGCTAGGGAGTGACAACAATATTAAAATGTGCTTGGTTAATAGTTTTTTTGTTTGTTTGTTTTTGAGACGGAGTCTGGCTCTGTAGCCCAGGCTGCAGTGCAGTGGTGCGATCTCTCCGCTCACGGCAAGCTCCGCTCCCCGGGTTCAGGCCATTCTCCTGTCTCAGTCTCCTGAGTAGCCGGGACTATAGGAACCCGCCACCACGCCCGACTAATTTTTTTGTATTTTTAGTAGAGACAGGGTTTCACCGTGTTCGCCAGGATGGTCTTGATCTCCTGACCTCGTGATCCACATGCCTCCGCCTCCCAAAGTGCTGGGATTACAGGCTGGTTAATAGATCTCATACGTAAATATCACCAGATGCAGTGGCTCATGCCTGTAATCCCAGCACTTTGGGAGGCTGAGGCAGGTGGATCACTTGAGGCCAGCAGTTCGAGCCCAGCCTGGGCAACATGGTGTAAGACCCCATCTCTACCAAAAATACAAAAATTAGTCCAGCGTGGTGGCCCGCACCTGTAATCCCAGTTACTCAGGATGCTGGGGCATGAGAATTGCTTGAGCCCAGGAGGAGGAGGTTGCAGGGAGCCGAGATTGCACTACTGCACTGGAAACAGAGTGAGACTCCATCTCAAAATAAAACAAAACAAACAAATACGTAGTTACTTGTGGGATTAATTATAAAAACAGACAATAGATGTGGAAGCACTCTGACAAAGTTAAGAAGACCCCAAAAAGAGAGATATTTTTATTCTTAGCATCTTTTTTTTTTTTGACTTGCTTTTGTTCTAATGTAACCCTCAGGTAAATGACAGCCAGCCTTCCTAACTAGGGGGTAAGTTTGGCTCAAACAAGTTATTACCCATTGCCCTGCCTGTGTCTTCAGACTTAGTGAATGAAATCTCCTATCTGTGGCAGGGACCCTCTCCACTCATCTTTTATTGGATTCTTGAGTAAAGTTTGTTTTTCATCTCAGTTACTTTGCCTCCTTTTTATAGGGAGTCTACTCTGAGATCAAAGACAACCTATAGCAATTTATGAGAAATGAAGGAAGTGGGAGAGAGATGCTAAGTTACTTTAAGGGATTTTCTGAAATCATCAGTCTAGCTGGAATAGCTGGTGTCTGCTGTGTTCAGAAGAGCTGGGACAAGGTACCACTTTTTGGTGTGGGGAGAGGGACATGAGAGCTTGCTCTTTGGAACATCGGCCTTCATGCCAAGTCTTAAGGGTGCTTCCTAATGCCGAATGAGCCTCGGAGTCACCTGGGTTCCTTTTAATTTAAAAATGTATTTTTAAATTTTTGTGGGCACATAGTAGGTATATATATTTGTAGGGTACATGAGATGTTTTGATACAGGCAGGCGATTCATGGAGAATGGGGTATCCATCCCCTCAAACATTTATCTTATGTGTTACAAACAACCCAATTATACTCTTTTAGTTATTTAGAAATGTACATTAAGTTGCTATTGACTATAGTTGCCGTGTTGTGCAATCAAATAGTATGTCTTACTCATTTTTTTTTTTTTTGGTACCCATTAACCATCGCCACCTCCCTCCAAGCTCCCTACTCCTTTTTCTTGCTCTGTTGCCCAGGCTAGAGTGCAGTGGCATGATCATGGCTCACTGCAGCCTTGGACTCCTGGCCTTAAGTGATCTTCCTGCTTCAGCCTCCTGAGTAGCTGGGACTACAGGTGCATGCCACCATGCCCAGCTAACGTTTTTTTTGTTTTTTTTGAGATGAAGTCTCACTCTGTCGCCCAGGCTGGAATGCAGTGGTGCAAAATCTTGGCTCATTGCATTGCAACCTCTGCCTCCCTGCAACTTCTGCATCCCGGGTTCAAGCAATTCTCCTGCCTCAGCCTCTTGAGTAGCTGAGATTACAGGCACTTGCCACCATGGCTGGCTAATTTTTTTTTTTTTTTTTGTATTTTTAGTAGAGACAGGATTTCACCATGTTGTCCAGGCTGATCTCCAACTCCTGACCTGGTCCTCCCACCTCAACCTCTGAACGTGCTGGGATTACAGCTATGAGCTACCACACATGGCTACCTGGGTTTCTTTTGAATGATGCAGATGGCTGGGCCTTACTTAAATGATTCAACAGGTCCCTAGTGAGTCCAAGGTTTCGTATCTCAAAGTGTTACAAGTGTCTGGAGGCTCAAACAGCCTTGAGGATCACTGATGTACGTCCCTGATGTCTAGCAGTCTCTAAGTCGGTCCTCTTCCCTACAAATAAGCTTATATTTTTCAAAGGACTCCTAAATAAGTCCTTGGTTAATCCTGAGTCTGGTGCATTCACTGGCAAAGAACAAAGAGAAAATTTACAAACATAAGAAGGCCTCAGAAGTCAGACTACATAAATTATTTTGGAAAAGGTTTTTCCTTCTTGTATGATTTTCAGAGGGACTTTGGGAAACACACACACACACACACACACACACACACACACACACACAGAGTCTGGGAGACAAAGTAAACAGGAAAGAAAAGATGATCTTTTATTGCTTGACGGTTTAAGTGAAAAAAATTTTATTTCAAAAAATATTTTGACTCCCCCTTTTTTCCCTTTAGAAGTGCATCAAGCTATTTTTAGGAGGGCAGGGTGGCTGGTTTTGGGGGACAAATGAAAGCATGACATCACCATGCTATTTTGGTAGAGCAAGAAGAGAAACATGCCAGGCTAGGTCGGTTTGGGCTTGGTTCTGTGTGTTTAGGAGCTGAATTGAGTCTTTTTCTAATTTGGTTTCTCTCAGAGCTGTGGCTCTTCACTGGAGACTGGAAGCATAATATTTATTCAAAGCTAATTTGTAAACTTCATTTTCAGTTGAAGGTCTGGAATTGAAACTGCTATTGTGATCTTAAGGGCTGTAACCCAGAGAATCTGGTTCTTCCTGGAGTATTTCAGCAGGGATCAGGTTTGCAGACTCAAGGGCCCCAGTGAGAAACCTGACTGCCTGGTCTATTTTAGGTCACATGTGGGGTATCAGTTTGGAAAGCAAATCCTTAACTTGGACTTTTTGTTGCTGATAAGTGCTTGGCGGCTAGCAAAGAGGTAGCTTTCTCACTTACTTAGATTTTGCAGTGGAATCTCTCCCTGCACGTGCATTATTGTCAGTAACTCCTATTTTCCCCAGAGAGGTTTTGAAATGTTCTTTCTGAATGTTCATATGTTTGTAACTTTTCTCAAGTGGAGCTCCTCCTTCCTAAAAAATATTCAGCTTGTTCAAGAAGTCACCCCCCTCCCCCCCCAGACAAAAGTACACCTTTGTGTGCATCTGTTAAGCCTAAGATGTCTGAGATGGTTGTTTTCTAAAACTAACTCACCGATTGCTTTATCATTAAAAGCAGCATTTTACTCCCATGTTCCTAACCTATTTATGGGTCTGTGATAGATGGTTATTTTTTTGGCAAGCTTGAGATAAGCCTGGGTCAAGGAAACAGCTTGCCTTCGTCTCTTTAAGCCTCACTCATCCTTGCCATATCATTTCATGATTTCCTTTCCTGTTATCTTCAAACATTCCCTCAAAGCAGAAATTGACAAGAGCGAGGAGGTTGGGAAAGGGCTGGCAAAGCAGTTGTTTTTCTTCGTGTTCTAAAATGAACCTTTTCCTTCGCCCACAACCCCCACTCCCACCCCACTTGCAACCTTTCTTTTTTATTACCCACCCCTGGGTCTCTCTCTAAAGATGATGGAAAAAAGTTAAGAACTCCTTTCCCTCTTTAAAGAAGGGTCTCTAAGAGGTTTCTAATCAGCTCACTGTCAGCCTGTTTCCTCTGATCAGCTTAAATGGGTCCACTTGAAGTTCACAACTGCCAAAACCGCGTGTTCAGACTGAAAGGCTGGGAGCATTTGAGACGCATTTATGAACTTCCACCAAGATTATCGGCAGGCTGAAATCGCAGGGAGAGCGCCTGTTCAACAGACCCTTTCTTCTTGATTAAATTAGTGTTGTCCACTAACAGGATGAGGAATTCCCATTCCACAAGCTGCCTTTTTTTCCTCTTTCTACCTCCCGCCTCCCTCCATTAAAATGTAAACTTGATTCCTGGGTCCTTTGCCGGAGCCTGGCTTCCCTGTAAACCCATCATAAACATCTTGGTAGAAATGAAACTTTTAACCTCTCCTTGATGGTTTTCTGTCTAACTTTATACATGAGGAAAAAAATGGTGAAAGACGTTATCTCTGGCGGGTGCAGGCGTGTAGGGGCAGGAAGTTTCTGCACTGTGGCTGCTCTGGTCCTTTCGTAGCCGAGGTTTTCCTGTCCTGTCCTTCAGCAAAGAATGGCTTTGTTAACCATTAGCCACTGACAAGAGTGTGTCCATTTCAGCAAAATTAATAAGAGATAGCATTTTTCTTCCTTCTAAATGGCCCATGTCAGTAATTAACATCGCCTTTCATTACTCAACTTGAAAGCGCCTTCTCGGCCTCCCTCTGACCTTGCCCTGGCTTTGTTAAACTGTGGCCTCCAGCCTGTGAGAGACCTACATGCAGAGAAAGTGCTGTGACCGAGATGCCTTGAAAGAATCATTCGACAAATATTTATTGAGTGTCTACTGTGTGGGGCTACCAAGTTGAATCGGGCATAAACTCTGATGGAGGAGAAAAAAAAAAAACTAGGAGAAAAGATAAAAGGTTTTTTTTTTTTTTTTTTTTAAATAGCCCTAAGATAACATAACAGATAATGATGGTTACCCCAGGACAGGAGCAGATCCCGTGTTGTGGGGGCCTGGGCTAAGATGGCAGAGGGGGAAGTGGGTGAAAGTTTTACGGAAAAGGGGACAATTGAGAGAAACATTATAATGGAGTTCAGAGCAAAAAGGGAATATAAAAGTTCAAATGAGCTTTCCTTACTCTTTAGGGAATGAGGGAAAGTGTACCTTCATAGAGAATAAATGTGTAAAGCTGAAAAGAGAACTTTCCCCTTTCTTGGTTGGTTGGTTGAATGAGCCAATGAGGAGTTTGCCGTTGAAACGTTAATAATTGCACTAAAGCCTAGTTTGGCCAACCCTCACCCAAAAGTGTATGAAATATTTTCCTGTTATGTTTTCCCCGCCAGGAGAATTCTTGGTCACAGGGGTAGAAGTGTCACTTTAGGGTGAGTTGAATTAGACTACGTTCTTCATAACCACGAACTCCATTGTTCATGGAGCCACCAGGAAAAGCCCAAATGCCTAGGAGGAAAGAATCGGTGGAAAAAAATATGGTGCAGCATCGGATGGCATCTACTTGCAAACACGATAGCAAAGATGTTTAATGGTTTCTGAAAAAGCAAAAATGGCGTATTATTTTTGTGAAGAACATGAATATATTCATATTGAGAAGTACAGACTAGAAGACTAAACATTAACATGTGAATAATAGTTATTGGTGGGTGCTGGAGAAACAAATGATTTGTCTGTTTCTTCCCTGTGATTTTCAGGATTTTCCAAAATGTTTACAATGCACAGGTGTTACTTTTGCAATCAGGTAAAATGCTATTAAAGAATAATGACGCAGGCCGGGCGCGGTGGCTCATGCCTGTAATCCCAGCACTTTGGGAGGCTGAGAAGGGCGGATCACGAGGTCAGGAGATCGAGACCATCCTGGCTAACACGGTGAAACCCCATCTCTACTAAAAATACAAAAAAAAAAATTCGCCAGGTGTGGTGGCGGGCACCTGTAGTCCCAGCTACACGGGAGGCTGAGGCAGGAGAATGGCGTGAACCCAGGGGGCAGAGCTTGCAGTGAGCAGAGATTGTGCCACTGCACTCCAGCCCGGGGGATAGAGCTAGACTCCATCTCAAAAAAAAAAAAAAAAAAAGAATAATGATGCTGAGGGAAAAAAGGACTTATTTATTAAGGTGAGAATTTAAATGTAGATAATTATGCAAATGGCTGGGAGAATTCTTTCCCTTGCCATGTTGAATGCCATCAGTTTTAAAACCAGAAAAACTGCACAACCCTCCAGTCAGAACCGAACACGGGAGTCTGTTTTAAGTAACAATGACTGTCATTCAAGAAACTAGATGGGATATTTCCCTTTTAGCTAAAAATTTGTCAGTTGATTTTTTAAAGAAATTCTTGTAGTGAAAGAATCATTTCTCCTTGTCTCAGGTGGAATGTGGCTCTCGTAGATTTTGGCTTCTGAATTATTCAAGGGTCAAAAATTTACTACAAGGTTGTCCTGATTACTTTCTTTTTTGTAAATTCTTTGTTATTGTACTCTTGTTCAAGCCTAAAGATACAAAAATCTAAAGGCCAGCTATTCATCTAATTATGGCCTTCACAAAATAATAGATACAAATAAAGAGGTTTCTTGTGCATAAAGGAACAACAAGAAACCTCTTTATTTGTATCTATTATTTTGTAGTTTTCTGCTACACAAATGGCATAAATCAGAAGTTATTTATTTCACAATTGGTAGCAAGCCTGCAAAGTCGCCCAGATTGTGATGCAGTTGTCTGCCGATCGTAAGCAGAGGAAACAGCTTCTGCTTTCATTCAAATCCTGGGCCCAGCTATTTGCAATAGAAAAGCTAAGTTGGATGTGGGGGTGGGATGGAGGTGACAGAAGGCAGAGAAATGGGAAAAATGCAAACCTGTAGTTCAGGTTAAAATGGGTTTCCAGCTTCTTTTGGCATTTTGTATCATTTATGCCTCACAGTTTGAAAAGCAACAACCACCCCGCGGGTGCCCCTCCCCCAGGCCTGGATTGTTTTTTTTTTTGTCATCTGAGTCATTCAGAATTGTGGGGCAGAAAACACATAAACACAATGAGAAATGCTGTTTGCCACGAGCACGCAACTTTTATAACTGTTTTGGGCCTTGAAAGAAGGTTCCTTCCTTTTCTCCTTCCGAAGACTCAAAAAGAAAAAAGAAACTCAAGAAAATACTTCTGTCTTTACGATAAAAGGTTTCATGTCCTGTCTGTCCTTGGCAGCCGGAAAGAACATAGTTGCTGGCTGAGAAGTCAGAGGTGACTTAGGGAGAGAAGCGCAGCCCCAGAGCGGAAAGGCTGGCGGTCAGTAGGGGATAACATGGTCTCCACTGAACCTAGGCTTGGGGCAGGATCGGAGTAGGGAGGGAGAAGGGGAGCGGGACCTGATTGACCTTGTCCTTGGGAGTCTCAGGAATGTGAAGGAACAACCCCCTTCGAAACTGTTTTGTACCAACTAGTGTCCCAGATACTTAGAAATATTTTCTTCTTCCTCCTCGCCTTGTTTCCTGGGAGTTTACAGGAAACCCGAATTTAAAAGGTGAACAAAAGCGAAAACCTAATCAGGTAGGTGGGAGAAAGATAATACGGATAATGCACTGGAGGCTTGCTAAGGTTGACCAAGCAAGTTAACTCTGAACTTCACAGCATCAAATGCAAAACGGGGGTGAGTTGGCAGGTGAGTGGAGGAAGGGGACCCACAGTTGTGTATTTTTGGTTTTTTGTGAGGAAGATTGCATGACCACAGGAAGAGAAAAGTGTTGACCACCACTCAATAGAAAATTCTCCTGTGTTAGTAGGAGACACTTGAAACGTGGTTGAAAATGTACTAGGAAACGTTTCTAAGTGCTTTGCTTTGCTTTTCCTTTAAACTTTTTGGCCTTCTCTGTCCATTCGACCTTGGTTATTAAAATTTATTCTCTGATATTTCATCCTATAGCTTCTTGTATAGATATGAACATAGGAAACTCAATCATTTGTCTGTATCCCTACAGAAGACTTTTTCTTTTTTTGGAGATGGAGTCTCGCTCTGTTGCCCAGGCTGGAGTGCAGTGGCACGACCTTGGCTCACTACAACCTCCACCTCCTGGGTTCAACTGATTCTCCCGCCTCAGCCTCCCAAGTAGCTGCGACTAGAGGTGCCTGCCACCATGCCTGGCAAATTTTTATATTTGTAGTAGAGATGGGGTTTCACCATGTTGGCCAGGCTGGTTTCAAATTCCTGAACTCAAGTGATCCACCTGCCTTGGCCTCCCAAAGTGCTGGGATTCCAGGCTTGAGCCACCATGCCCTGCCAACAGTAGACAATCAAAATTGTCAGAGGTGCTTGAACTAAAGCGACTCCATCTTGAATAGAGACTGGGTAAAATGAGGCTGACACCTACTGAGCTGCATTCCTAGAAATAAAGTCTTTCTAAGAAATAAAGACTTTCTAAGTCACAGGATGAGATAGGAGGTTGGCACAAAGTACAGGTCACAAAGACCTTACTGATAAAAGGATGCGGTAAAGAAGGTGGCCAAAACCCACCCAAACCATGACGGAGAGAAAAGTGACCTCTGGTCGTCCTCACTGCTCATTATACGCCAATTACAATGCATTAGCATGCTAAAAGACACTCTCACCAGTGCCATGACAGTTTACAGATGCCATGGCAATGTCTACCTTATATAGTCTAAAAAGGGGAGGAACTCTCAGTTCTGGGAATAGCCCACGCCTTTCTGGGAAAACTCATTAATTATCCACTCCTTGTTTAGCATACAATCAAAAAACAACCATAAAAATAGCCAACCAGCAGGCCTCGGGGCTGCTTTGCCTATGGGGTAGCCATTCTTTTATTTCTTTACTTCTTTAATAAACTTGCTTTTCACTTTACTCTGGGTTTGCCTTGAATTCTTTCTTGAGAGAGATCCAAGAACCCTCTCTTGGGGTCTAGTTCGGGATCCCTTTCCAGAAACAGAATTGCAGTACTCCACATGGTAAGCATTTAACAAACGCCTGTTGAGTGAATGGTTGAAAAATTAGTAACTCAATGTACCATCAATAAACAATTAGAGACAGTCTTGAAAATATTTTAAGTGGGGTGTGGTGGTTCATGCCTGTCATCCCAGCACTTTGGGAGACCTGATGTGGGAGGAGCACTTAAGGCCAGTAGTTCCAGGCTGCAGTGAGCTATAATCACATCAGTGAACTCCAGAGTAAGACCCTGTCAACAAAAAAGAAAAGAAAGAGAAAGTATTTTAGTTATGGTGGTAAAAGAATTGACTCTGAAAGAAAGGAAAGAAAGAAAGAGAAAAAGAAGAAAGGGAGGGAAGGGAGGATGGAAGGAGGGAGGGAGGGAGGAAGGAAGGAAGGAAGGAAGGAAGGAAGGAAGGAAGGAAGGAAGGAAGGATTTTAATTATGGTGGTAAAATAATTGACTATTCTTCCGCCTCCACACAACCTGCGACCAGCAGCTGGTGCCCAGCATGCACATTTATCACTACCAGCACCAGAAGTAACAGATGCTATGGCTGGAACTGCAGAAAGAGCCTCCTGAGGAGCTGGAGTCTGCAGATGAGAATGAAAGCAGTGACTTTATGGTGTACAAGTGTCCAGGCCGGGCCCCGAACAGGGAGATTGTGGTGTGCAACCCTCTCTTTGACCACTTCTCGCTGTTGGTGCCTCTGCTGGGCCCACACTCGCTGGGCCCACACTCTCTGCCCCACTGAAGTGATGACCCCCAAGGCTGCAAGACACCCACCTTCTCCATGAGTGGGGGAGAGGCAGGGCCCACGCTTCTCATTACAAAAATAAGTTCTGACACTCTGAGTACTTGTGGCTGGGCTGGGGAGGCATTGGGCCCGGGGATCTCTTGCCAGGGAGACACCCCCCTGTAACTTTGTGCTAGGGAATCTTCTGTGCCCCTTGTGTCTCTTCTTTCCAGTCTGGACCTTCAAACTGGAGGGGGTGAGGACCGTAAAGCCCAGGCATCAATGGGGAATTCTGGAGACAAAAGCTAATTAAAGTTCATTTCCTGTGGAGAGAAAAATTCTAGACATAAACCTAATGTAAAGAAACACATAAAATTTTATTGGAGGACAAAAGAAAAGTCAAGTCGAATAAGCACACATATCATGTTTTTGGATGGTAAGAATAAACATTGTGAAAGTCAATTTTTTTCTTTTCTTTTTTTTTTTTTTGGTGAGCCAAAGATTTATTTATTCATTTCTTGCATTTGAAGTACTCTTTGATAACATCCTTGGCCTGAGACTCCTTTCCATAGTCCTTAACTACTACACAACTGCAACCAACCACTTTACAGGGTTTCCCCTCTCTGTCAATTTTACAGAGGCCTCCCCATTCTCCTAGTTTCTTGTTGTCATCAACCTTAATTAGGTTGATTTGGTGTTCAGCACAAAGGGCCTCCACCAACTTGACATACATAGGCTCGTCACAGTTGGATGCAAGCACATAAAGATGGGCTTGGCGCTTGTCTAAGGCTTTGGCAGCTTCGCGAATTCCACGTGCTAGGCCATCATGGATGAGGGCAGTCTTCAGCACCTCTTGTAAAGCAGTATTAACGTCCATTACACCTCCAGCAGCAATGCCCTCCTCGGCCATGGCGGTGGGTTAAGGGTGAAGCGGAATCTTGAACGCACCCAAGCCTCTGCCTCCGTGTGACTTGGTGGCAGCAGGGAAAGAGCAATTTTTTTCTTTTCTAAGTCATCTATTAATTCAATGCAAGCTCATGAAAAGTTACAAAGGGATTGTGTTAGTCCATTTTATGTTGCTATAACAACACCATGGACTGGGTAATTTATAATAAACAGAAATTGGTTTGGCTTATAGTTCTGGAGTCTGGGAAGTCCAAGAGCATGGCGCCAGCATTTGGTGAGAGCCTTGGTGCTGCATCATCTCATGGCAGGAGTTGGAAGGACAAGAGAGAGAGGGCTAGAGTAAGACAGGGAAGGTGACCCAAATGTATTCTTTTATCAGGAATCCAATCTTGACATAACTAACCCACTCCTGCCATAAGGTCATTAATTCATGTATGTAGGTAGTGCCCTCATGATCTAATCACCTCTTAAAGGGCTCATCTCTCAACATTGTTGCATTGGGCATTAAGTTTCCAACACATGAACTTTGGGGGCCACATTCAGACCGTAACAGGGATATTTTATGAAATCTGACAAGCCCATCTGCTAGTTTATATAGAATGGAAAATACACAGATTAATAAAATAGATTTAAATTTTTTTTTTTCTAGAGACAGGGTCTTGCTTTGTCACCCAGGTGGCAGTGCAGTGGCATGATCATAACTCCCTGCAGCCTCTAACTCCTGGGCTCAACCAGTCCTCCTGCTTCACTCTCCCAAGTAGCTGGAACTATCGGCATACACCACCACATCTGGCTAATTAAAATTTTTATTTTTATGTTTTTTGGTAGAGGCAGGGTCTTACTATGTTGCTCAGGCTGGTGTCAAACTTCTGGCCTCAAGTGATCCTCCTGCCTTAGCCTCCCAAAGAACTGGGATTATAGGCCACCTCACCTGGCCAATAAAAAAGATTGTTGGCACAACTTCTTTTAAAATTTGAATTTGTTGCCAACAATAAAAATTTGAGCTGGGTGGAGTGGCTCACGCCTGTAATCTCAGCACTTTGGGAGGCTGAGGTGAGTGGATCACAAGGTCAGGAGTTCAAGACCAGCCTTACCAACATGGTGAAACCCCATCTCTACTAAAAATACAAAAATTAGCTGGTGTGGTGGTGTGTGCGTGTAATCCCAGCTACTCAGGAGGCTGAGGCAGGAGAATAGCTTGAACCAGGAAGGCGGAGCTTGCAGTGGGCAGAGATCACTCCATTGCACTCCAGCCTGGGTGACAGAGTGAGACTCCATCTCAAAAAAAATAAAAATAAAAAATAAATTCAGGTTTAATGCAGTGATATAAATAAAATATGATCAACAGTCTTGGATAAAATATTTGCAAGCTACATGATACATGATTGATAAAGATTATTATTCATAATATGTCAGGAGCTCATACAAATAAAAGGAAAAAAGGCAGAAAGATGGATAAAAATGGGAACAGTCAAGTGATTCACTTAAATAAACCAATCTACATGTGAAAACATTCTTAATCTCATTAGTAAACAGTGAACACAGATCAAAGTAAGGAAGATAGATTATTTTTCACCCATTAGCTGGGCAGTTCAAAAAAAATTCTGTTGCATTCCATGTTGAAGGAGTATGCATTGGTATAGCCTTTTGAAGACTGATTTGGCAGTGTTTGTTAAAAGAAAAATATCCATTTTTCTTTGCATTACCACCTCCACTTCTGTATTTTCTGTCCAAGAGAATTCTTTGCACATGTACAAAGGTATACAGGTCGAAACAGGCATGGATAAAAATTTTGAATGCAGCATTGTTTATAATTGCAAAAATTTTTCAATTTAAATGTCCATCATTAGGGAAACAAACTGTGCTATTTCCAACGCTACATAGCATTATGCAGCAGTAAGAGAGAATAAGGTAAGTGGCTGGGCACGGTGGCTCACGCCTGTAATCCCAGCACTTTGGGAGGCTGAAGTGGGCAGATTACTTGAGGTCAAGAGTTTGAGAACAGCATGATCAACATGGTGAAACCCCATCTCTACAAAAACACAAAAAACTAGCCAGACATGGTGGTGTGTGCCTGTAATTCCAGCTACTTGGGAGTCTGAGGTAGGAGAATTGCTTAAACTTGGAGGCAAAGGTTGCAGTGAGCTGAGATCGCACCACTGCACTCCAACCTGAGTGAACCAAAAAATAATAAATAAATAAAATATGAAATAAAAAAGAGAGAGAGAGAGACAGACTAAGGTAGACCTGTAGAGACTAAGGTAGACCTACAGTGATCCATTCATCTCAGCCTCATCACTTGAGGTCAGGAGTTTGAGACCAACCTGGCCAACATGGTGAAACCCTGTTTCTACAAAAATACAAAAAATAAGTCAGGTGTAGTGGCGATGCCTGTAATCCCAGCTACTCAGGAGGCTGAGGCAGGAGAATCGTTTGAACCTGCAGGGTGAAGGTTGCAGTGAGCTGAGATCATGCCACTGCACTCCAACCTGGGCAACCAAAAAAAAAAAAAAAAAAAAGAGTGAGAGAGAGGCTAAGGTAGACCTATAGTATGGAATCATAAGACATATTTTTATGTGACAAAGTACACATTGAGCAATATGTTCAGTTTAATGCTATTTATATACCTCCCGTGTGTGTCTGTGGTCTGTGTGTATGTATGGATGCACATGTACAACTGCATAGAAAAAAAGCCTAAAATTTACGTACCAAACTGTAATAGTGCTTTCCTTGGGGGGTGTGTTGTGATTGGGGCCGGGGGAGGGAGGAGGTAAAAGTGGCTCTTTTTTGTAGTCAATATACTTCTGTATTGTATGAAAATTTAAAATAATATATTCATTCTTAATTAAGCCATTAAACTTTGTTTTTAAAAACCAATATATCAAGAGCTGATGCATTTTTCATAAAGAAGACATTTTACCCAAATTTAGTTAATGTAAAAAGGTTTAATGCAGTGAAATAAGTAAAATATGATAAACAGTCTTACGTAAAATATTTGCAAGCTACATGATTGATAAAGATTATTATTCATAGTATGTAAGGAGCTCATACATATAAATAAAAAGGGGAAAAGGCAGAAAGATCGAGAAAAATGGAAACAGTCAAGTGAATTCAGGAAGTCATCATCATCGCGATAAATGGAGTCTTTTTTGGCCTCCTTTTCTGGAAGGATTTATTTTCTTAAACACTACAGTCTGGGATCCCCCTTCACCCAGCCATCCCACCCCGGGGCCCTTCTCCCTTTTTAATTTCAGTAAGAAAAGCTCCTAGAAGATGTATTAAGAGTTTCTTTCTTTTTTTTTTTTTTTTTTTGAGACTCTTGCTCTGTCGCCCAGGCTGGAGCGCAGTGGCGCGGTCTCGGCTCACTGCAAGCTCCGCCTTGCGGGTTCACGCCATACTCCTGTCTCAGCCTCCCGAGTAGCTGGGAATACACGCGCTCCCCACCACGCCCGACTAATTTTTTGTATTTTTAGTAGAGATGGGGTTTCACCGTGTTAGCCAGGATGGTCTCGATGTCCTGACCTCGTGATCCGCCCGCCTCGGCCTCCCACAGTGCTGGGATTACAGGTGTGAGCCACCGCGCCCGGCCGTATTAATAGTTTCTGAAGCGGTGGAAGGATCAGGGAGTAAAGACAGTGTTCAATCCTTCACCCGTAACTCCCATTTGGCTACGGATTTACGTCCTCGCTACCCAAGCTGAGATTTTAAAACTCTTAAGTTCTTCCCCCTCCACTGCTCTCCTCAAGGTGACGTAATCATACAAAGAGGTCAGCTAGGAAAAGGATTTAGGTAACTCACACCAGGATAGTTAGTTCCTGCATGATTGAAAGCTGGCTAGTTGGATTTCATTCAAAGGTAATGACCACATTTCCTTTAAAAAAAAATTGGCAAAACGTTACATTTGGTGGCCTGGTGCATAAATCAACATCCGACACCCCCCTTCCCCAAAATGGATAATGCTCACAAAATGAGACACATTTGTAGGCCTCTTGGGTATCTTTGTTTGAATGACCCTTTCTTTTCCTCCTGACCTGTACTCTCCACGTTGTATATCAAAACACAGACTTTATTCCTTTTCCCCCTTTCCACCCCTTTAAGAAATTTATTTGTGCTTCACTCATTTCATGTAACCCCCTGCTTCTGTGCCCGAAGCAGAAGAAAGAGTTTAGTGTCTAAAAAATAGCCCTTGAGCAAGACAGCTCTATACAAACTCCCATCTCCTCTGCCAGCCCAAGGAGTGTTTCTCTTACAGTTTACACAAGAAGTCGTTAAAAAACAAAGAGTGAGCTGATCTGATATCCAATAAAGTCACATTTGATTTACTTCCTTGTGAAAATGCTTACCCAATAGCCTTTCCAATGAATCTTTAAATGAACACTTTTGCTGGAGTCTGTACGTGTGTATATGTGCACATGTAAGAGAGAAACTTCCTTTAAACATGTTGAAATACCTGTTATGGTTTTAGGGGATTTGTGTACAGATTTAATGTGGTATCAGTTGTATATTACAGAGAAAACCATTTTTATTACTTTCAAATGAAGACCTATGCAGTGGATATCTCTGTGGACTTAAAAGGGAGAAGCTGAGGCAAAACTGATATAAGTAGAGATATAATTTGGGCCAAGCTTGAGGATTGCAACCCGGGAGCATAGATTCAAGTTGCCTTGAATATATACTCTGGTTAGCAGCAGTTACGAGTAGGCTTTTAAAGGCAAAAAAGGGGGGACAGGGCCTGGTGTGGTGGCTCATGCCTGTAATCCCAGCACTCTGAGAGGCTGAGGTGGGTGGATCACGAGGTCAAGAGATGGAGACCATCTTGGCCAACATGGTGAAACCCCATCTCTACTAAAAATACAAAAATTAGCTGGATGTGGTGGTGTATGCCTGTAGTCCCAGCTATTTGGGAGGCTGAGGTAGGAGAATCACTTGAACCCAGTGGGGTGAAGGTTGCAGTGAGCCAAGATTGCACCACTGCACTCCAGCCTGGGTGACAGAGCGAGACTCTATCTCAAAAAAAAAAAAAAAAAAAAAAAAAAAAGGAGGCGGGGACAGGGAGTAGCCTGATATGAAGTAGCTTGTCAGGAATTCTCATTGGTTCACAGAAATAACATTGATTTGTGATTGACTCTATATTGTGAACCTGTCCAGTGCAGCAGCATTAGGTTAATTTATAGCTACTTGGGGCAATAGCTAGCTGTTTCAAGAGATGAATACATAGCTCAAAGCGGGGAGTAAAATATGATTGCTGTCTCATTTTAATGTCTCTCCAGGCTTGATAATTAAAATGACTTGTATTCCTCAGATAAAACTTCTCATCTCTTACTATTTTGTCTGAATCAGATTATTCCTCCCTTTCAGGATTTACTACTCTGGCATTTGTATAATTCTGGTGGGTCAGTCAACTAATGGCTTGCAATCAACAACACTCCCACCACAGGGTGGACATGAGACCCAGGCAGCTCAGACAAAAACCTGTTTCAGAGACTGATGTGGATGATGAGAGAAAGTGGTCTCTCCAGGGAAGACGTAAACCCACAGCCCCTGGAGGTCATCTTTTTTACCACTGGGTAGAGTCTGCCTGAGAACAACATCAACACAGAGGAAAGTAGAACCAAGAGATGGATGGATGGACGGACGGATGGATGGATGGATGGATGGATGGTGGATGAAGGAATGGCTGGAAAGAGGGATGGATGGAGAAGGGGATGGATGGAGGGAGGGATGGTTGGAGGGAGGGATGGATGGAGGGAGGAATGGATGGGGGAAGGGATGGATGGAGAGGGGGATGGATGGAGAGGGGGATGGATGGAGAGGGGGATGGATGGAGAGAGGGATGGATGAAGGGAGGGATGTTGGAGAGGGGGATGGATGGAGGGAGGGAGGGATGGATGGAGGGAAGAATAGAAGGAGGGAGGGATGGATGGAGAGAGGGATGGATGGAGGGTTGGATGGATGGAGAGAGGAATAGATGGAGGGAGGGATGGATGGAAAGAGGGAAGGATGGAGGGTGGGATGGATGGAGAGATGGAGAGAGGGATGGAGGGAGGGAGAGATGGAGGGAGGGAGGGATGGATGGATGGATGAAGGGAGGGATGGATGGAGAGAGGGATGGATGGAGGGAGGGATGGATGGAAGAAGGGATGGATGGAGAGAGGGATGAATGATGGATGGAGGGAAGAAGGGAGGGAGAGATGGATGGAGGGATGGATAGCGGGGTGGATGGGTGGATGGAGGGAGGGAAGGATGGATGGATGGATGGAAAGATAGATAAATAGGAAGATACCTGCTGATATAATCTGCATGTGGAGCATATCATACCTGAAGAGCCACCTCTTCAGGTGGCTTTCCTTTTTTTTTTTGAGACTGAGTCTTGCTCTGTCACCCAGGCTGGGGTGCAGTGGCATGATCTCGACTCACCGCAACCTTCGCCTCCCAAGTTCAAGCAATTCTCCTGCCTCAGTCTCCTGAGTAGCTAGGATTACAGGCGCCCACCACCACACCCGGCTAATTTTTGTATTTTTAGTAGAGACAGGGTTTCACCATGTTGGCCAGGCTGGTCTCGAACTCCTGACCCTAGGTGATCTGCCTGCCTCGGCCTCCTAAAGTGCTTGGATTACAGGCTTGAGCCACCGCACCTGGCCACATGTCCTTTTATACTTAAGCTATTTTGAGTCAAATTTCTTTTTCTTTTCTTTTTTTTTTTTTTCTTTTTTTGAGACAGAGTCTCACTCTGTTGCCCAGGATGGAGTGCAGCCGTGCGATCTCAGCTCACTGCAACTCTGCCTCCTGGGTTCAAGCTATTCTCCTGCCTCAGCCTCCCGAGTAGCTGGGATTACAGGTGCCCACCCAAACGCCTAGCTGATTTTTTGTATTTTTAGTAGACACAGAGTTTCACCACGTTGGCCAGGGTGGTCTCGAACTCCTGACCTCATGATTCACCTGCCTCAGCCTCCCAAAGTGCTAGGATTACAGGTGTGAGCCACTGTGCCCGGCTGAGTCAAATTTCTTTTGCTTTCAACTTAGAGAACTCTGATGAATGCCGACCATTTTATATTTTTACTGATCATTCTATTGATTAAATGGGTTATTGCATTCTATTTCAAACCTGATTCACACATGGTAGACACACAGCTTATATAAAGGAAAGGTAGCATCATGGAATGGGATGTGAACCCATAATCAAGGGCGACCATTATAGACATATTTTTGTCTCCATCTTAACAGACAAATTACAAGGAGGAGAAACTGACTCAAATGAGCCAAAGGAAAAGGGCTTTCTTTATTGATAGGCTGCAGGGGGCTATCCCAGAATCTGATTTTAAGAAGAAGGGCTGGACCCTATGGGATCTGGAACTGAATATTGGGGAGTCAGAAGCTGAGGCATCTCTCCGAGGTCACATGAGCTTTCATCTCAGTTAGAGGCAACTCCTTTCTTCCAGAGGCTGCGGCCAACAAACCTCAGTGTCCTTACTGACTCTCTTGGGGTCCTTACTGGACCACAGGTGCTTTTTGTATGAGCCACCTCCTTTTGCCTTCAGTACTGCAGTCTAGAAAATGCTAAAGTGATGCTGCGTCATGCACAGCCTTCCCAGGCTAAAGCTGTGCTTCACCCTATGAGAAAGGGGGACCATCTCCCCGTTTTAGTGATGGCAACTCCATCTAGAATCACAGGGCCTTGGCGTCCCACTGTTTTCAGCCTTTCCCTCACACTTCACATGTAATCCAAAAAAAATTCCGCTGGCTCTCCCTCTAAAATGTACCCAGAGTTCTACCACATCCCATAACCACCAGTGGAGCACCCTGACCCCAAACCCCAGCACCTCTCACTGTCTTATTGCAACTGTCCCAGCTGCCCTCTCTGTCTTCTTCTATGGCCTCTTCCACCATTAGAAGGGGCTTGTAATAGTATCAGATCCTGTCAATGCATTGCTCAAACTCGTCAGTGACTTCCAAGGCCTTTGTTATCTCCTCTCCTTCCTGTTCCCTCTGTTCTGGCCCCGTGGTCTCCTCCCATTTCTCTATTACATCAGGTATCTCTGACCTCAGGACCTCTGCACCTTGCTCCCTCTGCCTGGAATGTTGGCCTCCACATTTCCATGTGGCCATGTTCCCTTTCTTTAAGTCTTTAATCAGAAGTCACCTTCCTGAGCCACTCTATTTTGGGGTCTTCTCATTCATCCTCCTTTTAATCTTTCTCCAGGTAAAAGAGCTGCTGAAGGCTTGGACAGAGATGAGGGTGGGGAGAAGATGGCTTTGGCATGGTTTAGTGGAACTCAGTATGCACAATGCCAGTCTTTTGCAGCTTTGCTGTTGCAATGATGGGGTGTTCCTGGGATCCAGTTGGTGTGGTTCTCCTGTTGGGCAGGCTATTGAAGGACAGTGCAGAGAGGAGGAAGCTATCCTAGGTGGTTAGCTGAACATGACAGCTTTGACATGGAGAACAAGTAATATTCAGCAGGTTACTAATGTGTTTGCCTGTGTAGAAGGATGAGTATGTTTCTGATTAGATAGGGGGTGGGGTAACAAACGTGCCAACTGAAACATGAACCCTTCATTGGGAATTTTACACCAGCAACGACCTGCAGACTTCTTCTTTATATCTATAATTTAAGTATTCTTAATTTCTAATAAAAATATAATTGTGAAACCAATCATCTAATTAGATTATAATGTAATTATTTAGTAATTACCTTAGAAATTAGATTAAAAGGATATAAAACATATGACTAGTGATTTTTTTTTTTTTTTTTTCGGAGACGGAGTCTCGCTCTGTCGCCCAGGCTGGAGTGCAGTGGCCGGATCTCGGCTCACTGCAAGCTCCGTCTCCCGGGTTCACGCCATTCTCCTGCCTCAGCCTTCCCGAGTAGCTGGGACTACAGGCGCCTGCCACCTCGCCCGGCTAGTTTTTTGTATTTTTTAGTAGAGGCGGGGTTTCACTGTGTTAGCCAGGATGGTCTCGATCTCCTGACCTCGTGATCCGCCCGTCTCGGCCTCCCAAAGTGCTGGGATTACAGGCTTGAGCCACCGCGCCCGGCCATGACTAGTGATTTTTAAAAAAATAATTTCAACTAGTAAATTTAATTTTATCTGTTTTTTTATTTTGAGACAGGGTCTTGCTCTATCATCCAGGCGGAGTGCTGTGGTCTGATCACAGCTTACTGCAGCCTCGAACTCCTAGGCTCAAGCAATCCTCCCACCTCAGCCTCCCAGGTAGCTGGGACTACAGGCGTGTGTCACTAGGCTCAGCTAATTTTTAATTTTTTCGTAGAGACAGGGTCTCCCTATTGTTGCCTAGGCTGGTCTCAAACTTCCGGGCTCAGGTGATCCAAGGTGTTGGGATCACAGGTGTGAGCCATGGCACCTGGCAAATAACTTCTATTTTAGAGTCAGGAGGTGTACGTGCAGGTTTGTTACATGAGTATATTGCGTGATGCTGAGGTTTGGGGAGTGATTGAGCCTGTCACCCAGGTATTAAGCACAGTCCCCAATAGGTATAGTTTCCCAACCCATTCCCCGTCTCTTCTTCCTCCCTCTAGTAGTCCCCAGTTTTTGCTGTTGCCATCTTTATGCCATGTGTACTCAGATCTGCAGATCTCTGAGATGGGGTTGGCATGATGGGAAGAGGGCATTGATATGACGTGAGAGACTCCTGAAGACAGCAGGGACCAGAGCTTCTGGGTACTGGCTTTGTTGTGATGGGATGAAGGACCTTTTAGAAATTGATTAGCAGAATAGAGAGCAAGTAAATTGAGTGACTTGACTGAGGAGTAAATGACAGAATAGCTTGAGGAAAGAAGAGTTGAATAACTACTTGAAACAGACTGGGATGAAAATAGATTAATACTGCTTATGGGAAATTTGAAAAATAGTTTCTACTTGTTAGGAGAGATGTCCTGGAGAGGAGTGAGGCACTCCAAGTGCCAGCCTTCCTTCCCGAGTACCAAGTGATTGTCCAGGACTCAAGACACTGATAATGGGTTTAGCATCTGAGGATCTAAATGAGGGAGATTGGCTGGGCACAGTGGCTCATGCCTGTAATCCCAGCACTTTGAGAGGCTGACGCAGGAGGATCGCTTGAGGCCAGGAGTTTAAGATCAGTTTGTACAACACAGCGAGCCCTTATCTTTACAAAAAAAAAATAATAATAATAAATTAACCAGGTGTGGTGGCACATGCCTGTAGTCTCAGCTACTCTGAAGTCCAAGGTGGGAGGATCGCTTGAGCCCAGGAGTTCAACGCTGCGACGAGATATGATTGTGCTACTGCACTCCAGCCTGGGGAACAGAGTGACTCTGTATCTATAAATAAATAAATAAATAAATAAATAAATAAATAAATAAATGGGAGACCAACAGGATGACTCCTTACTGGACAGAGGCAAACTGACCTGACTTCTTGGGCCAGGAAAATCACGTGAAATGGGTCTACAGCTCAGGTTGGATTCTGAGCAGCATTAAGCCAGTACTGTTTCAGCTCTCCCCAGGGCCTGATGTACATCGTGAACTTGGAAGCACCACGATTTGCCGTCCACGCTGCTGCTTGAGCCTGCTTTTGGGCTGTCTCAGTTTCCTGTGTATTCTTAAAGTCAAACCCCCTCAATAAAGATGATCTGTGTGTCTCATCCATGCACACATTCAAGCCTGATCAGTCGGGAGAGGATCTCCTCTATGTATCAGATACTTAGTAATAGTTTCTAGACATTGCAAAGTATGAAGTAGGAAGAGACCAGAATGAACAACTAGGGAAATAGGAATACAGGGAGTCATTTGAATAATAGATTGTTATTGATGCCAGGCTAGTGGACACTTGCTGTCTGGAAGAAGGAATAGTTAGCTGCCTTTTTGAGCAACAGGGGTGTGGTCAGGTTGAAAGAGCCCTGGAGTGAGACCCCAGAAAATCTAAGCTTTACTTCTAGGGAGCTATGCAACCCCTTGCTTGGCCCCAGTTTCAATTTGATTCTAAATGTACAGAGTCCTTCCTCTATGAACAAGACTGGTTGGTCAGGCTTCAGGGGAGCCTGAAATGAATGAATCAGGCAATGCCCCATAGGTCCAGCAGAGTGGAGAGGCTGGGGTTTCAAAGACAAGTGCACAATGAACCCTACTTTAAGCAGAGCAGGACTGAGACTAGGGCTCTCTTTGGGTAGAAGTGAAGTGTTATGGAATCCCCACCATGACTGTTGGATGAGATGGGTCTCTGCATGTAAATTTGCAGGTTCCGCTCTTCTCTGCTGGAAGCAAGGATTATCTCCATCTGCTTCCCAACACTGCTGAAATGCGAGGCCTGTCAGGGACAGGAGGAATGAACTCTTGATTCTGGTTCCTGGGCTGGGACTAGGAGAGATGATGAAGGCCTCTTTACACGCAGGCTGACAGAGCTGGTGAAAGATGGACAGGGAGTCGTAGAGGGAAAGGAGAGGATGTGGGGTCATGCTGTTGTCCCTTTTAGCTGGCGCTGGTCTTAATCAGTGAAAGAAACCTCAGCAGACAGCACTGGAATCCTCCCTCAGCTTAACGTATTAAAGTGTTTTACAACCTCCCTTTGCTCTCTCCCCTTCCAGTCCCCTATTTCCTCCATATCTATTCTTTCCAGAGCTAAAGAAGTGAGGCAAACAAACTTCAGTGGTGGAGCGTTTCTTTCTCCTTTCCTCCCTTTGCCGGTTGGGAGCATGTTTCTTAGTCCGCCTACACCATCGGATTCTCTCTACCTCTGCCTCTAACTTTCTCTCTCTCTTTCTCTTTCTTCCTGTTTCTCTCCCTCTCTCTGTGTCTGACTCCTTCTATTTTTATCTTCTCCATTAGTCTTTGTTTCTCTTTCTCCGCCCCTTACCCCTGAAATCTGTTACAATAAGACACAGGATCTGAAAACCCACGTGATTTTATCTCTGAAATCTGCAGACAGCAAACTAATTTGATGCAAGAGAAATGAAATGTTTTCATATCCTTTTAATTGCCGGACTCCTCTGCATCTTCTCAAGCACACATTTTCCAGAGCATAAAAGTATTTGATTCTAAGTTTGTTTTGATGTTCAACCAGGGGCAGCAAATAAAACTTATTTTTTCCCCCCGTGGAGTCACTGACAGCTTTACCCAATTTCCGATCTCTCCAAGCACTTTCCTTAAGAAAGAGTGTTAAGGTTTTTCCTTAAAATCACCATTTTGCAAGGGAGGGGGAGATTGCTTCTCTGGTGAAACGGACTGATTGGACAGACTCTCGTGTTGGCTGCAGTATTGTGGTTTTTGCTTGAGGATGAAAAACAAATGGTGGGAATATAATTTCTCTCTTCAGCTGAAAGCTATTTTTACTGTCTCTTCAGGCAGTCAGCTGGGTGTGTTCATCCATCCATTCATTCACTATTTGAACAGTAATTTATTTAGTGACTACTAAAGGGCAGGTTCTGTATTCCAGATTTCCAGTTATTGCTTAACTAGCACAGGGAGCCGATGCCTTCAGTGACTTGGCAGATATGACCATGTAAAGACAAATTAGCCTAAGGGCAAAAATAATTTATTACAGTTTCAACATAATGGTAGAAGTTTCAATTAAACAGAAAGTTACAATTCTAAATTTATAGGCACTGAATCACATATACATCCTAAATTAACAGTTTTAAGGATAAACTGAGGTTTTAAAACATCTCTTTCTTGGAATTAGTGACAGATTCACTAAAACATCATTGGAGACAGATGATTTGAACAGCACAATTATCAATATGAATCTACTGAGAAATGTACATACATATATATATGTATGTATGTGTGTGTATGTGTGTGTGTAAAATGTGCCCAGTTCCTGGTCAATACACATTCTTTTTAGGTACGCATAGGCCAATTTATAAATTGATGACAGTTGGCCCTCTGTATCTGTGGTTCCACAACTTTAGATTCAATCAACCTCGGGTTGAAAATATGTGGGGAAAAAAAACCACAGTAACAATAAAACAATGAAAACAAAACAATATAAAATAAAAACAAAACAAAAATGATGAAAAACTACTGAATAAAAACAATACATTATAACAACTATTTACATAGTATTTACATTATATTAGGTACTATAAGTAATCTAGAGATGATTTAAAGTATATAGGAGAATGTGTATAGGTTATAATCAAACACTACTCCTATTTTATATGAGGAAACTAGCATCTTTGGGTTTCGGAATCCATGGGGGTCCTGGAACCAATGCCCCTAAGGGACACCTATACTTAACAGGTCATAAAGCAAGCTTACAAATCTCAAAGTCCCTAGCACATTACAAATACATCAGAAATTACTGTTTAAAAGATAAACTTAAAATACATCTCTTACTATGTAATGTTAAAAAAAACCCATGGGCTGGGCGTGGTGGCTCATGCCTGTAATCCCAGCACTTTGGGAGGCTGAGGCGGGCAGATCATCTGAGGTCAGGAGTTCAAGACCAGTCTGGCCAACATGTGAAACCCCGTCTCTACTAAAAATACAAAAATTAGCTGGGTGTGGTGGTGGGCGCCTGTAATCCCAGCTACTCAGGAGGCTGAGGCAGGAGAATGGCTTGAACCCGGGAGGCAGAGGTTGCAGTGAGCCGAGATCGCGCCATTGCACTCCAGCCTGGGCAACAAGAGCGAAGCTCGGTCTCTAAATATAAATAAATAAAACATAAAAAGGGACCCATGGCTCAAAGAGAAAACCATTGTGGAAATTAGAAAATAGTTAAAATTGAATAAAGCGGGAATATTATATGTTGAAACTTGGCAAACGTAGCTAAAGTCATATTTTAGAGTATAATTTCTAACCTTAAATGCTTAACTGGAAAAATAGAAAGGCTATGTATCTAAAGAAGATAAGAACAAAGAAATAATAAGATAGAAATAAGAAATAAAATAAGAAACAAAGATGCAAAATTATCAAACCCAAAGCTGCTTAAAATGACAAACTTTTAGCAAGACAGATCAATAAAAAAAGAAATGACAAATAATATCTGAATGGATGAAGTTCCTAACTGCTAATGCAGCAGAGCTTACATTTTACGGGAATACTGTGATCAACTTCATGTCAAATACTTAAAAACTTAGGTTAAATGGAAAAACGCCTGGAAACGTATAAATTTTAAAACTGATTTAAGTAATAAACACCTGAAGGGCCCTATAATTTTTAAAGAATTTGAGTCAGTAGTTAAAAATCTTCCCACAAAATAAACACCAATCCCAGATGTTTTTATTAGTAGTTTCTACTGTATATTCAAGGAACAGGTAGTTTTCAAGCTTACACAAACTCTTTCAAAGAATAGAAAGAGACAGAACATTTTTCACGTATTTTATGAGACAAATGTAATCCAGATGCCAATAGCAAACAAGGGTATTTAGGAGAAAAAAAGATCCCCAGACCAATCTAAAGGCAAGAATCCTAAATAGCAATCCAGAGCAAGCAATGAACTAGTAGTGTTTATTTCTAGAATGATTGATATAGCATTATAAAGGGTACTATGTCATACCTCATACTAATAGTCTTAAGGAGAAAAATCCTGTGATCATAATAGATTCAGAAAAAGCATTTGAGGAAATTCATAAACCATTCATGATAAAATCTTAGCAAGCAAGGTTTAGGATGGAAATCCCTATACCGACAGCAAACATCTTACGAGTAGAGAATTAGGAAAAGCCATCTCTTTAAAATCAGGCATGAAACGGGGGTGGTCGCTCTTGCGGCTGCAGAGCACAAGTCAGTGTAAGGAAAGCAGAAAGTGTTAAGAATCAGACAGGAAAAAAATAAAATGTTACTATTTGCAGAGAATATGATTTTCTACGTAGAAAACATGAAAGAATTTACAAAGCATGAGAAATTTCATACACTCACAGTTGTATCAGGCAGGGTCTCTACAGGAAATAGGTGGCAACTCCAATGCAGTTTAATGACTGCAAAGGTCTGGGCAGGGCGAAGGGATACCAGTGAAGATGATCAAACCCCCGGGCAAGTAACAGCCAGGGACCCTCAGGCCTGGGGAGGCAAGAATGGGAAGCAGAAGCTGGAGCGAATTTCAGCTTTAGCTGGAGCTGCAGGAGGGAAGAGCACAGTCACTGCCTACCGCCTGCCTGGAAGAGAAGGTGCTGGGACGTTTTTTTTTTATTTCACTCTTTTTATTTATTTCTTTATTTTTTGAGACTTTGTCTCTCGCTCTTTCACCCAGGCTGGAGTTTAGCGGTGCAAACTTAGCTCACTGCAACCTCCGCCTCCTGGGTTGAAAGTGATTCTCCTGCCTCAGCCTCCCGCGTACCTGGGACTACAGGCGCCCGCCACCACGCGCGTGTAATTTTTGTATTTGTAGTGGAGACAGGGTTTCACCATCTTGTTCAGGCTTGTCTCGAACTCCTGACCTCAGGTGATCCACCCGCCTCAGCCTCCCAAAGTGCTGGGATTACAGGTGTGAGTCACTATGCATGGCTTTTCTATTTTTTTGTTTTGTTTTTTGTTTTTGAGGTGGAGTCTCGCTCTGTCGCCCAGGCTGGAGCGCAATGGTGCAATCTTGACTCACTGCAATCTCTGCCGCCTGGGTTCAAGCGATTCTCGTGCCTCAGCCTCCCAAGTAGCTGGGATTACAGACGTGCGCCACCACACCTGGCTAGTTTTTGTATTTTTAATAGAGACGGGGTTTCACCATGTTGGCCGGGCTGGTCTCGAACCGCAGACCTCAGGTGGTCCGCCCGGCTCGGCCTCCCAAAGTGCTGGGATTACAGACGTGAGCTACTGTGCCTGACCTCCAATTCACTCTTCTTATGCCTTCTGATCTCCCACCCATTGCTTTCTACTTCCAACACTCCAGGGAGTCAGGATCCAGAGAGCCTGTTGATGCCGTCCACAGAGTCAGTCTCCTGGGCACACGACATGGTGGGAAGGATGAAGGGTACACTTGGAAGTCAAAGGCAGGATAACCCAGCACTCATCTGACAAATTCTGTGCAGGTCCTTCATGCAGAAAATTACACAATTGTATTCAGTTATAACAAAAATGCTAACTAAATGGAGAGAGAACCATATTCATGGTAGAAAGACATAATAAAAATGTCAATTCTACCCAAAATGATGAGAGATTTAATGCAATTTTAATAAGAATGCCAAAAGGATATTTTGTGTAGAACTTGATAAGCAAATTCTAAACTTTATTTATTTTATTTATTTGTTTTTTTGAGACAGAGTCTTGCTGTGTTACCCAGGCTGAAGTGCAGTGGCACAATCTCAGCTCACTGCAACCTCTGCCTCCCGGGTTCAAATGATTCTCCCGTCTCAACCTCCTGAGTAGCTGGGATTACAGGTGTGTGCCACCACGCCTGGCTAATTTTTGTATTTTTATTAGAGACGAGGTTTCCTCGTGTTGGCCAGGCTGGTTTCCTGATCTCAGGTGATCTGCCTGCCTTGGCCTCCCAAAGTGCTGGGATTATAGGCGTGAGCCACCGCAATGGCGCTAAAATTTAAATAGAAGAGTAAGTTGATAGGAATAACCAAGACAATCTTAAAAAGAACCAGGTGGGACATGTACAAGATATCAAGATTATCTACAAGATACTTGATGTCTACAAGATATCAAGACTTACTATAAAGTTTTAGCAATTAAGATATTGTCTACTATATCTTTAGCAATTAAGATAATGTCTATTATTCCAGAGAGACAACAAGAATGGAACAGAGAGCCCAAGAAAAGGCCTGCCAAATATAGCAGCTTGATCCACGACCGAGCTGACAATTGCAGATCAGTGTACAAATGGCAGATTATTCAACAAGTGGCACCAGGACAGTTGGTCATGTGTATGGGAAAAATCACGAAAGCCATCTCACAGTCCATTTTCAGATGACAATGCTGAAGTCAGAGGGCAAGGTGGATTACAGTCCAAAATGTGAAAGGTAAAATTTTAAAGTACTTGGGAGAAAATATAGGAAGAATATCTTTATGACCCTAGGGATAGAGCAGAATTTCTTTAACAAGCACAGAGAGCACAAATCATAAAGGAAAATATCAATAAATTCGATCACAATAAAATCAAGATGTCCTATCCTTCAAAAGACATCAATGAGAGACTGAAAAGACAAGTCATAATCTGAGATATTCAGCACGTAACGGACAAAGGATGAGTATTCTGTAATATAAAGTATATTCTGTATATTATACACACAGAATTTTTTTTTCATATTTCATAAAAAATACATCTTTTTATATAAATGTTTATAAATTAATAAGGAAAAGATAAACACTCCAATTTAAAAAAAGGCAGAAAATATGAACAGGTACGACCCAGAGGAAGGCATAAATAACTAATACACAAATGAAAAATGCTCGACCTCACTGGTTATCAGGATGATGATAACCACTATGAGACATCACTACACACCCTCTACGGTGGCCCAAATGACAATGTCTTGCAAAGCCAAGTATTGGCAGGAATGTGGAACAAAGGGAGCTTTCAAACATTGCTGTGTTTGTGTTTGTGCAAGTTGATAAAACCATTTTATAAAACAATTTATTAGGAATTAAGTCAAACATATGCCTACTGTGTGAGTAAATTAGACTGTCTGTGACATACAAAAATTGACAATTTCATGTGGTTCAACCTAATATATACCCTAAAGACACTCTTGCACGTTTGATCTGGAGACATGCATAAGATTCTTCATAGCAATATTGCCTGTGATAATTCTAAAAAGAAAACAACCTGAACTGAAATGTCCAGTGATGGCAAGCTGGATAAGTATATTGATGTATATTAAGTAATGGAAGACTTTATATCACTGAAAATGGAAAACCTATGCTCGATACAGGTCAAGAACATAGTGTATGAAAAAAGAGAACCAAGCAAAACAAAAAAAGCCCTAAATTGCGGAACTTATATATGATTCAACAACAGGCCAAACTCAACAATATGTTAATCAGAGATATGTTCACATATGTTACAATCTCTAAAGAAAATTCAGGAGGGGGTTTATATAAAGCTCATCAGTTACCTCTTAGAAAAAAGGAGGAGAATCCGTTTCTGGGTGGCATTTATAAGGCTGCAGAATAGAGGAGAACCTGTTTCTGGGAGGCATTTATAAGGCTGCAGAATAATCAGTTACCTTTCTTTCTTAAGCTGGGAGACCGGCACATGGATGTATGTTTCATTTCTTTAATTTCATTTTTTTTATTTCTATAATTCTTTAAGATGTACATATATATGTGTGTTTTTTGGTGTATAGTGTATATACAAAACAAGTTTTAAAACAGAGTAGATTGGCCAAGCATGGTGGCTAACGCCTGTAATCTCAGCACTATGGGAGGCCAATGCTGTAGGATCACTGGAGCACTTGAGGCCAGGAGTTCGAGACCAGCCTGGGCAACATGGTGAAACCCCATGTCTACAAAAAATATAAAAATTAGCCAGGTGTATTGGCCATGCCTATAATCCCAACTACTTGGGAGGCTGAGGCAGGAGAATTGCTTAAATCTAGGAGGCAGAGGTTTCAGTGAGCTAAGATCGTGCCGCTGCACTCCAGCCTGGGCGACAGAGAGAGACTCTTGTCTCAAAAAACAAAAAACAAAGACAAGACAAAATAATAACAGCAGCAAAAATAGAATAGATTATAAGGAGAAAAAAATGCATCAATCTAGCTTCCTTTCTAGAGCTCAGCTCTTAAACAATTGTCCTTTCTAAGTCTTGTTTTCTTCTTGTTATATATCCTGGTATTTTATTGTTCTTTACATGTAAACCATTTGTCTTCCTCAGTTTAGCACTGGTAACATTGTAGGCACTCAATAAATATCTTATTATTGACCCGAGCAACCAACTAACCAAATGACAAGAGGTTCAATTTCCTTAATAATGAAACACACTACAAATCAAAACAAGGTGTTGTTTTTAACCTAACACGTTGGTAAAATTTAAAAAGTGATTAGTGTTTGGAAGGGTGAGAAATCACATATTGTTGCTGGGAATGTAAAACATAAAGTGGTGGCTAATTTACAAATAAATTTCAAAAGTCCTCAAACCTTTGTGTTCTTTGATCTAGTGGGTCTGCTTATATCACGTAAGCAGACATGTTATAGATGTGTGTAAAAATTACACTTCGCATAGCACCTTGTCAAACTGTGTGAAAGATGTGTGTTTGGCAATGATGGTTTGGTTAAGTAAGCTGTGGTACATCCATACATAGGATGAAATAATACAGAACTATTGAAAGGGTGCAAAATAGATGATGAAATAAAACACTTTTATTCCATCTATTTTGTGCCTTTTTAAAACCTGATTTTTAAATGTTTTATAATAAACATTTTATAATTAACTTTTAAAAATTAGGTGGCTGGGTGCAGTGGTTCACACCTGTAATCCCAGCACTTTGGGAGGCCGAGTCGGGCAGATCACGAGATCAGGAGATTGAGACCATCCTGGCTAACACAGAGAAACCCCATCTCTACTAAAAATACAAAAAATTAGCCAGGCGTGGTGGCGGGCACCTGTAGTTCCAGCTACTCGGGAGGCTGAGGCAGGAGAATGGCGTAAACCCAGGAGGTGGAGCTTGCAGTGAGCTGAGATCGCACCACTGCACTCCAGCCTGGGCAACAGAGCGAGACTCCATCTCAATAACAACAACAATAACAAATTAGGCTAAAATCCTAGGTATAAAATAATTCCATGTTTTAAAAAGAAGCATATTTATGTATAAAGAACAGAAAGAATATACAGTTCCTGGGCCCATAATTGGTGCTAAATAAATAAATGAATGAATAGTAAATGAATGGAGGAATGAAAGATACACCACACCAACACGCTAACAATGGTTACCTCTCTGTCCTAAGATTAGGGATGACAATAATTTTCTTCTTTTTACGCATATATGTATTTCCTTAAAGTTTATATTATATTCATGTATTCCGGTTGCAGTAAGATTCAAATAAATAGAATTAAAATTGAAGACTAGTATTGACGTAGTACTATCTAGTTTTACATCACAACATTATCACATAGGAGGTTATTGAGTGTCTTTGAAGTTGAGGTTGACTTTTAGGATCTGCTTCCTTTTTTTTTTTTTTTTTTTTTTTTTTGAGACAGAGTCCCGCTCTGTTGCCCAGACTGGAGTGCAGTGGCACAATCTCGGCTCACTGCAAGCTCTGCCTCCCGGGTTCACGCCATTCTCCTGCCTCAGCCTCCCAAGTAGCTGGGACTACAGGTGGCCGCCACCACGCCCGGCTAATTTTTTGTATTTCTTTTAGTAGAGACGGGGTTTCACCGTGTTAGCCAGGATGGTCTTGATCTCCTGACCTCGTGATCCATCTGCCTGGGCCTCCCGAAGTGCTGGGATTACAGGCATGAGCCCCCACGCCCGGCCAGGATCTGCTTTCTTACCAGTCTTCTTTTTTGTTTGTTTGTTAGGTTGAGACAGAGTGTCACTCTGTCACCCAGAATGGAGTGCAGTGGTACAACCTTGGCTCACTGCAACCTCTGCCTCCCGGGTTCAAGCGATTTTCCTGCCTCAGCCTCTTGCGTAGCTGGGATTACAGGCGCATACCAACATGCCTGGCTACTTTTTGTATTTTTAGTAGAGACGGGGTTTCACCATGTTGGTCAGGCTGGTCTCAAACTCCTGACCTCGTGATCTGCCCGCCTCAACCTCCAAAAGTGATGGGATTACAGGCGTGAACCACCGCGCCTGGCCATCTTCCCAATCTCCTTAATATATACTTGTTTATTCAGGATCCTGCAGGTTTAATATCTTTTAAAAGAAATGATGACCAGGTGCAGTGGCTCACGCCTGTAATCCCAGCACTTGGGGAGCTGAGGCGGGACGATCACTTGAGCCCAGGAGTTCGAGACCAGTCTGGGCCACACGGCAAAACTCTGTCTCTACTAAAAATACAGAAAAATTAACCAGGCGTGGTGGCATTCACCTGTAGTCTCAGCTACTGAGGAGGCTGAGGTGGGAAGATCACCCGAGCCTGGGAAGTTGAGGCTGCAGTGAGTTGAGATCACCCCCACTGCACTCCAGCCTAGATGACAGAGTGAGACCTCGTCTCAAAGGAAAAAAAAAAAAACAAGAAGAAATGATTATGTGTTCATACCCAGATTTGAAAGTGCCCATTTCAAGGTCATTATTTGGCCAAAATCTAACTGGCTGGTCCATGTGTATGTGTGTGTGTCCACCCACATCAGCAGAGAAGGAGGGCTGGGAAGACAGTGATAGGCACGGATTTCCACACGGAGGCTCTGGGATTGAGAGTTTCAACACAAGACTCATAGGCTGTGCGACTCAATTGCCAATTCCTAATATCACGCACGAAACTTTGCTTAAGGGTCTGAACTTTCTTAAACTCTCTAATCTGGATATCCTTATAACAACCTGGGGATGTATTTCCAGGTCTGATTTCTATTAATGTGGCCATTGTAGTTTTCGAAAATATTCATGGCAAGACTTGAAGAAACGTTTGGTTCTTGTTGTGAACCAAGTTATTAGAAACATTTCTGTGCTATTGAAGACACAGATGCGGGAAATTTAGCAAATCATTCTGGGTCTCGAGGTCAGTCTTTCTCCTACACTGTCCTGTGCACACCCTTGGGTGCTGTCTCCCTTCTGGAATTTTTGTGGGTTTGAGGCAGGACCAAGTATTTATTTCTATGCCTCCTACAGTTTTCATGCTTTTTAGTTTCATTAAAATTTGAGTCTTCCAGCAATTCACTTAGGAGGAGGAGAAAGAAAAGGCAGGGGCTTCATGATATTCAAGATTGTGGGTTGTCTTGAGTGATAGTAATTTTTTTTTTTTTTTTTTTTTTTTTTTTTGAGACGGAGTCTTGCTTTGTTACCCAGGCTGGAGTGCAGTGGTGTAATCTTGGCTCACTGCAACCTCCCCGCCTTCCGCGTTCAAGCAATTCTTCCACCTCAGCCTCCCAAGTAGCTGGTATTACAGGTGTCTGCCACCATGCCCGGCTAAGTTTTGCATTTTTAGTGGAGACAGGATTTCACTATGTTGATCAGGCTGGTCTGGAACTCCTGGCCTCAAGTGATCTGCCTGCCTCAGCCTCCCAAAGTGCTGAGATTACAGGCATGAGCTGCTGCGCCGGGCCCTAAGAAACCCTTTTTGGGAGATCTGTGAGTTTTCTGTTATTTGCATAAGCATGGAATTATTTTGAACATTAAGGAGCGACCCTAGACAGCCTAGGGGAGGGGCGGGGAGTGGGGGCGGGTAAAACACAAGTTAAAAACACATTTGTCTTACAGGAAAGATTAAAAACATTAGCCAAACCCCAGCACTGACATCCGCCGCTGAGTACATCATTAACAACTTGCTTTGGTGAACATCAGGGTGAACTTGGGGAGTCTTACAGGATCCTGGTGATCTGTGAAAATAATTTCCAGGATGACAACTGTATGGATGTGGGGAGGGGAGAACCTGCCCTGGGTTTTGTTTAAAGAATTTAACATTTAACAGATTATCTGAGCCTGAGTAAAATGTGTTGAAGTACCAGTTTTTGCCATACAGCCTCATGTCTTTGCAGCTCTATGGGGAATAGTATTAAAGCCTGTTCACTAAACTGCTATATGGGAGCCCCACTGGAGAATGTCTGATGAAGAAAAAATGGAAACAAGAAGGCTCAGCAGCGTGGAAATCCACAGTCAATTATCCCGAGACACTAAAAGAAGCAGTGGGAGGCCAAGGTGGGAGGATCATTTGAGCCCAGGAGTTCAAGACCAGTCTGACAATATAGTGAGACCTCTTTTTTAATTTTTACAGAAAAATGAAAAACTTAGCCAGATGTGGTGGCACACGCCTGTAGTCCAAGCTATTCAGGAAGCTGAGGTGGGAGGATCTGCTTGAGCCCGGAAGGTCAAGGCTGCAGTGAGCCGTGATCGCACCACTGGACTCCAGCCTGGGTGACAGAATGAGACCTTGTCTTCAAAAAGAAAAAAGAAGCAGTGTTTAGAAAAAGATAGAAGCAGTGCTTAGGAGTGAACAAATGTGTATCTCTACTTGCAGAGGTTGCGTTCAGCAGGCAGCTGTGAATTGAATCGTCCACTTTGCTTTCTAGATCTGGGGTCATGTTTTACTTTCTTTTTTTCTTTTCTTTTTTTTTTTTTTGAGACAGAGTCTCACTTTGTCTCCTAGACTAGAGTGCAGTGGCGTGAGCTCAGCTCACTGCAACCTCCGCCTCCCGGGTTCAAGTGATTCTCCTGCCTCAGCCTCCCAAGTAGCTGGGACTACAGGCACCTGCCACCACACCCAGTTAATTTTTTGTATTTTTAGTAGAGATGGGGTTTCACCATGTTAGCCAGGATGGATATTTTACTTCTAATGGCCAACGACGGCCCATCTGAAAGGTAGGAGTTCCAGCTTTGCCTGTGGGCAGATTTTTGCAACCACATCTGGCTTTGTTTTGCCATATTTTTAACCCCCTCTCCCCTGCTACATTTGTTTTCTTTTTATTACATTTCCCGTCTGGATCCTTGCGTCTGCATTTCTAATGTCAACAACTGCTTTTATCACAGATAATAACTTCCTTTTATAAAAAGACCGTATCATCCTTACATGCATTTCAAATTAAATTTTTATGAACAAACACAGAAATACAGTATTTGGCAGTAAGCACGATGAAGTATACTTATAGCAATCTAAATCTAAGTTGTGACAGCCAGGAACCAAGTTGGTTGCAGTTTTTTAAGTAATCTATTTCTTGAGAGTTTTGTTAACTTTCTTCAGAACTTAATTAACTTCACATTGGGATGTTTATTTAAGTAAATTATGTGGTATGCCCAAACATGCCATAAAAACAATTATCAAAACACTAATTAATTATTTAAAGCACCAGCATTTTCCCAACCAAAATCGTTAAATGCTCCAAAATCGGTTGTTTGTCAATAGACAGGCTGAAATAAATTTACGAAAAATGGCTGTAGAATAGAGGAAAAAACCAACCTCTACAGTTTCCATGGAACAGGACTAAGCAAGTGTTAAGGTTTCTATTGTTTTGGTTCTAGGTTCTGCGGCCGACTTTCTGTGGGTTGCTCAAACCCATCTGACTCCAACAGGAATCAGATGACCACTTGAATAGCTATAGAGGACAATTATAAAACAAGATTAAAATCAATTTCCTCTTCCTATCAGTTAAGGTGATAGAATTAGGTATAATATATATTATATATTAATATATTATGTATAATATATATTAATATATTATATAATAATTATATATTATATTTAATCTAGTGAATAATATATAATATATAATATATGTTATATATAATATATAATACATATTATATATTATATTTAATCTAGTGAATAATCCTTTATAGCCATGCAATGCTGCCTGTATCCCACACCAAAAACTCAGCGAACTATAGATAGTTAAAGTTGAACACTTAAATGACAAGTTTCTAATGTTTCTAGTTTTGAGATGTGGTCCAACAAAACAATCATGCAGCAGAAGGATTTAAGCCATCTCAGCATGGAAACAGAATGGACAGAATTGGTTACACATTTTCATCTCATAAATATAATAATGGGTAAAGTGCGGACTTCCGTTTTCAATGGTTTCTTTTTTTTTTTTTTTTTTTTTGAGACGGAGTCTTGCTCTGTCGCCCAGGCTGGAGCGCAGTGACCAGATCTCGGCTCACTGCAAGCTCCGCCTCCTGGGTTCCCGCCATTCTCCTGCCTCAGCCTCCCGAGTAGCTGGGACAACAGGCGCCCACCACCGCGCCCGGCTAATTTTTTGTAATTTTATTAGAGACGGGGTTTCACCGTGTTAGCCAGGATGGTCTCGATCTCCTGACCTCGTGATCCACCCGTCTCGGCCTCCCAAAGTGCTGGGATTGCAGGCTTGAGCCACCGCGCCCGGCCTCAATGGTTTCTTGATGGCATGAAATTCATAGAAAAAAATGTATGGGTGCAGGACCCCGGCCTGACCCAGTCTCAGGCGTCCATCTTATTTGAGACAAAATATAGCCTGGAAGGGCTCCACTGTGGAAATGAGAGCTTACATTTCAATGGCAATTAGGCTAGTTCTCAGACCTTTCTGAGTGGGATTAGTGCATGATTTTAAATCCTCCAAAATAAGTACTGGTTGCATTAGCCCCTAATGAATCATTCTTATCTGCCTATCCTACACCTTGGAACTACTCAGAACATAATGGCTGGAATCTTAATTTCTTTTATTGATTGTTCCAGGTAAATCTTTTATTTATTTATTTATTTATTTATTTATTTATTTATTTATGTTTTAGAGAGAGGGTCTCACTCTGTTGCCCAGTCTGGAGTGAGTGGCGTGATCATAGCTCACTGTAACCATGAACTCTTGGGCTCAGTGATCCTCCCACCTCAACCTCCTAAGTAGCTGAGACTACAGATGCATGCCACCATGCCTAGCTACTTTTTAATTTTATTTTATTGTTTTAGAGATTGGAGGGGGGTCTCACCATGTTGCCCAGGCTGGTCTTGAACTCCTGGCATAAAGTGATCCTCCTGCCTCAGCCTCTCAAAGCACTGGGATAACAGGCACGAGCTACTGCATCTGGCCCTTGTAAATCTTTACTGATACAGTCTGGTGACTACTTGCAAGATAGTTGCTCTGTGTAGACTTTGCCTCTATGCTTCTAAAGAAATGAAGGCTTGGAACAGCTATAGAATTTGGATGGATGTTTACTCTCACAGAGCTCAATCTCTAAAGAGGAATATCTCTCTTCTGTTCTATTTTACAACATGTGTAAGGCACAGTCACATCTTTGTTAAATTTCTATCATATTATATAAAATTACCTATTTAAGGAGCAAACAACTTTATTGAATACTTGTTCTACAGAGTTCTGAGTTGGATGTTGTAAGGAGATACAAAAATATAAAGATGTAGCCTCTAACTTCAAGTTATTTACTACTTAGTGGGAAAAGACAGAATGAGTACATGTGAAAGTACACAAAAACATAGTCATTAGAAAACTCCATGTACATACTCAATTACGTATGTAAACGGTATGGGTGCTAGGTTGAAAAATTTAAGTCAATCAAGTGGCTCATGATAGGAATTTAGTTGAAGGAAAGCATGTAGCATGGGGAATAAGACAAAATACTACAAGGATGATACTGAATGAAGTCTAGAAGTTCAGGTATTGACCCGGGAATAAATCCTTTGTTTAATCAAAGGTTCATTCTACTGGAGTTACTGATTGAACTTTACGTGATATCCTATAAGAAGCTCCAAGTGTGGCAGAGAAAGTAACGGTATTTCCCAGTTCCCAGGTGCCTGGTTCTTAAATGACTGTAAAATCTCACGCTGGGATGAATCCATCTGAGCTTGGCACTTCTTTACCTAGTACTGGGGAGTCACAGGGAGCATTGAGTCTCAAGTGCTGGGATTACAGGTATGAGCCACTGAATCCAGCCTAAATGTTATTTTTTATACCCTTGCAATGAGGAAGGAATTCAAACTGTGTTGAGAGCAATGCAAATGTACAGCGTTTTATTAATTTTAAATCTTCTGCCTTCAAAGAAATAATAATCCCTGTGGGTACCTAAAACACACTAATGTGAAAATAAATACTGAAACTGCAGAGTGATTCACTAGGTAAGTATTCAGTTAATGCAGGTACCTGATGGGGTGACATAAGGTTAGAACTGGCACCAAATGCCTTTGTTTTTTCTCTATCACTGGTCATGTGTTCAGCCATCCACATCTAACTCCTCTCGGTGTTAGCTCCCGGAACTGTTGCAAGGATCAAAGGAGATAATTTATTCTATTTCAATAAATGGGTTTGTTGAAATTCAGATGCACTAGGGAGTTTGCACAGTGCTGGAGTTAGAAAGATGAATACACCAGGCATGGTGGCCCATGCTTGTAATCTCAGCACTTTGGGAGGCTGAGGTGGGAGGATCGCTTGAGCCTAGGAGTTTGAGACCAGCTTGGACAACATGGCAAAACTCTTTCTCTACAAAAAATGAAAAATTAGCAGGGCATGGTGCTGCATGCTTGTAGTCCCAGAAACTTGGGAGGCTGAGGTGTGAGGATTTCTTGAGGCTGGGACGTTGAGGTTGCAGTGAGCCATAATCCTGACACTGCACTCTGGCCTCAGCAATAGAGTGAGACCCTGTCAAAAAAGAAAAGGAAAAGAAAGGAAAGAAAGGAAAGAAAGGAGGGAGGGAGGAAAAGAAAAGAGGGAGGGAGAGAAAGAAAGGAGGGAGGGAAAGAAAAAGAAGAACGCAAGAAAGAAAGGAAAGAAAAAGAAAGAAGAGAGAGAAAGAAAGAAGACAGAAGAAAAGATAAAGAGAAAGAAGGAAAAATAGAGAAAGAGAAGGAGAAAGGAAGGAAAAGAAAGAGAAAGAAGGAAAGAGAGAAAGAAACAAGAAAAGAGAGAAAGAAAAAAGGAAAAAGAGAAAGATGAAAAGAAAGAAAGAGAAAGAAAAGAATGAGACAAGAATTGCTCTTGAACACAGCTGCACAGGGGAGGCAGACACTTAAAGGATGATAATCACAGTTTAGGAGCATTCAGAAGGACACGATGGACTCTGTCTAGAGGAGACAGTGTATGTTAGGACACTGTACATGACCAGATATGAAATGCTGTTAATATGGGAAGCTGTTAATATGGGTTGCTTTTATCAGATGATTTTATAATAGTAGAAATGATTTTTCTTCATCAGGGAGAAGATGGCACACTTCCAGCTGAGATAATGCCTATTTTCTGATAGGTATTTATGAAGGAATGCATGGAAATGTGTCACGGGTAACCTCACATTCTGCTACTTCAGGTCAAAATCTGACACTAGCTATGTTTAACCCATTTGCTACTCTCTTAAGAGAGTTTGGGGAATCTATTCTTAGTTAAGCATGGCACATCAACTGAGTCTCATGCAGTGTGCCTGTAGTTGTGTCTAGAGCTACAATAAAGAAGAATACGAAATTGTAGTTAGACAGGAAGAATAAGTTTTGGAGTTCTGTTACAGGGTAGGGTGACTACAGCAAATAACGATGTAGTGTATACAGTATTTCAAGATAGAAGATTTTGAATGTTGCCACCACAAAGAAATGATAAATGTTTAAAGTGATGGATATGGTAATTACCCTGATTCAATCATTATACTATGTATACCTGCAACTAAACACCACACTGTACCCTATAAATATGTAAAATGATTTTGTGTCATTTATAAATAAAAAATTAAATAAAAAATAAAATATCAACCCTTGGATAAAACAAAAACAAAAAAGAAGAAGAATACAGAGGTTGCTTTTTGAATTAGAATATCTGAAACAAGATCTGGGTGGTAGGAAGAAACCAACATTGTTTGGGTCTCCCTCTGTTGCCAGGCTGGAGTACAGTGGTGTACTTGTAGCTTACTGCAGCCTCAGACTCCTGAGCTCAAGTGATCCTCCCATCTCAGCCTCCTGAGTAGCTGGAACTACAGATATGTGCCACCATGCCTGGCTAATTTTAAAAATTTTTTTGTAGAGAGGGATCTTGCTTTGTTGCCCAGGCTGGTCTCAAACTCCTGACCTCAAGTGACCCTCCTGCCTTAGCCTCCCAAAGCACTGGGATTATAGGTGTGAGTCACTGTGTCTGGCCTGAACCAACATTTGTATTGTGTGGACGTGTGCACGTGCATACACACACACACACACACCCTGCACAGATACCAGCCTATGAGTAAAATAGTGGCCCATGATGTTACACATGTTCTTCTGCCTATCAGTCAACAAGAAGGTTTATGAATTTAGAATTGGTAGTCAGCTATGGACTTGTTGATTGCCTTTGTTTTCACAGCTATTCCATTTACTCACTAGAGAGCATTTTTTATGATGAATTCAAGCACTAGCCCATTAGTGAGCATTTACCTTAATGTTCTGGAGTTCTTGTTAGCATAATACAGAGTTAAGGGCTATTTCACATTGCAGTAAAGATCCGGACAGTGTCTTTTATTCTTTGTGGGGATAATTAAGAAGCTGTTGCTAGTGTCTGATGAGAAGTGAAGTTGCTGTTTCTGGCAGAGGGGCAATGACGATCAAAACACATATTTGGAATTTTATGTTGTTCCTGAACTCCCCTGCTGGGCCAGGATGTGGGTTAAATTTGCTGTCTTGTATTAATGAAAAAAAAAAAAAAAAAAAAAAAAAAAGACACAAGGGAGGCCAGGCAGTGGAGAGCGGAGAAAATAAAAGGCGGGGAGATGAAGTCGAGTTTCCTCTGATCTCCCTCGGAGCTGCTGTCGATTCATCAGCCTCAGTTAATTATAGAGGCAGAAACTGAGCCACTGCCAAAATAAACGGTGCTGGGCACATACGTAGCCTCTTGATAAGGGCTGCATTTATCTGTGAGAAGAGCGTCTCAGATAAATGTGGAATGACTTACTGCCGGAACTTGGGACCTTTGTAAACCATGTCTACTAAATCTAGAGCTTGTTTATCAGTCAGTCTGCAGCTACTCGTCCCTGCAAACATTTTTTTTTGGTGCACATTCTGTTTCTCTTCCTGAAGGAATGGGAAAGCTGGTCTCCTGCGCCCTGGAATGAAAGTATCTTAACTATTAATATCTGGGTTTAGATGGAGTGGTACTGCCTTTTAAGTTTGTGGAAAGTTTGGAACCATGACTCTGCTGCGTAAAATTACTTTTCCCATTCTCTAGATGGGGAATTTTGAATTGAAGTTTGAGAGGATCAAGTCAACAGAGTTCACAATTATTGTTGATAAGCGTTGGGATGCGATCTTGTCTGTTTTATTGAAATTCAACACAGGACTTTCTGAGCCCTTTCTCTGCTATGCACCCTGCCAAGTGTGGGATTTCAAAGAGTACCCTTGGACCATTGGGGAGCTCAGTCTTTTTTTTTCCTTTGAGGCAGAGTCTTGCTCTGTTGCCCAGGCTGGAGTGCAGTGGTACAATCATAGCTCACTGCAGCCTTGAACTCCTGTCCTGGGTTCAACCGATCCTCCTTGAGTACTCAGCCTCCCAAATAGCTAGGACTATAGGCACACGCCACCACACTCAGCTAATTTTAAAGTTATTTTCATAGAGATAGGGTCTTGCTATATTGCCCAGGGCCTCAAACGATCCTCCTGCCTCAGCCTCCAAAGCACTGGGATTATAGGTGTGAGCCGTCCGAACCGGAGCTCAGTCTTGAGGTGGGATAAGCAATACAGATACATAGATCTCTAGTCCAGAAATACGTTTGGAAATGTGTTCCCACCCTGCCAATATCAATATTCAATACGTTTTCCATATCATGTATGACGCATGCATGGAGTTCTTTTTTTGCTAATGATTAATGGATTAAGAAATATCATTTTCAGATCGATTTTTAAATACATTCTTACAGATCCATTAAGAGATTATTTTTATTCCATAAAATCAGTTTTAAAGTTATTCTTTTATTCAAAATTTGGAAAGCATCAACCTCTCTGGTATCCTCAGTTGTATGCCTGTGTGCTGTTTGCCTTAATAGTTACTTTTCATCGCCTGAAAGCTCCAAGCTGGTTGACTGTGGATAGTTAAGTGTTTATCTTTTGTTGCTTCTGGGTAGCACATCTTACTGCTCCTGCGTGCTTTTGAGTGGTAGAAAAAAGTCAGTGTTATCATCAAACATTAACCCCGTGACCTGCTTGTTTATATGCCTACTGTAACATGGCTTTGCTTGAATTTCTGAGGTTAGTCAAAGCAAATATCCGTACAATCTTGAGACGACTGCATATAAACTAAAACATCTTTTGTCAAGATTGCCAGTAATACATTCCTTCAGACCAAAGCCTTAAGGAAAACTAGCTACCGATATTAATGGAGGGAATTTCTTAAAAACTTAAGAGGAGTTATAGGACTTTTGTACCACCTCCCATTTACCACTTTATCCTGAAAGATGTGGGGTGGAGGTCCTCCCCCTGGCTCAACTTAAGTGCCTTGTAGGGTTGTTGCTACAAGAAGGCACTGTTGTGTGAAACTAACTGTGCTTTGTGTTTGTTAAACTTAAATATTCTAAAATAAGCATTCGTTTTGTTTGTCCATTAGGCAAAGTATGGGGCAGCATGAAACAGAAATATCTGGCTTCAAATAAATTGTATATGCTGAATTTTCACTGTGTATGTGAATCTAATTATAAGACAAAGCTATATAAGACATTTAGCAAACTGTTTTCTAGAGATGATATTAGATAAAACCTTAGAAATCACACTGATTTTTTTCCCATTCTAAAAAGTGTATTTTGGCTCCGTAGCATAATAGCCATCTTTCCAGGATGAATCGTTTATGTTTTAGGGGTAGAGAGAAATCTGATCCACATTAAAAGAAAGGCCAATCACTAACTACTCCAGAAATCATATAAATAGATTGTTATGGGCCAGGTGCTGTGGCTTATGCCTGTAATCTGCACTTTGGGAGACCTAGGGGGGAGAATTGCTTGAACCCAGGGCTATGAGACCAGCCTAGGCAACACTGAACTTGTCTCTACAAGAAATAAATAAATTAGCCGTGCAAGGTTGTGTATGCCTGTGATTCCAGACACTCAGGAGGCTAAGGCAAGGAGGATGGCTTTGAGCCAGGGAGGTTGAGTCTGCTGTGAGCTGTGATTGTGTCACTGCAGGTCAGCCTGGGTGACAAAGCGAGACCCTGTCTATAAATAAATAAATATTTTCTTGCTAACAGTTGGCTTCAGTATTTGGAAAGAAAAGTTTAAAAAGTTTTAATAATGTTGTGCCCTCCATATCAATTGTTAATGACAACACTCTGTGCCATATTGTAGAAGACAAAATCATTCATTCTAGGTCCAAGGCTCTGTCAATGAAAGCAAGTTCACATTCTCCACAGTGGGCAGCAGAGGGGTACTCTTGATTTTTGCAGGTGTCACTGAACTCGAGAACCCCTGTTCTAATCCCTACAGTCCCTTTTTCCCTAGGAATTTGTCCCTAGTTCACAGTGTTTCCATGCCAAGCAACAGAAGGGCTTTCCTTACAGATCTTCATATTGAAACAAACCACAGACAAATTCCTATTACTGAGTCATGGCTTTGGTTTACTCATCAGATCTCCAGCACAGGACTCACAGTCTCTATCTTATGCCTATCACTTTGTGGGTTTTGTTTCTCCAGAGTGCTAGAGAAAGGGTTTTTGATTCAAATCAGCATAAACTGCTGTTAGGAAAGAAAAGGTCCCTCTTTATTTGCAGTTTGGTAGCCAGAGTGCTGATTTAGCTTCATGCAGAATATATAATCCCTTCCTTTGTTTTCTTAATACATTTGCTTGTGCCTCAATAATGAAAATTTCTACTTTATATTTATAGTAATTTGTTTATTTGCCTTCTCCCCCTACTCTCTCTCTCTCTATATATATATGTATATATGTATATAGATGTGTGTGTGTGTGTGTGTATATATATATACATTTTTTTTTTTTTGACAGAGTCTCTCTCTGTTGCCCAGGCTGGAGTGCAGTGGTGAGATCTCAGCTCACTGCAACCTCCACCTCCTGGGTTCAAACAATTCTCCTGCTTCAACCTCCTGAGTAGCTGGGATTACAGGCGCCCGCCACCATGCCTGGCTAATTTTTGTATTTTCAGTAGAAACAGGGTTTCACCATGTTGGCCAGGCTTGTCTCCAACTCCTGACCTCAAGTGATCTGCCCTCCTCAACCTCCCAGAGTGCTGGGATTATTGGCCTGAGCCACTGTGCCTGACCTTCCTCTACTGTATTGTAACATCTTCAGGATGACATAATTTCTCATTCCACTTAAAATCTTCCATAGTATAACCACAATACTTTGCACATAGTAGGCTCCTGACAAATTCTGTTGAATCAAAAAATGCATTAAAAATGACTGCCTCATACTAGTAGACTTTCTTCCTTCTTAGTAATTTTAAAAGAGGGTTACCCTGTTTCGATTTCTTATCACATTGGAAAGGGTGCATTAACAGAAAGAGGCCCGTCTTCCTCAGTGGTTGGGGTCCAGAGAGTCCAAATACTTCTTCTCCATTCTGATTAGATCATATTTCATTCTGAACATAGCCCACTTTGAACTGACATTCAAAAGCACCTTCTCTCCTCCATTTCTGCCCTTTTTCTCCTTGCCCATCTATCCTTCCTTCATATTGCTGCAGCTCCTTGTGGTTGAGACCTGTTCTTGTCTCTATCAATAGATTCTTGCAGTCTTCAAATTGGAGCCTAAAAAAAAACACTATTTTTTTTGTTGTTGTTGTTATTGCCATGGTAATCTGCAACACAATAGCTTCTGTATTATCATGCTCAATGACTCTATCTCTACGGAGAAGAGAATGAAAGGAATTCATTATAAATATAATCAACAATAAACATAGTAATAAAGTAAATTATATAGACTGTTAGAAGATAATAAATGCTATGCTCTCCAAAAATGAAAGAAAGAAAAAAGAAAAGAAAAAGTGTAGGGCAGGATAAGGGAATAGCGTGTTTGAGGAAGGAGCTGAAGTTGTGTGTTTAAATAGGATGATGAGAACTGGCTTATGACAATGTAAGATCATGAGATTTGAGTAAAGTCTTAGACAGGGAGAGGAAGTGAGCCATATGGATCTTTGAGGGCATGGTGTTCAGGCCGAGGAAAGGAAGGAGGCTGGAGGTTGATTGAGGAGCAGAAGGGAATTGCTGTGCTGGACCTGAGATGGTAGGAGCTGAGACTAGGGAGGTCACAGAAGCCTGAATCACATGGAATAGATGATAAGGGGCAAGGTAGGAGCAGGGGGGCCTTTCAGGAGGCCAGAGCAGTTCTCCAGATGGTACTGGGATCAGAATAAGAGCAGCAAAGGTAGTGAGAAGTTGTCAGAATCTGGATGTGTTTTGAAGAAAGAAACAAGGGATATTCTTGTCTCTTTGAATCTATTGATAGAGACAAGAACAGGTCTCAACCACAAGGAGCTGCAGCAATACGAATAAGGATTGGATATAGGATAGCAGAGAAAGAGACGAGTCAAGGATGAATCCAAGAAGTGCTCCGTTTTAGGCCAGAAGGATGAAATTGCCATCAACTAACTAACATGGGGAAGGTTGAGGGGTGCAGTGGGATAGGTAGGGAAAAATCAATTCAGTAGTGGACGTGTGAGTTAGAGAAGTATATTAGATATTCACGTGAAAATGATGAGTATGCTATTGGATATGCAGGTTTGGAGTTTAGAACAGAGGACTGGACTGGAGATACTCGTTTGGGAGTTACCAGTGTGTGGGTAGTATTTAAAGCCATGGAACAAGATGAGATCTTCAAGGGAGTAAGTAGAGACAGAGATGAAAACAAGAACAATGACTGAGCCCTGGAGTAATTAGAAGTTAAGAGGGGCAAAGGACTGCAACGAATGTGCATGACAAGGTCCATGTATTGCCATCAAAGTGAGTGGCTATTTCTGTGAGGGTAGAGGTCAAGATGACTGAAGGAGGAGAGAAGTTTAATGACCTGGAATGGTGGAGTTTTGGAAGCATTATTATCTATGCGTTGAACATGCTCAGAAAAGAGAGAAGTATTGGAGAGGATGCCAATGGACTGACGTTGTTGGAAAAGGTGGGGAACAGTGTTGGGCAGGGGTATTACAGGACCAATGCATTCGTATTCCTGTTGTGCAGAAACAGATCAATACACCAAGACAGCAGGCTTTGCAGCAGAGAGGGGGTTTGATGACAGCAGGGAGGCCAAGTGAGCAGATGGGAGAAGACCCTCAAATCCATCTTTTCGAAGAGTTCTGGGCTGAGGTTTTCAAGGGGATTGTGGGGGTTGAGGGGATGAAAAATTGTAGTCATTGATTGGTTGGGGAAAGGGGGATGAAATCATCAGGCTGTAGAAACTGCATTCTTCGGTGAGTCAGCTTCTCATGGGGTCCTTCAGACCACCTGGCATCAGTAGTTTCATCAGTATGCAGGATTTATAAGAATATCTCAAATGGAAAACAAACATTTCACAATGTTTAGTTGTTTTCTGTAGAGCAGTGAAGGGGAACTCTAATCTTGTGACAGGGTCTGTGTGATTCTGGAGCAATAGGTAGCAAAATACTATGAAGAAGGATCAGAGAACAGCTGACCCCATGACTATCGCTGAGTATGTGCAAGCTTGGCTTATTTTTGTTTCTCTTCCTCTCTTCTCTTCTGATTAATTTTATAAAGTTTATAGGGACAGTTTCAGGGGTGATAGATGATGATGGTATGAGATTTGCAGTAGAAAGGAAGGAGAAGGCTCTGGACGGGGAAAGGACCAGCAGGGCCCCTCCATCACTTCCAGGTCTGCAGGAGGTGGCAGGAGGGCCTGGAATGAAAAATAGCCTGCGGCCGGGTGCAGTGTCTCACGCCTGTAATCCCAGCACTTTGGGAGGCCTAGATGGGCAGATCACAAGGTCAAGAAATTGAGACCATCCTGGTCAACATGGGGAAACCCCGCCTCTACTAAAAATACAAAAAATAGCTGGGTGTGGTGGCGTGTGCCTGTAATCCCAGCTACTCGGGAGGCTGAGGTAGGAGAACCATTTGAACCCAGGAGGTGGAGTTTGCAGTGAGCTGAGATCACACCACTGCACTCCAGCCTGGTGACAGAGAGAGACTCCATCTCAAAAAAAGAAAAAGAAAAACAAAAACAGCCAGCGCATAAGAGAAGAGATGAGCATCGTCCTCAGGGAAGAGTCAGTTTTTGTCAGAGCAAGGAGGGACTATTTGGAAGTTAGATTTGGGATGTGAAGAGTTTTGCTATTAGTGGATCAGGCTGATGGCACCGTGGACAGGTTTCAGGAGTCAGGAACGGGTGGGAGAAAGTTTCCCAGTGTGGGTTGTGCAGCACCTCCTGGCACGGAGAGTGTGGGTGTGACGAGTGGCTTGGGAGGCGAGAATGAAGAGCATGAATGCCAGCGTACAGCACTGAGCTCGCGTCTGCCACGTTGTAAGCTCTCAGAAGACCTCAGCTTCTATTCACTTTGTCACAAATCGATTAATTATTGAGCTGAAGGATATATTAGAAAAGGGTCAATAGCAATACTTCTAACAATCCGTACTTAGGCTTGGCATTCAATTGATGTTATCAAAACCTGTGCTAGCTCCAAGGAAGAGAGAACACTGTTTTCTGATTTAGTTGCTTCCTGAAAGGAGCTGAGAGCTGTAAAATGCAGGCAAGATTGGACTTTTCAGTAATGCTTATATATTGACTTGCAAAAACAGTATTAGAACATTTTTTTAAATGCACATATTATCTCCTTAGGGTAAGGGAAAAGGTTTTATCCTTTTATTTTTGCATATCCCCTTTAAGTGAACATGGTTCTTTTTTCTTTAACTTACAACTTTACAAGGTATTTGGAGAAATATAAGGGAGAGAGAGTTTCTGTTTCTTATCTCTTTAAGCAATACCCTCTTGCATACCAAATAATATCTTCCTGTGGTTAATGATATGAGAAACAGAACACTTCTCCAGAAACCTTTTCACATCCCAGATTCAGAGTTCCTGTGCCAGGAATCTGATCTGACGTATTTTACTACTTAGGTAAATCCTTAATCTCAAGAGTGACAAGAGTGAAGTCTTTTTATGTTTGTGTGTTAGAGATGGGCCTCCTTCTGTCGCCTAGGCTGGAGTGCAGTGGTGTGATTACAGCTCACTGCAGCCTCAACCTCCTGAGCTCAAGTAGTCCTTCTGCCTCAGCTTTCTGAGTTGCGACTACAGCCATGAACCACTGCATCCAGTTCAGGTTTTTTGCTTGTTTGTTGTTTTTCTTAAAAAACACTAGTGATTCTATTTTGATTCTGGCAACTTTCATAAGGTCCAGGGACAAAATAAATGTGTTGTCTCCTGGGAGGAGATGGATTTATAAGCCCATGGGCACCATTCAGAAGCCGTGTGCCCTGGAAGCACCAAGGAATGTTGCTTGCTCCACCTTCCCAGGTGCTCAAGGCAAACCCCTGGGTCATCCTTGACTCTTCTTTTGCTCTCACAGGGCACATCCAATCTATAAGGAAGTTAACTTGGCTCAGGTAGTTTAAAAATCTATCTGAATGTAGGGGCCAGGCACGGTGGCTCATACCTGGAGTCCCAACTACTCAGGAGGTTGAGGCGGGAGGATTGCTTGAGCCCAGGAGCTCGAGGCTGCAGTGAACTATGATCATGCCACTGCACTGCAGCCTGGGCAGCTGAGCAAGGCTCAGGCTGGTCTTTAACTCCTGGCCTTTAGTGATCCTCTTGCCTTGTCCTCCCAAAGTGTTGGGATTATAGGCATGGACCACTGAGCCCTGCCTAAAACTTTTATTCAGTGACTTGGAAGAATGTTCTGGTGGACAGGAAAACCCTGGATGGAGAGAAGGTTGAGGCATTTGAGAGGTCAGAGAGAAGCAAGGTATCCAAGGACAATGGAATTGGCTGGTTGTTGCTCAATTGCATTGAGGCTCTACAGTAGGGTAATGAAAAGCTGTAGGCAGGTAGGGAGCAATTGAAAGCCAAGTGTGAAGGCCTGAGGGCCTCCAGGAAAGAAGCCCATATTCACTCAATTCAGTGTAGAAAAAGCAGAAGACCAAACTATGGATTTAATAGGCATGCTTAGCTTCAAAGATGATTATCATTGCGCAAAGATCAGAGGACTGGTTGGGAAAACATGGAGCTCTTGTGCACGGAATGGGACATTTGGGTGGATGCCTCCAAATATTTTCAGTTCTCAAACTCTTCTAAGCCCTCGGAGCCTGCAGCGGTGGCTCACCCTTCCCTGTTATGATCTGGAACTCCCACCACAGAATTCCGTTTCCATGGGCCAAGAGGGTTTCTCAGGATCCTCAACTTCTTGCCTGCTTGCCAGACCAATCACTAGAGGTAAGTCACAACATCACCAAGCCAAGAATATTATGGCAACATTGATGAGCTAGAAGGAGACTGTACCTCCCCCAAACTGTGAGTAATTAGCCCCCATGTACTAGAAGGAAGGAACTGGATTTCGAAGGTGCTTGATCAAGGAGCAGGATAAAGGCAAATAAAGGGACTTGAGGGCATTTTTTCAGGATGTGGGACTTAATGCTTGGCAAAGACCCTAGAGGATAGTGCAAACTTGCTGCTTGGGTGGTTCAACAAGCCTGGAGATAGGTCCATGCTGAGTGGAGCTGAAACAGATTTTTAAAGGCTCAGGGAAGTGAACATGCTGGAGAGGGTATATTATGGTGATCAGAAGACCCACCAGAGGATTACGAAGCACAAGGAGGTCTGGAGAACACAGCATTCACCAAGCCATTGGGAAATTAGCTGGAGGCTTTCCTCTGCAGACCACAACTGGTGGTATGAAAGGCTGTTGTAGAGTTGAACCCACAGAGACCAGTGATGATGGGGTGAAACAGAGGGGAATCTTGTGAGGATACTTCTTAATACATCTAATTAAAAGAAAGCCAACACAGGCCGGGCATGGTGGCTCCCACCTGTAATCCCAGCACTTTGGGAGGCTGAGGTGGGTGGATCACTTGAGGTCAGGAATTCAAGACTTGCCTGACCAACATGTTGAAACCCTGTCTCCACTAAAAATACAAAAATTATCTGGGCGTGGTGGTGTACACCTGTGGTCCCAGCTACTTGGGAGGCTGAGGCAGGAGAATCACTTGAGCCAGGAAGGTAGAGGTTGCAGTGAGCTGAGATTGTGCCACTTCACTCCAGCTTGGGCGACAGAGTGAGATCCTGTATCAAAAAAAACCAAACAAACAAAAAAAAAAAACAACAAAAAAAGGCCGACAAGGATGCCCAGGAGGCTGAGGGTGTTTGCTGTATCAAACATTTGCAGTCCCTTGTCTAGTACCTAGAACCTGAGGCAGTTTTCAGACCTGGAATCCCCCAATAGAAAGGGTGGCCACATTCCCAGGATGAAGGACCCAGCAACACCACACGAAGCCTATGATGGTATCATTCCTTTTGTCTTTCCCCAAAGGACATTTATTCAAGTCACTCCACTCTGGGAAAAAACTCCCAGATGTTTTGAAGATTACTGGATGCCCTGTAGGGATGGATGGAGGTAGGCATTGAGGTGTGCAATGACTCAGATCTTCATTGGAGAAAGGACTTACCTGGCAGCTGCAAGGAGTGTGGGCAGCTGACAGCTTCTAGCTGCAGTACCTGGAGGATCTGCTTCAGCTTTTGAACCAAGACCACAGTTTTTCTAGGCAGCTCCCAGCCAATACCAGCACCATGGCGGTACCAAGGCTGCGTCTGTCCAACACAGGAATCCTCTTTGCTCCAGAGCTTCCCATCACATTGGTCAAATCCGTGCCCAACCCACCAAAATCTGAGACTCTCCCTTGTCTATCTTGTTTTCTACCCTTTTTCCTTTTGTAAGTGTCAAATCTGCATCGTGATCTGAAGGCTTTCCATGCTTGGGCAATCTTCATATTTCCTCTTACGCTTTTTACAAACATTACCCCCCAAACCCAAATCTCTTGCACTTCTAACTCAACCTCATTGTCTGCTTTCCTGAGGATGCAACTGACATGATGCTCTGGTCTGCTCAGTTGTAGTCTGTTTAGCCACAGATAAGGCAGTCGGGTACAGTAAATGGCTTTGCAGAGGCTCGCTAACACATGGAAATGTTTATACCCATTTAAAAAGTTGATTCACAAAGTAGTACCAGATTTTCTCATTACAGTATTTTAATGCAGGGGCTCATACAGTTAAAATATTCTGGAAGTTAAGTAGGAAAACTACATTGAAGATAAATCTACGTTAATTACAGATGCAAAATTTTTGTTTTAAATGTAAGCATCTATCCTACTCCCTTCGACCAGAGTTAGGCTGGGGTTCTATGAATTGCACACAGACGTTTCTTGCTTGTTACGGAATTTGCTTTTTGTATTTTGGAAGCAGCTAAATTCTGGGCAACAAAACCAAACTGGTCTCACATTTAGATTAAGCACCTTCAATGGCTGAGCTACTTCCTCTTGAATGTTTGATAGTAACCCAAAATTGAGGACAGTAGTGGATACACTCTTCGCCTTCTGTTTCAACACTCTCTTGCCTTTTTTATTTCCTAGTGCTATTTGTGGCACCGCAATCATATATGTTTACTAGGTTTAGACAACAACACCATCTTGGCTGACACTTTAAAAAAAAGATTTGAGATCCTTGACAACAGCTCAATTCCTCAGACTTAGGAAGAGGTCACATGGCTTCTCACAACAGCTAAGACAAGGGTGGGAGTGGGAAAGTCTTTTCATTGCTTCATCTAGGCACTTAGTAAACAAAACCAGTTCCTCAAAATAGCTTTTATACAAAGAACATAATCTTTTACCTAAGAATCTTTATTTGGGTTTCCATCATCCAGTCTTTTCCTTTTTTCTCTTTTAAAGCTCGAAGCCCATGGACTTTGAGATTTGTTGCATCTTTATCCACAAATCTCCTCCCTTTAATAACCAGTCTTCTCAGAACTTAGATTCCAGCCAAGCCAACACCTTCAACATCTTCTTCGGATGTTGACTATTACTAGACCGTTTTCCAGCCATTCTCATTTTATCAATATCTCCTTCAATCTCGAGATTCCTTCTTAAGAACCATTTCCTTCTAAAGGTCTATTCTAACTGCCTCCAAATGATTTCTTCTTCTTCATCATTATCTTAATGCTTCCTTAGCCATGAGCTTGTTTGTACAAGTGTAAAGATAAATGGCGACTGGCAGAATGCCTGTGCTTGAAAGATACAACGGGCTTATTTGTCAATTTCTTCTGTCCTATAGAACTGTGGTTACACTACTCCGCCTTCATTACAATCACAAATGTGTGAGAATGAAGGAGAGGCCAAGCATGCCTGTAATCTTGGCATTTTGGGAGGCTGAGGTGGGAGGATTCCTTGAGCCCAGGAGTTTGAGACCAGTCTGGGCAAATGGTGAAACCCTGTCTCTACAAAAAATACTAAAAATTAGCCCATTGGCATGGTGGTGCATGCCTGTGGTCCCAGCTACTCAGGAGGCTGAAGTGGGAGGATCACCTGAGCCCAGGAGGTAGAGGCTTCAGTGAGTCCTCATTGCATTGCTGCACCCCAGCCTGGGTGACAGCTAAACCTCGTCTCAAAAAAAAAAAAAAAAAAAAAAAAAGTAAAGGAGAAATCACCATCTGAAATCTGAGGATTGAGGGACTAATTTGGCTACTTTGTAATTGTTTTATTATTATTATTATTATTATTATTATTATTATTTTGGGATGGAGTCTCACTCTGTCCCCTAGGCTGGAGTACAGTGGTGCGATCTAGGCTCACTACAACCTCCATCTCCCAGGTTCAAACGATTCTCCTGCCTCAGCCTCCCGAGTAGCTGGGACTATAGGCGTCCGCCACTACACCTGGCTAATTTTTTGTATTTTTAGTAGAGACGGGGTTTCACTGTGTTAGCCAGGATGGTCTTGATCTCCTGACCTCGTGATCTGTCCACCTCGGCCTCCCAAAGTGCTAGGATTACAGGCGTGAACCACTGCTCCCCACCTGTGATTTTTATAAGTTGTTTGCTGTCAGAGCTAAGGATTTTACTTGAGTTAACAAATAACTATGCTCTAAGTAACAAAAATGCTTAGCCAAAGACGTGCCAATAGTTTTCCTGGTATTAGCTGGTTCCCCCTTGAGTTAAAACATACCTATGAGAACACATAGGAGGACATCTCTCAAAATGTAACTGGCACCAAGCTATTTATGTATACCTGTTTGCTTGTCATCCATTGAGCCAGACATCTGACATCTTTGTTGCCTTTGTGTTTCTAGGTCTTGGTACTGTTGACATTTGATAAATGTTTATTTCTTGATTTTAATTCGTAGCCTTTGTTTCATTTAATACTTAAGCTCTTCATGCCAGAATTGTCTGGATGGAAGGCAACTGGAAGTTTAACAGAGATAAAGGAAATCGAGGTCACAGTACATTCCTCATAGTTCTAACATCTGCATTTCGGGAACAGAAGGCAAACGTTTTAAATGTTTTGCTGATTGCAGTTAAACAAAATGATCAACTACTCATCATGATACAGTTCAGGGATGTATGTCTGCAATTCACACATTTCATCTCCTAGCTTGTTCTTCTTTCAATAAAGAGGTCACGATGGGAGTGACTTTTAGGCTAAGTAAGAAACGGTTACCTTTGCCTTTGTGTCTCTTGTAATAATTGTTGCATTGGGTACGGATTACATGTGATATGTGCGTTGTGATCTGCTTCAGAACAGGAGAGGACATGTGTTGGTCTTCCCCAGGATCACCTCTGTGAACCACTTAAAACTCCAGTAGACACAGCACTGGAGAGTATCCCGCAGAGAACTGTTTTAACTGGCCATCTGCCTCCTCACCCTCTAGATTATGGATCTGTGTTTTGCAGCTTTTAGGCTCCAGATCTTTTTTTTTTTCAGTCTCAACCCCTAAATCCTAACAAGGCTAAATAGTCTTTTGTTTCTTTAAGTGTGTAGAAGCTATTCCACAGCTTTTTAGATTTCATTGACTAGTAAATTTCCAAAAGACACTTTTGAAGCCTTGCTTAAAGTTTTTAACATTTTTATTTTATCAGGTAAAAATAGTTCTTAAAAAGAGATTGTCAAAGATATATATATTTTTTTTCTAGAAATATTTACTGTGGCAGATATTCCTCTCTCCTTCCTTTTTGGCAAAACTTCAATTTCATGTGGGAGTTTATCCCTCTCCCATATGAGTTAAAATTTAATCTTGACAAGTCGAAGCCTCTAAGTCAATATCCTTGAAAGCGACTGGCTTAAGGGGAGGCATGAGATCCTTTTCTGGACGCTATGTACACGGGAAGGTCTGTTAGGGGTTTATGCTGGTCTGTTTCCATTTGTCCCGCTCCATCCAGAACTCATCTGTCTTTTTCTGCTTTGTGCCCCAGGAGGTTGACCTCTAAGTATTGCGCTGTGAAGTCTTCCTTGTCCTCTGGCGTTCCACTGGATTCGGCTAATGGAGGCATTGCTAGGAGGGCAGAGTATTCATAATTCGACCTCAGACTCCCTTCCTCCTGGCTGCGATCCAGACAGTAGCCACATTCCTGTAAGGCACAGCTTCCGTGTCGGGCAAGCTCTCTTCCTCAGCTACAACTCTCTTTATGAAGGGTGGAAACTTCCTTTCTTCTTTCTCCTTCAGGACCAGAAGCAGGAGGACTCTCTGCTATAATCCTTGGCATTTCACCTTTCCTCCTTGGTTCTCTTAACTTTGCTTGCTTGCAGTCTTTAAACAACCCCTCCATTAAATTCACTTCTATTAAATTCTCTGAGAATGCAAGCTCTTCCCCGCTCAAACCTTGACTGATACAGGGGGGCTTCGAGGAATGGTTCTTGAAAAGACTCACAGAGGAGGAAGACACAGTGTCTCTTGTACTGGAGGTCATTGTGTCAGCAGGTGACCCTGGGACCTTGGAGGCAGCCATTTTGAACAAGGAAGGGATTCAGGTGAGAGAGACTAACATGCTGTGCATAGCAGAGTCAGAAAACGGAAGGGGAGTGTGTCCTTGAGCCACTGTGCTTTTGAATGAATCAATTTTGGAGGTGTCCTGAAAGGGGACAGTGTGCTCGATGATCTAGTGCACATTGCTGATGCTTTATGCCACTTTGAGCAGCAGTCTTGTGTTCTGTGAAGCTGAACAATTTCTCTCTCACTCCCTTCTTGAGATGGGGTTTTGCTCTGCACTCAGGCTGGAGTGCAGTGGGGTGATCAAAGCTCACTGGAGCCTAATACTCCTGGGCTCAAGCGATCTTCCTACCTCAACCTCCCCAGTAGTTGGGACTACAGGCATGTACTTCCATACCCAGCTAATTAAAAAAAAGTTTTGTGAAGAGGGATCTTACTATGTTGCCCAGACTGGTCTCAAATTCATGGTCTTAAGCAGTCTTCCTGCTTCTGCCTCCCAAAATATTGGAATTGCAGGCATGAGCAACCATGGCCATCAGAAAGTTTTCTTGAGTCTGATAAAGCAAACCCACAGGGTGCAATTACAAAACAATGGGATCGTTGTGGGGGAAATGTACTTAAATAGAGTGCACAGAGATGCATCTAAAGTGACTTGAACAATGAGAAGCTCAATGAGAGATGAGCAGGTGGGAAAACTATCACTACTACTTCAGAAAGAAAGGGACATTTAAACTTCAAATATGCAGGAAAAAAAATAAACTGAGAATAAATGGGAGGGCTAGAAAATTAAATGGAATATTAAGGACATTACTTTTATTTTTTCTCAATGTTTGGTAAGCACTAGTGTGTGTGTGTAGTGTCTTTTTCCATGGTTTATGGCTTAAAATAAATTTTTTGGTAGAAATTATACAAAGCACTCATTGCTGCATGCATATGTAACAGGGTGGCATTTAACCCAGTTTAGGCAATGGGGTAAAGTCAGTGAAGGCTGGTGCCGGGATCCTGTACCTGTAAGACTGAAACGGTTTTCAGGGCCCCCGCTCCACTCCCACACGCCTTCACCAATTCCTGGTCTTGTCTCTGCCTCATCCTGCTCTGGGTTGCTCTGCTCTGGTCCTGGTCGTGGGCCCCGGCCTCCCTCCCGCCCTGGCCCTCCAGGCTGGCTTGCTCTGTGCTCTCCGACATGCGGTCCTGGGCCGGGGTTCCCCATCTCCTTCCTCCTTATCCTTCTACCTGGCATTGCACCTCTGTGATTCTCTAGAATAAATTCTCTATCCTTGAACTACTACGGTGGTGATTTTAGTCTTGGTAAGCCCTTCCCCTTGAAAAAATAACATTTAAAAAAACCACAATTTTCTCTAATATATTTTAGGATAATTTTAATTTAAAAAAACCCCTGTATGGTATTCGTTTCTCATGGGCTGTAAATGCTGAGTGTGTTTTAGGCTTGCCCCCTCTCTGTGCTCCTTGTCTTACTCTGGCCCTTTTTTCTAGACCCTCCTCCAGCTTATGGCCCTCCTTTGCTTCTTCACCTCTTTTTTTGATACAAGGTCTTGCTCTATCACATGAGCTGGAGTGCAGTGGTGCCATCATAGCTCACTGCAGCCTTGAACTCCTAGGCTCAGGTGATCCTCCCACCTCAGCCTCCTGACTAGCTGGGACCACAGACACGCACCACCGAGCCAGGCTAATTTTTAAATTTTTGCCAGAGGTAAAGTTTCAGTATGTCGGCCAGGCTGGTCTCCAACTCTTGGCCTCAAATGATCCTTCCACCTCAGCTTCCCAAAGTGCTGAGGTGACAGGGGTGAGCCACTGCACCTGGCCCACTCACCTCTTTGAATCACTGTCTTCTCAGTTCTGAATCCTTCTAAATTTTCCTCACCAACACTCAGATTGAGAAGTGGGAAGAAGAAACAAGAAAATAGGAGGAGAAAGAGGGGCCCAAAACAATTACTTTCTAATGCAAGCAGAACAGAATCAAGGTTAAAGAAAAGATCTTTTGAGGCCTGGAGTTGAGTGAGCCCATGAGCCAAACCCTGGGGGGAAGGCGGGAGGCAGGACTTGTGATTTCTTCTTGGGTGAGCTATTTGCTTAAATGATGCTGGAATTGTAGGCCATAGATGCAAATTATAGAATCATTCCCTGATTTGCCCACTAGATTGGGCAAGTTGGGGAAAATAATCAATTTATCTGTTGAAAATTAATTCTTTCCGTTGGACGATAGCGAAAGGGCCTAAGAAGATACTGAATAAATGCTTTCTGATGATGTGGGCACAGCCAGGAGCCACTACACTGATGTTTTGAGGCCTTTCCAGCTGTAGAGTTCAAGAGTTCTTAGTTAGAAACACATGTTCTGAGAGTCCACACAGTCACATCTTGTCACCGTAAAGGAAGACATTAAAAGGTATGGCTCTAGAATGAAGAATGGCCTGGTGCAGTGGTTCATGCCTGTAATCCTAGCACTTTGGGAGGCTGAGGTGGGAGGATCACTTGAGTCCAGGAATTCGAGACCAGTCTGTGCAATAAAATGAGACCCCTGTCTTTACAAAGAGTAAAACAATTAGCCAGATATGATGGCGCATGCCTGTAGTCCCAGCTACATGAGAGGCTGAGGCAGGAGGATGGTTTGAGCCCAGGAGGTTGAGGCTGCAGTGAGCTGTGTTTGTGCCACTGCACTCTAACCTGGGCAACAGAGCAAGACCTTCTCTCAAAAACATAAAAATAATAATCAAAGGAAGAAACTTGCTCCTTGTGATGTATGGGGCAAGACGTTCTGACCTTTTCCTTTTTTCTTGGCTTTGGGGCCTCAGGGGATTCACTTAGCCTCTCTGGGCTACCAGTGTTGTGATCTGTAACACTGAGATGATTAATTCTGTTCTACTCACCTCTCAGTGTCGAACAGGATCAAATGATACAGATGACAGCATGTTGTGACACATAGCCTTCCACACTAGTGCAAGGTATCACTGAGGTTTTACTATGATGTGTGACCCAGTTGCACGGTCACCAGGTACTATGAGTGCTACTGGCCAGCTCCCTGCTGCAGAGGAAGGCCAGAGTAAACTGCAGTTCTACCCTGGGTAGCTTCACTTGGCTGGAGGGCACTTACAAACCGAAGCCTGGGAGTACCATCAGACTTACCAAAGGACCCTTAGGTTAATGTATTTGCAAACATAGCCACCTGGCAGTTCAAAATGAAGTCACGTTTGTTTAAGAAAATTATAAATAAGTGTGTTTTTGATTCAAGTTCATCTTCTTGGCCCCTTCTCCTAAGTATTTCTGAAATCTGCCCACTTCTCTCCACCAATACCACCGCTTTATTCCAGGCCTGCCTCACCTCCCATGTGCTTCAAACTCTCAGCCTCCCACTTGGTCTCTTTTGTTCCAGTCTCTTTCCCACAGCACCCTACTGTCCACGTCCACCTCACATCATCTCTGCCTCTAGTCAGATCCTGTCACTTCCCTGCTTAGCATCTTCCAGTATTTCCCTGTTCCTCCTCCTTCCGTGCGGAACTCAGACTTCCAGCCTCCCCAGGGCTGGATTGGGTTGCTCCTGTGTGCTCAGTGGGCATGCTCACCCACCTTCCGTCCTTGATCTCACCTGGTGTCCTCACATCACACTGCTTTGAAGAAGGAGAACTCTCTGACTCCCACTAAATCTTCTCATCAAAACTGCTGACTTGAGGCTTGGATGAGAAGGTGGAACAGGATATGGAAAAGAATTATCACAGACCCCCACTAGACAGCAACCATGTGTCTTTTTTTTTTTTTTTTTTTTCTCTCTCTCTGTCTTTGAGACGGAGCCTTGTTCTGTCACCTAGGCTGGAGTACAGTGGCATGATCTTGGCTCACTGCAACCTCCACCTGTCAGGTTCAAGTGATTCTCAATTCTCAGCACGCCTCAGCCTCCTGAGTAGCTGGGACTACAGACACCTGCCACCACACCCACCCAATTTTTCTATTTTTAGTAGAGACAGGGTTTCGCTATTTTGGCCAGGCTGGTCTCGAACTCCTGACCTCAAGTGATCCACCTGCTGCGGCCTCCCAAAGTGCTGGGATTACAGGCATGAGCCACTGCGCCCAGCCCATCTCCTACTACATCTATAATCATCTCCCTCCACTGTTTCCTCTTTCTTCCCTCCAGGTACAATTGTCATGCATCCCTCTCCTGTCCAAGGCCAATTCCTATGCTCATGCCTTGCACACGATCCCTGCACCATCTCAGGGACTTCCGCCTTTTATTATCTCCTCTATCTCCAACGTCATCAAGCTTCCCCTTTCTCCTGGATTATTCCCATCAGCATGCAAACATTCTGAATGTTTTTCCTTGATCCTTTAGAGGATGTTCAGCTATCCTTCCATTTGCTTTTTATGCCTAAAATTCATGGAAGAGTCAGCTGGGCATGCCATGTCACCACCTCACCTCTTCTTCATGCCTGTTGGGCTCCCGCTTCTGCTGCTTGAGGGTGACTCCTGCTCCAGGTGAGCAGTGACCTCCTCCTTGCCACACTCAGGGCTCAGTTTTCTTTTTTCTTTTCTTTCTTTTTTTTTTTGAGACAGAGTTGCACTCTGTTGCCCTAGCTGGAGCGCAATGGCAATATCTCGGCTCACTGCAAGTTCCACCTTCTGAGTTCAAGTGATCCTTCTGCCTCAGCCTCCCAAGTAGCTGGGATTACAGGCATGTGCCACCATGCCTGCTAATTTTTGTATTTTTAGTAGAGTTGGGGTTTTCCCATTTTGGCCAGGCTGGTCTCGAACTCCTGCCCTCAAGTCATCTGCCTGTCTTGGCCTCCCAAAGTGCTGGGATTACAGGCGTGAGCCACTGTGCCCGGCCTCAGCTTTCTGCCTTCATCTTGCTCCTTGCTCAAGGGCAGTCACCACCTCCCCTGGGTTTCTTTGTCTTTTCCAGTTCCGTTGCTGGCTCCTCCTTCCCTCCTAACACAGCTATATGACTGTGTTCCTGAGCCCTCCACTGCTCTTACCACACTCTCTGTGGGTGGTCCCAACTTGACCCACGGCTTTAAATAGCATTTATTTGCTGGTGATTCCTGAATTTATAGCCTCAGCTTAGACCACTGCTCCTCTGAACTTCAGACTTGTGTATCCAACTGCCCACTCTCCACTCCCATGTAGCAATTTCACAAGCATCCCAAAGTTAATATGTCCCAGAATGAACTCTTGATTCCTGCCACTTCAGTCTATTTCTCTCCTGTCTTCCCTGTCTCAATAAATCACTCCTTCATCCACCTGTGGCTCCATTCCGAAATCTGGATGGCCATTCGGAAATCTGGATGGCCTACGTGTCTCTTCCCCTATACTTATCTTCATAGCTGATTTGTCAGAAATTCCGGACTATTCTACCTCTAAAATACATCTTGAATCAGTCCACCTGTTACCTCTTCTCTCACTATAGTCCAAGCCACCACCAGTTTTTTCTTCTCCTTCTTCTTCTTCCTTTATTGTGGGGAGGAGGAGCGGGGGCATGGTTTTGCTCTGTTGTCCAGGCTCGAGTGCAGTGGTACAACCATAGCTCACCGTAGCCACCACCTCCTGGGCTCAAGTGATCCTCCCACCTCAGTCTCCCAGGCAGCTAGGACTACAGGCCACACCATGATGCTCAGTTAATCTTTAAATATATACATATTTTTTGTAGAGACAAGGTTTTGCTGTGTTGCCCAGGCTGGTCTCAAACTACTGTCCTTAAGTGATCGTCTTGCCTCGGCCACCGAAAATGCTGAGATTACAGGTGTCAGCCACTGTGCCCAGCTCACCATAAGCTTCTTAAGTGGTTTACTTGATTCCACTTGTGGAAGGCTTCGATCTCTTCCTACACAGCATCCAGGGAAAGTGTGATGCCTGTATAAATCTTTCAGTGGCTCCCTATTGCCCAGCTCATATGGCCCTACTTGGTTTGGCCCCTGCCTTTCTATAAGCCCTCCTTCTCTCACCATGTCTCTGCCCCTCCTCTTTTCACAACCCGTGGCTGGCCCTCCTCACATCTGTCTGTTTCACTGACGAATACTCAGTCTCTGGTAACTGCCCCCGTGCAGAGGCTGTGCAAATCAATATTTGTTTTGATTGTTGAATTTATTGCCACACATTAGATCCTAGAGTAACTAAGATGAACTAAAGAAAGCTTCCACCAAACAGGAGCTGTTAGTCAAGTAAGTGACACAAATGTGTACACAGAGAATATTTACAATTCATTGTGATGGGGTGAACATAAGGGGAAGTCAAGGAAAGTCTTCTCAGGGAAAGAACACTTGAATTGAGTTCATGACCTTCCCCGTAAATCTAAACCATCACATAAAAACAATAACTTCAGGAAATAGCATGGAAAAATATGCTAAAATATTAATATTAGCATTCCTGGCTTATAGTTTGTTGGAAGTTTTTTTTCTTCTCTATTTTCCTATTTCCAAATATTCCAGCATGAATTATAAAAGTTAGCTTTTTTATGATAAAAAAGTTAAAACAGAGGAAGTAGTTCTTTAGTTCTTACGCACACACACAACCAAATAAAAACAAACGAAAACAAAAATCCCTGTTGAGCAATGCAAACACACATTACACTTTGATATTAATAAAACAAGACACACTGGGATATCTCATTGTGCATTTTCTCATGTGTTTCTGGAAGTCAGCTACAGGTACTGGAAATGAAGCTTCTTCTCAAAATAAATTTTCCAAAAACAACAAAAAAATTGAAGAAAAAAGTGAGAAAAAGAATGAGAAATGTTGAAATCTTTTTACTGAGTTTATGAGTTGAGTGGGTAGCAGGGAAAGGATGGGTTGGGAGGGAACAGGGAGGAAAGGAAATAGGATTTTTTGGTGATGTTCCACTCGTAAAAGTCAGTGGATATTTTTACAGGTACCAGCTAGTCCTTCCTGAAAATCCTCTACTGGTGACACGCTGTGAAGCAGCAATAGGAAGATAAATGCTTTTCTGAAGAGTAATTTTAGTGCCGTGTGGAAAATGTGAGGGGAAAAAAATTAAAGATCGAATGGAAAATCCATCCACGGGCCAACCCACACCACAGAAGCGTTGGGGACCTTGCGTGCCCTAATTAGCCCCTACACCGGGAGCAGCAGCCCCAGCAGAGGCCTCTCTCTGGGCAACTGCCCTCGTCCTTTGTGGGGGGCAGCCTGGGTAAAGAGCATTCATTTACTCCACATGCCCTGAATGTGGCTATCATTTTGAGGGTGCAGAAGAATTGGAAAGTATAAAAAGCTAAGACCACCAAGCAGTGACCTTTTCCCCTTATTCTACAATGCAAGTCTATTTTTCCGTAACGGATATTTAGATAGTTTTGAATGGAGCCTTCCCAATGCAGGCAGTGTTTCAGGGAAGCTGCTTGCAATCTCTAATCTCTCTCCAACTCAGCTTCTTTTTCTACCCTAGTCAACCCTTTTGCAATCACGATGAAGTTCATGCAGATCTCACCAAGACTTATATCCCTTCCTTTTGTTTTCTCTCCATGCTGAGATGATCCTCATCTAGTGCTCTTCCGCAGTTCAGAATTTTCCCATGCTCCCGTGGCAAGCTTTAGAGTTTCCAAGGCCCGAGAACCACCCAGCTGGCAGAAGCTAAAAACAAGATGGCGTCGTCATGAAATAAACCCTACTAGAATGTAGGGGATTCATAGCTTTCTCCCCTTTTCTTTACTCATACAGCTTCTCTTCCAAGTCAGAGTTTGAAATGATAGAACATTCTGAGGATTTCCTGAGAGCTTTGTACTGAGACATCTTTAAATATCTAGGAGGAACATGGGCAACTGTAATTTCCTTCCTAGGACCACCTCACTAGATGATACAGTTCCGTTTTAACAAGGGTAGCTAGTGGCTGAAAATAAGAGTCACACCCCGTGTTCAGAGCATTGCCATTTTATGTTTTGAGGTACAATTGACCCTTGAGCAGCTTGAAGGTTGGAGGTGCTATGCATACTCCTGAATACTCCAAAATCTGTGTATAACTTTTGCCTTCCCAAAAACTTACCGACTCACATAGCCCGCTATTGACGGGAAACCTTACCCGTAAGATAAACCTTTGATTAACACATATTTTGTATGTTCTATGTATTCTGTACCGTATTCTTACAATAAAGTCAGCTAAAGATAAGGAAATGTTATTAAGGAAATTATAAGGAAGAGAAAATGTATTTATTATTCATTAAGTGGGAGTGGATCATCATAAAGGTCTTCATTCTAGTTTTCTCTGTGTTGAGTAGGCTGGGGAGGAGGAGGGAGAAGAAAGTTGGTTTTGCTGTCTCGGGTGTGGCAGGGGTGGAAGAAAATCCACATGTAAGTGGAAACTTGCAGTTCAAGGGTCAACCGTGTATTTTTTTTTTCCAGTCAAAGGGACTTTCCGCTCCCACACGAGCAGTCATTGAGTTCTAATGGTTGACGTTTAAAACACAAAAACTATAGGATCTACAGGAATAATTTCACATTTAATTGAAAACAGGAGACAATCCCGAAGGACTTAGCATAAAGGAGATGGTTCCTGGTCCAGTCTTAAGCCACCTGCTGTAATATGTCCAAAGTCCCTTTTTGGTCCTGATAGCTCAGACAATAACTGGGAATGTTTACTTCTCTTGTCTTTAATCCTTAGCCTAAGGGTTTGTCTGTTTCTTAGTTTTAATTGTTGTCTTTTGAGGAGTTTCAATCAGGTCTGGTTAGATGTAGAATTAAGTTGGAACCTAGTTTGAAGGAGTTTACTTCCTTTGGTTATAATTGAAAATGGTAGCTGGGGCCAAGGGAGTGCTGACAAGATTGCTAATTTGGCCTCTTGTGACCAAGAACCTGACTTGATGAAGCAGTGATGTGGGATTATTGCGTTTGAAATGATGTACTCACATAAGCTTTGCTACAGAAGTTGCCAAGAGCCTCAGGAGCACCAGGATCCGGCCTCGCCCAGCTGACTTAGGGAGAGCAATGGCTCCAGTTTGCTGGGGACTATTCTGGGTTTAAAAGGGAAAGTCTCAAGCTCTGGAAAACCCCTTAGTTCTGGGCAAACAGGAGAGTTGGTCACCTGGAATTCAAGTCTGAATGAATCAAAACAAAAAAACAACTGGGGAAACACTGATGATATCAGGTTTAAGTTTTCTTCTTTTGTGGGATGAACGTTGTTCACAATCATTTTACTAACTGGGGTGGAGAAGAGTGTGAGAAAGGGAGCACAGATGGAATATATATACACATATATATATGTATATGTGTGTATATGTGTGTGTGTGTATGTGTGTATGTATATATACCCACAAACACACAGTTTTTTAGAGAGGGTCTCACTCTGTTGCCAAGGCTGGAGTATGGTGGTGAGATCACGACTCACTGCAACCTCCACCTCCCGGGCTCAAGTAATCCTCCTGCCTCGGCCTCCAGGGTATCTGGGATTACATGTATGCGCCACCAGGCTTGGCTAATTTTTTGTATTTTTGGTAGAGACCAGGTTTTGCCATGTTGCCCAGGCTGGTCTCGAACTTCTGGAGTCAGTGATCCGCCCACTTTGGCCTCCCAAAGTGTTGGGATTATAGGTGTGAACCTCCAGGCTCGGCCTACATACATATATGTGTGTGTGTGTATATATATATATATATGTATATGTGTGTGTGTGTGTGTGTGTGTATGCTTGCAATGAGACTGTTTTCAAGGCAGCTTGTCTTCAGTAGTGGCCAAGATTAGAGAATGGACCAACCTATGATACCAACAGAGGTTGAGTCTAAGCTAAGGAAAGCAATTTGGGATGAAGAATGAGTCTTTCCTTCCATCTTTCTTTTCTTCCTTCTTCCTTCTTTTTTGTTCTTTTAATTTCAAAAGTAATGTATGCTGTGTAGACAGCAAGGCTGAAACTATCAGAATGTGGGAGAATCTCCTTGTCCAGAGGCAGCCACCCTCTGTGCTCCAGTACTTGATGTTGAGTATTCATCATGGGTCTATCGCTCCAGAAGACCAAGGTTGATTTAGGGGCTGTGGTCAGCCTTCATGATGGAACTTGGCCTTCTGGCCACTTCATTGTGTTTGTGAATCTATCCTGGATAGTGACCAACTCTCATGGTTTGTCCAGAGCTAAGGGGTCTTCAAAGGCTTGAGACTTGCAGGTTTGGGCAGTAATATTAATATTATCTATACCTCTTCCTCATCTACAGGGGTTAAATTGAATCCAAATAGTGTGCTGTTTACCTCCCTCTCCATCTTTACCCAATCAAAAGTGAGAGCATTATTCACTAAACTGTGAGAGAGAGATATATATAGACAGTCGGCTCTGTTGCGCAGGCTGGAGTGTAACAGTGTGATCTTGGCTCACTGCGACTTCCATGTCTCAGGTTCAAGTGATTCTCATGCCTCAGCCTCCCAAGCAGCTGGGACTACAGGCATGTGCCACCATGCTCAGCTAATTTTTGTATTTTTAGGAGAGATGGGGTTTCACCATGTTGCCCAGACTGGTCTCAAACTCTTGGCCTCAAGTGATCTGCCCATCTCAGCCTCCCAAAGTGCTGAGATTACAGGCGTGAGCCACTGTGCCCGGCCTGACTGTGAATAATATAAAACCCAGATATGCCAGGGTTTCTAAAAAGGGAGATTCTTCCTGTGGGCAAAAATGGCAGGACTTCTAGTCTTGCTCGTTGAGTCTTTGACACTATTGTGTTCAGGCTAAACACTTAAACTCGAGTTCAACAAATGGAAAGGGATAATTGTAAGGATATAATTCTAAAGAGGAACATGATGTTAAATAATCTGGCTTACAAAATCATATCACTGCATTTTCCAATTACTGTCTCTTCATGGTCACCTTCCCACATGGCTTTACCCCTGTGTTCACAGGACAGTGGGCATGTTTGATTCTGCCTCCTGGGAAGGCCTGCAAGAGAAGTAAAACACAGAGGCCCATAAAGACAGAGGTGTTCCTTCTTATTTCATTTTTTTTTCTTGTACTCTGTTGTCCAGACCAGAGTACAGTGGTGCAATCACTGCTTACTGCAGCCTCAAACACCCAGGCTCAAGCAATCCTCCCACCTTGATCTCTCAGAGTAGCTGGGACCACAGGCATACATCATGATGTCTGGCTTATTTTTAAATTTGTTGTAGAGATGGGAGTCTCACTATATTGCCCAGGCTGGTCTTGAACTCCTGACCTCAAGTGATCCTCCTACCTGGACCTCCCAAAGTGTTGGGATTACAGGTGTGAGCCACCATACCATGCCCCCTCTCATTCCTATCTCAGGACATCTTCAGGGCTCCATTTTGCTTCCAAGATCCTTCCTCCTCTCCAATGCTGAGATGTCCACTCCCCGTAGGGAGGGGCTAACTCCCACCCTGAACTTCAACCACTCTTACCCCAAGTCCTCAGCAGGGCCAGCATCAGACTCTAGCAGAGCAAACCCGATCACACAAAAGGCAGACACCCCCATCAGAGGACGGGGGCATTGTGTTGTCATATGACACTTTCCTATTTTCCAGAGTGTGGCATGTCGATTTTTAAAACAGAAATCAGGGAATGGAGAAATTATAAAGCTGTGTGTACGTGACTGTACCTTACCTGGACATCAGTTTGCCCTTTGCTTGTGGTAAAATGATATAGACGATATTGTCTTGAGGGATCACTGAGATTTTCATACTCTTTGAGCAGACCTTTGAGAAATTCCTTGGTGAAATCATTTCTTAGTGGATTAGTATCCTTATAAATTATAAACATGGCATCTAACGATGAATGATGACCTCAACACAAATAAAATGATGAGAGCCAAGCTGCTGTGGACCTCAGAGGTTCTAGGGAGGTCTGTTCTCATGACCGCATGCATTTGAGCTGGCCTAAAGATAACAAAAAGGGACTTCAAAATATTAGGCTGCGGTTGCTTCACTGATCAAAAGGAGGAGGGAGTTGTTTTGAAGGTTTCATCTGGTTTCTACCACGGTGGCTTTGCAGGTCCACTCAGACCAGTTGTTTTGTATCCTCAGTCAACGTATCCAGAAACTGAAAGGATCTGATGCCTGAAAAGAGAACAACAAATCCCTCCAAGCTGGAGTAAATCTGACAACAAAACAGATTGCAGCAATAATAAGAAAAAAATTCATTAAGCCAGACATGTTTGAAATATAGGGACTCCCTGTGGAACCACAACGAAGACAGATCAGACACAAAAGCGTTCAGTGTCTCCATTGTAAAATCAAAGCTCCAGTTAATGGGGCAACTTTGAACATAGTTGAAGTAATAGGTTCATTATTCTGCCTAATCCCCACTTTTCACTGTGAAACAATGTTAAATGTTAGGATTCTTTGGAGGTATGAATTAACAAATACTGAGTTTCCATGACATTTTTAGGGACATGTTTTATTTTCACCATTAAAAAATTCAGCTATTTCTTTAATGTGGTTAATCTCCAATGTGTTCCTGAAGAAGCAACTAATGATTAGACAGCAAAGTCAAACAGTTAATTTTAAGAATATGTGTTATGACCCAGAATTGGTGCGTAACGTTAGCTACAGATCTAGAATCCGAATATGGGAACTGCCATGGAATCTGGCAGGAAGAAGGTAGCACTTGGGTTAAAGGGGGCCAAAAATGAGTGTCATTGAAGTTTTCACTACATCTTAAAATAATGTGATTTTGAAAGATTATTTAAAAATTTAATGAAAACCTTAGTTTACACAAAAATTTGACAAGTAAGTAATATTTGTAACGGTTTGATGGGAGTAGGGCAGGAAAAAACTTTGTCAAATTGGACTTTCCTTTAAGAGAATCTTTAGAATTAAAATGTTACCACTGATGATGACGTAATATGTTGGCAGAAGGAAGACATGTTGGAATGATGTTAAAACGAGCAAGTTCAAGTTATTTCTTGGCGGTCTTACGATCACAGACATGGGTTTATTGAAAAATCGTTCTTGTAATGATTATGGGGAAAATTATAACCTCGAACATGAGACAGTCTAAATTTAAACATTCCTTTTTATAGGTTTCTGTGATAAATTGTTAATATGGTGCTCCTTAAATAATTGGTTATTAAATATGGCCCTGGGTTGTACAATAAGAATAAATGTAGTGTCACTTTAACTAATCTTTGAAGGACTATTATTCCAGATATTTAGTTTTACCAACACAGGACCCTGTAAAGACTTGCAGGGCAGACATATTTCCTTTTTGCAGATTTAAGAAATGTAAGCTTTAGGCTTGCCTAAAGCTGAGAACCGCTGGAGTGAGTAGCCAGCTCTTCCTTTCTCTGGATCAGTGCCCACTGTGTTTTGGTGATCGAAGAAGACGCTTTTGCTTCTGGGTTGCTCTTGAATGAGACCTGAAGCTTTAAAAATGTTCTTGGCCTGGCTCACGCCTGTAATCCCAACACTTTGGGAGGTCGAGGCCGGTGGATCACAAGGTCAGGAGATCGAGACCATCCTGGCTAACACAGTGAAACCCCGTCTCTACTAAAAATACAAAAATTAGTCAGGCGTGGTGGCGGGCACCTGTAGTCCCAGCCACTCGGGAGGCTGAGGCAGGAGAATGGCGTGAACCTGGGAGGCAGAGGTTGCAGTGAGCCAAGATCACGCCACTGTGCTCCAGCCTGGACAACAGAGTGAGACTCCATCTCAGAAAAAAAAAAAAAAAAGTATATATTCTTGGCCTAGTTTTAGGCTAAAAAAATGCATTATCACTCCTTGCCATTCTGTAGTGAATGAATGCACTATAAATCTTCATTTAACTTTATTATTATTTTTAATTTCAAGTTTTTTAGAGACAGACAGGGTCTTGCTCTGTTGCCCAGGCTGGATTGCAGTGGTGCAATCATAGCTCACTGCAACCTCCATCTCCTGGGCTTAAGTGATCCTTGACCTTGACCTCCCGAGTAGCTGGGACTATTGGCGTGCACCACCATGCCTGGCTAATTTTTGTATTTTTTTGTAGATTCAGGACCTTGCTATGTTGTCCAGGCTGGTCTTGAGTGTTTGATCTCAAGCAATCCTCCTGCCATGGCCTCCCAAAGCTCTGAGATTACAGGAGTGAGCCACCATGCCTGGCCCTAATTCTTCATTTTAATATATAAAATCTAGGTGCCCTTTTGTGTGTCCTATCTGTGGAATTGCCTGGTTCTTTTCATCTGCATTATATTTCCATCTGAAGGGACTCCTAAGTTGCTACTATAATCAATGAATAATTTATCACTCACCATCATTTTTTGAGCATATGCTGAAAACAAGTTGGCAAAGAACTGAGAATGAACTACAGATATTTAAAGAACTTTTAGAATAATGGAAATTATTGTAAAAGGGCTTTTGGGGAACTGTCTTTCATTTAAAGAGGTTTTGTCTAATAGGCGAAGTGTGGAGTTTGGGAGAAAGGTAAGGTGAGGATATTACTTTGGGAGTCCCCAGCATTGAATCAGTCATCTAGGGTGTGAAAATGGGTGGAAAAGAAAAACTGAGGTCTGAGAACTATAGTCTAGTGATGCCAGAGTATAGAGTAGGGCTCCCTTCCTGGCTGCACAGAAGTTTAAAATCATATGGCCTTGGAAGCCAAACTTAGGAAGTGTTGAGGAAAAGGAGATTGTTCAATAGTGCCAAGCACAGTGGATGCAACAAATAAGACAACATTGGCCATTCATTTTGTCAGTGGGGAGGTCGTTTTGATCTTGACATGGGCAGTTTCTGTGGATTAGTGAAGATGAAAGTCTAAATGGAGTATATATTTTTTAATTTTTATTTTTTGAGACAGGGTCTCACTCTGTCACCCAGACTGTAGTGCAGTGGCACAAACGCAACCCACCGTAGCCTCCACCTCCTGGGTTCAAGTGATCCTCTCTCCTGGGCCTACCAAAGTGCTGGGATTATAGGCGTGAGCACCACCGCGCCCTGCCTAAATGGAGTATTTTCATGAGAGGATAAGAAAGGAGAAAAGAAAGATGGTCAACATAGATAATTCTTTAGAGAAGTTTTATTATAAAAGGAAACAGAATATGGGAGGTGCCTTGAGGGACTTGGAGTTAAGGGATTTTTTCTTTTTTAAGATGGTAAAAAGTTGCAGCCTGTTTTTCTGGTTTTGTTTTGTTTTGTTTTTTAGAGACAGGGTCTCGCTTTGTCACCCAGGCTAGAGTGCAGTGGTGGGACCGTAGCTCACTGCAGCCTTGAATGCCTTGGTTTTACCAATCCTCCCTCCTTAGCTCCCTGAATAGTTGGGACTACAGGTGCACACCACCATGCCCAGCTAGTCTTTTCTTTTCTTTTCGAGACAGGATCTCACTACATTGCCCAGGCTGAGCTTGAACTCCTGGGCTCAAGCGATCCATCTGTCATGACTCTCAAAGTGCTGGAGTTAAAGGCGTGAGCTACTGCACGGCCAAGGTTTTTGATACTATTGTGGCTAATGTCATCAACTCCCCAATATTCACTCCACTACAATGGATTAGCCTAAGCCAATCATGATGACTGTGCAACTCATGCCAAGGATGGGTTTCGGAATACAGGAGGGACCTCACTTTAGTTGATGGATATGAAAGGAATTCTAACGCAAAGGTGGAGAGCTGGCTTGAGGGAGACTTCAGGGAAAAGTTCTAAATTCCTTTACAAACCATTGAAGAAGAGGTGATTCCTCCTCTTCTTTCTCTAGATGCTTTTAATTTTGAGGCCTGGTGCTGCTTCAGCCATCTTATCTCCAGTCTGTGATTGAGGCTAATACACATGGAGATCCAAGTGGAAAGACATGCAAGAAGTGGACCTGGAGCCTGACATATCACGCCTAAGGCAAACCTTCTCTTTAGGCTTTTTTTTGATGTGAGCTAACATATTTCCTTACTTTAAAGCCACTTTTAGTTGTGATTTCCTGTTACTCGCACCTGAAAACATCCTACTGATACTGATAAGTCCCGAAACATTGCTCTTCAGAAAGCTGTGTACATGCACTCCTTGAAAATATGCCACAATATGTTGAAATACATCCTTAAAATAAATAATAAATACCTTAAAATAGGTTTCAATAAATCTAAACGCCATTGGGTATGAGTGTGTTTGTCAGTAAGATTTTTTGTCAAAATTAGTCTGATCAACTTTTGAGGTGTCGCGTCTATCAGGGGCACAGTTAAGTATTTGCTGGCTACATGTGACTGATGCAGTGTGGAGGCTCCCAGGGGGAGGTTTGCTTTGTGGCCTCAGGCCTCAGGGTGGAGGCAGGTTGTGTGAAGGCAGTGTCACTCTTGATGGATCCCATATTGAAACTAGTTTTTGAATATCTCTTGAATCTTTTCTCTCCATTCTCAGAGAGTCTGCCTTTGCTTATCCCCTTATAATATCTTCACTGGATTCTTGCCAAGACATTGTAACTGTGCTATCATGAGACTTCTCACTCCTCTGCTACAAGACAGTCTTATTCCTCCGCACTCTCTCCTTGTGGGTTAAGTCCCTTCCAAGATGCTTCCAAGTTCCTTCCTTACAAACATAAGGAATATGGTGCTCTCATTCTTCTGGTTCCCTGGATATTCCTGATATCTCTGCATCTTTGGGTTGCACACCCTTTGACCTTTGAGCTGGATACAGAAGACATTCAATACAGTTTGAAGGAGGAATGAATAGGGCAACCTAGCAGTATGTGCATTGTTGTCTGAAAAAAAGAAATCGGTATGAACTGCTTCAGGAGAGAAATGGAAAGCTGGAGGCTTGGGAAGTGAATTATGCCTGCAGGCAAGTTTTCTAAAAAATGTTTTTTTGTTTTTTGTTTTTTTTCACTTTTTCCCAGGCTGGAGTGCAGTCGTGCAGTCTCAGTTCACTGCAACCTCCACCTCCTGGGGTCAAGTGATTCTTCTGCCTCAGCCTCCTGAGTAGCTGGGATTACAGGCGCCTGCCTCCACGCCCAGCTGATTTTTGTATTTTTAGTAGAGATGAGGCTTCACCATGTTGGCCAGGCTGGTCTCGAACTCCTAACCTCAAGTGATCCACCTGCGTTGGACTCCCAGAGTGTTAGGATTATAGGCATGAGCCACTACTTCCGGCCTAAAAAATGTTTTGACCAGGTTGCTGGCATTAAGAAATTGGGAGATTTTATATTAAATCATCTGGATTTCTGGCTTATTTTGACATCAATGGCTCATTCCCAAAGAGCAGTAGCCAGCTGGGGCCCACTAGGGTCCCTCCTTCTGGGGGTTCTCAGTTTGACTCATTCCTCAGCCGGCCTTTCTGTTACCTGCATGCTGCACTCAGCCTCAGCTTTGGGATTGTTCCAGAACTTTCAGTGCTCTGCTCTTATGTGTTCATGGTCCAGGCCTCCGTGGACTGTGTCAGAGGCTGTCACTGCCCTAGTTTAGGGATCAAAAGCTCCATTATACATTTGTCCTTTGGTGCCCAAATGCCTCCTTGTTTCCTGCAACAAGCCAAAATTTGGAAACCTGGTTTCTGATTAGAGCTCAGCTTTCTTTTGAAGTCCCTCACTTTTCTGGATTCTTCTCCCTTTTCAGAGTGTCAGCGTCCTTATTTGTAACATACATTATCTGGACAGATGAGCTGTGAGGTTGTGGACTGTCTGTGGTTATTGTGAATTTATCCTGAAACGTATCTGCGTGTTATGCGACCCTGAGTTGAAGGGTACAGGGCCGGTGGGGAGGGTACTCTATCTAACAGGAGCCTTGCCTGACATGGGGGATAATGGCCTATTTCCCTCCTGTCAAACCTGAAGCCTCAGGAATTTCCGAAATACTGAAACCCACTCCTTTGGCTTCTGGCTCCATATAAGCTGTAAAACACACACTCAACACTTGATACTTTTCATTACGATGAAAGGACCCTCAAGTGCAAGTGACAGAGTATGTTGATCTATGGTTAGGGGCATAACATTGTGCTTTACTGTCTTCAGAAGAGTTTTGCCCAACTGTGGCTTTAACTTGACATCCAGACAACAAAGCTCCCTGATCACATTTAATAAGAAAATTTAATAACCCCCTTATTGAGTATTTCTGCTGCCCCCATAGATTAACCTTTAACAAATGAAGCTTTTGTTGCCACACAGCCTCAAGAATGTCCTCTCTGTGATGAATGTGTCTAAATTTGTGTGGACGTGAGGTCTCTGGAGGCTGGGAGAATCCTGTTGTGTGTGGAACAGTTCCCAGGGAGCCAGCTCTGGTGGAATCGATGTCGCCAAGACACTAGGAATGACTTCCAGGGCCCACAGCCTGCTAATCACACTCATCCACACTAAATTACAACATATAGAAGAAACCCATTTCTCCAGGTTTTTAAATACTAGACACACACAAACAGCCAAATAATTTCGCCAAGATTTTTAAATCAATGGTCATCTATTTGAAAATGGAATGATGGACCGGCTGTGCTGGTTCACACCTGTAATCTCAGCAGGTGGCTGAGGCAGAAGGATTGCTTAAGCCTAGGAGTTTGAGACCAGTCTGGGTAACATAGCAAGACCCCATCTCTACTACAGATTAAAAAAAAAATTAGCTAGGCATGGTGGTGTGTGCCTGTAGTCCCCGCTACATGGGAGGCTGTGGTGGGAGGATAGCCTGAGCCCAGGAGTTTGAGGCTGCAGTGAGCTATGATTGTGCCACTGCACTCTAGCCTGAGTGATAGAGTGAGCCCCTGTCTCGAAAAATAAAATAAAATAAAAATGAACAGTGGGTTACTGTGGGTCACAGCAGCATAGCGGTTGTTGGGAGGTGTTCGTGATAATGTGATGGGACAGTTGGTGTTGTCATGGAGACTAATCCACATTATGTGGACAAGAAAAAAGAGTCAAAAAACGTCTGTATTTTATTTTGTGAATACCTTATAAACATTATGAAACAATGCTTATTTACCATTTAGCAGAAGATACTCTAGATGTACGAGCTTGAAGAGAATTTGAAAGAAAGAACTGATAACACTGCAGGATCTTTCCCAAGAGCTGTTGCATCACTGTTTCCTGGGGTTTAACTGGATGATATCACAACAAATCCTTCTACATGATTTTGTCATACTGCTCCCTGTAGATCAGAGAAATTTTGATTTACAATAATTTTTACTTATGATTATGAATGATGGCTTTGAAGATATTTTAAGGCAATGAATGTGTCATGGAAATTTCTGTTACTTTCAGGTTATGCTGGATAAGTTCACAGCTTGAATTATGTTTAGTCTCTAATATTTAAGGTTTAATTATTGTGATTTTTTTTTTCATTTTCAAGTAAGCCTAGAATTGTATGATTGGAACTCAATGATGGTAAATACTTATTATACACCATAGTTTATTTGCATGATATATATTTTTACTAAGTGAAAAAGTTTTCTAGTACATATATATATACACACACGCATACACACATATACGTACTTAATACTTATTCTAACGAAATTTTACGTTCCTTATTATATACTATACCTTATGTGCTCAAAGTGCCTTTTTGCACCCTTGGATCTGTTTGAAATCAAGATTTCTGGCTTGTAGATGTATTTTTAATTGGGAACAGATGAGCCCCTGGCCACCTGGGTGAATTATTTGGGACTGCGGTGTGTTCCCCTCTAGCACTCTGCACCCTATGTGTTTCTTCTGCTTCCCTAGGGAGGTGATTGGTGAGTCTTAGGGAGGGGCCAGGACAAAGGTCCTGTGGCCTGGGGAGGACAGGTTATAGTTTAAGCTAACACCCCGTACGTGTTAGGAAGTCACCAAGGAAGGAGGTGGCCTTGTCCCCCGGGGGAGTTTGCACTTGTGTACCTGTGGCTTGTCACGTAACCAAGGTGACTGGAGAGACTGGATAGGTCCTGGAGAGTCTCACATTTTAAATTTTAAGTTAATTATTACTATTTGAAAGGAAGTTTGCCTGTGTTGTGCAGGCTGGCATCGACCTCCTGGGCTCAAATGATCCCCTCGTCTCAAGTGATCCTCAGGCTGAGATGACAGTAGCTGGGACGACAGACATGGGCCACTGTATTACTCAATTTTCATACTGCTATGAAGAAATACCTGAGACTGGGCAATTTACCAAAAAAAAAAAAACAAAACAAAACACCTTTAATGGACTAACAGCTTCACATGGCTGGGGAGGCCTCACAATCATGCAGGAAGGTGAAAGAGAAGCAAAGTCATGTCTTGCATGGCAGCAGGCAGGACAGGGGTGCAGGGGAACTGCGCTTTATAAAACCATCGGATGTCATGAGACTTGTTCATTACCACAAGAACAGTATGAGAAAAACCCATCCCCATTATTCAATTACCACCCACCAGGTCCCTCCCATGATATGTGGGGATTATGGGAACTATAATTTAAGATGAGATTTAGGTAGGGACACAGCCAAACCATATCAGCCACTGTGCCCGGCCAAGCCTACAGCACCTAGTATTCCCAGGTGGTCTCCCATCCAAATACTAACCAGGCCCAAACCTGCTTAGCTTCTGAGTTCAGATGAGATCAGGTGCATTATCTTCAAGATGTAGTATTTACACCATCGATTCTAGCTTCTACACAATGTGCAGGGACATTGAATAGATCTTATCCAAATCCCAATTTTTCTCTGTCAAGCATTGCCTCATCCCATAGTAGGAATGAGATAGAGAACACGGTAATGCCGCAGTTCAACTGCCCTAGAGTGACAGAAAAATGAGATGGGTAGAGATAAATACTACTACAAAAGCTCTCATTTCCTAAGTTCTCTGCATTCTATAGCAGATGGAAATAAAATGGGCATCTATTCTGGACTCCAATGTTACCTTGCCCAGGACTTTGTGACTGTCATCGAGGCATGACTACATACCTGTGTCCAGTTAACCACCACCAAAATAAGAGCAATGGCTCCTTCCGATCTCCCCTTCCCCTACTTGGAGGATGTGTGTGTGTGGGAAAGATTGCCTGCTGAAACTTCACACACCTTTGGACCCCAGCATGTCCCCCAACTTTGCGCTTGCTGTTTCAGGTCACTTAAGCTGATATTAATGTTCCTTCTCATCTATTCCCCTCCCTTTTTGATGTAAACAAGAAAAAACAAAACAAACAAACAAAAAACCAACTTTCATTCCCTTGTTTAAGGTCAGATGCCATGAGTGAAGAGGGCTGGTTAACAGTGAATATGTGGCTGGGCACAGTGGCTTACGCCTGTAATCCCAGCACTTTGGGAGGCTGAGGCAGGAGGATCACCTGAGGTCAGGGGTTCGAGACCAGCCTGGGCAACATGGCGAAACCCTGTCGCTACTAAAAATACAAAAATTAGCGAGGCGTGGTGGCAGGCGCCTGTAGTCCCAGCTACTGGGGAGGCTGAGGCAGGAGAATCACTTGAACCTGGGAGGTGGAGAGTGCAGTGAGCCGAGATTGTACCATTGTACTCCAACCTGAGTGACAGAGTGAGACTTTGTCAAAACAAAACAAAACAAAACAAATGCATGAGGGAGAAGCTTTACAATCTTGTGAATAAAAGGAAATGTGTTCTGAAGGCATCAGGTGGCTTATCTTTGAATCTCTGGGGCATTGTCATAGGACTGTGGGGCGTTTAAGCCCAGACAGAATTGTCTAAGATTATTAAATGAAGGAGTCCCGCATTCATGGTGACTCAAGCTGTTAGTACTTCCTTTCTTCTGGGATCCAGCCCGTTGTGGCCTCTTTAGTATCAGCAGTGGCTGCGCAGAACATTGCCAAGCCCTTAGCAACCTATTCAGAAGCTCTGTGGGGATGGCTGGGGAGTCCCAGGTTTGCAAATGCAACTGCGAGTCAGCCTGGAAAGTCGGCACCACGGTGCCCTCTCCCTGCCCGGCTCCTGCCAAGAAATTCCCAGCTACCCTGCTGTTTATTAAACAGCTCAGTAAAGAAAGCACAGGGGGCAAAACAGTCATCTATATGAGCAGAAGGCATTCACAAGTTGCCAGAGTGATTTTGTCTGAGTGTTCGGCCTGGAGGTGGCTGAAAGAGGAATAATGAAACTGAACGGGCAGTCCAAGCGGACATGAAACAATGATTACACAGTGGGTATTTCTTTGTAGTTAGGCACTCTCTTTGCCAGCGTGAAACTCAACTTGAACTTACTCAACAGTTTAAAGTCAGGGATTCCAGAGACTTAGCTTTGGAGAACACGTGAAGAAATACCCACCGTTCAGGGGCAATGCTGACATTTACAAGGCTGATGCGAAAGATCACATGTGTGAATGGAAATACTTTATCATTACGGATTTATCCTGTAATGATGCATGTTTGTAAAGCACCTAAAACTAAAATGCATAAAAAAGTTCTCAATAATTTTATACACACACACATCCAAAAGCAGCTGCATTTTTACAGATTAGCTATTTAACTGGTCAAGGGCAGTTAGGCTTAATTAATGTGAACTTAGCCACTAAAGTTAATAAATTCTCCCATGGGAGCTATGAATTGAGAATGTGAAAGGAAGTTCTCTATTTAATAGCTAATTAAACGACTAGTGTTTTCCTACAAAATCATTTTCTGGGTTTTGCAAGCTAACAAGGAAGTGTCACTTTGATTTTTTTTTTTTTAAATCAAGAAGATTTAAGACAATTTTTGCTCTGTAAAGCAACACAAAAATAATTCATATAGACTTCATGGAAGATTTGTTTGTTTGTTTTTAGAAAAACCTTAACTATTATAAATATTTCCCTAGTTGCCTGTAATCTAAAAAGTCAAGACATTTGCTATTGGATTAACAATGCTTTGACTGACTCACATACTGATTTTGAGTTATTATTTCAGCTAAGATGAAAGAAAGTTTCATAAAGAAGGCAATGAAAACCCAGGATCCCTGGCCCCCAGGGTGGTTTTGTGGTAATAAGAGGTTAGGGAGCTTTAATCAGTGACTTTGGCATCTTTACTCAATATATGAAAGAATTACGAAGGTTCCTTAGGTACCGAACTTCCTCCCAAGGAGGGAGCTTATAACTCAAAAACTTAAGGATTTAAGTGCATTGACTAAAATTCAGTTGTGAGAGAAGGGAGAATTCTTGTTTGAGAATTCCCTGCATAGTCATTTGACAATCACCATAAGATTTTCTTATAACACTTTACTGAGGTAAATTTAAATATAGTAAAGTGAAAGAAATCTAAGGCAAAAAATGTGATGACTTTTATACATATGCTTACAGCCACGTGACTACCACACAGTTCCGTGTTCCTCAGCTGAGTGCAATTCTAATCTTTAAGAGGAGGTTTTTGCTATGCTTGTTTTTTTTTTTTTTTTTTTTTTTTTTTCCACAGCCTGGCACTTAAAGTGAGCCAAATATTTCTCCAGGTACACTCAGCTGTAGAACTAGTGATCCTGTCCAATGCTGTAAGAAAAATAGGCTGTGATTAAATTTGTTAAGTAATAATTGTTTATTGGGGCCGGGTACAGTAGCTCATGCCTGTAATCCCAGCACTTTGGGAGGCCGAGGCAGGTAGATCACCTGAGGTCAGGAGTTTGAGACCAGCCTGGCCAACACAGTGAAACCCTATCTCTACTAAAAATGCCAAATTAGCCGGGCGTGGTGGCGCATGCCTGTAATCCCAGCTACTTGGGAGGCTGAGGTAGAATTGCTGGAACCCGGGAGGTGAAGGGTGCAGTGAGCCAAGATCACACCATTGCATGCCAGCCTAGGCAACAAGAGCAAAACTCCATCTCAAAAAAAAAAAAAAAAAAGTAATAATGGTTTATTGGACTTGATTTTGGTGCCTCCTTGAAGGATTTTGAAGAGTAAGTGTGAGCATGTGAAGCTTTGCAATGAGAGATTATTTTACTCCTTCCTAAGATAGGATTCCCCTATAGTCTCAGAACAAAGGATAGTTCTATGAATAGTGTATTTCAGCCTTAGGGAATCACATTTTAGTACTTCATTTTATAGTGGGTGGGTGAAAATTTCATTATGGGTGTTCATCAATTCTCATAATTTAAAGTCATAAATTAAAAATCACTAATTTAAAAGGGTTTAATGTCTCCATTGTGGAAGGCATTTGGGATCTTGGTGTTTGAGTTAGTTTCCTGACCCAAAGGCTCAGACGGTGGAACTATCATCTCCCTAGTCTCCAGCATTCTTTAAAAACACAATTACAAAAGATAATACATGCAGTGCCTGGCACACAGCAGGGTGAAAAGCAAATGTAAATTCTTTCCTCTTCCCTCACCATCCTTCTCCTCCTTGATCCCACTTCTAAATGTCATAGCTGAGTATGGGTACCTGTGAATAGATCAAGAGATGTCAGACAGTGGAGATAGGTGAATCTTGAGTTAAGGCGGAGACGAGGGTGAGGTAGTGGTGGAGAACATAGGTAGGTTCAGGGTCTAGAAGGTGAGTTGGGCTGGTGTCCTGAAATATAAGCCTTGTTGGCAAACACAGGCAAGAGAAGGTCCAAGTGATGAGAGTTGATATTAAGGACCAATGGATATTGGGAAACAGTTGAGCAAAGGCAATTAATTGAGCACAATCATTCCATTCAATTCAACAAACATTTATGGAGTCCTTTCTATGTGCAACTAAATGCTCTAAGATTTCTGAGTTAGGAACAGCCTAGCATGTGGCAAGTATAATTGATGGCTGATTGCCAACCTTGGGCAAGGACAGTCAATTTCTGCTCTGGCTTGAGTAATCTGGTTTGGGTAGATTAGGATCACAGTAAACACTGTGTTGGGGGAGGGTGTAGAATGGGGGAATGACACATTTCTGCATGGTTGCAACCAAAGACAGGGCTTCTGGGAGACCTGCGTTGTAAATGTTCCATCTCATTGGGCTGTGTCCATTTATATCTGTCTCCCTCTGGCGCCAGATTTTTTTGGTTTTATGTATTTCTAAAACAGAATCCTGTCAATTCCTTCTGAGGTCTTCAACTGGAGTTTGGGTTGGGAGGGCCATGCTGTGTAGAGTTTGGAGCCACGTGGGGCCTACCAGCATTATTAAGTTGCATTCTTTTGACGTGTGTGTCTCCCTTTGCCCCAGCCCTGTTCCCCGCCTGTGAAGCAGGCTTTGACTTCCATACATTAGGGAATACTATGCACATAAGAGAAAAGAGCTTCATTTTCTTTTCAGTTTTTTTCCATACTTCGTCAACAATTAACCATGTTAGAAAAAGTAGAGCTGAAATAATCCCATCAGGAATTGGCACTGGATTTCTGGAAAACTTAGCCCTAACCACCTCTTTTATTTAGTGTGTTTGTCTAGGAATTGAGAAAAGCTTGAGTGTTGGTTTATCTTATGTTTCCAACTAACAGCAATTTCATAAATACTAGAAACCTTGCAGGGAAAAAACCTATTTTCATTGAATGATTAATGCGCTAGGCAAGAGAAATTTGAATGAGTGGAGACTAGAAGTGGGTTTCTTGATCTTCTTCTGCATGCAGCATTTTTTTTTTTTTTTTAATTTGGAATCTATCCTCAAAGTTTGGAAATTTGTTTAGGTTATGAAACCCAGTAGTCAGATGAATGTCACATCTTCATTAAACAAAACAAAACACAATTTTCTGCCTTCTGAACTGAAGAGTGGTGTTACCCATCTCTGTGGAGTAGGGGATGTGGGGGGCTCTCCAGCCTGTGCATATAGGATCTAACAGCACACACCCCTTTATGTTGAGGGGCCTCCCAGTTATAAGGCTGATGTTGTTTTTTATGACAAGAAACTATTTGCAAAATTTGATTTAGGATCCAATTAGCTAAATTTAAGATTATGAAAATGAACCAGAAAGAGAAGACTCTGATAAACAACTTTGGCTCTTGGGAGGCGGACCCCTCACATCCCATGGGGCCTCCAATCAGAGGCCTCGAGAGAATCTCTAGAAAGCCTGAGAGTGGGTGAGGCCTGGGCCCCTGGAGACTGCTTCTGGCCCCTGGCCTTCCTCCACTTTGGGAGAGACCATCCTGTCCTGGAAACACGCTCCGTGGTGACGCCATGGCAGGGTTGGCCTTCTGGAGTCCGTGTCTCTGGAAGCCGCATCCACGTCCCGCTTCCTGGTCCACACTGAGTGAGGCTGGGAGAGGGTTTCCAGGGGCACTTCCGTTTCAGCTTGTTTCTATTTTAATGCCTGGAGACAATTAAGACCAACGTCTGCTGCCAGTATTTTTTTTTTTTTCCACAGTTCACGCTATTCTTAGAAACAGTTGAGCCAGTGGCGGTGGAGTCTGAAGGGTCTGGAATCTTTTCCTTCGTGTGGCAGCAACTTATTTTTCCTGCGGAGGCTCGGTGGTGCTTTTCTTGGGCTCAGGATTGCGGCTTGGATGGCTCATTCCCTGGGAGTGCACACACTGAGCCCTTTGGAAAGGCAGCAGCAGGGCAAGGATCAGTGGCTTGCAAAGAGGCAAAAAAAGCAGGGCCGGGGTTCCATAGGCAACTGCTTTGTTTACAGTTCCAGAAACGGTGCTTGTTCAACTATCCTGAACTTTTGTAGAAGTTCAAACTTGGAAACTGTAGTGATGAAAATGAGAACTGTGTTTTAAAAATCACTTTTAACTGTCTGTGAAGCAAGTCTACATTTTGGCAAAATGGGCTGCTTTTAATCTGGTCATGTGGGATTTAAAAAAAATTTAATTCAGCTGGATTTTGCAAAGCCCTTGCATTGTATGACATGAGGTTATTTAAGGTATAGTTTTGTCTTCAAAGAAAAGAAATAAGACACACGCATGGATTTGCAGAGTAAAAATAACGAGGGAATGTTATTACCCAAAAGCATGTATTAGAAAGCTCACTTGCAGTGATGTTGAACTGGGAACATTCCACAAGGATTCCACGTGAAGCAGTGTTTGCTTTTGTATGTTTGAAATGCTCCATAATAAAAATGAAAAACTGTAAGAGCAAAAGAAATAATAATACAGATTATGAAGTAATTAAAATGAAGCAGAGGAAAAGCCTGTAGGATGCAGCCTAAATAAATGATACTTTAAATCAAGCTTATCCAATCCATGTCTTGTAGCCCGCAATGCGGCCCAGGACATATTTGAATACGGCCCAACACAAATTCGTAAACTTTCTTAAAACATTGTGAGTTTTTTTTTTTTTTTTTTTTTTTAGCTCATCAGCTATCATTAGTGTTAGTATATTTTACGTGTGGCCCAAGACAATTCTTCTTCTTCTGATGTGGCCCAGGGAAGCCAAAAGACTGGGCACTTCTGGTTAAAATAATCATTTACGCCTCAGTCACATATATTAGAAAATGAGAAAGACTGAAAAATTTGCCAGCTACGTGCTTGACATAGTACAATAGAAAAACAACAGCAAAGCAAGCAGAAAGAAGGCAGAAGAAGGAAGGAAACCATAAAGATAAGGAGAGCAATTAATCAGCTAGAAAACAAAGTAATAATGCAGAAAATCAACCCAACTAAAAGCCGGTTCCTTGAAAAGAGTGATAAAGCCATCTCTGGCAAGCTGACCAAGGACGAGAGAAGAAAAAGCACGAAAAAGAAACAGAGCATAGCTACTCATGGAGATTTTAAAGCCTGTAAGAGAATACTATGGACAAGTTCCTGACAGTACATTTGGAAAGAGAGAAACCAGACAATCTCCTAGAAAAATATTAATTACAAAAACTGATGAAAGAAAAAGCTGGAATATACTTATAATCAACAAAAGAAGTGAATCAAGTTAATAATCTACAGCCTTCCTTCCCCGGATGCCTCCCCCTCCGAAAAACAGGCCAGACACAACCAAGTTTACAAAATCTTCAAAGAACAGATAAGCACTACTTTGTATAAACTTTTTCAAAGAATAGGAGAAGGACAACTTCCCACATCATTTTGTACGCATAACCTTGATAATAAAACTGAACAAGTAAAGTAGAGTGTAGCAAAATTATAGGTCATTGTTAATTATGAACATGAGTGTAATGATCTTAAATAAAATATTAGTAAACCAAATCTATCAAAATATTTAAATAATACATTTTTGATCAGTTAGTGTTTATCCTAATGTTGCAGGATGGTTTACATTAGGAAATCTTTTTAATGTAATTCACCACATCTGTACATTTAAAGATGTTCAAATGTTACTGTATATTGCTTACTGTTTTATGTCTGTAAAATGTAAAAATATAGTTAATTACTGTCTATCTCTGGTGATGGAGAGTAAACAATGAAATGGGGATGCTTTAGCTGACACTAAAATATTTTCTTTCTCAAAAAATAAAAAGGTAACTAAAGGAAAGATTGTGTTAAGGATAACACTTCTTAGATCTAGTGGATGAACCCCTTGGTCATTGTCATCGTTTTCATTTTTTCTGAATTGCTGAGATATTACACAACTAAACATGTTTAAGAAAAAAAGAGAAAAGGGCAAAATCTGGAACTTAGATGATATCCAGCACTGTTCTATTGATATATTTCATTTATACTCATTTATGCACTAAATGAATATTTCTACTAAAAATACAAAAATTAGCTGGGCATAGTGGCACATGCCTGTAATCCCAGCTACTTGGGAGGCTGAGGCAGGAGAATTGCCTGAACCCGGGAGGCAGAGGTTGCAGTGAGCTAAGATCATGCCACTGCTATAACAGATTATCTGATATAATAGGTTATCTTTTCCATTTAAAGTTTTTTCTTAACTAATCTCCTGCCCTACCATTATCAATGCGTCTCCATCCAGTGTTTACCAACACTAAAATTGATTCACTGGCACCTTTCTGTCTGTCCCTTCCAACTCTCTCCTTACCAAGCCAGGAATGTTGCCAGCCAAAGTTCTGCAATTGACAGGTTTGTTGGTAATGGTGGGTCTGGGGTATTTTTCTGCTCCCGCCCGCTAGTGTGGACTCAGATCCTGGGTCCACCTTCACACTGACTTTCTTAGGACTTAGGAGAGAGAAATCATCCTCAACCTTGGGGCTAATGATGTGACCCTTGCTCAGCGACTCTCAAACCACAAATACTCTTCTAGCCAAGGTCAGAGGTCAGTTACCCATGGGGGACAGGAGGGCAGCAGAAGGGGCAGCATAATTGGATAAATCTGTTAATTTTTCATATTCCCAATTTATTTGCTGTTCATTTAGGCAATGTCTGCTCTCTGTTCCTCAGCCCCTATTACCCCTATCATCCCAAAGTCTCTCTGCATTTAGTAGTTCATCACACACTTGTTCAGGGTACCGAGGTCCACATATGAGGGTTGGCACTGAAAATGCCATGAAGAGTAAGACCTAGGCCTAACCCTGGCGAAGATTTCCCCTTTGTGGGTGAGACAGACGTGCACTGGAGGTAGAAACCATCTCAGCTGCTTTATTCTTTAGACATTTCTGGTTTATGTTCTTTTTACATCTTAGTTCAATTCCAGCTTTCTTGTGAAGGTTTCCCAGATTTCCCTCCTCTGGGTTCAAACATACATATCCATGTTGTTACCAGGTGTTAGCTCTGGCACTTAGTCCCCCCCTGCATTGTGTGGGGAAAGACCACTGACATAGACAAACGAACCCGGGTCTGGTCCCTGATCCATCTTCTTAGCCATGTGATTTTTTCCTTCAATTCTCAAATCCTTTGTCCTTTCCTCTGTCAAAGGAGGATAATCCCCATGCCTCACAGAGTGGTCATGAGTATTCCGTGAGCTAATGTATAAGGGAACCAGCCTGGGGTCTGTCTCACCCATAGTCACTCATTAATTATTAGTTTTTCCCTTATTTTTTCATATCTTTATTCTTCATCTATCAAAGAGTTAGTCTATCAACTCTAATTTCTCATCTGCCTCTAAGGTGCTGAGATTCTGATATATTGTTCTTTGATTATCAGCAAACTAGTTATCGCCTATGTATATTTTATTTTCTGAGCATGATTGTAAGTTTCTTGAGAATTGTTATCATTTTGGCATCCTCGCTGTGCTCCAGGCAGTGAGGGCTGTCTGTGTATATCACTAATCTGTGTGTCATTTCTATGTCTGTTTGTTGTGTTTTCCATTACAAAACACAGACTCCTTGAGAGTATAAATTGTAAAACTTCCTGGCCATATTTCTTCAGTGTTTGCTACATTGTTGTACAAAGGGGAGTCTGAGAAACATTCAGAGTGGTAGGGAATGACAAGCCATCTTCCACCATAGGCCCAGCTTTCTTTAAACACTATTTCTAGAATTACTTCTATTCAGAATAATTGATCTTCCATTGAAGCACTCTGTTAGAGTGCAACATTCCTCAGATACCCTGTTCTGATAATAGCATGATTCCAAGTCGTCGTCATTTTATTCATTTGATTGATCCTTGGAGCATGTACCCATGAACTGTTCGTGGCAAGTAATTGAATTTCAAATCTTATCTCTCTATGATAATCTGATATGTGTTCCTACTGTGCTTTGGCTCCAAATATAATAAAAATCACATTTCTGAAATCCAAATTTTACCTCCAGGGATCTTTCTGCTCTTGTTAATGAACAGTTTGTGTACGCTGAACTCTCTGAAAGAGTTTAGTCAAACAATCCTCAACCCTTCCACTCTTTGAAAGCTCATTATTAGTACATACTAATACAAAACAAACAGCAAGTCTTTTGTCATGAGAAATACTTCCCCAGGCTGAAGGAGTTTAATATTTAGAAAATGACACTCACGCTGTCATTCTTCAGAGAACTTACTTCTATCAGTAAACATATATTCAGTTATTATTTTCCCAGATAGCAAATATGACTAAAGTATTACAGCATTTCCTTGTTGGTGCTCAAACAGTCCAAGTACTGCCTCTTTAAGTGGGATCTTATCCCCCAAGTTAACAATTTAGTTAATAAGTGTTTAGTTTGAACCTCTTCTAACACTTAACACCTTGACTCAAGTAGGCCCTTGGTCCCTGGTTGTCTCAAGGATCTGTCTGAAGACTTTCAATAATCTAAGTTTAGTAACATTACTATAGCATAAAATCAGTCTCTTTCTCTCCCTCTTTTTTTTTTTGAGACAAAGTCTCGCTCTGTAGCCTAGGCTGGAGTGCAGTGGCGCAATCTTGGCTCACTGTAGCCTCTATCTCCAGAGCTCAAGCCATCCTCTTGCCTCAGCCTCCCGAGGAGCAGGGACTATGGGCACATGCCACCACGTTCGGCTAATTTTTGTATTTTTGTTTTGTAGAGTTGGGGTCTCACTATGTAGCCCAGGCTGGTCTCAAACTTGTGGGCCCAGGCAATCCTCCCATCTTGGTCTCCCAGAGTGCTGGGATTATAGGTGTGAGCCACTGTGCCCGGTCAAAGTCAGTCTTGAGCTAGTTAGGAAGAGTGCTGCCTGCCACACAAGAGCTTTGAAAACAAAAAACAAAAACCCTAAAAGTTTAGCTGGGCACAGTGGCTCATGTCTGTAATCCCAGAACTTTGGAAGGCCAAGGCACTTGAGGTCAAGAGTTGGAGACCAGCCTGGCCAGCATGGTGAAACCCCATCTCTACTAAAAATACAAACAAATTAGCCAGGAGTGGTGGTGTGCGCCTATAATCCCAGCTTCTCAGGAGGCTGAGGCAGGAGAATCACTTGAACCCAGGAGGTGGAGATTGCAGTGAGCCAAGATGGCGCCACTGCACTCCAGCCTGGGCGACAGAGCGAGACTCTATCTCAAAAAAGAAAAAAAGAAATCTAAAAGTTTGTTTTATAAGTAATGAAAATGTATATTACATCTCCAAATAGACTTCAAACCACTTGGCTTGCGTCAAGGACTAACTCTGAATTTCTAATGGCTATAATTGATAGCTTGGAAAAATTGTGATTCTTCTGTGTGCGGTGTAGGTGTGTGTATCAATGAGTTAAATAAATGACTTTTGTTATGTAACAGCTTCTCGATTTGTTTGAGATATTAAAGATTAATTTGTGCAACCTAATGAAGGAGGCTGAACTCCAGGTTCCTTAAAACAGGAGTGAGGCCCATGTATAAGAAAAAAAGAAGGAAAAATCCTGATTCACCCCCGTCTCCCAGCCCTCCCTATTCTTATGGCCTGAGCATTTCTTCCCCAGGATGGAAGGGACTTGACACTTGAGGTGTCTGTGCCCTTTGCACTGTGAATTGTCTGTCCCGAGCACACATTTTAAATCCTTTGTTTGGATCCCTTCTCTAAAAGAAAAACAAAACCAACAAAAATCCCAGCAACTTAGCTGAGCATGATGGCATATGCCTGTAGTTCCAGCTACTTTGGAGGCTGAGGTGGGAGGATGCCTTGAGCCCAGGAGTTTGAGACTGCAGTGAGCTGTGATTGTACCACTGCACTCTAGCCTGGGTGACAGAGTGAGACCCCAACTCCAACTCTTAAAAAAAAAAAAAAAGAAAAAAGAAAAAGAAAAAAATGGTCAAGGGTGAGTTAGGTTCTAGAAATTAATTTGAGCATTCAAGATATGCATCAAAGTGGCCCTACCCTTTGACTGGGGTTCTGCCTTCTTTGTGATTTCTTGGCCTTGTGTTTCTTCACTCATAGCCTCTAGTTTTGATGGAGAGTAAGCTTGTTCCTTGTGGGGAGAGGGGACACCCCTCTAGCAACTGTTAATTCAGTAGTGGGAACTTATATCCCATTTGCTCATTTTCAGTAAGTTTCTAAAATGGGGGTGTGATCACTGTTGGCATGCTCTCCCGATCAGTACTGAGTGAAGCATAATCTTAGAAGTACTAATAGCAATAATAATAATAGCTAACATTAATTAAGCATTTAATCTGTGTTAAGTGACATAGTATTAAGTGTGTATCATATGGTCATTTAATTCTTTTTTCTAATTAAAAAAAATTTTTTTTTTGAGATGGAGTCTTGCTCTGTTGCCCAGGCTGGAGTGCAGTGGTGCAATCTCAACTCACTGCAACCTCCACCTCCCTGGTTCAAGCAATTCTCCTGCCTCAGCCTCCCTAATAGCTGGGATTATAGGTGCTCTCCACCAGGTCTGGCTAATTTTTGTATTTTCAGTAGAGATGGGATTTCACCACATTGGCCAGGTTGGTCTCAAATTTCTGACCTCATGATCTGGCCGCCTCAGCCTCCCAAAGTGCTGGGATTACAGGCGTGAGCCACCACGCCCGTCGTCTTTTTTCTAATTTTTAATTTTTAACTTTGTGGGTACCTAGTAAGTGCATTGGCCCTTTAACTCTTACAACAACTGTGTGAATTAGGAACTATTATTTTCTCCATTTTATTGATGAGGAAAGTGAGGCTTCAAGAGTGTAAGTCATTTGCCTCAGTTACTAAGCAGTGAAACTGAAATTTGAAAACGCAAGTCTTATATCAAAGTTCCTGATCTCAATTTTTTTATCATATGTAATGCACAATGTATCCTAGTTGGAAAAATGTTCATGCAATAGAAATGCAGCTGATGTCCCCCTTAACTCCCCTATCTTATATCAGTCATCTCCCAAAGTTCTTAGGAGATTCCCAGATCTTTGTTTTTATGCATTTGTGGTATGTGTATAAATAACATGATTTCCTTCTGTGAGATTTGAAAAATATGAAACATATCATATCATATGTTTTAATATGTAACTGACGTTTTAAGAAAAATATAACAACTTATTTAAGAGATTTTTTTTTCAGTTTAATACAAAGATTGTGTTTTATTATTTCAAAATGGTTGCATGGTATCCTATATTATGGACGTACCCTATAATAGTCAATCGTCTCGCTAGTGTCCCATCGTGATTAGATTTTTTTGTAATACAAATCGACTGATGTCTGTTTCACCTGTTCTCAACTTCCAAGATTAGAGAAACACAATTAGAACTTTAGAAAATTGCCTATACAAGGCCAGGTGTGGTGGCTCACGCCTGTAATCCCAACACTTTGGGAGGCCAAGGCAGGCAATCGCAAGGTCGGGAGATCAAGACCATCCTGACTAACATGGTGAAACCCTGTCTCTACTAAAAATGCAAAAAATTAGCCAGACGTGGTGGCACACACCTGTAATCCCAGCTACTCGGGAGGCTGAGGCAGGAGAATCACTTGAACCCAGTGGGGTGGAGGTTGTGGTGAGCTGAGATTGCACCACTGCACTCCAGCCTGGGTGACAGAGCAAGACTCCATCTCAAAAACAAAACACAACAAAACAAAAAGAAGAAAATTGCCTGTACAGGTGGTGTTTGATTTTTTAAAAAATTTCTTGCCCCTTAATGTCCTGGGGTTATTGGAGGATACAGCGCATCTGGCCCAATGTGAGGTCACATCACCCCAGTGAGGGCAAGTCCCTCTTCCTTGATAAAATGCTCACTGGTTTCTTTTGCTTTGAGAATAAAAATGACCTGGGAAGGAAATTTCCTTTAATATTCCAGTTTTAGTCGCCCCTGAACACTGGCCAGTGACCTTCCTCCTATGTGAACCATTTTAGCTGGAGAGAAAAATCCTATTGCTTCTTGTGGATGTATACACACACACAGACACACACACAGACACAGACACAGACACACACACACACAGACACACACACACACAGACCCACACACACAGACACAGACACACACACAGACACACACAGACACACAGACACACACACAGACACACACACACAGACACACACAGACACAGACATACACACACAGACACACACAGACACACACAGACACAGAGACACACACACAGACACACACACAGAGACACACACAGACACACACAGACATATACACACAGACACACACACAGACATAGACACACACACAGACATACACACACACAGACACACACACACAGACACACACACAGACACACACAGACACAGACACACACACAGACACACACACACAGACATAGACACACACACAGACATACACACACACAGACACACACACACACAGACACACAGACACACACAGACACAGACACACACACAGACACACACAGACACAGACACACACACAGACACACATACACAGACACACACACAGACACACACACACACAGACACACACACATACACACACACACACACAGAGACACACACACAGAGTGAGACCCTGTCTCTCCCTCTCTTTATATATATACACACACACATAGATCGTACCATTATATATATATCTTTCTGTATATAGATACATAGCTCTCTCTATATATAGATTATACCACTATATATAGATATATTTAGTGGTCTATCTATAGTGGTGTGATAGATATAGGTATATCTATATCTATCTATCTATCTATCTATCTATCTATCTATCTATCTATCTATCTAGTGGTGTGATCCGTATATATATAGAGAGAGACAGGGTCTCACTCTGTGATCATATATATCTAGATACATATCATATATATCACATATCTAGATCATATATATCTACATATATCTAGATCATATATATCTAGATATATGTAGATCATATGTATCTAGATACAATCATCCCTCTCTCTCTCTATATATATACACTTCTCTCTCTATATATATAGAGAGAGAGCAGTGGTGTGATCATGGCTCACTGCAGCCTTGAACTTTCAGACTTAAGCGATCCTCCCACCTTAGCCTCACAAGGAGCTGGGACTTCAGATGCTTGCCATCCTGCTCGGCTTATATATATATATATATTTGTAATTTTTGTTGATATGGGGTCTCCTTGTGTTGCCCAGGCTGGTCTCAAACTCCTGACCCCAGTGATCTGCTGCCTTGGCCTCCCTCAGTGCTGGTATTATAGACGCAAGTCACCATGCCTGGCCCTCTTGTAGATATTTTACGGTATGCTAAGAAAACTGGTTTTTAATCTTCCCCATCCAGTTTGTGAATAGTTCAGTAGCAGCATCAGTGGTTTCTCTACCTGTGGTTTCACTGAAATGTACATTTAGATCTTTGGCTTCCTTTGGATTCACATTTCCATGGAAAATCATCGGTTTCAGCTCCATAGCTTCACACCAGAAATTCTCCATATTTTCAACTTTTGCTAAAATTTTCTCTCTCATCCAATGAACGATTTTCCCCCAGCTGGACCCTTTGTTAAAGTAGTTTTCTAAAACACTTTTCTTATATCACCACAAAGAATAAGCTAGACTTCTTTACATGGTAGATCTGAGTTAACTGCAGAGGTTAACATCCTACCCTTCCAGGTGTCTAGAACTCCTTGTTAAGACTCTTGACTTTCTTAGGTATCGTTAACTCCTTTAATGATCAGGAATACTAATAAAGTAGCAAATTTGGCCATTTGTCCTCAGTTGTAATTAAGATGGTTTCATTTGCTTTTATCCCTCTTCCTCAGGGCTTTGTCAATCCATGTACAATACTTTCTAGCATCTTAGATTTGGCCATTTATTTTAGAGAGCCATAGAATTTGAGAGATGGTCATTCTTTCAGCTGTCATTTTATATGCATTAAAAAAACCCGTGTGTATTAGTCCATTTTCACACTGTTCTAACGATACTACCTGAGACTGGGTAATGTATAAAGGAAAGAGGTGTAATTGACTCACAGTTGCACATGGCTGGGGAGGCCTCAGGAAACTTACAATCATGGCGGAAGGTGAGGAAGCAAGCACATTCCTCACATGGTGGCGGGAGAGACAGGAGCGAAGTGGGAAGAACCCCTTGTAAAACCATCAGATCTCATGAGAATTCACGTAGTATGACAAGAACAGCCCAAGGGAAGGTGCCTACATGATCCAATCACTCCCCACCAGATCCTTCCCTCGACACGTGGGGATTACGGTTGGAGATGAGATTTGGGTGGGGACACAGAGCCAAACCATGTCACTATGTGATTAAATCAATCTCCTGGGGATGGACTAGAATGCAGATCACCTCATTCAAGGCCAGTGGTGACCTAAGTTTCTGAGTCAGAAATTGGAGAACAGTTGCCATAAAAGGAGATCCAGGTTCTTTGGTCAGTGTTGAGTCAATGTGGATATTATCTCAGCGGCGTTTTTTTTTTTTTTTTTTTTTTTTGGTGGGTGGAGTTGGGGTGAGAGGAAAGGGGATTATCACACACTGTAAACCCTAAATGAGTAAAAGGCTGTCATAGACCTTATGAGTGGGTAGATACTGAATGAGGTTTTGGTCACTCCAGTTGAGAGCAGGCCTGACCGGGTCTGAGTTTATAGGACTCTCTCACTCCTCATATCCTCTAGAATCAGGGAGACTGGGACTCTTCTCCTGAAGACAACCCTAAGGGGTTGCCAAGAGCCCCAGGCAGCCCTTGTGGAGCCTGAGGTGGGGAATGTGTTTCCCCTGGCTGGGGGCTGGAGGAAATGTTTTGTTGCTCCGGTTACAGAATGCAGTCAGGCACGTCGTGGCTCTGGGAGAGGCTCTTGCAGCTGTCATAACCAGGGCATGAGAAACTTCCAGAGCCTTCTTCACCCTCGAACTGAGGGCTTGAGCAGTCTCTTGCCTACATCAAACAGAGGTGGTATGATTTTAACTGTGCATTCAAAATCTTTGTGGAATATTCCAGACAAATCTCCCAACAGGAGACCTACATTGGAGACCACATTCTCAGATGGCTCCTGAGGCAGGGCCCTGAGAGCTGAGGGTCTGCAGGGGGCAGAAAACCATCCGGGTCTCCTTCCGGTACTGGGTTGTCCCCTTCGTGTTGTTTTTCCTTTCCTTCCTCTGTGTTCTTGCTCTTCTTTCTCTTTGGCAGAATTTTAGAAGGGAGTGGTGTCTTCAGGGCTCTCTTTTCCCCACCCCTCCCTTCTACCTGCACCTATTGACTCATCCTGGAGAGTTACATCGTTGGCTTCTAGTGCACCCTGGCTGGCTGACACCGAAGCTGGCCCTTCTAACAGACAGGCTCAGTAATTAGCCACATGGGGCATAGAACCCGACAGCTGCTGACTAAGGCGAAGTGAAGCTTGGGGTGTGGGTGCTAGCAGGGCCTCTGTTATTGCTAGTGTGGAGCACTGGAAAGCCAGAGGTACCGAGAAACAGAGGCAAAGAACTAGGAAACAATCTGAGGAAGCAGACATGAGCAGTTCCTCATTGAAACTCTGTTCTGTCATCCTCAGGCCCTTCCTCTGCGTGTGTTCCGAGAAGCACCACAACTAGGCCATCCTCTGCTGACACTTAGTGCTAAGTTTAGAAGGTGATGCAACAAACCAGAGAAAAGGCAAAAACATATACAGAGTTGCTTCCATTAACATTGGTTATTTTTTTTTTCCATTTTTTTTTTGAGACAGGGTCTCACTCTGCCACCCAGGGTGGAGTGCAGTGGCGCAATCTCGGCTCACTGCAACCTCCACCTCCCGTGTTCAAGCAATTCTCCTGTCTTAGCCTCCTGAGTAGCTAGGATTACAGGTGCCTGCCACCACACCTAGCTCATTTTTGTATTTTTAGTAGAGATGGGATTTCACCATGTTGGCCAGGCTGGTCTTGAACTCCTGACCTCAGGTGATCTGCCCACCTTGGCCTCCCAAAGTGCTGGGTTATTGTTTTTGATTTTTAACTGTATTCATTTATTTATTTTTCAAGACAGGGTCTTGCTCTGTGGCCCAGGCTGGAGTGCAGTAGCACGATGATGGCTCACTGCAACCTCAACCTTCTGGGCTTGAGCAATCCTCCCACCTTAGCCTCCCAAGTAACTGGAACTACAGGCAAGCATCACAATGCATGGCTAATTTTTAAAAATTTTGTTGTAAAGGTGAGGTCTCCCTATGTTGCCCAGACTGGTCTTGAACTCCTGGGCTCAAGCCATCCTCTTGCCGCAGCCTTCCAAAGTGCTGGGATTATAGGTATGAGCCATTGTGCCTTGCCCAACTTTGTTTTTTATTCTGTGCTGGGTGTCATATGTATGTGACCATTTCCTACTTAATGTTGACAATATTATGGCTGCATAGAAGAACTCATTTTCCTCCAGAATGACCACAGTTGGAAACAATTAGTGATATAACTTTGATGATATTACACATCTAACCCCGTGCTTTCCTAATGATCGATCAGCATTTATTCTCAGGGCTGTGATCATCTCCACCACTCTTGGTCCAGGGGAAGAAAGTCTTTCTCTAAGGTACACAGCCATGTTTTAAGGTACAAATGTAAACTGAAATTAAGTATTTCTTTAATATTAAACCACATGTCTGATTGTGCAAAGCATATCATTTTGAGGCTAATCCAGATTCTTTATTTGCTGTGACTCTTTCACCTCAAAACTCTCTTTTTTCCATTTCTCTTCCTCGCTGAGCCCTGGTGTGCAGGAAATAGCGTATCCTATATTTGCCAGTAATGGTTTTTGAGGTGAAATGTAAAAAAAATGATGCATGGCTTCTCTGAGACTCTGGGAAATTGAGTGTATTGATTTGTTTTTACCATGTGGTAAAAGGGGTTTTTGATTTATTTACCTTTTTAATCTTCAAATCTTGGCACAAAATAAAGGTGGCATGAAAAATGAGCTTTGAAAGGACAGATTTAGTTGTGGAAGAGAAACTGGCCAGGGCGATTTTTCCTACATTTCTGAGCTGTGTAAAGATGAAGGTCTGATAGGAGCTGACACTCATGACAAGGCCTGGGGCACAGAGCAGAGCTCCTCAAGGAGGCAGAACAAGGGCCCGTTCATTCTGGAATGTGGTTTGTGGGAGCACGAGGAAGGAAAACCATTCTGCCCCAAAGTTTTCTCCCATCAAGTCCAACAGGGTCCGAAATGCTAACATGTGAGATTCAATCTTCTACGTAAAACACTCCTTTCCTTGGGTTCTTACCGAAGAAGGGAAAAAAAAATCCAGATACTGAATTATATTGGCACTAACACTCTGGTGGAAATCTACTTAGCCTTAGTAGCTGAAAATATCATGGAAAGTATTTACAAATTTGTCAGCGATTCTAGTGAATAAAGTTTTTCTGGAACACAGCCATGTCCATTTATACATTTTCTATGGCTGCTGTTGGCACTACGACGGCAGGACTGAATCATTGTGATGAAGACACACTTCTCAGAAGGCCCAAGATGTTTATTATCTGGTCCTTTAGAGAAAAAAAGTTGCTTATCCTTTGTCCATAGTTATGCTTTCTAGTACAGTAGCCACTAGCATCATGTGGCTATTCAAAGGTAAATGTCTTAAAATTAAATATAATTAAAAATACCCTTCTTCAGCCAGGCGCGGTTGCTCACGCCTGTAATCCCAGCGCTTTGGAGGCCAAGGTGGGCACATTACCTGAGGTCAGGAGTTCGAGACCAGCCTGGCCAACATGATGAAACCCCGTCACTACTAAAAATATAAAAAATTAGCCAGGCATAGTGGTGGGTGCTTGTCATCACAGCTACTCGGGAGGCTGAAGTAGGAGAATCGCTGGAACCTGGGAGATGGAGGTTGTAGTAAGCCGAGATCGCAGCACTGCACTCCAGCCCAGGCAACAGAAACATATTTTTTCATTTGTACTAGCTACATTTCAGGTGCTTCTTAGCCACATGTGGATAGTGGCTACCATATTGGTCAGCACAGACACAGAACATTCCCATCATTACATAAAGTTCGCTTTAAACCTAAATATGAATGAAAACCTAATGTATTAATCAATAACATATTAATCTTGTGTATAAATCTACTCACAACCCAAACATACCACGTTCTTTGATCTCCATCACTTTTTAAAATCAAAGGTAAAAATCACTTCAGAGAATGAGTTAAACCCATTGCCTGCCTCTGAGCAGTAGGGTAACACCTCACTCTGAATAATCCTCCGTACAGAATTCTCTCTGGAAAAATGATTATTTCCTTCTCATATGTGAGTCTTAAAAGACGCAGGCATTCGGGCTATTTCCACATATTTCACTTGACTCCTGCATTCACAATTCCTTGCTGGCCTCTGGGTAAGAGAGAGATTCTGTGAGCTGTGGACTGTGTTGCCCCTTCTCAGAAGGAAGGTCACCCAACCCTCACAAGCCTGAGAACATGTTGACTGCTGCCTTGAGATGACAGCAACAAACTCTTCCAAAGGGAGAGCTGAAGATCATCACAGCTCATCACGGCTGCTCGAGTGAGCTGCTTGCCTGAGGAAAGAGTTGAGGGGCTGGGGGATCATTGCCCCTCGTCTTGGCCAAGGTTTGGCTTTCTGCGCAATGAGGTGTGACATTTTTATTGTTTGTTTGCTTGTTGTTGTTGTTGTTGTTTTTGGAGACAGGGTCTCATTCTGTTGCCCAGGCTAGAGTGCGGGCGCACGATCACAGCTCACTGCAGCCTTGACCTCCAGGGCTCAAGTAGTCCTCTCAACTTAGCCTCCTGAGTAGCTGGGGCTACAGGTGCACCTCATCATGCCTGGCTAATTTTTTTTGTATTTTTTGTAGAGACAGTGCTTCGCCATGTTGCCCAGGCTGGTCTCAACCTCCTGAACTCAAGTGATCCTCCCACACCTGCCTCTCAAAGTGTTGGGATATAGACATGAGCCACCTTGCCCAGCTGACAGGTGACATATGAAGAACTGGTAAAGGAAGCATGGGACCTGGAGAATCTCTTTCTGATCTGATTTGAGAATTATTTTTATATTAGGTGGGGTAAAAGCTGAGCTGTCATAACACAGACTCAACAGTACAGAAGTTTAAAAGATGAAGAAGTTTCTTTTGTACAACCATCCAAAATAAATGTTCCAGGTGCAGCCTATTCTGTTCCACAGTTATTTAAGGACACAGGTTCCTTTCAAGTCATTGCTCCGTCCTCCCCTGCCCCCTGTTCTCTGGGGGAATTGTCATCTGCATGGCTGAAGCTGATTATAGAGGCATGTCTGAGTTTCCACTTGTGAGAAGGGGAAAAACCATGGACGAGACATGCCCACTCCCTGAAGGCCTGGGTTCCTCATTGCTTGGTCATGATCCACTGGACTGAACACCCTACCTAACTGCAAGAGTCGCTGGAAAATGTAGTCTAGACTGTGCTCAGGAAGAAGTGGAAAATGAATTTCAGTGAACTAATGGCACTCTCTACTGTACTTTCCTTTCCTTTTCTCACTTTTTTTTTTTTTTTTCCCCAGAAAGAGTTTCATTCTTGTTGCCCAGGTTGCAGTGCACTGGCACGGTCTTGGCTCACTGCAACCTCTGCCTCCTGGGTTTAAGCCATCCTCCTGTCTCAGCCTCCCAAGTAGCTGGGATTACAGGCACCCGCCACCACGCCCATCTAATTTTTTAATTTTTTTTTTTTTTTTTTTTTTTTTTTTTGAGACGGAGTCTCGCTCTGTCACCCAGGCTGGAGTGCAGTGGTCAGTGGTCGGATCTCGGCTCACTGCAAGCTCCGCCTCCCGGGTTTATGCCATTCTCCTGCCTCAGCCTCCCGAGTATCTGGGACTACAGGTGCCCGCCACCTTGCCTGGCTAATTTTTTTTGTATTTTTTAGTAGAGACGGGGTTTTAATTTTTAAATTTTTAATAGAGATGGGATTTTACCAGGTTGGCCAGGCTGGTCTCGAACTCCTGACCTCAGGTGATCCACCCACCTCAGCCTTTTCTCAGTTCTCAATGTTTTTTTCTTTTCAAACGCTATGACTCCATATCCATCAAGACAGTATATTGTTTCTCATCTTCTCCTAATTCTACCTCCCTCTCTTTCCAAAAAACAAAAAAACAAACAAAAAAACCAAACAAAAAAAGCACTAATGAAAGAGAATTTATTTTTTCAACCTTTTTGTTAATATTTCAAAAATCACAAATTCCCAACAGACATAGACTGGGTTGAAAATAATTACATTTCTATGGAATGAGCCCTTTCTATCTAAATGCTAGACTCTCCCAAACGGGTGCTCTTTCATGTTTTCCTGGAGCAGGGGTGGTGTGGGGCAGCGACCTCTCATCATATCGTCAACAGCCAGAAACATAGATACAACTGGAATGTTCTCCGGAGCCAGTCTGCTGTGTGCAGGCCTCAGCATTCCGTATCGTTTTGTTCCCTTCATTCCACTAGAGCGGCTCCAAGTCATGACAACCGGTGGGGATAATTGACGTAAAAGTGCTCAACCCCAAGTGGCCAAGCTTCCCCCAAACAATTGCTGGATTGTTCGGGGACCTGTTGATGCAACAAACCTTGTGCTGAGAAGCTTGCCCCGTAATTAGCAAGCAATGCTGTCAAGCCCATCAAATGGTTTTGCGTGATGGAGTGAACGAGACAAAGCACTCTCCTGTCCTTCGCTGGCGGGGAAGACAGTCGGTTTCTGAATGGAGCTGACACTTCTGTAAAGGGAACTAAGTGAATGTGGCTTCCATTTCACACTCGTGCTTTCCAGACTGATACCAAATCTATGAGCCTGGGCTCTCGAGTTTGGCTCTCTGGTACTGGGCTGATGGGCAGCAAAGTCTTAATGAAGCTCAGGGAAGGAAACAATGGCTTTGGGGTGTGAGCCCTGTTTTCTTTATGCCTCAATAACCCTGAATAACCTCTGGGAATTCTCAAAAAGGAGCATATTTTGCACTCACTCAACACGGAAAGGAAGTTCAATACGTGATAGTTTTAACCTTGACGTTGACTTTGCCTATTTGGGGAAATTAGAAATGATGCAAGGTGATCTCCAAGTTACTCAGTGCTAGAAGAATACCATTCACTGTGTATACTGCACACTGTGATGAAAGCAAATGTAAATTTTATATCTTTTTTTATTTGCTTTTATGAAAACATACAGTTGTAAAGAAACATTGAGGAGGGTTGGGGAAAGCAGCAAATGAGAAAAAACATGGGTAGAAATTTAACTTTTTAGGGCCTCAGCTGCCTTGATTGTAAATTGGGAACATTCTTTATATAATCTATAGAATGTTATTCAACCCCAAATATGTATGAACAGATGGATCGTGTCCCTTACAAAACATTGTGTTATATATAGTTATGTTCTTAAAAATCGCTTTCCTTCTCTCTGTACATATATGTTGATATTTGTATGTTTATAAATATATGATAGATGATAAAGCTCTATGGACATGTTGATGCATAAGATATTTTTCCTATATACTTATACCAGTTAGAAATATAGATGCATTTAAAACCTGATTCATGCTTCTGAATTGAATGAGAGTGGAAATAGTTACTTAGCATCATACATATAAATATCCAAATAATAATTGTTATTAATATCAACATACTTAAACTGTGATGATGACTGTAACACCATTAAAGAGGTATCTAAAAGGCAGACATTTCTATCTTGCATTTTATATGTGCTAAAATAACTGTGACAGGAGATCTTTTAGCATAGAAAAATTTCCATTTATTTTAATTTTCACTGTAGATTTCATTCTTAAAAAGTCTTTAGCGGCTGGGCGCAGTGGCTCACACCTGTAATCCCAGCACTTTGGGAGGCCAAGGCGGGTGGATTACGAGGTCAGGAGATCAAGACCATCCTGGCTAACCTGGTGAAACCCCGTTCTCTACTAAAAATACAAAAACAATTAGCCAGGCATGGTGGCGGGTGCTTGTAGTCCCAGCTACTCGGGAGGCTGAGGCAGGAGAATGGCATGAACAAGGGAGGTGGAGCTTGCAGTGAGCTGAGATCACAGCACTGCACTCCAGCCTGGGTGGCAGTGCGAGACTCCATCTCAAAAAAAAAAAAAAAAAGTCTTTAGCCAATTATGGCATGATAAAGTTGGGGAAAAATATACAGTCATAATTGTACATTGTTTATGGTATTTCTCAAACCATTCCATCTCTTGGTGGGCTTTAATTTATTACCAGTTGAAATGAAATGAAACCTCTGACATTCATGGCACATGGGCATGTGGAGAATGAATTAAATATGAATATTTACTTAGGAATTTTGTGTATATTTCTCCCAATTTCAGATTAATAGTACAAAATAGAAGCTGTTACGTAACTTCTGAGATAACATGGGGGAGAAAAATATTATCTTCAACTTAGAAGATGGCCCAATTTTCAGGTTAAAGGAACAAAATTTTACTTCTAATTACTGTACTATTATACTATTTTATAATCTAGACTTATCAGAGATGAAATAGGTTGATATAGATAGGAAATATGTCCTTGTATTACATCTTTGCTTTTTTTTTCTCATTGTATTCTCAGCTTATATCACCATACCTGGCACATGAAACATTAATAAATATTTGTTTAGTGAATGAACAAATGTCTGAATTTGAGAATAGGTTCCTATGTCTTTGTGAATGTAATGGTTAATTTTATGTGTCAACTTGACTGAGACATGAAGTCCCAGATATTTGGTTAGACGTTCTTCTGGGTGTGTCTGGGAGGGTGTCTCTGGGTGAGATTCACATTTGAACGGGTGGACTGAGTGAAGCAGTTTGCTGTCTTCAATGTGGATGAGGCCCGTTCAATCCTTTGGAGGCCTGAGTAGAACAGAAGGTGGGGAAGGGAGAAGTCGCTCTCTCTGCTTGATGGCCTTGAGTCGGGATATCTGCATCCTTCTGCTTTCAGTCCCAGACTGCAACTTAGACCACTGGGCTCTCCCGGTTCTCGTGACTTTGAATCTAGATTCTTTTCTTTGGTCTTTCCTTAAAAGTTCAATTTTTTTTCAGCCACATTTTTTTTTTTGGTTACCTTGTACAGACAAAGGACGAAATGTCAGGTATAGTCAGAGAAAAATGAAACATAAATATCCTATGTTAAAGTGCATTATAGGGTGTGTGTGTGTGTGTGTGTGTGTGTGTGTCTGTGTCTGTGTGTGTTGGGGGAAACTTATGAAGAGTTTTGAAAGCACTAAAAATATTGCCTTAAGGGAAAATGTTGATAAGCATGGTAGTTTAAAAAAATGACTGCAAATTTTTGACACTACTTCCCTTAAATCTGGGTGGGCTTGTTACTTTCTTCTAGCCAACAGAATACTGCATGACTTTCACAACTCAGTTGGGAAAACTGACACAGTTTTCACCTTGTTCACTGGCATACCTGCAACAGGACCCCGAGCCGGCCATCTTGTGACGACGTCCATACCATGTGGAGATGGCACATGTAAGTGCTCTGACTGAGGTCCCAACTGACAGCCAGCATCAGTGATGAGGCATACAAGTGAAGGTGCTTCCAGAAGATTCCAGTCTCTAGCCATTTTGTCACCCCTAGCTGTAGAGTTTTTCCATTTGAGGTTCCAGGTGTAGCTGAGCAAGCCATTTTCCCTGTACTCTGACCAAAACCCTGACCCACCAAATTTGCAAGCATAAAGAACTGGAGGTATGAAGTGGCTAACTTTTGGGGGTGATTTGTTCCACAGCAATAGTTAAGTGGAACAACGAGATGTGGAGAGGGGGATGTGGGGAGGCAGAGAGCAAGAGCCAACACAAGGTATTACTCTCCCTTTTCCTTTGGTACCAAGTGTTCTGCTGTTGCTGTTTTTGCCCTGTACAAGCCCTGGTGCAAGGTAAACAGACTGGGAATAAGGGTTTAGAAGAAGCCTCCACATCAATTTCATATATATACCAATACATATATATAAAAATATCTATATATTTATATGTATATAAATATATATATTAAATATAAATATATGTATTTAACCGGTAGTTTTGTTGTGACTGGTGTTAACTAATTGCAGGCAGGCATGGTGGCTCATACCTGTGATCACAGCCACCTGAGAGACTGAGGCAGGAGGATCGCTTGAGGCCAGAAGTTCAAGACCAGCCTGGGCAACATAGCAAGACCTCGTCTCTAAGAAAAAAAAAACAATTGGAGAATCGTCTCACGTCCACCAATGTTATATTCCTTTATGCAGCTACAATGGAAGGAGGAGGAGATAGGGAGGAATTCTTGTGGTCAGCTGCTCCAGGCAGCCATTTTTGGGCGACCCAACATAAGTACAACATCAACAAATCAGTGGCCACCTCAACAAAAGTACTTTTATAAGAGCTGAAGGTTCAGGTATGGGGATTCTGTTTTTGTAAACGCAGAGATAGAGATCAGTTTCTTAGCTAACAGTAAGGACTGTTTTCTATCTGGAATGTGGGGATGGGTATCCTCTTGAGTATCTGGCAGGGGAGGGGAATGGCACAGATGAATTCAAACCAGGGATACCGCATGCAGGCCAGGTGAGGCCCATGAAACTACAGGAGGCAGAATGGCTTAGTCCCAACTCAGAGGAGGACTCAGCCTTTGAGAGGCAGGGAATTCTGCTCCAGAGCCCGCCATCTTGAAGAGCAGTATGGTTCTCACAAGGCGTGGAGATGCTTTGCTACACAAATAAAGGGTATAAAGGGATTTGGTGCTTACAATATCCACTGTGAGGTTTTTCTCCTAGGACATAATTTATAGATTAATCTTTTTTTTTAAGAAAAATAAAATGATCTCAACTAGGGGAGAAAGTCTTCCAACCCAGTAGACTTCTTAAATACTTCTTCTGAATAGACTGTTTTTCTAATTTCTTCCCTAAGTTTGTGTATGATATATTATTACACCAGCACATGAAGCCGGCCAAATGAGCCTCAGGAAAGAAATATTGCTCCAAAGTAAATATAGGAACTTGCTTAATACCGCATGATCAGATATCTTGCAAATAAGACACACAATTAAAATATCATTGTATATGAGATTGAGAGTTGCAGATTGTATGAGATAGTCCCACTATGCTGAAGTGGAAATTTGATATACTTGTTGAGCTTTGAGAAGAATTCTGGGTAAATGGAACTTTGAACCTGTGTGGGGAGGAGAGAAGGATGATGTGAAAATATGGCTGAAAACTAAGGGCCACAGAGGAATGAAGGTAGATCATAAATCTGGAATATAGAGCAAATGTTTAGCAAACCATTGTAGCTGCATAAAGGTATATAACATTTGTGGACATGAGGCTGCTCTCAAATTTTAGCTAGCACCAGTCACAACAAAATCACCAGGTTAAATTCTGTTAAAGCAAGCATATATTTAAAAGAATATTTTCATGAAAAGAAATTCAAAGGCAAACAGTGGTCCACTTGTTTTAAGCAAAGCAAGGAAACACCATTACAGAATTAAGGATAGGATTTAAAAAACTCATCATAATGTGATTTTATTTTGCAAAGTTCATTATTTAAGAGATATATCTATCAATAAATAATATAAACACACAGAGAGAGAGAGAGAGAGAGAGAGGGAGAGAGAGATGCCTGAATAAGGTTACCTTTTAGTAGCAACAGAAAAGTAAGCAAAGGGCAGGAAAATGAAAACGACAAGCCCAGAGGCAAACAAAACAAACTTTCAGGGAGTATCTTATTATTGCATAGTTTGAAAAAAGTCATTGCCTGGGATTAAAAAACAAACTTTTTTAATGTAAAAACTTATTATATTATGATATTGTTTTACTTTAATGAGGCGGTGAAGACAACTTTGGATATATATTTAGGCGAAAAGTCACAAAGAAGCTTAGGTGTCCCAGTAAATGAAGATTATTAGGCACAAAAGGAGATTCAGAGATTTCCCTAGAAAACACAGTCTGATCTTTTTAATTTCTTTTTTCTTTTTTTGCTGGGGAAAGTTTAATGTAAATCCTTCCCTTTATGGGAAGTGACCGACTTTGTTCTTTGCTTAATGTAGACGGGGCCCTGGTCCCTGACATTGTGCTTTTTTACATATTTAAAGGAGTTTTAAGGGACACTAAGACTTTTCCTTCACTAAGGTCTTACAAATGACTGACACTATTCCAGCAAAATTGCACACATTGGTCTTCAAGGATCAAAGACTGAAATGGAGCTAATTTCCTACAACAATTCTATAGCCTGATGAGTTCGCTAAGTAGGAGAAGGCTGCCCATTGCCATTTATTGAACTAATTAAAAATAAAAACTTAGCTTTCAATAAAAGGTATATTTTAGAGTATGATACTAATTAGGATTTTTTTTTTGGTCTTTAAACAAAATGTAACCTTATCCTCTTTTGAAGGTTAGCATTGCTCACAGATTTTGTTAATTGGTTTATTAACGTTTTCTATCCTGGAATCATTCTTGTTCAGACTTTCTTATATTCATATCCTTGTGTAACTGTTGACTTTAGATTGAATTTTTTGTTTGTTTGTTTGACCAACAAAATGAGTAGCATCTGGGTTGGAAGAAAGTTTACAAGAAGTATATTCTAAGTTAATACATTAAGATGTTCAATCTGGAGACTGGGAGGTGGTTGAGTTTAGACCATGCACAGCCAGTGAGGTCATGACAAGGCAGACCCTTACAGCTTAACTTCACAATCTGGAAAGCCAACATGCATCTATTTCAGTAATAATCATGTTCTGGGGAAGGAAGGCACAAACCCAGGACTCAGATTTCCATCATGCACAATGACAATTACTAGAATGACTTTGATCTGGAGAGTGTTTCTAGCGACCTGTGATTGAAGGTCTCTGCCCTACAACCACTGTGTTCTGAAGCCTAACAGGCCTTATATTCACCTTTTACGAGGGTTTTTTCAAAGGTGATTGAGTTAGGAGAATCCACAACCAACCAGATGGGTCGGAACCTTTTGCCTATATTCTGTCTTTTGACACGTTGTTGTTTGAATGACTTTATTGGCCTTGGTGAAGTATATGGCCTTGTATAATAAAACCACAGGCCTTTGGGTAACAAGACTTCTCTAATTTTGACTCACTCAAAGTTCCTAAGTGAAACAGTTTTTCATTAGCATCTTCAGTCCTAACCATGTAGCCCTGGACTCAGAAGTAAGGTTTTCCTAAACATTTGTCGGGGAGAGAAAAAATCCTGGGACAGATTTTATCTGGCTCCCTCTGAGTACTTTTGAAGTCTTGGATAGAACTGGACACTTTTTAGACTTTCCTTTGTGTGTCGGAGAAAGTTTCAGCAAGGCAGGCCGCTAGATAAAAGAGAAACCCCAGCCTATTTGGAGATGAAAGTCTTCAAACCAGGGCATGCCAAATTCATTGGAGAATATAGCCTCAAAGGAAATGTTTGCTTTCTTTTGAAAATTCATTATTATAAAGCCCATTGTGTCATTAGGCCAGTTGTGTGATTATTGAGAAATAACTAGAGATAATAAACGAATGTCTCATCAAAGGCATGTTAATTCTGGGTAATCTTATTGAACTTGTGAGTTGTAGATGCCCTTAAATGCCTTCTCTATGAAAAGACACAGTCCGTACCCATCAGCATTGTTAATTAGGAAAACTCCCAGAAAATTATGGTATGGACAAACGTTGAGGCTTTAAAAACATTATTGGAAACATGGAAAATATTTTACATCTGAACTTCAGAAGAAAGACCTCTTTTCGTGTTCTGGTTTTGGCTCGCCAGACTGGTCCTGCGCTTTGATAAATGGCAAAGTTACCTCGTTAATGAGCACTGAACAGATCCGGCCGCTGTGCCTGCTTGGGCTCTGCGCTGGGCAGGAAGCGGTTTTCTCCCCCCAGGCCAGATCTCATTTTCATGACTGAATCTTGTGAGATCTTGAAGCACGAAATCAATAGCTCTTATTCAATCAGCCCTGAAAGGAAGGCAGTTATCAAAAGGAACGCAGGTAAAGCAGGTGATAGCAGATGAAACTCGGCGATTATTTTCAAAAGAACCAGCAGGCTCTGAAGTCTGCGGATGCTTCTCTGATACACCCCAGATCTTTCTCTCACATCTAGTTTGGTGCCAAGCTGTGCCTGTCGTCAGTATAGGGTGTACAATTTAGTTGCTTGAAGCAGAAAAAATGTGAAAATGGCCTATCTTGTGTCTTACTTACCTAGTCAAAATGCATATGGAAATGTGAAATGCAAAGTGCATATGCCTATATTAAAAAGAAAAAACACATCCAGCACAGAAAGACATGAATATCAGACGCCACTGAGCAACTATAACCTCTGTGATGAGGCACGGTGTACTTCAAGAATCGCCTCCCTGCCCGCCCCCACCCCATGTAAAACAAGAAAGTCAAACATAACCATAGAATTTTCCAAATATAGAAAGGATCTTTTGATGATCAAATATACAAAGGAAAGCATGTCCCTGAGTCATAATAAGAATAAAACAAGGGACTGAAAATAGAAAGACCATTTCCTCCAAGAAAGTATCCTGGATTTGCAAGAATATTCTCTGCCTCTCAACTCATGCCTTTTGCTCTTCTTCTTTTTCTTCTTTTCTTCTTCTTCTTCTTCTTCTTCTTCTTCTTCTTCTTCTTCTTCTTCTTCTTCTTCTTCTTCTTCTTCTTCATCCTCTTCTTCCTTCTTCCTCTTCCTCTTCCTCCTCCTCTTCTTCTTCTTTTTTTCTTGAGATGGAGTCTCACCTTGCCACCCAGGCTGGAGTGCAGTGGCAATCAATCTTGGCTCACTGTAGCCTCCACCTCCCAGGCTCAAGCAATCATCCCGCTTCAGCCTCCTGAGTAGCTGGGACCACAGGTGTGCACCACCACACCTGGCTAATTTTTTGTATTTTTGGTAGAGACAGTGTTTCCCCATGTTGCCCAGGTTGGTCTGGAACTCCTGGCCTCAAGTGATCTGCCTTCCTCAGCCTCCCAAAGTGCTGGGATTATAGGTGTGAGCTGCCATGCCTGGCCATACTTCATGTCTTCTATTTAATGCTGAATGTTATAGCAAAGGCTAAGCAAATGTATTTCCTGGCCCTTGTTTCAAAATTTCAGGAAGCTCAGATCCTAAGATAGCAGAGAGGAAGGAGACCTGAAACATTTCCAAAGTCAGATAACTATCATACTCAATCTATTGAAATAAATAATCAAATTTCCCTATCAAAACAAGGCTAAGGGCTTTTTTTTTTCCTCCCTGTATGGAAATAGTTTTTCAAAGGTAACAGAAAAGTTTGCAGAGTTATGTTTAAGTATTTGTGACTGCAATCATGCAATCACAGTTTTTCTTTCTTTCTTTTTTTTTTTTTTTTTTTGAGACAGGGTCTCACTCTGTTGACCAGGGTGGAGTGTAGTGGCATGATCATAGTTCACTGCAACCTCTGCCTCCATCCCAGACTCAAGCAATCCTCTTGCCTCAGCCTCACCAAGTAGCTAGGACTATAGGTATGCACCACCATGCCCAGCTAATTAAAAAAAATTTTTTTTTTTTTTAGAGATGGGGTTTTGCCATGTTGCCTGGACTGATCTCAAACTCCTGGGCTCAAGTGGTCTGCCTGCCTCAGTCTCCCAAAGTGCTGGGATTATGAGCGTGAGTCAGTGTGCCCAGCCTGCAATCACATTTTCAATGTCTTTGTTTTTTAAAAGGCATTCTGTGATGAATCATTCATCATGGAATACAGAGAATTATTTTCTAATGTACAAAACTACCTTGAAAATATGTGAGTTTTGGGGTTTTTCTGTTCGAAGAAGTATCTTTCATATTAAAGCTTTAAACAGGTGACTGTCTCTCTGATATGTGAGATTAATTTTCTGTTAGAAAATTAATTTCTGTTAATTCCTTACACTTAGTTCTGTTTAATGTTGGTTTCAGTTTTAATTGTGTTTAAGGCATATCTGCACTATGGAGGTGAGACAGTGGGCTCAGGGCCTGAAAGACACTTAGAAAGCATAACAACCATAACCTTCAGCTTCTCACGTTCCCTTCATGTATGGCTGATATAGTTTGGCCCTGTGTCCCCACCCAAATCTCATCTAGAATTGTAATTGCCATAATCCCCATGTGTAGGGGGCGGGGCCTGGTAGGAGGTGATTGGATCATGGGGATGGTTTTCCCCATGCTATTCTTGTGACAGGAGTGAATCTTCACGAGATTCGATGGTTTTATAAGCATATGGCGTCTCCTCTGCTTGCACTTCTCTCTCCTGCTGCCATGTGAAGAAGGTCCTTGCTTTCCCTTCCCTTTCCACCATGATTGTAAGTTTCCTGAGGCCTCCCCAGCCATTTGGAACTGTGAGTCAATCAAACCTCTTTCCTTTATAAATTACACAGTCTCAGGTATTTCTTTATAGCAGTGCAAGAATGGACTAATACAGTGGCTTTCTTAATGAACTGAAGCTCAAAATTAATATTTCAGGAGCCATATTTTAATCTATAAATCCTGTATTATTCTTATTTGTAAAAAATTTTTTAGACAAGCTTTCATTCTGTCACCCAGTGGGGCAATCATAGTGTGGTATCATAGCTCATTGCAGTCTCAACCTCCTGGGCTCAACTGTTCCTCCAGCCTTAGCCTCTAGAGTAGCTAAGACTACAGGTGTGTGCCACCATGTCCAGCTAAGTTTAAAGCTTTTTGCAGAGAAGAGGTCTTGATATGTTGCCCAGGCTGATCTGGAACACCTGGACTCAAGTGATCCTTCTGGTTCAGCCTCCTAAAGTGCTAGGATTACAGGTGTGAGCCACTGTGCACTGGCCAAACTCTGTATTTTTGAAGAAAAGAGACACATGATTCAGTCATTAGAACAAATGTATCCAAATGTACAAATGAATTAATTTTGCCTAGACTGATAACCATAGTCCTACGTACTTTTAAGGAATCAGGATAATTAGTTCAAGAACCAACAAAACTCAAGTCACTGGAAACCAGAAGACACTCACGCATATTTTCTCTAGTATACAATTAAAATTTGCAACTTGGTGAAGGGTCCATTGGAAATATATCCTTTTAAATCCAGTGGCATGTCTGTCATTCCCAGAACGCAGCAGGACAAGGTGGCTGGGCCCTCTCTGTTTTGGGGAATCTGGATGTGATGCCAGCACCAGGTCATCGGGGCACACACCCTTAGCTTCTGAGGAGTCTGAGCCCTGGAAGCTGTAGGTCTGGGGCCAAAACCAGAATTCTGACACTCTGGAGACTGCCCCCAAATCAACTAGAGTTGATATGTGGATGCCATTTTTCTTTGTCCCCTGCAGATTCATGACTTCAACTGGGAGATGAGTTTCAAGCTACCTTTCAAGGAATTCTGGGTAGAATGAAATCTGTTCCATGGAATCTTAAGAAGCAGCAGCAGAAAAAGAAAAAAAATCAAGATCCCTGTGGTAGGTATCAGTCATTGGTTTCTAGTTACTCAACCTTTTTACAAGTCTTAAGGATCCTATAAACTTTGAAAGTTGTAGTAAAATATTTATAGAGCAAGTCAAAGAAAAGTGTAAAACAGTGGGTCTAGGTGAAATTTTGACATGGCTAAAATTCCTTTTCACCTCTTCTGCTGTTTGATTCATAAGGGTATAGGTACCTGGCCTGGTGAAATAGCAACTAATTTCGCCCTGTAGACCTGACATAGTACAATTTCCTCAGTTGCAAAGCCATTTCATTTCTTTTCCTCCGGGTGTTTACTTTAGAAGTTCAAGAGATGACTTTGATGAGAAATGACAGTCCGGTGCCTCATGAGAAACTCAGGCTGGTGCCACAGCTGAAAACTCTGAGATTATTACCCCTTCTGAATTTTCCTGGGAAAGGGCCTTGGAGCCACTCTCCACTGTGATTGAGAAACTCAAGAGTAGCCATTGGTGTTTCAGGCTTTTAGGGGAGATATAAAATGGAGGCCTGACTAGTAAAACCTGCCACCCATAGCCCCAAGACACTCTTTACTCAGGCAGTCACAGAGCTGGGATGGAACGCCATCTGGAGGAACCCCACTTTGCCTGTGTGCCTTCACTTCCCCAGCCCGTCCTTGGGGTTCTTCCCTTCCTGACCAGGATGCAGGCGCTGTAATAGCAGGATGCTGTTCAGCAGCTGCCGCAATATCGCTACACGGTAAGGGCTGGCCTTAAGCAAAGTGTGCCGGGGTTCATAAACATGCATGGGGCAGGAAAATGTGATCACATATAAATGTGTGCAATGCTATTCCAGGAAAAGCATGTGAATGTTTTGGAAGTCATAAGGGATTTCCTAAAGAACGATGGTGTATGGAAGCCAAGAGGTTTTTTGCTCAAAGAAAGCCCAAGATCATAACTGAAGGTGTGTTAGGAAGCAAAAAAAGGTCAAAGACCATGGGCAAAATTAATGTCTTGTTTGATCCCGCTACAATAACTCCGGGGGGTGAAATGAAGTTCAATTTCCTTTATTCTGAAGCATGATTATAAAGCAATGGAGTAAGTGCTTCAACAAATATATCGGAATGAATATATCTAAATAAATGCTGTGGCCTTCAAGTTGACCATGGCAAAAACTCTAATTATTACGACACATGTATCTTAAGCCTTTTCTGAGACCCTTCCCAACCCTTCTTCTCTTCCTGTGCACCGCTCTTCTGAGATGCTTGAGGTTTCATACATATTACTATTGTAAATATTTCCATTTAACATTGAAATTAGTTGTTTTCTGGGTTTGTGCCCCATCAAGGATTGGTACAGAGTAAAAACGTATTACATTAAAAAAAAATTTAAAGTGTGTTGAGTGAATAGCCTTCAGAGATAACTTATGCTTCGCACAGGAAAACTTGCCTAATGTTTTAGGACCACATTTTGTATGCCAAAGCAGTGTCACCCAACTTGATCACCTACATTCGCCAGCTCTGTTTTAAAATAATTTTTGGTTTAAGAATCAAATACACCTTCTTCTTGGTATAAAGATTTATAACCATTGAGACTATTCTAAAGGAATGTGCTCTTGGCTCTGGAGGCAATTCCAAAGGAGGAATTTCGAAAATATTTTGAGCTATGACTGCATTATTGTGTAGTGATGCCCAGTGGAAAAATATTTTTTAAAGCAGTAGAACTGTTCTTTAAAAGTTACTCGTAGTTACGGGAGGCTGAGCAACCAATTCACGATTGTGACTTCCTTTGTTTTGGGAAAAGTTAGCAGAATAAACACTTCAGTTTGTCCAAGAAAAATAATTTGTGTAATAAGCATCATCCTCAATATTACTTTAAATGTAGGCTGAGAAGTCATGTGTTCTAGTCAACATAAATAGAGTCCATTTTTAGTAGGACATTGTCCTTGCTGCATCTTTGAATATGGATTTAGATTTTAGTGACTGTCTCTGAAACTGTCTTGGGAAAGTATGTGTGTGTGTGTGTGTGTGCGTGTACATGTATGTACATATCTGTTTGTATGTATAAATGCATGCATATTTTGTCTATTTGTCTGATTATATTTGTTTTAGGACACTGCAAACCCTGAGCTGACCCAGAAAGTATCTTGATCCTCTCTTTACTCCACACTGGATGAAAGACTGGGAAAGGAAATTGAATCAGGTTTGCCTGGGCGTGGTGGCTCATGCCTGTAATCCCAGCACTTTGGGAGGCCGAGACAGGCTGATCACTTGAGGTCAGAAGTTCAAGTCCAGACTGGCCAATAGGACAAAACCCCGTCCCTACTAAAAATACAAAAACAATCAGCTGGGCATAGTGGTGGGCGCCTGTAGTCCCAGCTACTTGGGAGGCTGAGGCAGGAGAATCGGTTGAACCCAGGAGGCGGAGGTTGCAGTGAGCCGAGATCATGCCATTGCACTCCAGCCTGGGTGACAAGAGCAAAACTCCACCTCAAAAAATAAAATAAAATAAAAAGAAATGGAATTAGGTTTGACCCTGTGCTATCTGGGTGACAGCCCCAGGCGTGGTGTTTTGAAGAACAGCAGATGGAAAATAATCATTGGTGATTGGGGCTGGTGTTTGGGGCCAAGGGGCTGCGTTGCAGCTGGTGGGTGGCTGGAGGGTTCCCCTTTTAGGAAGGAGAAGCTCCCAGTCATCTTGGGGTGGGAATAAGAAAGGCTGCCACTGAGTTCTGGGACTGAGAGGGTCCAGCTGGATTTGGAGGTGGGAAAGAGACCTGGAGCCTGGTGGAGAGGAGGCTGAGTTGGCATAGCCAGGCAAAAGGTAGCCAGGAGCTAGGCCAAGGGCCCAAGGCTGGCTTTCGGAGCTGGGGCCCTCTAGAGGAACCCCTTTTGATAAGCATGGGGATGTTTCTTGGAATTGTAATTGCATCAGCCCCACACCTTCAGCACAAGTTTACTAAATAATTGGGCTGCTCCTCTCTGTGCATTGGAGAAATAAAGGCAGAGCCTGTGTCTGCACTTGGAGTGTCTTGCATGGGGATGGCAGAGCAGCCTGAGGAAGCCAGTGTTGAGCCTGTTCAAGGGAATTTCCTTGCAGGGCTTTGCAGCACTGGCCTTGGAGTCAGGGTGGCTGGAGGGATGAGCGACTACTGGGATGGGTGGGTGGCGCATCCAGCATCTCTCCAGAATTCTCCAACATGTCCATGGAGGAGAAGCAGGGAGAAGAATAACTTTCTTGAGTAATGGAATTGGGCCTCAAAGTCATGATTATTTGGATAATTAAGAAAACACAGGCCCGGTACAGTGGCTCACAGCTGTAATCCCAGCACTTTGGGAGGCTGAGGCAAGAGGATTGCTTGAGCCCAGGAGTTTGAGACCAGCCTGGGCCACATGGTAAGATTCAGTTTTTACATTAAAAATTGTTTTAAAAATTAACCAGGAGTGGTGGCTCGCATGTAGTCTCAGCTACACATGAGGCTGAGGAAGGAGGATTGCGTGAGCCCAGGAGTTCAAGGCTGCAGTGCAGTGAGCTGTGATTGTACCACTGCACTCTAGCCTGGGCAATAGAGCGAGACCCTGTCTCAAAAAAACAAAACAACTCCTCTCCCCACCCTGAAGCCCCATGATCTTTTTGGTAATTACAGGTGAGTGAGGTCTGGGGACTTATTGGTTCTGATTGGGATAAGTGCAAAGCATTACAATAAGATACCTTCCATTTTTAAAAAAGCAAACTTAAAAGTTGAAACAATTCCATATTTTATATCTTTAGAGGTTCTCTTTATGTACGTAGGTGAAATAATCACAATGTAACTGAAATGTTTAGTTTTCAGCGAGTGGTTTGATATTCTCTGCTATAATCCCTCTTACTTTGACCTTGATATTCCTCACTCCCCAACACCGAATCCATTGGTAAGTTAAAGATTTCTCAAATCCACCAGTATGGTGGCTTACACCTATAATGCCAGCACTTTGGGAGGCCGAGGTGGGAGGATTGTTTGAGCCCAGGAGTGCGAGACTGACCCATGCAACAGAGTGAGACCCCGTCTCTACAAAAAACAGAAAAATTAGCCAGGCATGGTAATGCACACCACTGGTGCCAGCTACTTGGGAAGCTGAGATGGGAGGATCACTTGAGCCCAGGAGGTCAGGGCTGTAGTGAGCTGTGAATGCACCACACAACACTCCAGCCGAGTGACATTGCAAGATCCTGTCTTCAATAAATAAATAAATGAATAAAAACAATGCAAACACATTTTTAATTTACAAGACACTCAGTGAGAAAACTATGTTCTAGGAAGGGATTATGAAGCTGGATCTGGAGTCGTGCCTGGTTGCCGTCCTCTGGCTCATTCATGAAGTGTTGGATGAAGCACTTTGCTGAGCCTAAAGAGTCCTGCTGTGTGGGATGAGGTGGGTGGAGGGACTTGTTAATGCTCCTGTCCCATCCAGGGCCCCCTTACGCTCTTCTGATCCAATTCCCAGGAACATCAACTCCATAAAAACATTCCTCTCCCTCGAGCCGCCCATTAACCTTTCTGAGTTGGCTAATGATTAATGTCATTAGCTTCGGAATGCGATGGCAACTCCCCAAGAGGGTATGGCGCCCACAGTGGAGTGGGTTGTAAGAACTGTGCAAACCAAGCGAGCTGTCCTCAGTCTGGGTGTGGAGATAATGGTTTTACCCCCTCCAACAGTGACTTTTATTGCAGTCATAATTACTCATCTGTTCAGTTAGCACCTGCCCTACTAGTGGGGAGAGAGAACCCAAATAATAATGTCAAGTTTACCCGACCTAAACAATGCAGACATCACCAACGATGTGATGACCTTGTGTTTGGAAAGTGAAGGTCTCCTTGGGCAGGGGAGCAGCCCAACCACATTTTCTCAGGAACTGTTCTGATTTCCTTTATCCTTGGCCTAGTTCTAGCAGGTTAAACCTTCATGAGACTGTCATTTCCATAGGTCAAAAATGACCAATTATCAGCAATTTCATAGGGTTCAACCCAATATAGTTTGTTCTTGATTCTTCTAGAGCAGTGATAAAAGACACGGGTAGAAAGTAACAAGCAAAGAGAATAACTTGTCAAGTAAGAAAACCCTAATAAAGTTAGGGGTAGTATATTTTAAAAGCTTACTTGCTCTAGAGAAGACTATGGGTACTATACACTCTTGCATTAATATTATATGCCTGTGGCTTTTGAAATATTTCAACTCCTTGGGTGAGACATTTAAGGTAATGAGTTCCTGAAGTTTCATGTCACTACAGCGCCTGAAAATCGTTTTCATGGAATTTTCATTAATTTCTAAGGGATGAGAAGGTTGTATTTACAAAATGAGTGATTGTTGCCTTAGAGATCAGGCAGGACATTGCCAGTAATGAGGGCAGACTGCAGTCAGGAAGTCTTGTTTGAATTAATAGTAAGTGAACTTCAAGACAGCAGAAGTCACTGCTTGTCCCAGATGTCTAATGATGAGTAAGTGAAACAGGAAAGGAAAGAGAACTAGCGCTGCTTGCCTACCGTGTGGCAGCTTTTGACATTCTCTTTCCTTTCATCCGTATACAACTCCACGGGGACAGGCATTATTGTCACCATTTCACAGATGCTCCTAGCAGTGTCAAATCAACTGTCAAAGTTCGTATCACTAGACGTTGGCAGAGCCAGCATTTATGACCAGCTCAGTGGTATTCAATGCCTCATCATTTGCTTATGCCAAGAAAGACTGGATGACTTGGTCCCAAAGGTGGTCTGTGTTTATGGCTTTGGGCCTGGCATCTTCAGAAGTGTCTTATTTTGGGGTTGTGCACACTGGTGCCATTTTCCTAATTCACAGGTCTTCTCAGCATGCATTGGAGAAGGCATCCCCAAGTATAAAGCATGGGACTTTGGGTTGCATTAACATTTGCCTCCAGTTACTCCCAGCAGAGCTTGGAACACAGTAGTCAATAAAGCATATATATGTATATGAATTTTATTATAAGAGATAAGGTCTTGGTCTGTCACCAAGGCTGGAACACAGTGGTGCAATTATAGCTCATTGCAGCCCTTACCTCCCGGACTCAGGTGATCCTCCTGCCTCAGCCTCCTGAGTAGCTGGGTCTGTAAATGCTAAAAACCAGCTGCCAGCACGTTCAGCTAATTTTTCTACTTTTTGTAGAGATAGAGTCTTGCTATGTTGCTAAGGCTAGTCTTGAACTGAGCTCAACCAATCCTCCTACCTCAGCTTTCCCAAATGCTGGAATTACAGGCATCAGCCACCATACCCAGCCTTGCATATTGTTTTGGTGGCATCTTGGCTGACCTCGTAAGCTGGATTTTCTTGTCAGAAATCCAGGATAAAAAGGATTTCCAAATCACTTTTGCACAGGATGAAATGGAGCTTTGGTCGAAACCTTAAGTCACCAAATTCTTTTTGGGTTGGGTGAGAGCTGTAGGTTGATGAGCCATTATATCGAATAACAATTATGCCTGGCACTTGAAAGGGTGGGAGTGGGAGAGAGGGAATAAATAGTTGGGATGCTGGCTTGGACTGCTGGGCTAATTCTGAGTGCTTCTGTTTTAATCAGCTCCCATGGTGAGAGTCATGGAAAAATACCACTTTCACATATACACACAAGTACTGAACTTAAGAGTAATGAGCACTAATGCAGTCATTTAATATATATTAATCTGTTTGCTTCCTCATTCTGCATCTGTCACTGCCTCTAAACCCCAGCAACCTGGAAGCTGCTAATTCTACTCTGTTGCTAGACACGCGATGTAGAGAAATACCAAAAAGAAAGCATGGAAACCTAGCTTGTTTGCGGCTAGTAGGTACGTGGACCTGTTACTGCTGACAATAGTGTGTCCCATCATTCTGCTTGAGCTTTGGTCAACTGTGTAGGCAGAGTTTCCTAGGAAGGGAAAACAAACAGATAAGGAAGCACTCACTGTACATTTTTAGTCCTTTGCTGCCTGTATTGCCTGTATGACTAGCTGTGACAGGCTGCAGGAGATTCAATTCAACTCAGCCACCAAGGACAAGGCTTGCCATAATGGAAGCTCAATAAGTATTTGAATGCTATGCATTTTCTTGGTTCCTAGTCCTATGTTATCCAGAGGAATATAAGGCACTCATGCCTTTTTTTGGAAGATGATGGAGGTAAATGCAATAATTAGACATAAGACATTTAGAAAGAAGACATGCAAGATGAAAGGCAAGTGAATTGAAGAGAATCATGAGTCATGGTAATGTTACAGACCCCAAAATAATATTATGTATCTGGTTGGCTGCATTTTTTGGTTGGGGGGAGCGGGGAGAAACATGTTTCCTGGAGCTCAGCTGCAGAAGAGAATAGGGCCTGACACCTTGGCTGGGCGACCTAGGTTAGTCATTTAATGGCGCTGAATATTTCTGTCTAACTCTTTTCAAGATGGCTAACAATCCCTAACTTAAAGGATTGTTGTAGGGATTAGAGAAAAGACCCGTAAGGGCGTGTACGACATCGATTGCAGAGAAGGAGTCAATAAATGGTAGCTCTGGCTAGGCGCGGTGGCTCATGCCTGTAATCCCTGCACTTTGGGAGGCCGAAGAGAGGAGGGCAGATCACTTGAGGTCAGGAGTTCGAGACCAGTATGGCTAACATGGTGAAATCCCATCTCTACTGAAAATACAAAAATTAGCTGGGCATGGTGGCGTGTGCCTGTAATCCCAGCTACTCGGGAGGCTGAGGCAGGAGAATCACCTGAACCTGGGAGGCGGAGGTTGCAGTGATCTGAGATCGTGCCACTGCACTCCAGCCTGGGCAACAGAGTGAGACCCCATCCCCAAAATAAATAAATAAATGAATAAATAAATAAATAATGGTAGCTCTCATGGCTACCATTTACATGGAGGAGGAAGGACTGGAAATGGGTCTCCTCAGGGAGTAGTCAGAATTTCAGTAAGTCGTGAGAAAGAGTAAACGCATCTTCTATGTTGATATGTCAAACTATAGTTCATTCATTTTCACAGCTGTGTAGTTTTTCATTGTATGAATATTCTCCCATTTATTTCCATATTCTCTGGAGGATGGATATTTGGTTGTTTGTATCTTCCAGCCATTATGAACAACATGATGCACTCGTTTCTGAAGGCTACCGTAAGAAACGACTGCAAATAGGATGAATTGAAACAACAGAAGTATGTTCTTATTCAGGGGCTAGTCTGCAGTCAAGGTTTCTGCATGGGTATGCTCTCTTTGAAGGCTGCAGTGAACAAGCAATTCTGTATCCTTCTCTTAGCCTCTGACATTGCTGGCAATCTTTGGCGGTCCTTGGCTTCTAGACACATCTTCCATTGTCTCCGCCTCCATAGTCATGGGGGTCTCCCTACTTGTATGTGTATCTTTTCTCCTTTTCTTACAAGGACACTGGTCACATGGGATCAAGGGCCCACCCTATTAACTCCTCTTAACTGAAATAATTATATCTGCAGTGATCTGTATTCAAATAAAGCCACATTCCAAGGCTCTGGTGAGGATATTAATTTTGGGGGGAACATTATTCAACCCAGCACATATGGCTGTGAACATTCTTGAATCTGAGCAAAGTGCCTGTGAGCCACCCTTCCATGTCCATGTCACCGCTCCATGCCACTAGGTCATATGGTGTGTGCCTCTTTGTAGGATTATATCCAATGGCTTTTCCTGTAAATTGTGACAAATTATACTCCCACGAACAGTGTGTCCGAGTTCCTGTTACTCCATGGCTTAACTACTGATTGGTATTGTCAAATTTTCTGTTTAAATTGCTAATCTGGTATGTGTAAAGTGGTACATCTGTATGGTGTAATTTGCATTTCCCGGATTACTACTTATTTGTTTTTTTCTTTGTAAAATATATGTTTACATCTTTTACCTATTTGCTTGTTGACTTGGTTTTTTTTTTTTTTTTTTTTTTTTTTTTTTTTAGCTTTTTGGAGAAATTCTTTGTCACTTCCAAGATTGCAAACGTTACCTTCCAGTGTGTGGCTTATTTTTTCACTCTCTTTATGGGGCCTTTTTGATAAAAAGAAGTTCTTCATGTTAACCTAGTGAAGCTTATCAGTACTTGTCTTTAAAGTTGGAAAATTTTTGCGTTTTAAGAAATTCACCATTTTGAAGCCATAAAGATCTTTCTCCTTAATTTCTTCTAAATAATTTTGAAGTTTTGTCTTTCCCATTTAGCCACCAGGCGGTGATTTTTTTTTTTCTTTTTGCATGGTGTGAAGTTGGGGTAACCAAGCCTCTCAGCTTCATCTCTCCTTCTTACCATCCCAGATCTGCACTGTCATCCATGGTTTTAATGAATATCCATTTGTGTACCTCTGTGTGGGCTCTGGAGTCCTGTGTCCTCTGGTTGGTCATTTCAGTTGTCTTCAAATTTTTGCTATGATGAATGATGATGTGACCCACACCTCTCTGTGTCCATATTTGGCCCATCTAGGTTTGCTATTTAATTCCCACAAAGTAATTTCTGGATGCAATTTTGCTACATCAAAGAGTAAACACATTTTGTTTTTGCTATTTTCCCTCCATGTCTCTACATCTTCCTCACCCTGCTGCCCTCCATGTGAAAGTTCTTGCCTCACCCAGGCCCTGACTCCTCACCAGACCAGCCCTCCCCCTGCACACACAGCCCCTCACCTCTTGATGGCCCTGACAGCCCATTCTGGTGCCACCATTCATGGCACCTCACAGCCCCTCCCCCACCCCCACGTACCTTGTTCTGTACCACCTATGGCACGAAGACAAAATGGTTCAGAAAGAGAAAGAAAAAGAAGAAAAATAGGAAGAGCATCAGCACATTTTAAAGGTTTTTAAAAATTATGCATTGAGCTATCACTCTCACAAAGGCATCAGCAATGCACACTTTCACCCCTGTGCATGACAGGGCACACTGACCTGCAAGAAGTTCCCTGAAGGCCAAGGGTCCACATGGTTCACTGTTGTGTCTTTGGCACAGTCCCCGGCACATAGCAGATGCACAATAAAGATTTGTTGAATGAATGCCTGTGCTTCTCATAGTTTCACCAGCTACTTTTTATCATTAAAAAAAAGTCCACTTTGTCAATTTATAATGGCAACGTGTCAGGTCCAGGTACCATTCCATTGTCGGGTAGAGCAGAGCGCAGGGTGTGTATAGTCTTGAGGCACTTCTACTTCTTTTCAGTAGTGCCCTCCCCACTGTCCAGCACACAGATCTGTGGATTGAATCTCTGTAGTGATTTCCAACACATCAAGCCAAACAGACTTTGTCTTCACAGGTTTCTCCTTCCAAAATGAAGTTTGAGACCAAATTGTGTCCAACGTACAACTAGTTATGTGATCATATAACCAGAAACAGATTGTCTTTATGCCACTGTGGGTAAAAGCACAGGCTACAGAATGTAGCACAACAGTCCCCAACCTTTTTGGCACCAGGAACTCGTTTTGTGGAAGATAATTTTTCCACGGACCAGGGCAGGGGAATGGTTTTGGGATGATTCATGCACATTGCAGTTACTGTGCACTTTCTTTCTATTATTATTACTTTGTAATATATAATGAAATCATTATACAACTCACCATAATGTAGAATCAGTGGGAGTGTGGAGCTTGGTTTCCAGCAACTAGACAGTCCCATCTGGGGTGATGGGAGACAGTGACAGATCATCCGGCATTACATTCTCATAAGGAGCTCACAACCTAGACCCCTCGCATGTGCAGTTCACAGTAGGGTTTGTGCTCCTATGAGAAAGAATCCAGTGCCTCTGCTGATCTGACAGGAGGCAGAGCTCAAGTGGTAATGTGAGCAATGGGGAGTGGCTGCAAGTACAGAGGAGCTTTACTGGCTCACCCATCACTCACCTCCTGCTGTGTGGGTTGGTTCCTAATGGGCCACAAACCACGGACCTGGGGGCTTGGGGACCCCGATAGAGCAGACCTGAGTGAAATGCTGGCTATCCTAATTGGAAGCTAAGAACCCTTGGGAAGTTCTCTAACCTCCTTCACCCTCAACCACAATCTTCTCATTTGTGTAATGTGGAAAATAATATCTAGTTCATGGTGTTCTTTAGAGGATTAAATGAGCAATAATGTATAAAGTGCTTAACACAACACCTGCCACATAATCGCAGTGGCTGCAGTGTGTTGGGCTGCAGTTATTAGCCTGACCGGGACATAGGCTTCAGAGAACTTAGAAGATCTGTTTGTATTGCATTCCTTTATTAACTCAGTGAAAATAGAAATGCACTTCTGGGAGTGGAGGGGGGAAAAAGAACAATTTTAATTTGGTTAAACAAACTGCCTCTTAAAGTTGTTGCTGTTTCTATAAGCTTTGATTCCCATAAATTTCTTTTGCCTTGCCTCTGAGCAGCATACCAGGGGGCCAGTCATGACTTCACAAAGACAAGGGGCAGGAGCTCCAGACTAATGAGCTTCTTCCTAAGCAGGCTATGTGTCTGTTAAAGCCCCAAATCCTCTGCTGTCCATCTTTCTCTACTCCATGGTTTGCCTTAAAGCACAACTCGTCAAAAGCCACCATCCTGGACTTCCCAACACACAGCTAGATGATCATAAGGCATGGAGAGCATAAATTAGCTCAAAGACATCACTTATTTTTATTTTTATTTATTTATTTATTTATTTGTATTTTTAGTAGAGACAGGGTTTCGCCATGTTGGTCAGGCTGGTCTCGAACTCCTGACCTCCAGTGATCCACCCGCCTCTGCCTCCCAAAGTGCTGGGATTATAGGCATGAGCCACCCAGCCAGATATTACTTATTAAAGCTGAGATGTAACATAAGAAGAAATAAACCCATTCAGTTTTCTCCTTGAATAGTAAAATACATGCTACAGGAAACTATCAGAGATTTTTCGAGCTGTAATGTCTTTAGGAGGAATAAAAAAGATTTTGTTTTTAACAATTCTTCATCTCTGACAACAGAAATAAAACGTTTTTCCAACATGACCAAAGAATGCTGAACAACTCACCAGCAATGCTATCTTTTGCTCCGCCTTGAAGTGAACAGAGTGAAAAGAAAAACATTTCTTCAATAGTAGAAAAGTTATATGATTTCTAAGAATCCTTGGGCAGTCATTGCTTTGAACACTTGTTTGATCAAAAGCTCATGTTGCTCATCAAAGACTCAGCTTTTTCTCAACAGTTGTAACGAGAAGGATTATGATCAGTTCTTAGAAGTGTAAAAGTTAATGAGATAATACTTGGCATCAAGTCGATCTCTAAGCTTCTCAAAAGTCTTTAAAACAAATGATTAACTCTCTTCATAGTACCTATGGATGGAGTAGACTTTATTGAAGGTTTGGAAAAAAAAGGGAGAGGAGGGACTAGCAGGCAGGGCGGTTTTTTGTTTGTTTGTTTGTTTGTTTGTTTCTTTTGAGACAGATTTTCTCTCTTGTTGCCCGGGCTGGAGTGCAATGGAGCAATCTCAGCTCACCACAACCTCTGCCTCCCAGGTTCAAGCAATTCTCCTGCCTCAGCCTCCTGAGTAGCTGGGATTACAGAAGCCTGCCACCATGCCTGGCTAATTTTGTATTTTTAGTAGAGACGAGGTTTCTCATGTTGGTCAGGCTGGTCCCGAACTCCTGACCTCAGGTGATCTGCCCGCCTCGGCCTCCCAAACTGCTGGGATTACAGGCATGAGCCACTGCACTCAGACGAGTGGTTCTTAAAATGCTCTTAAAGCCCTTTGACCCCCTTTCCCCACTCCCTGTGTCCTCTCTAGGCTGCCTGTCTGCTGGGTGCCCCCTTCGCTGCTTCCATGACTGCCTCTCACCCTCGCTCCTGGATTGCTGTGGCAGGCTCACATTCTTTTCCTTCTGTGATGCAGAGCAATTCCATGCTCTTCTGTTAGAATTCTCAGGTTTGACTCAGAGTCCGGGGTCCAGGTAGGAAATAGAAACCACACCAGTGACTTTCACAGAGAGAATTTAATATACAGAATTGCTAACTAGAATTAGGTTACTGACCAGTTAACTGAAATGGCAGAATGTATATTAAGATATCCCAGAGGTAGCAATTGCAGAGGGCAGCTACCACCCCAAGGACTGAAAGAACTAAGGGAAGAGTTTGGAGCTATAAAAACATAAATGCTTGGGGGTGGGCCCTGTGAAGGTGGGATTCTCACCTAGGATGAAAGTGCACGTCTTAGTCAGAGCTAGTGTCTCTGAGTTGGGAGAAGAAGTCTGAGGGTCTGGGACGCAGATTTCCACTGAGGGAACATCGTCTATCTGGTGCTGGTGTCTGTAAGGCTGAGGTGTGAGGAAGCTGGCTGTGCAAGTGCTAGAAAAGCTGGCAGCTGGATTCTGATTTGGAAAGGAACTGCCTCTGCTGCAGTGAAATAGTGTTGCTACCATGATGCTCAAAAGAGGAGGAAACAGACAAGAAGAAATATGTTCCCTTCTCCTCTTCCAGCCCTGCAGTCTCCCTCTTGAATCCCTTCTTGGTGGAGCCTAACAGAGCAGGTGGCGATATAGAAGTGTGGTTTGCGGGTCTGACCTCAGCATCACTGAGCGGAATACAGAAGGGAGACATGGAGCTGAGAGACAGCAGCTTCATAACTGGTGCACACAGCCAAAGCCACTAGTGTGCTCAGCAAAATCAAAGGGCTTCCAATTGAACAGGGTCACCCTTTCATCCCAGTGGCCTTTCTCTGTCATGGACACCTGGCTGGCGCATGACTAGAGGAAACTAGCAGGTGGGAAAAGGGGAGGAGAAATCAAATATTTAAGATGTGCCTCCTTTGCCCTCCAGTGCCAGATCCTGACGTCTGGGCACTCACATCTAAGTGCTATTGGCGTCGTCCTGGGACCTTAGGAAAAAATTTGCCACAGCAGTTTCCATCCTGGCTGGGAAGCACTTGAGGCTCAGCTCCTGCATCATCCACTTGGAACTGGATTGGTTGTCCTTGTCTCTGACTCTTCTATGATTTCCTCTCTGTATCCAGCTCTATTTAGACGGCTTGCCCTCTGCAAACCTTCCCTCTATAAGGGCATTACTCTGCTAGATCTCCTCCATTCACCCCACATTGCAGTCACAGCCAAGGCTCAGGCCCATGCCCATCTGATTCCAGGCCTATGGACCTCTACCTCTCAGGACAGGGGAAAGTGACGCTTTTAAAATGTCACATCTTGTCTCCTTCCCAATAATTTTAAATATGATTTCCACATAATGATAAGGCTTTGTGAGATTCGGAGAGGTTAAGTACCTTGCCCCAAATCATACAGCTACAAAGTGGTAAAGCCTGGGTTTCAATACTTGAGTGCAATGGCGCAATCTCACCATTGCACTGATCTGTCCGCAGAGACAGGTTTGGCCCTGTCTCCTACCTTGAAGATGACAATTATTTGGAAAATATGTGGCAGTTTTCCCCTTTCCTCCCATCTCTCATCCATGAATGAAATTAGTAAAGGATAATCCAGGAGTGGTGGTTTACTATTGTAATCCCAGCACTTTGGAAGGCCAAGGCAGGAGGATCACTTGAGGTCAGGAGTTTGAGACCAGTCTGGGCAACATAGAAAGACTCCACCTCTACCAAAAATAAACAAACGAATAAATAAATAATGCAAAAGGGGGGAAAAAAGAAATTAGTAAAGATACTAGCATTCCTTCCTGCTGGTTGAATTCAGCCTCAGAAGCTTTCTTAGCACAGTGCTCTAGAACATCATTACCAATTAAATGGAGCTGGCACTCGAGATGAAACTTATTTAACATGTTTGCCATGAGCCAGCCTCTTTTTTTTTTTTTTTTTTTTTTTTTTTTTTTTGAGGGAGGGTGGTGGGTAGATCTTGGCTTACTATAACCTCCGCCTTCTGGGTTCAAGCAATTCTGGTGCTTCAGTTTCTCGAGTAGCTGGGATTACAGGCGGGCGCCATCACGCCCAGCTAATTTTTGTGTTTTTAGTACAGACGGGGTTTCATCATGTTGGCCAGGCTGGTCTCGAACTCCTGACCTCAAGTGATCCGCTCACCTCAGCCTCCCAAATTGCTGAGATTTTCGGCGTACGCCACTGCGCGCAGCCCGATTTTCTATGTAATAGAAAGGCTCTGTAGAATATGATGAGTCAGGAAGCAGAAGCAACTGTGGCTCCACAACTTTTTCTCCTCTACTTTTAAGGCATGTGTTCTTTTGGGGTGGATCTGATTTTGTTCCGGTGTTCTGAATCAAAGCAGAAGCACGTGCAGGGGAGGTGGGACGGGTGTCAGGGTAACCACAAAGGGGAACGCTCCCTGGCTCCAGCTCTCAGGAGGCTCCTGAGGGCTCCCAAAGAAAGCTGTGCTGCCTTCTGGATTCCAGGCAGCACAGGCTCCCTTCAGTTGAACCTGAGGCAGTTCCAGCCCGCCAAGCCATTTCCCTTGGCCACCCAGAGCCAGACGGGGAAGAGGTAAAGGAGATTTTGGCAAGAACAGATGATTGGCCCCTGCTGCTAAAACATGCCTGCCCACAGTGCTTCAGAGTAAAGGTATTAACTGAAGTTCCGGGGGAACGCCCTGATTGTCTCTGGAATTGGAATCCTTCAAGGCACGGGTCTGCGCGCAGCGCTGGGGTGCCACTGGAGAGCCACATGCGCCCACCTCCTTCCGTCTCCCCGCATCCTCCCCATGTGTGGAGGCACCCCTCTCTACAACGGGAACTTGTAGAGCAAAGCTAACATACAGTAATGTCAACTCGGCCAAGAGAAATAAGGCGGCGGGGCTGGCTCTGCACCAGAGGGAGGCGGCGGCCCCTAACCGAAGGTTTCCGCACGGAGAATTACGCCGCAGAAGCAGCAACAGACCCGCGTATTCATGAGCTCGTGTCACCGGGAGGTCGCTGCCAGGCCTTAGCCCAACCACCATTTCGTTTCAGGAAATGCTGCCAGACTCCAAAATCAGCATAGCAAGGCTGTCCCTGATACCTAGATGCGTAAATCAGGGCCGCCGAGGGGGTCGGCCTGCGGCCACTGGGCTCGAGCGAGGAAGACGCCCGGCCAGTGCTCAGGCTCTAGATCTGATTGGCTTAATGTGGTCTGGGACAGACCATCCTGAGCTTCTGAGGCGCAGAAAGAGAGGAAAAGCCTATCATGGGAGCTGTGTCGTTTCTCAAAGCCAATGTGGTGCAGAGGCGCAGCGGCAGGGCTCGCTGACCTGGGACCGGTGTTGCTGTGTACACGGGGAGTCAGGCATCAGGACACACATTTGAAGCAGTCTGAGGACCCTGTCACCTGCCCTGAGGATTAGACCTGAGTTATTTATAGTCTCCAATTTGCTTTACAAGCCCTTGGGCAAGTGGTTCAGGCTGGCAGGATGCAAATCAGCGTGTGTGTTTGGGTAGGAGTATTCACTAACTTCACTTGTTTTGGGATTCTCTTGGAAGGTAAATAGGGCAAATAACTCACATTTCCTGTTTTCCACGAATCAAGGAGGGATTTGCTTGCTTACTTATCAAGCGTCTCTGGTACTCACCCAGATAGAAATATGGACCGGAGGAAAGGTGATTCTCCTGTGTGTACATATTAAATATATTTGTATGCCTTTTCTCCTATTAGAAAAAAAGAGGCTGGGTATAGTGGCTCATGTCTGTAATCCCAGCACTTTGGGAGGCCGAGGCAGGTGGATCACTTGAGGTCAGGAGTTCGAGAGCAGCCTGGCCAGCATGATGAAACCCCATCTCTACTAAGAAGAAGAAGAAAAAAAAAGATAGTAGGGCGCGGTGGCGGGCATCTGTAATCCCAGCTACTCGGGAGGCTGAGGCAGGAGAATCGCTTGAACCTGGGAGGCAGAGGTTGCAGTGAGCCGAGATTGCGCCACTGCACTCCAGCCAGCGTGACAGAGCAAGACTCCATCTCAAAAAAAAAAAAAAAAAAAAAAAAAAAAAGGCAAGAAATATGGAGGGTGGATATGGTTCACAGAGGTTTGTGAGAAAACGTGACATGCGAGATTGATGTGCTATTTCTCTTGGTGCACCACTGCTGGGTATGACATGTGCTCCCTGCACTGAGTCCCTTTATCTGATAGGACATTGCCATCATGTCACTTAGAAAAAAAGCTCACTGAAATTCTGCTACAATTCCCTGTACTTAGAATGGAAGCAATTTGTTAGTTTAAGTGTCTTCCAGGAAAGAATATTGTGTCAGGAGGTTATCAAGATGTCTCCTAAAACCCCTCATTGTCTTACTAGCCGTAAAAATGGGACAGGGTTCCTAACTTTTTTGGCCCTTGGTTGGTTTATGAATGAAATGGCATCGTACACATACACACATACTTACATATGAATATACATGCATATATGTATACTCACATATCACACACGGAAGCCAATTGCAACCATTATATGAAAACATTATCTGAATGTGTGTTCTGATTAGAAATTAAAGATTAAGACATTATACACATTTGTGTAATGTAAGCACACTACTAATATTTTTTGAGAATGGTGGCTATAGCTGATGATTGATGATAGAAATCCAGGTCTTATGGAGGGTGTGTGCAATATTAGCCTGGTGAATCCTCCTTTTTGGTTTTTTTGTTTGTTTGTTTGTTTTTGAGGCGGAGTCTCGCTCTGTCGCCCAGGCTGGAGTGCAGTGGTGCGATCTCGGCTCACTGCAAGCTCCGCCTCCCGGGTTCACGCCATTCTCCTGCCTCAGCCTCCCGAGTAGCTGGGACTACAGGCGCCCGCCACCTCGCCCGGCTAGTTTTTTTTGTATTTTTAGTAGAGACGGGGTTTCATTGTGTTAGCCAGAATGGTCTCGATCTCCTGACCTCGTGATCCGCCCGTCTCGGCCTCCCAAAGTGCTGGGATTACAGGCTTGAGCCACCGCGCCCGGCCGAATCCTACTTTTAAACTACGTTTAATTCTACTTTTTCCAGGGCAGAGTCATTTGTTCGCATGCTTGGAAGGAGTAGAACCACGTGTTTATGAGCGTGGACTTTGGAGTCAGGTAAATAGAAGTCCAAATCCTGTTTCTACCACTAATAGCTGTGTGACTTGGGGCAAGTCACTTAACCTATCTGAGCCTATATTTTCTTATTTATGAAATGGAGATAAAGATGCTTGGCTCGTCGCTGGTTGTGACCGCATACTGTCCACTGGGTAGTGCCATGTCAGGTGATTTCTTGAAACCATGAGGATCAAACAGGAATTCTGAAGATGACAGAAAAGAAGCATGCAAAGAACTCGGGTCCCTGATGACATTGTTGAGCCACTGGGTTAACAGACCTTGAAAAGCCACTCAATTTTCAGACTTCTCGATACAGGACATAGTATGATGCTTTATTGGTTCAAGTCAGTTGAATTGATGGTTTTTTTCTGTTACTTGTAGCTGAACGTTTCCTAACTCATCAAATAACTTCATCTTAAATGAAGTTAAAAGCGTCTTACCAACCAAAGCCACAAATAGTGTAGACCAGCAGTCTCCAACCTTTTTGGCACCAGAGAACTGTTTTGTGGAATACAATTTTTCCACAGACCCGGGGCAGGGGTAGGGTTGTAGGGAGGGTTTTGGGATGAAGCTGTTCCACCTCACATCATCAGGTATTAGATTCTCATAAGGAGCGTGCACCCTAGATCCCTCGCATGCATAGGTCACAACAGGGTTTGTGCTCCTATGAGAATCTGATGCCACCACTGATCTGACAGGAGGCGGAGCTCAGGCGGTAATGCTAGCTCACCCTCTGCTCACCGCCTGCTGTGCGACCAGGCTCCTAACAGGCCACAGACCACTACTGGCTTATGGCCTGGGGGTTGGGGACCCTTGGCATAGACAGTTTTGCTAAATAGAGGAAAATTCAGATGAAATCAGGGAGGAGGCTTAGGTAACATTTAGGGTAACAATGGGAGGGAGTCTCCAGGGATGCTCTTCCAAGGAGAGGGTGACCACGGGAGCTGTGGTCACGTTACTTCCAGGAAGCCTTGAAAAGGTTCGGATCAGGAGAGGGCCATGTTTGAAGGTTTTTAAAGGGTTTTTTTTTTGCTTCTGAATTGTGTATGCGTGTGGAGCATGGACTGGAGTGAGCAAAGATTCCAGTGTGGGGAATGTTTCTCAAAGACTGTTGTAATAATCCAGGGGAGAAATGGTGTGCCTCTGAACTAACGTGGGAACACAGGAGAGGGAGATTCGGAGGTCTGGTGCATGAAGCGAGAATATCGTCAAAATTTTTAAATGAATACTAGGAAATTATGTATCATAGAAACCAAATAAGGGGAGAAGAGAGTGTATGAAGAAGAAAACAGTGATCACCACCCCCAATACTAATACCTTTTAACAAAAATTTATGAGTTTTATTTTTTGAGAGACAGGGTCTTGCTCTGTCACTCAGACTGGAGTGCAGTGGTGCAATCATGGCTCACTGTATCCTTGAACTCCTGGGCTTAAGTGAGTCTCTTGTCTTAGCCCCCTGAGTAGCTGAGACTATAGGCATGTGCCACTATGGTTGACTAATTTTTTAATTTTTTGTAGAGATGAGGTCTCTCTATGTTGCCCTGGCTGTCCTCAAGTTATCTTCCTGCCTTGGCCTCCCAAAGTGCTGGGATCACACGCATGAACCACACCCAGCTCAATACTAAAATCAATAACGAAACATTGAGGGCTGGCCTTGTGCCAAGCACTGTCAGACTGTTTACACATATTATTCTATTTAATCATCATGAGATACATCCATGACATAGGAGTTCATATTACCTTCATTTCCTGATGAGGAAACCTAGATTTCCAAGACTTCATATCATACTGCTTATAAGAGTAGGTCCTGGATTCAAGGTCTTACTGCTCCTGAAGCCTATTTATTTACCCACAGGATACTCTCCTGATATGCCACGATGCAGAATGTCAAGTAGGAAAAGAAGCTGTTGCATTGGGCAATTAAGAAGTCATTGGTGAGAGAAGTTTCAGGTAAATGACTTGCTGGTGTATGAAAGTAGAAGGACAGAGGGGAGGTGGCTGGGGACCAGCCTTTGAAGAAACCTAGAACATGCAGATAGAGTGTTTTAGCCTGGAGATAGACAAGGTCATAAAAGATATTTTTTTCCGTTGGGTATCATAAGAATTACTATTATATTTATTAGCTATAATTACAGTGGTTTGAGGATTACAGGTAGAAAAGTTTACCCTGGTGTCACTTAAAAATCAAAACATTTTCAATCCTCAAAGCAATTTTTTCTCTTACAAGGGAACTTAAAAAGTTCATGGAAAATAGAATGACAAGATAAATGTTAAAAATATAAACTTTATTTCTCTACATAAGCTCTTCAAGTTTCAGATACTTGTATAGGTGATGATATCAGCCATTTAGTCCATTCCTAAAGAACTGAGGGTTCTAACCATGTCAATACAATCATTTTTACATGATAAACTGAGAAAATGAGTGTTCTTTAACAATTTTTTAAGACTGGAAAACAAAACTAAATCAGAAGGACTGAAATCAACACTGTAAGGTGGATGCCTAATGATTTCCCATAAAAACTTTCACAAAATTGCCCTTGTTTGAGGAGAAGAATGAGCAGGAGCATTGTGGTGGTGGAGAAGGACTCTCTGGGGGAAGCTTTCCTGGGTGTTTTTCTGCTAACGTCTTAATTAACTTTCTCAAAAGCAGATGTTATTGTTCTTTGGCCCTTGAGAAAGTCAATAAACAAAATACCTTGAGCATCCCAAAAAACTGGTGCCATGGCCTTTGCTTTTGATTGGTCCATGTTTGCTTTTACTGGACCACTTCCTACCTCTTGGTAGCCATTGTTTTGATTGTGCTTTGTCTTCAGGATCGTACAAGTAAAGCCATATTTCATCTCTGGTTACGTGTTTCTTCTCCTGAAGAAATGCTTCAGGATCTTGATGCCACTTGTTTAGAATTCCCAAAGTTCATTGCTTTCTATTTCCTCTGCTCTTGATCTGGGTGCAATGATTTTGGCACCCACCAAGTGGAAAGTTTGCTCCACTTCAGTTTTTCCATCAGAATTGTGTGAGCTGAACCAATTGAGATGATGTTACTGTTAGTTGATTGTTAGTCAGTTATTGTTAGTTAGTTAATTGAGATGATGTTAGTTATTGTTTCTGCTCTTAATTGTTGGTTCTTTTCAATTAGGGCATGAACAAAAGTAATTTATTCCCTGCAAATTGATGTAGATTGTCTGCTGCTATGGGCTTCATATTCTACATCATCTCACCCCTTCTTAAAATAAATGAGCCATTTGTAAACTACTGCTTTCTTTGGGGCATTGTCTCTATTAACTTTTTATAAAGCACTAATGATTTCACCATTCTTTTGCCCTAGCGTCAAATTTGGTGTTTGTTCTTGTTTTACTTTAGCAGAATTCATGTTGCTGTGACAGGGATTCTTTTCCAACTGATGTCTTATCCTTCAGAATGCCTCAAACTAGATCCTGCTGAAACATGTTATAACAAGTTAGTACAAATTTATGTTGGTGCAAAAAAAATGGAAATACATGAATTTTTTTCATAATATTTCCATGAATGTTTTGAAGACCTCTAGTATTTCATATCAAATTCTAAGCAGAAAGATTTAGCAATTCTAAGTCTGGTTAGACTGAGAAGTCATGTCAGTTGCTGGCCACAGTAGAACTTGGAATGACAACCTGTCTTCCATCCCCTCCAGTAGTTTTGGGATCAGCATCCTAATTAAATGGACAATATCTAATCAAAATTGAGAGTCTGTCACAAACTTGCCCAACGATTATTTACATATGTGAGATTGCTGTTGTACAGTGGACTTTTCTGGGGGAACACTTTCCAGACTCAATGTTTATTAGAAAAGCATTCTGGCTGGGTTGCTGGCTCTGTGAGCCAATCACAAATGCCAAAATTGCTGGCTAATTGCTTCAGTGTAAATGCCAGCTCTCCTCTGGGGCTTCTGAAAGGTTAACATTCTCTTGATACTCCCAGCTCTGCTCTTGAGCCCTGGGAGGCTGCCCAGTTGGTAATGGGAAAAGGGTAGCAATGGCCACTTTTCCTCTTCCTTAGGATGGGATTAATGAGAGAGACTGGAGATTGAGCAATTACACATACTTATTTGCAGAGTCTTGATGGAATCTGAGGGTCTGATTTTCATGACTTTTTGGATTGCGTGCTTCCAGGGGATAGGTACATCTACACCTCTTCTTACCCCTCCTTCTTAATCTGAAAACACTCCACAGAGAAGTGGAGGGCAAGTAGAGGGCATGCTTTCCAATTAAACAGGAGGTTTCAACATGATGATGTAAATAACGAAATAATTATACTTCCCTGAGGCATTGTTAGACTTGTCTTTTAAGGACTTTTAGCTTCTTTCTTGATGAAACAAATTTTGTTAGCAGGCAAGCTTTTGGAGACCAGAGACCAGGTTTTTTTGGCTCTTTTATATCTATCATAATCATGATTGCTGTTCATGAAATATTTTCAGTTCTTTCCTTTTCTGGGCACATGGTAGGATCCCACTTCCTGACCACTTTGTGGGTAGGTGGGTTCTTGAGATTAGTCTGGCCAATGAGTTATGATATAAAACATGTGTCATTTCTGTGCTAGAAGATTGAATTTCCTGCTTGAGATCCTCCAGAGCTTTCCTTTCTCTTTGGCATGACAACCAGTAATATGCACGATGGTGGCTGTTTTATCAACCTGAATACCTAAATATCTAGGAAGAATAGACACCACTCCCATCCCCAGCTCCTCTGGGCTCCTGCTAACTCTCAACAGACATGTAGTATGACTGAAAAAATCAACTTTGGGAGCTTTAAGCCACCAAAAATTTGGGGCTGGGCACGATGGCTGACGCCTGTAATCCCAACACTTTGGGAGGCTGAGGCAGGTGGATCACCTGAGGTCAAGAGTTCGAGACCAGCCTGGCCAACATGGGGAAACCCCATCTCTACCAAAAATACAAAAATTAGCCAGGCATGGTGGTGGGCACCTGTAATCTCAGCACTCAGGAGCCTGAGGCAGAAGAATTGCTTGAGCCCGGGAAGTGGAGGTTGCAGTGAGCAAAGATTGTGCCACTGCACTCCAGCCTGGGCAACAGAGCGAGACTCTGTCTCAAAACAAAAACAAAAACAAAAACAATAACAACAAAAACAAAAGAATTGTTTGTTACTACAGCATAATTCTTACTGACACAATGTAAGAGCTAACCTACATTTTAAGTACAAACTTCATCTATATAATTTAGTATATGCTTTGAGCCACTATATACTGTAAGCACCTTAAGGGCAGAGGTGGTGTTCTATTCATTTTGTATTCCTGGCGTCTAGCAGAGATACAGGATGTTTCGTAACTAAAGTTATTGTATGAATGCTTGGATACCTGAAGAGACTGGAAAATATGAAGAGAATGAGTAACTGAAATTCAATGTTTCTCCTAAATTTTAAGCTAATAGTTTCAGCTCCTTCTCTTAGCATAGCTTTCAAAAGAACAGCTTTTAAGCGTAAAATTTCACTAGATATATTTTCTCTCTCCCTGCAGTCTCAAGTGGAATCATAGTAAATTACAGAAAAATAGTCTTTGGAAAGAACAGGAATCTGGTTAATCCATAGGCCACACAATCATGGTTGAAAAATTGGGTATGTTCAAAACAAGGGTGTTATTTCTCTTTTGGATAAGAGGAAGGCTTGCAACATCCATTCTAGAGGTAGAGATGTCTAGTCTCACAGTCACTGGTCTCAAATATTTGCCACTCACAACCATCCAATAACTTTATAAGTAATATGATAATTGATTTTTCCATATTTTAATCAGATTAAGCTTCTCAGGATCACTAATTTAGCTAATTAGAGGAATGAGATGATCAATAATACCATTTCAAATGGCTCTATTTCGAGCCAAAAGCTAAGAATAATTTTAGTTAACATATTGGCTGAACACAGAGTTTCTATGGAACTTTCTGAAATATTGAAATAACTGGAAGGTTCTCCCACTACTGTTTGAGTAATAGCCCAGAAATCGGTCATTCCCACACTTCATTCAGGCCCCTGACCATGCTGCCTAAAAAAGCCATGGCTTCACCCTGGACATACCTTCTTCTTACTTGTGATCTGAAATTATACTCTTTTTACTTGTGTACTTGGCTGTTGTCCAGTTTTCTCCACTTGAGTGTAAGTTCCATGAGGGACAGAGGGACACTTCTGTTCACTGCTTTCATTCTGGAACCTAGAACAGTGCCTGACACATACTCATTACTCAATTTGTACTTATTCAGGGAATGAGCGAATGAATGAGTGAATTGATCCATCTCTTGAAGCAATACTTGAATCACAGAATTCTTAAATTGACAGAAGCAGAAGGAAACCAGAAGTGCTCCAACTGAAGGCCCCCATTCTGCAGACCAGCAGACTATGAGCCATGCATAGGATCACACACAGGCGTGGTAGAGCAGGGACCATGACTCTTAGTCCTGTCCATTTCTGCATGCCAATGCCTCCTCTACAGCTGCTGGAGAGGGAGGAGTTTGGGGAAGGTGCAAACACCTGGAGTGGAAAAGAGAAGTGCTGGGAACAGAGGACACTAGTGCCTTCAGCACATCCCATCTTCCCATGGCCACCCAGCTGACCTATCCCAGCAAAGGTGGGAGTGAAAGTTACAGGGATTCTGGGCCAGGTGCGGTGGCTCATGCCTGTAATCCCAGCACTTTGGGAGGCTGAGGAGGGCAGATCACTTGAGGTCAGGAGTTTGAGACCAGTGTGACCAACATGGTGAAACCCTGTTCTCTACTAAAAATACAAACGTTAGCTAGGTGTGGTGGTGGGCGCCTGTAACCCCAGCTACTCAGGAGGCTGAGGCAAGAGAATCGCTTGAACCCGGGAGGCAGAGGTTGCAGTGAACCAAAATCACGCCATTGCACTCCTGCCTGGGGGCCAAGAGCAAAACTCCATCTCAAAAAAAAAAAAAAAAAAAAAAAAAATTACACGGATTCTGGAAGGGAGAAGAATAAAAATGATGTGTGGGACATACCAAATAGAGAGGGCAGGGTGTCAAGACTTCCCCCCAACTTTCCATCATAAATTTAGAGTGCCTTTTCTTTTTCTGTAGTTCTTTTAAAAATTATGAGCCACTGAGTATTTTAAAGGGGCTTTCTGTTATGTCATAAATATTCAGACTGGAAATGGTAATTGTTCCCTGTGATTAATTCTGCTTACTTGGGAAAGTTGTGCAAGGTTTTCACTGGAGGGGATGTCTTTTATGTTTTCATGTTACTCATGTATATTGCAATTTGTTCTGAACTGGACTTGAGACAGTGGAGTTAGGGTTGAGGGCTTTTCTTTTTCTTTTTTTTTTTTTTTCTTTCTTTCTTATGGCAGTGTTTGGAAATACTTAAATTGGATGGTTTGTATTACCCCTCCCTGGGCTGAAATTAAGGTAATTGATGGGGCTCAGGGCCAGAAGTTCCTCCCAGCTATTTCAGTGGTATTGGTCTGGGGTTAATGGAGAAAAACGGGTGTTGAAGGTTACAGCGTTTCCCTTTGCTTCCATTTTAATGATACGTGCCTGCCAGTGTTTTCTCTTTGAAGAGCAATTTAATAAACAATCACTGGCGTTTCATGTTGAGGGTAAGATTTGTAATGGCATTCATCTCCCCGGGAGTTCTTCCTCAGCAAGTGATTGGATCAAGGCCGTTGCAATGAACACAGGCCAGCCCAGCCTGGGGCCTTTGAATGTATCATGGGTTCCCCGATGCAGGGCATGAAGATAGGCTGGGGGCTGGGGTGGGGGACAGTTTTCAGAATGATTCCGAACTCCGCTTAGATTTCTCTGATTTTAAAGACATTTCCCAAGGAAGTCAAACCTGAGCCTGCAATTACACTGAGGACCCTTGCAGGGGAGGCCAAGGGGCAGTGGGCACAGAAAGCTCTAGAATGTGATCTTCAGCCGGGATCTCTGCTTTGGGGTAAGAAGGAAGCTGAACAGCCAAGGGCTTTTATTGTTAAAGAGGAAAGTAGGGGCTCTTAGGCTTGAGAAGGAAGATCATCATCAAATGGTGCTTTATTCAGCATCCACACTGGGAATGCACTGTTCTGGGTGCTATACAAAGCAAACCTGGGCAAGAAGTGGGGTTTGTGCATCTATTTTTTTAATTAAAATCACATGTAAATTTATACAGCCACAGTGAGGGTGGGACTTAGGTTCTAGCCAAGGTGCTGCGTGAGCCTGGGTGGGGCTGGGCCCAGGTATGCATGCTCAGAAGTAAGGAGCTTGACTGTTTTCCAGTTTCTTCTGTTCTGAAATGAACAATGATGGTGCTCTAGCAAAAGCACTGTGAACAGGGGAGCGCCTCAGAGTGTCCCTATGGCATGCTCCAGAGCTGAGGAGGAGAAGGACATCTGTCATTCCTCTCCATCAGTGACGAGATTCTGTGTGAGGCCACTGGGACCAACACCACTTGTCCCAAAGACCATTTTAAAATGACCATTTCTGTAAAGCCAAAGGTTGGCAGCATCTCAAATGTGGCAAGCCGGTTTATTTATTCTTTATCCTTTTGGCATGTCAAGATTGGAGAGAAAGTGGCATCCAGACATCCTTGTTTGGGACTCCTTTGAGAGCAGAGGTGTGACTTTTGACAAGGGGAGAGCTGGTGGTGGCCAACTCTCAACTACTTCAAGGAAGGGGTGCTCATGGGCACACTGTGGCGGTAACTGACACTCACTCAGTTGAGAGTGGCTATTCTTGTGACTGTGGACCTGCATACTGTACTTTGTTTTATTTTTGAGATGGAGTCTCGCTCTGTTGCCCAAGCTTGAGTGCAGTGACGCAATCTCAGCTCACTTCAACCTCCGCCTCCTGGGTTATTCAATTGGTTCTCCTCCTCAGCCACCCGAGTAGCTGGGATTACAGGTGCATGCCACCATGCCCGGCTAATCTTTGTATTTTTGGTAAAGATGGGATTTTGCCATGTTGGCCAGGCTGGTCTTGCACTCCTGACCTCAAGTGATCTGCCCTCCAAAGTGCTGGGATTACAAGTGTGAGCCACCGTGCCCAGCCATACTATATACTTCTATATCCTGTTTATATTTTAAAAATCCCAACAACAAACAAGATATTCTAAGCTTTAGCCAGTGAGATGCTTATTGGAAGTAATAATACAAAACTTACAATATGCCAAAGTGACTACAGAATAATTAGTATGGCCCCTTGGTGATGGTGGAAATGAGTTTTGACGGGTGAGTATGAAAGCAGATGTGGCCAGCATATGTTAAGGATGGAATTGGAGCTGCCAAAGATCTCCTGCAATAGCTCTTTAGAGTCAGCCTTGAGGTCATGCTTTTACTTAGGCTGCCATAAAACCTAGAGGCTGGGACTTTCTCTGGCTTAGCCAGACACAATATTAGATGTAGAATAAGGAATTAGGGTCAGGGCAACCTAATTATTCTCCAACCTCTATCCACTCACCCATTTTTGCCGGCAAATACACATTGAGACTGTCCTCCAAGACTCCAGTTAGGTGGAAGAAGATTGGTTCTCCTTCTCTATATTTCTGGGAAAGAATTAATTCTAATTCTGGTGGGTTTTTCTGTAGCAAGATTGTGTGATGAGTTCATAAGCTGCTCATGACAAATGGGAGACTGAGGATGGTTGAATGAAAAAGTTCTTACTAGAGTCATAAAGGGCTGATTTTTCAGGACAGACACAATGCTACCTGCCTCAGTAGAGTGCAGTGGCTGACAGAGGGTTCCAGAAGGATTCTCCCACCTCCCATTCCTAGCTCTGCTGTTTACTAGCTGCGTGACTTTAGGCAAAGCGCTGAACCTTTGAGTGCCACCATTTCTGTATCTGGGAAATAGGCATGACGATAAATTTACCATAGGTTGTGGTTGAGGCAAGAGAATAGGCTCTGGAGGCAGGGAACCTAAGGCCAGTTCAAGCTGACCTCTGAGAACTAAATTGAAAGGAAAACCCCAACTTTCCAAGCTTAAGTAACAGAAGGACCAGATGCTACTCCCTTAGCAAACCCCTTCTTTTCTACACAGCAGATGGAATATTGAAAGTACCTCTCATTGAGGGCCAAGTCTTTGTTTGCACAGGAGTGCAACTTTGTAACTTCATTTTAGCCTCTGATTGGTTGCTTTCTGCAAGCAGACTGCAATCAGACTGATTGCGGGCTACTACTTCATTTGCATGAGATGAACACCAAGTGGCGAGCGGGAAACCTCCAGGGGGTATTTGGAGCCCAGAAGATTCTGTAACTGAGTTCTTGAGCCCCTATGCTCTGGCTAATCCCTCTCAGTGTGGTGTACTTTCGTTTTCAATACATCTCTGCTTTTGTTGCTTCATTCTTTCCTTGCTTTGTGAGTTTTGTCCAATTCTTTGTTCAAAATGCCAAGAACCTGAACATCCTCCACCGGTAACATGGTGAGGGCTAAGTTACTGTAAGGGTTACATGAGTATATTATGCATAAAACACCGAAACAGAAACAGTGCCTGACACGTAGTAAATACTTGATAAATGCTACAGTTATTCCTTCTTAGTCCAGAACCTCAAATGGATATACCTATTTCCGTCTCTCTCACGCCTATTGAATCTGTGTTAGGTCCTAATATTTTGCCTGAGGGAGTTGGACTTGTTGGGTTTACCAATAAAATGATCAGTTCACAGCCTTATGCCCTTCATAAGAAGCAATTAAACGAATGTTGGTTGAAAAGCCCTATGCACTTCTTCCTTCAGGACAGTGAAATGCTATCTCAGGCCAGATTAATACTGCTAATGTGGGAAAAAATTTAGATCTCCGTATTCATCTAGTGAATTTGGAAAGGCACAAGTTATTCAGATTTATCAAACTAGTGACTCTTAAATTTAGCTCTGTGTCTGCAACAGCAAAAGAACTTAATATAAATACCAGTATCTGGGCACTACTCCAGATCTGTGATGTGGTCTGAGCATCCGTATGTCTAATAAAAGTTTCTCAGGTGATTCGGAGCACAAAACTCCAAATGAGTACACAACTCATAATACTTCTTTAGTTAAGCAGAGCTGAATAAAATACCACTAAAGGTACATTTATATTGAACAGGGTTCTTCCGGTTAGTATCTTTCATTATGAAATTAATGACTTGCTGCTATCTCTGGAAAGATATATTTGGCAAAAGAAATCCTAAAGGAATCAAGATTAAGTGATTATGGAAATCTAAGCCTCTTGGTTAGGCATTCCATACATGACTCTTTGTTGCTATCAACCTGGATTCACACATTAATGATACTAGAATTCACAAGTGTCCCAGCACATTACAACACACTCGATCAATAATCGAAAAGGAGCCGCAGAAATAATTTAAGTAAGATTGCAATTGCCACTGAGCTCTGACCTTTCAGAAACACTCGTACACGAAAGTTCCAGGATCCCCATGTTGCATGGTTCCAGGGGGCACTGTTTGCAGAGTGTAGACTGAAGACTGCCTCAGAGGAAGGGTGACTTGCTGGCCCTGCAGGACGGGGCACAGGTGCGGGGTCCCTGCCCAGCACAACCACGCCCTATCCTAGCTGCAGTCTGAGGGCCCCGCAGGGGAACTCCTCTCTCTTACAAACCTCCATCCCCTCCACCTCCGCTCCTGCAGCCTCCATGCACTTCAGTGGGAAACGGATCCGCACTACAAACTGCCCCCCTTGCAGAGTTCCAAGCTCATCTAATTACATAGTGTTTAGAACAGTGCAATAAATCCAAAAATACTTCCTTAGCCCTGGAAGTGAATAGAATAGTTTTATGTCATTAAACCCCACAACCAAGGGACCCTTTATGACATGGACTTCTTTGGGAAGTGATGCCTCTGTCCATGTGAGGGTCCTGGCTCCTGGTAGGTTTCTTCCGGTGCCTCCCAGGCAGTTAGAGGACGCCGCTCTCATTTGGTCATGTTTACTGAAGGTGCTTGTTTTCTGTCTCTCCATTCATTCGGTTACAGGACACCCGACGGGACAAAGCGTGTTGTAACTGACCACCAATGGAGCTGGCTCTGTTCACGGATTAAGGTTGTCTTGGCAACCAGCTTTGCTGAACTCACCACAGCAAACATGGAATGAATGACTGGGTCAACACCCCAGATAAAAAGAGGGTTATGCAACTGTTTGCTGAACCCTTGGCGGGATTTTTTTTTTTTCTGGACATTACCCAGAATGTCCCCATATTCAAATATTCCAAATGAAGAATTCCTATTTAAACCCATAACAAGTATTGCCATTGTTCATAGAAAAGAGCTGTTGCTTTTGGAAATATAATTTAAGATCTGTAGACGATTTGAACTGGGTGTTGCTTCAGTTTCAGTAACCGTGCAAAAGCGTATTTAACGATAAGTTTTCCCTAGACAGGAAACGAGAGAGGCCGCTCATGTATTTCTAATGATCTACATAAATAATTTCATCTACTTAGATTCAAAACTTTAGTCATTAAATGGTTTTACTCTCAGCTAAATAGATTCTTGAAAATGAATTTTAAAATGGAGAAATAAGCTTTTGAAAAAAAATTCAGAGACAGGATGGAGCCTCTCTTTGTGGAAAAGCAAATTGGCAAACAGGACAATTTATTTAAGACAGTGAGTACAAAGGAAGCAAGGTTCTGCGCTCTTCTGTTCCCCAAGCCATTTAATTCTATGCAAACAATTACATGGTAATCTAATCCAGGTTTCTAGAACAGTTTATGTTTATTTCTGTCTCGGACGGGAAGGAAAATATTGCACCGGGTAAGATAGTAACAGTTGTTATGAGTTGTACCTGGGTGGTTGACACAGTTTTCCTCATAATTATTCTATGTGTTTTCCTGATTTGTAGATTTCTCCTATTTTCTGGGCTCTGACTCCTGGGAGATGTTCTTCTCAGCTTCTTCCTCTTCCCACCTTTTCTTTTTCTCCCAATAGAATCTGATCTGGGTTTTATATAAAGTAGGCTCTAAGAGCTGTTTGTTGTCCTGTTAAACAGCTCATTTCAGATGCCAGAGTTGAGGTCTTTCTTACTTTTCTCCTGTTTGCTCAGAAGACACTGGCCCATGTTTCTTTCAATTCAAATCGTACTTCTCTCAATAGCAGTTTGTCCTGTCCTTAAAATCCAGCCAGGGGGAGAAGGAGCCATGAAATATCTTGAAGAGTTTTTATGTCTTTTTAATTGCTCATGAGGTCATCAAGGATCAATTATTCCAGATTGAGTGATTGATTGATAAGTGTAGCAAGGGTACACTTATCACCAGATAATTTCAAAATCATTCGGGTAATTTCAAAATATCTTCCTTTTTATTGTGTTTTTACTTCCTGTTTTTATCTTAAACACAAACTTTTTTCTGGAAAATTATGGATAAAAATAATGAACATAAGTGTAAAAGAATATGTATTTTTTGAAGTAAATATTTCAAACAGTACTTACTGTGTACTTATTTTTATATTTTGTAGAGACAGGGTCTTGCTCTGTACCTGGGCTGGAGTGCAGTGATGTGATCACAGCTCATTGCAGCCTCGGCCTCCTGGGCTCCAGTGATCCTCCCACCTCAGCCTCCCAAGTAGCTGGGACTACAGCCACGCAACACGACACCTGACTAATTACAAGTTTGTTTTGTAGAGATGAGGTCTCACTATGTTGTCCAGGCTGGTCTCAAACTCCTGGCCTCAAATGAGTCCCCTACCTTGGCCTCCAAAAGTAAACAGCACTTGCTATTATTTTTAACTTTTTATTTTGTGATAATTATAGATTCAAAGGAAGTTGCAAGGAAATGTGCAAGGAGTTCTGGTGCCTGTTCATCCAGTATCTTCTAACAACCTGCATGACTATAGCACAATATCAAAATCAGGAAATTGGCACTGGTACATTCCGAAGAGTTTATTCAAATTTCAAAAGTTTTGCATGCATTTATGTGTGTGTGTGTGTGTATGTGTGTGTGTGTGTGTGTATGTAGCTCTATGTAATTTGATCATGTGTATAGCTTTGTGTAATAACTGTCACAAACAGGATCTATAATCACCACAAGTCTTTCTCATGCTTCCTTTTCATGGTCACATTTACTCCCTTTCCAAAAGCCCCATTCCTGACCCCCCAGCAAACATGAATTGATTCTTCATCTCTGTAATTACATGATTTCACTATTGCATAAATGGGATGATGCAGTATGTATGCTTTTGAGATTGGCGTTTTCACTCAGCATAATTTCCTTGAAATTGATCCAACTTGGTGCATCAGTCAATAGTGTATTCCTTCTTATTGCTCAGTAGCATTCCATAGTATAGAAGTACAGTTTGTTCTACCATTCACCTATTGAAGGCCATTTAGGTAGTTTCCAGTTTTTTACTTGCATGAATAAAACTGATGTAAATCTTCTTGTAGAATTTTTTCATGAAAATAAGTTTTTATTTTTCTGGGATAAATGCCCAGTAATGCAATTGCTGGGTTGTGTGGTAAGTCCATTTTTAGTTTCAAAAGAAAGTGCAAACTTTTTTCAGAGTAGTTGTGCCATTTGCAGTCTCATCAGTAATGTATGAGTAATCCAGTTTCTCCACATCCTTGCCAGCACTGAGTGTTGTATTTATTATTTTATCCATCTTAATAGGTATATAGAGACAATTACTGTGACTTTAATTAGCATTTTCCTAATGGTTAATGATGTTGAGCCTCTTTTCATAGGCCTATTTGCTATCTATATATCCTTATCAGTGAAAAATCTGTTCATGTCTTTTGTCCATTTTCCAACTGAATATTTTAAAATGTTGAGTTTTGAAAACTTGTTTTCTATTTTAGATATAAACCCTCTGTTAAATATGCGATTTGCAGTATTTTCTCCAAGTCTGTAATTTGTCTTTCTATCTTCTTTTTTTTTCGAGACGGAGTCTCGCTCTGTTTTTGAGGCAGAGTCTGGCTCTGTTGCCCAGGCTGGAGTGCAGTGGCGCGATCTCGGCTCACTGCAAGCTCTGCTTCCCGGGTTCCTGCCATTCTCCTACCTCAGCCTCCCCAGTAGCCGGGAGTACAGGCTCCCGCCACCACGCCTGGCTAACTGTTTTGTATTTTTTAGTAGAGACGGTGTTTCACTGTGTTAGCTGGGATGGCGTGATCCGCCCACCTCGGCCTTCCAAAGTGCTGGGATTACAGGCGTGAGCCACTGCTACCAATCTTTCTATATTCTTAACAGGGTCTTTCACAGAGCAAAAGTTTTAAGACTTTGATGAGGACCAATAAATTTTTCTATTTTTATGTTTTACATTGATACATTTTATCACACATTTTAATTTTTAAAATAAGAAATGAGATTTAGGCTGAGGTTTTTTTTTTTTTCTCTATGAATGTCCAATTTACCAGCACCATTTTTCAGAAAGGCTGTCTTTCTTTCATTGAATCACTTTTGCTTCTTTGCCAAATATTAAATGAAGGTATTTTTGTGGGTCTATTTCTGAGCTCTTTATTGTTCCATTGATATGTGTGACTGTATCTCCACCACTATCACACTGTCTTGACTACTGTAGCTAAGTAGTAAGACTTAATATCAGGAAGAGTGACTTCTACCCCTTTATTCTTTTAAAAAATTGTTTTGGCTATTATAGGGAATTTTTGTTTCCATATAAATTTTAGAATAAGATTTTCAATTTAAATTTTTTTTTTTCTGAGATTTTGACAAGAATTGCATTATACTTGTAGATCTGGGGAGAATTGAGAAGTTTACTATGCTGAGTATTCCAATCCCCTAACACAATATGGCCCTTCAATTATTTAGGTCTTTTATGATTTTAAAAGATAAATGCGTTGTAATTTTCAGCATATAGATCTTTCACCTGTTTCGTTAGACTTATACCTAAGTATTTCATTTTCTTTGGAGTAATTGCAAATAGTATTGCAATCAGTTCAGTTTGAACTTGTTTGTTGTTAGTATATGGAAATAAAATTGATTTTTATGTATTGATCTTGTATCCTGGGGCCTTAATAACTGACTTATTTGTCCTAGAAAACTTATTATAGATTCCTTGGGGTTTTGCGTGTAGATAATACTTTCATCTACAAATGGAGGCAGTTTTATTTCTTCCATTCCAGCCTGTATGCTCTTTAATTCTTTTTCTTGCCCTATTACCACTGGCTAGAACTTCCAATACTGTGGTGAGTAACAGTGGTGAGACCAGACATCCTTACCTTGTTCCTGATCTTAGAGGGAAAGTGTTCAGCCTTTGAACAGTAAGCATGGTGCTAGCTTAATGGTCATATAAAACTGGGAATAGAAATATAGAATTTGTATAGATGCTCTTTATGTGGTTGAGGAAGATCTTTATTCCCAGTTTGTTGAGAGTATTTGTCATAACTGGGTTTTGAATTTCATCAAATTTTCTTTCTGCAGCAATTGATATGATCGTGTGAGTTTTCTCCTTCAGCTTGTTAATACTATGGATTAAACATTGATGGATTTTCAAGTGTTGAACCAGGGTTATATACCTGAAAGAAATCCCCCTTGTACTAAAGAATGGTGTATTATTCTTTTTATAACGTTGCTGAATTTGATTTGCTATCTTTTGTGGAGAAATTTTATGTTTAAATTTATAAGAGATATTGAGCTGTAGTTTTAATTTTTTGTTCTGTGTTTGTCTGCTTTTAGTATCAGGATAATATGTGCCTCATAAAGTGAGTTAGGACCTGTTCTATCCTCTTCAATTTTTTGGACGAGATTGTTTAAAATTGATGTGAATTCTTCTTTTAATGTTTGGTAAGAGTCTTCAGTGAAATGATTTTCCAAGAGCTGTTAAATTATAAATTCAATTCCTTCAATTGTTAAGGACTATTCAAGTTATCTACTTCATCTGGGCTGAGTTTCATTAGTTTGTGGTTTTGAGGAATTGGTCCATTTCTTTTCTATTGTTGAATATAACATTGTTCATAGTATTTCTTTATTATCTTTTTTTTTTTTTTTTTTGAGGCAGAGCCTTGCTCTGTCGCCCGGGCTGGAGTGCAGTGGCCGGATCTCAGCTCACTGCAAGCTCCGCCTCCTGGGTTTTTATTATCTTCTTAATGGTCGCAGGATCTGTTGTGTTTTCCCGTTTTATCTAATATTGTTGGTTTGTGTCTTCTCTCTTTTTATCTTTCTCAGTCTTGCTAGAGATTGGGTTTTCCTCATAGGACCAGATTTTTGTTGCATTAACTTTTTCTGTTGTTTTCTTGTTTTTCATTTCATTTCTTTCTGCTCTTCTCTTTATTATTTCCTTCTTTCTGCTAAATTTGGGCTTATTTTGCTCTTCTCTTTCTGGTCTATTGAGGTAGAAGCTATTATCTTTGACTTGAGACCTTTCTTCTTCTCTAATGTAAGCATTTAGCTATAAATTTGCCTCTCTGCCCTACTTTAGATATCTCTCCAAAATTTTGATGCATTGTATTTTTATTTTCATTCAGTTTTATATGTTTTACATTTTTTTTTTCTTTTCTTTTAGCACTTGTAAGTGTTGTGTCACTTCCTTCTGTCCTCCTTGGTTTCAAAGAGAAATCTGCTTTCATCTAAATTGGTTTTCCACTACAGGGAATATGTTATTTCTCTCTAGCTATTATTAAGACTTTTTTCTTTCTCTTTTGTTTTCAGACATTTCATTATGATGTGTTTTGGTGGGAATTTCTTTCAGTTTATGCTGTTCGGGTTTGCCCAACCTCTTGGATTTGTTGGATTAAGCCTTTTGCTAACTGGAGACATTTTCAGCCATTATTTCTTTGACTCCCTTTTCAACTCCACGTTCTTTCCCCTCTCATTCTGGCACTTCGATAATAGAATATTTTTCTTTTTTTTTTTTTTTTTTGGAGTCTCGTAGACTGTTTTTCAACTTACATTTTTGTTCCATAAATGCTAAGAATTCATTCATTAAAATTTTTTTTAGTTTATTTTCTTTTTGAATAAACTCAAGTTCACCAATTCTATTCTTGGTTGTCTCCACTTTACCACTGAATTCATACAGTGAGGTTTTTTGTTTTTTTTAGTTTTAGTAATTGTAGTTTTCAGTTCTATAATTTTCACTTGTATTTTTCATTTCTATAATTTCACTATAAATTATACTTTTGTATTAACAAAAAAACTTCTGTTTCTTTGCCAAGATTTTCTATTTTATTTCTTCCTAGAGAATTTGTAAGTGTAGAAGCATTTTAATGATGGTGCTTAACTTTGTCTGATAATCCGAAGTCGTGATTCATCTCAGTGCAGGTGTCAGCTGATGGTCTTTTCTCACTTTTGTGTTTTTTATGGTTCTTCCTACCACGAATGGCTTTCTGTTGTGTCTTGGATATTTTGAATATTATGTTTGGCAGTTTTTTTTTTTTTTTGTCAGACTGAATGTTTTATTTCAACAGACATCCCTGGTTTAAAAAAAAAAAAAAAGTGGTGGTGGGGAGGGTTCAACATTTCATCACACCTGACAGGGAGCAAAACTCCCATCCCAGAACTCAGAGCCCCTTCAGAGGCATCACACAAGTCTTTGCTAGCTCCAGGACAGACAGGAGCTGACTTTTCTAACTTGTTAAGAAAAATCTATCAAATATGTTCATTCTCGCAGAGGCGAGGGCTGGGTCCTTGGGGAAAGAGATCCTGGGCTTAGAGCAGCTGCTGGGGTCCCAGAGGTGAAGCTGGGGGCCAGGCCAGCTGGGCTGGCAGGAGATCCTGGGAGCCATCAGTTCCAGAGCCCTAGAATCCATATTTGGCTTGGGTCTGACGGCGGCTGAGCTTGTTCTCCGACCAAGTGTTCTTCAGTTCCAGCTCCCGCTCCTTGGCCTGATGAATAAGATTTGTGATCTGGTGTTTCCGCCGCTGCTGGCCTGTTGGCTGCTCACCTTTCTTTTTGCTGAATGACTTCATGGTTTTCTCTTCTGTCAATGACTTAGTCATCCATTGCTGGGCCCCACTGAGCTGATCATCACCTTTAATCTCCACAAAGTTGATTTCTTCTCTCCCTCGGTTTCTCTTGCCCTGCAGCCGCTTAAATGCTTCGTCATCGATGAAGGAGGCATCTGGGGCAATTTCCTGGGGTGGGACCAGGGCCGGGTCCTGTGCAGGATAGTAGCCACCACTGTAATAATCCTGATAATAAGCACCAGCAGCATTGGCATCGCCATACGTGGAAAACTGATTGTAGCTGTAGTCATCCCCAGGCTTAGGCATCCAAGGGGCCCCACTTGAGCCTGCTGCCATCTTGAATTCAAGGGGGGCATTGGCTGCATCGTCCTGGAAAGCCGGCTCTGGTTCCGTGCCTGGAGGCAGCTCTTCAGGGACAGTGGGGATGGGGTAAGGGTATGGCTCAACTCCAGGTGGCTCGGCCTTTTCAGGGAGGGAGAAAAAGTTTTCGGGGGCTACTTCCTCATCACTGTCGTCTTCCTCCTGCGTGATCTGCTTTGTCACCTGCAGGGCAGCACTCTTGGCAGCAGCCTTGATAGCAGAGGGCGACGGAGTGGTGGTTGTGGTGCCCACAACAGGGGCAAGAGAGGAAGTCTTGGTCTTAGAAGCCAGTCTGGAGGGCTTAGTATCAGGGGAGCCATCCGAGGGTTTGCGGGAGAAGGCATGGGGCAGGAGCAACCTGAAGGATAGTTTTCTTCTTTGTGGGTTCATCTTCCTCAGAATCTGAATCTCCCTTATGCAACTCCGGCGCCGCGATCTTCACGGGCTCTTTCCTCTTCTTTGGCTTGGGAAGCCCCAGCGGGGGGCCGGCACCGCCAATTGGAGGGGGCAGACTGAGGCCAGGGCCTCGGGGCGAGGGCAACCCCAATCCCAGTCCCTCCCCAACTCGTTTGGCAGCTTTTGATTCTATTTCACCTTTTGTTTAAGTTTAGGTCTTGCCTATTTTTGTGAGCTATTGGTTCAATGACCGTTTAATTTCAGAGCCCTTGCGTATTGTTCTAGTTGACTTTGTTCTTCTGCTTCTGCTGGGCTCTCAATCAATCCCTGAAGAGCTTTCCGAGTGAATGGAGGGGTAGTTTTGGAAACACTGGGTTTTAGTTGCTGCTGCAGCTGATTGAGCCTGCCACTGCCTTGGGTTTGGGGTGGATCACTTTATTAGGTCTCTGCTGGATCACCCCTTTCTCAGTTCTTTGGCAGAGAGAGCAAGCATTTTTATTTGTCTATTCCTGTAAGTGGTTCGATGCTGCAAAAAGGCTACCTTTTTGATGTCCAGTCTGTGATATATGAACCGTAGGAAAGAAATGCAAGGAACTCACTCTGACATCATCCCTTAAGGCTTGACATTGTAAGCCTTCTTCTCACTTTTTCAAGTTGTTTTATGATTATCTACTGAATTAGTTCCAGGATATTTAGCTATATTTAGAGAGGAAGAGCAGAGAGAAGTAACTCTGTGTCATCTTGTCCCTGAGCTGGATAGAACTTAACTATTTTTACAACAAAAAATTCATTCTCTCCAATAAGAACAATCTTGTGTGTTTAAAAAAATCAGAAAATAAAGATAAGCAACATGGAGAAAGTAAAAGTAGATAACAGTATTGTCACACTGTTAACACATTGATGGATTTTCCTTCTGATCTCCTCTGAATGTGTACTTTTGGAAAAAGTTATCGAGTTTTGTATACATGTACACTAATGTATCTTAAACATAGACATTTTTAGTTTGCAAAGAAGACACACAGCTAGGTTACTTAAGTGAGGAAAGCTAAGATTAGAATATGAAGAAATCAAGAAAGCTGTCTTATCGTTGTTCAGTCCAGGTACCAGACTTTAAGAAAGACTGGAAGAACATCTCATTTTCAAGAGGCAAGGCAAGCTCAGGGGACTTCCACCACTAGTGATTGGGCTATTTTATCTCCTTGAAACAGATATCCATTGGTCTCTGCTACTCTCTTACTGTTCCTAACAGAGAGACTTTGTTTGGATCAGTTTTCATATCACTTAATATGGAGCATGTGTACTGGGCAGAGTCTTGAGCCAAGCCACATGATAGGAAGCTAGTTTCCCGTATGACCACCTTATACAAGTTCATGTTGGTCTCTCATGGCTCAGGCCCAAGTCCCATACATTGTGACCACAGTAGCAACATTCATGTAACACAATATACTACATTTTACATGGAAAAAAACTACCTGTGGTCAACGTCTCATAAAGGAGTTGTGGGAGGGGAGATACACTGGGAAACCCAGGCCTGTATATTTCAAATATTTAGAACATTTCGTGCCAGGCGCAGTGGCCCATGCATGTAATCCCAGCACTTTGGGAGGTTGAGGTGGGGGGATTACTTGAGCCCAGGAGTTCAAGATCAGCCTGGGCAACATAGCAAGACCCTGTCTCTTCTAAAAATAAAAAAAAATTAGCTGGATGTTGTGGTGTGTGTCTACAGTCCCAGGTAATTGGGAGGCTGAGATGGAAGGACTATTTGAGCCTGGGAGTTTGAGGCGGCAGTGAGCCATGATTGCACTACTACACTTTAGCCTTTTTTTTTTTTTTTTTTTTTTCTCAAAACAAACAAACAAAAAGCAGAACATTTGAGTTGATTTCAAGTTTTTACTAATGTGAAAAACAGCCCTGTGGCTCATCTTTTCACTGGTCTTTCACATCCACAGGGACATGAGTGACTTTCACAGGTAGTAATAATGACAGTACAAATCATAGTTGCTCATAGGACATATAGAACCTCAACAGCTGTCAGTTGGGAAAATACATTCATTCTGCTATATTTCTGCAGAATTCTTATGCCTGAATATCATATTACAAATAACTGAATATATCTCAGTGGCAACCGAGGTTCATAGAGCCAAGTGATATACCCAAAGACGTGTGACTCAACTATGGAAAATTCTAAGGGTAAACTTCAGGCCTGGTGACATCTAGTCTAGGTGTCTTGCTACTATGCTGTGCTGCCGTTCTCCTCTTAGAAAAAAGTGTTCTTAGGAGACCAAGTCTACAATACTGTTTAGAAATCCCACTTATTCACATTTTAGGGAGACTTTGAACAATAAAGGTAAAACAAAAAATAAGGTTTTTCTTGTTGACTCTCAATTAAACAAGGAAATTTATTAGAAATTAACTAGAAAATTTTATTTCTACATATTTTGGTAAATTGAAGATGTTCTCTAAAGAGACTGATTGACACCTGCTGTATACAAGCTCTATTAATCACAGCTGCTTGAGTTCTTAAGCTGCCATAGGATTATCCATTTCCTTCATCATTAACTCTTCCAGTCACATATATCCCAGGGCTATTGGGGAGCTTATGATGATAGTTTTCTCAAAATATTTACATATATATTCTCAGGGCTATTGGGGAGCTTATGACAATAGTTTTCTCGAATTATTTACCCCACTCAAAGTATCTACTTTTTGGGAATCTCTGGTACATTGCCTTAGGCATAAAAGCTTAACAAATGGAACATGATTACTAATATTCCCACATTTTAAATTTGTGTTTAAGGTAGATGTCCTGAAATTAAGGGACATAAAAATTTTCTACACATGAGTATATGTTAATAAGAATCAAATAGTTTTAGAATAAAATTCACCTTTGAGAGCTGAAGCGATGATTGATGACATTTTCACATGTCATTCAGATGTCTGATGTTCCACAGATCTCATCTGCTGCAGGTTGGAAGAAATTTAGAAGCAGCAATTCTTTTTTTTTTCTTTTTTCTTTTTTTGAGGTGGAGTCTCGCTCTGTCGCCTAGGCTGGAGTGCAGTGGCGCGATATCAGCTCACTGCAAGCTCTGCCTCCTGGGTTCACACCATTCTCCTACTTGAGCCTCCCGAGTAGCTGGGACTACAGGCGCCCGCCACCACTCCTGGCTAATTTTTTGTATTTTTAGTAGAGACGGGGTTTCACTGTGTTAGCGAGGATGGTCTCGATCTCCTGACCTTGTGATCTGCCTGCCTCGGCCTCCCAAAGTGCTGGGATTACAGGCGTGAGCCACCACGCCCGGCCTAGAAGCAGCAATTCTTTTAGGCACAGTAAGTAATTAAAAGATCACTTGTCAGAAGTAGGAGCAGTGACAGTAATATCTTCTGAGCACTTCTTAGGTGCCAGATATCTTATATTGTCATCTCACTTAATCCTCAGAACAACTCATGAGCCCACCTATTTCATCAGCCTATTGTACAGGTGGGGAAGCACAAGTTTTGAGAGGTGTGGCGATTTCTGAAAGTTCCTTAGTTAATAAGTCACAGGAAGAGGAGCAAAATGAAGATCGTGTATTTCTAGAGCTTGCGTCATTTTTTCCCCCACAACTTAAAACTGCTTCCTGAAAGTCTTAGGATTAAAGAAGACTGGATTTTAGAAATTAAGGATATTTCTCTAAATCGATAGGGTGTAAATCTACTATAGGGTTTCTCCTCAATTAAATTCCAATTAGTTTGTCTTCTAAAATGCATGCAGGTTGGAAATGTGAGTCTTCGGGATCAAGCGAGCACAGCAACCTGGCAGACTTGTTGGTTTTGTTGCAAGACTCAAGGTTAATGTGCCTCTAAATCCTTAAAAGGCACATTAGTGGGTAATTACAACAAATAAAGACTAATGGGAGAACCACATCTGTTTTGTTGATTTTACTTAGAGAAGAATTCTGGGTTAGGAGATTTAGTCAAATTGCTTGACCTGATTTAGCCACCCCTAACCCCAATCCGGAGCATACCTGCCAGGGACTCATTGTCTAATGGAAAGATCTCTTGACCTCATGTGTGCATAGGAAAAGCACAAGCAGCCGTGTGCTGACTCTCATCCTGTTTCTGACACAGTGACCCGGCTGATGACTTTAGACAGGCCACTCATTTTCCTGACCCTGAAAAAGCCATAGAATGTGCCTAGGAGGAGGAATGTCATAAAGACGTTTTTATCTTTGTTGTCTTCCAAGGGACCCAAAGTGTTTTCCAAATGAACTGACAAAAATCCATTTGAGAGAGCTTTCTCTGCTTGAATTGCTCCCAAGGTATCTGGAGTCCAGGTGCTCATGGAGTGAAACTTTCCAGGTGGACATGCCTTTACTTTTTGAGAAATTGGAGTAACAAAGCTTTCACTTGGGACATAGAGAAACTATTATTAGTTTCTTATGCATGGCATAATTAAAAATCAGTTCTTATGCATTTTCCTTATTACATAACATGTAATTCACATCTCTCTGTGGCAAAGACAATGCTACATGTTCATGAAATTCCATTGAATCTTCCTCTTCCTAAGCAAGTAGAATGACTACATTTCCTAGCCTCCCTTTCAGTTAGATTAGGACCATGGGACTGGTTCTCATCAATGGGGTATGAGCATTGTAACCCATTTCCAGATCTGATCCTTAGAAATATCACATCTGAACACACTGCCTTGGTTTCCTTGACTCAGTAATCATGGAAGCCATGTGTTGAGTTCACCTCATCAAAAGATGAAGGCAGCCTGGATCCCTGGATTACCAAATGGAGGAGAGATGCTCTGCAGAGTCATCTTTCCCATCAGGCTTTATGTGAGAGTCATCTTTCCCATCAGGCTTTCTTTGGCAAGCCACAGAGACTTCTGTTTTTTTGATCATCTTATAATAGCCAAGACTATTCTGAATAATGCATTCTCCTTTTCATATGAGCTTATGCTCTGTATTTCAACTTGAGCCTCATAGAATCTTGACTTTTTATTAAAAGTTTATAACTCTGTAGTCCATCCATCCATCTGATGCTTGACTCTCCTCTACTAGATCTTGGTCAAGGATATTTCAACTTCTATAACAGCCATTTAGAGTAACACTGGCTTTTATAGGTTCCATTTACAGTGAAATACATTATTATTATTTATTATTATTATTATTTTATTTCAATAAGTTTTGGGGGGAACAGGTGGTGTTTTGTTACATGAATAAGTTCTTTAGTGGTGGTTTCTGAGATTTTGGTGCACCTATCCCCTGAGCAGTGTACACTGTACCTAAAGTGTTCTCTCTTTTCCCTTACCACCCTCCCACTGTTTCCTCCGAATCCCCAGTGTCCACTGTATAATTCTTGTGCCTTTGCATCCTCATAGCCTAGCCCCCGCTTACAAATGAGAATATACAATGTTTAGTTTTCCATCCCTGAATTACTTCATTTAGAATAATGGTCTCCAATTCCATCCAGGTTACTGTGAATACCATTATTTTGTTTCTTTTTATGGCTGAGTAGTATTCCATGGTATATATGCACCACATTTTGTTTATTCAGTCATGGATTGAAGAGCATTTGGGCTGGTTCCATATTTCCGCAATTGCAAATTGTGCTGCTGTAAACATGCATGTGCAAGTATCTTTTTTGTACAATATAATGGTTTCTTTTCCTCTGGATGGATATCCAGGAGTGGAATTGCTAGATCAAATGGTAGATTTACTTTTAGTTATAGTGAACTGTATATTGGATGGTGTCTTCTGTACACTTGACCCATTAAGCCAGGCTTCTAACCAACATTTCCCTTGCCCGCAGTGAACCACATTTCATCCAGCCCACAGAGAAAAGTGACAAGTGCTAAGGCAGATTTTAAGTGCCTGAACAGGATCCCTAAATTAACATCACTCTGTTGGGGCTTGCCCTTTTCACTGGTGCTCTCACATTTTAAAAACATTAAAGTGTCTGCTCTACACTTCTCCTCATTTTCACTTCCCCTCACCATTTTGGACTCTGGCGTTCCGGCACTGTTTTCATTCTTTCCTCTGACAGCAGCATCTTCTATTGTCTCAGGAGAGGATTCCACCTCAACTCTCAGTGTGATAAAATCACACCCCATTGCGGTCCTGGAGCCTTTGTAGTGCCCTGGTGACACCAGACTGGCCCTGTCCTTCTCAGCCTTCCCCACCCGAAGCAGGAACAGTGGAGGGTGAGAAGCAGATGCAGAATAGAACAACCAACTCATTTTAAACGATGTCAAAAAGTTAAATCAGAAATGAGATCTGTCAGGCTAGAAGAGTAGGGGCTAGCAGAGACCCTCCTGTCCTGGGAAAACCTCCTTTGAGATAATTTTGCAGAATTTCGGGGAATTGTAGTCCTCTTCTCAGAGGCCATGTCATTCCAGAGATCTTCCTGACCATTTTTTCTATTCCATTCCTTGTTATACTCTATCTGCTGTTCTTGCATTATTTTTCTTCACACACATTCAACTACTTGATATATCATTTATTTTTGGGCTCCCATCAATAGGAAGTCTTGAAGACAGTAACTTTATTTGTTTACTCCTGTATTTCCATATCCAAGAGAGTACCTAGCACACACTAGGTGCTCGGTAAGTATTTGCTGGATGTTGTGTAAATAGCCGAATAAAACACTTACAGAGCTAGAAAATCAAGCTGAGGAATTCTCCAAGAGTATAGCATGAAAATAACAGAGATGGAAAAAATGGAAGGAAAGAAGAGATAAGGAAGATAGTTTCAGAAGCTCCAAATATAGCAAATTAAAGGAAGAAAAAAGAGAAAGAATGAAGAGATACTTTTCAAAACAATCACATAAGAACATTTCTCATATCTGACAAAAAGATAATGGTACTGAGGTTGAATGTGCTTAAGTTCCATGTAGAATAAATGAAAAGACACATCATAGGGAAATTCCAGAGCCCTCAAGTGAAGAAAAAAGTATCTAGAGAAAAACACCAGATAACTCCCAAGCAGGAAGAATAAGGCTGGTATCTGCATGGGCATAGCTAACACCAATCCAGGAAGACACTGGGGCAGTGTTTTTGAATTTTTACACAATGAAGTCACCTAAAGGTGCAAAAAAAAAAATGTAGAAATAACTCATCATAGGATAATGGAAAAAAAAGAACATATAGTGTCAATAAGAAAGAAGCAAAGCAGCATATGAGAGCAGGAATAAATCTAGTGTCGGTTGATAGTGTGAGTTCAGGATGATACTAACACCATGTGATACCATTTATGTGTATTTAAAAAAATACAAGAATCAGTTTTATTTGTTACATTTATTATTTTTACATCTCTCTTTCTTTCTGTGTCTATCTAGTTCAAAATCATGCATGGGAATTATTTTCATATGCATGGAAACTTTAGAAAAATGGTTACCTCTGGAAGGGTAAGAGAAGATGAGGGATGCTTTGACTGTGTATGTAATGCAATGTTTAAATTCATTTGCAAAAATAAAATATCTCAACTATGGCTGAAAGTTTTAAATGTTGTTAAATACAGGTGCTGAGTACACAGGGTAGTTACAGTGTATTTTTCTAAATATGCATAATTTAAAAATAAAGACATTTTCAGATGTACAAACACACAGAAAATTTATTATCTCTGAGAAAGAAGAGGGAAGTAAGAAGCAACGGGGAGTAAAAAAAAAAACAATAAAACTTACTCTTAAAAATAACAAAGTATCAGTATTTTAAAAAATCATTAGAATTATAGACCTAAAGGGCCAGATAATGTAATATGAATTGGTGATGGTGGAAAAGCAGGTAAAGGAGTGAGGTGACCGGAGATACGGAGAGTAAAAGAGATCAGAAATGTTCTTGGTTCTTGTTTAGGGGGAGGCTCTAGACACTAAGTTTCGTTGTTTGTAGTAGTATATATTTAAGTATGTGTGTTAAAATATAAGAGTAATCTACAAAAGGAGGGAAGGAGAGTGTAAAAGTTTTATACCTTTGGAGGTGAGAGGTGAGGGAGAGAAGAGAGAAGAAAAAGAGGAGATGAAGAAGAGAAAGAAAACAGACAAAAGAAAATGTAAACCCTCTAACAAGTGGCAGGGGAGAGAGTAACAGAAAATATGGTGATACAGTACACACACACAAACTCTTTCAAAAAAAAGTACAGTCCTTCACAAACTCTTTCAAAACACACACACACACACACACACACACACACAAATCCCACACACAAGAAAAGAGAATCTTTTCAAACTCATTCAATGAGGTCAGTATTAGTATGATAAAAAAAAATCTAAGACAGCACAGGAAAAGAACTACAGACCAATACCTCTTATAAATATGGAGGCAAAAATCCTTGGTAAAATACCAGCAAACCAAATCCAGGAACATGTACACCAGGGCCAAGTGGGATTCATCTCAGGAATGGTTTGACATACAAAACCAATCAATGTAATGCACCATAACAATAGAATAAAAGACAAAAATTATATGATTATCTTAATAGACAGAAAGAGCATTTAATAATATCTAACACCCTTTTAAGATAAAACACTTAACAAAGAAGGAATGAAAGGGAATTTCCCCAAGCTGATTTGGTTTTTTTGAAAAACCAAACAGCTAGATTGTACTTAACGGTGAAAGACTGAATACTTTTCCCCAAGAAAAGAAACAAGCCAGGAATGCCTGCCTTCACTACTTCTATTCAACATTGTGTTAAATGTTCTAGCCAGGGAAATTAGACAAGAAAAATAAAGAAAAGGTATCCAGATAGAAAAGGAAAAGTTAAACTATTACAACTAGTAAATGAGGTCAACAAGATTGCAAGGTATCAGATCAATGGACAAAAATCAGTTGGATCCTCCACACTAATAATGAGTAATCTAAAAACCAAATTAATAAAATTCTGTTACAACAACATAAAAAAGAATAAAATAATTAGGAGTAAATTTGAGAAAAGAAGTACAAGACATGTACATTAAAAACTGTAAGTATCACTGACATAATTTAAAGAAAACCTAAAGAAATGGAAAGATATCCCATGTTCATGAATTGGAAGACAATATTATTAAGACGGCAATACCCAAACTGATCTACAGATTCAATGCAATCCTTAACAAAATACCAAAATACCAGCTGTCTGTTTGTTAAATTTTTGTTTCTTTGGGGTTTTGTTTTTGTGGATATTGTCAGGCTGGTCCTAAAATTTATATGAAAATGCAAGGGGCCCCAAAATAGCCAAACAATCTTAAAAAGGAGAAAAAAAAATTGAAAAACATACTTCTTGATTTCAAAGCTTACTACAAAGCTATAGGCACAAGGATAGATTACAGATTAGGGGACTAGAACTGAAAGTCCAGAAATAAACTTTCACATTATGATCAACTGAGTTAAACAAGGGTGCCAAGACAACAATGGGAAATGAATAGTGATTTTCAGTAAATGATTCTGAAACAATTGTACTTAAAGAAACCACTGAATTGTAGACTTTAAAAATAACAATAATAAACTTAAAAATAATATCTTTATCTCTTTATATTCTTTTTATAGGAGGCTTAAAGAGGAAAAAAAAAAGATAGTCCTGGTCATCAACTTGTTACCAACAAAACAAAGTTTGAATAAAAAGCATGAAAGATGACTCAGCCCTATTTCATGCTCATAGAAGAAACTTGTTCTAAGAAGTTTTAGTTTTAAATATTTATGCATTGAAGAATATAAACCCAAAGCATATAGATAAAATACTGATAGAAAAACAAGGAGCAATTAAGAAATCCAGTTACAGTGGAACATCCCAACAACCTTTTGCTGAAATATGTAGTTACAATAGACAAAAAACACGTAAAAATAGAGAAGAGAGGATTTGACTAACAAAATCAAAACTTTTGTTTCCAATGCAGGCAAATAGGTAATCGTTCTAAACAAAAATGGAACATGTATAATAATAACAATGTTAGGCAACTAAGGAAATTTCATCAAATCCCCAAAAGTTATCATATTGGCCACTTATAATATGTGCAGTGCAATACAATTGCAAATTAATAATAGAAGAATACTACAAGAAACTGTATCCTTAAAAATGAAAAAAACAACACTTATAATTACTCTTGGACTGAATAGAAAATTAGTGAAAATTATAAAATATTTTGACATTAATGCTGAGATTATATATTAAAATTTCTGTGATACAACTGAAAGTATTCCAAGAGAAAAAAAGTATAACTTTTAATACCTTTACTTGAAAATGAGAAGGACGTAAAATGAATAAACTAGCTTCCAATCAAAGTGTCAGAAAAATAAAACCAAAATAAATCCAAAGAAAGTAGTGATTAAAAAGAAAATAAAGCGAAAGTGAAATTTAAAATAATTATGTTTTAGATAACACTTGATTTCAATAATGATTACAAAATAACAAGACGCTTCTTTGAAAATACCAATAACATCAAAAGACATATGGTAATTGTTAGCAAAGAAATAGACATGTTTCAGTAAATAATATTAAGCAAGAAAGGGGGAATATGGCTGGGTGCGGTGGCTCAGGCTTGTAATCCCAGCAACTTTGGGAGGCTGAGGCAGGCGGATCACGAGGTCAGGAGATTGAGACCATCCTGGCTCCGGTGAAACCCCGTCTGTACTAAAAATACAAAAAATTAGACGGGCGTGGTGGCGGACTCCTGTAGTCCCAGCTACTCGGGAGACTGAGGCAGGAGAATGGCGTGAACCCGGGAAGCACAGCTTGCAGTGAGCTGAGATCGTGCCACTGCACTCTAGCCTGGGTGACAGAGGGAGACTGTCTCAAAAAAAAAAAAAAAAAAAAAGAAAGGGGGAATATAAGTATAGAGACGAGTTTTAGAAACTAGAAGAGAGTAACAAAAATACGTTAAAATAAAAAAGTAAGAATCTCCCTGCATCCAATTAGCCTTAAGGGGAAGTTCCACAAATATTCAATGAAGATAACTGCCCATCTTTAACAAACTCTATTTTTAAAAATTTTTTAAATGGAAAGATAGTGAACTTATTTTGTGAAACCATGTAAAATTAGATAAAAATTATAGGACAGTATAAAATGCTTTTACACTGTTGGTGGGAGTGTAAATTAGTTCAACCACTGTGGAAGACAGTGTGGTCATTACTCAGAGATGTAGAGGCAGAAATGCCAGTTGACCCAGCAATCCTGTTACTGGGTATATACCTAAAGGAATATGAATCATTCCATTATAAAGATATGTGCATTCGTATATTCATTGCAGCACTATTCACAATAGCAAAGACATGGAATTAACCTAAATACTCATCAATGATAGATTGGATAAAGCAAATGTGATATATATACACCATGGAACACTATGCCATCATAAAAAGGAATTAGATAATGTTTTTTGCAGGGATGTGGATGGAGTTGGAAGCCATTATCCTCAGCAAACTAATGCAGAAACAGAAAACCAAATGCTGCATGTTCTCACTCATAAGTGGGAGCTGAACAATGAGAACACATGGACACATGAGGGAACAACACACACTGGGGCCTATTGCGGGTGGGAGTGGGGGGAGGGAGAGTATCAGGAAGAATAGTTAATGGATGCTGGGCTTAATATCTAGGTGATGGGATGATCTGGGCAGCAAACCACTATGGCACACGTTTACCTATGTAACAAACCTGCACATCCTGCATGTGTACCCCTGAACTTAAAAGTTAAAGAAAAAAAAAGATATATTAGAATCAAACCTGGCAGCATATTAACATCATCATGACTATTATTTGTCTCATTAATGTGAACATGCTTAAGATAATAAATAAACATTAGAAAATATAGCCATATAAGATAAATACAAACAATCCACTCCCTGACTTCAAAATATATTACAAAGCTGTGGTAACCAAAACAGCATGGTTTTGGCATTAAAAACAGGCCAATGGCACAGAACAGAGAACCCAAAAATAAATCCATGCATTTACAGCCTAGTGATTTTTGACAAAAATGCCACACACACTGAGGAAAGGACAATCTCTTCAATAGGTGGTGCTGGCAAAACTGGATATCCATATGCAAAAGAGTAACACTAGACCTCTATCTCTTACCATATGCAAAAATCAACTCAAAATGAATTAATGACTTAAATGTAAGACCTGAAACTGTGCAACTACCAGAAGAAGACATAGAAGAAATGCTTCATGACATTGCAACAAAAGCAAAAATAAACAAGTAGGATTATAACAAACTAAAATGCTTCTGCACAGCAAAGGAGACAATCAACATAGTGGGAAGACAACCTATAGAATGGGAGAAAATATTTGCAAACTACACATCTGACAAGGGATTAATATCTGGAATGTATAAGGAACTCAACTTAGTAGCAAAAAACCAGATATCTGATTTTAAAATGGGCAAAAGACTTGAGTAGACATTTCTCAAAAGCAGACATACAAATGGTCAGTCAACAGTTATATGAAAAAATTCTCAACATCACTAATCATTAGGGGAGTGCAAATCAAAACTACAATGAGACATCACTTCATCCCAGTTAGAATGGCTATTATCAAAAAGTCAAAAAATAACAAATGTTAGTGAGGATGTGGAGAAAGGGGAATTCTTCTACACTGTTGGTGGAAAGATAAATTAGTGTAGCCATCACGAAAAACAATGTGGAGGTTCCTTATAATATTAAAAATAGAACTATTGTATGATTCAACAATACCACTTCTGTGTATATATCCAAAGGCAATGAAATCAGTATGTCAAAAAGATATACTTTCTCATGTTTATTGCCACACTATTCACGATAGCCAATACATGAAATCAACCTAAGTGTCCATCAGCAAATGAATGGATAAAGAAAATGTGGTATATATACATAATGGAATACTATTCAGCCATAAAAAAGAACGAGATCCTGTCATTTGTGACAACATGCATGAATCTAGTGAACATTATGTTTCGTGAAATCAGACAAACACAGAAAGATAAATTCTGCATGGTCTTACTCACATATAGAATTTTTAAAAGTTGACCTCATAGAAGTAGAAAGTAGAACAGTAGTTATCAGAGGCTGCAGAAGGTAGGGAGAAGGAGGTTAAGCGGACCTTGGTTAATGGGTAGAAAGTTACAGTTAGGAGGAATAAGTCTTGGTGTTCTCTTGCACTGTAGGGTGACTACTGCTAAGGATAATCTATTGTATATTTCAAGATAACTAGAAGAGAGAATTTTGAATGTTGTCACCACAAAGAAATGACAAATATATGAGGTGATGGATATGCTAAATTAGGGTATTTGATCATTGCACAATGTACACGTGTATTGAAACATCACACTGTACCCCCATAAAAATGTATAGTTATTATGTCAATTAAAAACTGAAAATGCAATCCTATTATTATATATTGAAACCAATTTTTTTTTTTTTTGAGATGGAGTCTTGCTCTGTCACACCCAGGGTGGAGTGCAGTGGCACCATCTCGGCTCACTGCAACCTCCACCTCCCAGGTTCAAGCGATTCTCCTGCCTCAGCATCCCAAGTTCCAAGTTCACTCCTCGGAGAGTCTAATGTGATGGCTGATCCCACAGGAGGCAGAGCTCAGGCAGTAATGCTCACTTGCTAGCTGCTCACATCCTGCTGGACGGCCTGGTTCCTAACAGACCAGGGACTGGTACCGGTCCGTGACCAGCGGGTAGGGAACCCCTAACTTAGATAAGAAAAAAATAAAAAGACAAGTTATTAGAGCTAATATGGGAGTTTGGTGGTGTGGAAGGATATGATGTCATCACTAAAAATAACCTACTAATGCTGCTATGCACTGCCACTAACCGTTTAAAACTATAAACTGTTTTAAACAGTTTTCGGGGTGTGGGGAAGAGAGTAAGGGAGGGCAGAGTAGGAAGAAAGAGAGAGAGACTCCCATTCATTATAGTGCTTAAAAGTGATTAAAACTAGGGCGAGGCATGGTGGCTCATACCTGTAATCCCAGCATTTTGGGAGCCTGAGGCAGGAGGATCACTTGAGCCCAGGAGTTTGAGACCAGCCAGGACAACAAAGTGAGGCTCTGTTTCTACAAAAAATAAAAATAAAAAAATTAACTAGGCATGGTGGCACACACCTGTGGTCCCAGCTACTCAGGAGGGTGAGGCATGAGAACTGCGTGAGCCCAGGAGGTCGAGGCCGCAATGAATTGTATTCATGCCACTGCACTCCAGCCTGGGCAACAGACTGAAACTCCATCTTCAAAAAAAATATATAACTTTAAAAATGAATCTAACAAGAAATGCTCAAAATCTTAGATCTTTAAAAATAATAATGTCTAGTTTTTCTGAACAATTAAAAAAACTGCATAAGTGATAAATATATCTTGTTTATCAGTGAGAAGATTCATTATTATAAAGATGTCATTTGTCATCATATGAATCTATAAATTGAATGCAATTCCAATAAAAATTTCAAGAACTTTCGTGTGAAAGTTAGCTATCCATTTAGTAAAAATAAAATAAAATAAAATAAAATAAAATTGTATTTGTAATCAACCTAACTAGAAAAATAAACCCCTTATAGATTAACCAGCTAAATGTAAAGAAAATGAAAATACAAAAGCATTAAAATAAAATATAGACAAATATATCTCTAATATTTAAAATGGGGAAAGCATTCTTAAACAGAATTTATAAAGCCAGAAAGGACAAAGAATGAGAAACTCATCTGCATCAAATGCAAGAAAACAGTAACAATAAATATTTTTTAAATGATAAAAGACACTATTGACAAAGTTAAAGAGACAAGCAAGAGCATAGCACAAAATATTTGCAACATATACAACAGACAAAGTATTACTTCCAAGAATTTTGACATGTCAATAAGAAAAGAACAAAATGAGAGTAAAATGAGTATAAAAATGAAAACGTGGCCAGGTGCACGTTTCCATGCTTGTAATCCCAGCACTGTGGGAGGCCGAGGCGGGTGGATCACGAGGTCAGGAGATCGAGACCATGGTGAAACCCCGTCTCTACTAAAAATAGGAAAAAAAAAAAAAGAAAAAGAAAAGGGGAGGATGAGGCCATTTTAGGGAGATACGGGAATCTGATAGCCAGTTATGTAAATGATTAAACTAATGAGATACAATTTTTCTTATACTCAGTTTGGTTAAAATTGCAAAGTGGTTCCTATATTAAACTGGAACAGATGTGCGAAGCGATGGGAGTGCAAGCTAGTAGAGCCTCTTAGGAGAACGATTTGGCATTATTAATTAAAGTTTAGGCCAGGCGCGGTGGCTCGCGCCTGTAATCCCAGCACTTTGGGAGGCCGAGATGGGTGGATCACGAGGTCAGGAGATCGAGACCATCCTGGCTAACACAGTGAAACCCTGTCTCTACTAAAAATACAAAAATTAGCCGGGCGAGGTGGCGGGCACCTGTAGTCCCAGCTACTAGGGAGGCTGAGGCAGGAGAATGGTGTGAACCCGGGAGGTGGAGCTTGCAGTGAGTGGAGATCGTGCCACTGCACTCCAGCCTGGGTGACAGAGAGAGACTCCATCTCAAAAAAAAAAAAAATGATAAAAAATAAAAAAATAAAAAAATTTAATATGTGCATACTCAAGGCTTAGCAATTCCACTCCTTAGTATCCTACGCTAAGAAATTTCTGCAGATGTGCACAAGGAATCAAAAAGAAGCTCACTGCAGCATTGTTTATATTAATAAAAGACTGACAACAACAAAAATGGCCACTGTTGAAATACACTAATGCTACAAAAATATCCCCAACATATGTTGATGAGTGTAAAACGTACGTTGAAGAACAATAAGTGATAAACTATTTATGTAAAATAAAACAGAAAGCATAAAACATGAGTATACATTTCTATAGACAGTACTATAGTCAGAACGTTTGGGTCCCCTGAAATTTATATGTTAAAACCTAATCACCAATGTGATGGCATTAGAAAGTGCGGCCTTTGGGAAGTTATTAGGTCCTGAAAGTTTCACATTCATGAAAGAGATTAGTGCCCTTATAAAAGAGGCTTCAGGGAGCTTGTTCACCTCTTCCGCCATGGGAGAATGAAGCAAGAAGTTGTCTACAATGAATGGACCCTCACCAGACTCCATCTGCTGGAACCTTGATCTTGGACTTCTCAGACTCCAGACTATGAGAAATACATCTTTGTTTCTTTTATAAATTACCCAGTCTAAGGTATTGTACTATAGCAGCCTGAATTGACTAAGACAGACATATATGTAAATATGTAAACGTATAGGAAAAGGTCAGAAAGAGTACTTACCAAATTGATTATAGTGGTTACTTTCCGTAAGCAAACTAGGATAGGGTTTGGTGTGATCACAGGGACTTAGCTTTATCTGTAACCTTTGCCTTTTTTGTTTGTTTGTTTGTTTTGAAATATAGTCATAGAATGAAGCATTCATATTTTGTAGAGTTAATAAAAAAACTTTGTTAAAAGTTTTGATGAGTATCATGCATAATTTGATCAAGGGTTGCTCTTGGCAAGGTCAGTACTTAAATAAGTACTGTCCTGCTTCTAAAGTCTTCACTCAAACAAATAAAGGACAAAGGAGACAATGATGAAAACTCGTGTTTCATTGTTGCTGCTTACCCTCCCAGATATTTAACATTTTTAGGTCCTGGGGGTGAGTTTTGGTAGCACAGGAGAAAGGCTCTTAGCCAATATAATTGAAACTATAAGTGGGTCAGTTACTGAAAATAAGGATAATAATATGGAACAAAGAAACATTGAAAATGTTACATATTCATATGGTTTGGCTGTGTCCTCACCCAAATCTCATCTTGAATTGTAATTCCCACAGTTCCCCCATGTCGTGGGTGGAACCCAATGGGAGGTGATTGAATTATGGGGGCAAGTCTTTCCCGAGCTGTTCTTGTGACAGTGAATGAGTCTTACGAGATCTGATGGTTATAAAAACTGGAATCTTCCTGCACAAGCTCTCTCTTTGCCTGATGCCATCCACGGAAGACATGACTTTCTCCCCTTTGCCTTCCGCCATGATTGTGAGGCCTCTGTAGCCACGTGGAACTGTGAGTCCAAGAGAAAATTGCCTCTTTCTTTTGCAAATTGCCCAAAGAAACCTCTCTCTTTTGTAAACTGCCTAGTCTCAGGTATGTCTTTATCAGCAGCGTGAAAACGGACGAACACATATATATATCCTTTAAGACAATTTGAACTTGACATGTAAAAATACATATTCATTTGCCAAGCTTTTGATGCAAGATTGAGGCCTTTTAGTCCAATTATAGGGCCTCTACTTCGGGTTCCTTTTTCTCTTGCTCACAAAACCCGTTCCTGTAAAGCAGCATGCTTTATCTCCAGTTTCGCTCTCTTTAAACTAGAATAAAGCTGAGGACAAGCACAAAGCAACCAGAGTGCAGACTCCTCATAGATTTCTAGAATTTCCTACCCAATAATTTTTAGTTGTCTCACCCTTACCTAATTTGATTCATTTTTGCAACTCACATTTATCTAGCTTTCCAAAACACTCAACCTAGGTTTATAGAAACAACCCTCTTCTGATGTTTGTTTTCATCACTTTACTTACCTCAAAATTAAATCTCATAATTATATGACTATGACTGTTATCACAAGGTATTAAGTAACTCCGAGTAAGCAAGTAAGTCAACAGTTGGGAGGAGAAGAGGCCAGGTATCACCTTCAGCATTTTGGGAGCCCAGGCCATTGTTCTGTTTGTCTTACAGGGCACCAGATATGTTTCTGCAGTTGATCAAACAGGTTGGTTGGGAAAGCTTCTACAGTGTTTCATGGTATTACAGCCAGCCCCAGGAATGCCCATATTCACCTATAGAATCACTCCTTCTTGAAAGATTTCTGAAAAAGATACATGTGAGCCAGTTCTCTCAGGGCCTTGGACTAACCCATTTCTCCTTGTTCTCAAGAATAACTGAAGAGTGTGTTGGGAATGCAATATCTTGAGATAAGGGGGAGCTGGCTGGAACAGCCTGGGCTCTGTTCCAGCCTCTCCTAGAAAAAGGATGTCCTTAAATGGTTTAGCTTAATGAGTGCTGTAACCACAGGGTATAAAACTCAGAGCAGGATACTTTTTCGGGTCCCTCAGCTGTGAACCAATTGGAGCATACACAGATGAAACTCCATCTGCTGTGGGCAATTTTCCTGAGACTTAGGGAGGCACTGGCTCATCATGAATTCCAGGTTTCTGTTGTCCCTTGCTGCCTAAGTAATAAATCTGCTTCATGTAACTTGCGTGTGTGAGTGTTCTGTCTCAGCAGACTTGGGCAAGTAACCAGCGCATAGTGAGCCTGATGTGCAATATACATAAGAAAGAGTAACGTAACTTCTTCCTAGCGGCTTGGCTCACTGGTAAAGGAGAGTTGACATAAGAACCACACTTGGGAATTTTCCCACTGTCATGCAAACTTCACAGCACACGAGCTCAGTTCAGGGATCATCACACATTCAGGCACGGGTGAGAAAGGAGAGGGCTGCAGGGCCTTCAAGTGGGCCTTGACTCCATTTACTCACTTGGACTTGTGGAAGAGAATCAATGGGGAAAATGTCAGAAGCTTAATTGCTTACACAATAAGCTTACCAATGCAATTGCCTAAAAGGCAGAAGTGGAACAATGAGAAAAATAGTTTTTGTAATACTTGTTTTTGTTATTTATTTATTTACTTTTGAGACAGGATCTTGCTCTGTCATCCAGGCTGAAGTGCAGTGGTGTGATGGTGTGATCACAGCTCACTGTAGCCTCAACCTCCTGGGCTCAAGTGATCCTCCCTCCTCGGCCTCTCAAGTAGTTGGACAGCAGCAGGACACTGCCACATCCAGCTAATTTGTTTCTTTGTTTGTATTTTTAGTAGAGATGGGGTTTCGCCATGTTGCCCAGGCTGGAACTCCCAGGCTCAAGAGATCCTCCTGCCTTAGCCTCCCACATTGTTGGGATTACAGGTTATTTATTTATAGTAATATAGTGAATCCCCATGAACTGCCTGCCCATACTCAAGCCAGGAGTAATATCTGTGACTTTTGTTTCCCTGTATGCCCTTCCTCTCCCCACTCCTCTTGCCTCCTCCTCAAGGGCAGCCAGCATTCGAGTCATGCGTTTTATCATTCTCTTACTTATTTTTGTTTTAAATACATGTATGCATACAATTTACTTAATCAAGGTAAAAAAATAAAATAAAATAAACCTTTTTACTATTTGTCCAGTTGTGCCTGCCCTGGAAGTCTAAGAAAAGGATAATATAAAAGATTCAGTAGAAGCCTATAAATAATTGCATTATCTAAGAGAAACACCAATTATTTTTAAGGGAGTAAGGTATAACCAGTGTTTCACAGGGAAATTAGAAATAGCTAACTTAGTTTCCTTTTGATCTAAAAAATCAGCGATCTTCCTTTTCCATTTATCTTTTTAGTTTTTTGGACACACCAAGGGTTTGAACCCACTTGTTGAATTGCACTGTAGAATGGACCAAGAATGTGGCCATGGCTGTATTTCAATAATTGGTTTGCCTTGGAAGCAGAGTGAGCATTTTCCTGTTAGGGGATGTGGTATAATCACCATTTACGTGATAGAAGGGGAGGTCGCAAAAAGTTGATTATTCTACAGGATCCCAATAAGCTTAGGAAAGTTGTTTCAGCACAAACGTGACTGTATTTCAGTTATCTGAGGTTGCTTCTTCCTATACTTCCTGCTTTCTACATCATCCTTACTTTTCTTAGAGGGACAATAATCCCACTCTCTCCATTTCTTCTCTCACATGCTTATTCTATAGTCTGTCCTGAGACCAGCGTTAAGATCTTTGCAGTCTTCCTGGTGTCCTGTAAGACAGCCAGTGCTATTTTAAGTTTGGAATGAGAGGAAAGATGAGGAAGTTTCTGTGACCAGCAGTGTGGTCCTGAAGCCTCAGCCTCAGTACCTGGCATGGTGGAAATTGATATACCCTGCTCCATATTAGCAGGTCTGCAGGAATCTGAGTCTATTTGCCATATGAAAACTACAAGGAAGACCAAGGCCATTCAGATGTCTGAAGTCTGGCTGTAGCTGCACACATAGCAGAATTCCCTGGCTTAGATCAGAATTGACAGGTTAAAGAGATGCCCAATAAGATTGATTCAGCAGGGACTGATGAAGATAAAGTGAGAAAACTCAGTCTGAATAATACCTCTGTAAGGAAGATGTCAGCTTACCTTTCAAGGAAAATCATGCAAAGGAATATCTCATCTACTTATGAACTATTCACACATGCAATTGGTTGATTTGTATACTATGTAGTATCCTGGCACAAAAGGTGGGATTGATAAATAAGACATGCCCTCTATTCAAAAGAAATCTAAAATCTCAGCTGGGCATGGTGGCTCACACCTCTAATCCTAGCACTTTGGAAGGCCAAGGTGGGAGGCTGTCTTGAGCCCAGGAGTTTGAGCAGCCTGGGCAACAGGGCAAGATCCCATCTCTACAAAAACATTTTAAAAATTGTCCTGGCATGGTGGCTCACACCTGTAATCCTGGCACTTTGGGAGGCCGAGGCAGGCAGATCACTTGAGGTCAGGAATTCAAAACCAGCCTGACCAGCATGGTGAAACCTGGTCTGTACTAAAAATACAAAAAAATTAGCTGGGAGTGGTGGTGGGCATCTGTAATCCCAGCTACTTGAGAGGCTGAGGCAAGAGAATCACTTGAACTGGGAGGTAGAGGTTGCAGTGAGCTAAGCTAAGCTTGAGCCACTGCATTCCAGCCTGGGTGACAGAGCAAGACTCTGTCTAGAAAGAAAGAAAGAAAGAAAAAGAGAAAGAGAGAGAGAGAGAGAGAGAAAGAGAGAAAGAAAGAAAGAAAGACAGACAGACAGACAGACAGAAAGAAAGAAAGAAAGAAAGAAAGAAAGAAAGAAAGAAAGAAAGAAAGAGAAAGAAAGAAAGACAGACAGAGAGAGAAAGAAAGAAAGAAGCCAGCATGGTGGGGCAAATCTGTAGTCCCAGCTACTTGGGAGGCTGAGGCAGAAGAATTACTTGAGGTTAAAGATTGATTGAGGTGAAGGATGCAGTGAGCTATAATCACAGCACTTCACTCCAGCCTGAGAGACAAAGCGAGACCCTGTCCCTCCTCCCTCCCAAAAAGAACCCAACCAAACAACAAAAGAGAAACCTACAATCTCAGTCTAGAAGGGCAGAATAAGACAATGCCAAGAGAGTGATTCAGGCTGAAAGGATATATATCGTAAGAGACACAGACATAGGGCTGAGATAGTTTTGAGAAGAAATAATTGTTCATTCACTGAGCACCTACTACATGCCAGGCATTGGACTGACACATTCAGTTTCAGATCTCAACCCTTGTTCAGCTCTAATGGCATCCTTCAGGAATCTTATCACCGTTACAAATTACATTACTATTACAAAGTAAACAGAAGGAGACAAGATAAGCCCTTCTCATTAGTTCTGTCTCATGACTAGGCCTTTATGTGATTTTTCAGGAGACTGAATTTGAACTTTGGAATATATTACAAAAAAATCCCCATAAACTTTTTTCTTAGGGTCTTTTATGCTTTATGGCTGAAGACTTTTACATGTGTATGTAGTGAAAAAAGGAAATAATCTTTAAAACAGGTCAGAAATGAGGGAATAACTCTACGTGAACAGAAAAACCCTTAGTTGAAACATATTTTTCATTGGCATTAGCAGCACGCTTTGCTGTTATGAACTTAGACGAGTTCAAGCCATGACACTGACTTATCATGACTGATCTGAAATTTTCCAGTGTGATCTAAAGGGGTCAGTGATGTAACTGAAATCTTTAAGTCTAACTAAAAGAACTGAATAATCGTTAAATGAATGACAGCAGAGTTTGTAGAAGTGTTCTCAACTTTGGCTGCTTAAAAAAATCCAGGTGCCAACTGGGCGCGGTGGCCCATGCCTGTAATCCCAGCACTTTGGGAGGTCAAGGCGGGTGGATCACTTGAGGTCAGAAGTTCAAGACCAACCTGGCCAACGTGGTGAAACCCCATGTCTCCTAAAAATACAAAAATTAGCTGGGCATGGTGGTGCACGTCTGTAATTCCAGTTACTCAGGAGGCTGAGGCAGGAGAATTGCTGGAACCCAGGAGGAGGAGGTTGCATGTAGTGAGCTGAGATCACACCACTGCACTCCATCCTGGGTGACAGAGTGAGACTCTGTCTCAATTAAAAAAAAAAAAATCCAGATGCCACACCGCCAACCAATTAGATCAAAGTCTGTCACAGTGGGATCCTGCTTCCACATTTTTTAAAGCTCCAGATAATTGCGACGTGCAATCGGTATTCAGGAACACCTCTAGACCGGTGATATTTAAGCTCAAATTGGATACAGATTCTGATTCAGGTGGTGGGAGCTGGGGTGGGGCCTGAGATTCTGCATTTGTGACAAACTCCAAGGAGATGCTAGTGCTGTTTGTGCAGCAAGAGTGTAAGTGAAATGATACTCAAAGTGAGGTATAGACCCCTAAGTCAGAATCTGGGGGGAGAGAGGGGAGTGCTTAATAAAATGCAGATATCTGGGCTCCACCCCAGACCCAATCATAGTCTCTAGTGGAGGATTAAGACTAATCAGCTGTGGATCTTAAAAAAATGTTCATGTCCAAACCCCATTCTCCCTCCACCAGATTGGAATTAGGCTTTAGGTTTAGGGTATGTCCCAGGCACTTTTATTTCATTAAACGGTTCAGGTGGCTCCAATGTAGAGTCAGAGCTAGGGCAGGAGTTCTGTATTAGTCTGTTTTCACACTGCTATTATATAAAGATACTACCTGAGACTGGGTAATTTATAAAGAAAGGAATTTAATTGACTCACAGTTCCGCATGACTGGGGAGGCCTCAAGAAACTTAGGATAGCGGTGGAAGTTGGAGGGAAGCAAGCATCTTCTTCACATGGCGGCAGGAGAGAGAGAGCAAAGGGGGAACTGCCAAAGGGGGAACTGCCAAACATTCTAAAACCATCAACTCTCATGAGAACTCACTCACGATCACAAGAACAGCATGGGGTGAAACTATACCCATGGTCCATTCACCTCCTACCAGGTCCCTGACACTTAGGGATTACAATTTAAGGTGAGATTTAGGTGGGGACACAGAGCCAAACCATATCAGGTTCTCGAACTTGTCTGAACATTGGAAGTACCTGGTGAACTTCAGAAACTCCTGGCGCCTGTACGCCACCCCCAGAGGCAGGGATTTCATGGATCTGGGATGCAGCTTGGCCTCCGAAATACTTCACAGTTTCCTAGTTAATTCTGATGAACAGACAAGCTTGCCAACCACTGGGTGAGGGGACCCGTGTTTCAGCACATTATCCAGGTAATTTTTATGCACGTGAAAGCTGGAGAGCCTCTGCTGTGGAGAAAAGTCAAAGTCAACTCTATTAGTACAAGGAGAAACTGCCTGCAAGGACTTCAGTTATAACTCTATGAGCAGTCTTAGAACTATAACTAAATCTTCAGATGCGAGTTTGGTTCCCTGGATGCAGGAGGACTCAGGTAATGCAAGAGACAAACGAGGTGGAAGGGAAAGTATTACACGTGCCATGACTCTTCCAAAGCAATGTACCCCAATATGCTTGTACAGCATAGCTGTTAGGTTGCTAAGAGTTATTGATATGATAGAAGATTCATTCAAAAATTAATTTATTATAAGTAGGTACTTTTATTCCTTTCAATAGTCAGATTGGAGGTAATGGTCTTTAGTGGTTATATGTATTTTTTAGTAAAGAGCTCTGTTTTCAGAGGCAAAAAATGAGGCCGTAGAAATTGTGGTATACATCAATTTTTTTTTCTGATAGCTCAGCAGAAATTGTGCACTTCTTTTGAAAGGATACACCCTTCTTGTTTTTTTTTTTTTTTTTTTTGAGATGGAGTCTCGCTGTGTCGCCAGGCTGGAGTGCAGTGGCAAGATCTCAGCTCACTGCAACCTCTGCCTCCTGGGTTCAAGCAATTCTCCTGCCTCAGCCTCTCGAGTAGCTAGGACAACAGGTGTGTGCCACCACGCCCAGCTAATTTTTGTATTTTTAGTAGAGACAGGGTTTTACCATGTTGGCCAGGCTGGTCTTGATCTCTTTTTTTTTTTTTTTTTTTTTTTTTTTTTTTTTTTTTTTTTTTTTTTTTTTTTGAGACGGAGTCTCACCCTGTCTCCCAGGCTGGAGTGCAGTGGTGGGATCTCAACTCACTGCAACCTCTGCCTCCTGGGTTCAAGTGATTCTCCTGCCTCAGCCTCCTGAGTAGCTGGGACTACAGGCACTGCCACCACACCCAGCTAATTTTGTGTTTTTAGTAGAGACGGGGTTTTACCACGTTGGCCAGAATGGTCTCAATCTCTTGACCTTGTGATCTGCCTCCCAAAATGCTGGGATTATAGGCGTGAGCCACTGCATCCAACCCGTCTTTGAACCAATTATTCTGGTTGGAGGTTAAAAGGGTCCACTTGAGTTGCATGTCCAGGCTTATTTCATAGAACCTGAGCCTATTTCCTCAACATCAGACCACAGCTAGGCTACTTTGAGTCCTGCTCTAAAATTTCTCAAACCATAGCTGATGTTTCTGTAGTCACAAAGTGACATGCCATGGCCATCTCCTATGATGTGCAGGGGACTTGCCTGCAATGAGAGAGAATTAGGCCAACTCAGTGACAGAAGCTAGGTGAACCCTGGGAGAGGAGACACATTAGTCCCCGTTCCCGGTTATTTGGTTTTGTTGGAACCGAACTGTCGATTCCCTCCTGGGCAGGGGTCGCCGCGAAGGATCACCGACACGAGATTCACAGCAGAGAGTTGTTTATTACTAGCGCGCTAGGGTCCCAAGCTCTAAGTTGGCCCTGGGACCCCGAGTGCTTGTTACAGGTTGTTTATATAGGCAAACACAAGTTCAAACACAGCTTAGGGCGCGAAATTCAAACAAAGCTTTAGGCACGTGGTAATTGGGTCTGTCTATGGCCTGAGCAAGGTATCTTGTTCTGATTGGTTGGGGCGGGACCTTAGGAGGTTCTTTCCTGGAATTGCTGATTCCGGGAACATCGGGGACATTGAGTCAGGGTGGGACCCCATGAGGTTATCAGGGTGGGACCCCATGAGGCTATTTCCCGGAATTGTCTTTCTGTTTGGGTTCTGGGAACATCGGGGGGCTATCCGTGGCCATCTGGGGTTTAAGTTTCATGATGGCCAAGCTTTCTAAATTTTATGAGGCTTAGGAATTATGAGGCCTAGTTTCAGTTTTACTTTAAATTTTGTGAGCTGTCTTAGTATCATTTCAGTGAATCACCCATTTTGCTTAAGAGGGTTTGAATTCAGTTTCTGTTACTGGCAAGCCAAAGAAAAATGAACAGTCCAATATGGCATCATTCCCTTAGTGTATTTTTCTATATGTGCAGGGCCTACCCAAGTGAGATTTGAGTAACAAGCAAATCTTGGTTACTGAAAATAGGAAGCCAGGTCATGGCGGGGCACAGAAAAAATTCAGTGAGTCAGAGATGGAAATAGGGTAAGTTAGAATCCGAGGAGAGACTCAAAATATAAGAAAGGAGCAAAAAACTGTTACGTGGATACCAATAGTCTGCTGGTTTCCCACAATGCCTACCAAGCCATCGAGTTGTGTAACTTGGGACCAAATTTTTTTTTTAAACAAGTGTCAATTTTGCAGCTTGCCACACACTGCGTTTTGTTGGGCTTTGAAGGCAATAATCACCAGTATTTATGCCATACTTTATAATTTACAAAGTGTTTTCAGAATTGTTATTTCATTCCCCAGATGAGAAAATTTGCTCAGAATAAGACCAAGTTTTCCCCGAAGATCCCGACTACAAAGACTTAGAACCAAGACCCAGTTCCAAGGCTTTTCTTCTAAATCCAAACCTGTGGTCTTTTCCATGCACCACTGTGTCTGCCTCCAAGGAACAGATAGTATCACTGGGGAGGCACCAGCAACTCAACCTACCAGGAAGACCTTTCCAGGAAAGCATTTCTCTAGTTTTATAATGGAAACCAATAAGAAAAGAGGAATTCCTGCCACTGTTATGTGACAGGCCTATGTTGGCAGAAAGAAACACTAGCTGTGATAGAAATCTCTAAATGGGTATTTGATGCAACACATCAATTCAACTGAATTGTGGGAGGTCAACGAGTAGCTTTTCAACAAGAATGTCCACAAGGCAAGGGATCAGGAATCTGGATCCAAGTCCAACATCATCGTTAACTGCTGCTTCTTAACCTTCCCAGTTTTGCTATCTGTAAAATGAAAGGTTGGATGCAATGATCTCCGAGGACCCTTCCCTCTAAAATTCTATGGTATTTGCTAGAATGCTCCTAGGAATTACACTGCAGCACGGTTTATAGCTCACTGTAATTACAGGGTTTAGAGTCAGAGAGAACAGTGAATTCTAAATCAGTTCAACGTCTAATTCCTGTTCAGTCACGTCAGGGCAGATTGTTTTTACATACATTAAATTTATGGCACTGCCCTTTTTAGGGGAGGAGGTGAGGAAATTTCATGTAATCTGTTTAGGTGAATAAGGCCAGAAGGCTATAAACAATAATGAGAGTAAGAATCAGCTAGGATACCTTATACTTCTCAAGATATGTTCTCAGTAAATCCGTAAGATAGGTGGGCAAGTATTTTTTGTTTTGTTTTGTTTGCTTTTTTAAAAAATTACCTCTTGTCAGATGAAGAAAGTGAACACAGACTGGCTTACATGATTTGACCAAAGTCTTTTTACGACAGAGCCGGGATTAAGACCCGGATTTCCTGACTTTGATTCTGGTATTTCTTCCAATAGTCATGAAGAGTATATTTCCTTTGCAGTCATATAACACATTCTCATTAGCAAAATGCTCCTTTCTGATGTCTACAAAAAGGAGTTGGCAAGTATCATTCTTGCTGACAGATGCTGGGGAGAGATGTATCATTAGGGTGCAAAGGCCACTTTCAAATGTTCTTTCTTGCTTTTTGAATATTTGCAGAGGCAGAAGATATGTGCATCTTAGGCTCTATCATCATGTAAGCTGAATTGAAAAAAGAACTTGGGTTGAATTTACATAGACCTATCATTATTTCCAATTGCATCTGGTCAAAAACAAATGGGCATTTTAGAATGTCGTCATCTGTTCAATGCCTTCATTACAAGGCTTGGTTGTAACTCCTGCTGGCTCTTTCATCTGAGTACATTTCTAATTTTGCTTTACATGATTCATCCTAAACTTTATTATCATGCTCATGGTAATAATGCAGGTTGACAACACTTTAAATGGTTGGCTTCCCATGACATAAGGCAATTAATTTTTATATTGCATTTTTTAGTATAAAGTATTGAGACAAAGACTTTAAAGATCAAACAAAAAAGATAATGGTTTGGGGGGTACACGATTGGATCCCAACAATATCAGAAAAGTTGAAATGTAGAAATAATGAAAAGAGAGACAGATTAGGATAAAAGTTGTTAAGCATTGGAATGGAATATTAAGGTTGCCCAGGTATTTCTTTCTAGGAGACTTGAAATGTTTATGAATCTGGGGTTTTTATGACATTGGAGGTATCATATTTGTGGCTTGTAAAGTCCTTCCCCCCACCTATTCTTTTATTTTTATTTTTTAAAATTTTTTATTATACTTTAAGTTCTAGGGTACATGTGCACAACGTGCAGGTTTGTTACATATGTATACATGTGCCATGTTGGCATGCTGCACCCATTAACTCGTCATTTACATTAGGTATATCTCCTAATGCTATCCCTCCCCCCTCCCTCCTCCCCACAACAGGCCCCGGTGTATGATGTTCCCCTTCCTGTGTCCAAGTGTTCTCATTGTTCAATTCCCACCTATGAGTGAGAACATTCCCCACCTATTCTTTTAGAAAAAGGATTTTAAAATGGCAAGACCTGGCTTACAGGGATATTCCTAAGAGGGGTTCATAAAAGACAAAGGGTAGGGAAAATAAATCATCCTGGGCAGAGAAAGATTAAAAAAGAGATGTTTGAAGTTCAGTCCAGAAAGAATGGGGTTCTCATTGCCTGGAGCACTGGAGCCATCTTTGTGGTGGAAATTGCAGTGAGCTCAGGTGAGTGGCCAGGTACAGAGGTGGGAGCAGCTGGTGGAATGCAGGGGGCAACTGTATGCAACAGACTGAAAGGCATGTTTACTAACCTCAGAGCTTTCCAAACAGGAAAGGAAGAGGGTCAGGAAATGTGAGTGGGAAGGGAGGTTTCACACTGAACTCTAGGACTGACTTAGAAGAGATTTGTAGTTCAAATGATGAAGTTGGTGCCATTGGGCTGGATCTGGACACCAACGCAGAAGAAACAGTTTTTCTTCCCAACTCCAGCCCCAATCTACTGGCCTTTCAGCAGTCCCGGCTCTCCTGCCTTTTAACTTCTAGCATCCTTGAATGTTCCCAGATCAAAGATGATCCCATGAGTTCCACAATTTTATGACAAGGCTTGATGCTAACTCCCTTTAGTTTTCCTGGCCCTTCCACAATCGGCCTTTTAAAAATTTTATTTATTTGTTTTAGAGATAGGGTCTTGCTCTATTGCCCAGGCTGGAGTGCAGTGGCACAATCACAGCTCACTGCAGCCCACAACTTCTGGGCTCAAGTTATCCTCCCACCTCATCCTCACATGTTGCTGGGACTACAGGTGCCTGCCACCACGCCTGGCTAAATTTAAATTTTTTTGTAAAGATGAGTTCTCACTCTGTTGTCCAGGCTGGTCTTGAACTTTTGGCCTCAAGAAGTCCTCCCTCCTCAGCCTCCCAAAGTGCTGCGATTACAGGTGTGAGCCACCATGCTGGCTTCAGGTATTTTTATTTCAAATGTAAGGTAAGTGTAAGGGAGGGGTATTTGCACTTTTATTTCATGATTAGAGACAGTGAGTAAAAGCGTAATCTCCTGTCCGAGTGACATTCTCAGAGTTCCTTAAATGATGCAACCCTGGGCAATGACTCCCTCAGCTGTGGAGTAAGAAAGGCTCAGTCTTAAAGCTGCTGTCCCTATCTCTTCGAACAGTGCCAAGCATGGTACGTGCTTCCTGTTTGAGGACCAAGTTCCATCCACCGATTTACCGAGCCTCACACTTTGGGATGTTCTCACTTAGACTTTCCCGGAAATGGACGTGGCTGCTTATGCTTCACTCTGTCTTTACCCTGCTTATCGGATCTCACCCTGAGATCTTCCTGGCCAGGACCTGACTTCCTCTAAGCCTCCTCTAATCCTCCCCATCCCAGTGTGGGCTTATTGATAGACCACCTGTGACAATTTCCCCTCCCTGCCTACCTTGGCCCCATGGGGTCCTACCAGCTGGGCTCCACTAGGGCTAGGGCTGCCAACCCCAAAGCCAGGAGCAAAGCTCAGACTGCAGAGAAACCGGTATGCCCTGGCCTGTTCCACTGGAGTTTTTTTTTCTTCCCAACCTTCAGGTTCAGGGGGTGCATGTGCAGGTTTGTTACATGAGTAGATCGCATGTTGTAGTGGTTTGGCATACATATATATAATTTGGTCACCCAGGTAGTAATCAGCATAATAACTGACAGGTAGTTTTTTGATCCTCACCCTTCTCCCATTCTGCACCCTCAAATAGGCCTCAGTGCCTATTGTTCCCTTCTTTATGTCCATGGGTACTCACTGTTTAGCTCCCACTTATAAGTGAAAACGCACAGTATTTGGTTTTCTGTTCGTGTGTTAATTCGCTCAGGATTATGGTTTCCAGTACCATCCATGTTGCTGCAAAGGCCATGATCTCATTCCTTATGGCTGTATAGTATTCCACGGTGTATATGTACCGCATTTTCTTTCTTTCTTTTTTTTTTTTTTTGAGATGGAGTCTCGCTCTGTTGCCCAGGCTGGAGTGCAGTGGCACGATCTCGGCTCACTGCAAGCTCCACCTCCTGGGTTCATGCCATTCTCCTGCCTCAGCCTCCCAAGTAACTGGAATTACAGATGTGCACCACCATACCCAGCTAATTTTTGTAGTTTTAGGAGACATGGGGTTTCACTGCACCCGCCACCACACCTGGCTAATTTCTTTTTGTATTTTTAGTAGAGACAGGGTTTCACTGTGTTAGCCAGGATGGTCTTGATCTCCTGACCTCGTGATCCTCCCACTTCAGCCTCCCGAAGTGCTGGGATTACGGGCATGAGCCACCGCGCCTGGCCTGTACCACATTTTCTTTATCCAATCCACCATTGATGGGCACGTAGGTTGATTGTGTGTCTTCGCGGTTGTGAATAGAGCTGCAATGATCATCTGTGTGCCTGCGTCTTTATGGTAGAGTGATTTATATACCTGGCAATGGGATTGCTGAGTCAAATGGTAGCTCTGTTTTAAGTTCTTTGAAAAATCTCCATGGCACATGCATACATATGTAACAGACCTGCACGTTGTGCACATGTACCCTAGAACTTAAAGTTTAATAATTAAAATAATAATAATAATAATAAAGAAATATCTCCTGACTGCTTTCCACAGTCGCTGAACTAATTTACATTCCCACCAGCAGTGTATGAGTGTTTCCTTTCCTCACCGGAGAAGTTTAATGAGCCTCAGCCAATCTGAACAAGAGCAAGGGTTTTCAGAAAAGTTTTGGAGCCGTAGGACCTTCTCTTCATTTGAAGTCTAATGTAGAGATCTTACTTTGGAAACGAGAAAGTGCTGATCTATACTTAAATGGGGACTGGGGTCTCACCTGCTTACCGCTCTCACAGTCCCTTTCAGGAAGCTACTCTGTGAAACCCCCATGGCTGTGAGAATTTGACTGGAGGACTCTCAGCCCTTTTACCACATCACATGCTGCCTTTGCCAGTCCCACCCACACCTGTGAATCAGCTGCCAGCCCTGCACCTGTGATTTCGAAATTGCCATCTCCTGATCTCTACGTAACCTCCGGTTGCACATTTCCAGTTTCTTACCGGATCTACCCCCACGAAAGTCCATATGTTCCTCGGTGTCTCCAAGACTTCATCTAATCATTCTGCCTGCCACCCCCACCTCTCCTTTAGCGCTACTATTTCTCATTTCCTAAGTTAATTGATAGGATTGCAAGAAAGTCTGGGGTTATCTTGGAATACTTCCCGACTCACAACTCCTGGATAGGTAATCAGCCACCAGTTCCTATGATTCTACCTCTAAAACCTCTCTCAAATCTATAACCTATTCTCTATCCCTACTGCCACTGCCTGGGTTGGGGTTTTGCCGTCTTTGGTAGAGATTGTAGCATCAATATCCAGATCTAGTGCCTGCCCCGAGCCCTTCCTGACTCCGCATTAAAGAGAAAGCCTTCTGACCACTGAGACTAAGATCCACCATTGAAGAATGAGGAGGACATTTACAGGACTTCTTTAAACCAATAACCGTGATCTTGCTGTATTCCAACAGCATGCAGCGCATTTGAGAATGTTTCTCATGTAAACGTTCATTGAGAGAAATGCAAACACAGCCCATTCACTGATTTGCCCTTTGTGTTGTCTTTTCTAACTCCTTTTCCCTTATGCGTGGGTGGAGTGCTGTCTAACAGCTGTACCAGGGAACAACTAATCCCACGGGCAACCCGCCGCCAGCGTCCATCATTCACAGAAGACAATCTACGGTTTCTCATTGTGCTCCATGATTCACCCACTGCAAGAGAAAACTAACACACAGAGTGATTGTTCCATCTCCCGTGGAGAGGGTCCTTATTATGACAGAGAAGTTATTTTCTTTTCTGTGGTTTCTTAAGGGTTCTCTAATTGGGTAACCCCCTGCTGACCCCCAGCTATGGCAGTTTCTATATTGATATCTTTGTTCCACTACTTGCACACTGAAGCCAGGAATGAGTAATTCAAACCAACAGAGAGCATAAGATAATGGGGCTTTTATAAACTACTAGTGTTTAAAAGGCAATGACCCTTTAAGTTCACTGGAGTTCTCTTCCATGAAGAATTTTTCGCACCTGTACATAACAGATGGGGGATGCGTCACAGCCCGGTGTCTGCTCCAGACGGGAGCTGAACTGATCTGCTAGACTTCATGGACTTGAACCTGGACTGCTTTGGAATTCATTCGTGTTCTACCCACGCTTGGATAACAGCTCAGAATAAGCACAGAAGCTTTCCATTTTTTTTTAAATAAATATGGGAAAGTATAAAGGATAATGGGAAATAAAATAAAAATATGGGAAAGTAGAAAGGATAATGTAACAAAACCCTATATACCTAGAAATGTTAACACCTAGAAATACTAACTTTTCAAATTTTGTCATATTTGCTTGATGTATTTTTTTAAGGCAATAAAGTGTTAGAGTTAAAACTAAAATCCTCTTTAGCCTCCAACCCTAGTGTTCCCAGTCCACACCCCAAGGGCCACTATCATCACAGAATGGTGTATAGCCATGCGGTCCGTGCATTTTTAAAAATTTTTTTCTACTGATATGAAATTTATTTATTGCGTTTCTAGTCTATTAATGTTAATGAAATTTTAATGCGTATACTTATATATTTTTTCAAGACTTAAAATTCACCAGTGTCTATATTCTCTGTAACACGGCAATATAGTTACATTCTGTGCTATTTTCAAACACTCTCTTTATCTGAACACCATGTTGTCACCTACATCTCAGTTCAAGCTTATTTTAATCACAACATTTCTTCTCTTTCTTTTCTTCCTTTCTTTTTTGTCCTCCTCTTTCTGTTACTGCTCTAGGATTTATTAATTATGATAGGATTGCAAGGAAGTTTGGGGTTATCTTGGAATACTTCCCGACTCACAACTCTCTAGGAAGAAATACTAGAATCCTGTTTCTGCTGCATTTGTGTCCTGATCCTTGAAACTTGTTCCCTCTGTTCCTCAAGAACCTAAAACAGAAACACCACTGGACCCAGCAATCCCATTACTGGGTATATACCAAAAGGAGTAGAAATTGTTCTATCATAAAGACACACGCATGCATATGTTCATCGAAGCACTATTTACAACAGCAAAGACATGGAATCAACTTAAATGCCCATCAGTGGTAGACTGGATAAAGGACATGTAGTACCTGTATAACATGGAATACTATGCAGCCATAAAAAATGACAAGATTATGCCCTTTGCAGGAACGTGGATGGAACTGGAGGTCATCATCCTTAGCAAACTAACAGAGGAACAGAAAACTAAATACTGCATGTTCTCACTGACAAATGGGAGCAAAATGATGAGAACACATGGACACAAAGAGGGAAACAACACACACTGGGGTTTTTTCAGAGGGTGAAGGGTAGGAGGGAGAGCATGGGGGAAAATAATAACTAATGAGTACGAGGCTTAATACCTGGGTGATGAAACAATCTGTACGACAAACCCCCATGACACAAGCATACCTATATAACAGACCTGCACATGTACCCCTGACCTTAAAATAAAAGTTAAATAAAAATTTTTTAAAAAAGAAACATTTCTTTATTGTGGACTCAGTCTTCTTCTTGTGGAGGTATATTCTTTAGTTGTTCTTCCAGCAAACATCTGAGAGAATATATTTCCTAGGTCCTGATGTCTCTGAAAATGTTTCTATTTTGCTCTCATTCTTAAAAGATGGTCTGGGAACAGAATTCCAAGTTAATAGTTATTCTGCCTCAACTGTTTTTAAGCTAGTACTTAGCTTTCTTCTGGCATTTTTTTGGTTTTGTTTTGTTTTATTGTTCATGAAAAGTCTGTTAGTGATGTTTCTTTTGTGGGCAATCTAATTTTTTCTCTGATCACTTATGGTATTTTCAGTTTTAAATTGTACAAATTTTGCAGTTTTAACATGGTATGTACAGAGATTTTAACTTCATTAATCCTAGTGGGTATTTTAATTCTGATGTATAGCTTTCATTTTTCCTAGAAATTTCTCCAGTTTTAAAAAATTTGAATGTTTTTTCTCCTTTATTCTTTCTATACTCTCCTACTGAAAGTCTATTCATCAAATCCTCCTGTTTTCCATGTGTTTTAAGTAATTTTAAAAGCAATCTTCACATTTTTATCTCTCTATGCTACGTTCTGGGTATTTCCTCTGTTCCACATTTTAATTCATTCATTTCTACTTTAGCTGTGTTTAGTTCATGAATTAATTCATTTGTATTCTTTCTCTATAACAGTGGTTATTTCTTGCTTTTGAATATAATGTACAACTTTTTTTTCTTCTTTGGAACAATTTAGTAATTTTCTAAAATGTGTATGTATTTGGCATAGAAAGCATTTATATACAGTAGAAGCAGAGAAGCTTTAGTGTGTGCTGAACTCACAATCTTGATTGCTTTTCTTTTTGAGATGGAGTCTCTTCTGTTGCCCAGGCTGGAGTGTAGTGGCACTATCTCGGCTCACTGCAACATCTGCCTCCCGGGTTCAAGAGATTCTCCTGCCTCAGCCTCCCGAGTAGCTGGGATCACAGGTGTGTACCACCATGCCCAGCTAATTTTTATATTTTTAGTAGAGACAGGGCTTCACCATGTTGGCCAGGCTGGTCTCAAACTCCTGAAATCAAGTGATCCGCCCACCTTGGCCTCCCAAAGTGCTGGGATTACAGGTGTGAGCCACTGTGCCCGGCCACAATCTTGATATCTTTTTGACTTAAGAGTAAATGCTATCCTTTCCTGAATTATTGCACCTAGTGTTGCTGCAATAACCATATTTTCCAATAACCATATTAACCAATTTTCATATTCTGACAAGGGAATGTTTCATAAATTGTCAGTTTATTTAATTAAAAAGTCTTACAAAAGGCCAATCACATTTAATAATTTTTTTAAAATAATACAATTACATGAACCATAATAATCCCACCAAAGTCCAGAGTGGAAAAGTCAGTAGAAATAAACATTTCTGAATCTATTTTTAAGACTCAAGCACTGACAAGGCCAGGAAGATCCTTTCTTGCTCCATAGATCTCTAGATGTGGGAAGTAGAGATGAAATGAATATGTATTAAGTGGACATATTTTATATGGTTTCTTTACAATCTCAAAAGTAAGCTGTTTCCTTGTGATTTGCTTCTTCAAATCAAAGTAAGCTCTAGCAAAACATTCCAGTCATTTAACATTCCCCCACTGACAGTGATTCTAACGGTGGGTTTTGTTTGCATTTGAGGGCTGATCACATTTATAAACATATAAGCTGTATTATTGTGAAATTCATGGTCCTTCATTAAAATAAAGTTTACAAAACATCCTTTTATTATTATCTCAATTATTTTTTATATTGTTGCCATGGCTACAGTCAATAATATTAGTAGTTAAACGAAGGTAAAACCAGTCTTTCCTTTGTAAATGGGGAAAGGAATAGTATATTCTTTGTTGCTTTCAATACTCAGGTTTGAAAAAATCTTGGTTATGAAGTCAGGGAGTTATATTACACTTAAAAGCAAACATCACATATAAATCTTCTTATGTCTTCTTGGTTATTAATTAATGTGCTAATGATGCCAGGAAGTTTCTTAGCTGAAACTTGTGGTTTAAAGTAGCTGTTCTTGGAGGGAAAAATTTGGCTAGATTCCCTTTACAGATCTAAAGATTTTAGTACTTACTATACAATGAAGGATTTGTCCTCATTTTTGGAAAACGAATGAAATTAGTAATTTGTGATGCACGTCTGGTATGGAAGGAAATCACAATAAGATCTACGTGCACCTTTTAAAAAGATGAATTGCAAAAACTGGCAAACAAACAAACAAAGACTGTACTTGCAATGCTTTCAATGTTCCTGGGAGAACAAGCTCTTTCAAAATTGAAGTTTGATATTGTTCAGCATTGTTACAAATGAGGTACCTGCGTATTAAACTGGCTTCAAATGATGGATCGGAGTTATAATTGATTGGCTTCTTCTACCACCAATCATATGTGTCCCAGGAGATGTCATAGGAGGGCTCATAACTCATATCCCACCCACAGCCTCCCAGTAGTAATCAACTGGTTGCAGGTAAAACTCTCTTGATATCTCCCAACAAAAAGATGTGTGTCGGGATCAGACAGTAGAGATCTGCTTAGACATTTGAAAACAAGGAGAAAACCCACAAGCAGAGGGCTCACAACAATGTGGGTAGTATTTAATTTTGTTTACTGCATATCAATGTGGAGAATAAATGAGGAGTAGAGTAGTTCTTTTAAAATAATTAAAATTAGGTCTATACTAGAGACACATAGATTCCACTGATATTGACAACTGACTAAATCATTAGTCACTGTGAAATCTTCAAGATTTTACAAGTTTTGATATTGACTTGATACTGCCTGCTTTTATCTAGACCTCTCCAGATCGCCTGAGTTTCGACTGTGAAGATCTACTCATTTACTGATTTTTTTCTAGATTCTAGTCTGGGAATATTTAGGATCAACATCCAGGAACTCAGCATTGCCTATGGGATTTTGGTATTTTCCTTTTTTCATCTTAATTGTAGACAAAAGTTGGTAAAATGAAAACCAGCTTCACGTTTATGAACTTTGAGTGAAAAAGGAGAAATGCCTTGAGTTATACTTAGTAACAATCTTTTGAGACTATTTAGGTGTTTTCTGCATATAACTCTAGATATCTGTGCAATTTCTTTGACCAGGGGAACAAGAAATTTCAGTTCCTTTGCACTCATATAAGAAAGTAAAAGTACTCAGAAAAGAAATGACTTCTAAGAGGGATACCAGAAGTCAGAGAAGGGGCTAGGCATTGAAGTCTGGTTTCAAATACTCTACAAGCAGAGGAAAAGTTGGGAGAACAGCTCCTATGCACAAAGATGACAGTGACAATGCTATCTGCAGTATCTGAAAATGGACTAAATTGAAAGGTGCTTAACATACAAAGTAGACACACACAAAGTTAACATTGCTTGTAGGAGAAGAGGGTTATAAAAGAACCCTGGCATCATGGCACTCTGCTTTGACAATGTAGTGCACATCGAAAGCTCCTGCAATGAATGTTATGGTAATTTTCATCTCAATGGAATTGCTCTCTACTTCACTATAACACCAGATTTGAACCTTCTAGGTGTGCATTTTTAATATTTTCAAAAGCATTGGGTTGGTGCAAATTGATGGTGGCTTTATGCTGCCATGCCGTTGAATAACTAAGGATACCACATCTACTTCCCCTTGGCTAACCCATTGCCCAAGACAGCCCATGAGGAAAAAAGGATTGAAGCCTTAGAGTTTTACCCACACCTCCCATTCCAGTTGCTTTATCCACCCCTCACCCCCGCAACAGCATAATACTGCATTTATTAAATATGTGACTGGAAAGTTTTCCCTAGAGCCACACGCACTTCTGTCTATATTTTGCAGTGGTAGGTGGTAGACATGGAGAGAGAATATGCAAGTTACCCACCTTCATGAGGCTGTTGAAAATCACTCCCGGAATTACATCTCATTTCTAAATGTATACTTTGGGAACAAGGGCAAAGAATTAGGAAATCAATGGGATTAACTAAATTCACTGCCCTCTTATTTCTTATTTTTATAGCACTTAAGGGTTTTTTGTCTCATTAAGATCTTGGCAGAGCACTCCATTACAGAGGTCCCATGCTCCCGATAGGAGGAATATGTTCTATTGCAATTTTTGGCTCATGTGTTTTAAGTGTTTCTTCAACAACACGAGAGTGAGCATCAGTTCACCTGTGGCTAAGGAATGAAGGAAGCCACTTCAGGAGAAACTGCACTAAGACTACCTTTGTTTTAAGGGTGTAAAAATCCTTAAATCCTACTTGCACAGAATTGCATAGTCCTTGCTGAATTTTCATCTATATTGTCTTCTTTCCAACTCCTACTACTGCATTAGCCTATAGCAACTAGAGAGTACACAAATAAGTCTAACACTAAACTGTAGTGCTCCTTCTCAGACAACATCCATGCCAGGAGAAAGGGGTATGAAGAAATGAAGCATAAAGTATATATTGAAAAAGTTGTAGGTCATGTTTTTCAACACATTTTCTTGCTTGGTTCCATTCAGCGAGCTTTGATTTCCTTTAGTTCTGGGAAGGGGATTTATGCTTATTTTTCTTCTGACTAGGTGAACTATCTCTAAACACAGTGAAATAATTCAGAAACTCTATTACATCAAAGACTTCTGGAAATATGGGGAAGAAGGTAAGGAAGAAATTGGGCATGGTGGTGCACACCTGTAGTCCCACCTACTTGGGAGGCTGAGATGAGAGGATCATGGGAGCCCAGGAGTTCAAGACCAGGCTGGGCAACTTAGGAAGACCCCATTTCAAAAAAAAAGAAGAAGAAGAAGGAGAAGGAGGAGGAGGAGGTGGAGGAGGAAGAGGAGGAGGAGGAGGAAGAAATAAAAGAGCGACCCACAACCCAAAGCCTTGCCATTTCCCATAAAAAAGTCACAATCTATCCCTTGGTGCAGATGAAGGGCAGATCTCCAGTCTAAGAAGAGGCTCCCTTCCTCCCTGAGTGCAGGAGGGGAAGCCACCTGGGATCTTCCAGCATGAGGTCATGTACCTGCTGCTGTCTTCCACGACACTTGTAAGCAATTGTATTGTTTCCTACGATGGCTGTAACACACCACCACACACTTGGCAGCTCAGAACAACCCAAGTTTATTCTCTTGTAGCTTAGGAGATCAGAAGTCCAAAATCTGTCCTTGTTAACCAAAATCAAAGTTAGCAGGGCTGCCGGAATTCCTTGGCATGTGGACACATTACTCCATACTCCAATCTCTGCCTCCGTGGTCGCACCACCTTGTCCTCTTCTGCCTGAAATCTCCCCCTGCATCCTTCTTAGAACCTTTTTTTTTTGAAACGGGGTTTCACTCTTGTTGTCCAGGCTGGAATGCAATGGCGGGATCTCGGCCCACCGCAACCTCTGCCTCCCAGGTTCAAGCGATTCTTCTGCCTTAGCCTCCGGAGTAGCTGGGACTACAGGCATGCGCCATCAAGCCTGGCTAATTTTGTATTTTTAGTAGAGTTGGGGTTTCTCCATGTTGGTCAGGCTGGTCTCGAACTCCCGACCTCAGGTGATCCGCCTGCCTCAGCCTCCCAAAGTGCTGGGATTCCAGGTGTGAGCCACTGCGCCCGGCCCTTAGAACACTTTTTATTGCATGTAGGGCCCACCCAGATAATCTGGAATAATCTCTCCATTTTATGATGCTTGACTTTATCATATCTGCAGACTTTGCCTTCTAAGGTGGCGCTCATAGATGCCAGGGGTTGTTCTTGGGAAGCCAGGATTCAGCCTCCATAACACCTGTTGTTTCCCTGGTACTCAGATTTCAGGGAAGTGGACGGGTTCATCGTTTCTCTGCGAAGGAGCTCATTCCGAAGAATGATGGACACAGGTTAGTAGTTGTCCAGGCCAGATGGAGGGATTACAGTATGTTATGACCTGTACTGGGATTTCTGAGACTAAGATTTGGTCTGGAGAGGGTGTGTTGATTATACTTCAAGTCTTCAATCAGTCTTCTGTGTATGAAGTGATACTCTGTGTACTTGGCAGGATTTAGAATTATAGAATGTTTCTTTTGTCTGGAACTAGTCTGCCCGTGGTGCTAAGTAAGACAGATGGATGAGAAAGGAGACACAACGCAGCATGGGGAAGGCTGGGAGAGGTGAATGAGAAGTGGAGAAAAGGAGATGATAACAGCGAGAGATGGGATTTGGGCTGGGCTCAGAAGGATGGGTGTCTTTTAGGAAACCATCCATGCCCATCTCTCCCATATTATTTAGTATCTACCTTTGCTTGTGTCTGTCATAAGGCTTCTCTCGATGTTTCTAGTAGTCTGTTTACCTGGCTAGGGTGAGGACAATGGCCTATCATGTTTTAGTCTGAGATTCCCAGCATGTAGCATGGCGCTGGACATGCAGTAGAAGCTCAATAAATATTGGCTGAATTGAATGAATTAGTGGAGAGGAGAAAGAAGGAAATTTTGGGCAGAGAACGGGCCCAAGAAAAGGCTTGAAGGCAGGACAATTTTTCTCATGTCAATATAGCATGAGTCACCATGAGGAAAGTGGGGCAGTGAACCGGACTGGGCTCAGGGGATGGGTGAGCAGAGAGGAAGTGAGGAAATGGCTGCTCTGTTCTCACCACCGCTGGCCACGTTCCCGTGGCTGTTCTTGGCAGGTGTGAGGAGGTGGCAGACCGTGCCTGGCAGAACATACCTGGTGATGCAGGAGATGGGAAAGAAGAGGGGATAAGAGCAAAAGCTTTGCAGCTCGAGTCCTAGCGCTGCCACCTGTGTGAACTTGGGCAAACTGCTCACACCCTCTAAGTCGTGATTTTCTTTTCTTTTCTTTTGCTTTTTTTGAGACGGAGTTTTGCTCTTGTTGCTCTTGTTGCCCAGGCTGGAGTGCAATAGTGCGATCTCGGCTCACTGCAATCTCCGCCTCCTGGGTTCAAGTGATTCTCCTGCCTCAGCCTCCCACGTAGCTGGGATTACAGGCATGCGCCACCATGCCTGGCTAATTTTGTATTTTTAGTACAGACAGAATTTCACCACGTTGGTCAGGCTGGTCTCGAACTCTCAACCTCAGGTGGTCCACCCACCTCAGCCTCCCAAAGTGCTGGGATTACAGGAGTGAGCCATAGCGCCTGGCCTAAGTCATTGTTTTCTTATCTGCAAAATGAAGATCTATCTCACAGTTCTGAACTATGGATAAAGAAGACAAGCTGTGCAAAGAGTTTAGTGCAGTGCCTGGGATGTAGGTAACACTAATATTCTTGTGACTATAGATCACATTCATTAGGCTTCTTGCTGGAGGGAATCCTGGCCACACTGTGTGACTGGATGGATGTGCCTTGGTCAGCAGTACTGACTGGTGCTGACATCTGATCTGCTTCTTCTTTGCACAGTGAGCAACTAGCCAGCTTGTGTGACTCCATTAGGTCCCAGAGCAACTTTAAAGAGAAACCTGGAGATTCTGGAGGACAACGCCCATGTCTCTCAGGCCCTATCTGCAAGTGTGAGCACCAATAGGGCCTTTATGAAAGATGAAGTTGTGGCTCTGGGTCCGTAGTCTACCTCCAGCTTGCAAAGCTCTTGCCTTGCAGCCTTGAAAAATCAAATGAAGGTGCATGGGGAGCTTTGAGGCATCCTAGCTCTGCTAGAAAACAGGGGTCAAATGAGGCAAGCCGTGGTGCTAGACCTGATTGTAGAGCCAGACTATGTCACTGGACCTACTTCTCAAAGAGATTAGACAGGATCAGAGCCAATGGGAGCTTTTCCAGTGTTAATTGGGCTTAGTTATAAATAACACGGAAGCCCCTTGTCATTGCTTCTCCAGGTGTCTGGCTTACATGCCAAAATACAGAACTTGAACAAAAATTTTCGAGACGTGCTAGTAAGTTTCAAGGTCTTCACCCTCGTGGCAGAGGTTGCGTAGCAGGTTTCCTTCTCATCAAGAGGCTTAAAAGTGAGAAGGAGCAGTGCATTTCAAGTTATTTGATAAATTGAGTAAAACCCATTTGCCTGTTGGAATATTTTTTTTTTTTAGATGAGGTCCTCACCACAGTTCTAATTAAAAATCAATGTGATGTATAATTAAATTCTAGTGATCATATATGCACCAGCCCGTCTCTTTAGCTTTTAGCTGAAGGCAGGGGAGGCATGCTGTTATTGATCAGTGCAGGAGCCCTTTGAGGTTGTCAATAGATGTCTCGTCTGAGAGCCACATGGCCGCTCAAAGCCCACAGCAGCGCTGAGAGCTGAAGGACACTCCGCTGACTCCAGCATGCTCCCTGACCATTTAAGTGCTCTGCCAGGTGGGCCAGGACCCCATTCACCGTCTCCACCTGCCATCCAGTCCTCCAAGAAGTGAGCTCCGGGGAGGAGGCTTTGGAAAGGGAGAGGAAGCCGATCAATGTTTTCCAGCTTCAAATGATCATTTTAGCTTCCTTTTCTCCATTAGACCATAGATAAATCTCCTCTAATTATTTTCCATCAGGTGTGTCAAGTACCAAGTCAAGTCTGCTGAGTCAGAATGACTAAAGATCACATTGATTCAAGACTTACCCAAAGGCCACTGATGTGTCTAGGTGATTCTATCCAGTCTGAGGAATGGTCCTACCCCTATTACATGAAGAACTATCATTGGGATTTTCCTTAAAAGATGTTCATGTTTCTTTGTACGAATTCTTGGCAACTTCCCAAGCAATTTACTGTAAAAGCTCATGTGTGTTAAGTGCATAATCCTTCTCCAAAGACTTCCATAATTTTTGTTTTGTCCTCTCGTGTGATCCTCATCACAATACAATGACCTGAGGCATGAAAGTGTTTTTTGTTGTTGTTGTTGTTGTTGTTTGTTTATTTTCGACATGGTCTTACTCTGTTGTCCAGGCTGCTCTCAAACTCCTGAGCTCAAGTGATCCTCCCACATCAGCCTCCCAAAGTGCTGGGACTATAGGTACACGACACCATTCCCTGCTATAAGTGGCATTTTTTATTTCCACTTTACATAGGAGCATTTCCTCACCCAAAGCAGAAACTGCTAAAGGGTTTCTCCAGCCTAGGAGACTTCTGGAGTAGAACTTGGGTCTTCTGACTTCCTGTCCCATGCCTGACACCTGACACCATGCTGCCTGCTCAGGGACCACTGCTGACCCATCTTTCACTGCCAGACCCTCCTCCTCCTCAGAAGACTTTGTCCTCTCCCTCCTTTAAAGCTGAATTTAGTGACCATATATTTTATTTTTGACTCCCTCTCTTTCTTTAGTTTAGTTTTTTTTTTTTTTTTTTTTTTTTTTTTTTAAATTTCAGACAGAGTCTTGCTCTGTTGCTCAGACTGGAGTGCAGTGAGTGCAGTGGCATGATCTTGGCTCACTACAACCTCCACCTCCCAGGTTCAAGCAATTCTCGTGCCTCAGTCTCCCAAGTAGCTGGGACTATAGGTACCCTCCGCCACACCTGTCTAATTTTTTATATTTTTAGTAGAGATGGGGTTTCCCCATGTTGCCCAGGCTGGTCTCAAACTCCTGACCTCAAGTCATCTGCCCGCCTCGGCCTCCCAAAGTGCTGGGATTACAGGCGTGAGCCACATGCCCGGCCATAGATTTTTATTATTCAAATACCAATACATCCTTGTTGTAACGGATTTAAAGTATGTATGAGAATATAGAGCCCAGTGTGAAAGGGCCCATTCCTGGCTTGGAGCTTATACATCCTGGCTGCTGTCCTGGGCCTCCGGGGAACGCCTGCTTTCCCTCCATTCCAGCATGCCTTTCCTCCTCCTCTTCCTTTTCTCCTCTTCTTTCCTTTCCTCTTCATCCTCCTCCCCTTCCTCCTTTTCCTCCTTTCTCCTTCCTTATTCTCTTCCCTTTCTTCTTCCTACTTCTCCTTTTCCCCTTCACTTTCTTTCCCCTCACATCTCTCTCTTCTCCCATATATATTTAAATAAAATAAGGATGTTGTTTTATACAAATAAAATAATAGTTTTAGAAACATGCCTTGGTGGAAAGCAGGAATTTTTTCAAAACCCTTCCTGTATAAAGGAAAAAGACACAAAGCCTCCTGTAGTGTAGAGCTGGAGCTAATTTTAGGAGGAAGGAGGATTTGACACACGTGAAGGAAAAGAGAAACTTGTTCCCCACGAGGCCTGGGGAGCCGAGGCAGGGAGTGAGACAAATAAGACCCTGTGAGTCACCTTTGAGTTCTCCCCTCCTCTCCATCCCATATGCAGGCTACTGGCAAATCCTCCCTGCTCTATCTTCATAATATATCCAAGATCCGGCTGGGCATGGTGGCTCACACCTGTAATCCCATCGATTTGGGAGGCCGAGGTGGGCAGATCACTTGGGGTCAGGAGTTTGAGACCAGCCTGGCCAACATAACAAAATCCCATCCCTACTAAAAATACAAAAATTAGCCAGGGGTGGTGGCGGGCAGCTGTAATGCCAGCTACTCGGGAGGCTGAGGCACGAGAATTGCTTGAACCTGGGAGGCAGAGGTTGCAGTGAGCTGAGATCGTGCCACTGCACTCCAGCCTAACAACAGAGCAAGACTCTGTCTCAAAACACACACACACACACACACACACACACACACACACACAGACACACATATATCCCAAATCCTTCCTTTTTTGATCACCTCCCAACTCACATCCTGGTGCATGCCATGAGCATCTCTTTCCTGGATTTTTACAGCTGCCTCAGTGGTGTGCCAGAGCCAGCTTGTTACATCACCTGCGCCGAATGTGAAGTTTCCAGGAATTCTACAAGTCAGTTGTTAAATGCATCCATTTCTAAAAATTAAACAATATAAACTTATTATTAAATTATGTTAAAAACCAAAGTAATAGATATTTAGAAGTCAACACTTCCTGATTTTACTCCACTTTACAGAGGCCATTGATCTGTATTGTATTCACATGGTGGGAATACTGTGCGATGCCAGGCTGCTGAACATCTCTCCCCAACTCTGCTTTCGTTCTTTTTATTTATTCATTTATTTTTTTGGAGATAAGGTCTTGCTCTGTCTCTAGGCTGTTAGAGTGCAGTGGTACAATCATGGCTCACTGCAGCCTCAAACTCCTGGGCTCAAGTGATCCTCACGCCTCAGCCTCTCAGGTAGCTAGCACCACAGGTGCATGCCACCATGCCTGATTACTTTTTATTTTGTGTTTTGTAGAAATGGGATCTCACTATTTTGCCCAGTCTGGTCTTGAACTCCCAGGCTCAAGCAGTCCTCCCACCTCGGCCTCCCAAGGCACTGGGATTCCTGGTGTGAGCCACCATGCTCTGCCTGCTTTCAGCTTTATTGGTGGAAATCAGTTGTGGTGGAAATATGAACACCACAGAAATCACCAAACACTACAAATCAGTAGTGGTCAACATTTTATAAATGCTCACTGGCCGTTTCACTCTGAATGAACAAAAGTCCCCATCTTCTGAAGTAAGAACTCACCAGGCCTGAAGCCTCTCGGCAATTCCCAACATACACCTTCTTCCCTAGTCTGGTAAGTTTATCCTACTGAAATACTACACCTGGAAGCCCAGCTAAAGTGTCACCTCTCTAGTGGAACTTTCCTTCTATTTTATTTATCTGGTCTTCCTGTTTTCCAATTCTTTTTATTTCATATACACAGTCTCACACTAACCTGTTCCTCAATGTCTCTGACTGTACGATAAGTTCAGAGACAGAGTCCATACACATTAGGTGCTAAATAAAGGCATATCAGGGGCCAGGCACGGTGGCTCATTCCTGTAATCCCAGCACTTTGGAGGGCTGATGTGGGCAGATCTCTTGAGCTCAGGAGTTCGTGACCAGCCTGGGCAACATGGCAAAACTTTGTCTCTACAAAAATTAGCTGGGGGTGGTGGTGCATGCCTGCAGTCCAGCTACCTGAGAGGCTGAAAGAGGAGGATCGCTTGAGCCTGGGTGGTTGAGGCTGCAGTGGGCAGCGAGCATGTCACTGCACTCCAGACTGGGCAACGGAACAAGACTCTGTCTCCAAAAAGCAGCAAAAAAACAAGACAAATCACTGATGCGGGACTAGAGACGTGGCCCAAGATAATGTCACTAAGAGTAGCGAAAACAGATTTAAATATCATTATCATCTGACAGACCTAACCTTTCTGTCATTTGTTTCATCATTTGCATAACCATCTGTGAGGTAAGCAATATTATCTCAACTTTACAGATGACAAAGTTAAGAAACTTGCCCAGGTCAGACAGCTAGTAGGAGGCAGAGTTGGAACTTGAATCTGTGCTCTTTCTAAGAGGAGGAATTATTGGAGGAAAATGACTGAGGTTTCCATGGTAAATGGAATTGTCTTGGGAACTATACATGATATTGGAGACTGCTCTGGTGGCACCATGAATGCCCTGACTTGGACACTCTTGTTTTCCAGGTAAATACATTGTATGTGGTGTTTTGACATTTTTCCAGAATCCCAATGTGTACAAGAGGCTTTCTGGGTGTGAGACATTTATAACTAGGGGAGTTAGTGCTATCCTGTTGGGCTGGCCTCTTGGAAGCGATTTGCCTTGGTTTTTCTCAGTGAGGGGACTGAAGCTGGGGAAAATGACAACAAGGAATTGTAGCCCTTCTTGCTGTGGTTGGCTGTGACAACACATGACACTTATCATCCCCTCCACAGCCAGAACAGGGATTCATGGGGAACCCAGAAGGCTTGACTGATGGACTAAAATGTGGGCTTTGATGGCCTTCTTTTGGTCCTGCTTTTGTTGTTGTTGTTGTTGCTGTTGTTTTGTTTGATTGTTTGTTTTTTCCTGAGATAGGGTCTCACTCTGTTTTTGCAGACTGAAGTGCAGTGGCATGATCATGGTTCACCGCAGCCTTGATCTCCCCAGGTTCGGGTGATCCTCCCACCTTAGCCTCTCAAGTAGCTGGGATTACAGGCATGCGCCACAATGCCCAGCTAGTTTTTGTATTTTTAATAGAGAAAGAGTTGTGTTGCCCAGGCTGGTCTTGAACTTCTGGGCTGAAGCCACCCTCCCACCTTGGCCTCCCAAAGTGCTGGGACTACAGGTGTGAGTCACCACTCCTAGACTTGGGCCTGCTTTTGAATTATGCTGAGGCCGTCACAGTGGTCTCAAAGTCAAGCAGGCAGTACGGTCTACCCAGAACCATGTTAGGCTCATTTGATCTTAAAGTCAGCCTCTCTCTCTGATACATTTAGGTCATGTATTAGGACGGCAGCAAAAGGCACATGATTGTAGAGAGGGATGAGCTTCAACCTTGGCTTTGGCTCTTACTGGTGATTGTCCTGAAGTCAGTTATTTTGCCTCTCTTTGCCTCAGAGTTTCTTCATTTGCAAAATAGGGGTAATGTTAGGATTAAGGGAGATAAAGTATGTGTCTAGTGCATGGTCAATGATCATCAAGATGAAGGTTTCCTTCCAGAAATACAGGTCGGGCCCCTCAGCAGGGATTTGGCTGGTCCCACCTGATGTCATTCTTCCCACTAGTTTCAAACTGGGCTGCTCGCCTGTGGCCAGGGAGTGGATTCCAAAGCATTCCTGTTCGCCAGCTCAGGCCTTGGGGCTGCTGTGAAGTTGCAATTCCTTTCATGGAGCTCATGTGTGTGACAGGGCGTGCCCAGCTCTTAAAGTGCTTTGAAGAAAATGCCTTTGTGCTAAAAGCTCTATAAATATAAGGCGCAGACCTGGGCGTGGTGTTTCCAGAATACTCCCAATTTGATGTTAGCCGTCATCAAAGGCTCAGGCCATAGAAAAGTTGGAAATGCGGGTGGTTTACCAATTCAGTGATTCTCCAAAGCAGAGATGATTGTTTTTTCTTTTTCTTTTTCTTTTTTTTTTTCCAACTTCCATTTCTTGACTTGCTTTGCTTCATGGTATAAGGCCCATGTTGCCTTTCTTGTGTCCAGAGCTACAAAAACCTGATTTCAAGTATCCTGTTGAAGAATTACCAATTGCATACTCTCTCTCTACCCCTTTCTCCCCCACCCCACCCACCAACCATCCAGAGCCACCCAACAGCTCCTCCTGGTGGCCATCGTGGAGAGAGATTCTCGGATCACACACCTTTAACCTTCAGTACGAACGTACTTCATTCATTCATTCAACCACTTTTTATCGGTTAACTGCTGTGCACAAGGCATCTTGCTAGATGCTGGAGATACCAATAGAATAAATAGGGTTCCTGCCTTCAGGGGGTCACAACTCTGTGAGGAAACAAACAAGTGATTATAATTACACAGTGACTGTGTCATAACAAAAGTATGCCCAGGAGCATGGTGAGGAGCAGGAAAGGAACCCAAGGCATATTGATCTTGAAGCTATGAAGGCCAGAACTTCAGGGCCTCCTCATTTGCATGGGCTCCTTCTGAGGCCATACACGTGTGCATATAACACACACACACACACACACACACACACATATTTTTTTCAGAGACAGGGTCTTGGTCTGTCACCCAGGCTGGAGTGCAGTGGCGATCACAGCTTACTGCAGCCTGAAACTCCTGGGGTCAAGCGATCCTCTCGTTTCAGCCTCCCGAGTAGCTGGGATAACAGACGCACACCATCACTCCTGGCTAAGTTTTGTATTTTTTGTACAGACTGTGTTTAGCTATGTTGCCAAGACTGGTCTCAAACTCCTGGCCTCAAGTAATCCTTCCTCCTCAGCCTCCCAAATTGCTGGAATTATAGGTCTTAGCCACCATCCCTGGCCTATGGTCACAGATTTTTATAAAATTTACAGGAGTAACCCATTTTGAAGGAATCAGTTAAGATTACACTTGTCTTCTTCACTAACATTTACTGTCATATCCTCCTGCTATTGGGGGACATGGAAGCAGGAAAAGGTTTCTTTGGAATTGGCTTAGGTAGGGTTGAGTTGGGGATAGAATTTGTTTGGGTTTAGCGAGGTTTTTTTTTTAGATGGAGTTTTGCTCTTGTTGCCCAGGCTAGAGTGCAATGATGCTCACCGCAACCTCTGCCTCCTGAGTTCAAGCGATTCTCCTGCCTCAACCTCCCGAGTAGCTGGGATTACAGCCATGTGCCACCACACCCGGCTAATTTTGTATTTTAGTAGAGACGGGGTTTCTCCATGTTGGTCAGGCTGGTCTCGAACTCCCGACCTCAGATGACTGGCCCACTTCGGCCTCCCAAAGTGCTGGGAATACAGGCATGAGCCATCGTGCCTGGCCCCTGGATTTAGTGAGATATTTTTATGGGTTCATAGTTAAGCTGTTGTCAGGCTTCCTTGTGTAGGAGCAGCTTCCAGAAATACTCCTATCACCCACCTTTCTGACTCAGCAACGCTGTGACGTAAAGCTTCATGATCAGAGGCTGTATCACAATTGAAACATGTCTTCTAGCTCTGGGCACTAGAGCTAGGTGAACAATGGAGGAGAAACGTGATTTAGATGGATGAAGCCAGAAGCTAGTCTGTGGAACGTTCTTTAAATTATCAGACTTGTCACTTTGTAAGCAGAGGATTTGGTTGTGGGAAAACTTGAGAGAGGCTTCTGCAGATGTGGGAGCAGTCTTCAACTCTTTTTTTTTTTCTTTTTTTTTGAGACGAAGTCTTACTCTTGTCCCCCAGGCTGGAGTGCAATGGCACGATGTCGGCTCACTGCAGCCTCTGCCTCCTGGGTTCAAGCAATTCTCCTGCCTCAGCCTCCCCCAAGTAGCTGAGATTACAGGTACCTGCCACCACACCTGGCTAATTTTTGTATTTTTAGTAGAGATGGGATTTCTCCATGTTGGCCAGGCTGGTCTCGAACTCCTGACCTCAAGTGATCCGCCCACCTCAGCCTCCCAAAGTGCTGGGATTACAGGTGTGAGCCACTGCACCCAGCCCAGTCTTCAACTCTTATACGGCATCACTACTGAGTTTGAAGCTGGAAGACATGTTTTCAGACAGTCTATAAGCTAAAGCAAATCACTAGAAACTATTAGAGCAAAGAGAATGGATCTTTTTTTATCCTCTGTATAGAAAATAAAAGGTAGAAAATTGTTTTATGAAGAAGAGATCAGCGTTTGCAGCAAAAATGTAGAGGAAAGAGAACTATTATAGAGGTATATGAGGCAGTCACTATTTCTGTGGATTTTGTAATAGCTGTGGAATTTGTCAGATGTTATTGTGATAGGTTATGATTTTATACTCATTCTAGATAAATGTTCGCTTTCATGCCTAATTTTTCCTTTGTAATTTTGGATTCTTTTCTTTCATACTTCAGACCCTATACAACTTGGATCCGGTCCGGGAGAGACCCCAAGTGTGTCCTGGGGAGGACCAGTGGGGCTTCATGGAGGGTCAGTGTGGGTGCCGAGAGATGGAGGAATCTTATGAGCTGGCCAAGGGCAAAGTGAGCAGGGGAATTTCCAGGCAGAGGGAAAAAGTCAAGAGGCCTATGAGAGCCCTTCTGTAGAGGAAAGTGGGAAATTGCAACTGAGGGCATGGAAGCGATCAAAGCCCCCAGGCTGGGTCATGGAGAGCTCTTCTGCTGTCCACAAGGTTCCCAAGGGAGAACCCCTCAGTGTTCAGGCAGGGAGTAGGCAGATGCTGATTGGAGGGTCAGCTAACTTTTCCTCTGTCTTTATCACTCAGCTTTTGATTAATTCTACCTTTTCCCATCTCTCTGTACATATCCCCTTAATCTTCCTCCTTCCTCATACTTTCTGGTTAATTCCTTTGACTGCCCTCTTCGCTACCTTTCCACACCAAGGAATGCTTTTTTATTTTATTTTTTATTTTTTTCAGAGAGACTCTTGCTCTGCTGTCCAGGTTGGAGTGCAGTGGCTCGATCTCAGTTCGCTGCAACCTCCGCCTCCTGGATTCAAGCCATTCTCCTGCCTCACACTCCTGAGTAGCTGGGATTACAGGTGCATGTCACCACACCTGGCTAATTTTTGTACTTTCTTTTAGTAGAGATGGGGTTTCACCATATTGGCTGGACTGGTCTCAAACTCCTGACTCAAGCAATCCTCTTGCCCCAGCCTCCCAAAGTGCTCGGATTATAGGCGTGAGCCACTGCACCCGGCCCAGTGAATGCTTTTTTCTCTCTCTCCTGTTGATTTGTGAAATAGGAATGACTACAATCATCAAAGGAACTAACACAATGTCAGTGAGTACCCATATGTGTTCAGTGCTGAGTAAGTAGTTGATAATTAAAGTAGTAAAGATATTGCCCTCAAGAATCCTGTGGGCTATGGGGAGATTCAGCTAAACAAGCAACCAGATATCCGATTTTTAATAAGTGCCAGAAAAGAAACCGTGTATTGATTTATTCATTCATCCTTCAATGGACATTTGGCTGTTCCCACCTTTTGCTTATCGTGAATGATGCTGCGTTCATCTGTCTGCATTCCTGTGAGTACCAGTCTTTCGTTCCTTGGGTACAGACATAGGAGTGGAATTGCTACCATTTGTGTTTTGATGCTTTGTCCTTCTATCTTCCCACTATCTCAATTTATCAATTGTTTCCCGTGCTTCTTCAATATTTCCATTTATTTCCACCACCCCGTCCCTTCTGGTGTACAGCACATGGAAAGATCCAATCTGAAATAAATGTTCAAATACTTTGAAGAAAAAAGTTCCTATGATTTTCAGATACAGAAACCTCAATGTTAAGCCATTGTGGAAAATCTTTATTTCACAAAAGGATCTAAAAAGTACGAAGGGAACTGAGGAGAAAGAAAATCTCAACGAAGGCAGTTCTGGGAAACCATCTCTCATCAGCCTTCATTCTTTTTTTTTTTTTTTTTCCCAACCTTCATTCTTGAATGATTACCACCATACTTGGTTTTTATCATATTCTTGGACTTAGGAAAACAAAGGTTTCACACAGATTGAGACCCACTTCTCTGCCTTTCCATATGTTGATTTATTTCTTGATTTAGTGAGCTTGCAAATATAGATAGATTACTTTCTTAAGCTGCTTCATAAGATGGAGCAATCTGCAGCTGGGGTGACACAAGCATACCAGAAAGGCCTGCTGCCTTGTGGTGGGAAGGACTTGAACTGGAGAACTGCAGACTGTATTCCTGGACAAACAACTGAAGCCATTCTGTACACTGCAGAATTTGAAAATTAAAGCAAAACTCTTTGTAACAATGCCTGAGTTGCCTTCTAAGTTTCCTTTCAGCTTTAGAAGCCTAAGATTCTAAATATATTGCTGGCTTTGTCATGTAATCAGATACAAAAGTGGGACCATTCCTATTGACATTTCTTACTCTGAATCTAAGCATAAAAGGTTTGTTGAAATAGAAATTGACTTTGTATTAGCATATGTCCATTTCTAAAAAGTACATTGACTTCACTTCCCTTTGCACTTGTGTGTTCTGCGTGTTTAAGGTGGAGTGTTTGGTGAAGACTGTCTCACGAGAAGGTCCTGGCTTTAGTAACTTGGGGGAATTCTTCAGTTGAAATGCCAGGTAGTTCTTATCAGATACTTTGACAAGCCCCTAACTAGAAAGAGGAAAATATCTTGCAGTTTGTTATAAAACTCTTCAAAGACATTATTCTATCTTTTCGGTAACACGATTCCATTTCATGTTCCTACTACATTCTTTGCATTCTCTTCTTGTTTAATCTCAAAGATACTTGTTTTCTCTATGAGTGACTTTCATGCGGTTTGTCGTGTGTTATAATTTCTTTTCTTTGGATGAAGTGTCCATATTCATGGTGGTTTTAAGAAGCATGCATGAGGCCTGGGATGCTTTTCTTTTTTTTTTTTTTTTTTTGAGACTGAGTCTCTGTCACCCAGGCAGGAGGGCAATGGCGCAGTCTTGCAATCTTGGCTCACTGCAAGTTCCATCTCCGGGTTCAAGCGATTCTGCTACCTCAGCCTCCCAAGTAGCTGGGATTACAGGTGCCCACCACCATGCCCAGCTAATTTTTGTATTTTTGTAGAGACTGGGTTTCACCACGTTGACCAGGCTGGTCTCACACTCCTGACCTCAGGTGATCCACCCGCCTTGGCCTCCCAAAGTGCTGGGATTATAGGCATGAGCCACCACATCCAGCCCTGGGATGCTTATTTTATCTGAGGAACACAACCTCAATCAGGCTGCATGGATGGATTGAAACAAAGCATAACAGACCCATCTTAGGAAAGGTAAGTGGCCACATGCAGAAAAGACACAAATAGCATAGGCAAGCCTGAATGTCTACATAGTCACCTCTTACTGGGATGCTTTATTTTATCTGAGTAAGAGGTGACTCAGGCTTGCCTATGCTATTTGTATCCCTTGCTAAGCAAGGTTCATTTTTGGAAAGTCTCTGCATGTGGCCACTCACCTTTCCTCAGATGGGTCTGTTGTGCTTTGTTTCAATCCATCCATGCAGCCTGGTTGAGGCTGTGTTCCTACAGGTTGCGATTCTCACTTCCCGAACAGGAGAAGTGAGACTTGGAGACACTGTCTTGCATTGATTCTGTCCTGCATTGTTTCCATTGCCTCTTTGTGTTGACTCTAAAAGAAACTTGCTGAAATCATGTCTCCAGGATAAATGGCATGGAAGCCTTATTCCCTTAAATATTTTCTGCCTGTGTGCATTTTCAAGTATTGACAATGGTTGCCCGGTGAATATACTGTGCTCTGGCAGGGTCGATAATTTCTGGATCTTCAGGGATCATCTTGCTTTCTAATTAAGCCCTACACATCTCTAAAAACAGACATTTGCTTTGATATTTCATGAAACAAAGGCATAGATTGAGCAACTTGAGTGCGTTGTTGTTACAGTTGCAGTGGCCGAAGGACTTCTCTACTGAGAAATGAAAACAATTCTCCATTTTCTTCTCATTTAAACCCATCAAGACTTAAAAAAAAAAAAAAAAAAGAAAGAAAGAAAAGAGGGCTAATCATTTATAGCCTGTGAGAATGAAGTCCCTGGAAGCTGTATGTCTTGGGAGCACTGTGGCCTTGTACATGTTTGTTCACTCAAGAAGAATTTGCAAGTACACATTTCATTTAAAAGTATTTGTAGATCTCCCTTCCCATAACTTCATTGTGTAAATGCTCCCTTCCTCAAGAATTTGTTCACTCAACACATATTTATTGATTGTCCACTCTGTGGGGAGCACTATTCTGGCCCCGGGCACACAAGCGTCTATAGTCGACTGTGTATCCTTAAAGAGCTTGCAAAGTTGTTAAAGGGAAAAAAGAAAAAAAATGGAATGGTGGGGCTATTTGCATACAAACACTAAGCTCCAAGGTTTGCAGATGTAATAATGAAGCCACCAAGATAACAATAAACAACTTTCTAGCCCTGAAGGCTTCATGCCCCTGCTAAGGCTGGATAAATGATTTCACCACAGAATATTGGATTAGAAGAATTTCATTTATGGTTTACATGGGTTATAACAAAAATGTGAGTGCTGCTAGAATGTCTTCTACTAGTCTACACTCAGAGAAGCCTCTGAGCCTTTTCCTTTCCCTAAAGAGGTTAATTTTCTTTCAGCTACCTTTTGAACCTTGAAAATGCAGCCAAAGAGAAGCCAGGGTCTACCCTACTGTATTAGGGTTCTCTAGAGGGACAGAACTAATAGGATAGATGTATATATAAAGGGGAGCTTATTAGAGAGTATTGACCCACACAGTCACAAGGTGAGGTCCCACAACAGGCCGTCTGTAAGCTGAGAAGCAAGGAAGCCAGGCCGAGCCCCAAAGCTGAAGAATTGGAGTCCGATGTTCTAGGGCAGAAAGCATCCAGCTGGGGAGAAAGATGGCGGCCGGAAGACTCAACCAGTCTAGTCTTTCCACGTTCTTCTGCCCGCTTTTATCCTAGCCACGCCGGCAGCTGATGAGATTGTACCCACCCACGCTGAGGGTGGGTCTGCCTTTCCCAGTCAGCTGACTCAAATGTTAATCTCCTTTGGCAACGCCCTCACACACACACCCAGGAACAACACTTTGCATCCTTCAATCCAATCAAGTTGACACTCAGTATTTGCTTACACCTACTTATTTGCTTCCATTCTTCTCTTGAATTTTCTAAGGAACTGGAGTCATAAGCCCTGGAAATAAAGAGACCAGTCATGGCTAGAGCTTCCTTGGCCCCTGTATAATTTTGTTTTGAAGACTAGTGAGAAATACAGAAATGATCACCTTGACCTTTAGCAAAGGTTATCAAAGAAAGAAGGAACCTAACTGTCTTGCTCTCACCCAGTTGATGGCTACGTTTTCTCTGGGTAGAAATGCAGCTTTCTCTAGCATTTGTGGGTTTTTCTCTATTGTTTTTCCTGCATACCTATAAGAAGTGTAAGATGAAGTCAATGTGGGTAAGTAACCCGTCTGTTCACATTTATTTTTAGAAATAACTTTGAGGCAGTAAACGTGAGGCAGTGACATACATACCTCCTTGTAATAGTTCATTAATCATCTTAACATTTATAAGCCATAATGTTTCTACTGTTTGAGAGGAAAAAATCTGAAAACAATATTTATACTAATGAATTTTTTATGGGCCTTTCCATCCTAAGGAATGGCTGCTGAGCAAGGCAATGCAACTTGCTTAGAGTATTGTAGGTTTCTTTTTTTCATTGCCATTTTAATTTAAATTCGGGGGTACATGGGCAGGTTTGTTATGTGGGCCTATTGTGTGACACTGAGGTTTGGGCTTTTATTGATCCTGTCACCGGATAGCGAGCACAGTACCCCATAGGAAGTTTTTCAGCCCTTGTCCCCCACCCCCTCCTTGTGGAGTTCCCATGTTTATCTCTGTGTGAACCCAAGATTTATCTTCCACTTATAAGTGAGAACACGCAGTATTTAATTTTCTGTTCCTGTGTTAATTCACTTAGGATTATGGCCTCTAGCTGCATCCATGTTGCTGCAAAGGACATGATTTTATTCATTTTTATGGCTACATAGTACTCCATGGTGTATATGTACCACATTTTCTTTATTCAGTCCACCATTGATGGGCACCTAAGTTGATTCCATGTCTTTGCTATTGTCAATAGTGCTGCAATGAACATATGTGTGCATGTGTCTTTTTGATAGAACACTTTATTTTCCTGAGATTGCTGGGTTGAATGATAATAAATGAATAATTTATTATTTTGTTTTTAGTTCTTTTAGAAATATCCAAACTGCTTTCTACAGGGGTAACTAATTTACATTCCCACCAGCAGTGTATACACATTCCCTTTCCTCCAAAACCTCACCAACATCTGTCATTTTTTGACTTTTTAATAGTAGCCATTCTGACTGATGTGAGGTGATATCTCCTTGTGGTTTTAATTTACGTCTTTCTCATGACTAGTGAGGTTTTCAATTCTTTACCTTATGGTCAATGCCCAGTTCTCATGACCACCTCCCAGTTATTTATCAGCTGTGAGCATTTGCCTCCAAACAGCTTGATAAGGATTTTCAGTGGGTCATCTTGCAATTGCTCTATCACTTCTGTATTTTCTTACCTTTGCCTACCTCTAAAGCTACACCAATATTATAATTAATACCATGAATGGAAATTTGATTTTCTGCCTTTTAGTCTTCCAGGAAGGCAGAGCTAGAAGCAGTGGGTGAGATTTGGAAAGCCAGATTTCAGTTAAACAGAGGGGTGCCCTTTCAAACCATCAGAGCTGCCTACGGACAGAGCCACTTTGAAAGGTGATGAGCACACAGTTAGTAGAGTTCTGCAGGCGAGAGGCTGCATCATATCGTCAGGGATAGCAGAAGGAAGGTGCCAACATTTGGAGGGAAGTAGGAAAAAAACACGCCTGTGGTCCGTCTAGACCCTCAGTATTTTATTTTGTTTTCTTTAGTTGTTAATTGAATTTCCACTTAGGCAGAGTGCAGTGGTACCATCATGGCTCACTGCAGCCTTGAACTCCTGGGCTCAAGCAATCCTCTAGCCTCAGTGCCCTGAGTAGCTGAGACCACAGGTCCCCACCACCATGCCCAGCTAATTTATTATTTCGTTTGTAGATATGGGGACTCGCTATGTTGCTCAGGCTGGTCTTGAACTCCTGGCCTCAAGCAGTCCTCCTGCCTTAGCCTTCCCCACAAGTCTTAAATTTCCCCACATCAGTAGCACTGAGGCAGAGCATTTTTCACTGTAGACTCTGACTGCTCCCATCACCAGAAGGTGCATAGCACACAATGCAGGGGAATGAGGCTGTCTTCCACATTTGGCATTTGGTCCTAGAGATTTTTTCAGCTTAGTTTCAGGTCCTGGGATGTGGCTGAACAAGATGTTGCTGGACTTTGAGGACGGATATGCGCATGCCTGGTTTCCGCAGACACTTCATTTTAGCCTCTCAGATGAACTGAGGCATCCTCAGTTTGGTTAAGTAGGTGGTTAGGCAGGTTAAAATGAGCAGATTACCAGGTGCAGGCTCTGCAGCTCTATGGAGAAACATCATAAAGTTAGAGTCCAGATTCAGTCTCTGGGGTGCAGGGGAAGGGGCCTCTGGGTGGGGAGAAAGGCAGACGGGCTCTCTTATTAGGTAGGGCTGGGAAAAAGATGTCAGTGCTTTCAGGAATGTAGCTAAACTCATGCTTCCGGGCTCTGAGCAAGTAAGAATCTAAACCAACATGAAAGCACCCTCTCAGCCCTTCCAGCGTCCTTGGACAGTTGCGCCAAGGAAGCTGGGACTGCATGGACTCAACACGTTCCAGACCTTGCTGCTGAACACTCAGGCTGAGCTCTCGAGTTGGCAGCGCAGAAACACATAATGTCAGTTACAGTCTGGCTGCCCAAGGAAGCATCATTCCAAGCAGGGTCATGTACGATGAGCATAAGAACTTTCTAGAAAGCCGCTCCCAGTGACTGGTGCTGCTTAAGGTCTTCAGTGCTTGCTTTCCTCATGTAGAGGTGCAGAGGACAGAGAATGTCAGCTCTCATGTAGGCGGCAGGGGCCACGCTGATAGCCATATGACCTCCACCTTTCCCTTTTCCTGTGCACATTTTCCCTTCCCTGACCTAAGACCCTTTACTCAACTCCCCAGAGGATGTTTTCTGTAACTAAATCCAAGGCCAAAGACCGTCAGACTCTAATGGATACTTTTATGACTGCCATGTCACCATGACTGAGAGCTTGCCTCCTTGGTCAAAGGCATATTTTCATCTTCTGGCAGGTAATATAGTTTATCTGCCTATTGATGTAAGTCACCAGAGAAAATTGCCACTCATTGCCTGAAGAATTGTTCCTAATTAATATGACAGTACTGAAAGAGGAGACTTTGTTATTTTCTGTTTCCAAAAAAGGCCTAATGAAAGATCCACAGTTATAATACACTGTTTTTATTTTGTTTTATTTTATTTTACTTTTTTGAGACATAGTCTGCTCTGTCACCCAGGCTGGAGTCCAGTCGCATGATCTCGGCTCACCACAACCTCCGCCTCCTGGGTTCAAGTGATTCTCCTGCCTCAGCCTCCTGAGTAGCTGGGATTACAACCGTGCGCCTCCATGCCTGGCTAATTTTTCTATTTTTAGTAGAGACAGAGTTTCACCATGTTGGTCAGGCTGGTCTCGAAACTCCTGACCTCACTATCCACCCACCTCAGCCTCCCAAAATGCTGGGATTACAGACGTGAGCCACTGTGTGCAACCTGTTTTTATTTTAAACATGAAAAATATGAAACACTTGGCTTTTGTTCTGATCACAAAGGCAATATATCTTTTATGAAATTTCTATATATTTCTATACAGTCATGCCCTGCATGACAATGTTCTGGTCAACAATGGACTGTATATATGATGGTGGTTCCACAAGACCATAACAGAGCTGAAAAATTCCTATCACATAGTGACGTTAATGTGTGATGCATTACCTTTCTGTGTTTAGATATGTTTAGACACACAAACACTTACCATTGTGCTCCAGTTGCCTAGAGTATTCAGTACTGTAGCATGCTACACAGGTATATAACCTAGGAGCAAAAGGCTGTACCGTACAACCTGGGTGTGCAGTAGGCTCTGCTATCTAGGTTTTTGTTAAGTACACACAAACCTAGATGGTAGATTTTATTTGCACAATGAGGGAATCATCTAACAATGCATTTCTCAAATGTATCCCTGTCATTAACTAACGTATAATTGTATTTTTTCCTACAATTATGTATTATTCATAGCTCATTTATTATTATTAATAGCTCAATTTATTATTATTACACACAAACCTAGATGGCATATTTCATTTGCACAATGAAGGAATCATCTAACAATGCATTTCTCAGAATGTGTCTCTGTCATTAAGTAATGCATGACTGTACTTTTTCCCACAATTATTTATTATTATTACTGAGACAGAATTTCTCTCTTGTTGCCCAGGCTGGAGTGCAGTGGCGTGATCTCGGCTCACTGCAACCTCCACCTCCTGGGTTCAAGTAATTCTTCTGTCTCACCCTCCCAGGTAGCTGGGATCACAGGCATGCACGACCAGGCCTGGCTAATTTTTTTGTATTTTTAGTAGAGACAGAGTTTCACCATGTCGGCCAGACTGGTCTCAAACTCCTGACCTCAGGTGATCCACCTATCTCAGCCTCCCAAATTGCTGGGATTACAGGCATGAGCCACTGTAACCCGGCCTTCAATTATTTATTATTAATATCTCATTTTTTTTGTTGATAGCACACTTTATTACTAATAGCTCATTTTCCATGCCATTAAAGATTTTTCTATAACAATATTTTTAATGGTTTTATTATATTTCTTTCCATAGAAGTTACATAATCTAATTAATTAATTAATTTCCTGTTGTCCCCCATGTATGCTGTTTCCAAGTTATCTTTTTTAGCAATATCACACCGATGTATACTCCTAGAAATGTAAGATAGTATCTATTTCCCCATAGATCAGCTACAAAGGGTATAATCATTTTTTAAAAACTTAAATCAATTTAGTAGGTAAAGAAGGCATCTCATTGCTGCATCTTTTTAGTAACGTTTGTAGGGCTCACCAGATTTTCAAATGTTTATTGGCCAGTTGTATAGTTTTTGTAAATTTTACCTTTTGCTCTTCGCCTGTAGCATTTCTTTTTTCCAATTACTTATAAGAGGTCTTAAGACTATATTATCAATGTGATATGTTGCAAATAAATTTAACATGTTGTCATCTGCCCTTAAATTATATTTATACTACACTGTAGCCTAGGTGACAGAGACCCTGTCTCTAAAAAACCAAAATGTATTTAAAGTTCTTTTTTCTTTTTTGACATATAGAAAAATTTTAATTTGAATGTTATCAACATTGCTGAAGCCTGAAAAAAGTAAAAAAATATGTAAGCCACTATCTCTCTCTTTAAGGAACCTACAATCCAATTGTGGAAATAAGAGATAAACGCATGTAAAATAAACAATGCAATATTTTAAAGCAGCAACTTTTCACAAAGAAAGGGAGTAGCTACCAGGAGATAGGCTTACCCAGAGTTCTGAAAAGCCCCTTTGGCCGGGCACCATGGCTCATGGTGTGCGTCTATAGTCCCAGCTACTTGGGAGGCTGAGGTGGGAGGATTGCTTGGACCCGGGAGATCGAGGCTGCAGTGAGCTGAGATCGCGCCACTGCACTCCAGCCAGGGCAACAGTGCGAGACCCTGTCTCAAAAATAAATACATAAATAAACAAAAATGAAAAGCCCCTTAGATGCTATTGATCATCACTCTTCCCCTCCCTTAGTTGGTAACCAGAGGTCTCAATATAACTGACCAGGAATAAAGAGTGTCTCCAAGTGGTGTGTAATTAATATGTGATACTTGGGCCTCCCCTCCTGACACCTGGAGACATTTTCTCTTTTCTGGTCAACAGACTGCATACCTGTGCCAGTACCTTTGATAATATCAGTGATCTAAACTGTTTATTTAGAGTTTGTGAAAGGTTAGAAAAGTATCTTGAAAAGAATTTTGGAAGAAAGAGAGTGAACATTAACTCTAATGATTTTCTTTTTTGTACCCTTGAAATTATATTGTGTTATGTTCCAGCATTAAGGATTTTGCCGGTCTTTGTGGCTCTCTTAGTATCTTGTAGAGTACCTAGCACATTTGTCAGAATTTGTGATGCTTTTTAAAGACTCAAAGCCAATGAGACCTGGTTATCTGTGGGGTGCTGCTATGGTGTGAATGTTTGTGTCCCTCCACAATTTATGTTATAACATGATCCTGGCCAAGCACGATAGCTCACACCTGTAATTCCAGTGCTTTGGGAGGACGAGGCGGAAAGATTGCTTAAAGTGTGGAATTCAAGACCAGCCTGGGCAACATAGTCAGACCTTTGTCTGTATTAAAAATTTTTTTAATTAGCTGGGCATGGTGGTGTGCACCTGTAGTCCCAGTTACTTGGGAGGATGAGGTGGGAGGATTGCTTGAGCCTGGGAGATTGAGTCTGCAGTGAACCGTGATTGTGCCACTGCACTCCAACCTGGACAACAGAGTGAGACCCCATTTAAAAAAAAAAGAGAGAAAGAGAAAGAGAGAAAGAAAGAACGAAAAGAAAAGAAAAGAAAGAACCCATCAAATGCAATAGTGTTAGGAGATGGAGCCTTTAGGATTTGGTCATAAGGGCTCTGTCCTGAGTGGAATTAGTGCTCTCAGAAAGCTCAAGGAAGCCTGTTTGGCCTTTTTGCTGTTTCAGTATAGGCAGACACAGCATTCACGTCTTCTGCCACATGAGAGCTCATCATGGAAGCAGAAAGCAAGCCCTTTCCAGACACTGAACCTGCCAGTGCCTTGCTCTTGGACTTCCCAACCTCCAGAACCGTGCAAAATAAATTTCTATTATTATAAATTATCCAGTCTAAGGTATTTTGTGAACGCAGCCTGAACTAAGGCAAGTGTGTACAGTGAGAGGATTCAAGGAGCGAGGACTACGGTTAAATGAACTGGTTGCAGCCCTTTCTAACTCCGCTGCTGCCATGGCTCCTGTGAAAAAGCTTGTGGCAAAGGGGGGCGAAAAAAAGAAGCAGGTTCTGAAGTTCACTCTTGATTGCACTCACCCTGTAGAAGATGGAATCATGGATGCTGCCAATTTTGAGCAGTTTTTGCGAGAAAGGATCAAAGTGAACGGAAAAGCTGGGAACCTTGGTGGAGGGGTGGTGACCATCGAAAGGAGCAAGAGCAAGATCACCGTGACATCTGAGGTGACCTTCTCCAAAAGGTATTTGAAATATCTCACCAAAAAATATTTGAATAATAATCATCTATGTGACTGGTTGCGCATAGTTGCTAACAGTAAAGAGAGTTACGAATTACATGACTTCCAGATTAACCAGGACGAAGAAGGGGAGGAAGATGAGGATTAAATTTCATTTATCCGGAATATTTTGTATGAGTTCTTGAATAAAACTTGGGAACCAAAAAAATAAAATAAAATGAAATAACCTGGGTTGCATGAATCAGGAACAGAAATTTGAGCAGGCAGTTGCCCAGGGTAACTCAGGCCTGGGTGGTGGGGGATGGATGGAGGCCTCCCGGTGATACATTCCTCTAGATCGGTCTGCAGAGCAGCAGGAGGCCTCTAGAGAGCAGAAGCTTTTTCACGTTAGGTAGACTTCAGCCAGTGGGGTGCTGGTAAATATTTAACAACTGGGTCTCTGGGGAAGCATAGTCCTGGTTTGAAGCATTTGCTGATTTCTGTGGTATAAATACTCCCAGTGTGGAGTATTGCAAGCTCTCACTGTGAAGGAAGCCACTGAATGTGCAACTGGAAAGAGATGCGTGCCGTGTGCTCTCGTGAGTTGGTGTGAGCTGACAGCATCTTGTTTCTGTGTAATGTATTCATTTATTCTTTCATTCATGGCAGGACCACAAGCAGTTCTTGAGGCAGGAGCCAGTGGGGGCAGAATTTAGTATCCCATGGGAGGCCAGGAGCACAAAGCAGACAGTGTGTCCAAGCACCAGCCCCACACGCTGGAATCGGGGCTTGGCTTAGAGGCAGGAAGACGTGGTGCTGAGTTGAAAAGCTGGGGCAAGTTTCAGTCATGACAGTGGGGGAAGAAGACTGATTGAGGGGCTGCAGTGGGGCCCGGCACTCTTCCCTGGCCAGTTTCAAAACTGATGTCATGACCCAGTGATTGATGTCCTTGAAGCTCTGGATGTCTGTTCTCGCCTGCTCAACCTGGCTCCGATACAACCAAGGGATATTGGCTAAGGGAGAGAACAGCAGGGAGCCCAAAACCAGGGGCCAGGCAAGATAAGGACTTCAGTAAACACCCAGCACATGAATCTGATGTCTTCATTTACCCACATATGAGGGAATGGAGTATTCCTATTATTACAATATTTCGCCCTTATCAGGAGTTACATTATCACCTAATTTATTCAACCAACAAATATTTTTAGATGAACAGGAGAGACAAGAGTTTGCCGTTGTGGAGGCTGCATTCTTGTTGAGGAGACAGATAATAGACCATTTATAATAGCACCAAATTGTTTCTGATGGAGACAAAGGCTAGGAAAGGCTGAGGGAGGGGTGGCAGAGCAGGGACCGGAGATGTGTCCCCTTATCCAGGGTGGTTGTGTTCTGTCTGAGAAGATACTGGGGCTGAGCAAGAACGATGAGAAGGAACCCATCATTCAGCGTGGGGCAGAGGCAGAAGATAAGGCAAGTGCCAAGGTCCTGAGGCGGGAAGAAGAGGAAAGGAAGCCCAGCCTGTCTGGGGAGAAGACAGGAGGATGGAAAGCTGAAGTGTGGTGAGAGACAGGGAGGGACAAGATGAAGTCAGAGGGATGGTGAGCTCCTGATCTGTAGGGTCTTGAAGGTCAAATGAACAGTTTGAATTTGGTTCTAGGTGAAATGGAAAGTCCCCCAGGCAATGCCATTTTCCTGGTTCATGGACTCAGACTGGGAAATGGCAATGCCTGGGAGGTCCACCCCATCCCCTGACTTACTGAATAAGAATATAAGAATCTGTTTTGCTTGTTTGTTTGTTTTTCTTTTTTTTTTCTTTTTTTTTTTTTTTGAGACAGAGTCTCGCACTGTCGCCAGGCTGGAGTGTAGTGGCACACTCTCGGCTCACTGCAACCTCTGCCTCCTGGGTTCAAGCGATTCTCCTGCCTCAGCCTCCTGAGTAGCTGGAACTACAGGTGCCCGCCACCATACCCAGCTAATTTTTGTATTTTTAGTAGAGACGGGGTTTCTCCATGTTGGCCAGGATGGTCTCCATCTCTTGACCTTGTGATCTGCCCACCTTGGCCTCCCAAAGTGTCGCGATTACTGGTATGAGCCACCACCCCTGGCCAATAATCTGTTTTAACCAGGTCCCCAGATGGTTCTCATGTACTGTAATTATCTGCTCAGGGTATCATAACAAAATACCATAGACTGGGTGACTCGGACAGCAGAAATTTATCTTCTCACACTTCTGTAGGCTGGAAGTTCAAGATCAGGGTGCTAGCGTGGTCAGGGGCGGGGGAGGGCCCTCTTCCTGGCTTGCAGCAGGTCACCTTCTGACCGTGCCCTCACATGGCAGAGAGAGAGAGAGAGAGAGAGAGAAAGATTTCTCTCTCTTTTCCTCTCCTTATAAGGCCATAGTCCTGTTGGATTAGGTCCCCACTCTTAATTTGACCTTAATTAGTTCCTAAAGACCTTGTCTCCAGATGTCCCCTTGGAGAATAGGGCTTACACATATTAATTTGGGACTGGGATATAATTCAGTCCTTAGCTTGTACATTGCTTTTGAGCAGCGCTGAGTTAATATTAGTAATTCTCAAACTTCAGCATGCATGAAAATCACCTGGAGGAATTGAAACCCAGAGTCTTGGGGCTTCATGGATTCTTATTCGGTTGTTCTGAATCTGATTCAATAGTTTCACCTGAGGGTTTTCATTTCTAAGAAGCTTCTCGATGCTGATATTACCATTCCATGGGCCATACTTTGAGTAGCACCAAATTAGACAATAAATTTGGGTAACCAATTTTCAAAAAAGTAAAATATCATAAGGTAGTCTAAACTTAGTCTTTTAAAAATTCAGTTGTTCTGAAGATGTTTCATATTTATTATTTTATTTTATTTTATTTTTGAGATGGAGTCTCACTCTGTCACCCAGGCTGGAGTGCAGTGGCACCATCTCTGCTCACTGAAAGCTCAGCCTCCCAGGTTCACGCCATTCTCCTGCCTCAGCCTGCCAAGTAGCTGGGACTACAGGTGCCCGCCACCATGCCTGGCCAATTTTTTGTATTTTTAGTAGAGACAGGGTTTCACCATGTTAGCCAGGATGGTCTCGATCTCCTGACCTCGTGATCTGCCCTTCTCAGCCTCCCAAAGTGCTGGGATTACAGGCGTGAGCATTTATACAATTTTTAAATATCATTTATTTTTAAATTATATGCAATTGTGCTGCATAATGACATTTTGTTCATAGATAGCTATGCTAGGGTGGCCCCATAAGATTATAATGGAGCTGAAAATTCATATCCCCTAGTGATCATAGCTGTCGTAATGTCAAAGTGCAATGCATTACTCACATGCTTGTGTGATGCTGGTGTAAGCAAACCAACTGTACTGCCAGTCATATAAAAGTCTAGCACATAAACGTAGGTACAATGCATAATACCTGATAATAACAAACATATATGTTACTGCTTAATGTATGTACTATACTTTTTAATGTTATTGTAGAGTATGCTCCTACTTATTCAAAAAAAGTTAACTGTAAAACAGCTTCAGGCAGGTCCTTCAGGTATTCCAGAAGAAGGCTTTGTTACCATCGAAGATGACAGCTCCATGCATGTTATTACCTCTGAAGACCTTCCAGTGGGACAAGCTGTAGAGGGGAAAGCAGTGATATGGATGATCTTGACCCTGTGTAGGCGTAAGCTCATGTGTGTGTCTCAGTTTTTAACAAAAATGCTTAAGAAAATATTTTTGTATAGCTGTACAGTGTTTGTGTTTTAAGCTGCTATTACAAGAGTCAGTTTAAAAAATTACAGTTCATAAAGTAAATAAGTTGCAGTAAGCTAAGGTTAATGTATTGTTGAAGAAAGAGAACTTTTAAAAATAAACTTAGTGTAGCCTAAGTGTGCTGTGTTTATGAAGTCTACAGTCGTGTACAGGAACGTCCGAGGCCTTCACATTCACTCATTCACTGGCTCACTCAGAGTGACTTCCAGTCCTGCAACCTCCATTCATGGTAAGTGTGCTAGATAGGTGGACCATTAGTTATCTTTTTTAATTTTTATTTTTTGAGATGGAGTTTCGCTCTTGTTGCCCAGGCTGGAGTGCAATGGTGTGATCTCAGCTCACCACAACCTCCACCTCCCAGGTTCAAGCGATTCTTCTGCCTCAGCCTCCTGAGTAGCTGGGATTACAGGCATGCGCCACCACACCCAGCTAATTTCCTATTTTTTTTTTTAGTAGAGACGGGGTTTCTCCATGTTGGTCAGGCTGGTCTCGAACTCCTGACCTCAGGTGATCTGCCCACCTCGGCCTCCCAAAATGCTGGGATTACAGGCGTGAGCCACCATGCCTGGCCTATTTATCATTTTTTCATATTTTTACTGTAACTTTTCTATGTTTAGATACGCAAATACTTACCATTGTGTTCTAATTGCCTAAAATATTCAGTATAATCTCCCGCTGTAGAGGTTTGTAGTCTGGGAACAATAGGCCACACCATGTAGCCTGGGTGTGGAGTAGGCTGTGCCGTCCAGGTTTACGAACGTGTACTTTATGATGTTCCTGCAATGACAAAATCACCTAATGATGATGTTCTCAGAATGTGTCTGTCGTTAAGCAGCACGTGTGTATGTATTTAAATTTTTAATTTTAACTGATTTGTTGTTATTCTGGCTAAGTGGAGTGTTACTTAGGTACTTTCCTTTGATCACCTGAAAGTGCTTTGCAAGCATTTTGTTAACCCTCAAATCTACTCCAGGGAGGATAGTAAATAAAATATTAAATGTGGAGAATGGACAGTGTTTTGGGTCACAGGTTTCTAAAACTGTGATAATCAAACCAAATAAGGGCGCTTATATGTCAGTCATGGTTTCTCCCGGTAACTGGCAGCAGCTAACTTAGTTCAGTTCTTCAAACACTGCAAGTTGTGAAGTTTAGCAACAATGATTTACAAAAGCTGCATTGTTTTTATTATACCACCATTTTACCTAATTATTTCTGGTATAAACCCCAGTGGAAACAATGCATATTTTGTTATAAAATTCCAGCCAGAAACTTTGGACCTCAGACAAGAAGGAAATTCTGGCAAAGCTTCCAGGGTAAAACTCTGGTATGCAAATTCCTACATACATAAAATGAAGAATTAATGTAAAATGTCGTGCCAAGAGCACACTACTTAATATTTGTGCGTTTCCTATTAAAGCTAACTTGCTTGGAGGATAACTGTTGTTTTTTTTTTTTTTTCCCTATGATTAAAAAAAGGTTGTTTCAATCATTGTCAGGTATAACTCATTTGGAAGTGTATCATTTCAAAATTCACCTAAAGAAAAGTTTAGGAGGCCAGGTTCAGTGGCTCACGTAATACCAGTACTTTGGGATGCTAAGGCAGACAGATAGTTTGAGCCTAAGAATTCAAGACCAGCCTGGGCAGCATGGCGAAACCCTGTCTCTACAAAAAATACAAAAATTAGCCGGAGGTGGTGGCATGCCTGTAGTCCCAGTGACTTGGGAGACTGAGGCAGGAGGATTGCTTGAGCCTGGGAAGTTGAAGCTGCAGGGAGCCATGATTGTGCCACTGCTCTCCAGCCTGGGTGACTGAACCCTGCCTCAAAAATAAAATAAAATAAAATAAATAAATAATTTTAAAAGAATTAAAAGAAATGTTTAGGAGCAAGGACAATGCATTTGCAGTTGGAAAAGACCATTCCTTTAAACAAGCTCAATGCTATTATATTTGTTAATAGGATGCTATTAACAAATTTATCTTGATGAGCACTCTGTCCCCAAAATGCAATTCATAGTTTTGAAGATAATTTGGAAAGGAGATAGTACTGTAAGCTTCACAGATAGGTTTTTCTTCCATGACAGTTTTTTAAATTAAACTTTTCATTTTGAGACGATTGTAGATTCACATGCAGTTTAAGCAGTAATTCAGTGAGATGCCATTCACCTTAACCCCCAGCAACCACAAATGTGTTTTCCAGTTCCATAATTTTGTCCTTTCTAGAATGTTATATAAATGGAATCATTCAGTATGTAATTTTTTAGGACTGATCTTTTCCACTCAGCATGATTCTCCAGATTCATCCAGGTTGCAGTGTGTATCAACAGCACATTTCTTTTTTTTTTTTTTTTTTGAGATGGAGTTTCGCTCTGTCACCCAGGTTGGGGTGCAATGGCACAATCTTCGCTCACTGCAACCTCTGCCTCCCAGCTTCACGCAATTCTCCTGCTTCAGCCTCCTGAGTAGCTGAGATTACAGGCACCCACAATCATGCCCAGCTGATTTTTTGTATTTTAGTAGAGATGGAGTTTCACCATGTTGGTCAGGCTGGTTTTGAACTCCTGACCTCAGGTGATCCACCCGTCTCGGCCTCCCAAAGTGCTGGGATTACAGGCGTGAGCCACCGCACCTGGCCAGCACATTCCTTTTTATTGCTGAGTGGTATTTCATAGTATGAATGTATCCCAGTTTATTTAGTCACTCATCCACTGAAGGTTATCTGGGTTCTTGCTAGTTTTTGGTTATTATGAATAAAGCTGCTATAAACATTTGTGCACAGGCTTTTGTGAGCACACAAGTCTTCATTTCTCCGGGATAAAAGCCCAGGAATTCAGTTACTGGGTCGTGTGGTAGTTACATATTTAGATGGTTAAGAAACTACCATACTGTTTTCAGAGTGGCCGTATGATTTTACATTCCCACCAGCAATGTATAAGTGATGCAGTTTTCCTGCATCCTTGCCAGCATTTGGTGTTGTCACTTTTAAAAATTTTTAACCATTCTGATTGGAGTGATAGCTCACTGTGGTTTCAGTTCGTATTTCCCTAATGGCTAATACTGTTGAACATCTTTTCGTTGGCCTGTTTTCCAGCTTTATATATTATTTAGTGAAATGTTTGTGTATATGTTTAGCCATGTTCCAATTGGATGGTATGCTTTTTTACTGTTGAGTTTTAAATGTTCTTTGCGTATTCTAGATACTCGTTCTTTGCCAGATGTGTGGCTTGTAAATAATTTCTACCACTCTGTAGCTTGCCATTTTATCTTCGTAATAGAGTCTTTCATGGACCAAGACTTTTTACTTTAGATGCAGAGCAATTTATCAACTTTAAATTCGATAGATCATGCATTATGTGTCAAATCCAACAACTCTTTGGTTAGCCCTAGGCCCTGAAGATTTTTTCCTAAAAGTTTATAGCTTTACATTTTAAATTTAAATCCGTGATCCATCTTGAGTTAATTTTTGTATAAAATGTGAGACTTAGGTTTAGGGTTCAGTTTTTGCCTATGGATGTCCAATTGCTTTGTTTTTCAATTTGTTGAAAACAAGTGGTTCTTGCTCCATTGAATTGTTTTTGCACTTTCATCAAAAATTAGTTGGTTATATTTGCATGGTTCTGTTTCTGGGTTGTTGATTCTGTTCCCTTGATTTATGTGTCTGTCCTTCCACCAGTACACACAGTCTTAATTACTGTAGCTCTATAGTAAATCCTGAAATTGAGTAGATTCCTTTCCCTTTATTCTTGTTTTCCAAAATTGTTTTGGCTATTTTAGTTCCTTTACCTTCCCATAGGAATTTTATAATATTGTCTATATCTACAAAAAATTTCGCAGCAATTTTGATAGAAATTGCATTAGACTTGTATATCAATTTGGGCAGAATTGACATCTTTACTATATTCATTACTTCCAGTCCATGGACATAGTATATATCTGCATTTACTTAGATCTTGTTTGATTTCTTTCATCAGCATTTTGTAGTTTCAGCAGACAAAGTCCCATAAAATTTTGTTAGATTTATACCTAAGTATTTCATTTTGAGCAATTGTAAATGTCACTGTATTTTTAATTTCCATGTCTGCATATTCATTGCATTCATTAATAGCAATTACATTTTGTATGTTTATCTTGTATCTTGTAAGCTTGCTGATCTCACTTATTATAGTTCTAGGAGTTGTTTTTGGTAGTAGATTCTTTGGGATTTTCTATGTAATCATGTCCTGTGAAAATAGAGGTAGTTTTTTTTTCTTTCTAATCTGTATCCTTTGCACTTCTTTTTGTTGCCTTGTTACATGACTAGGGCTTCTAGCACTATGTTGAGAAGAGGTAATGAGAGTGGACATCCTTGCCTTCTCCTGGTCTCGGGGGAAGCATTCGGTTTTTCACAAGTAAGTATGCTAGATATAGATGTTTGTAGATTTTTAAAATCAAGTTGAGGCACTTCCCCTCTAATGTACTTGTTTATGTTTTAAAATTTAGGAATTTAGATTATTTGAACATCACAGGAGTTTTTCTCTTTCTTTTCTTTTTGATATGATGACAATCATATTTTTCAGGGTTTTTTTCCCTCAAGTTTACAAAAGTACTTTTGTCTTCTATTCCCACCCAAAGGATGTTGTATTATTGTTTTGCCTTTCTTGGATTTGTTATGGAATGTGCTGCTTACATAGAGGAAATGTTGGCTATCGATCTTAAGCTAACTCACCATGAATGAAAATAAGTCTTAGGTCATAGTTTGGCTGCCAGTGAAGGACCCATTTCTTTATGGCTTTGGGTATAACACAGAAAAGACGTTGGGAAATAAAGGGGAAGGAATTGTGGGTTCAACAGCCATGCCATTCTTCTGTGTCTGCTTGGCCCCCTGCCTCCCAGGCCTACAGAAAGCTGGCATTACAGGCTAAACCCCAGAGTCACAGATATCTTTCCTCCTGAGCCTAATTCCCTGGGGGCCACTTGGCACTGCAGAGCTCAAGCAAAGCGCATGTTCATCTCTGACTCCTGCCTGAACACTCCAAAGCCTTTTTCCTCCAGGTCAGGGATTTTGTTTTGTTTTGTTTTCCCAGCCTTTTCAATGAGAGCTGCAGGACAAGAAGCCCCGCAGTATTGCTTTCCTTTTTTCCATCTTAGACTTTCCAGGCCTGCAAGTGTTTAAAGGTACCTCTCCTGCTTGTCTGCTAAGTCTCGCATATCATATAACTCTCCTGGGTGTTTGATTTTTGCTTTAAAAGGGTGAATCTCCATCTGAGTCCCTACCAACGACAAAGTGAAATGAAAATCTGGCAAAGTTCGGTCCTATAGATGTGAAGTGGTGGGGGGTTTGTTTGCTTCTTCAGTTTGTTTGCTTTAATTATGCAGGTGGGCTCTCTACATTAATCAAACCTCTTTGGTACCTCCCAGTCCCAGACCCCTTTTTTGGCTCTCGTCTGGTTAACACAGAACTCACTGTATGTCCTTGGGGTCTCATTTTGTTCTCCAATTTTATTATCTTCTGTTTAAGCGGTGAAACTCCAAGTGGTGCTACTACCCAGGATCACAATATGGGAAGAACAGTTTATAGCTGCAAAGCATTATGGAAAAAAAAAGTCCCCTTTAACTGCATAATGTCTCTGATTTACTCCTGGTAATTTTAGTGGCTTTCTTCTGAGAAGCTCAAAGCATTTCACAGTCTTTATTCGACCACTGGCAGATTTCAAAACATGTGACATGTACCAGGATTGGCAGTCATTCTCATCTGCAGTTCTGCATTTTATTGATAGGATGATTTACATAATTTTGAATGAAAACAGTCTTACGTACTTCAGCCTACAAACCTTTGGAATATTTTTGGCTCCAAGAGGAGCACTTATATTTGTTGCTTTGGTAACAAATATTTCCCCAATTGCTCAAAGTGATCGATATTTTTAAAAAACATTAACAAAGACCCATGTCTCTGGAACTGATTAGAAATGTAAAGACAGTTGTTAGTCCTCCTCAGCCAAAAGGAGATGGATAAAAAAGTTAGATGAAAGATCTGGGCAGCTGTTCACTGTGGCTAAGCCTTAGTACACCTGCATCTTGAGGTTCAGCAAAGTGATATCTCTACTAAGATGGGTAACTTCAGATGTTATTAGGTATGGACTGTATCCTACAAGAGGTTTACAGAACGTAAGTTTGAGTTTTGCAGGACTAGAACAAAAGTACCTCTGAATTGTCTTCAATTATAAATTGCTTCCTTAGAAGGGGGTTAAGATTAAAAACACATTTACAATAGCTACAAAAAAAGATACCTAGGAATAAGTTTAACCAAGAAAGTGAAAGATCTTTACAATGAAAACTATAAAACACTGATGAAAGAAATGAAAGAAGACACAAGTAAATAGAAAAATATCCATGTTCATGGATTGGAAAAATTAACATTATTAAAATGTCTATACTACCCAAAGAATCTACAGACTCAACCCAACCTATCAAAATACCAATGACATTCTTCACAGAAATAGAAAAAAAATCCTAACATTTATATGGAACTATACAAGACCCTGAATAGCCAAAGCAATTTTGAGCAAAAAGAACAAAGCTGGAGGTATTACACTACTGAACTTCAAAATACACTACAGAGCTATAGTAATCAAAATAGCATGGTATTGGCGTAGAAACAGAAACATAGACCAATGGAACAGAAAAGAGGGCCCAGAAATAAATTCAAACATTTGTAGCCAACTGTTTTCTGAAAAAAATGCCAAAAACACACATTGGGGAAAGGATAGTCTTTAGTTGCTGGGAAAATGATATCCACATGCAGAAGAATGAAGCTAGAGCCCATATACAAAAATCAACTCAAAATGAATTCAGGACTGAAATGGAAAAGCTGAAATGATAAAACTACTACAGTACAGTGAAACATTAGAGGAACACTTTATGACACTGATCTGGTCAAGAATTTTTTGGGTAAGACCTCAAAAGCACAGGCCACAAAATCAAAAATAGACAAATGGGATTATGTCAAAGCAAAGAGCTTCTGTATAGCAAAAGAAACAAGAAACAGAGTGAAAAGACAGCCTACAAAATGGAAGAAAATATTTGCAAACTATGCATCTGACAAGGGGTTAATTTCCAGAATACATAAGGAACTCAAACAACTCAATGGCAAACAACAACAACAAACCAAAACCAAAAAACAACATGGATGCAGTAGCTCATGCCTGTAATCCCAGCAGTTTGGGAGGCCGAGGTGGGCAGATTGTCTGAGGTCGGGAGTTCAAGACCAGCCTGACTAACATGGAGAAACGCTGTCTCTAATAAAAATAAAAATTAGCCGGGCATAGTGGTACATGCCTGGAATCCCAACTACTTGGGAGGCTGAGGCAGGAGAATCACTTGCACCTGGGAGGTGGAGGTTGCAGTGAGCCAAGATCGCACCATTGCATTCCAGCCTGGGCAACAAGAGTGAAACTCCATCTCAAAAAAAAAAAAACAAAAAACAAAAAACAAAAAAACTCAGCCTAAATAATCTTTAAAAAAATGGGCAAAAGACCCAAATAGACATTTCTTGAAAGAATATGTACAAATGGCCAACAGTTACATGAAAAATGCTCTACATCACGAATCATCGGAGAAATGGAAATCAGAACTACAAATGAGATATCACTTCACCTCAATTGGAATGGCTATTATCAAAAAGACAAAAAGTAACAAAGGCTGGCATGAAGAAAGAGGAACACTTATACACTATTGGTGGGAATGTAAATTAGTACAGCCATTATGGAAAACAGTATGGGGATTCCTCAGAAAATTAAAAGTATAATTATCATATCATCCAGCAATCCTGCTTCTGGGTATACATCCAAAGGAAATGACATCAGTAACATTGAAGAGATACCTGTACTCTTACGTTTATTGCAACACTATTCCCAACAGCCAGAACATGAAATCAATCTAAGTGTCCATTAACAATGAGTGGATTAAAAAAATATCGGACATACACACAGTGAAATACTATTCAGTCATAAGAAAGAATGAAATCCAGTCATTTGCGGCAGCATGGATGAACCTGGAGGACATTATGTTAAGTAAAATAAGCCACAGAAAGATGAATACCACATGTGCTCACTCATATGTAGAATCTAAAGAAGTTGATCTCAGAAGAGGAGAGTAGGATAGTGGTTACCAGAGGCTGGGGAGGGTAGTGGGGAGGTGAGGATAGGGAGAGATGAATCAATGGGTACAAAGTTACAGTTAGATTGGAGGAATAAATTCTGGTGTTCTATTGTACAGTAGGGTGACTATGGTTCACAATATTGTGTTGCATTATTTCCAAATAGCTAGAAGAGAGGATTTTGAATGTTCCATCCACAAAGAAATGATAAATGTATGAGGTGATGGATATGCCAAATACTCTGATTTGATTTTTATGCAATGTATTCATGTATTGAAACATCACACTGTACTCCATAAATATGTACAGTTACTATGCAATAATTAAAAAATAAATGATACATGTTGAGTATCCCTAATTTGAAAATCTGAAATGCTCCAAAATCCAAAACTTTTTGAGCATCAACAGGATACTCAAAGGAAATGCTCACTGGAGCATTTTGGACTTTGGATTTTCACATGAGGGATGCTCAACTGGTAAGTACAATGCAAATATTCTAATATCCAAAAAAAACCAAAATCCAAACACTTCTGGTCACAGGAATCTCAGATAGGTGATATTGAACCTGTATAACAATAAGAACAACAAATGAATAAATAAAGGACTAAAAATAGCCCTAACTTTAAAAGAAAGAACATTCTTATAGCTCGAGGCAATGTAATGGCAGCACAGATTCCTTGTTCACTGTGGCCAAGCTGACCATAGAAAGTGGTCAATCCACCTACCAGATGGTCTGGCACCAACTTTGCGTGGTTAGTATCTAGAGCTTTAAGCAAAATGATGTTAGTTCTTGACTGGTGTCACACCTCTGGGACAGTAAAGAAAAGGATGACTCTCCCAGATAAATGGTCACTCATGAAGCTGTTTTATTTATTGATGTTCCTTGTATCAATAGCAAATAGTATGTATTTATAAGAGGTGCCCACAAACAAGATCCTTATGGGCACATTTCTGTCTTTCTGTCATGTTTTTAATTTCTGGAAAAACAGCAGCTAACGACTATTTCTAGTGTTGAAAAGTGGGGCAAGTTGGTGTAGCCACAACTCAGGTTTGTGCCTAAGTACAAAGATGGGATAGCTGAAAAAGTGTGTGAAGATAAAATTCAAGAGAAACAGGCATCTAGGAAAGGTGGATAATAGACAGGAAGTGTAAAAAGAAAAGAAATAAGAAATGCATATTTGCCTTTTGTGAAAATTAGAAATGCTGATGGCGGACGAGTATGGTGGCTCACGCCTGTTAATCACCAGAACTTTAGGAGGCCGAGGCGGGCAGATCACGAGGTCAGGAGATCGAAACCATCCTGGCTAACATGATGAAACCCCGCCTCTACTAAAATATATATATATAAAATATATATATTTATATTTATATATATTTATAAATATATATTTTTTGTATATTTATATATTTATATTTATATATATATTTATATATATATTTTTTGTATATTTATATTTTTATATATAATTAGCCAGCCATGGTGGCAGGCACCTGTAGTCCCAGCTACTTGGGAGGCTGAGGCGGGAGAATGGCGTGAACCCTGGAGGCAGAGCTTGCAGTGAGCCCAGATTGCCACTGCACTCCAGCCTGGGTGACAGAGCCAGACTCCGTCTCAAAAAAAAAAAAAAAAGAAATGCTCATGGCATGTTTCATTCCCTTTCTTGACATATGTTGACCCTATTTAGATTCTACCCATATCTCAGCACAAATGGCCTCTTCCTAGATGATCTGGCCAGCTGACCCTGATCACTGCAATCCAGAGAATCAGGACCATGAATCTGACTCTACAGTGGACCACATTTGGTACATAGTGATAGTTATGTTTTTTGTGTTCACATCTTATTTCCTTATCGATCTTGTATGCTTCCTAAGAGCAGAATCAGTCTTTCAGTTCTTGTTAGTTTGATATTTTGCACCAAGTAGTGCTAGTAAATATTTCAAATGGATGATGGTTGCAATTAAAAAGAATAGGCCGGCCGCAGTGGCCTGTAATCCCAGCACTCAGGGAGGCCGAGGTGGGCGGATCATGAGGTCAGGAGGTCGAGACCATCCTGGCTAACATGGTGAAACCCCGTCTGTATTAAAAATACAACAACAACAACAAAAAATTAGCCAGGCGTGGTGGCGGGCACCTGTAGTCCCAGCTACTTAGGAAGCTGAGGCAAGAGAATGGCGTGAACCTGGGAGGTGGAGCTTGCAGTGAGCCGAGATCACGCCCAACCTGGGCGACAGGGAGAGATTTGGTTTCAAAAAAATAATAATAATAATGATAAAAATAAAAATAAAAAAATAAAAGAAAAGAGACAAAGCTGAGAACTTCAAGAAAAAGAAAATATGCTCAGCTTCATTGTTTATAGACTCAATGAGAAAGAAATGCACTGTTGGGGTTCTAGTGCTGCTTGTATTCTGTCTCTGTGTGAATGATGTTTCAGAATGCACCCATGAAGCAGTATAAAAATATCATTACTGCCCCATTTCATTACAGTGAACATGCTGGATACTTGCAAGCTGGTAAATATGTCAAGTTTTAGGATCGATTTCAATGTACTGATCATATCTTGAGTAGTCAAAGAGTAACTGGGGAAGGCCAGATGGTTTTATAGCAAACGACTACAGGAACTCTTACCTGCGTTTTTTCATGTCATCATTTTACTATGCAATGTTTCATTAGCTAATTGTTATTGAGACAATGGAGGAATGGGTTCCAAAACAATTACTTAGTCTAATTTGGGTAATAAAAACATTGTATGACTTGAAATACAGTTTACTCTGAAAGGAAATCCTACCTCCCTGGAGGCTGTTAAATGGTTTGAGGAAAACAGTTCCACTACTGGTCTCTTTGTTGCAACATCGTATGTTGGAAAAAATACACTTATTTATATTTGGTTCACTCTAAAAACTTTCTGCTGCAAACTGCTAGGATATTCGCAAAGAAAAACTTGCATGCAGAAGTTATAGAGAGGGGAATCTAGGTTCCAGAGAGGAGATAGGGTACCCCTAAAGAGGCGCACAGCAGACCTGATGGCCTCTATCTTTAGACTGAATTCAGTTGCAATTCCATTACTTCATACAGCAAAAACTACAAATAACCAAACAGTGACTCAGAAGGCCCCCTCATATAGTTTAGGAAATTTATCTTTTGTTAGGATGCAAAAATACTGAGGTCTTTGGAAATCCCTAAACTGTAAACTGCTGTTTTTCGATTAGTAATTCGATTTTTTTTAGTAGAAAAATTGCATATTCTATTGAACAGTTTCTAGATGAGCAGAATATGTATGTTCTACCTAAAAAAAAAAAAAAAAAAAAAAAAAAAAAAAGCTTTTTGATTGCTTTTGTGAAGGCCTGCAAATGAATCACTGTCATAAAACAACGTGTTCAGGAAGCCTCAATACTCTTGAAAGATGTTGTTTGCCACTGTTGTCTTTTTTTTTTTTTTTTTTTTTTTTTTTTTGCCGTGCATTTAAGACAAATCCTCTGTCCTAACACCACCGTCACTCACCAAGTAGCTTAGAAAGAATGTTTTCTTGGGACTTAAAAATGGTGGGCTGGACGCGGTGGCTCATGCCTGTAATCCCAGCACTTTAGGAGGCCAAGGCAGACAGATCATGAGGTCAGGAGATCAAGACCATCCTGGCTAACACGGTGAAACCCCGTCTCTACTAAAAATACAAAAAATTAGCTGGGCGTGGTGGTGGGCACCTGTAGTCCCAGCTACTTGAGAGGCTGAGGCAGGAGAATGGCGTGAAACCGGGAGGCGGCGGAGCTTGCAGTGAGCCGAGAGCACGCCACTGCACTCCAGCCTGGGCGACAGAGTAAGACACTGTATCAAAAAATAAAAAGAAAAGGTGAATGTGGCAGTTCAATTCTTTTTGCTGTCAAAAATAGTTTAAATATTTTATTTCTCTTCTTTTAATTTGCTGTTTTCTTTAACCCGCACCGCAGAGATGTGCATGCGTGCGTGCCACACACACGCACACACACACACACACAAGCACACATCTGAGCCCCATTTTAACACTGGCCCCGAGCCTGTGTTGTGTTTTGGGGTCTGACTGGTTGCACAGAAAGGATCTAGGGCCACCTATGTCCTTTATCTGCATGTTGCATCTGAAGGTCTCCAGGGCAGCATTTGCTCATGAGGAATGACGTCTACAAGTGACCTGTTTGTTTGAGGAAGCAGAAGAGCTTGTCTCGGCACCGAAAACATTGCTCAGGCTGCTGCTCTCTGTCTCCATAATGGGGCCCAGCAGCAGCGTCTACCACTTAGGGGTTCTCTGGTCAGTGGTATTCTCCTGAGACACGCTCTGTCCAGGAGCAGTAATAAATACCAAGCCGTCACTTCGGCCTTTGTGAGATATTTGAATTGCTTATGACTTTAGAGCCTGGCTCTGAAAGAACAGAACAGTTTCATATCAACTATGTTTTTGTTCACTTGATGAAATTGGAAGCAATGTAATATTCAAATAGTTTATACTATCACTTATTTCTCTGCATTATACCTTTCGAGATCATCTGTAATCTCTTTTATACTGCTGAGTACATAGTAGATACTAAATTTAATATTGTTGGAGCTTAACTTTTGCAAAGAGTAAAAATGTTTTGTTCTATATTACAAAGAGTATGACTGCCTACCACTTTTTCAAATTATTTAAAAATAAAAATAAAGGATGCAAAATACTATATTCTTTTTAAATTTTTAATTAATTTTTTTTTTTTTTTTTTTTTTTAGAAATGAGGTCTCACTCTGTTGCCTAGGCTGGTCTTGAACTCCTGGTCTCAAAGGATCCTCTCACCTTGGCTTCCCAAAGTGCTGAGATTTCAGGCGTGAGCCACTGCGTCCATCTACAAAATACTATTCTGTGTTTGTGGCAGATGAATTGAATTAATGGCACCAGTTCATCCTGTGTTTATGCCCTTTGCAGTTTTTCCCATCAAGAGATGGAACATAGTTCTCTAGTGCTGGGTTCTGAGTTCGGGTATGTAATTTTGGCTAAAGAGGTATTAGCAGCTTTGAGGTAAGTAGATTCTTGAAAGGTTGCCTGTGCAGTTCTGTTTCCTTTCTCTTTCACATGAGAACATACCCATGCTTGAAACTGAGACCAGTCACCCGAGTTGTCTCAGCTGAGGCCAACCTAGGCTAGCTGACAGCCAGTTCCCTACTACCAGACATATGAATTAACCTAGCCAAGATCAGCAGAGATGCCAAACCAATTTTGGGTGACTGTCATTGTTTGAGTAAGTCCAGCCATGCTCTGACAAAGTGCCCAGCTGACCATAGACTCATGAGCTAAACAAGTGCTTATTTATTTACACCAATGGGCTTTGGAATGTTTGTTACCCAGCATTTTCATGGCAATAGATTACTAATAAAATATTAAATACAATGCAGTCTTTTTCAGTTCAGGAAATTTCACACAAGAGTAATTGTTATGAAAATTCATATTTTTTTGTCCAGCTATGAACATAAGGAAAGTGTGGGAGGTAGAGTTGAATATGCACAGACCTTCTTAACATCATGGCTTTATATTTATTTCTAGACAAAGATTTAGTGGATGGGCATGATAAACATGAGGGATGTTTATAATAGAAAATATTGAAAGTGTAGTCATATGAAAAAATGTACAGTTGTTCTATACACTCAAGTTACATTAAATAAACAAACAGAAGAAAATAGCAAGACTCTTGTGGTTTCCTGTCCTGTCTTTTTGTTTCCCATAAAAATCATGGGACTTAGATTATTTAATTTTACACTTGAATGAATTCTGGATAAATGTAAACTAATAATTTTACATTTACATAAATAAATATTTAACATAGAGAACATCAGAGTTCTTAGTTTGTAAGCGACAGAAACTGACCCTGGCTTAGAAAAGACATTTGTTAGAAGAATATTGAGGAGCTCACAGAATCAAAGGAAAGACTGGAGGACCAGCATGGAACTCAACAGAAACAAGAGCAGCTCTTAGGATCCAAAAGGGAAATCAGGCCGGGCATGGTGGCTCATGCCTGTAACCCCAGCACTCTGGGAGGCCAAGGCAGGTGGATGGCTTTGAGCTCAGTAGTTCGAGACCTATCCGGGCGACATGGCGAAACCCCATCTCTGCTAAAAATACAAAATTTAGCCAGCCGTGATGGCATGCACCTGTAGTCCCAGCTACTTGGGAGGCTGAGGCTGGAGATTCCCCTGAGCCCGGGAAGTGGAGGTTGCAGTGAGACTAGATTATGTCACTACACTCCAGCCTAGGTGACAGAGTGAGACCCTGAGACCCTGTCTAAAAAAAAAAAAAGGAAAAAAAAAAAAAAAAAAAAAAAAAAGTAAATGCAAAAAGAAACAATTTTTTAAAAATATTTAAAGTCTAGACACGGTGGCTCATGCCTGTAATCCCAGCACTTTGGGAGGCCGAGGCTGGCGGAACACTTGAGGCTAGGAGTTGAAAACAAGCCTTGCCAACATGGCGAAACCTCGTCTCTACAATACAAAAACTAGGTTGCATTGAGGCGAGATTGCACCACTCCACTCCAGCCTGGGTATTAGAGCCAGACCTTGTCCCCCCTCAAAAAAGTTAAACTCCACTACATATGGATTTTTAGTTTTCAACTGGCAGGCTCTTCTTTTACAAGTTCCCTTATACTGAGAGGAAACAAGTTTGCACTGAAGCCTTGTTTGTTGAAGGAAATGCTGTTTGGCAGTTGTCTAAAGATAACTGGGTAGGTGAATCTGTGCTAGTAGCCCCTGTGATTAGAGGTGAAGCTCAGCCCCAAATCTAAATTCTCCGGTCTGTGGCAGTAACACTTTGGAGGCCAAAGCTATTGTTCACCAACATGGTGCAGTTGTACAAGCGTGGCTTCAGAATGAGTATGTGGTAGGCATCCACCACCTAGAAGCCGTAGTACTTACATTTTTTTTTGTTTTTAGAAATGTCTTGTTCTGTCTCCTAGGCTGGAGTGCGGTGGTGTGATCATAGCTCACTGCAGCCTTGACCTTCTGAGCTCAAATGATCCTCCCACCTCAGCCTCCCAAGTAGCTAGGACTGCAGGTGCACACCCAATGCCTGGCTAATTTTTCTATTTATTTTTTTGTGGACATGGGATCTCACTGTGTTTCCCAGGATGGTCTCAAAACTCCTGGCCTCAAGCAGTCCTCTCGCTGTGGCCTCCTAAAGCAGCGGGATTACAGGCATGAGTCACTGCGCCTAGCAACGACTTATGTTTAAAATGAGGACCATATTTGGAATTAAGTCCTCATAGGGTTGTTGTAGAAAACCCTGTGTGCAGAACCACTCAATTAAGTTAGCTCGAAGGGAAGCTGGTGGGAAGGTGTGTCATACGCTCTTTACTACCATGAGGACTGAGATGGGTGGTGAAGAAAAAGACCGTGGGCTTTAGACCAGATAAGATTGGCTTCCAATCTTGATTATGGACCAACAAAATGTGTGACCCTGAGCAATGCACTTAGCCTCTTGGAGGTGGGTTCTTCTTTTGCAAACTGAGATAACACCAGCCTTGGAGACTTGTTGGGAAGAGTGAAAGCTGGTAGATTGTTTAGCTATGTCTGGAATTTAGTGGGGATCTAAGAGGGAATCTCTTGCCTTAGAACACTGTAGGTGTTTTACCATCACATAGCCCTTACAAGTGGAAAAGTAGAACGGGATAAAGAATTCAAGGCATTTATTTTGTTGCCCCCTGGGCCGGGAAGACATATCAATTAGCGACAAGACCAGTGTAGAGCCATCTGCTGGAGCAGCTGTAGCGCCCTCGCAGAGTCCTGCCCCTGCGATGACTTCCTCTGCCGTATGTATTCATTCAGATGCTTTATGATGACAAAGCTGATGGAGTTGGGTCACTAACCAGACCCCCTCCCATTGTTGACATCATTGACAGGGTGGCTTGCTTTCTCCTCTTCCTCCTCCTTCTCTGCTTTCTCCTACCACAGTGACTTTAATTTAAGGTGCCGTGGGGGAGAAACATAACCTTATATCTGTGTGTCATGTTTCAGTTCTATTTTCTATTGTATTTCACAGATACAGCTCTTGCTCCAGTAGCAGTCGTAATACAAAAAGAGGAAAATGTTTGTGTGGGCTCCTGGACTTTGCACAGATATGCAAGTGAATCCACTCAGGCTAGAAACATTTCTGTGACTTTTTGCAATAATGTTCTTGGCTAAATCTTTTCAATTCCTGGCTGCATTCTTACTCTCTTTACAGTAGAGAAGATTTGCAGGGGTGAGGTGAGCAGGGAGAATGACTGCTTTCATTAAGGAAGGAAGACAGGAGAGAAGGAAGAAAGGAAGGAAGGAAAGGAGGGAGGGAGGGAGGGAAGAGAAGGAGGGAAGGAGGAAGGAGAAGGAGGATGAGGAGGGGAAGAAGGACAGAAAAAGTGTTGTAAGGAAGTTTCAAGTTTCAGGTTCAAGTTTCCCAGATCAAAATTCATATTCAGAGGACATAGTGTTCAGTTAACTCCGATCTATACAAATACAAAGGTGATCCTGCATTTGCACAGAAGCCTCACTTTGTAGGAAATCACTTCTACCACTTGGCCCCCACCCAGCTTTCTCTGTCTCTCCAATACATGCTTTATCTCTTTTGGACTAGAATGGAGATGCTATATCCTCTAGAGTGAGATTTCTTAGAAAGAAGAGTTTTAAAACTTGGCAGACATTCATGTAAAAGCAAAGAGCTCTATGTGGGGCAAAGCTATTGAGTGAAAAGATAATGGAACTTGGGAAATCTGGTTCCGCTTAGTATCTGCAATTCATTCACAGCCAGAAGAGCAGAGGGTTTTTTCTTTAAATAAAAACAAAACAGTAATTTGCTAAAATGATAGTGTTTCTACCTCTGTGCTTCAGACGGCAAAGCATCCCACATGGCTCTCTGGGGTCTGTTGGGACATTTTTGCTTCCAGTTACCCTCTGAGTGTCTCACTGCTAAGATTTCTCTTCCCCTACTTTGTCAGGAAGCAGAACAGTTCCTGGGAAAAAGATCTAGCTGTTTTGTTTATTCCTTTTATTGGGTGACTCAGGCAACAAACTGATAATTTAACTCATTTAGACAATATGTTATGATGAACATTCCCCACCACCCAGCCTCAATCTTTGTTTGGGCTTAATAATAGCTGAGATTTATTAAATGCACTGAGTGTCCATGTTGTTCCAGGCACTGGTCTAAGTGCTATCCATGTGTTAAGTCATGTTAGTACTTGGGAGAGCCACACGGTTATTTGTCTGTTTTATTTTGTTTTGTTTGAGACAGAGTTTGGCTTTGTCACCCAGGCTGGAGTGCGGTGGCTCGATCTCGACTCACTGCAACCTTCACCTCCCGGGTTCAAGGGATTCTCCTGCCTCAGCCTCCTGAGTAGCTGGGATTACAGGCGCACACCACCATGCCCTGCTAATTTGTGTATTTTTAGTAGAGATGGGATTTCACCAAGTTGGCCAGCCTGGTCTTGAACTCCTGACCTCAGGTGATCTGCCTGCCTCAGCTTCCCAAAGTGTTGGGATTACAGGTGTGAGTCACCGCGCCCAGCCTGGTCTGTTTTTGTTTGCAGATATATCCCAAGAGTCTAGAACAATGTCGGGCAGATAGCTGATGCTCTATACATATTTGTTAATGAATAAAAATTCCTCGTGACAGCCTGGCGAGGAAGGTAGTTTATAGATAAGAAAACTGGGAGCTCAAGAAGCGAAGTGACTGTCCACAAGGTCACATGGCCAGGAAGTAGGGGAGCTGTTATAGGGCAGACCTAGCTGTTGGTTACAGAGCCTGTGGTCTCCGCTACACTGAGCCATGGTCTTGTTTCCCCTGCATTGCTCCAGTAACCCAGTGCTCCAGAAAGACTGGTCCCTGCGTAGCAGTACCACACTCCTGGGATATTCCTGCACTGAGCTTCACTTGTATCCCCAACAATCCATCGCTACCACACCACCATTGCTTTCTCTGCTCTCTCCTGCCGACGAGAGAGAGCAGAATCCCATTCTCTTTTCATGCTCAATGGAAGCTGTATTAGTCTGGTTTCACACTGCTACAAAGAGCTGCCTGAGACTGAGCAATTTATGAAGAAAAGAGGTTTAATTGACTCACAGTTCCACAGGCTGTTCAGGAAGCATGACTGGGAGGCCTCAGGAAACTTGCAATCATGGTGGAAGGCAAAGAGAAAGCAAGTACATCTTATCATGGCAAAGCAGTAGAGACAGAGTGAAGGGGGAAGTGCCACACACCTTTAAACCATCAGAATTTCTGAGAACTCACAATTACTTGAACAGCAAGGGGGAAATCCACTTCCATGAACCAATCACCTCCCCCTAGGCCCCTCCTCCAATTTGATATGTGGGGATTACACTTTTATCTGAGATTTGGGTGGGGATGCAGAGCCAAACCGTATCAGAACCCCACTTTCCCCCAAGCCCAGGCTGCCTTAGTGGTCAGGGATCTCTCCTTGCTTACTACATGGGCTGGTACCACTCATTCAATGCTTACACGTCAGGTCTTGGTTATCTTTTAGATTGATGAAGACTTTGTCTCTCTAGTTAGATCATAAGCTCCAAAGGGACAATGACAATCTTGAATGCCTAATACTGATTTTTAATCAAACATAATTGTCTAGTAGGAAAGGGAGGTGTAGCCAGTCACCATCCTCTCCCTCAATTTCTCATCCCCACTATGTGCCATTTTCTTTTTCATGCTAATGAAAGATCACATCTAAGGAGGTTGGGGATTAAAGAAAAGCCAAATAAAACTCCCATAATGTTGCACAGTGGTCAAGAGTGTGCACACTGCTGTTACTTCATTCAAGTTGGAATCCCAGAGACACTGTATTCATTATCTATTGCTATGTAAAAAATTGCCCAGAACTTAGTGCCATAAGGTAACATTAAACACTAACAGTGCTATTTTTTCTGGTCTCTCCTGAGGCTGCAGTCAAGACGTTGTTCAGGGTTGTGGTCCTCTGAAAGCCCAACTGGTGCTGGAGGATCAGCTTCCAAGGTGGTGCACTCACATGGTGGGCAGGTGGGGCTGGCTGTTAATAAGACACCTTCATTCCATGTCATGTGGACCTTTCCACATCACTTCTGCCATATTCTATTGGTCACATGAACCAAACCTGATACAGGGTGTAATGGGACAATACAAGGACATAGATACGACGATGTAAAGATGTTTGAAGACCCTTTTGGAGGCTGGCTACCACATCCACCATTTATAGCTGTGTCAGCTTGGATCATTTCCTTAATGACTTGAAGTCCAGTTTCCTCATCTCTAAGATATGGATAATCATCGCAATAGATTATTGCAAGAATTAAATGAATTAATACAGGTGAGATGCTTAGATTTACTATGCAAAGGTTAACTGTTTATTGGAAAGTACAAACTGATGTCAAAGTAGGAGAGGAGAAGGAGTGGGTGATGGTGTGCATCAGAATTGTTACTGTTCTGATCAGGAGAGTTGGGTGAGTCTGACTCCAAGCTGGATTTCTTTGCCTGCTGGTTGCTGGGCAAGTGTTGAGGCAGCTCAATTTCCACATCACCTTTGAGGTTGTCATCACTCCATTTCATGCATATTGCACATCTTGTGATCCGAATACAGTCTCTGTGCCACTTAGACACAGGACAGTGATTGTGGTAATCACTGCAGAATTCATGTTTTAGGGGGAAATGCACAGAACATAAATTACTCCTTGCTGATTTGTTGCTCACCCAGAAAACCAGTGGTTAACCCCATTCAGATCTGATTGCTCCTTTGCAGAAACCTAAACGTAAAGAAACAGAGACAAACACACACACACACACACACACACACTCTCTCTCTCTCTCTCTCTCTCTCTCTCTCCAAGGGAGCCTTGCTTTTGTGCTAGATATGTTGCTGAAATGTTGTGTATTCCCCCAATTTTTGCAGGCCAAGTGAGATATTTTGCTTAGACTTTACATTCTCATTTCAGAGATGATTTATCCTGATTTATTTTCAAATTGTAATGGATCTTAACATTTTTGGCTAAAAGTTACTTTCTTTGTTTCTTCTTTCTCCTCTACTTCCCCCACCCCATTTTTTTAGTTGTTGTTAAGAATTTAAAGGTCTAAAAACACTTAAAGGCATTAGGAAGTTACCATAAGGAGAAGAATCCTTCTCCATATTATTAATTCATGGCTCTGCTGGGGCCCTGTGGCCCAGCACGTGTTTAGAGGACAATATTCTGCAGTCAGGCGTCTGAAGCAAGGACCTCTGACTTACACGCCCAGTGAAGTTTATGATGCAGAATAGAAATGTGACTTTTGATCTGTTTGATTACTTTATCTGAAAAGTTTCTAGGCCCGAACTTACGCAGGAATTTTTTAAAAAAAGGAAATTCTCAGACACACACACACACACCCGGACTGTATTATAGGCACAAACATTGGAAGAGTGTCAAAGGGAAAGAGACAGGGAGGAAGTAGCAATGTTAAATTGCAACTTGAGTCCTAATTCACCATTTCATGCCTTGGCAATGCAGTTGATACAACAGTAATACATCAGGGGCCCTTCCAACTCTGGGTGGGAAAGCTACAAATTATGGGTTAGCTCCTTTTCCTTTGTACCCAGAATGAAAAACGGGCCTCAGTTTAAAGGCAATTGGCACAGTAAGTGAACCAAAGACATTTTAGCTTGGACCCAGTGTGTACATATAGAAATAGGATTTTTTTTCCAGTGAATTTTATGAACATTCTTAACATACTGAAGGAAGCAATATTCAAAGACAAGAGAATATCTGGGTAAGTTCTTTTTTCAAGTGGAAAAGAACATGAGGACATCAAACATGGGGTTCCTTTTCACAGGATGTATTTTGGAATTCAATTTCTATCCAATTGCTGCCAAATGAAAGAGCTGTGTTTTTTGTTGGTTTGTTTTGGTTTTTGTTTTGTTTTTAATACAGGGTATCACTCTGTCACCCAGGCTGGAGTACAGTGAGGCGATCATCACTTCATTGCAGCCTCAAACTCCTGGGCTCAGGTGAACCTCCCACTTCGGCCTCCCAAAGCACCAGAGAAAGAGTTACTTCGAATAATCATGTTGCAAGGAGATGTAGAATTAAAAAATCACTTACATAGGGACTTTACTGCTCTAAGGCCCTTTGAATACTGCTCATCAGTTGCCTAAGGACAGCTTTAAACTCTAATTCTATAGGTTTTCCCTCCAATGCCCCGAGGCAGGTTAAAGATGGCTGAAAATTCCTTGACACTTTTAATGAGCGGTGGAGTCTCTGTTCACTTTTCTTGTGACTTCTTTGACGAATAGAACACTGGAGAAGTGACACCATGCCAGTTTTAGACCCAGGTTTTGAAAGGCCTGGCAGTTTCCACTTTGTTTCTTGCTGCCCTGAGCAGCCATAGAAGAGGCTCAACTATTGCTGGAGAGACCGTGTAGAGAGACCTGGACACTATGTGGGGAAGGAGACCGGTCCAGCCGAGCCAGCCTTCCTGGCTCCCCTGCCGAGATGCCAGTCACATGCATGAAGCCATCTTATACCCTCCAGGTCAACCCACTGCCAGATAAAGACCACCTAGTATCCTCAGTCAATGCCACCTGCAATAGAAGAATTGTCTAGCCTAGGCCTGATGAATTTCTAACTCACAGAATATGAGAATAAATACAATTAGTTTTGTTGAGAAACAGGTCTGTGATAAGAACCTTTGAACTACGAAAAAAAAAAAGAAAGTTTTTTTCTTTTTTAGGAACTCCTTTTTAAGACACATGAGTCATTTATAAGTCACCTGCAGATTACAATCTACAGCACAAATTCCAGGCGGCATTGGGGCATCTAGATTTGATTAGGCAGACAAAAATTTCCGATATTAAATTCTTATCTGGTTTTGAAAACTTTCTCATAGATGCCTTGAGAACAGATACCATTCATTTTTACTGACCTTTGCTGGACTGATCTTAATCACATTCCTTGCCAGAAAGTGCAGTAGCTTAGAACAAGGCATCGTTTTAAATAGGCTATTTCAGGAGCAATATATTAAATTTGTAGAAACCTCATTCCAGAACATCAAGGCAACTTTACTGAGGAAATGTAAGAACTATGCTCTTCTACCTCTGCAAGAACTTAAAGATATTGAATGGCTACAGTTACAAATTGATTTGATATACATCATACTTGGAGATATAACTCTTCTGTCTAAAATAAATCAATAATTTTGCTCAGTCTTTGCTCTGTGCCTAGTGTGCTCTCTGTAGAAAGACAAACTCCTGTTTATCAAAGTTGGTCTGGCAATGGAATGTTCTGGTTACTCAAATATTTTACTTAATTGAGAATTCCTATCCATCCCACACAGCACTGACCAATTTCAGAGAATTACAAGTAAATGAAATACCTTATAATTGCCATTGAAAACGACTTTTCTCTTACCTAATGATTCAGAAGGTCCTTGTGTTTCCGGTACCCAAGGGCACCGTGAGAAACCTAGAACTGTAAACGCAGGAAGCCCCCAAAACTGGGACATTTGCGTTAAGTCTGTTACAATTCTAGAGTTGTCGTGTAGAAGTCATCCCTCATAGCAAGCTGTTCATTTATCACTTTTCTTTGGTTTTCATACAAGTAGAGCTTGAAAAGAAATCCATCTGCAATATTTTGGTGTTCTAATGTGGTGTAAATGGAGTATTTCCTATTCATAAATAGGCACCTGTTCCCTGGAATAATATTTTCTGCTGAGCTCCTGGAAGTGGTGGGATACATTCTCACAAAAGCCTTGCATGAGCAGTGAAAAAACTCCTTGGCAGGAGCTCATTTGCTCCCAGGGAAGTAAACCTGAAACCTAAAGCATGAAGTAAGCGTGAGTGCTCAGGGGGTGAAATGGACCCTCGCTGACGTCACCAGTTCCTTGTGATTTCTTCAGCGGCCTCAAAGACCAGCTCTTACAATGGTCTCTACCCTCAGGTAGTGGGTATGACCCAATCGATGATCTGCTTGTGTGTCACTGCCTTCCCTTCATTTTCACATGTGGAAAGGGAGCTGAGGGTGTAAAGGAGGGTGGAGCTGGGCTTGGACTCCTTCTGCAGGACACAGCTTCCGAGGCCAGGTGAAACCGTGGAAGCAAAACCGCAGAGGCAAAGTCTGATTTGAATATTTGCTCCTCACCACTGAGATTATTTATTTATTTACTTAAGAGACAGGATCTTGCTCTGTTGCTCAGGCTGGAGTGCAGTGGTGTGATCATAGCTCACTGCAACCTTAAATTTCTAGGTTCAAGCAATCCTCCCGCCTCATCGTCCCAAGTACCTGAGACCACAGATGTGCACACCATGCCCGGCTAACTAAAAAAATTTTTTGTCTATGTTCCCAGGCTGGACCACCTAAATTACTAAAAAGACAAAAAAATAACAGATGTTGGGAAGGATGTGGAGAAAAGGGAACTCATACACTGTTGGTGGGAAAGTAAATTAGTACAATTTCTATGGAAAACAGTATAAAGATTTCTCAAACAGCTAAAGACAGAACTACCATTTAATCTGACAATTCCACCACTAGGTATCTACCCAAAGGAAAATAAATCAATATATCCAAAAGACACCTGCACTTGTGTGTTTATTGTAGCACTATTCACAAGGGCAGAGGGTAGTGAAGCAACCTGTGTTCATTGACAGATGATTGGATAAGAAAATGTGGCATGTAAACACAATGGAATACCATTCAACCATTAAAAAAAATTGAGGGCCAGTCCTGGCGGTTTGCACCTGTAATTGCAGCTACTCTGGAGGCTGAGGTAGGAAGATTGCTTGGGTCCAGGAGCTTGAGGCTGTAGTGAGCTATGATCGCACCACTGCACTCGAGCCTGGGTGGCAGAGCAAGATTCTGTCTCCAAAAAAAAAAAAAAAAAAAAAAAAAGAGTGAAATAATGCTTAGATGAAGCCAGAGAGTTGGAGGCCACTATCTTGAATGAAACAAGCCAGACACAGAAAGACAAATATCACATGTTCTCGCTCATAAGTGGGTGCTAAAAAATGTTTATACATGGTCAAAGAGAGTAACAGGACAGACAATGGAGACTCAGAAAAGTGAGGGGGTGGAAGGGGAGTGGGGGATGAGAAATTGCTTAATGAGTACAGTGTACGGTGTTCAGGTGATGAATATTCTAACAGCCCTGACTTGACCATGATGCAATCTATGCATGGAATGAATTGCACTTCTACTCCATAAATTTATATAAATAAATAAATAAATCAGCACCAGATGCCATAGGGGGTGGACTACTGTGTTCAACAAGAAGGGAATGAATCTGTTTCCCTCCAGTCCTGCACAGAGATAGCAATAAGGCTGTTTCTCTGATGGCCTGGGCCACAGCATGAGAGCAACCAGCAGAAGGAGTCTCGTAGCAACATAAGCAGCCTCCAGGGGCCAGCCCTAGGCAGTCCATTTCCCCAAATGTGTCTCTGTGTTCATACACGCAAACTTCACGGCCAGTACCAGGCGACCAGGATGGTCAGCGTTTGGGTTTCTTTACTGAAGCTTTGGAGACGTAGCATTCATTGTTGGCAATAACTAACCCCAAATTTCTAAGCAACCTGGGCCTACCACTTGCAAACTAGCTTTGAAGCGCATGGAATCTTGATATCAGTTCCTTTTCATGGATATGTATTTTACATAGAAAAAATTGTGGCCGAGTGTGGTGGCTCATGCCTGTAATCAAAGCAGTTTGGGAGGCCGAGGCGGGTAGATCACTTGAGGCCAGGAGTTCGAGACCAACCTGGCCAACATGATAAAACCCTGTCTTTACTAAAAATACAAAAATTAGCTGGGCGAGGTGGTGCACGCCTGTAATCTCAGCTACTTGGGAGGCTGAGGTATAAAAACCGTCAGTGAACCGAGATGGCGCTACTCTACTCTAGCCTGGGTGGCAGAGTGAGATTCTGTCTCAAAAAAAAAAAAAAAAAAAAAAAAGAAAGAAAGAAAAAGAAAAAATTGTAATAATTACGCAGCCAAAACAATCTCCTCATGTCTTTTAAGCATCTGCAAACATGAAGCATGGTGCATGTACCAATGGTACTTGGTTTGCTGAATCATGAGTGTCAGTTGCCTGTTAGGAACCCACGAACAGCTCTGGAAAGGGGAAGTAAGTCTATACAGGTAATAGGTAAATGTCATATTATTATTTATGTTTACCAATTGATTAATTAGTTAAGTGAGTGCTTTAAATCTAAAGACATTAGATTATCCCAATCTCAACTTTCTGAACATGAGAAGTCTTTTGAGTTGCCAGGCACACACTTTCATTTGTTAATGCATGCATTAATTGCTTACTCAGCAACTATTGATTGAGTGCCTACCACACCCCTGGTTCTTCTAAGTACTAAAGATGTAGCATGAAACTAGATAGACATAGTCCCTGCCTGGCGTAGAGCTCACATGAGGAGAGGAAGTCATGTTAGAGAAGTTACTACAGAAATTGCTAATATCATGTGACAATCGTGATAATGGAGATGTCCAGGGTTCTTTGAGAAAACAAAATACAGATCTAACCTTGAAAGGTGGCGGATTGTGGAAAGCTTCCCTATAGAAGATACTTAAGTCAATAAAAGGCCAAGCATGATGGCTCACACCTGTAATCCCAGCATTTTGGAAGGCTGAGGCGGGAGGATCACTTGAGCTCAGGAGTTCATTACTACAAAAAAAAAATTTTTTTTTAAATGTGTCCTGACATGGTGGTGTGCACCTATAGTCTCAGCTACTTGGGAGGCTGAGGTGGGAGAATTGCTTGAGCCTGGGAGGTTGAGGCTGCAGTAAGTTGTGACTGTGCCACCGTACTCCAGCCTAGGCAACAAAGTGAGACCCTGTCTGATAAACAAATAAATAAAATAAAAATAAAACAGGAGTTAGCTCTGGTGGACAGAGGGAAAGGTGCTCCAGCCGAAGGAACAGAAGCAGGAAGGTCTTAAAGTTAGAGCTTCGGGGCTGGGCATGGTGACTCATGCCTGTAATCCCAACACTTTGGGAGGCCAAGCCGGGCAGATCACCTGAGATAGGAGTTCTTGACCAACCTGGCCAGCACGGCGAAATCCCATCTCGACTAAAATTACAAAATTAGCTGGGTGTGGTGGTGTGCACCTGTAATCCCAGCTACTTGGGAGGCTGAGGCAGGAGAATCGCTTAGAACCTGGGAGGTGCAGGTTGCAGTGAGCCAAGATCACACCACTGCACTCCAGCCTGGGCAACAGAGGGTGACTCGGTCTCAAAAAAAAAAAAAAATTAGTTTCGAACATTCGAAGAGCTGAGAGCTTAGTAGGCAGTGAAACAGGAGAGTTAGGCAGAGATCTCCAAGGGCCTTACGGATATTTTAAAGATTCAGAGTTTTATGCTAATGACATTAGAGAAATTACTAAGAGTTTTAAGTAGTGAACTGACATGGCAGATATGGGTTTTGAACAGACGGCCTTGGCTACCCTGTGGAGAAGGCACTGACAAGAGCCAGAATAGATACAGAGAGAACAGTTAGGAGGTGTTAATTTTAAAAAAAAATTACAAGATCTATAAATTTAGAAGAGGAGAAAGGAGATTTTATTTCTTCTAAGGGGTTACGGCCTGTAAGGGCTGGGAGGCGTGCCTGTGGCCAAGGCCACTGCAGGCACTTCAAACAGAAAGGGATTTGGGTAAGAGCTTTATGCTGAACAGGTTGGCTAAACATTCACATTCAGCAGGTTACAGGAAGAGTTATGAATATTCATGAAGGTGGCCCTGACATATGTGTATTGAATAAGCGTGCATGTAACATACAACCCTTGTTCACTTTGGGGTGGAGACTTAACATTTAAATGTATTACAATTAGGCCCTGTACACTAAAAGGTCTTTTCAGGACATGAAGACACGCAAGTGCACACTCCATAAACCAGACAGAACAAGTCCATGGGTTTCTTATCAGGAGAAAGTTACTGAAATCAGTCTCTTGTCTAATCACAACTGCTGTTATGGCTGGTAGAACCAGGGGTCAGTTAGTCAGTCCCTAAACTCCAAAAGCAAGGGGAGTATAATGAGATGTGTCTGACCTCCATCCCATCATGGGTGGGAACTCAGTTTGAAGTTTTTTCTGGGGTCCCGGTGGCGGTCCATTCAGTTGGTAGAGTGGGGGTTTAGGATTTTAAGTTTACAGAGGCTACTGCAGAATCCAGGGGAGAGATGAGGGTGGTTTTACCTGAGGGCTGGAGGTTGGGGACAGGAAAAAAAACAGAAGAAGAAGCCTCCATCCTTCTTCCTCTAGCCATGCTCACTATACAGCTCATCACTTATTTATTTATTTATTTTTGAGATGGAGTCTCACTCTGTCACCCAGGCTGGAGTGCACTGTCGTGATCTCAGCTCACTGCAACCTCCACCTCCCAGGTTCAAGCGATTATCCTGCTTCAGCCTCCCGAGTAGCTGGGACTACAGGCACCTGCCACTACGCCTAGCTAATTTTTGTATTTTTGTAGAGACATGGTTTCACCATGTTGGCAAAGCTGGTCTTGAACTCCTGACCTCAGGTGATCCTCCTGCCTTGGCCTCCCAAAGTGCTGAGATTACAGGTGTGAGCCACTGCTCCTGGCCATCACTTATTTTTGAAGTGGAAACCAGTCATAAAAGAATAGCAGGAGGAGGAGGAAATTGTCAAAAGTCCACTAGTTCTACAAATGTTTATTACTTGCCACATCAGGCACTTTTTATAGCACTGGGGATATAGCACTGAACAAAATGGGACTTTCAGCAACCTTTTTCCATCGCTAACTTGAGAGCAAGCGGCCTTAAAGACTATATCCCCCGATTTCCTTAATCTCCAACTCGTCTCTGTCCCTCATTATGTATTGTAGGAAAGCTCTAATATAATCTACTACTTTTCCAACATTTCCTGTACTGAGCATTTTCCTTTTTCTCTCCTTTTCTACAGTGTGTTCTAAGGACTTGATATCAATTTTATTTCACCTTTCAAAAAATTGATTTGAGAAATGAAATGCTAAGAAGTTAAAAATGTATCCCTCAAATTTCCTTTTGCATGGAGACCTATCCCTTGCTCTGTGGTCCAAAATTGAGATATTTATGTATTTAGTATTTACCAGGCATGGTCCTAAGAATTTTGTATATATTCATTCTCTTTTTATCTCCACAGCATTAATAAGTAGTATGCCGGTTCCCATTTTGCAGATGAGAAAACAGGCACACAGCAATGAACTAACTTGGAGAGGGCTACACAGATAGCGAAAGGCAGAGCACCGTGCTGCGTTTCAGACAGGGGCTTCCGTCTTTCATCCCAGTCCCTACAAGGCCGCCATCTTCAACTCTACCCTTTAAACAGACACAACCTCAAACCCTCCTCCATCAGAATAAAATCCTCAGGAAATTCTACAAATGCATTCCGCCACTTTCCCCGTGGGCTGCAGGCCTGGGCTGCTGCTCTCCCCGTAAAGGGAACGGATCCCTCTGTGCTCTGGTAGCCGGGCTTTCCCATGCTGGACCCACCGTATGCCATTAGGCGCTAAGATAATGTGATCAAATGGTACCGAGGCCTGAAGGTGGGACACAGGCAGACAGGGACCCTTACTTTTATCAGCTTCTTGGATGATCCTTTGGGAAATGAAGTTTATAAGCCATGTGTGAACCTCAGTTTCTGGCTCATCTGACTTTGAGACATTTCCCATCTGTTTTGTGTTTAAAATGGGCGTTTCGTTTGTGGAGGAGCTTCAGATGAGGGATTATGTTAACGCTTGACATGAAAACATTGCCAAAGGTAAGATCACTCAGATGGGATTCCTTGGAGAATCTATTGAAGCTTGTTGCCTAATCCATAATCGGTTTCCCCAGTGCATAGGCATAATCTTGCCTAGTTCTGCTTCTGGCTCAGGGTCTCCTAGAACTAAAGAAGAAGATTGGCGGGGCTAGGGGTGTGGTAGAGGAGAGGGTGGGAAGTGGTGGCAAAGTAGAGAAAGGGGATGTGGAGACAGGGAGGCAAGGTAAGGAGAAGAGAATGGTTAGAGGGGAAAGTGTCTCAATAGATGTTGATGCGTCTCCATGCTTGTGCGGTGTTGGGAAACTTGGACTGTCTACACTGTTCACAGGAAACAGCCTCCGTTTGATTGATTTTTTTGTGCAATTGCCTCAGCACCATAGAGGGCTCTGCCATGAAGCAGGTCAGCTTCACCACTTCTGCAGAAGGAAGAAGGCACATTTTTGTTCCTTGTATTTCTCCTCCAATCTCTTTGGCTCCCATCCCAACAAAGGTTTTGAAAGATAGAAATTCCTATGTGTGAAGTCAGGAAAACAAAACATGCATAAAACGCTGCAGAAATGCCACATTCATCACTGTTATTAGAGAGCATCTGTAAGCTGGAAGGCTTGAAAGCAGTACTTGAAGGCCAATCCATTACTATTCAAAGAAAAGTATCTTTAATGCAGAGATCTCTGTGCAGAATGCCAGGCACCAGCTGGGCTCCATCTCCACAAGAGAACACACGACAAGAGGCAGTGGGGTCAAAAGGCAACATGAAGAATTTGTGTTAAGCATAATATGAATAGACAGTAAAAGTAAAGTCCATTTATGGGTGAAAGAATGTGACAGGTCACCCAGAGCCCAGGGCCTGGAGCCCAAATTTTTTTAAAGGTTTATCCTGAAAATACCTCTGTGGCTCTAGAAATAACTGAAATATCATTTCAGTGCAATGAGTAGTGATTGCTCTACCCCTTCTGACAATCTGGACCCCTGGGCAGTTATTCCACTCAGCTCTAGAGCCCTGGTCACCACATCTGTCTCTCAATGAAGGTGCAAGAGAAAGCACAAGAGCAGGGTGTTGGTGGTAGTGGTGATGACACTGATGGAGACAGTGGAGGTGCTGATGGAAATGATAGGGGTACTAATGGAGATGGTGGAGGTGCTGATGGAGATGGTGGAGATGCTGATGGAGATGGTGGAGGTGCTGATGGAGACGGTGGAGTTGCTGATGGAGACGGTGGAGGTGCTGATGGAGACAGTGGAGGTGTTGATGGAGATAGTGGAGATGCTGATGGAAATGATAGGGGTACTAATGGAAATGGTGGAGGTGCTGATGGAGATGGAGGAGGTGCTGATGGAGATGATGGCAGTACTGATGGAGAGGGTGGAGGTGCTAATGGATATGGTGGAGGTTCTGAAGGAGACGGTGGGGGTTCTGAAGAAGATGGAGGAGGTACTGATGGAGATGGAGGAGATGCTGATGGAGATGGCAGAGGTACTGATGGAGATGGTGGAGGTGCTGATGGAGATGAGGTGGTACTGATGGAGATGGTGGAGGTGCTGATGGCTATGGTGGAGGTTCTGAAGGAGATGGTGGGGTTCTGAAGGAGATGGAGGAGGTACTGATGGGGATGGTGGAGGTGGTGATGGGGATGGTGGAGGTACGATTGGAGATGATGGAGGTACTGATGGAGATGATGGAGTACCAATACAATACAAAGAGTGCCAATTAAAGGCCAGAACTTCATTTTGACAAAGTATGTGGGAAGACTTCAGGGTTGGTGTTAGGTTGATGCCGCTTCCTTTCATCATGCCTCAGAGGGTGTGTGTGTGTTTATGTAGAAGAGGAAGATATTTATAAAGCTCGTTGCCCCTTTTGCAGAGTCATCTTCATTAATTTCACAGTATGTGTGAGGGAGGCCCATAGCTCCTGTTTGACCTTTTAATCTTCATTCTTGGCTTGTTGGGGATTAAAGATAGACTAGGCTTAACACCAACAGTACCTGCCCTTAACAGAGTTTCTGAGAAGCAAAGTCATTGACGATAGAATCTCCATATGGTAATACTACTTCCTTCTTCCAGAATTTTCACAGAAACTTTCCTTTCTGACAATGAAAAATAAAATCAACTCAGACATCAGAAACACTCAGCCTTTTATTTTTGTTTTCTCACCTGAAAGAGAACCTGAGACACCTTGTTGTACTCAGTTCTCCTTGAGTGTGACATTAGGGACTGAGAAAATAAGCAGCAGCTTGATTTTTTAAAGTATAGTTGCCACTGCTGACAGAAGTCAAATTATAACACCAGAAAAGTCTGGTTTTGATTCCCGCCATCTTCCTGGGAGAGTGGGTGGCTTGGTTAATAAAGCTGCGCTCTCACTTCTGGAACTGGATTGGGTTCCCAAGCTTAAACACGTCTGCATTTAATTTGGATCTGCTTGTGTACTCCAGTGAGAAACGGGGCTTAACATATGCACTGTAGATCTGGCTGAAGGGCATTTTTACTGGTTATGGGTCTCCTAAGACACAGGGATTTTAAGCCATTGCTTTTCAAATGTACAGTCTGATTGTGCACATGCCAAACAGAGGGGCGGGAGCAGCAGTGTGGGAGATGGCATGTCACACACACTCATAACAATCGAGCTACATCTAGCCAGGTAACGCTCTCTTTGCTTACAAATCTAGGAAATAAGCCAGAAACTTATCAAAGAATAAGAGTGATTATTGATACTGAATAGCTAAAAAAATGTCTCCTTCCTCTTCGTTTCTGTTTCTGCCAGATGAAGACAAGGGGATTTATATTCAGAAGTGGCTGTTTCTAGAGGACTCAAAATCTTAGTGTAAACTAATGAAATTCATTATATGAACAGAACTAAGAAGAAAAATAACATAATTATCTTCAATAATGTTTTAAAAACATGCTTGGCAAGATTTATCGACCATCCATGTTAAAACATAAGAATTGAGAGAACTTTCTTAGCATGATGAAATATGTTTATTAATACCTCAGCCCTTGCAGTGAGCCAGGATAGCACCACTGCACTCCAGCCTGGGCAACAGAGCAAGACTCCATCTCAAAAACAAAACAAAACAAAACAAACAAACAAAAGTCAGCCCAAAGCCTGTGTCTTACTTAGTGGGGAAACACCAGAGGCTTTTCCACTAAGTCAGTAACAAGACATGAGAGTGGCCACTCTCTCCGTTACTGTTTAACTCTGTGCTGAAGTTATTAGCTAATGCAATTGGATAAGAGAAGACAATTAGAGATACAAATTGAAGAGGAAGAGGTAAAACTATTCCTATTTGCAGATGATGTGATTATGTAACTGGAAAACCCAAAAGAATCAGTGGAAAATTCACTCTAAAAACTTTAGTACATAGGTAAGGTATAAAATTCACCTACAGATATCAAAGTTACATGTATATATGCACACATGCATAACTAGTTAGAAAAAGTAATAGACAATAAACCACATTTAAAGTAGCAGAAATACAATATAACTAGACTTAAACTGAATAAGGAATTAGTATTGTTGTAAAACTATTACATATCAATTGTAGGAGAAAGCAGATTAGTCATTTTGTTAGTATTATTACTGCAAATAAAAGAACAGCCCAGTAATGAGCACCTTTTGAGCCCAGATTATGAACTCTAATAATCATTTCTTCCTAGAAGGAAGAAAGGTTGACTTCCTGTCTGGGGCTAGCAATATAAAACTTGTGCTTAGTGCATCTTATATTATTTATCAAAACCTACTGGAATTGTGTGAAGAGGACATGGGAGAAAATGTGCATAGGAGCCAACTTGAAGGGACTCTCACTGGCCAAAAACTGCATAATTAGAGAACCAAGAAGATTAATAACTGCAAAAAAGGAAAGATATCAAATATATAAGAACCCATGCATCATAACAATACTCTAAAAAGAACTCATTGATTACTTTTGGAGGTTGTTAAGACAGTAAATTCATTATTCTAAAATTTGTATTAGAAAAAAATTAAATATTTATCTTCCCTTTCCTTTAAGGGCTATATTTCAAAGCAAATACACAGTTGATAGAAGACATTTCTTCCTTAGGGAAGAATTACTGTGAACAAATGCAGAAGAACTGATAGAATTTTAAATAACCACAGTTGTGCAACTCTGATGAAATAATAGATCTAACCAACAATCAGAAATAACAGCTAAACCATTAAGTGAAATATCAAGGGACAAATTTTATAATAAATGAGTTTGCTGGCACCTGAATCCACTGATGTATCCTAACATCACTACAGTTGGGAAGTTGGGAAAGCCAACCATTATGTGCATTCTGATGTGAAGCATTAAGAAGCGCCCAGCACCATCTATGGGACATTGTTTTCTAAACTATGACCCCGGTATAGCCAAGCCTTTAAATCTAACTACAGGTTTGCAACATTATGGAGGGTAGAAGAACATGATCAACAATACCATGAGGAAAAGGGGACTTCTATTGGACAAATGATCCAGTTTCTTCTACAAAGACATGGCATGGGAATAAAAGCAAGAGAGACTATTATAGATTTAAAAAGACTTACCAGACATAACAATCAAGTGCAATGTGTATATATGTGCGTGTGTGTGTGTGTGTGTGTATATATATATATATATATATTTTTTTTTTTTAAGACAGGGCTTTCCCTCGTGTTCCCAAGACTGGGGTGCAGTGGTGTGAACTTGGCACGCTGCAGCCTTGACTTCCTGAGCTGAAGTTATCCACCTCACCCTCCCGAGTAGCTGGGACTACAGGTGTGCAATACTATGTCCTTTTTTGTAATTTTAGTACAGACAGAGTTTCACCATGTTGCACAGGCTGAGCAATGTGCATTTTTATTTGGATTCTGATTTGAATAAATCAATTGTAAAAAGATATTTTTAGACAACCAGGAAAACCTGAGTATGACATTACTGAGTAACCACGGTTAGTTTTGTGGAGTGTAACAATGATATTATAAGGATATGTTTTAGTCTCTATCTGTGAAAGATAAATATGAAAACATTTATGGGAATTATATAATAACTGGGATTAATTTAAAACAAAACAACAAAGTTGGGTCAGGAAAAGAGATTCAGATAAAGCAAGTAGAATGGAGCATACATGTATTGAAAGACTGGGTCACAAGAATTCATTATACCATTTTCTCTATTTTTCTCTCTCTACTTTTGTTGTGTTTGGATATTTACATATAACTTATTTATTTTTTATTTTATTTTATTTATGTATGTATTTATTTATTTATTTATTTGCCATGTGCAGTGGCTCAAGGCTGCAATCCTACAATACCAGCACTTTGGGAGGCCAAGGCAGGAGAATCTCTTGAGGCCTGGGGCTCAAGACCCATCTTGGCAAGACCCATCTCACAAAAATTTAAAAAAATTAGCTGCGTGTGGTGGTGCATGCCTGTAGGCTCAGCTCCCTTGGAGGTTGAGGTGGAAGGACTGCTTGAGCCCAGGAGCTGGAGGCTGCAGTGAGCTATGATCGCACAACTGCACTCCAGCCTGGGCAATAGAGTAAGACCCTGTCTCTTAAAAATAACCCAAAAAACCAAGAAATTAAAAACAAATAATCTTGCTGTTAAAAAGGGACAATATGAAAACACCATGTAACATTTTAAGTGAAAGCTAGAAAGTGAGAATAAAGAATTTATATCGTCTAAATTCAAGAAAGGAAAAGACTGATTGTTCTTTGGCCATAGTCCCAATCTATGAACAAGTCATCTCCAAAATTGCTTTTAAACTCTTCCCAACCATCACTAACAACTTCACTTCAGTACTCGTATTTCTGAAAGTCCGCTAGTCAGAACAGTCTCAGTTCATCAAAAATGCTTTCACAGCTAAAGATCAACCAATCCCCCAACACTTCGATTTCCAAGAGTTTCCCAATCTCCGAACTCCATACTTCCCAAAACCCTGCATTAGAATCCCAGTTTGGCTTTATTCAAAGGCACTGTAACTTGTAAGTACAGCTCTCCCTGGCAGCAAGAAATATAATCAGGTCTTTGTTTTGTATAATGAGTGGTGGTCTCTTATTTTGACAAGGGAATAAATATACCAAAACAAATTTCAGAAGTCTAATAAAGGCAACAAGACCAAATTTTGGGGCCTTGAACCTGCATTTGTAATCAGTTTAAGTTGCACTGGCCTTTTGAAAGCAAATTCTAGATGCGGCCCAGCCATTGAGTACGAACTCCCATCTTCCCCTTCCCTAAGCAGGGAAAATCAACACAATAAATAAAATTTTGCCCTACTAAAGAGGATTAGGAAGAAGAAGGAGAGAGCAAAGTAGTGTTCGATAAGACACTTCTTAGGTATGACTTGTGGACTTTGTAGTTCATCTTCCATCCTGAAATAAACTGATAATTAATATACATTTCAAAGAAGCATCTACTTTTTTTTCGAGACAGAGTCTCACTCTGTTGTCCAGGTTGGATGGAGTGCAGTGGTACAATCTTGGCTTACTGCAACCTCCACCTCCCAGGTTCAAGTGATTCTTGTGTCTCAGCCTCCCGAGTAGATGAGACCACCAGCGTGTGCCACCTTGCCCAGATAATTTTTTTTGTACTTTTAGTGGAGACGGGGTTTCGCCATGTTGGCCAGTCTAGTCTCGAACTCCTAGTCTCAAGTGATCCTCCTGTCTTGACCTCCCAAGGTGCTGGGATTACAGGTGTGAGCCACTGTGCCCTGCCCAGAAGCATCTACTTTTATGTACCTTATATGTACTTTTAAATTTTAATGTTTCTGTCATGAAAAAAAAAGGCTCAGACCACTCTCTTAAAATGTACATTTTGCTTGTAATATTTACACTGAATGAATAAAACAATCGTGTCCCAAACAACACACTTTGATATGTGATTATTCCTGCTTGCAATCTGTAGAAGTTCAGGTATAAATGTTGAGACTCCAAAGGAATTATTCTCTGGTCCATAAGCTAAGTAATACTTTTTATTTGAGACCTCAAAATGAGAAGATAACATATATAAAAACAAATGATATGAATGTTGCTTGCATTAATTTGCTCAAGATATAAATTATAAGACTGTTCCTTTTTAACCCTCCTTTTATAAAAGTTATCACCAGTGTATTTGTTCAGGAGTCAATGTCATCTGTATCTTATCAAACTGTGAACAGTTTCTGTATGGTAAATTAGAGAGTTAATATTCAGGAATGTCATACAGCACAGACTTTGCTGATATTCTTTATATATTAAAAAAATGACTTCATAGATTTCTTTGATGACTCTGATTAAATTGTTTTTAGTCTGTCAAACTGATGTAAAAACTTAACCACCATCTTGAAATGATCAAAAATGAAATACTCAACTATGTGTAATCGGAGCATGCCACTGAAAAATCAAACTCTTTGTGAATGAATACAGTTTTAAAAATAATATTTGGGAAGTTGTGCATGAATATTTTTGAAAATTGAGGCAAACTTGTGGATAGAGTACTCAATACTTTTTCCAGTGGTCTAATTTTTGAAAGTTTTTATAGGGATAACATGTCAAGTACTTTTCTACCTTTACCAACGTGTCCTACTACTATTCCTTTTTTTTTTTTTTTTTTTTTTTTTTTTTTTTTGAGACTGGGTCTTGCTCTGTTGCCTAGGCTGGAGTGCAGTGTCAAGATCTCGGCTTACTGTAACCACCAGCTTCCAAGTTCAAGCAATTCTCCTGCCTCAGCCTCCCTCGTTGCTGGGACCACCACACTCAGCTATTTTTATTTTTATTTTTTATTTTTTGTATTTTTAGTAGAGATGGGGGTTTCACCATGTTGCCCAGGCTGGTCTCAGACTCCTGACCTCAAGTGATCCACCCGCCTCAGCCTCCCAAAGTGCTGGGATTACAGGCGTGAGCCACTGTGCCTGGCCATACTATTCCTTTTTATTTGTAAGTTGTGACATTCACATTAGTTATTGGTGATGGGTAAAGAGAATGACAATATAAATTAGAGTAAATAAGAAACAATTAGAACAGTACAGTACTGAGACAACTAAATCAAGCAATATGTTCCAAAAGATAATATTTGGAGTGTCATGATGAGAAAAAAGCCATTTAATTTTCTTTTAATTAAAATTTTTGTAGAGACAGGGTCTCACTGTGTTGCATAAGCTGGTCTCAAACTCCTGGTCTCAAGGGATCCTTCATCCCAGGCTCCCAAACTTTTGGGATCTGCAGGCATGAGCCATACACCTGGCTGAAAAAGCCTTTTGTTGTTGTTGTTGTTGTTTTTGTTTTTTGCTTTTTTGAGACGAAGTTTTGCTCTTGTTGCCCAGCCTGGAGTGCAATGGCACAATCTCGACTCACCACAACCTCCGCCTCCCAGGTTCAAGCTATTCTCCTGCCTTAGCCTCCCGAGTAGCTGGGACTACAGACATGCGCCACCACTCCCAGTTAATTTTGTATTTTTAGTAGAGACGGGGCTTCTCCATGTTGATCAGGCTGGTCTCGAATTCTCGACCTCAGGTGATCCACCCGCCTCGGCTTCCCAAAGTGCTGGAATTATAGGCGTGAGCCACCGCGCCCGGCCAAAAGCCATTTTAAAAGAAGGTTCTTCCTTTGACTTTAGGGGTCAGGAACCCCCAGAAATATGTGCATTTTTGAAGGACAGTCTTTAGTCTGTAAAATTTTCCAAGTGGTCCTTGATTCTGTAGTTGGATGAAGGTCAAATATACAGTGTCAGCCTTTGGATGAGATAGAAACATATCAGCTGATTATCTGGATATTTTGCACAGTATTTGACAGACTAAAATATTCTGCACAAACCACACCAGCAACTATTTGATAATGGAATGAACTTTCTACTTTTACCTGGATATGCCAAGCACTTTTAATAAATCATCCTCATTTTGCAGATAAGAAAACTGAGGCATAGAGAGGTTAAGTATCTTCTGCAAGGCCACACACAACGGTGGTGGGGCTGGGATCTGGGTTTAGGAAAGTGATCCCAGAGCCCTTTTTTTTTTTTTAAACTGCCATGTAATTCCATATGCCTTAAGAATAGATTAACTTCAGGTTCACATTCCAAAGTTTAACTCATGATGAACTTTCTTACATTTTTTGGGGGAAAAAAAACAGCTACGTCAGTTGAACCTAATATCTTGTTTGATGCCTCTCTCCTCCATATATGTGTTCTCATTACATCTGTTCATCCATCCTTAGCAATTGGCTTATTGGTTTGTTTTCCCTTCTGGGCTAGAAGTCGTTTAGGACAGAGATTGTGTTTCATGCTTGACTATACCCCTAGCACTTAGCATGAAGTGTGTACATAGTACGTTCTAAATTAGCAGTTGCTGAATAAATAAATGCATTTATTTCTCTTCCTAGCTGTGCATGAAGGAGAATAATCTTAGAAGCTACTGCCTTATCTAGATTTGGGGTTGGTTTTAGATTGTATTTGAATATTTGCCAATGCGAATCTGGCCAGATCAAGAAAAACAGGGTGTTCTAGAAAGTCAGACGCCGTACATACAATACCCTGTCTCATTGTCCTAACTGTATAATCTGAAAATAGTAAGAGGTGATATACCATTATCCTCAAACTAAAATTCTGTAGTTAGGCAATACATGGCTCTAGCCATGATCTTGTACCTAATTAGGGGGCGTGGAGAAAACCAAACCAAACCAACAAAAAACCCAAAAGCGTGTTCTTTTTCTAGCTGCTCAGAGCAAGGTTCTATTTGTAAGTTGAAGTTCGTGAACTTCTCACCATGGCATGCACAATTTGGTTATATTTGGAAGGGAGCGCACCTCCCAGGATAAAGTCCTGGCTTTCCCTAGTGGCTCAAAGTCTGTGGCACATAAAGGGTTAAGAAACAGTGTTTGGGGAAGCTGTGTAATCTGGTAGAAATAACCACATCTTCTGTGCTGCACTATCAAAGCATCCATCTCAGAGCCCCAGCCAGCCATTTACTTCCCTCCCTTTCTGCCATACAAGGTCTTTGAGAAAAGCGAATGTTTTTATTCATTTTTTGTGTTCTAGCACTTAGCACTAAGCCTAAGCCTGGTAAATAGCACTAAGCCTGGTAAATTGAAGCTTCTCAATAGGTCAGAAAAAAAGGAATGGCCTTTACAGTACAGATGCTTCAGTCTTGTGGAATCTTCTAGAATCTTCTAGAATAGACTAATCCTTTATTATCATGTATCTCACTTTCTTTGATTCACACTGTAACTATGAAAAGAAAAAGACCATTGAACTTTAACTATGAAAAGAAAAGACCATTATTTTTCTGACCAACTGGTTTGGTCAATGCTAGGAACAATATGAGTCTTTAGAGCGTTGTTTGTGGCTCAAGTCTTTCGAGGTCCTTTGAAATTATTTCTCTAAAATTCCTTAAACTTCATGTTTTGCTGGGTGCTCTTACGGATGCTTCTGGGGGCGGGCGGGGGGGAAAGCCTGTTACTGGAAACTCACAGGGCTAGAAAGAATTCAAGCCTCATGAAAAGGATAACTAGCATCGGTCAGGAAAACAAGACCTTGGGTCTTAGTGGAAGTGCAGTTATTAACTCGAAGGTGATCTAAGGCATGTCATTCATCCCTGAGGACCTCTATTTCATCCATCTGTAAAGTGAGAGTGCTGGTTTAGATGACCTTTAAATACTCTTTCAGCTCTCGCAATCTATAAATCTTTAACCTAGTTCATTTCCTCTCATGAGCAGGGACAGAGCAGTTTAGCCTGACAGTCTAATAGAAGCAATCTCTTTGGATTAAAGTATCCAAAGTATCTGTACTGGATTTCTCTACATGCACCTCGTATCCATTTTCATGGTTTTTCACCTTATTCTTTGTCCCCAGAGGCTGATCTTTAAAGATTGCATCACCAAGTTCCCTTACCCTCTGGCTTTCAGTTAGGTTTAACCCTTGGGAGACACCAGCAGGAGATAAGAAGGTGAGAGGGAGAGAGATAGAGAGAGGTCAAGGTTTCTACTACCTTCCCTTGTCTCCACTGGAGCCTTCTGGGGGAAGGGGCTGCACTTCTCAGTTCCTTTTCACAATTCCTGCCAGGAGTCCTCAGCCTTAACGACAGCTATGAGAATTGCTGCTGCTCTTCTCTTTAGGTCCAGAGGTGACAGTGGCTTCCTGCTGTTGCTACTCTTGTGGGACTTTACCGTCTCTTGTCGTTGGTTTGTCTCCATCCTGCCCTCATCTTTATAAAAAAGTCATTCATTTAACTCTCTTTCGCCCTTTTTCATTTGAGGAATGAAGTGGGGCAACACCTACACACTTGGCAGAAGAGTGGTTCTGAGAACCTTTCCAGTTGCAATTTTTTATGAAATTGATTAGAAATTCAATTTTTATGAAATTAATTAGATATTCAACTAATAGGATTTTTAAAATTTGTATAAAAAATACAAGGGTATATTGTAGAGTGGTGAAATTAGGGTTTTTACTGTAATCATCCCCGAATGATGTACACTGTACCCATTAATTAATTTCTCATCCTACACCCCTCTCCCATCCTCCCACCCCTCCTTCACTTTCTACCTCTATGCGTACACATTATTTTAGCTCCCACTTATAAGAGAGAACGTGTGGTATTTGACTTTCAGTGAACAGGAATTTATTAAACACTTTCATGGAAGTGGACCGGCACAGCCACCTGATAGAAACTATCTACACTTTTGAAATCGACCATTATGTCTCAGGACAAACAGTCAATGTTGACTAATGTTTCAACCTTTTTTAAGCATTGCCATGAAAATGGTTTCTAGATTCATTGACAGGTCCTGTGGAAGTTAGGGTTGAAGACATCTCTGCTTGTAAAAGTACACTTTAGTTGTGTACACTAAGTTTAATTTAATTGGATTACTCTCCCTTGAAAGATAAAGCTTATGGTTTTTTGTTTGTTTGTTTGTTTAATTGACTCAAGCTGGAGTGCACTGGCACAACCCTGGCTTACTGCAACCTCCACTGCCCGGGTTCAAGCCATTCTCCTGCCTCAGCCTACCGAGTAGCTGGGACTACAGGCATGCGCCACCACACCCGGCTAATTTTTTTGTATTTTTAGTAGAAATAGGGTTTTGCCATGTCAGCCAGGCTGGTTGTTTTTTAATAAAAAGAATACCCACGGTATACGCAAGAGGACTGAACACATTGCCATGTGGTTGACCAGCTGACCAGTGGCCTCATTCAAAAATAGACTCTTGGCATGTTAAGGGCAAATTTTCTCCAAAAGGAAATCTGGTGAAACCCATCCTAGTAGAACTATATGTCCTGTGGAAGAATTAGGAGGACAAATGATGCTGAGAGAAGATTCTGAGAATGTAGAAACATAGCACATTGAGATCTCTTATGAAGTCAGAGTGAAAGCGGAATTAGTCATGAGTTCTCTGAAAGACTAAGAGAAATCTAGTTGACTCGCTGATAAATTAGGATTTGAGTAAGTCTTAAAGGTGGAATAAAAATTCACAAGTGAAATAGGGGAGGGAAAAAGGACTTTTAAATCAAAAGGTGAAGCACAAGGAAAGCGACTGAGGAATCACTTAGTCCATTCAGAGTGAGCAAGGAGAAAGAGTTTGTTAGAGAGTACAAGGTAGAGATACAGCTGGAGAACAGATCAGAAAGGTCTGTCTGTGCTACGCCAAAGACTTTGTGCTTCATCCTATAAACTGGGGATGAGTTCCTTTTAGGAGTAAAGTTTTATCTCCCAAAGGGATATGTTTAATTTCTAACTCCTGGTGTTTGAAAAATTGACCTTAATTGGAAATAAAGTCTTTGCAGATGTAATCAAGTTAGGATGAGGTTGTTAGAGTAAGCTCTAATTCAAAATGACTGGTGTCCTTATAAGGAAAAGAAAATGCAGCCCTGTGCAGTGGCTCACACCTGTAATCCCAATGCTTTGGGAGGCCAAAATGGGAGGATCACATGAGACCATGAGTTCAAGACCAACCTGGGCAACGTAGTGAGACCCCATCTCTATAAAAAAATTTAAAAATTAGCTGGGCATAATGGCATGCATCTGTAATCCCTGCCACTTGGGAGGCTGAGGTGAGAGAATTTCTTGAGCCCAAGAGTTCTAAGCTGCAGTGAGTTATACCGCACCACTGCACTCCAGCCTGAGCTGGAATAGAGACAGAATGAGGCTCCGTCTCTGTTAAAAGAAATTGCCCCTAATCATTTATTCATGAGTCTGTCCAAGCCAATGTGGTAATCCATCCTACAGTTGCTAATAAGAGGATCGAGGGGATGACAAGCAGGGAGCAAAGGGAATAAAGTTAGTGAGTATGTAGTCACCAGGTGGATATCACAAGGCAAGCCCTCAATGCTTGGTTATTGATATTAGTATTGGGCCAGTGGCAGTGGCTCACACCTGTAATCCCAGCACTTTAGGAGGCCAAGGTGGGAGGGTCATTTGAGGCCAGGTGTTCGAGACCAGCCTGGACAAAATAGCGATACCACGGCTCTACAAAATTAAAAAGAGAAAGAAAACTCCAAGTGAAGACAGAGAGAGACTGGAGTAAGTGATGCAGCCACAAAACAAGGATCTCAAAGGATTGAGGCCACAACTCGAAGGAAGGAAGAGGCAAGGAAGGATTCTCCTGAGACTGTCAGAGGTAGCATGGACCCATTTACACCTTGTTGTTGAACTTCTGGCCTCTAGAGCTGGGAGACAGTAAATTTCTATTACTTTCAGTTACCTAATTTTTAGTATTTTGTTATATGTTTACGTAAGTACCTGTATGGACAAGGATTGTTGTATAACTGGATAAAGCGAGCCAAGGGTAAAACAATAGGAAGTGGAGACATTGTGGCCAACTAGAGAGCTTGCGTTCATCTTCACATTCAAATATTGTTCAAACAGGACCTGCAGCAAACAAAGAATCTGTGGACCAAATTAGACCCATTAGCTCCCAAGAGTATGACTTCAACTATCCATTGGGAGGAATTTAAGAGTTTTAAGTTAAATGCTGTTATTAGTTTTGCATTGAGTAGAAGAAACACAGACTGTGAGCGTTTTTTGTTTTTTGTTTTTTCCTCTGCTCTCACACCACAGCAATTAACGCAGAAGACTTTTGTGACCAAATGTGTGGGGATTTCTCCCCACCAAGAAGCAAACAATTAGTTCTGCAGCAGATACCAGTGACTCACCCTCTAGCCCAATTCAATTCTGATACTATCTACCTGGAGATAGCATCAGATTCCACAGGTTGAGGACTCAGTCCCCATGACTGACAACCTCCTCCAACTTCAGATACCAATCACAAGTCCCAGGTTGTCTTACCTGTGCTTATGACTAACCACTATAAATCAGGGATCCCACAACCCCCTCCTCTGGTTCCAGTAATTTGCTAGATCGACTCACAGAACTCAGGAAATACTTCCATTTACTTACATTCATTATAAAAGGTATTACAAAGGATACGGATGAAGAGATGCATAGTGGGAGGTATGAGGGTAGGGAAGTAGAGAATCCATGCCCTATCTGGGAGCTCCACCCTCCAGGAACCTCCACATGTTCAGCTATCAGGAAGCTCTATGAAGCCCAGCTTCTTGGATCTATTACAGGACAACCATGTAGAAATATAACTGGATAAAAGAGTATGATCTCATACTAATAGACTAAGTGGGGAAAGCAGCCAGGCCTGTCTGTTCAGATTCCTCTTGTCCTTTCTGTGCAGCGTTCCTTCCTTTAGGGTATGGGACTGGACCCCTTCTGAAATGGGGGTCTTATAACCTACATTCAGACAAAGTAGGTCAGAGAATTTCTTCACGGAAAGGTGGGAGAAGATTTGAGTCCTGTCTTGGGGAGAACAAGAAGCATGTGAGAGGAAAACAGAAGAAGTTCAGAGCGAGAGATTCTATTTTCTGAGGTCTGCTTCTGAGGCCTAAAGTGTGTCAACATTATAGCAAAGACCGTAACAAAGGATATGGGAGTTAAGAGCCAGGAACTACAGGAACTGTAGAGGAAAATACACACACGCACACATGTGTGTGCAATGCAGGTGCGTGCAAGGGGACTTCAAAAAGCTTGTAGAAAAATAGAATTAAAAGATTAAAAATAAAATACATAAACGTTATTTCTCAACATAAGCTCTACAAGTTCAAGACACTTTTGTAAGTGACGACGGTGTATCTCATAATATCACACGCACTGTGGAAAAATTGCTCTGGTGGCAATGAGGAAGATAAATTAAAGGAGAGTGAGGAGAGTTAATAAGGAGAGTTTGGTATTGACCAGGTGAGAGATGATTCAGATGTAGACCAAGACAAGGGCAGTGGATACAGAGAGGAGAGGCTGTAGGATCAACAGCACTTGAGTTTTAAAGAGGAGAAGTTGGATTGGGAAACGGCACTGGATAGGTAGTAGCAAGAATGAATTATTTCCTGTCATGACTATGCTGTGTAACAAACCACCTTGAAACTGAGAGTCTGAAATAACTACTTATTCTCATGGACTCGAGGTTGGGTATGGCTTGGCTGATCCAGGCTGGGCTTAGCTGGGTGGATCTGCTTCAGGCCACACAGCTGCGCTTCTCTCTGAAGGTCTGTGGTCTGGATGAAATAATGCTGCTTCTTGCATCCTTCATCCTTCTGAAACTAGTGAGCTACAAAGGACACATCCTTCTGATTGCAGTGACAGAGGGGCAAGAGGCAAGCAGAAACACACAAAACCCTATTGACTGGGCTCAGAGTGGACACATTGTCTGCTCCACCCATTTTCATTGGCCAAAGCAAGCTACATAAGTACATCCAAAGTCGAGGGGCAAGGAAGTGCATTCCTCCCACAAGGAGGCTACAACAGTGCTGTGAATGCAGGAAGGGTGGAGAATTGAGGCCAGTAATGCCGTTTGTGATAGTCTGCCCTCTGGCCACCATTAATAACATCCCTCTCAGACGCTAAATGTGCTCACCAGCATCCCAGAACCCTGAAAGTCTCACCAAATCATAGCGTGAGGCACAAAGTCCAAGATTCCATCATCTACATCAAGTCCAAATGTGGCTCTTCTGAACTTAGAGCTAAATGAATGAGATAGACAGGTTGTCTGCTGCATACATGTCCTGTGAAAACAGGGACAAGATAAACACAACAAACACTCTCATCAGAAAAGAGAAGAAGGGAAGGCACATAGCACTGACCTGTAGCAGGTTTGAAATCTCACTTAGAAAACGTTGCCAGGGCTTCCTGCTCTCAGTAAGGAATGTTCCCTGATGAGACTGAGCTCTGCTTCCTTCCTCTTCCTTTGGTAGTCATGGCTCTTGGTTCCCCATTCTAGGATGCCTTTTCACTTCCATCATCTTTCTTGACCATTTCTGAAGACAGCATTGGAAATATCCTGTTTTGGTGACTGAGCTGTTTTTTAAGATTGCAATCTTTTGCAGAGAAGGTGAGAGACTTTAATTTGGATAAGTCTTGGTCTCTTTTTAATCCAGGCCTGAAGTTCTTTCCTTTAGATCTTTATTCATATACAGCTAAATGTAACCATTTCATAGTTTTAACACTTCAAAAAATTACCTTGCCCAAGTCCATAAATTTATTAAGTACCCTGTGTATCTTCCAAGTTATCATAGGTTTTACCAGTTTTTTTTTTTTTTTTTTTTTTTTTACCATCACATGCAATAGGTCAGCATTGTTTCAGCCCTTTATAACACTTTAATAACCATTTTCCAGATGCCCATAATAACTTATGCACCTTTTGCCACCCAGTCCTAAAGCCAATACTACATATATCAAGTTTTACTTATGGAAGGGCTCCACTCCCAGACTACATTTCTGCTTTGGTTAGCTATTGCTGCAAAAATGTCACTCCAAACTCAGGGACTTAAAACAACACTTGTTTATCCGCATGGATCTGAGAGTTGGCTGCAAAGGGTTGATCAGGCAGTGCTGGGCTGGACACAGTGTGGCCAGGGCTAAGATGCAGAGGCAGGATGCCTACTGCTCACCACAGTTTATATGAAGAGGGAAGAGCAGAGTTGAAGGGAAAGGTAAGGAGCTCAGCTTCGGAGAGATTGATTTTTTTTTTTTTATTTTTTGAGACATAGTCTTGCTCTGTCCCCTGGGCTGTAGAGCAATGGCACGATCTTGGCTCACTGCAACCTCCGCCTCTCGGGTTCAAGCAATTCTGCCTCAGCCTCCCAAGTAGCTAGGATTACAGGTGCCTGCCACCATGCCTGGCTAATTTTTATATTTTTAGTAGAGACAGGTTTCACCATGCTGGCCAGGCTGGTCTCAAACAGCTGATCCACCCGCCTCAGACGCCCATAGTGCTGGGATTACAGGCGTGAGCCACTGCACCTGGCCAAGACACTGATTTTATGATGCTAGTGGAACAATCAGGTGAAGACATGGAGCCTAGGAGAATGGTCCTGGGGAGACAGAGAGGGAGAGAAAGAGAGAATAGAGAGTCATAAAATTGTAAATTGGGGCTAAGGACTTGGGAATAGATGATCTTTTAAGATGATTACATAAAGTGACAAGAGGCTATAATATAAACTTTAGGGGCACCAACATTTAAGAGGCTTGGAAAGGAAGAGAAGCTCACAAAAAGAACCTAGATGAAACAGAGATATGGGAGAGACGTTGTGGAAGCCAAAGGAGAAGAGTTCTATTATCTTGGGATCGAATAACAGTGCCAAGTGCTGCAGTGATCGAGCAATATGAAAACAGGAAAGAGTCTTTGGGACTTGGCAACTGGTACAGAGATCAACTAATTTATCTGCAAACTAGGACACATCGGAGAGTGAATAGAGAGGGGCTATTAATAATTACAGCAGGACAACATGTGTTCTTGGGCAAACAAGGACATATGGTCACATTAGTCTCTGGGGATCTTTGCCAGACTGTTTCTACAGAGTAACTGGAGTGTAAGCTTGGCTTGCAGTGGGCAGAGGTGTCATATGGAACATGAAGGAGTTGAGACAGCCAGAGTACATTTCTTTCTAGGAGCCTGCTTGGATGAGGAAGTGGGACAAGAGTACAGTAACAAGACCACGGACTTGGACGGATGTTTGAATCACCTTTTTTTTTTTTTGAGACAGGGTTTCAGTCCGTCCCCCAGGCTGGAGAGATCTTGGTTCACCACAACCTTTGCCTCGCGGGTTCAAGTGGTTCTCCTGCCTCAGCCTCCAGAGTAGCTGGGACTACAGGCGCCTGCCACCATGCCCAGTTAAATTTTGTATTTTTGGTAGAGATGGGGTTTCACTATGTTGGCCAGGCTGGTCTCAAATGCCTGATCTCAAATGATCATCCCACCTTGGTCTCCCAAAGTGCTGGGATTATAGGCATGAGCCACTGTGCCTGGCCAAATCATCTTATAACAGAGAAGTCCTTAAACAGCTTTTAAGTGTAACCAAATTCAACTGACTGAGATTTTTTCCAAGAGGATTTAGAAAGTAGAACCAGCTAGTAAGACCACCCCATACACACACACACACACACACACACACACACACACACACACACGTATATATATATATAGGCACTTTGGGAGGCCAAGGCAGGATGATCACCTAAGATCAGGCATTTGAGACCAGCCTGGCCAACATGGTGAAACCCCATCTCTACCAAAAATACAAATTAGCTGGGCATGGTGGCAGGCGCCTGTAATCCCAGCTACTCTGGAGGCTGAGGCAGGAGAACCACTTGAACCCAGGAGGCAAAGGTTGTGGTGAACTGAGATCGCTCCAGCCTGGGGGACGGATTGAAACTCTGTCTCAAAGAAAAAAAAAAAAAAAAATATATATATATATATATACACACACACACACACATAGGACAATGGAGAAGGACAATAGGAAAGAATAGTCCCCTTGGCTCAGGTTGTGGCACCATTTTCAGCAAGAGCAAAACCATATTTGTACACAAGCCTTTGAAATATTCTGTTGTCAAAGGACCTCAGAAAAATGCACTATGGAAAACTCAAAATAAATATGCTATGATACGACTAAGTCTCAAAGTGTATTGAAAGTATTAGAACACTCGCTGCTTGCAGCATACAGCCTCTTCATTCTCTGCCCTTGTTAACTTCCCCTCCAAGCCTTCCCTCCCCCACCACGCCCAATCTACTGTTAAAAAGTGTTCTAAAACCAGGCTGATGGCACAAGTCCCAGCTTCAGCAACCCTCTTTGTTAACGGCATCAGTTGGCTCAGGAGTTCATGTGAGCAGGCATCAGGAATAATTTCATGATAATCTAGGTTGAGTTTTCTCTTTCCCATCAATGCCAGAGAGTGAGAATGCCAGTCCCACTGATTTCAGGAGCCGGCACAGGACACAGGACTGGGCTTTATCTCAGTAGTCAAGTTTCTTTTATTGGATTGCCTATGGGGGAAAACAAAATCCCAGCTCTCAGGCATCACAGTGAACGCTTCTGAGAGCTTTTACTTGATCTCAAACCCTATCTGTGTATTTATGCACATTTTGGTTCTTTTTAAAACAACCCTTTCAATTCACTAGTGACTAACAGAATAGCAATACATTTTGGCTAGGCAGAATGTGAGAAGCGAAGTTACATTTGAAAAAGAGTATTTTCTTTTAGGACATAAAAGATAACTCGCTCAACAACTGGCAACTGTGAAACCACTTTGCCAACAACAGGGTCCCAAGGAGGAGAGCCAACCCATTTTAAACATGTCTTAATTTCATTGAAATTTCAGGACTGTTTTTTTTTAAAACATTCAAAAGACAGCGTTTTAAAGGCAAGCATATAAAATGTAAATTGCTTCCTCTGGTTATTGCAGAGAGAGAGGCCGTTGTTCCTATTCTTGTTTTTGAATGAGGAGAACGTGCTCATCAGTTCTGGGTGGGCTGCATTAACTCGGACGCACTGAATACCACAATGGCTAAGTCAGAGCTGACTTCTAAGTCCTGGCTCCATCTTTTATTAGCTGTGTGACTTTGGGTAAGTTAATCAACCTTTCTGTGTTTTATTTTTCCGCCAGTATAAATAGAGAGAAATCATTATGGCCATCTCATAGGACTCTGTTATAAATATTTAATGAGGCTGTGTTTGTAAAGCCACCTCGTACAGGATAATTATATCATAAAATAAAAGCTCAATAAAAGTAAAATACATTTCTGTTTCTTTTGTCATGGATCCGGCCTGAGGAGTCCCAGAAACCAACTTCAAGAAGACCACCAGGAGTTTGCTACCAGCCTGGGCAATATGGTGACACCCTGTCTTTACAAAAAAAAATTAAAAATTAACTAGGCATGGTGGTGTACACCTGTAGTCCCAGCTACTCAGGAGGCTGAGGTGGGAGGATCACCTGAGCCCAAGAGTGTGAGGCTGCAGTGAGCTATGATTGTGCTGCTGTGCTCCAACCCGGGTGACAGAGCAAGAACTTGTCTCAAAAACCAAAACAAAAAGAGGCAGGCCTTAAAAAACCTTAATATGAGAGAAAAACTATTGCAGGCTCCAAACCTCAGGTCTGAACAATGGGACATGTGCTCTGTACCCCCCAGTGATGCTCTCTGCACATAAATGTTCAAGTTTAGGGAGCTCCTAGCAATAGTGGGAGAGGGAGCTTAATTCAGAACACGACTTCTAGCTCCTTCAGCCCAGTGCAGGTCTGGCTTTGAGTAGCATCAGGAATCGACTTCTGTGTGTTCCTCACATTGGAACTCTCCAAGTTATTGGTCTGGTTTTCCATTCACAGCCTTTCGACCTGGCATTTTCTTGAGTTTTAGCTCTACCAGGCCTGTGGACATGGAACCCTGGCCTTCCAGCTCTGTCTTAAAGATTGTCTCCTAGTGATACTCACTCCTGGGCTGGCACTTCTCCCTTATGAGAGACCCTCTGTCACTGACTGGGGGACTATTTTAGTTCTACAGAGAACAGGGCATTTTGTCACTAATGACAAAGGACCAAGTGGAATATTATGAGTAAGTTATACAAAAACTATCCTCTGTAAACCAATCTTGCTAGTATATTTTATGTTTTTATTTTTATTTTTATTTAGTTTTGAGACAAGGTCTCCCTCTATCACCAAGGCTGGAGTGACATGGTGCAATCTCAACTCACTGCAACCTCTGCCTTCAAGGCTCAAGCGACACTCCTGCCTCAGTCTCTCAAGCAGCTGGGACTAAAGGTGTGTGTCACCATGCCCGGCTAATTTTGTATTTTTTTTTATAGAGACTGGGTCTCTCTCTTGCCCAGGCTGGTCTCAAACTCCCGGGCTCAAGCAATCCACCTGCCTCGGCCTCTCAAAGTGTTGGGATTACAGGTGTGAGTCACTACACCCGGCCTAGATTTTATTTTGTTAATGCAATGTTTCTGGGAGATGCTTTCTTAGAACACAATAAATATAAAACTACAAAAGAAAAGTCCATCTCAAAATAACTCTTAATTAGGATTTTTAGACTAGGTTAGGGAACTATTTGGATTGTAAAGGAAAATCCTAGGAGCTTATTTTTAAAAAACAGTCTTAAGTTTGTACAGTGAAAAAAAAGATTGTGGAAAAACAAAGTGTTCTTTGTAAGTTCCAATAAAACACACACACACACACACACATTACACTTTGCTGGAGATCCTAAAACGGGGGAAAAATATTGATGATCTATCGTCTCTGAGCATGCTTCATGGTGCTTTAAAAAGTCCCTTTTAAAGTGTGAATTAATATATATCTCCATAGAAACAATTTTTTAGGATGCCCTAGAGGTTTTGAACATGTTTATGCTTCTTTACACAGAAATTCTAGTTCTAAGTTGCTTTCCTACAACAAATATTTCTTGAGTGCCTCCTCAAGAACTCTTGTCCAGAACTTTTCGGGGCAGTTGAGAGACATCCAAGAAGAATGACACTTACCACTGTCCTCTCTGAGCTTACATTCGAGAGGGTAGTTACAGATAAAGATGCAGATATTGAAGGAGTAAATTATAGAGCATGTTTGAGGGATTAGTGCTAGGGAAAAAGCAATGCAGGGAGGGGGACCAGGAACGTGGCTCGGCATGGAGCAGGTTACGGCATAAATAGGGATCTATAGCAAGATTTTTAATGGCTACAAAGCATTTCATTATTTGGAAGAACCATAGTTTACTACCAATTTAATTTATTCCAAATTCATTATTATACATAAAGATTCAATGGACATCCTTATATGTCTGCCTATCTGTCTATCTATCTATCTATGCCTATCTAGCTATCGATCTATTTTTTTTAAGACAAGGTCTTGCTTTGTTACCCAGACTGGAGTGCAGTGGTGCAATCTCAGTTCACTGCAAACTCCGCCTCCTGGGTTCAAGCTCTTCTCCTGCCTCAACCTCCCGAGTAGCTGGGATTACAGGCACACGCCACCACACCCGGGTAAGTTTTGTATTTTTTGTAGAGACGGGATTTCACCATATTGGCCAGGCTGCTCTCGAACTCCTGACCTCAAATGATTCTCCCACCTCAGCCTCTCAAAGTACTGGGATTACAGGCATGAGCCATTGGGCCTAGTCTATCTATCTATCTATCTATCTATCTATCTATCTATCTATCTATCTATCATCTATCTAATACCTGTTTGGTTGTTTTCTTAGGATAAATTTCTAAAAGTTAAATTACTAAGTCAAATTTTTAAAATTTTATTTATTCTTATTTTTATTTATTTTATTTTTATTTTTGAGACAGAGTCTCACTCTGTCACCTAAGCAGGAGTGCAGGGGCACGATCTCAGCTCACTGCAACCTCTGCCTCCCAGGATCAAGGGATCCTCCTACCTCAGCCTCCTGAGCAGCTGGGACTACTGGCAAGCCAGCTTCATTTTTGTGTTTTTTTTTTTGTTTGTGTGTGTGTGTGTTTTGTAGAAATGGGGTTTTGCCATGTTGCCCAGGCTGGACTCGAACTCCTGGGCTCAAGTGATCCTCCTGACTTGGGTGTCTCAAAGTGCTGGGACTGCAGGCGTGAGCCACTATGCTGGGCCAAGTCAAATATTTTAAGTTTAAGGCTTATCTTAATAGTAATCAATTATAATATTAGAATTTCCCCAAATAAAAATATATAGTTATAAGTTTTTCACCAGGAAAGAGATCACTGACATTCAATGAGTTTTTCCAAGATCTTCACAAGAGCACTGATGTGTCCTACCATTTAATCTTATATCTACTTGCTTTCTATTTTTAATGTGATAGTTCAAACTTAGTTCTGGCTCAGACCAAGGCAAACATCCCACAAATGAGAGATACTCAACAGCAGAATGGCCACAAGTTAACTAGTCATTTGTTGGCAAAACTTTTTAAATTCTGTTGATGAATGGCATAGAAATGATCAATTGTATTAAAGCATGGTCTTTACGTTTCAGAGTGGTTTGTAATGTTATGGAGAATAAGTTTCAGATTTTATAGGTTGAATCATATAAAATTTAGGGTCTTCAACTATTTTTAACGTATAAAATTGACCATTTTGTGTGGGTCAATCTAGGAACTTGGAAGTTCATTGGTTGCTTATAGAAAAGTGATGGAGTAAATTCCACATGAAAATCCCTTTGGCCAATAAGGACATCTCACTCATGAAATAACTCTTAAATATATTATGATTATATCAGATGTTGCAAATATCTTGTTAATTTTTAAAAATGCTTTGAATGAATTCAATTAACAATGTTTGGTCACAGTGTGCTAACAACTTCAGAGCTAAACATAACATCAAATTTTAATTTGGGGACTATGGGGACTTGGGGGAAAGGGTGGCAGGTGGTGAGGAATAAAAGACTACACATTAGGTACAATGTACACTGCTTGGGTGATATGTGCACCAAAATATCAGAAATTACCACCAAAGAGCTTATTCATATAACCAACACCAACTGTTCCCCACAGACCTATTGAAATAAAAAGATAAATAAAATAAATGTTTGACTGAATATGCAATAGAGAATAAATTCCACTTACTCTATTTTATGGAATGCAGTGTTGCCCTTTTCAGCAAAAAAAAAAAAAAAAAAAAAAAAAAAAAAAAAAAAATTTTTTTTTTTGAGACGGAGTTTCGCTCTTGTCACCCAGGCTGGAGTGCAATGGCGTGGTCCTGGTTCACTGCAACCTTCGCCTCCCGGGTTCAAGCAATTCTCCTGCCTTGGCCTCCCAAGTAGCTGGGATTATAGGTGCCCGCCACCATGCCTGGATAATTTTTGTATTTTTAGTAGAGATGGGGTTTCACTATGTTGGCCAGGCTGGTCTTGAACTCCTGACCTCAGGTGATCTGCCTGCCTCGGCCTTCCAAAGTGCTGGGATTACAGACGTGAGCCACCGCACCTGGCCCAAAAAATTGTTTTTAAAAAGAAAATAAATTCTGCTCTTCTGAAATTGATGAAAGTCTGATGAGAGAAATTGAGCGAACGTCTCATAGAGATGCCAAGCTAAGTTTTCTGTTGTTAATTAGATCACTGAAAAATCTCATGCTATAGGATACATTTGAATAAATTTGCTACCACAAAATGTACAGACAATAAAATGATGGAGTGGTCTACCCACTTCCAGTGTCTAAACTGAACGCTAACTGCAGCAGAAGGATGCTTGTAGCTGAAACCCAATTAAAATATCTTAAATTATAAAGACTTTTCTCTTTTTACATAACCAAAAGTCTGGATGTCTCAACATTGTCATCAAGGACTTGGGTGCTGTCCCTCTTTCTGCATCTTTAATGTGTTGTCCAGGTATCTAGGTGTGGCATCTCATGATTGCCAGATAGCTTCTTAGTTCTAGGGTCATGGGCACCCCTCAAGAGTGCCTTGCTGGGCTATGCTCTCACATGCCTTTCAGACATCCCCTGGCCCCACTGTTTGGAAATACGGTCAGGTGTGGTGACTCACGCCTCTAATCCCAGCACTTTGGGATGCCAAGGCGGACGGATCACCCGAGGTCAGGAGTTTGAGACCAGCCTGGCCAACATGGTAAAACCCCGTCTCTACTAAAAGTACAAAAATTAGCTGGGCGTGTGGTGGGCACCTGTAATCCCAGCTACTCGGGAGGCTGCGGCAGGAGAATTGCTAGAATCCAGGAGGCGGATGTTGCAGTGAGTCGAGATTGCGCCACTGCACTCCAGCCTGGGCAACAGAGTGAGACCCTGTTTCAAAAAACAAAAACAAAACAAAAAAACAAAATACTACAGTGTTAAGGGGGCCTATAACACCTTGATTATTGACATCAGTCAACTTCATCCTTGAAGAATGAGAAAGAGCTCAGCCTCCCCTAAAGGACGTGACTGTTCAGATAAGGATGAGCAAAACAGAGGTACTGTTAGCAAGAAAGAAATGGGGGAATGCATATTGGAGAGGGACCCTAGAGCACAGGTCTTAATGGCAAAGTCAGTAATAAATTTAAATGGATCATCCAAAAAAAAAGGTGCAAGTGCCCTGCCTTGGATTTTCCATAACTCAGCACCTCTGGATTCAGATCTGATTTCAACTGGAATCCAGGTCATGGTGTGCTCTCCCCCACATTGACTCATAACTATAAGCTGAGTTTTGGTGAAGTGAATCTAATTTTCCTTTTGACTTATTTTATGATAAACTTTCCCCACATTTTCCTGTAGTCTGAATTTAAAATGGTTTGTGAGAGTGTGATTAAGCAATGGATCAAGTCCACAAAATATTGGGCGATATAACCCTTCGTCCTTCTGGAAATGCTTTGTAACTGAGGACACTTTTCCTGACTCACCATCTGTCCTCCTTGGGTCGTCACCTTTGTTCAAACTCTGCAGATCTTTGATCTGTCTGACTCCACACTTATCATTTCTGCCCCTGCACCCTCTCTCTCTTCTTTTGTCTGAGAGTGGAGAACATCTGAGAGATTGTATCACAGTCATACTAACCCTTGGTACTGTACAGCCTAATGGGATAAGAAAGGTTCAGTCTGGACGGGACCTAGAGCAATCAGACATCTATTCACATCTCAACGTCCTTTTATCTGAAGGATTTTGGTTTTAGAAAATTAATTTGTGCTCTAATTTATCAACTTGGCAAGTTAGAAATCTGTAAACCAAGGTAAACAATGTTTGTTTTGCTCTATAAAATCGGACCTGTAGACACCACAGAGTGCAACCTGAACAGTTAAAAAGTAAAACCCAGTGAGCAACAAGCAAACTACCTTTGCTCCCGTTTGCCTTAGGGGAGGAAACTTTTCATGGCGGGGCTTGCAAAACAACCAACTAAATAACTTTTAAATGATTAATGGGGTGAAGGTTAGACTAAACTGTGATGTCTTCCCTCCAAAACTTAGGAAGATTTAAAAAGCTCTTTCCTTTATTTAGTACAAGGAAGGCTGCAGTTTTTATTTTATGTATGTATGCATTTATTTATGTATGTATTTATTTATTTTTGAGTTGGAGTTTTGCTCTTGTTGCCCAGGCTGGAGTGCCAATGGCGCGATCTCTGCTCACTGTAACCTCTGCCTCCCAGGTTCAAGCAATTCTCCTGCCTCAGCCTCCCGAGTACCTGGGATTACAGGCGCTGCCATCACGCCCGGCTAAAGTTTTTAGAAGGAAGAGTGTATTTGCTTCAGAAGAAAATGAATCTAGTCTGGCACAGTGACTCACACCTGTAATCCCAGCACTTTGGGAGGCCAAGGCAGGGGATCGGTTGAACCCAGGAGTTTGACATCAGCCTGGGCAACATGGTGAAACCCCGTCTTTACAAAAAATACAGAAATTAGCGGGGCTTGGGGTCACACATGCCTGTAGTCCCAGCTACTTGGGAGGCTGAGGTGGGAGGATCACCTGAGCCCAGGGAAGTTGAGACTGCAGTGAGCCATGACTGTACCACTGCACTCCAGCCTGGGCTACAGAGTGAGACTTTGTCTCAAAATAAAATAAAATAAGATAAAATAAAATAAAATAAAATAAAGTAAAATAAGGGAATCTCCAGAATTTCAGTATTTTACCATCAAATATAAAGATTATTAGCCAAATTAATGAAAATCAAGGATAAATAACATGTTTAAATTTTAAGACAAAGTTTTGATTATGGGAATTAAGAAGTCTGTGCTACTAACATATCCTCTGTAATTATGGGAAGGGACATTAAGGTAGAAACTCATATCAAAGGAGGAAATAGACCACTATGGAACAGACATAAAGACAGTTACATAGATGAAGGAAATATTGGGATGTTGACGTAGGAAAAGAACGTGGTCCAGGACTTCTTGATGTATTCTGCACAGGTTCATAACAAGCATGCTACGCCTTTCTATTATCTGTGGTTACTTAGTAAATGGTACATAGTTCATTCTATACATGGTTCAGTTCTTCTAAGCTAATTTTTTGTTCTTTATTTAAAAACAAAATTGTAAATTTGAAAACAAAAACAAAAAACCAGTCTTCCAAGGGTGCTGAAATGGGTTGGGGAAAATGATTTTTGTAGTTGAGAGTCTGGATCCTCAAGTTGGCAAACATGCTAGTTGATATCGGATTGGGTGTGTATAGGGCCTGCTCTTGTTTGTTTCTCTTCCAAGGTTACATAGATGCACTTATAAACTGACCTAGTAGTGTAGAGGGAGGAGGCCCCTTTTAAAGATCCTTTTAAAGAAACTGCTTCTATATTGGTCGAATTTTCTTAAAAGTGAAGAAAACGATTATACCTTGGCTGGGTGCAGTGGCTCATGCCTGTAATCCCTATGCTTTGGGAGGCTGAAGCAAGAGGATTGCTTGAGTCCAGGAGTTTGTTCAAGACCAGCTGGGGCAACATAACAAGACTCCATCTCTACAAATTTTTTTGAAAAAATTTAATCAGGTGTGGTGACATGCTTCTGTAGTTCTAGCTATTCAGGAGGCTGAGGCAGGAGGATTGCTTGAGCCCAGGAGTTTGAGGTTACAGTGAACTATGATTGTGCCATTGCATTCCAGCCTAGGTGGCAGAGTAATGCCCTGTCTCGAAAGAGAGAGAGAGAGAGAGAGAGAGAGAAAGAAAGAAAGAAAGAAAGAAAGAAAGGAAGGAAGGAAGGAAGGAAGGAAGGAAGGAAGGAAGGAAGGAAGGAAGGAAGGAAGGAAGGAAGGAAAAGAGAAAGAAAGAAAGAAAACTGTTATACCTATTTTTTTTTTCTTGGGATCCTATGTTTGAATTCATTGCCAACATTTTCTTGCCACGTAGATATAAAGCTTTTTACAAGGTTATTCATGGCTATTTGAATATATCCTTGATTTATTTCTCTATTTCCCTGTCCATCTTCTTCAGTTACACACCTTCTGATCTCTTTTCTGTCTTGAACCCAGGAACCTATGACCCTTTGATGTCTCTCCTTGATCCATATCCCGGCTCCTGATTCCAGAAGCTCATGCTGCCTTTTCACTGACAAAATGTCCCTTTTCATTCTCAACACTGTCATTACCATCCAGACAAAACAAGAATCAATTTCACCATCTGTAGGAATACAAATGTGTAAAGCAGAGATTCCTGCGGGGTTAAAGGGACTTTAAAGACAAGTGGCAAATGGGGAGATAACATTTCCAAGCAAAACATATTCTTATTATATGAAGAGTTAACACAAATTAGCAAGGGTAAGATCAACAACTCAAAGAACAAGTGGGGAAAATCTGTGCCAAAAAGTAGAAAAATTCAATAACTTCAAGTTAATTTTCAGTTAATTTCAGTTAATACCTTCAAGCTCATTTTCAGTCAATGGAATGCAAATGAAAGAGTGACAGCATTTTTTACATATCAGACTGTCAATGGCTGAAAAGGATTATAATTACTCGTGCTGTCAAGACTCTGATGAAATGAGCATTTTGGGGGCGGCTGTTGGGAGCCTACATGTGTACAAACTTAGCCTGGGGCATTATCAAAGCCTTCAACATGTTTCTGGTCTTTGAAGTAAGAACACTTTCCGGATTTTATCCTAAGGAAATAATTAGGGAAGCATGCAAAAACTTTTATGTGTCGGGATGTTCTGTGCAATGTTATTTGTAATACTTGAAAAAATGGAATCATTAGCTGCACAATATTAGAAATCTAGTTAAATAATTTATTTTATATGAGAATGTTAAACAAAAATCACGTTATCAGAGACTCCTTGATTTATGGGAGCAGGATCACATTATATTAAGTGAAAACTGACCCATTTTGTGACAGCGTGGAGTGAGAAAGGCAGAATGGGTTTTTGAGTCAGATGGAGGGTATTTCAATTCCAACCTTTTCACTGACTGGTGAATTAACTTAGAAAAATTACTTAACCTTTCTGAACGCCAATTTCCTCATCTGTAAAATGGGGATAATATGTTAACAGGGCTGTTGTAAGGTTCAATTAAGAGATTGTGTGTAAAGTGCTTTACCAAGAACCTAACATGTAGAAAACATTCAATAAATCAACAGTGCTATTTAAGTCACCCAAATGTCACCGAGACTCTTTAGGCTATCTATAATATATAAATGACTCTCATTAACATCAATATTGCTAAATTTATGTCCATGCGCCCCACCTGCTCACACAGGACCTCTGATGCAACTTGTAAAGTACTCTCTCTTCTGAATATTTCGGGGAGGACCCCAAGTACACCTAAATTAGTTTCTTATTTTCACCAATCAGCTTCTGCCACATGGTTTCTTGCAGATTTCAGCCATTATCACTCATTCATCTCTGTGTGTGAAAGACCTATGATTAAGCAGCTCTGTGTTGTCCAAATATACATTGATGCATCCTGGCCCATTTTCATGGATTTATACTTTGCTGAGGGGAAGAGAAAACAAACGTTTACAAATGAATATATGTATTATATTGAGTGGGCTGGGCTCAGTTGTCTGGCAAGCCTAGGATTTCTGCTCCTATTTAAGTCGGGCTATTACAAAGCTGATGGGAGGGTCTGTGGCTGTTGGAGGAGCCTGTCACCATAGGCTTCACTGTGGGAGGGTCGGCCTGAACAACAGCTGTATCTGTAAGTCTTTTCTTTTGGCCCGGTCAGATTCTGTTCTTCTATTTGGGTGGCAAGTCTGGGCCTTAAAGCCGAAGGTGTGAAGAGAGCTGTGGGGTTTTAACATTGAGAAGGCTTCCCCAGGTCTCAGCTGACTTTTTTTTTTTTTTTTTTTTTTGAGAGGTCTCACTCTGTTGCCTAGGCTGGATGCAGTGACACAATCATGGCTCTCTGCAGCCTCGACCTCTCAGGCTCAGGTGATCCTCCCACCTCACAGCCTCCTGAGTAGCTGGGACCACAGGCATGCACTACCATGCCTGGTTAATTTTTGTGTTTTTTGTAGAGGTGGGGTGTTCGCTATGTTACCCAGGCTGGTCTTGACCTCAGCCTCCCACAGTGCTATGATTACAGCTGTAAGCCATTGCCTCCTGTCCCCCAGGTCTCAACTGATTTGATGTCCCTTCAACTTTTACTCCATGCAGAGAATAAACCTGCAGTGTTCTGCCAGGATAGGAAAAAGACAGTTACTTAGCTGCATGTGATGAGACAGAGAATCTGCTTTTGTGTCTTAACCACTTTTAACCAATTCTTATTTCAGTCTCTCCTTCACCCCCACTCCCAGAGGTACGCGGTGCTATCGTTATCAGAATCATTGTGGGGCCGTCTTTGGTGCAAATGTGGTTGTCGTTCTCAGCAGGAGCTGAGGGTTCAGCATTCTTTGGTCTTCAGAATCAATCTTCAGTCATTCTTTAACTTTTCCACATGCAAAGTTCAGTTGCTACCATCTCCTTTCCCAACCTTGTGACCCTTTAGAAAATTCCCTTCTCTCAGGCTAGGGGTGTTTTAGGAAGGGGCAGAGTTAAATATATATTTTTAATTCACTATCTTCAACCGGAAGTTTAGATCTTAAGATTTTTGAGAATTTGGTTGGCAGAGGTGGCTGGTGAGTTTCCAATGAGGGGGATTTTTGTTTGTTCCATTGCATATTTAATTGGGGAGGATATTCCAGAGCCTTCGATATGCCGACGCTGCCTGGTATGTTGTGATGGGACAGAGGAAAGAAAGTCTCTCTTCTTCTTCTGAATTTAGGCATGTTTACAGCAATTTAGTGGGACATGTCTTTTGAGTTTTACTTACAGCTCTCACCGTTGACAAAGGATTTCAGAGGAATTGCTGGGGGATGGGGACTGAGAGAAAATTCAGGTGACAGAGATCATGATTCTGGCTTATTCTATCGGACCACTTTTTCCCTTAGGATTTTCCAAGACTTGTATTCCTAGTTTCCCAGATACAGTGAGTCATACTTGAATCCCCAGGATGGATACAATTTAGGCTGGGGCTGGGATTTTTGCTGCATTTATGTATTGAAAAGGAGACTTTCAGATTATTTAACTAACTCCTCCATTTTACATAAAAGCAATCTGGGGTCCAGAAAGTTTCAATGACTTAACTAAGATCACAACTTTAAGTAAGCAGCAGGATCTCATGACTGGAGCTGCAATCAAGGAATTATAACACACATTGATATTCCTTAAGAAAATGGTATTAAGGAAACAAGAGACATTATCTTACTACATAAGATAGGAAATGCAGGAGGAAATTCGCTTGGCCAATCCTAACTTTATAAAGGTAATGCCCTGAAACGTGACCTTTGTATCCTCTCCTGTTCCTTACAACCAACAATGAAATCTTAAGACAAAATGACTCACGTTTGCCAAAGGCTGAAAATTTCAGTCCCCCAATAATACTGGAAAAAATGGAGGGTTAAAAAGCATCATACTTGTGCTGGGCGCAGTGGCTCATGCCTGTAATCCCGGCACTTTAGGAGGCTGAGGTGGGCGGATCACCTGAGATCGGGAGACCGAGAACACCCTGACAAAAATGGAGAAACCCCGTCTCTAATAAAATACAAAAAAATCAACCCGGCATGGTGGCACATGCTTGTAATCCCAGCTGCTCAGGAGGCTGAGGCAGGAGAATTGCTTGAACCCAGGAGGCAGAGGTTGCTGTGAGCCAAGGTCGCACAATTGCACTCCAGCCTGGGCAACAAGAGCGAAACTCCATCTCAATTAAGGAAAAAAAAAAATGCATCCTAGTTGCTTAAGCATCATAGATGCCCCTAAAGCTTCAGAGTTGAGGGTATTTAGGGCTCTTCAAATCTAGTTCTCTTTGAACTCTTCCCATCTCCTCATTCTTTCTGATCATCCATCCATGGTTAACCATTTATAGTAGCTATTCTTCATTTGAATTTCTCTGTTCACTTTTCTTCCAGCAATAGCTCTCACTTTTACTGTGGAGTTCACCTCTGCTTCCTCTCAGCCCAGACTGTCTGGGGGAGCTTGTAGTTCAGGTGCTCCCGGCCTCAGAGGTTATTTAAGAGCTGGGCATTGACTATTACAGAGGACTACTTGGGACTTCCACTGCGAAAGGCAGGGCCAAGAAATGAAAAGAGAGAAACTTCATGCTGCTGACTTTATTTGAGCTCTGGAGCAAGCCAAATTGCAACCTAGAATACTTCTGAATTAATAACATAACATAGATGTATTACTCGGTTTTCATGCTGCTGATAAAGACATAGTCAAGACTGCACAATTTACAAAAGAAAGAGGTTTAAATGGACTCACAGTTCCACACGGCTGGGAAGGCCTCACAATCATGGCAGGAGGCAAAAGACGCGTCTCACATGGCGGCAGGCAAGAGAAGAGAATGAAAGTCAAGCGAAAAAGGTTTCCCCTTATAAAACCAGGCGATCTCATGAGACTTATTCACTACCACAAAACAGTATGGGGAAACCATCCCCCTTGATTCAGTTATCTACCACTGAGTCCCTCCCACACATGAGGCAATTATGGGAGCTACAATGCAAGATGAAGATTTGGCTGGGGACACAGCCAAACCGTATCAATGGATTAATAAATATAACCTCTGTTTTCTTTCTTGATCCAGTGTCAACAGGGCAGAGTGGTTTGTGTCACTTGCAAAAAAAGGAAATTCTACCTGTTAAATTATTAGTACAAACACACATGCATACACACTCATGTCTTGATAATATATTATTTCTAAGGGACAATTTAGGCTGTTTGCAAATGAAGAGAGAGATTTTCCTAAATGCATAGTGTCCCCAAGCCTCTGCCTGCAATGGGAACAGAGCTTTACATCATGAGCAAAATGCCAGCTCCCTACTTGGTTCATCTTCCAGCTTCTGAATGTGTCCTCAGTGCCTACAAATGTGTAGGGAATGTGGCCTTTTGGTGCAGTTTTCAAGCAGAACTATCTGCTCCACCAATGGCCACCTCGTGGCATTTCAAAGAGCTGACTCAAAGGTTTGAATTAACCACCTTTCTATAGGATGTCTGGCCACAGTCTATCTCTGGTTTTCACAGTACTTCGTTCAAGTGAAAAACTAGCCTTAGCAGAAAATGCTTATTATGCTCGGGGCCAAACAGGCTGTCTACCACTCAGCCTCACAGTCAGTAGTGAGCAGTTATACTTCTAGCAGACCAGTAGCCAAATGTTTTCCAAAAATCTAGAATTTTAAAATCTTTAAACCCTATTATAGCTATCCCAAGTTTTGAGGGGTTTGGGGTATTTTTTGTTTTTTTTGTTTTGTTTTGTTTTTTGACAGTCTCACTCTGTCGCCAGGCTGGAGTGCGGTGGTGCAATCTCAGCTCACTGCAACCTCTGCCTCCCAGGTTCAAGCAATTCTCCTGCCTCAGCCTCCCGAGTAGCTGGGGTTACAGGCGCCTGCCACCACACCCGGCTAATTTTGTATTTTTAGTAGAAGCAGGGTTTTGCCATGTTGGCCAGGCTGGTCTTGAACTCCTGACCTCAAGTGATCCACCCGCCTTGGCCTCCCAAAGTGCTGGGATTACAAGCATGAGCCACTGTGCCCGGCCATTACTGTGAATTCTTAGTTTACTTTTCTAGGAATATAACATAAATTAACTGACTAAGCCTTTCTCCCCATAAGGTAAAAATGAGGCAAAGGACCTGTATTTCCCTATGCCTGTGGAAATCCAAAGGTCTTGCTTTTGAAGCATAACTAATGCCTAAGACAATGATTCTCTGAGTGTTCCCAGAGCAGCAGCATCAGCATTGCCTGGTAACTTGTGAAAAATGCGAATTCCCGGGCCCTGCCCCAGACTTACTGAGACTGAATCTGGAAGGGTAGGGCCAGAAGTCTATGTTTGAATAAGACTCCCTGGAATTCTGATGGAGCCAAAATTGGAGAACCACTATCCTAAGTACCTGCAGTCCAGAAGAAGTGGGTCATTAGCACCCCTTTTAAAGCAGATTTTTTTTCAGAGGACGGTCTGGAGCTGCTGCAGGCAGGTGCAGGTGGATGTGTGCCCTGTCATATAACTGTAATAATCAGAAATCAGTGGCGGCGTGGGGTTTGTCCATACACCTCAGGGAATGTGCCTGTGAGGTTTAAGCTGAGGTGACCCTGGAGTGCAATGGCTATGGGGTGTCAGTTTCCCTGTACCAGGCCTTCCCAAATCCCAGGTTTTTGTTTGTTTGTTTGTTTGTTCTTGAGACAGAGTTTCGCTCTTATTGCCCAAACTGGAGTGCAGTGGTGTGATCTTGGCTCACTGCAACCTCTGCCTTCTGGGTTCAAACGATTCTCCTGTCTCAGCCTCCCCAGTAGCTGGAATTGCAGGCACCCACCACTACTCCAAGCTAATTTTTTTTTTTTTTTTTTTTTTTTTTAGTAGTAGAGACGGGGTTTCACCATGTTGACCAGGCTAGTCTTGAACTCCTGACCTCAGGTGATCCATCCACCTCGGCCTCCCAAAGTGGTGGATTACAGGCATGAGCCACCACGCCTGGCCAACCCCAGGTTTTTTATGCTGCAAGAGACTCAGTGCTTCACCATCTCTAGCTAAATAAATCATGTTCCGATCATAATGCAAAAAGTGTGTTGTCTGAAAAAACGAGACCTAAAAAACCTTTCTGCCCTTTGTGGCGACAGAATTCCTGGTTCAACCTTAAATGGCCTTAGTTCTTCTATAGGAGTTATGGTGACTTGCTTTGTTTTGAGTGTCAAACTTGATTCCAGGCTTAGATATGACAGCAGAATAAGTCCATTAAAACTCGAGTGTATGTGTGTTGCAAGAGCTGGAATTGGTATTTTGGGGCCTGGAAGAGCTGAAAGTCAAATCAAATGCCCAGGTCACTGATTATGTCACATGCATTGAACACTGAGAAACAGTCCTGGGAAAGATCTCAATCCTTGTTTGGAATGTCATAATTCCATTTAGGGAAAAATACACCAACCAGTTCCCATGCAAACTTCTGCAAAGACACCATTCACAGACAACGGAGACTTGGAGTTGAAAATGGACACACTCAATGAAACCCAGGATTCCAGATCTTTTTTGACTTGTCCGAGAAGCAATGAAAACTAACAATCACGAGATAATCTAATATTACACCAAAATTAGCAGTATCTTTTCCTTTCAGTCAACGTCAGACCAAAGCCGAGCATCTCTTCTCCCTGTGGAAAAGTCAAATAATTGCAAAAACTCCTGGAGATACCGGCTTCTTCTTACCCCAGGGCCTTTCACCAATTTGGCTGGTCTTTTCAAAGGGCACATGGAGAGTGATAATATTTCGTATGTAAGCGTGGCCATAATTATGGCAGGGTGTGTGCATAATCACCCCAAAGCTAACAATTTCCATGGAGTAAATGTGCTAATAGCAATGGAAGCAGACACCCTAGTAATAGAATTTTTATTGGCTCTTTCCTTCACTCACTGTCTTCATAGAAAAACATCTGCCTAACATTTAAAAACCACTAGAAGAGTGTAACTGGATTGTTTGTAACACGAAGGATAAATACTTGAGGGAATAGACACCCCATTCTCCACAATGCGCTTATTTCATATTGCATGCCTGTATCCAAACAGCTCAGGTGCACCATCAATATATACACCTACTGTATACCCACAAAAATTAAAATTTAAAAAATTTTAAAAAGAAAAACATCTAATGGCGTAAACCCAGGAGGCGGAGCTTGCAGTGAGCCGAGATCGCGCCACTGCACTCCAGCCTGGGCGACAGAGCGAGACTCCGTCTCAAAAAACAAAGAAACAAAAAAAAAAAAAAAGAAAAAAGAAAAACATCTGCCTAATCTCAGAGCACAGCTGCTGGTGAAACTTCTGCCTGCAGAATTTTGGCCCTATGGTCTTATCTGTGATCCTGTGACACCCACTCCCTACCACCAGCTGGTCGAGTCCTGTGGAATCTACTCTAGGAAAACGGCTTCGAGAGAATTTCCTTCTGGCTCCCAGCTCAGAGCCCTGGGGAGCTACAAGATTCCTCCTCCCATTTGGAGAGACCCTTGACAAATCATTTCTATTATTATTATTGTTATTTTTAGAGACACGGTCTCACTGTGTCACCCAGGTTGGAGTGCAGTCATGCGATCATAGCTCACGGCAGCCTCGAGCTCCTGGGCTCAAGCAATCCTCCCACCTCAGCCTCCCAAGTAGCTAGACAAATCATTTCTAAGCAGGGAAGGAGTTTCTGAATGACTTAAGGGGTGTTCTAGAGTCTCTCAAACCTGAGTTACAACAATTGTGTAGTGAAAAGGCTGCTGAGAATTCTTGAGCATGAGGTAAAGAATGAACTTTTGCCATGTTAATATCCATAATTAAAGCCAATGGGAGGATGTATGTTTTCCAGAAATGGCTTTTTGAAAAGATTTGATGTTCAGCAGTCCTGAGATCCAATGCACATTTGTCTTACATTAAAAAATACCATCTCAGAGAAACATCAGTTCATGACTTAAAGGAGAAACAGTATTCGGGTATTTAAAAGGCGCGCGTGTGTGTGCGTGCGCATGTGCGTGTGCGTGTGTGTGTGTGCGTGTAAAAAGTTAAAATAGCAAATCCTTTCTGGATTTCAGAATCCAATTGTTCAGGATATGCATTAGGCTCAGGCTTGAAAGGAGAATTTTGCTAAATGTCCTTTAGGTCTCTGATTACGTGTCTCTTCTCCAGACATGCACTTCCTTCTCGTGGAGTCTCAACTAGACAACTGCATTAATCTTCTCTCAGCTCTATATGTTTTCTTCATACAGATCAGAGCCTGTAATTATCTTATTTGTCCTTTTAATTGTTTCCTGCTCTACCGTGCAAGAGAGTTCTATGAAAATAGGAACTGCAGACAGCCTTGTTCATAATTTTATCCCCAACGCCTAGCAGAATACACCCACTGTATACAGTGGTAGGTGACCAATAAATACTTGTTGAGTTAATGGTCATGATGAGATAGACATAAAAAGAGTGCCTCCGTAATAGTGTGTTGAACTCTTGAAAGAAGAAATGAAAAGGGAAAGATACCAGCTAAACTGATTTCTAAGGTAAAGATTAGATCAGCTCATCAATAAGGTTATTTAGAATATAGGAATAGATGTGGGATATAACTCCTCATATTCTCTCTTTGTGTGGCATATACAGCGTTATGGAGAGATCATGGGAGTATGTCTACTTCTTGTGGTGCTGAAGCCATGTTGACCAGGGCCTGGTGTATGTGGAGTACACAGTCAGAATGCAGGCAGTACAACATGATTGCTCTACAAACTGCCCCATCCGAGTAAGAGAGGGACTTTCTATTAATGAAAGGAGTTCCAGGCACAAGAAAACCATGCTGTACCTTTAGGGCCTCTTCTGAAGAGCTTTGCACTATGGAACTAAGGAAACACCATTCGTTATTAAGCCCATAATATCCATAGTATGTATCAGGTATCTAACACTTTTTTTTTTTTTTTTTTTTTGAGATGGAGTCTCGCTCTGTCATCCAGGCTGGAGTGCAGTGGCGCGATCTCCACTCACTGCAAGCTCCATGTCCCAGGTTCACGCCATTCTCCTGCCTCAGCCTCCCAAGTAGCTGGGACTACAGGCGCCTGCCACCGCGCCCAGCTAATTTTTGTATTTTTAGTAGAGTTGGGGTTTCACCATGTTAGCCAGGATGGTCTTGATCTCCTGACCTTGTGATCCGCCCATCTCGGCCTCTCAAAGTGCTAGGATTACAGGCGTGAGCCACCACGCCCAGCCTTTTTTTTTTTTTTTTTTTTTTCTTGAGAGGGAGTCTCTGGCTCTGTCACCCAGGCTGGAGTGCAATGGCACGATCTCAGGTTACTGCAACCTTTGCCTCCTGGGTTCAAGCGATTCTCCTGCCTCAGTCTCCCGAGTAGCTGAGATTACAGGTGCGTGCCCCCATGCCCAGCTAATTTTTGTATTTTTAGTAGAGACAGGGTTTCATCATGTTGGTCAGGCTGGTCTTGAACTTCTGACCTTGTGATCCACTCGTCTCGGCCTCCCAAAGTGCCGGGATTACAGGCATGAGCTACCACATTATGGCATAACACTTTTATCATAATTAATCATCATGAAAATGCCAATAAGCAGGTGCTATCTCCATTTCTCAAGGGAGGGAACTGAGGGTCACTGCCATCTACCCAAGGCCATCATGGGATTAAGTGAAGGTCCTTTGACCCCAGAACTTTGACTTGACATGAGGTATTAAGTGGCACCCATTGGGGGATCCATACTATTGGATTACAAGAAGAAAAAGCACCTCCACAGTATATGTGGGGTACTTGTTTTGATTTTCTTTGTTTTTGAATTTTTGCAATTCTACTAGGTATTTTTGCAATTCTACTAGGTAGCCTGTGTTTTAATGCCCATTCTATCTCTAACTAGCCTAACCCCAAGATGCAAGTTTGAAATCGAAATTTAGGAAACATGCAGACAGTCAGGGCACTGAACTCTCTATTTTCTAATCTTTAAAATGGACACGGTTGTTCCTAGTTCATGGCACTCTCATGAGGCTCAAATTAAGACAGTGGGAACAAAAGAGTATTTTTTCCTTCCTTCTAAATAATTTTCTAAGTTAATTGGAGAAAAAAGATAATTAAATTAAATTTCCATCCCTTATTCTTAAGAGGAGATCAAAGCTTGACTTCTGTAGTTTTAAATTTGAAAAAAGGCACTTACTGGTCTAGTGCCTATTTATTCGCAGTTTCTGATTGTCTCATGAATATATGTCAGCAATTTCTTCACAGGAAAGCTGGTTTTTCCCCCTGCTGGTTGCCTCTTACAGCTAATTGTATTTAAGGGGGGAAATTAGATGTTTAGAAATGCTCATTGGCCCCCGACTCATTAATAGGCCCTCCTTACTCTATTGTATCCGGTAGAAGAGTTATAAGTACGTCATTCCCTCTCCTCTCTCTTTTAAAAGACTTTTGACAAAGACCAAGCCACAAGTACACACTGCAGATCATCAAAAGCCGGCACCAATTTGGCTAATGGTGTGTACTTTGTTTTCAGATTCTCTTAATACTTTAAGCACTTAACTGGAGCCTAGGTTCATTTTGAGCTCTAGCTTGTGGTTTCCAGGCAAAAGCAGCCCATCTGACTTTTAGTGCCCCTGTCTGTGAGTTGATAAGACCGCCTGGAGTCTCTAAACTCCTTTAAGTGCTAAATGTCAAGCTGGAATTGGGTATCTCTGGCCGAACAATGTGTGTTGTTTTAAAATGACTCCTTAATATGAAGAGGTTTCCAAGTGCACTAATGTCAGGGGTATTTAAACAGGGTAATGGGGGTGTCTTTGAAATGCCTTTTTAGTTGGCAACTTAATAATCTCCCTCTTGTTCAAATATTATTTTCACCACAGTACATCTGATACTCTCCGAAAGTTAAACAAGCCATTCAGGAAAATGGGATTGAGTTATGACAAGCTGAACAGAAGCCCTGAAAGGTCATGGGCTAATTTCTTCATTTATGGTAAGACGTCCTTCTCACCTCTTTTTGTCAGTCCTGCTTAGGAGATAGTGAAGAATTTTACCTATAGATAAACAGGAAAATGACTTGCATCCAATTGCATCTGTGAGGCAAGACTTTGAATATGTAAAGAGCAATGCCTGCATACAGTTTATTGTTTTCTCTGCCTAATGCTCTGGAAATAAGGAGATGGAGGAGTTGTTATCTGTGTGAGAGTGAAACATGTAATGCAGAAAAATACATATTGTATTAGTCTGTTCTCAGGCTGCTAATAAAGACATACCCAAGACTGGTTAATTTATAAAGGAAAGAGGTTTAATGGGCTTCCACATGGCTTGGGAGGTCTCACAATCATGGCGGAAGAGCAAGGAATGTCTTACATGGCAACAGGCAAGAGAGAGAATGAGAACCAAGTGAAAGGAGTTTCTCCTTATAAAACCATCAGACCTCATGAGACTTATTCACTACCATGAGAAGAGTATGAAGGAGACCGCCCCCATGATTCAATTGTCTCTCACCGGGTCCCTCCCACAACACTTGGGAATTATGGGAGCTACAATTCAAGATGAGACTTGGGTGGGGACACAGCCAAACAATATTACATATAACAATTAAACTGTGAAGCAGAGAGGAGCCTGGGAACACCTCTGCTCCTAAAGTTTCCCAGATGTTCAGGGAAGACCTGCAGCCCCTCCCAGTCCTGCCCTGCCCAGACCGGAGCCACCATCATGTGAAGCAAAACTGCAGCCAGCATCTGACCACCCTCCAGCCCCAGGAATCACCTTAGCTACCCCCAGAATATGTGTTCCTTCTCAGTATTCCCCCGGAGCTGTATTCATTCTCCATCACTCAGAGACTCCTATTATTTTTACTCATTGGTTTCAAAAAGTCTCTAATTACAGAAGAAGGGCTGTGATAATGAGATCAGATTATCAGAATCTAAGACCTATCATTAATATAGTAATGTAATCCACAAATGTTTTAATTCTGAACTTAAACTAAAAATAAATTTCAGGTCGGGCACAAAGGCTCAAACCTATAATTCCAGCACTCTGGGAGATCGAGGCAGGAAAATGACTTGAAGCCAGGAGTTTAAGACCAGCCTGGGCAACATAATGGGATGTCTTCTCTGCAAACAAATGTTAAAAATTAGCCAGGCATGGTAGAGGTGTGTGCCTGTAGTACCAGCTACTCAGGAGTCTAAGACGGATAATTGCTTGAGTGCAGGAGGTCAAGGCTGCAGTGAGGCTGTGATGGCACCACTGCACTCTGGCCTAGGCAACACAGGTCTTTATTTAAGAGCCCGTCTTAAATAAAATAAAATAAAATAAAATAAAATAAAATAAATAATTTCACATATATGTGAATACACATATATATACACTTAAATTTCAGTTTCAGAAGAGAAAGTCTTAGGATACTTATTCTTTACTGGCTATGGCTTCCTAGCGAGTAAGATGGGAGTAAAAAATGAAAAATCTTGCCTATCTTCTGGGTGTTTTGAAAAGTTGGCATATTTGATATTACTTAGACCAAGTTCCTGGTGATTCACGGGTACAAGGGACGAGAGATGGGGAAGGAGAGAGGGCTGGGAACCGGAAGGTAGGCTGTTGGTCTCTGACCTGGACTTCCCAACAACGTGGCATGAGATCTTGGCATTTATGTTTCTATCTGTTCAATACGGATGATAGGATTGTACCAATGCTCTCATGAAGATGTTTGAGGCAGCTGAGGAGACAAGAGGGTCGAGATGCATTGCTGTTTTGGTCACTCTTCTTGCTTAATAAGGCCCAGAACCAGTAGGGGGCTGCGGCCACTCAACTCCAAGAGCCCCAGTGCAGCAGCAAGCTGTGCAGTTGGAGAGTTCCCAGGCACACCCACCTTCCCTGGTGTAGGCCCCTGTAAATGTTACTATTACCAGTAACGACTATCCCTTCAGAGTTGGGGACTTTCAGACATGGTATCTCACCTGAGCCCCACCTCACTGCCTTCCAGCCAATGCAAACCAACAACCTCCTCCATTCTCACGTGCCCAACATCCCTGTAGGCAGGAGATGTGGGCCTGGATGCTGGCTGGACTGTCAACCTGAGATCCTTCCTTGCCACCCATAACCAGACATGAAGCTGCAAGTGACCTGGAGCACATGGCCCATGTTCTAGCAACTCAGGGCGGGGCTCAGGGCACCTTCCAGGCCCGGCAAGGTGAGGGGACACACCCATGGTCCTGTGCAGTGAAATGCTAATTTAAGTCCAGAAGCAGGGCCTGGGTCTCCAGGCTTGCAGGCTCCCACCCTTTCTAGCTTGGTATATAGCATCATCGGAGCCACTGCAGTGAGGGCACGACATCCTCATGGCTTCAATTTCATTGTCGGAAAGCTAGGATTAACACTGAATTGGTAATGGGAGGAAAAGCAGTGTTCCATGAGGAAAGAGGGCAATTTTCTATTCCTTGGCACCTCGAAGAGGCCTCCAGCAATGGCTGGCAGCCTTTGAAAAAAATCCTTTGCAGCTTTTGGCATGAGAATTTGTCTGGCCTGTGTGGAAGTCATTTGATCCTGGGGCTGGGGGCTGTGAAGCAATTGTGAAAGTCGCTTCAAAAGTCCTGTAGGCCCCAGATCTGTTTTCTGGCTTATAAATCAGATACAAGCAAACTCTGGGCCTTGTTCTCTCTGTGGTGAGAGCTGCCACTGAAATCGCAGGGGGGTTGGGGGGGTAAGGATGCACAGGACTGCTGTTTGTTCAGGAGGGCAGTCCTCTCGCAGGGCCTGTGTCTGGGGCTGCATTGTTGCCCGTCTACACTTGGGCTCCATGCCAGTGCCCATGTCGAGAGGCAACAGGCCAGGCCAGGCTCTCTGTGCTGCTCCCTGCAGCCCTTTGAGGTTCAGCTGCAGTTGTCATGGCAATAGTTCTTCAGGCCACTCTGCTCGGGCACCCTGGCTCTCCAGAGAACAGCTACTTGAGTCCCTTTTGTTCAGTCCCTTGCAGGCAGGGCCTGCCCAACCCAACCTGGTCCAGTCTAGCTGTGTCCAGGCCAGCTCAGAATCCAGAGGTTACCATTTAGGCGCTCATGAGATTGCTAAGTGATTCTACTCAACCTGTTGAAGGACGTTTCTATGTAAAACATTAACATAGGGCTGATTTTTAGCATGAAGATGCATGAAAACATTCTATGGCCCTGGTTAAAAATTCCAGCACCATTGATTCATTGCCCTGATGATTCTCCTTGGCCCTGAGAGTTGTTTTGCCCTCATTTGGGCAAACACCTCTCACTCTAAGTAGGATAAGCGTCACTTTCCATTCAATCTATTTCCTTGGTCTCAGCCTATGCACCAGTGAGGCACAATGTCTCCTTTATAATTTTCTCCAGCGGTCCTCATGCTGCCAGCAGGAAAAATTATAGCCTCCACCGTCACTAAAGCCAAAAGTCTGGTCCAATGACCTTTGCTTGAAGACAAAATTTCTCACCACCTCACCAAAAAAAAAAAAATCCAGCAAAGGGCTTTGATCCTGAAAAGCATTAAAAGAAAACAACACACAAAACAAACAAACAACTCAGCCCAGCCCAGCCTCGGTTAAAGGGAGGTTTTTTTCATGTGGTTTCCTTTGCACCGACGTGCTGTGACGGGTTCAGGATGTCTCCAACTGAAGAACACTGAGATTTGATGTTTTAGGAGAGTAAAGCTGACCGCCCAGCACAGAGCCGTGTTCAGAATCCATTTCAGAGCCCCAAGCCTTGCCTGGCAGCCGCCTCACCACATCAGCTGCCGACACTGGCAGCTCCCACCGCTTTGAGCTCATCATTCAAAGATGAGTCCTGCAGCACATTTGAGTGACAGAGCTAAGATGAGAGGAGGTGAGTGACAGAGCTAAGATAAGATGAGGCTCTGCAGCTGCAGCGGTCTGGAGTATCCCTCAGATTCCTCCTGCGTTGAGTGCTTCCTCAAGCACTGCTCCCTTTAGGGACTGGGCTAGGTGGATGAAGTGTTGCCAGCGCCCTGAGTAAAGAGTGGTGAAAAAAACTCAGGATTACACCAAATTTTACAATGTTGAAGTTGAGGGTGATGTCAAACTCATGTCTGAGTCTATGACGAGTGTGTGCAGTGGAATATAGGCGTAAAAGGTCCCACTGAACAAAGACGCCCAAGCTACACTGGCTTCGCATATTAGATTGCAGTCCCCCGAAGGGAAGAGAGATATTTGTGCCTCTTTATAACCCTGTGCTGCATTGTTATCTTGAAATGTGTGGGTGCAAAATGTCCGCTATGGTTTAAATGTTTGTCCCCTCCAAAACTCGTGTTGAAACTTAATCTTCAGTAAGAGGTGGGGCCTTTAAGAGGTGATGTGGGTGACTGGGTGCAGTGGTTCACACCTGTAATCCCAGCACTTTGGGAGGCCGAGGTAGGCAGATCACTGGAGGTCAAGAGTTGGAGATCAGCCTGGCCAACATGGTGAAATCTCACCTCTACTAAAAATATAAAATTAGGCTGGGCACGGTGGTACATGCCTATAGTCCCAGCTACTTAAGAGGCTGAGGCAGGAGAATCATTTGAACCCAGGAGGTGGAGGTTGCAGCGAGCAGAGATCATGCCATTGCACTCCAGCTTGAGCAACAGAGCGAGACTTCGTCTCAAAAAAAAAAAAAAAACAAATTGTGGTTGGGTCTTGAGAGATTTGCTCTGGCTTTATAAGAAGAGGAAGAGGCCAGGCGATGTGGCTCACTCCTGTAATCTTAGCTCTTTGGGAGGCCAAGGCGGGCAGATCACTTGAGGTCAGGAGTTCGAGATCATCCTGGCTAACACAGTGAAACCCCATCTCTACTAAAAATACAAAAAATTAGCAGGGTGTGGTGGCACACGACTATAGTCCCAGCTACTCAGGAGGCTGAGGCAGGAGAATCACTTGAACCTGGGAGGCAGAGGTTGCAGTGAGCCGAGATCAAGCCACTGCACTCCAGCCTGGGTGACAGAGCAAGACTCCGTCTCACGAAAAAGATGAAAAAAAAAAAAAAAGAAGAAGAGGAAGAGAGATCTGAGTAGCATCCTCAGCGCCATCTCCATGTGATGCGCTGAGAGACCTCAGGACTCTGCAGACTCCCTACCAGCAAGAAGGCTCTCACCAGATGCAGCCCCTCAGCCTTGGACTCCTCACCCTTCAGAATGGTAAGCAATAAATTCCATTTTTTTCAAAGTACGCAGTTTCAGGTATTCTGCTATAAGCAACAGAAAAGGGACTAAGACAGTGCTGTACCGAGTACATTCTCACCAAGAAGACACAGGGCAGTGTGGGGTCCGGCAGGACCAGGCATGCTTTCTCTTACAAACACCAACCTATTGGAGACACCAGCCCCTCAAATATTTGAGGGGGCTCTTCAGCAGGAGAGAATCCTACCCGAACAGGTGGAGGCAGGGTCAATGAGCTGTGGGTCATTATTGTTTATGTTTCTCTCTTGAACCCACAGGCTGTTGAAAACTGGGGAAGTGCCTGTTACAAAAATGACTGACCCTGCCAGGCAGCTATGACAAGCCAAGATCCAAGCTGGACCCACAGATTGGGCATTTACGCGGAGGTATGTCGTACAGAGTTCGAGTAAGAGAATGTTAAATGTGGATCTGCTGTGGAAGTCACGAAGGCTCTTGACAATGGAATTGGTGCCATGTGTCCCCATATCTTAGGAGGTTGTAAAACTGCATTAGGTAAAACCAAACTCCAGCTTATGAAAGATGGAGAACTAAAGGGTTGAGAGAGGAAGATCTTTCTTTTCTTTTTTTTTTTTTTTTGGTGTGTGTGTGAGATGGAATCTTACTCTGTTGCCCAGGCTGGAGTGCAGTGGCTCAATCTCAGCTCACTGCAACCGCTGCCTCCTGGGTTCAAGCAATTCTCCTGCCTCAGCCTCCCAAGTAGCTGGGATTACAGGCACCCGCCACCACACCTGGCTAACTTTTGTATTTTTAGTAGAGATGTGATTTCACCGTGTTGGTCTGGCAGGTCTCAAACTCCTGACCTCAGGTGACCCGCCAGCCTTGGCCTCCCAAAGTGCTAAGAGAGGAAGATCTATAGCGAAAAGTGCTGGTGTGCTAGTGAAGATCCCCCAGCATGGGGAAAGGAAGGAGTATTCCCCCTAAAATCCAGGCAAATGAGAGAGCAGGGCTTCAAGAGGACCTTTTGTGGAGCTGGACAAATGTCCCCTGGAATTGAGGGGGCTGGCATTTGATTCTCGCCCTTAGTCGATCATGAAGAACGGCAATGCCCAGCAGCACTAACAAAGAAGATTTCACTGATATATGAGTTTATTTCCATCAACAGCATGATAAAAACCCCTACATTTCCCCCATGGATCCAATGGATCCATCTGAAGGGGAGGACTCAGAAACATCTTGAGAGGAATCTGCCTAAGAAAGGAATTCTTCTGGGACTTGGGAGAGGACTGGAAGTCTGAAGGCCCAGTGACTGGCTGGCACCACAGGAACCACAGGTGGAAGCTCTCAGCTGGAGGCTCTGTGGGCAGATTACCAAAGCATGATCGGACACCTGGGGAGCCCCAGTGCCGGAGGATGCCTGTGTATGAGACTGCCCTAAAACCTCATCCTCTCACTGCTGACCCAGCCCTGGAAAGGGTCAGAAAAGAGCTGGTGAGAGAAGGAGGAGGAATAAAAGACCAACAGCAGAGACTGCAATAAAGCTAACCATACCCACTCCCTTCACTGCAGGCTTTCGGAGGGAAAACATTTTAGCTTTAGAGGAAATCCGGAGTTTTGATTATTATAATGTATTAGGTTGATGCAAAAGTATTTGTGGCTTTTGCCATTGAAAGAAATGGCAAAAACCACAATTACTTTTGCACCAAACTATACAAGTCTGAATATCTTAATTGCTGAAATGAGATGAAAATCCTTTTAATCACAGGATTACAAGGGCATGGAAAAGCCATAAGATCTATTTACGATTTCATCTAGAGACAGTTAAGAACTAATCCTCGGGGTGACTTTAAGGTAGGGAGAAAGCTGAGAAATCATACATTTTTTTTTCTTTTTTTGCCCCTATTAAGTTCAGCTTATTCAATAAAATGGGTTACACCATGAAAAAAAATCCCCCTCACCAAATTCCCACAGTGATCATCCTGACCATGGAAAGCGAAAAGAGGTGGCTGGATTCATTTGCTACGGCTGCTCTACCAAAGTTTCACAGACTGGGTGGTTTAAGCAACAGAATTTTATTTTCTTGTAGTTCTGGAATCTGAGATTCGCTTCTTCTGAACTTCTCCTTGGTTTGTAGATGGCCTTCTTCTCTCTGTGTGTTCACATATTTCTCTTTCTGTGTCCATGTCCAAATTGTCTCTTCTTACCAGGACATACATCAGCCCGGCATGGTGGCTCACGCCTGTAATCCCAGCACTTTGGGATGCTGAGGCAGGTGGATCATCTGAGGTCAGGAGCTCGAGACCAGTCTGGCAAACATGGTGAAACCCCGTCTCTACTAAAAATACAAAAATTAGCTGGGCATGGTGGCAGGCGCCTGTAATCCCAGCTAGTTGGGAGACTGAGGCAGGAGAATCGCTTGAATCCAGGAGGCAGAGGTTGCAGTGGGTGGAGACCACACTACTGTGGGCTGCAAGAGTGAAACTCCGTCTCAAAAAAAAGAAAAGGACACCTATCATACTGTAGGGCTCACATTAGTAGTCTCATCTTAATTACCCCTTTAAAAATTGCTATGGTCTGAATGTGACCCCCAAAATGTACGTGTTGAAACTTAATCACATTGAGGTAGAACCTTTAGGAAGTTATTAAGTCATGAGAGCAGAGCTCTCCTAGATGGGATTAGGGCCCCTTTAAAGGGACTTCCGTCTTTTCTACCACATGAGGACACAGCCTTACTTCCTTTTCCCCTCCTGTCTTCTGCCCTGTGGACACAGCAATAAAGCGCCATTTTGGAAGCAGGGAGTAGACTGTGTCACCAGACCCCAGACCTGCCAGTGGCTCGATCTTGGATTTCTTGGCCTCCGGTACTGTGAGAAATAAATTTCTATTATTTATAAGTTATGATGTTTATGGTATTTTGTTATAGCACTACAAATGAACAAAAAGACTCTATTCCCAAATACAGTCACAGCCTGAGGTCCTGGGTGTTAGGACTTCAACACGTAATTTTGGGGTGAGGAAGAAATACGATTCAGCCCAAAACAGTGGCCAATTAAATTGAAAAGATGAAGGATGCGTATATGTTCTTGCCCCCAGAGAGGACTCTGCTACAGTGTATGTGGTGTGTGTGTACATTCTCTCTGGAACTCACAGTACGTAATCAGCAAAATCCACCATATCCTCAGACTCTTCTCTGAGTAGTCCCTTCACCTTCTACTGTTATTGAAACCTGACTTCCCTGAGCACATAGCTTCTTCTGCAGTCCTTTCAAGTAGATGTCCGCTCTGCATACGACTAGGCTTTGGGATAGCGTAGAGATCCTCCTTGCCTCTCATTGCCACTGTTAATCTATTCTCATTCTCTCCTCCACAAAATCTCCCACTTCCAAATTCTACCATACTACCATCGTACCATACCTTACCATGTATTCTGCATTTATCTATGAATACATAGTTCACTGCTACTTACTTTTTTTTTTTTTTTTGAGACTGGGTCTCGCTCTGTCTCCCAGGCTAGAGTACAGTGGCACAATCTCGGCTCACTGCAAGCTTCACTTCCTGGGTTCAACAGCCTCCTGAGTAGCTGGGATTACAGGCACCTGCCATCACACCCGAGCAATTTTTGTATTTTTAGTAGAGATGAGGTTTCACCATGTTGGCCAGGCTGGTCTTGAACTCCTGACCTCAGGCAATCTGCCTACCTCAGCCTCCCAAAGTGCTGGGATTACAGGTGTGAGCCACCACACCCGGCCTCCTTTCATTTTTTAAAAAAGATTTTAGATCCTGACTCACCATTACTTTCTCCAACACTACTCTCATTAAAATTGTTGACAATTTTAATACTCCTCCAACCATAATTTTTTGAAAAGTTAAAAACATGGCCAGGCGCAGTGACTCACGTCTGTGACCCCAGCACTTTGGGAGGCAGGTGGATCACCTGAGGTCAGGAGTTTGAGACCAGCCTGGCTAATATGGTGAAACCTCGTCTTTACTAAAAATACAAAAATTAGCCAGGCGTGGTGGCAGGTGCCTGTAGTCCCAGCTACTTGGGAGGCTGAGACAAGAGAATCGCTTGAACCCAGAAGGTGGAGGTTGCAGTAAGCCGAGATTGTGCCACTGCACTCCAGCCTGGGTGACAGAGCAAGACTCCGTCTCAAACAAAAAAAAAAGAAAGAAAGAAAAAGAAAAGTTAAAAAACATGACTCATAAAAATATTGAATGAACACACATCAAAGATTATTAATTCATGAACAAAGAAATCACTAAGATGGTAAAGCTGATTCTAAGAGTACTTTGAGGACCTGGTGATTTTTATACATTTTGAAAAGAAATTAGAACAGGATTGCTAGGTTAGATACAAAACTGGTTAATGTCCTACAAGGCCATAAAACTATAAACTTTGGGGCTATCTCTTTTACTGCACAGACTCTACGAGTTAATGTGTAATGTTACAGTGTCTGGGTCCTAATCAATAATAAATAGTAAAGTCAAACACTGGTACCAGGTACATTCTCTTGGAAAACGGAATGATTCAGAGGTGGACCTGTAAAACCTGCTCCAGTATGATATTGAAGAGGTTTGTCACCTCCATTCACCTAAAATTCCAGTTTTAGATAATGTTTCTGAACATTCACCATGGATGAGTCTCTCCACACTGAGCCTTCCCATTTCTCTGTCTTCATCTCTTGCAATCATCTTATTTTCCATTCCACCTCTTCTGTTCCACCTCTTCTCCCCTGCTCTTGTCCCCAGACCATGTCATAACCACTCATTGCAACCCCTCCGTTATTTCAGTTGCAGGCATCCCACTTTCCACCTGCCATCTCCCATCTTCCAGATCACTTCGTCTAGTTTCCTATCTCCAACCATTTTCAGCTTCAATAGAAACTACACTCCATTGACCCATCACCTTTTCATATCTCTTCTCACCCTCTTATCTTCACATCCCTCCATCCCCAGTGTAAATTCCATATCAGTTGCCATGATCATTCCCTTTTGGGGACCACCAAATTTCTTTCCCATCTCTCACTTTGCCCCACTGTCTTGGCTAAGCCACAAGCGTGGTTGAATGTAGCTCTTCTCCCACCTGTGCCTGCCCCTGTAGAGCTAAACATTGATGGCGAAAAATGCCAGCATACTGACATCTCTTACTTGAAAATTGTGATCACTAACCTTACATAGGCCTTCAGAATAGCCAGGTAATCAAACTACATTTCCCATGTCTGTTTCCTCTCCCTTTCTTCTAAACTGTGGTATGGACTGAAATTGTCCCCCCACAACTCATATGTTGGAGCTCCAATCTGTAATGTGAGAGAATTTAGAGGCTGGGCTTTTGGGAGGTAATTAGTTTTAAATGAGGTCATGAGAATGGGGCCCCCCATAGTGGCATTACTTTTCTTAATAGAAGAGGTAGATAGACCAGAGCCTGTTCTCACTCTCTCTCTCTCTCAGTCTCCACCTCCATCTCTCTCTCTATCTCTCCCTCTATGTCTATCTCTATCCTGTCTCTAGCTCTATCTCTCTCTCCCATCTCTCTCTCCTCATCATGTGAGGACACAGTTAGAAGGTAGCTGCATGCATGCTTTATTTTTCCATTTAATACTCAGCTCCATCTAAGGTAGTATCTGTTTTATGTATTTCTAGCACTGTGTTTATCTTGTTTAGTGCCTATTTTCAGGTATGTAAAATATCTAACTACCTTACATAATTTTTGTGAGGATCAAATGAATGAGATCTTTGTAAAATCTAAAGACAGAATTGTGTTATTGCAGCTGCTGGTATACTGGAGAAATCTAACAAAAATCCAGTCAGCCAATGGACTTCCCCCCTGCTTTTTTCTTTAAAAATTAGGAAGTGACTAAACTCCTTTCAAATGGATTATTTGAAGGAGGTTCAGACTTCATTTATTGTGCTTCTGGATTCTCCCAGGTTTCAGAATCACGAGTGTAAGACTCTTGTGTTCAGACTGTTTTTGGGAACCAAAGTATGATCCCTGTAGCTCCTTTCCTTTTCCAAATCATATTCTAGACAAGAAATTGACTCCAAATTATTCCATGCAATTCTAGAATAATTTTTCTATGGCTTCAAAAACCCTATTCAGTGCTCATAAATTCGATCTATGGATATTTAAACTCCACAAGGAAAATTTGATGCAAATTGCCTGTGTCTGTTTATGTAGTATGTCCATCTAGGAATGGGTTTCTCTGCCTTCTGAGTTTGTTTGGGGTATGGGTATGAGTGAGATCTTGGCTGAGGTGCTCTGCAGCAAACATATTTTCCAGTGCCATTTTCATTGGCAGTAACTTTATTATGCCAATCTAAATGGACTGATGAAATTATTTTTAAAATAATCTTTAAAGGTAATCAATAATTCAGGTCTGACCTTTCGTAGATCATTTTTCTCACCCCTCCTCTAGCAATCCAGACTGTCAATCCTTACTTGAAAGCAGTAAATATATTTTGTACTCTTAAAAAGCGGAGGCTGATTAGCAGAAAAGAAACAAAAAGGTTTGACTTTGGGTAAGAGAAGCAAACATCTTTTCACTCAGATTTCAGAATGAGGGGGCATAGATTCCATAGAAACCTGAAAAAGTACCATTATACATGTGATCCAATCCCCTAAGGAGGCTGCTACCTGGACTGTCCAGGGTTCCACTCCAAATGACATTTTTCCATGTTGGAATCTGCTTGTCCCTGGTGTTAAAGAACATCTTTGGCAGCACCTGCAAATGTGGGGTGAGTTGGGCCTACAATGGTCAAAATACCAATGAATTCAGTGAAAGGATTACTCAGAGTGGTTGTCTGAAATTTCATTACCCAAAGAGCCTTTTGGTTGACTGGTTTTCAATTTCCAGTTGACTGTGGCAGCAGTAATTTTTCTGAGAGTGTGTCTCAAAAATTTTCTGCTAGAAGAATGTCTTTCAATGGAGTCCTGTTAGAACCCACTAAGACGCTGTTTGACGCATTCTCCAGAAAGTTTTTCTGTAACCTTGCCACCAAGTAAAATACTACTAGTATGGGCTGGGCACGGTGGCTCACGCCTGTAATCCCAGCACTTTGGGAGGTCGAGGCGGGTGGATCACCAGGTCAGGAGATTGAGACCATCCTGGCTAACACGGTGAAACCCCGTCTCTACTAAAAATACAAAAAATTAGCAGGGCATGGTGGCGGGAGCCTGTAGTCCCAGTTACTCAGGAGGGAGACTGAGGCAGGAGAATCACTTTAACCCAGGAGGCAGAAGTTGCAGTGAGACTCGATCTGAAAAAATAATAATAATATTCCCAAACTTAGTGGCTAGAAGCACCTATTATCTTAGTTTCTGTGGGTCAGGAATCCAGGCATGGCTCAGCAAGGTCCTCTGCGTCCATGTCTCTCACAAGGCTGCAATCAAGATATCGCCCAGGACTGCAGACTCGTTTGAAGGCTCAAGTGGGGAGGGATCTGCTTCCAAGCTCACCTTTATGGCTATTGGCAGGATTCAGTTTCTTCTGCTAGCTAGAAGTCATCTTCAGTTCTTTGCCATGTGGTCCTCTCTAATATGGCAGTTTACTTCAAAACATTGCAGAGAGTCTCTCTGCAAGAGAGAATCTGCTAGGAAGAGGGAAGTCCTAATCTTTTGGAACCTCATCACTAACGTGAGAACCTGTCAACATTGCTGTATTCTATTGGTTAGAAGCAAGTTACTCAAGGAGAGGGGATTATCAAGGGTATCAGTACCAGGATACATGGATCACTTGAAACTATCTTAGAGGCTACCTACCGTGTAAGCAAAAGGATTGTTTCATTAAGTTGTAGTAAGCATATTGACTTCTTCTCTCAATAAGCAGACGAATTTCCAGGGTTTCTGCAGACAGAGCAAAGGTGATGATCCCATATCAGCAACAAGAGTCAGGAGGCAGTCTTCAGAAGCAGGATGCATAGATCCAAGAAAGGTAAGATAAAGTCAGACCAGAGCATGGATCCCATTCCTGGTTTCAGCTTCTGCTGGGCTCTGCAATTAAAGACTAGGCCTCCAGAACCACCTGAAGCCTGGTGACCCCAGGGTCCTACCTGGAATCCTTAGACAAGTTATGTTCTTTGGGTTCCACATTTTTTCCATGTTTGTTCAAGTAGAACATAAGCTCCTTTGGCTATCTCATTTCTCCTGTACTTTTCTATTCATACTATTCTGTTCTTCCTCTCCAATGCCCCAACCTCCCTCCATGCCTATCCCCTTGCATCTCTCTCCAACTTTGTAACAGTAAGCTCCATAATAGACAAACTATTGTATTCCTAGTTGCCTCCCAGATATGCGTCCTCTCTGGAATGTTCTTCTGTATTTTCCATTTTGTGTTGCTATAGAGGAATACCTGAGTTTGGGTAATTCATAAAGAAATGAGGTCGATTTGGCTCACAGCTGTGGAGATTGTACAAGAAGCATGGCAGTAACATCTGCTGCTGATGAGGCCACAGGTGGCTGCCACTCAGGTGGAAGGCAAAGGGGGTTAAGTTGTGTCACATGGCGAGAGAGGAAGCAAGAGAGAGAGGGGTAGATTAGAGTCAGGCTTTTTTTTTTTTTTTTTTTTTTAGATGGAGTCTCACAGTGTTGCCCAGGCTGGAGTGCACTGGCGCGATCTTGGCTCATTGCAAGCTCCGCTTCCCAGGTTCAAGTGATTCTCCTGTCTCAGCTTTCCAAGTAGCTGGGAATACAGGTGCCTGCCACCACACCTGGTTAATTTTGTACTTTTAGTAGAGATGGGGTTTCTCCATGTTGGTCAGGCTCGTCTGGAACTCTTGACCTCAGGTAATCTGCTCACCTCAGCCTCCCAAAGTGCTGGGATTACAAGCATGAGCCACTGTGCCTGGCTGATGCCAGAGTCTTTTTAACAACCAGATCTCATGGTAACTAATAGAGTGAGAACTCATTCATCACCTCAAGGATGGTGCCAAGCCATTCATGCGGGATCTATCCCCATGACCCTAACACCACCCACCAGGCTTCACCTCCAAAATTGAGAGTCACGTTTCAACATGGGACTTGGAGGGGACAAATATTCAAACTATATTATCTTCTCTCTCCAGATCAGGGCATTCTGCTACAATCAGGTGCCACGAGGAAGCTTTCTATGACCTGTCAGGCCAGATTAGGTCCTCATATTTTGTGTATATAGCCACACTTGACATTGAGTTTATCTCATACCACTTGTCACAACAATAAATAGCTGCGTTGGTCACTTTTTTGGCTTGATGAATGCATTTGCTAGATTGGACAGCCATGAGAGCAGGAAGCATGCATTTCTTATTGATCATTGCATTATTATTACCATCCAGCACAGTGGCCCCAGATAGAGCAGATGGGCAGAGCATTGACTTTTTTCTTTTATGAAAAAAACATTTAACAGTGTTCCATTCCTGGTTTTGTATTTTATAGAACAAGGAAAGCTCTTTTCTAAGGGCTTGCCTGGCAAACACCTGCGGGGGAAGGCACTCATTCTCCTGAGAGCCCAGAGGCTGGTAGGTCTCTTTTTGCCCTCCCAATCAGCTTCCAAACCATGATTCCTTCACCCTCACATAGAAATCACCATTCCTTTCAAACTCTTGGGCATCCACCCACACCACCTTTCTTTCTTTTTTTTTTTTTTTTTGAGACGGAGTCTTACACTGTTGCCCATGCTGGAGTGCAGTGGTGTGATCTCGGCTCACTGCAACCTCCACCTCCCAGGTTCAAGCAATTCTCCTGCCTCAGCCTCCCAAGTTGCTGGGATACAAGCGCCCGCCACCATGCCTGGCTAATTTTTGTATTTTTAGTAGAGACAGGGTTTCACCATGTTGGCCAGGCTGGTCCCGAACTCCTGATCTCATGATCAGCTCGCTTCGGCCTCCCAAAGTGCTGGGATTACAGGCATGAGCCACTGTGCCCGGCCGCATCATTCTCGATCCCTCACAGTTGTAATCTGTAGTCTTTCTGGTCGTTTTCTCCTATTCATCACTCTTCAGCACATCTCATACATTGTCTCCTCCTGTACGCCAAGTGCTTCAGTAATTTCAGGAACTTCTGTATTCATCGACCCAGCAGAGTTCAACATGTTGTTAGGAAACTGAACTGGAGTCCATCAGCCCAGCGTAGTGAGGCCATACATCCACACCGAGGTTTGCAGCTGGAGAAAGGAGGACATTTATTTGCAGAGCACCAAGCAGGGAGAATCAGGCAGCTCACCTTTAAGCCCAACCTCCCCGATGCCTTGTAACTAAGAATTTTAAAGGCAGGGGTAAATTTCAGGAAAGCGGAGGTTACAGACAAAATTGTTAATCAAGACATGGAGGTTACACATTGGTTTAGTTTAAGAAGGTGGACTATCCTGAAGTGGGGGCTTACAGGTCATACGTAGGTTCAAAGATTTCCTGGTTTGCAATTGCTTAAGGAAAAGAAGCTTTGTTTTAAAAATTAGAGTCAGCAGATAAAGAATGTTAGCTCTGGCTCATGGGCGTGACTTCCTCTAGTCCCCTCAGGAAGAAATTTAGAACAAAGGACAGTGGTCAGGTTCAGTCCTCAGTCTCCCCTTATCCGAGGTCTGTGTGCCAGTGGATTCATCTGATGGGGTTCCAGATTTCTGAAAAACAACTCAGAAGCATATGTTAAGATGTTATCTTTAGTTTCAATAGGGAACCAAACACTCGTGACTCTCACTTCATTGACTATCGTTTTAAGCTACGATTACCTTCTTGCTTACAAAGTTGCTCATTTACTTCTCAGGGCTAGCTAGGTGCCTGAAATTTCCCTTGAAAGAATTCAAGATTTTATCTTATTTCTCTTCTAGGTGGGGGGTTCCTGCAGGTCTCTAGGACAAGTCCCTACTCTATCTCAACCTCAAAGGAGAAAGATAACGCAGAGAGGGAAATGTCCCATGCACAGTCCTATACCTTAGGCTCATAGACCCTTGATTGCTCCTATTCCAGCTCCAACGACTACCACTTTCCTTCCCATTTGGCCAACATCATCCACAACCACATGGGATACTGATCACCTGGAACTGTTTTGCCACTGGAACTTTTAACTGTATTCTTTCACGACCCATCTGATCTCCACCCCCGTGCTGCTTGTCTACTCTCTTGCTGACCTTCATGGTCTTCCTTCTTCAATCCTGTCAAGGTATTCAACCTCTGACACCTTTGTTGCTACAGAAATTCATGTTTTTTATTCACTCTATCCATGATCCATCACCTACTGGGGGCTGCTGAGTCTGGCACCATCAATTTGCATCCAGATGACGCTATTTACAGCTGTGGGGCTTGAAACAAGTTACTTAACCTCTTTGAGTTCCAGCTTCCGCAGCTGAAGATGGGGACAATATTATTGTCTATTTCATAGAATTATTGAGGATTAAATGAAATAGTAATAAATGCAAAGAACTTAGCTCAAGGACCATCAAATAATAAGTATGAAATAAATGTGTGCCATTAGTCATTGTGAGGGTGGTGGTAGTTACTTTCTCACCAAATCTCCTTTATCCCTCTTCCTGATCATATCTGAAGCACCAGTCTATGCTCTGTATCTTGCCTTCCACTTTTCAAGGCATTGCTCCAACGAAGATCTCCTCCTTCAGCTGTGCTCTCCATGGGCTCTGAACATATAGCATGGTCCTCGCTCACCCAAATGAAACAAACAGATAACACAAAACCTTCCTCAATCCTTTCTCCTTTCTCTTTTTAATTTCTGATTTAATTTCCTAAAAGACCTTATTTTTGTCTAATTACACTATTGAAACTGTTCCTTTGTAAATCACCGTCCTCTTTTCAGCTTCCAGGAAGGGGCAGAGTTTCCTAAGCCATAAAATAGTTCCAGTTTCAACCACCCACCAGGGGAACAGAGACCTGCTCACCTTACAGCCATGACACTCAGGTTATTCTTTTCCAGACAAAGAAGATCTGGTTCAAAATGATGACTCTCTCAATGGAGAAACTGAAAATGGCTGACATCCTTTAAAGAAGACAGAATCTCTCTCTCACACACACTCACGTGATCTCCTTCACTTATCCCCACGTTGTCCCCACATTGAGCTACCTTTTTATTACTTCTTCTACCTACCAGGACATCTCTTTCTCTCTCTCTCTCTCTCTTTTTTTTTTTTTTTTTTTTTTTTGAGACGGAGTTTTGCCCTCATTGCCCAGGCTGGAGCGCAGTGGCACGATCTTGGCTCACTGCAACCTCTACCTCCCTAGTTTAAGCAATTCTCCTGCCTCAGCCTACCAAGTAGCTGGGATTACAGGCGTGCGCCACCATGCCTGGATAATTTTGTATTTTTAGTAGAAACAGGGTTTCTCCATGTTGGTTAGGCTAGTTTCTCCATGTTGGTCAGATGGGGTTTCTCCATGTTGATTAGGCTGGTCTTGAACTCCTGACCTCAGGTGATCCGCCCGCCTTGGCCTCCCAAAGTGCTGAGATTACAGGCATGAACCACCATGCCCGGCACATCTCTCTTTTTTAAACTTTTATCTTAGATTCAAGGGGTACATGTGCAAGTTTGTTACCTGGGTATTGTGATACTAAGGTCTGAGGTATGAATGATCTTGTCATCCAGGTACTGAGTGTAGTGCCTAATAGTTTTTCAACCCTTGCCCTCTTCCCTTTCTCCCCCTCTAATAGTCCCCAGTTTCTCTTGTTGCCGTCTTTGTGTCCATGTACATTCAGTCTTGATCTCCCACTTCTAAGTGAGAACATGCAGGATTCAGTGGTTTTGTTTCTGTATCAATTGACTTAGGATAACGGCCTCCAGCTGCAGCCCTGTTGCTGCAAAGGGCATGATTTCATTATTTTATCATAGCTGCATAGTATTCCACGGTGTAGACATATTATGTTTTCTTTATTCAATCCACCGTTGATGGGCACTTAGATTGATTCCATGTCTTTGCTATTGCGAATAGCACTGCAATGAACATGTGAGTGAATGTGTCTTTTTGGTAGAAAGATTTGCTTTCTTTTGGATATATACCCAATAATGGGATAATAGGATTGCTGTTCTTGGAGAAATCTCCAAACTGCTTTCCACAGGGACTGAACTCATTTACACTCCCACTAACAGTGTATAAGCATTCTCTTTTCCCCGCAGCCTCTACAGCATCTGTTGTTCTTCCAACTTTTCCATAATAGCCATTCGGACTGGTGTGAGATGGTATCTCATTGTGGTTTTGATTTGCATTTCTCTGATGATTAGTGATGTGCAGCATTTTGTCATATGTTTGCTAGTTGCTTGTATGTCTTCTTTTGAAAAGTGCAGGACATCTCCATATTTACTTTAACTCTCTCTCTCTCTCTGTGTGTGTGTGTGTGTGTGTGTGTGTGTGTGTGTGTGTGTGTGTGGGTAGGGAGGAAGACAAGGACAGAAACCAGGAGGCCCAGCCCAGGATTAAAGATACACCACAGCCTTTCCAAAAGGTCCGAGTCACACATGGATCACTTGGAAATAACTGAACTTGCAAATCCAGTTTCCCATGGACCTGCTGAGTTTATGAGGTAAGAGAAGGGAAGCGTTCACATAATGAGAGATGATTCTTCTCTTTACCTTGGTTGCAAACATGGACGATTGCAGGAGCATTTGTTCTTGGCTACAGGATTCCAATTCCTGACTGAGATTTCAGAATACCCTTCCTGCCCTTCTTTGAAGATGCCCAGGACCCTTGAGGATGCCTTGCAGTTGTTGTGCCACCCTCAATTTCCCATAAAGGTGGCATAACCACCCCCTCACCACACATACACCTTATAAAAATCTTTCTCAGTCCCCCTTGAATTCCTTTCTGTACATCCAGCACTCGGGCCTGCAATTATCTTGCTTTTAAATCACCTGCAGAGGAAGGAGGCATGCAGGCAGAAGCTGGCTGGGGCATGTCATGGTCATTATTGTGTGCCCAGGTAGACGGTGGGCCCTTTGAGAAAAGGATAGCATTCTCTTCTTGTCACTCTCCCATCACTACCACCCCTCACTGAGCATAGTGGAAATTTAATAAAAATTTGTCAATAGATTAATTGCATCATTACCTTGTTCTGTTGTGAAAGCAGAAGCTAATTCTCCTGAGACTTTACTCTCCTGCTTTATTTATTTATTTAGAGACAGGGTCTCATTCTGTCACCCAGACTGGAGTGCAGTGGTGTAATTATAGTTCACTGCAGCCTCAAACTCCTGGGCTCAAGTGGTCCTCCTGCCTCAGCTTCCCAAGCAGCTGGGACTACAGGTGCACACCTCCACATGCAGCTAATTTCTGAACATATTTTAGAGATGGGGCCTCACTATGCTGCCCAGGCTGATCTCAAACTCCTCCTCTTGATCATTCCACCTCGGCCTCCCAAAGCACTGAGACTGCTGGTGTGAACCTGTGGTTCTGGCTTAGAAGGGACTCCAACTAAGCTAGACAGTGAGAAAGGAAGCCAGAAGGCGAGCCCTCTAAAACCACCATGAAGCTCCCCCACTGCCACGATCAAGGAGAGCCAGGCGTGCCCATTCTCATTCCCGGGTTCCTTACTGTCTCACATGTCTAAGGTCCTTGGTCCACCCCTCTTTTGGACTCGTTTTTCTCAGCCTCAGGTGACTGTGGCTTTCAGATTCCATCCCCGGTCTCTGCCTTTTCCTGCCCTAACCTTCTGGAGAATGATCATTGGAAGCTGGACCTCTCTGCTCAACCAGCACAGAGGAAAAAACCCTGATTCTGCCCCTGAGTCAGAATCCAGGTTCAGGGACTTGCTCCTGTCTAGATATGAATGAGTGTCAGGGATTATCTAAAACTGTAGGAACTGGACCCCATCTAAACTTTCTCATCTGTACAGGTCACAAGTCACCTGAGATTCCTGCAAATCATTCAGATACCAGGGCCCCTTCTTGAGGATTTGGGATCAGTGGGCCAGGGGAGGAGCCCGGAATCAGTGTAGATAACAAGCACATCTTATCAGGGAAATTGGGGGAACACTGGTTTGCATGACTCCTAAGTTGCTGCTGGTCCTGACAAGGTCTTGCTCGAATTCCTTAAAAACTGGATTTCCACATAGTGGTCATTGTGTGCCACCTTCACGATTTTGCCATATTTATACATGCCATGACCTTATTGCCTTCGTGCTTTTCTTTAAATCATTCTGAATTTTAGAAAAACCACCTTCTTTTAGCCTATTATCTATAAAATCTCTCTTTTGAGGGTTATTTCCTCCTCATATACAGTAATATACATAATTCAAATTTAAATATTCATCCCAATTCCAACAAAAACCATGTCAAATGCCACCCACTAGGATATGCACTGCACTTTGGAGACACTATTTAGATAATGGCACCATTCAAGGCCAAAGGGTAGGGAGCTCTGAGATTAGGAGGTGCAGGGTGTGGGAGCTGTGAGGTCAGGATGGGGCAGGAGTCCCCTGGGTGGGAGGGGCTATGAGGTCAGGATGAGCAGGTGTCCCCTGGGTGGAGGAGGGGCTGTGAGGTCAGGATGGGGCAGGTGTCCCCTGGGTGGGGGAGGGGCTGTGAGGTCAGGAGGGGGCAGATGTCCCCTGGGTGGGGGAGGGGCTGTGAGGTCAGGATGGGGCAGGTGTCCCCCGGGTGGGGGAGGGGCTGTGAGGTCAGGAGGGGGCAGGTGTCCCCTGGGTGGGGGAGGGGCTGTGAGGTCAGAATGGCCAGGTTCCCCTTGGATGTAGAAGCTGTGAGGTCAGGATAGAACAGTCACAGGAGGCCTTCCCACCATGTTTTCTTTCTTGACCCAAGTTGTGGTTACCCTAGAGTTACTTTATTATCATTCTTTATATAATCCATTATATTTTATGCACTCTTCTTTATTTAGCTTAATAAAGAAAACAAAAAAGAACTTAAGAGAGTTAAAAAGACAAATTGTTCTAGCAGCAGTTCACTTAGCGGACATTTAAACCCTGTTTAACCTAGCAATGGGAACACTGTAGCCCCATAACCTCCGGCTGGGGTGGGACTCCTGGGGTGGGGTGATGTCTGGGCAGTTTCCAGAAGCTTTGTGCTGTGTGCTTCGGACCCTTATCTCCGGAATTAAGTTGCTGAGTATGAATGAGGCTGACATAGAAAAGCTCTGTTTAATCACAGTCCTTAGCTGAGTTCTTGGTGGTGTGAGTTTGGGGAAGGAGGAATGCATAAAAACGATGGCATTGTACACTGGCGTCCTGGTATTGTAGCATCCCTGTCTCCTTCCCGCCACACACACACACACACACACACACACACACACACACGAGCCATTTTTAAAAGGGATCCCAGTTAAGGTAAGCATAATACCTTAAAAGCAAAGCCTTATCTTCTCTTTCCATCGAGCTCCCTTGAAAGAGCACACTGTCTGGCTGGTAGTTCTCTAGGAATCTGTTTTCTTTGTGGCAGCTGCTGAACCCAATGAATCAAGCCAATAAACTATTTTGACAGCATCTGCTTCTTTTATTCTTCCTTCTCTCCAATCCTGGCCCCAATCTAAAAGCTATCCCCTCCTTCCCCTCCTTCCCCCATGCTGAAGCAGAGAGCCTCTGTAACTGGTTAATGGTGCCATTCTTCAGCAAATCTGAAGGCCTTGGCAGGGGCCCAGGGGCCAGGGGGTAATCAAGTTCTGCTTTCCAATTGACACACTGACTGAGGCATTCGCCCAACTGGGCACCCGTTCCCCAGAGGAGGCTGCCTATATGGGGAGTGTGGCAGGGCCATCTATCCCCAAATGTGTCCTCTAATGAATCATCACCACCTCTGACTTTTTTTCGACCTTTTATTCTTTTGAACCTTGTTTTAGTCTTTCAGAGTTTTCTATAAAAAGTTCTGTCCCCAGAGAGATGTAGTAACACCTTAACACCTAGCAGGGTGAGTCAGTACCTGGCTAGGTCGCAGGGACTAAGAGGATTGGGCTACCGTGTGGGTGGAGTTCTAGACAAGGAGAGGTGTTTAAGGGTGATGGTGAGGAGAGATGGGAGGAGGGCACCACAGGCCTCTCCCAGCTCCCACTCCAGCTGACTTGGGTTAGACAAGCACAACTTAGCAGTGCTACTATGAATGCATAAGGATGGCCTGACATCTGGAAGAAAGAATGAGTTTCTAACTTCCCAAGGTTCTGTACTTTGATTTTAAATGTGGAGAAAATGCAAAGGTGCAGTGTGATGGTGTAAAAATTCATGAGTTAAATTCCTAACCCCAACGGCGAAGCCTTGTTTGTGTGGGTGGAACCCTGATGAATGGGATTAGTCCCTTTATAAAAGAGATCCCACAGAACTAGCTTGCCCCATCCCCCATGTGAGGACACAGCCAGAAGGCACCATCTATGAACCAGAAAGCAGGTCTTCTTAGACATCAAATCTGCTGACTGCTTGATCTTGGACTTCCCAGCCTCCAGAACTGTAAGAAACACATTTTAGTTGTTTAAAGTTTCCCATTTTATGGTATTTTGTTATTGTGGCCTGAATAGTCTAAGACATTGAGTTATTGTTACAACAGGTGGATTATTTGATTTCTAGGAGAGTCTTTCCACAAAAATAAGACCACTAATACAGAGACTTTCTATTCTATAGAGAAATTTACAGAGTGGCAACAGAAAAGACAGACACATTGTTTTAGTCTATTCATGCTACTATAACAAAACATCTTAGACTGGGTAATTTATAAAAAACAAACTTATTGCTGACAACTGTGGAAACTGGGAAATCAGGGTTACAGAGACTAGGGAGATATAAGTTGGGGGATTAGCAGGTTTGGTGTTTGGTGAGAGCCTAGACACTGCTCCCACGATGGCGCCTTCAACATGGCATCCTCCTGAGAGGCAAGGAGGAACACTGTGTCCTATAGGGTGGAAGGCTGAAAGGACAAAAAAGGGCTGAATGTTGTGGGAAGCCCCTTTTATAAGGACCTACAATAAATCCAGAGAGCTTGGAAGCTGACTGGTTTCTTTTTATGTGTGCCAAGATAATTGGTATTATCTTTACAGGAAAAGGTGGCTGTGGCCATTACCAAGTTATTAAAACCACAGAGATCTTGACTTGTATGAACTGAGATGAGGCTTCCATCTCCCATAATAACATAACACTGTTGCAGCAGATGAACATTGAAACAGTGACATCCACAAAGTAAGACATTTTCTTCTTTGCCTTGGGCTCATGGAGACCACTGTGGCAGGATATTGTGAAGCGTGGAACATTACTGATTCTGAAATGATACATTTATGCCCTGACTAAGCAAGGTCCACCTTTGGTTATAAACATTGGATCCATCATAAAGTTATTAAGCCAAGATCATGTTTTTGGACCCTGGAGAAGACAGTAGGCTTGGAGAAGAAACAGACCTTGACCTCAGAGACACAACGCAGAGAGAAATCCAGCTGATACAAAGCTTGAAGATGATCATCAATGTACCCATCAGGAAATTTTTAAAGGGACAAGTGGAATGAGCAAAGACTTTGGAGACAGTCTTGTCTGCCAGGCGCTCAGATCATTAGGAAGCAGAAAAGGAGGTACAAGATCAGGTTGAAAGGTATTTTGTGCAGGAATGCATATTCAGTGTTATAATGTAACTGAAAAAGGGTCTATTTCAGAGGCATCAGCTTCACAGCCACCACGGTTTAACCTCACTTGTGGTGTGAGATGGACAGTGGGTGTGGGTGGCCCCTCCTATGGGTGGGAAGCACAGTGCTGTGGTGGGCACCTGAACAGGGCTACCAAGATTTTCTAAAGCATTCTTTGGACCATTCCGTGAACCCCTACAAGGGGTTCTGAGCTCCTTGCCCTGGGATTTGATCCAATGCACCTATCTAACTGGTATCTCCAATGTCAGAGGTGAGTGAGAGCTTCTGTTTGTTTGAACTCTGCCTGACCTCAGTCTCAGTGCTTATTTTGAACCAGGAACTAAATGTAGAGGAAAAGTATGGAGGACAAAGTGCACAATTATTTTCTCTTGGACAGATCTTCAACGTCCTGCTTTTCCCTGGGGAACACCTTCCCTGGATGCAGGTAGACACAGCTTCTTTCTCCTAACATGCCTACCCTGGACTCTCCCTTCGCACTGGTCTTTTCTCATGATTTTGGGAAAGTTCCAGACAGTCTCTCTGACTTGCAGCAGGAAAAACACAGTGCAATATAATATATTGTGTATGTGTAGCATGACATGTAAATATTTTATAGAAGCTAAAGTAAATAATGTATATATTTGTAATGTCAGTGTAAATATTTGATAGGCTGCAGTAGGAATCCAGTATGTTTGGAGCTGGGCACAGCACCAGTGGGAGGCAGGGACAAGGTCAAATCAGAAGGCAACCTGTTCACAATGTATCTGAAAACATCTCTTTTTCTCCTTCTGCCTGGCTGCTGCTTTGAACACCTGGCTCTCAACATTCACATATTCTCACGTGAATTATCCATAGCAATTCAAGACCAAGCCTTCTAGCCTTAGAGGCTGCTAGAAAGACAGCAGCGTGTAAGATCCTAAATAACTGGCTGAATTATATTTATTCATTTGTTGACTTGTTTACTGTCTGTCTCATCTATACAACAGAAATTCCAGGAAGGCCCATCTTGCCTATTATCATATCTCCAGGGCATAGAACAGTTCCTGACACATACTAGACACTCTGTAAATATTTCTGGACTGAATAAATGGTGAGATTTGATGCCAAACTGAGGAGACAAAAACTGCAGCCCCAGCCCTCCCCGAAAGGGCCAACATTTTAAATCCATTAGTCATGCAAACCTTGAGGGTGAGTTTATTTAAATTAGTGATAGGAACTAGCTGAAGTTAGCTATGTGAGAGGATGATGTTGTTTCATTGGAAGGGGAAGAAGGTGTTTGGGGCCCTAGGGCTCCAGGGTGAGTTCCACGCCAGCAGAGTTGTCTAGGAAGCCGTGGAGGTAGTGAAGGGTACAAGGCAGATGGGGACAAAGAAGCAGAAAATCTCGAGCAGAAGATGAGAGGGCAGTGGAAGATACTAGAATGTCTTTACCACCTCCCAAATTTTCCAGGACAACCTCTTTACATGCATGACTATGAGTAAGTGTTTCAACATTAAATGCAACCTACTGTTAGCTTTCCTGGGACTAGTTACCCAGAATGTTTTACTTCATCTAAAATGCAACCAATAATAGCATTCATAGCAAATGCTTATGTCGTACTTACCCAGACACTGTTCACATTGTTCTACATGCATGAATGCATTTCACCCTTAGAACCTCCAAGTAGAGGAAAAAGAAATTCAGGAGATTATGTGACTGAATTATCTAGGGATGATCATGAGCTATGTTTCTTTCACTTGTGAGTATAAAATACGACTGGTGTCAGTAGAGGCAACATGTCCCTCTCTCTAGATGCTCCTCTTCCTGTGTGTGTTGTGTTGGGTTGTAGGGGAGATCTTAGTGTGAAGTTCCTGGACTTAAGGAATGTAGAGTAGCTCCCAGGTAAACAGAACCTTGGAAACAGGTCTCATCTCTTACAAAATCACAGAGCCCAAAGAACACAAAGGCCTTGAGATGAACTAAGTCTAACAGCTCCACCCAGAGATACACGGAGAGTTCCCGGAACAGTCCTTCAGCTTGCTGGCTGCACAGGGAACTGTGTGATGTGTGCTGTACCCACATTTCTCATCTGTCTTCAGAACACAGTAAACATCAGGTGGCTTTGTTCATCGGAGAGGTGTGGGGTATGGAAGGGACAAGAGAAGAGAGAAAGGGAGACAATAGAACAAAAACTGATCTCTCCGTTCTGGTATTACTGTTGTATCAGCACAATGGCAATTAAGCAATCAATTCCAAACTTTAAAGGTCTTTTTCTTTTCTCAACTTAAAATCAAAGCTTGCACCAGGCATGGTGGCTCGCACCTGTAATCCCAGCACTTTGGGAGGCCGAGGCGGGTGGATCACCAGGTCAAGAGATCAAGACCATCCTGGCCAACATGATGAAACCCCGTCTGTACTAAAAATACAAAAATTGGCTGGGTGTGGTGGCACGTGCCTGTAGTCCCAGCTAATTGGGAAGCTGAGGCAGGAGAATTGCTTGAACCAGGGAGGCAGAGGTTGCAGTGAGCCAAGATCATGCCCTGCACTCTAGCCTGGTGCCAGAGTGAGATTTCGTCTCAAAGAAATAAAAATAAAGTAAAATCAAAGCTTGAAGTTCTTACACCGTGGCACAAGCAAAGATGTGTGCTGTCTTGTTGCTGTGCCCAACAGAAAGGATGACTTCTTTCCCATATCCCAACCGACGATGTTCTGAGATGGTTTTGAAATGTTGTCTGGACCACAGTAGGCCTGTCTTACAAACCGTACCTCTGTCAGGGGTGTACCCACACCCGTGTCACGCTATCTGTAGCTCTGAAGTGCTGTGGATGAGGGCCACAAGTGAACTAGACGTCTCAGAAGACAAAGAGAGAGGCACCTTGTGGGACAGTGTTTAAATATTGTCGGTGCCAGAGAGGAAACTGGGACCCAGCAGAGGCCTGAGTTGACATGCTGGGCCTTCTCTAAGGCCAGCTGTTGGGGACCAGGTCCTCAAGTCCTGCCATTGAGAAAAGGCAAACGGAACACATTTCCCCTTCTTTCCACATTTGTACCAATAGCCTGGACTGAGTGTCAGGGTCGTCTTGGTGCCTGTTCAAGTCCTTCATTCTTGACAGGTGCTAACTCAGGAGACCTTGGTAAGGCCCAGGTCCAACCCAGCCAGGTGAGCGGACTCCAGAGCCAGATCAGAGCTGGGATTGGGAACCAAAATCCAAGCGATTTATTGAGTCCTCAAAGAAACACTGAACTTCATTTTCACTGAACTACACCTGTAGACCAATTCATTTTAGTGGGACCTTCAGCACCATGGAATCGGATCCAGAGTGTTTCATTTTGTTTTCTTTTTCTAGTCTTATTTTTTGCTTTGTCTTATTTTGACTAGCTTTGTTTCCCCTTGTTAGGCAGAAAATTCAAGGAACGAGATGATTCCCTTTAGTTTCATTTGGATAAATAAACATTAAATGAGCAACTCCTGCTTGCTAGACTTATGTTGCCTCTGTGGATTGAGATATGAATCAAACATACATTCAACCTTCATGTGGCAAGGACTAGAGAAAAAAGGTATACAAGGAGCAACAGGACAAGGACAACAGGTTCCCAACTCAGGAGAAACAGAAAAGCTACCTGGAGAGGTGACATTGACATTGAAGTTGACTGAGTTTCTGCAGTTGTATTTTTAACCTGTAAGGCCATCAACAATGCAGAAGAACCCAGATTTCAAGTGAAACAGAGCTAGGTTCAGACAACACCTCTACCACCACTTACTGTCCACATCAGTCAGGGTAACGTACATGCTGTAACAAACAGCCCTCGATAGCTAACCTAGGGCATGCTTATTTCTTGCTCATAACACAGTCCAGTGCAACGCAGTGCGTTCTCCTTCATATGGGCAGTCAGTCATGCTTCTTCTATGCTTTCTCCCATTCTAGGACCTCATCTTCTTCAGCATTAAGTTATAGACGGGGGAAAGGGGAGATGGTAGAGAAGACCCACTTGCTTTTAAGCTGCCTCAGGCAAGAAGTGGCCTACTTCTCTCCCACTCACTCTCCATTGGTGAGAACCAGCCACGTGGCCCTGCCTAGATGCCAGGGGACTAGAAGTGCAGTCTCGCTGTGGGCTAGGAAGGGGATGTTGGGGAGTGTTAGCAACCCCTGCCACACCAGCAATATCAGATCAGTGAGGTTACTAAACCTCTGTGAATACTGAATGCTCTCGCTGCAGCTGAGACCGCCGTTTCTATCTGTTAGGTAAAGTGAAGACATGTATTTTTGGCCTCTGCACACTTCTTGGTGACTTGGGAGAACATCAATCATATACTGTCACCATCACAACCATCATCCAGTCAACAAGCACACTGCCAGGCATGGTGCTGGCATGGGAATACAGCTGTGGACCACGAGGTTGGGTCCCTGGCCTGATAGAGCTGAGAGACACCACATCCTTAGACCAGAATATGACATATTGCAGGATTCTTGGTATTCTAACTTTGAGAAATCCTTTAGAGTAAATTTTATGTATATTGAGGGTGTAAAGTACTTATACCTTTCTTTAAGCACATGAATTCATGGTTGCCTCTAACCTCTGGGTCACATGTGTTTTCTTGGAGCACTGAAATGTTGCTTTTTTTTTTTTTTTTTCATGCCTGAGGATAACAGAAAACCAGGTCATGAGGCATGACCTCGCCCTGCTGTTTTGCTTCCAGAATGTGAGGTCGTCTGCTATAAAATACTCCAGATATGTTTCTTGGTACAACATGTCTTGAAAATTATATGCTTTCAACTCAAAGCATAATTTGGGTACCAGAAACGAATGTTCATGCTGCTTTATAACATGTTTCTCATAGCCTGTGGCCTTTTGTCCCAACTCCTCCCCCTCCATGAGGGCACAACTGTTTCAGAAAAGAGATTAAACCTCAAAAGAATCCGAGAGTAACCTTGGAGTGGCTACAGATTTTTCAGGAAAGCTCTGTCTCCTTTGCAGGCTGGATACTGTTACCCCGCACCACATTTGTCACTGAATCTGGAGTGGCTGTGTTTTTATAGACAATTGGGATTTTTTTTTTTAAAAAAAAAGGAATGATAAAATTTATGGATGTCCCATGGTCCTCCCAGAAATCAGACAGAGATAATCTGACAATGCTAATCTTTAGTGTTAAGGGTGTGGAAACTACAGACTAGCCCATTTGGGAAACTGAAAATGAAAACATTTAAAAGAAATCAAAGAGTGAATATCAAACAAGCAATGCCTCTTCCATCATCTGTGCTGTTGTCTATGTAATCCTCCAAACTTTAGTTTGAGAGATCACTTGAAATTCTGGGAGTCTTTCAGGAGATTATCGGTATTAGTTAAAGCTTTGAAGTAGGGACTGCTGGCATCTCATTACTGACAGAGATCAAAAACCAAAGCTGGAGTGCAGTCCCTGGCTGTAGGGCCTCATTCACACATCACAGACGCACTCAATTATCAAAGTCCGGGACCGTCTTTATGTGATACTTGCTTAACCACAAATGGCCCTTCCTGCCTCCTGTGGCCTTTCGCTCCCTTGTTCTTGCATTTTTCCCGCTCGTGCTAATTCCCTCTGCTTTTCCTGAATCAAGGAAATCTTAGAGGTTGTAATGGCAGTCCTCTTCTAATTGAATAACGTATTTTTGACACTTGAAAAAAAAAGAAACAAAATTCAGCCTCCATGGGGTTGAATAGTTTAAGTGGCAAATGTGCTTTGATGGAAAACTGTTTGAGCAACCGGTCACTCTGTGGTTCACCGGTGCCATGGTGGATTTAGCCAGAGAGTGAAACTGGTTTACTTATAGTCTGAACTTGGCCTTGAACAAGCCCAGGAGTACTTAAGCTTTACCTCATGGTGTTTGTGAATTTGGACTGTTAATTAGCACAGAATCAGTCTCCTACCCCAAATGCTGTGTCCTGGTGGGAATTTTTCTGGGAAGGTAGGAAAACAAGGGCAGGAAATTTGAGCAGCCATCCTTGATTGCTGCCTAGGTTTTCCAGAAAACTTCCTACCCCTGGAGAGAAAATTCAGGGTCAGGTCATCATGCAGCAATGCTGCAGGCTATCGTGAGAAACTTTCCTTTCTGCCTGTGCCTGCTACCTTTGGTGAAAAGTTACTGCGCTTGTCCCTAGGTCACATTTACTTAAAATGCCAACGTGGAACCCACCAACGGGCAAGGTGACCCCACTGGGCAGGTACACCATTCTGGAATAGAAGAGTTTCAATAAAATGCTGCAGCTGAGACCACAGTTTCCATCTGCTAGGTAAAGCAAGGACATACATTTTGGCTTCTCCACACTTCTTGGTGACCTGGGAGAACTTCAGTCATATGCTGCCACCATCACAACCATCAGCTGGTCAACAAGCACATTGCCAGGCATGGTGCTGGTGTGGGAATACAGCTGTGGATCAGAGAGGCTCATCATCCTATCACAGTTTTGTTTCTGCTGCCACTATTCAACTGAAACTCTTCTACCTCAGAATAGCAGTGATTGTCTTACCATTGACTCCAGTGGCAACTTTATTCATATTCACATAACTAATGGCCCTTCTTTCTTGGAAGACTTTCATTCCCTGACTTTCTCTGATGCCAAACTCTCTTCATTTTTCTTTTACCTCTCTAAATGTTGCCCCAGAAAGTGTCTACCACATAGCAGGTGCTTAATAGATGCTTGAACAAAGAAATTACATTCATTCTCTCTTCATTCCTGTTTCCCTTCCTTTTTGCTTTTCTTCTTTATTATCCTCTGTTGTGCAGAAAGCCGATCAGGTACCTACTCTCTGGTGAGAGGGGTTAATGATCCTTATTCTATTTTGCATGATGTAAGCCCAATGGTCTGATTAGCTATAGGAAGCTTAGCCAAGAGAAATAGAGCCTTGACCCAAGTGCTGACCTGCAATCATGGAACCTTCTAGCAAGAAAGGTAGCCATTGAGAGCAAGTGCTTGAGCTGGGTCATAGTCTTTCAGGAAGTGAAAAGCTATTTTGGCCATGTGTTATTAATATATAAACTCAAAAGTAGGGGGCCATATCTTTTCCCTTCTTTGAAGCTCCTCAGAGTACTTATTATTTCTGCAAGATGTTTGATGACTGAAAATATTTCCACAAAACCCTTCAACATGTGAGTTTATCTGACAATTCTAAAATGCAACTTCAAGTCTAAATTTGAAGGTTTAGGAATTCACCTACATTTTTTGGAAAAGTCATCATTTTCTTTCTATTAACGAAACTTGGATATCAGAGACAAAAAGGAGGCAGGCGGGAAGTTCTGTCAATTTCTACCTCTCTTCTGCACCCTTTCTCTGGCATTTTGGTAGTGCTATCATTGCCCATGGTCATGGGGAAGGAGATGGCACAAATAAGTAAAGTAAAAGTGCATTTGGATTATTGGGGGCCAATTATGTCCCAAGAACTGTACTAGGTACTCTGTATATTTCAGTTCTAATCTTCATGCCTATTTTGTGAGATAGTTGTTGTTATTCCTATTTTACAAGTGACAAAACTGAGGATGGACAGGAGCCTTATCCAGGGTCACGTAGGTGGCTCCCCATATAGATGGGAAGCCAAGAGCCAGATCTGCTGGGCCCACAATCAGTGTCGGGCCCCACAAGGCCTGCAAATGCTACCAACATCAAGGTCAGCACTGACTATCATATTCATGGAGCCACTGGGTAACGCAGTCAGGCACAATGATATTTAACCAGCAGGATACAGTGGCTCACACCGGTTATCTCAGTGCTTTAGGAAGCCAAAGAGGGATGACTGCTTGAGATCAAGAGTTCAAGACCAGCCTGGGCAGCACAGTGAGACCCCATCTCTACAAAATATAAAAAAAAAATTAACTGGCATGATGGTGCGCACCTGCAGTCCCAGCTACTTAGGAGGCTGAGGTGGAAGGATGGCTTGAACCCAGGAATTCAAGGCTGTAGTTAGCTATGATAGTGCCATTGTACTCCAGCTTGGGTGACAGAGGGAGACCTCTCTCTCTCTCTCTCTCTCTATATATATATATGCATGTATGTGCGTGTGTGTGTATATATATATAAAAATATATATGTATAAATATTTAACCAGCTGACACATTTATATTAAACAAGCACAAATCTCACCTCCTTGCATTTTATATGTTCCTCTGGTGATGATGCTGAAGAACAACAGAAACAGCTAAACGGAGGGAGAAGAGAACAGGTTTCAGTGTAGATGTTCATTTGGTCATTCGTCAAAACCACTTGCAAAAGCAAGGCATGTTGCTAGGTACTTGGGAAATTCAAAAATGAGTACAATCCTACTCCCTCCCTTAGGAAGCTTACAGTTTAGAAGAGGAGATCGCTTATGAGGAGGAAAGTGACAGATGCCAACGACAAGTTCAAAGGGCTCTGCTGGTGAGAGGAGCGAGTGGTATCGGGAGCTGGGAAACAGCTCTGCCATCAAGGCTGGAGACCGACTATAGAGCATAGAATGTTCCCTGCACTCAGCATGATGCAGACCCAAGAAGGAGCAAAACCATAGGAAGGGGATGGAAATAGTAGAATAAGAAAAAAAAAAAAAAAGGACAGGAAGAAAAAAATTTTGACCATGGAGTTAAATAGTTTGCAATATTCCTAAAAAGTTTCCTCTCTCTCTCTCTCTCTCTCTCTCTCTCTCTCTCTCGCTGTGTGTGTGTGTATGTGTGCATGAAAAGAGAGGGTCATAAATGAAAGGAGGAAAGAGAGAACACAAAGGCAGAGATCTGAAGTCAACTGGCCTAGCGGAGAGCCCACAGCCCTCCAGTGTTTGACTGCCATCGGGGCAGGGCTATCAGGAATGTGTCACCAGGAGGAAATGGAGCCTGGCTTAAGTAGCTCTAAAGCCAGATTTCAACTGAGATTGCCGGAGGGTGCCTGGAGAAACAGGAGCAAAAGGAGATGATAAGCAAAATGGCTTTGCATTTTTTCCCTTCCCGTCTCCTATCACTGAGCTGAACAGACAGGCCTTTCTGTGCCAGTGTATACATTTTCCTAAGAGCTAGCGGGGAAGAGTGAGTTTATTAAACTGTGATTGGATCTGAAGTGTATGCAGTTTCTATTGTGAGGTTGTCCGGACAATAAGGGTGAACAAAGAGGACGATAACAGGCATCCGGGATACTTGCTGAAGCATGAAGGGTAGCCCAAAATATCCATATTGATTGCACCCCTGTCGAGTTCGAGCCACTTTCTTATGTCAGTGAGTCACTTCTGCTTATTGAACCATAAACCCCAGACAAAGTGCATGCCCCCATGTCGCCAGCACAGCCTTGTTTCTGCTGCCTAGAGGGATGTTTCAGGGTTGGGACTCCAGATACCCAGGGCGCCAACAGCAGTAGGAGCAAACACATTTGTCACAAGTTTTGAGGACTTGATGTGAGGTTTCAAGGGTAAGTGAGAATATATGCTACATTTGAATCTAGAGGAATTTGATTCCTCTAGATCTTCCTAAATTCTTAAAGAATTTGATTCCTTATTAAGGAAAAACTCATTTTAGTCCCTGCTAGGTAGAATTTTGAAGAAAAAGGTATATTAACAACTGATGTATTTGTCGGCTCTAAGTCGGACACAGCAGCTAATGGGCCACTTCTGAAATTGTCCTTTTGCTCTCTGGCTCTTTCCCCAAAGAGAGCACCGTTTTCGTTGCTGTCATCTGTTTGTGTGTCAGATATTTATTGCTCTGAGAGATGCACACTGCCAAACTTGGTTGTCTGTGCCCAACACACCTCTCTGGGGGAGAATGACGTTTGTTGAACCGTGAGCTGCCTTATAAACAAGGCTGATCTATGAATGCAGAATGAGATCCTCAAAGCCTTTGCATGAATTGTGGTCAGACTAATCTGAAGGCATTTGGACCCAAGTCCAGTGCCATGCTGAGTGTCTGGCATGATCACAGTCCTTCTCACATCTCTGAAATGCTTTCAGACTCAATCCCGTTTGCACCTCCCAGATTGAGAGGTGGCCGTCCCTCTCTTTCACGGCACCCAGATCCTCTGTAAAGACTGAATCCGTGCCTTCACCAAAGGTAAAAGGTCAAGGACTGTGTGACTGTGTGTGTCAGGGAGGAAAAAATAGATTGTTGGAGGAAAGAAAAAGAGAAGATGAATGCATTTCACCTCAGGCAAAGGGCCATGGTGAGAGGGACCACGTTGTCCCAATAAGGTAAGGTGATCCTGCATGAGACTCCATAGTTACATGGATAAACCCTTAGTATTTCAGCGTTCTGCAAGACTAAAATATATCTACATGCAGAACATCCAAACTATGCTGGGGCACAAACATCCTTCCACTTCAAAGTGTGTGTGTGTGCATATGTGTCTCAATGAGCATAATATTGGGTTAATTTCTGAGCAGTATACAATAATTCATTCAGCAAATAGTTGCAGAGTTTCTACAGAGTTCCAGGCACTCCTCTGTGCTATGTGACTATGGCAGTAAGCAAAACAAAAATCCTTCCCTTTTGAAGGCAGGAAATGGGAATAATCAAGTATAATATTGTATATGTCATCTCATGATCAGTTCTGTGTAGAGAACTAAAACAGGGTCAGGTGTAGACCACTGACAGTTGGGGGTGCTTATAATTTTTGATAGAGTGGTTAGGACAGTCATTTGCCAAAGACCTAGTGGAAGGAATAGCTCTTGCCATGCAACTTTCTGGGGAAAGAACTTTCCAGATGTTCACTCCTAAAAAAAGGAATTTTAAAATGCCCAACAAAATTACAATTTTTTTGGCAGTGGCCCTCAGTGTGAAGACCTCCCCTATCTCTTTGAGGTCACAGGATTTTGTGGGAGCACTGAGACAGAAGGGCCAGCCTCATTCTGGCAGGGCAGATCCACCTGAATGAAGGAATCTGGAAGTTCCTGAATGGTGAGGGCCATGACAGGGCAATTGCGTGTCCTCAGGCAAAACCGCAAACACAACAAGCAACTGAATTAAAGGATGGAGGTAGGGAATAGGCCCCCACCAAACTTTTAGATCCTATTATTTCCTTCTTGCATTTGATTTTTAATAAAGTTCAGTTAAGTTTAGACATAAGGTGCTATGGTTTGGATGTAGTTTGACCCTGCTAAAACTCATGTTGAAATTTAATCACCAATGTGGCAGTGTTGGGAAGTGGGGCATAGTGGAAGGCATTTGGGCCATGGGACCAGATCTCTCATGAATAGAGTAATGCCTTCTCTTCCCCATTCACCATGAAGGGAGTGAGTTCTGGCTCCCACAGGAACGGATTAGTTCCTGAGACAGCACGTTGTTAAAGTCTGGCTTCCTCAGTTACTCTCTGGCCTCCTCTCTTGCTGTGTGATTTCTCTGCACACATCCACTCTCCTTCTGTTTTCTGCCATGAGTTGAAGCAGGCTGAGGCCCTACCCAGATGCAGCTGCTCACTCTTGAACCTCCCAACCACCAGAATCGTGAGCCAAATAAATCTCTTTTCTTTATAAATTACCCAGCCTCAGGCATTTCTATCAATGCAAAACCAGCTGAGATATAAGTATTATTAAATATGTGCACAAATGACTACTGGTATCACAGCAAAGGGTACATCTCTAGGACACTTGAGTGCAATACAGGAGAGAACACATCAGTAGTCCAGATCTTGTCTCCAAACAGAGGCCAATGGAGTTCAACTTCAAAATTAGAAGTCCTCATCCCTGCTACAAAAATATATGGAAGTTTAGTCTCTCTCTCTGGCTTTTATCATTCCATGAAGAGAGGGAAGAATGACTTCTTTCTGTTGCCAAGGCAGTATTTAGCATAAGAGGAATGATTCTCTGGGCACCACGACTGGTCTCAAATGCCTCTAGGCATTTGACCACCTGATGACCACCAATCAGATGGATGCTGGCAACCTCCAGCTACTCAATGCTTGTGACCCACACGCAGTTTCCCTAATGTGAAAACTAATGTGAGTCAGAATCCATGGCCTCTGAAAACCCAGACAAGAGCCCCTTTTCCAGTGGAAGCAGTGGTGCTAAATAGTCTGAAGTTGCAGAAACTGCTAGGGATATTGTATGTGAAGAATTGTGAGGAGTGAAGTTGGAAGGGGATGAAGTTGGAAAGGGATCTGTGAATAGCAGCAGTACAAGATGCTTCAGACTCTAGTCCCCACTCACTCTAGCTGTCACTTTAATAATTTACTAACACTTTATTTGTTTCCATTTCCTCATCTATAAAACAGACTATGAAAATTAAACCTTACTTCATCAGACTGCAATAAGAATTGAATGAGATAATATCTACAAAGCATTTACAACAGTGCCTGAAATATAGTAAGCACTTAATAATAGCAACTCTTTTTACTATTCCTTGGGAGCAAGAAAGATCTCCACCTCCGCTTCTTGGCTTTCTGTGTATTTTCCAGACTTTCTGGAACCTAATCTTAAACTCTGCTAAAGAGTCACTGGCAGATAAAAAAGGAAAGCCTTTGCTCTCCCCATGGAAGACAACCTGAGGGAATTTCTGATCAGGTCATATTTTAGTATAATTTTCTTTCCCTTCTTCTTTTTATTTTTATTTTCTTTTGAAAATGAGGCTGGGCACAGTAGCTCACACCTGTAATCCTAGCACTTTGGGAGGCGGAGGTGGGCAGATCACCTGAGGTCAGGAGTTCGAGACCAACCTGGCCAACATGGTGAAGCCCTGTCTCTACTAATAATACACAAATCAGCTGGATATGATGGTGGGCACCTGTAATCCCAGCTAATCGGGAGGCTGAGGCAGGATAATTGCTTGAACCTGGGAGGCGGAGGTTGCAGTGAACCCAGATCATGTCAATGTACTCCAGCTTGGGTGACAGAGTGAGACTCTGTCTCAAAAAATAAAAGATAAAAATAAATAAAAAATGAAAATGAGAAGGGGGTGGGAATTGTAATTCTATACATACTTTAAAGACTACAAAACTTTAACAGTATTGTGTTCAGTTATTTTTAAAATAAATTTTATTGCATATATTTAAGATATACAATATGATGGTTTATACATATATAACACACAGAGAGAGAGAGAGAGAAAATTGTGACTATAGTGAAACAAATTAACATATCCATCATCTCACATAGTTACACATTTCCTCCCACTGTGGCAAGAGCAGCTATAATTTATTTATTTAGCAAGAATCCTGAGTGCAGTACACCATTAACTATAGTCTTCATGTTGAACATTAGAGCTTTCAACTTGTCTATCTTACATATCTGCTACTTTGTATACTTTGACCTGTATCTTCTCATTCCCCCTCTGACCTTGGTACAGTCAACTTTACTTTAGATTTACCCCCTTAATTCTATGTCATTTTTCATTTCTTCCTGCATCTCTAAGCTTCTTTGGGGGATTACTTTCTTTCTCATCCTCATTTCTGTATTTTCTATCCTTTTGATTATTTGTGTTTCATGCTATATATTTTCTTCTGGTTTATCTTCCATTTCAATGATACTTTCTTCAGCTCTGTCTAAACTGCTGTTATATCTATTCATTGAGATGATAATTCTGGTTTTGTATTTTTCAGTTTTAGAATTTCTATTTGATTCCTTTTCAAATCTCTTGTTTCATGCTTTTTACATTCCAATTATCTTTCAAAATTTTTAATCTTTTTAAAAACTCCCTTGAACATAGTAAGCATAGCTATCTTAAAGAATGTATTTGAAATTCTTTTATTTTTTTTATCTTAAAGCAATGAACATTTATTTTTGCACAGTTCTGGAGACTAGAAGTCTGAAATCAAAGTCTCAACAGGACTATCCATTCTCTTTCTCAAGCTCTAGAAGAGAATTCTTATTTTACAATAATTCTATCATCTGGAGTCTCTTTATATCTGTTTTCTTTCCTTTTTTTTTTCTTTTTTTTTTTTTGGTGTAGTTCTTATTTATGTTGTTTTGTCTCTTTTTATGCCTGGATGTCTTTTAATTTTGTACTGGAAATTGTATTTGTAAAACTGTTTGTAGAAGTTATATGAGAACTTTGTCTCCAGAGAAGTTTTTTTCTTCTTCCAGGCACCTCAGTGCACTAGTACTTTTGAATCACTTGAATCCAGCTTTAGGAGTGGAATTTTTTGTGTCATCCTGTTTGAAATTGGGCAGAAATCTATGTGAGGACTGACTTTTTTTTCTTCTAGTGTTCATCCTTTCTGGGTCTCAATTAAAGATCCAAGTGTTTACCAGAGTGTTCCACACTTCGTGAGCCTGGAACACCTATTTTTGTCCTCCCAGACCCATGAGGCTTCTGTCTTATTCATGACTTAGCTTAGTTAAATCTTATCTTGGTTAGCTTTTTGGTACCTTCTAGGAGATTTAAAAAATAACTTCCCCAGATTTTCTGATTGTCTTTAGCAGGGGAACTTGTTCAAATTATCCCAAGAGTAATATAATTGTCAAACTTTCCACTGAGACTTTTTTTCTGAGGTTCCATAAATGGTATAAGTAAAAGATCTATATAGAATTATTGTCCTTGGTACTAATACACAGTATACATTTGGGTAAATAACCTCAGCTTTCTAGGATGGCATTCTTCTTCTACATCAGGAAATTCAATGATTTCTTGGCTCAGGACTTTCCAAAGAGAAAATTATAATACATTGAGAACAGAGTTATTTAAATCATGGAAGTTTATTTATAACTTTAAAAATGGAATTTAATTTTTTAAATACCAACATAGTGGGGCCTCACTATGTTGCCTAAGCTGGTCTCAAACTCCTGGGCTCAAGCAATCCTCCTTCCTCAGCTTCCCAAAGTGTTAGTATTACAGGTGTGAGCCATTGCAACCAGCCTGAACTCACGGAAGTTTAAACTGACTATTGCATTAAGCCTGCCTCTAATTCCAGGAGGTTTGTCAAGAAACTGTGTCCTGAGTTTCAAGCCAGCACTGATCTCAGTGTTCATGTACCTGAGGACAGAGGAGACCATCTGTGTCATCAGGGTCCATGCTGGAGGTAGGAACCACACCAGCTTCTTAGAAGAGAGAATTTAATAGAAGCAATTGTTAGCTAGGTATTGAGGAATTCTAAAGGCAAAAGGGAATACTAAGGTATCAACTGCTTCATGGCAGCTACATCCCCTAGAGCTGGAAGATCAAAGAAAAGAGGATGAAATGACTGAAACAGAAGTTTGGAGGAAGAGTCCATGGAGCGAAAATTTAGACCTGTGAGAAGAGGGGGATACTGGTGCCTTGAGAACTTTGAGGCTGACACTCAGCCTCCGAGGACAGTCCCTGTCAGGTGATGCTCAGAAGGCATAATAAAGCTTGTTCTGGGAGTGCTGGAAAAGCTGCCGACTAGAATCAGTGGCTGCTACTGGAACTAACTGCTACTGTCTAGAGAAAGACGCAAACAGGAAGCAGCCTTTCTCTTCTCCCTCATCCAGCCTCACAGCCCCTCTCTACCGTCCCCCAGTGGCAGAGCCTCACACAAAGTCAGCTGGCAAAGGATAAACACCACCCAGCCTCAGGAAGCCGATGACAGTAGGATGGGTTTAGACTCGACAGCCTATGTTTTAATAACCAGCACCCATGTTTACCATCTGCACTGAGGTCAAGTTTATTTTATCATGCTGTCACTATGGATTATTGGAGTTTTAGGATAATGAGCTGTGTTTATGCCCCAGAAGTTTATATTATTTTGTCTATATAAGAAATGTGAGGCCAGGCACAGTGGCTCACGCCTGTAATCCCAACACTTTGGGAGGCCAAGGAGGGTGGATCACCTGAGGTCAGCAGTTAGAGACTAATCTGGCTAATCTGGTGAAACCCTGTCTCTACTAAAAATACAAAAATTAGTCGGGCATGGTGTCATGCGCTTGTAATCCCAGCTACTCGGGAGGCTGAGGCAGGAGAATCGCTTGAATCCAGGAGGTGGAGGTTGCAGTGAGCAGAGATCGTGCCACCGTACTCCAGCCTGGGCAACAGAGTGAGACTCCATCTCAAAAAACAAAAAACAAAACAAAACAAAACAAAAAACAAAGAAAAAGAAATGTGAGTACAATACTGTCTAGCAAAAGAAAGTGGACCTTCAGAGGGATCATTGAGAAAGGCAGCCACTTTAAAAAGGAAAGGCTTATTTCTTCTGTTCTCCTTTTCAACCTATCTATATTTTGTCCTTCGATGAAATAACCTTAACTTAGATTGTTCAATGACATTCTGTCTCATAATGTACCATTGGACAACAGTTCTTGTCCCATATTCCAACACTAGCAGTATCTGGAATGTCCGCTCACTCTCCTGAGGCTCTGGGGCTTTCCATGAGTCATACTCTAACATGAGCCCCTATCTAAATACAGACAGACTCTGAGGGAGTCTTTCCCTAGGTGACCTGTGATTAATCCAGGTACTCATAAACAAATAAAGTTTCTTCAGCTTCAGTTCCCTGAATTTATCTGTCCCTTTCTTTCTTTGTCACTGTGGAAGGACTGGCTCAAATAGTGTCAGAGATCAGATTTCATTATGACAAACTGCAGTGTTGTCTAAATTATTCTTCTCCTTAAATTAGTATTATTTTTAGAGATGGGGGTCTCACTGTGTATTACCCAGGCTGGTCTTAAACTTGTGAGTTCAAGCCATCCTCCAGCCTCAGATGTTTAAGTAGCTGGGACTTCAGATATCTGTCTCCATACCTAGATAAACTATTTTTATTATTGTGGAATATGTTATACCAAGTACCATTTGTTGTTAATTAAGCATTTAATTGATTTTGGAAATCTTTATGTTACCTTGAGACCCAGTGTAACTGATGTTTGTTTCATAATAAAGGAGTTGTTCATGTAGAGTGGAGTGCTCAGGGTTATTCAAAACCAGCCAAAGGGACAGAAGTCCTGTGCTTTAGAAATTTACACTTAAAATAATCAGCACAAGTACTAACATTTATAGATATAAACATACTTTCAGCCAGGGGCAGTGACTCATGCCTGTAATCCCAACACTTTGGGTGGCCGGGGTGGGAGGATCACTTGAGCCCAAGAGTTTGAGAACAGCCTGGGTAACATAGGGAGACCCTGTCTCTAGGAAAAAAAAATAATAATAACTGGGCATGGTGGTGTACACCTGTGGCCCCAGCTACTTGGGAGGCTGTAATGGGAAGATTGCTTCCCATTACCGAGGGGGGCCGAGGGGGTGGAGGCTGAAGTTGGCCATGACTGTACCACTGCACTCCAGCCTGGGTGACAAAGTGAGATTTAAAAAAAAAAAAACTAAAAAACTAAAAACATACTTTCCTATTTACCAATATGAAGCAACCAACCATAAACCAATATCAAAGGAGAAGCATTTTATAAATGAAGCATAGACTTTGCTGTTAGGGAGGTGATTATAAGGAGAACTTCAAGGCAAGAAATACTTTATACCAGTAGTTGCCTTCTTCAGTTGCAAACAACAGAAACCATCTGCAGTAAGTTTAAGTAAATGAAATTTATTTAAAAAAAAAAAAAATAACCACTCACAGGTTCCCTGGAAGAGCCAGAAAAAAAGTCTTAGAAGTAATGGATCCAGGAAGAGTACTCAGAACACAGTGGCCTAGTAGAGGGCACAGATACTGAAAAGTGCTTTCTCATGCTGGGTTCTGGACTCTACTCTTGGAAATGCCATTACTTCTGTCTCTGGAACCCCAAGGGTATTTGCTTGCACCATAGGTTTTGGACACATTTGCTTCAGATACAGTCTTATGGGGCTGCACCTGGTTGGCTAGGTCTGGACTACATCCCCTGAACCCTAGCTGCCAACGAGGCTGAAAAGAATGTTTCTGTGAAAGGGAGAAAGGGCAAGTCAGAAGGTGCGGACTTGAAAGATAGGGAATTCAAAACACAGGAAGAGTGTTTAAAGTTGCTGGCTAGCAACTTTAAAGAACGGAAAATGTCGAAGTCATTTCTCAAAGCATGGTGCTAATCATCTGCATCATAGTATATCAGGATGCTGAAGAAAATGCAGATTACTGGGCTGTATCCTCAAATCTTCTTCTTATTATTATTACTTTTTGAGACAGAGGCTTTCACTCTGTCACCCAGGCTGGAGTGCAGTAGTGCAATCATGGCTCACTGCAGCCTCAAACTCCCTGGCTCAAGAAATCCTCCCTCCTCAGCCTCCTGAGTAGCTCTAACTGCAGGCACGCAACACCACATCCAGCTAATTTTTAATTTTTTTTTTTTTGCAAAGATGGGGTTTTGCTATGTTACCCAGGCTGGTCTTGAACTCCTGGGTTCAAACAATCCTCCCACCTTAGCCTCCCAAAGTGCTGGGATTATAGGCGTGAGCCATTGCATCTGGTCTTCAACCCCCAAATCTTATGAATTAAAATCTCTGCAGTGAAAGCAGCAACCTACATTTTCCACAGGCTCCTTGGGTGATTGTGATGTGTACTAAAGAGTGAGAACACTCCTGCGCAGTTTTGTTTTGTGTTTTATTTATTTAAATAGAGACACCAAGCTGGGCTTGAACTCCTGGGCTCAAGAAATCCTCCTGCCTTGGTCTCCCAAAGTGCTGGGATTACAGGTGTGAGCCACTGCGCCTGGTCATCCTGCACAGTTTTCATTTTCAAACGGACTTTAAAATTTTTGTTTTATTTACTTTTGGAATTGAAAGGAAGACAGCTATACCTTTCTCAATCAGAGATCAAAATCTGTGTAACTCTCAATAAGAAAGCCCTCTGCTATGGACTAGAGAAATGATGAGTGTCCGCTCTTCTCTTCACAGGCGAAGCATCAAAGGAGGAGTGAGTATTAAGGTGTGATTAGCATAGACTCTGAAGTGAGATGACTTGAGTTTGAATACACCCTATCTCAATTAGCAGTGTGTGGCAGATTTTTCAAAAAATGTCTTTTTCAAAAAATGGCCACAGCAATATTTCCCATTCTGCATGCTCTTGTAGAATCTTCTAGAAACTTGCCACTCTCCCAACAAGAGATGGAGACAATTTTTTCCCTCTTTGAATCTAGGCTGGCCTTTGTGACAGCTTCCACAAATTTGTGATTTCTGAGTCTAGGTCATAAAAGCCCTAAGCACTTCCACCTGGTCCTCTGAGAACACTCCCACTGAGAATCCAGCCACCACACTATGAGGAAGCCCAATTTGCCTCAGAGGAAAAGCTGACACAGAGAGAACTGAGGTCCCTAGCTCCCAGGAGATCAGAAACCAACTTACTGGCCATGTCAGCCATCTTGAAAGTGGGTCCTCTAGCCCCCAGATGAGCTGCTCCCCTTGATACCACAGAGAGCAGGGACAAGTCATTCCTGTGGATCTTTGCCAAAATTGTAGATCAGTGAGAAAAAGAAACAACTGCAATGTTTTTTTTTTTTTTTTTTGAGATGGAGTCTTGCTCTGTTGCCAGGCTGGAGTGCAATGGTGCAATCTTGGCTCACTGCAACCTCCACCTCCCAGGTTGAAATGATTCTCCTGCCTCAGCCTCCCGAGTAGCTGGGACTACAGGTGCACACCACCATGCCTGGCTAATTTTTGTATTTTTAGTAGAGATGAGATTTCACCACGTTGGTCAGAATGGTCTTGATCTCTTGACCTTGTGATCCACCTGTCTCGGCCTCCCAGAGTGCTGGGATTACAGGCATGAGCCCTGCCGCAATTGTTTCAACCCACTGAATATGGTTGGTTGGTTATGTAGCAATAGATTACTGATAAGGAGATGAGTCAGTTGACTTCTTTGTGCGTCAGTTTCTCTGTATATAAAATTGGGAAAACAATTAAATCCACCTCATGGAGTTTTAATGAGAATTAAACAAGTTTTGATATGTAAAGTACTTAGAAAACAGCCTGACTGGCCAGGCACAGTGCCACAATGCCTGAAATCCCATTATTTTGAGAGGCTGAGGTGGGAGGATTGCTTGAAGCCAGGAGTTTGAGACCAGCCTGCGCAACATAGTAAGACCTCATCTTTACAAAAAATAAAATTAGAAAAATTACCCAGCTGTGGTGGCTTTTTCCTATAGAGGAGGTTGAGGTAAGAGGATTGCTTGAGCCCAGGAGTTTGAGGCTGCAGTAAGCTATGATTGCACCACGGCACTCCAGCCTGGGAGACCTAATGAGAACCTTTCTCAAAAAAAAAAAAAAAAAAAGCCTGACTCCTGGTTTATTAATAAGTGTTATTTCAAGAAAAGAGTTAATGGTAAATGAAAAGAAGATCAGAATGTCGTAAACAGGCAACACGGAACTCCTTTAGACATGTAGTAAAATTGCGTTAATTTCACATATCTGAGGTGGGGCAATTTAAATTGGTAACCATTGAAATGATAACTTTTTAAATACATAAAATGAGTTGTACTACTTTTAATTCTAACTATAATTTCAGCCAAACTAATGTCAATAGTATCTGTTTATTTACAATGAATCATTTATTCTTAGCCTGTGAATCATTTATTCCTATCATTGCTGACTTAGGACTCAGAGGCTGAATACCTGGTTCTGTTTTAAATCTCCCTTTCCCTTAATGAGTGACCTTAGCCAGTTACCTCAGTTCTCTCCAAAGACCTAGAAGTTTCCAAATAAACATCTGGAAAATAAATAAAGCTGTCAGATATGATACAAATGTTGGTTCTTCCTGTTATTCTGGCACATGGTTGTTTACGAGGCAAATGACCTGTTGGAAATAACAGAAGCGAGAGTCAGAAAACATGACATTGCAGCTCAAATCTGATAAAAATCTCCCCGGGCACTAAAATATCGTGGGGATCAGGAGCCAGGAGATGGGCCTTTGCTCAAGGAGGCATTGGGCAGAATGAAAGGCATCTAAGAGGACAGGTGACCCTCCCAGGGCCACAGGCATAAACTTCCATCATCCAGCAGTCGTTGCTGGGACAGGGCAGATTGTCTGGTAAGACAAGTCCTTTCTATTTTCCACGTATCTTTTTTTCTTTTTCTTTTCTTTTCTTTTTTTTTTTTTTTTTTTTTGAGACGAGTCTCGCTCTGTCGCCCAGGTTGGAGTGCAGTGGCGTGATCCTGACTCACTGCAAGCTCCTCTCCCAGGTTCATGCTGTTCTCCTGCCTCAGCCTCCCGAGTAGCTGGGACTACAGGCACCCGCCACCACGCCTGGCTAATTTTTTGTATTTTTAGTAGAAACAGGGTTTCACCGTGTTAGCCAGGATGGTCTCGATCTCCTACCTTGTGATCCACCTGACTTGGCCTCCCAAAGTGCTGGGATTATAGGCATGAGCCACCGCGCCTGGCCTATTTTCCACATATCTTAAAATACCTCAAGCCATTGTATTCACTGTCTACTGCTGCGTAAAAAATTGCCCTAAAACTCTTTTGAAAAATATTTTCCTTTCTTTCTTTCTTTCTCTCTCTCTTTCTTCTTTTTTTCTTTATTTCTCTCTCTCTCTCTCTCTCTTTCTTTCTTTATTTCTCTCTCTCTCTCTCTTTCTTTCTTTTTCTTCCTTCTTTTTCTTTTTTTTTTTTTCAGGGTCTCCCTCTGTTGCCCAGGCTGGAGTGCAGTGGCACAGTCGTAGCTCACTGCAGCCTCAATCTCTCAAGCTCAAGAGATCCTCCCAAGTAGGTGGTGCTATAGGCGCATGCCACAACACCCGGCTACATTTTTAAATTTTTAGTAAAGATGAGGTCTCTCTGTGCTTCCCAGACTGGTCTTAAACTCCTGAGCTCAAGCAATTCTCCTGCCTTAGACTCCTAAAGTTCTGGGATTACAGGTGTGAGCCATGGTACCTGCCCCTTCGTTTAAAAAAAAAAAAAATGGGGCCGGGCGTGGTGGCTTACGCCTGTAATCCCAGCACTTTGGGAGGCCAAGGCAGGCAATCAAATGAGGTCAGGAGTTTGAGACCAGCCTGGCCAACATGGGGAAACCTCATCTCTACTAAAAATACAAAAATTAGCCGGGCATGGTGGTGGCACCTGTAATCTCAGTTACTAAGGAGGCTGGGCAGGAGAATTACTTGAACCTGGGAGGCAGAGGTTGCAGTGAGCCGAGATGGTGCCATGCACTCCAGCCTGGTGACAGAATGAGACTCCGTCTCAAAAACAAAATAATAAAATAAAATAACAAAAAGCCCCACTTTCCTTCCCGTCATATTATTGTCATGTATGCAGCTTTATGGTCTACTTCTTCACCTTTTTCTGGGGATGACTTTAAAACAAGTCATCAAATACAAGTCGTCTCTGAATGTATTTGCTGTTTAGGAAAACAATGCATCTAGATGGTCCACTGGGGGAAGAGTTGCAGGAAGAGTAGCTGGGGTCCTGGTGGAAATGCAGAGTTGCAGGTTCCACTCCATACCCACTGATTCAGAATCTGCATTTTGACAAGGTTCCTTGGTGGTTAGTATGCACGTTAAAGTTGAGAAGCTCTGTTCTAGCACTGTCACTGAAGAGCTGAGAATCACTTGTGTTTCTGAACTTTATGCCTGCATCCAGGCACACATGAGAATAATAAAATGAGATCTGTTTAATTATGATGAATTGTTTATTCATTGGAAATAATGGCCAGTCCTGCAGCTCGACATGGTATTTGGGAATTTGGAGATCTTTCTTTCTCTGTGTCTCCCTGTCTCTCTCTCTCTTAATCTCTGTCTCTCCCTCTCTCTTTCTCTCTTTCTTCTCCAGCTCTCTCTTTCCATTTTTTTCTCTATCTCTTTCACCTACATTGACTTTATCGTTTTATTTTTCTATGGAAATGTTGAAACAATCGAGACTTGTTTTTGTTTTTCCCCATCACTTGGAGCTGACCCTTTTCATCTTTGATTCAGCCAATTTCCTTCAAAGCTAAATATTAAACAGATCTGTCTTCTGACAGCTGACCCCAAACAGGGACGAGCAGTGGTCCTCGCCCCAAGGGTGGAGAACTGAGCCGACAAAGGTAGAGGAGAGACAGGATGGAGCCAGTTCCTGTCCCCCAGGGAAGGCCAAAAGTTGTGTCTAAGCCTACATACAGCCAAACAGCCAATAACCAAACAACTGATAGCTTCTGGAAGGCATTCTTGCAAAAACTCCTCTTTTGCCAGAGGGTGAAAGCGTTGCTAATTGATTTTGTCTGCCTTTCAGATGGACTTAGACACAAGAGGTTTAATTCTAACAGAGAGGTAACATTTTTAGATACTTCACTGTAGCAAAATATTCTTTGCCTCTCATGTGATCTGGAGTTGCATATTGGTATTTTTTGTTTCACCAGCTTGTTATCCTGTTAAGCCAATAGCAGCAGTAAATTTAATTAAGTAGACCCTTTTCTAAACGACATATGTTTCATAAACATATTATTTATTCATAACAAAGGAATAAAAGAAAGCTAACTCTTCCCAAACGCATTGAGAATTGGTGGTCCCGACTCTCACTGAAGAGATGGGTGAAGATTGCAGTCTTGTGATCTCTGGTAAAGAGATGCCACCTCGTGCCCTCTTTACTGCTTCTGGGGCTTGTGTCTCAGCACAATGTGCTATTGATCTCAAATCTGGTATGCTGTATGTCAACAAGTGAAAACGGGGAAGAGAACCAGATAGGGAGGTTTGAAAGGAAAATCTCTTGGGCTCCCCAAATCACTAAGCTAAAAGGAAAAGTCAAGCTGGGAACTGCTCAGGGCAAACCTGCCTCCCATTCTAGTCAAGTCATCCCTCTGCTCACTGAGATAGATGCATATTCTGATTGCCTCCTTTGGAAGGGCTTATCAGAAACTTGAAAGAATGCAACCATTTGTCTCTCACCTACCCATGACTTGAAAGTCCCCTCCTTGCTTTGAGTTGTCCCTGACTTTCTGGACAGAACCAATGTACTTCTTACATATACTGATTGATGTCTTATGTCTCCCTAAAATGTGTAAAACCAAGCTGCGCTCTGACCACCTTGGGCGCATGTCCTCGGCCAAATAAACTTTCTTTTCTTTTTCTTTCTTTCTTCTTCTTCTTCTTCTTTTTTTTTTTTTTTTTTTTTTTTTTGACAGAGTCTTGCTCTGTCACCCAGACTGGAGTGCAGTGGCATGATTTCAGCTCACTGCAACCTCCGCCTCCCGGGTTCAAGTGATTCTCCCGCCTCAGAATCCTGGGATGAGCTGGGATGACAGGTGCGCGTCACCACTCCTAGCTAATTTTTGTATGTTTAGTAGAAATGAGATTTCACCATGTTGGTCAGGCAGGTCTTAAACTCCTGACCTCAGGTGATCCATCCACCTCTGCCTCCCAAAGTGCTGGGATTACAGGCATGAGCCACTGTGCCCGGCCCAAAATAAACTGTCTAAGTTAACTGGAGACCTGTCTGAAATTTTCAAAGTTCACAGAGGGGAAAAAAGAGAAGTCACAGAATACAACTCTAGCCTTATCTTTTCATATCCATAGAGAAAGAGCTCTGTAATGTTATGCAAAATGGCAGAAATGCCAGTTTGTGAAAAGAGACAATTGTTTTAACAGACACAAAAAAGCCTCCTACTCACTGTGAATGACCAGAGTTTTTAAGAGAAAAAAGTCACAGAAGTCAGAAAGTCTGCCCATAATCCTGAGTCAAAAAATCTGGAGTCAGAATAAAAAGTTGGTCGGGAAGTATTTGCTTACATAAAAGAAAACTGTGAAAAACCTAGGAATTTGAGTTCACAAAGTCTTCTTAAGTCCTGTGATTTCAGTTTTGTTCTTCCTTTCTTGTTATTCTGGATTAGAGTGTTATTCTTGTGATTTTTGAAAAATGAAAAATATGGCCTTAGACTCTTGCCTAATACATGATTTCTGGAAATAAGAGGTGAAAAAATGAGTTCATTTCTTCTTTAGCCCAACCCAAACCAAGTGTGAGCTAAGGAATTCTTTATTTTTATTTATTTATTTTTAAGAGACAGCTTTGCTCTGTTGCTCAGGCTGGAGTGCAGTAGTGAAATCATAGCTCACTGCAACTTCAAAATCCTGGGCTCAAGTGATCCTCGTGCCCTAGCCTCCCGAGTAGCTGGGACTATAGGTATGTACCACCATACCTGGTTAAATTTAAATTTTTTTTTTTTTTTTTGGTAGAGACTGGCTATGTTGTCCAAGCTATTCTCAAACTCCTGGCCTCAAGAGATGCTCCCACTTTGGTCTCTCAAAATGCTTACAGATAGCCACCACTCCTGGCCAGGAATTCTTAACATGTTTGTAACATGAAGAAATTAGGGGCATATTGGCTTTTGTCGTTATAGTTGGTCTGTTTTTTTAATGTAAGCTATGCCATAGAGTTATGTGGACACTATGAAACTTAGGATCATTACTATGTATTTAACAGAGTAAGTGTTCTAACGGGGCAGAGGAGAAAAATATTAATAGTTGTGTGCCTCATTTCTGGGCAAATCTGACAATAAGCTCATTGGATGAGTAGCAAAATCATAATCTCAGAGAGAAATTTCTGAAACAGAAGGGCATACTATCTTTTGGAGAATTAACTTAATTCAGAGCTTCCATTTACATTTTTCTTATGTTTCTACTTTGCCTTTATATATTCTTTTGTAATTTACATATTCCTGTACGATCCTAAAATCTTTCTGAAACAAGCAAGAATATAAACGTATTATTTTGATAAGTGTTAGAAATTAATTTTTACATTTTTTTTTTTTTTTGAGACGGAGTCTCACTCTGTCGCCGGGCTGGAGTACAGTGGCCGGATCTCAGCTCACTGCAAGCTCCGCCTCCCGGGTTTACGTCATTCTCCTGCCTCAGCCTCCCAAGTAGCTGGGACTACAGGCGCCCGCCACCTCGCCCGGCTAGTTTTTGGTATTTTTTTAGTAGAGATGGGGTTTCACTGTGTTAGCCAGGATGGTCTCGATCTCCTGGCCTCGTGATCCGCCCGTCTCGGCCTCCCAAAGTGCTGGGATTACAGGCTTGAGCCACCGCGCCCGGCCAATTTTTACATTTTTTTTAAAGAGACAGAGTCTTGCTCTTTTGCCCAGGCTGGAGTGCAGTGGCACGATCTCAGCTCACTGAAACTTCTGCCTCCCGGGTTCTAGCAATTCTCCTGCGTCAGCCTCCCTACTCGAGGAGGCTAATTTTTTGTATTTTTTTTTTTTTTTTTTTAGTTTCATCGTGTTGCCCAGGCTGGTCTTGAACTCCTGAGCTCAGGCGATCCACCCGCTTCGGCCTCCCAAAGTGCTAGGATTACAGGCGTGAGCCACCGCACCGGGCCAATTTTTACATATTTTTTAAAACACAAAGTTATCCTTGTAACCATTGGCATTGTAACTGTTAGTGAAAAGCAAGGGCTCCTCCTAGTGATATTGCAAGTCAGTGCAGCGTACTAATTCCAGGTGCATTTGTTTTCTTTGTTGTGTACCAAGTTCATTATCCTTAGTAAACACACACTGGAAATCTGTTGAATTCAGAGACCAATAATGAAGATGTGTATTCTAGGGAAACTGCAGTAACTCCGTCAGGCCACTAGGGGCCATGTGACTACATTCTCTTCCCAGTTCAAAGGAAAGGTCCCCGGTGGACCTCCAGGGAGCAAAAAGAAGGACCTCCTCCCATCCTAAAGTGGGATATTCTAAGGGTAGAATCAGGTGCATCATACTCAATAAATCAGTATTTCTCTAATTCTATTACTTTTTGAAACCTCTTTAAAAGGAAAAAATACATGTGAATTCCCCAATATTGACATGGGAATGGATTACTGTACAATAGTGATATATGTAAAAAATGATTGCTCTGACCATAACTGTCAACAAAAGGGGGTAGAATGAAAATAAGAAAGTTGGTGTTCCTTTCACTACTACCTGCTGTGGTCAAATATTGCTTGCCTACTCTTTCTCCTAAAAAAAGAAATGGGGCTAACATCACTACCTCCCACTTCCACCAAACCCTCCATCCAATACGCAATTTGTCCTCTTATGTAAGATGAGAAGAATTTCCCCAGTTGTTCTGGAAAAAGTGTTCTTTTTTGTTGGTTTTTTTTTGGGGGGGTGGTTTTCCCCCCAGACAGAGTCTGCTCTGTCACCTAGTATGGAGTGCAGTGGTGCAATCTGGGCTCACTGCAACCTTCACCTCCCAGGATTAAATTATTCTTCTGCCTCAGACTCTTGAGTAGCTGGGATTACAGGCGTGTGCCACCACACCTGGCTAATTTTTGTATTTTTAGTAGAGACGAGATTTCACCATGTTGGCTAGGCTGATCTAGAATTTCTGACCTCAGGTGATCCACCTGCCTCAGTCTCCCAAAGCGCTGGGATTACAGGTGTGAATCAGTGCACCCAGCTGAAAAAGGTGCTCTTTTCTTTGTCCTTCCCTGCCTCTCTTGGCTTCCTAAGTGGTACCATTCCTGGCCAGGTACACCATTGTCTCTTTGAAGGTAATTAAGCAGATTGTATAAGATGTCATTAAGTTTTATCACAATTGCACACAAGGACAGACTATTGGACACAACCACCTAAGTACATATGTCCTAGATACTTAGGTGGCCGTGAAGCACAGGTCAGAGTCAGGCCAAGGTTCAGCTGACTGTAGGAAGGCCTCACCTTCCTTTTGATGCAGTTACAAGATGGTTCATTTGCTACCTTACAGAAATAGCTTTGAAGAAAAGTACTGTAAGCTGCGTGGTTGTAATTGGATTTAAGTACTATTGAATATAATATAAAAGTGACGCATCCTCCTAATAATTAAAGTTGTCATCTTCAGGTTTTATTCAATGTTTGAATCATGCTCAAACTTGCAGACTTAACTTAAGTATTAGATGCTTCATTTCCAAAGGAAGCTGGCCATGGAGTACAACAGGGAATCTAGTAGCAATCTGGAGTTTTCCTCTAAAAGTGCTGTGGTCTCAAAATGTAGTCCTGGGTATCTGGATACAATTCCACAACAGGTGAAACAGGTGATTGCTAAAAAGAAAAGATTTCAGGATTGAGGGACATAGCTCCTTCTTCTAATGCACATTATGTTGGGATGGTGGGGTAAAGGCCGAAATTTTGCAGGTTGGAGTCTTTCTGTGGTTTCAGTTTGCTTATCCTGGTATCTGCAGTTGAGAAGAAACCAAGTTTGAGATTTAGGATGTGGACAGGAGGCAGGAGTTTTGCCCATAAATTACAACAGAGTCTGAACCCACAGGGACTGCTAAGAAGACAAAGTGATCACCATTGGCTTGGGCCTGAAGCCAGGGCCCCTGCAGAGCAGTAGCCCAGTTGGGGCCTCCTCCCAGGGTCACTGCCGCTCTGCCTGTGCGTGGATGATAGACAAGCTCTGTGCTGCTTCCTCTGAATCATGGAAACAAACAGGCCAGGCCAGGATGGAATAAATGAAGCTGCAGATGAAAGACATTTTGAAGATGAACATGAATTAGAGGGTTGGAGGGATCTGATTTTGACTTTCGCATTTATCTGCCTTCTCCTTTCAGCAGTGTGCCAAGGTGGCCGGTCAAGCCATGGGAACTTCTACAAGAGCCTCTGCAGGCAGGAGGCTAGTGAAGACTTAGAGCCTATGGAGTGGACTCAACGCTCAGGAGAGCTATGAAGCCGGGGCCTCGTCTGCAGGTTTCTTCATTCATGTTGAGAAAGTTTGTCCTTCCTGCCACCCATAATTTTCCTGGAGAACTGAGAATAAGAAAACCAGAGGGACACCCACAGAGTCCATACGTTCCTAGGTTAGTTCTACATGGTCCCCTTCTCCTCCCAGAAACCTGAGATGTCAGATTCCTCAAGATTCCTTTGAGCTCACCCTAAACTGCTCAGGGCAAGAACTTTAGTCCATTTGTCTCTTGAGGCAGTCTCTGGCATGTTTATGAAAAGATCACTGGAGACTCCAGTTTCACAATCAACAATGTACCTAAAAATAGAAAAAAAATCTGTTCCAGGATAATTATGTCTCCGAACAGCAAGATCAACAAAAGATGCCTTCAGGGAACGAGTGGTCCTGCACTGAAGTCTGATGAGACTCTGAGCTGCCTCTCAGAGCGAGGGGAGGGTGTGGCTCCTACATGTCCTCTTCCCATCCGCTCACACCGACTGGCAGTATGGATGAAGCTGTGAGCAGTAAATGGTGACTGTGAACCATTCTGACCCGGTCTCACGTCACCTGGGGCTAGGTGGCACTATTTAATGAACCATCTCTGCGCAAGGCAAGGCCCGGAGTCTAATTGGTTGGAACGCTTTGTATGAAATCCAGAATGCTAGTTGCCAAGACTCTCTTCCCCTAAGTTTTTAAATCCCTAGGTAATTCCCTGGAAATGTAATCCGGATGTTCCTGACTCATGTATATTTAAACCCATCCCACTGTTGTTTCCAAAAGACATTTGATGGATGTTCCGGGGGGAGTGTTTTGTCTTTATCCAATAAAGGAATCCCATTAATAAGACTCACAAAAGTCCACAGGGACTGCTGTGAAATCTAATTCTGTCTTACGTTTGCTAACTTTTTTTTCCCTTTCCTTTTTTTTTTTTTTTCTGGCCTTGTTAAATAGTCTAAGAAAACAGGAGAAAGAGTGTAGCATAACATAAAGCATCCTGGACCTTAGTACTTTTAAGCCAAACCTTCCTTTCTCTGAGCTGGCAAACTGGGATCCCATCAATAAGCAGTGTCAAAATATGGAGTTTCCAGCAAGTCAGCTTAGGAAAGGGAGTAGAAGAGAATAAAGTAGAAATCAATATCCATTCCTAGGCTCTTACTGCATTGTAGGAAGCACTTTTGTGTTTGTTTGTTTGTTTGTTTGTTTTGAGATGTAGTCTCACTCTGTCACCCAGACTGGAGTGCAGAGGCACAATCTCGGCTCACTGCAACCAACACCTCCCAGGTTCCAGTGATTCTCATGACTCAGCCTCCTGAGTAGCTGGGATTACAGGTGCCCACCACCACACTCAGCTAATTTTTTGTATTTTTAGTAGAGACAGGGATTCACTGTGTTGGCCAGGCTGGTCTCAAATTCCTGAGCTCAAGTCATCCTCCGGTCTCAGCCTCCCAAGTTATTGGGATTACAGGCATGAGCTACCATGCCTGGCCATAGGAAGCACTTTCTATTCCAGTTGGTAGATACAGAGATAGCTTATCCTTGCTGTTATATCAGCAGACAACAGATCCCCAAACACAGTGCAGATTCATCACAGGGTTTTGAAGTCACAGAGACTTGAATCAAAGTTCTGTCCCCCTCCTCCCATTCCTCAACTATGTATGTAGGACTTGGATGAGCTACTGGAACTCTCTTAACCCCTGTTGCCTCATGTTTCAAGTGGAGGCAATAATATTTAACTCATCACTTTTAACTAATATTTATTGAGCAATTATTATGTGCCAGATATTGTGCTAAGAGCTTTTCATGCATCATTTTATTTTACCCTTATGATTTCCTTATTCTATAGGCATGAGAACTGACACAGTATTCACATTTGCTCACTCACAAATTCACAGTATTTGCTGAGTGGCAAATCTGGAACACAAACATCGCTCCTTATGACTCCAGAATTATCATCCTGCTGCTGTATGAAATGACATAAGATATGTATAGGGTAGGGCTCGTAATAGCTAAGGAATAGAACCAACACTGACTAAGAACCTGTCTACTGTGTGCCACACCGTAGACATGTTTTCCTTTCCGAGGCTGTCATTTTGCTTGTGCATGCAAGGCTTTTGTGGATGTGACAGTTCTAGTAGAGGATCACAGGGACATGTGCACCTCCAGCTAAGCTTGTCCTCCTCCACCAAGAACACAGCTTTCAGAGAATGTAAGTAGAATGGTAAGTGAGGAAGGAGACAACCACTCATTTAGAAAAATAGTTTCCAAATCACTCCTTGAAATGGGGTCAGGCACAGTAGCTCACACCTGTAATCCCAGCATTTAGGAGGCCAAGGAAGGAGGATTGCTTGAGGCCAGGAGTTTGAGATCAGCCTGGCAACATAGGGAGACTCTGTCTCTATAAAACAATAACTTAAAAAAATTAGCTGGGCATGATGGTGCGTGCCTGTGTCCTAGCTACTCAGAAGGCTGAGGCAGGAGGATCACTTGAGCGTAGGTGTTCAAGGCTGCAGTGAGCTATGATGGCACTACTAAACTCCAGTCTGGGTGACAGACTGAGACCCTCTCTATAAAAAAATAAAAAAAAAATAAAAATAAAAAAAAACCATTTAAATGAATGGAGAAAATGATGTCTCAGACAGACCCCATACTCTTCCTAAAGGGATTTAAGTATGCCCCATTTCAGCATGACCATAAGTCTAGAAAATACAAAAGGAGGAAGAATTTTCTGTCCAATGCTTTATTTGTGCAAATGATGGGATTTCTAAAGCTTTTCAACAGCGCAGCCGTTGGCTCTATTCAAAATCAGCTGATAGTAAGCAGGTACTTTGTCCTCTAAAGATTTCTAGAAGCCTACATGGTCTGTATTTGGTCATCCCGATTTAATTCCCTATTTTTCTGATAGAGAAGGAATGTCGCTCTCTGTAGAAATATGTGTCCTAGAAGTCCCTTGGCTACTCCGATTGAAAAAAGAAACATGTTTGTGGGACTAAGCTAAGATGTTGAGATAAGAACGAACACAGTGGTCACAACAGATAAATAGGAGAAAGAAAGGAGCTGATGAAAATGGGAATGCTTTCTTTTTTTTTTTTTTTTCTCTTTCCAGTTGCCTTGTGGAGGCAATAAACCCCCTAACTATGTTTATATTCTGATGATGTAGGACATTGCTTCCAAAGAGATTGCAGTGTCCATAGAACTGAATCAATGGGAGCACATATTAATCTCTTTTTTATTTTAGGAGAAAGAGAATCATATAAGAGAAAAGTCATGAAATGATCAAAATGTTCTTTTCTGTTCCCCTAAAGCATCATTAAATGTATGTTTAACCTCCTAATATAATCTGATTAACATATATGCTTGACATGATTCATTATAATAATGACAATGGGAATTTCCAAAGAACACTTATTCTGTGCTAGGAATGGTGCTGGCCACTTGACATGAATTATTTCACTTAATCTTCTCAGTAACTTAGTTGAGAAAATTGAGACTCCGATTTTAAGTGATGTTTCTAAGGCCATGTACATAATGCATAGGTTTGAATTCCATGTGTCTTTGACTGCAGAATCCATGCTAGTCCACACCTCCTAGCCCTAAAACAGCAATAATATATCAAAAGGGACCAGGAGATGAAAGGGGGTGGGAATTGGCATCTGCCCAGTACTTGGTCTGTATCAGGTACATTACACGTTTTCGCATGCCCAACTTCACATAATTAGTAAGTAGGTGAGCTGAGATTTAACACCAAATGGATCTGCTTTCATAGTTCACTCATGCTCCCTCAAGTGGACTTTCTACCTGACTACTTTATGTGAGTTTAAAAAAATTAAAATAGTTATTAAAGTTAAATTTAGGGACCACCTAATCCTGAAACTAACCAAAAACGATATTGGGAATTAAACTTAAGACATTGATATCCTGATTATCTATTGCTGCATAGCAAGTTACCCCAAAGTGTGGTGGCTTTACTACAATAATTTATTATTGTTGTTATAATCATAATTCTGTGGATGAAAAACTCAGGTGGAACACAGTACAACAGCATGCTTCTTTTCTTCTCCTTTGCTATTATTTATTTATTTATTTAAGTTTCAACTGGCATGTAGTAACTATACATATTTATGTGGTAATGTGTGATGTTTCAATACAATGCATGCATTGTGTAATGATCAAATCGCGGTATTTAACATAGTCATCACCGCATACATTTATCTTTTCTTTGTGATGAGAACATTTCGAAATCCTCTTTTCCAGCTATTTTGAAATACATAGTACAATATTATCAACCATAGTCTCCCTACTGTGCAATAGAACACCAGAACTTATTCCTCCTGTCTAACTGTAACTTTGTACCCACTGACCAACATCTCTGCATGCCTCAGGATGACTTGCTTCTGCTCTGCAATGCCTAGAGTCTCAGATAGGAAGACTTGAATGGTTGGGGGCTGAAACAGCTGAAGGCAGGATGGGTATCTCTCTCTTACTCTCTCTTTGTGTCTCTCTCTCTCTCTCTTTTTTTCTCTCTCTCCAAAATAGCAAGCTTGAGCTTCCTCACAATATGGCAGTCTCAGGTTAGTTGGACGTCTTAAATGACAGCAGAGCTTTGGAGTGTTCCAAGTATTTCAAGAAAAGGAAGTGACATCTACCAGTCTCTTAAGGCCTAGACCAAGAAACAGATACAGTATCATATTTACCATAGTCTGTTGTTCAAACTAACCAAGGGCCTACCTCAATTCAAAGGAAGGGAACAGAGACCCCACCTCTTCATGGGAGAAGTATTGAAGAATATGGAGCCATTTTTAATCCACCACTGCTAAACTTCAAAATCGCCTAAATATACTAATGTCAGCTGACTCACTAACATCAGTATGATAGGCTACACGTTGAGCTGTTTTTTTACCCAGGCATTAACCAAACTTGTCAATAACTATTAATATTAGCCTTATTGTAGATATAAACCATCATTTGGGCTTTTTTTTTAATACGTAAATGTGAAGATCTTAAGGAAGGAATAAAGTAGTCTTTATTAATAGTTAACCTACTGTCCAAAAACAGTGTTTATAAGATTTCATTTAATTTTCATAATTACCTTAATGTGTTATATCCATTTTATAGATGAGGGAGTTAAGGCTTAAAGAGATCCAAAGTGGTTTCTAAATATCAGCATCCTTGATGCCTCAAACAGTTTTAACTTTCAGGGTGAATCTTCTTTTAAAGTTTTTGAAAATTAAAAAAAGTATACATATATATTTTTGGTTGATACATAATGTTTTGCATATTTGGTGGTTACATGTAATTTAAATGCACGTTACTCTAGTCCACCTAAAACTCCATAGATCCAACACCTCCAGATTCTTGAACATGTGTTTCTAAGTTGTCCATTGTTTGAGTTTCCTGTTTCTATTTAATTCTTGATCCATCAGATCTTGTCTCTAGTTACAGGTCACTGCTTTCCACCTCACCCCACCCTAAATGTCCCAGCCCCCTTATTCATTAATTCCATAAAACTCCTTTTAATACAGGACTGTCTTGAACATACAGATCTAAGTTCTGAAGGTTTGAGGGTAATAGGGAGATCACATTCCACTTGACAGAGAAATGATTTTCAAATGAATGTTAGACAACGCTGTTTTTAAAAACACCTAAACCATTTCTGTTGCTGGGAATTTCTTACTGGCTGTTCACTCCCACCACGTGTTATAAGTCCCTGATATTGCCTCCAGCCTGTTGGTCTCTGGAACTACTTATAGCTTCACCTCACTCCTCTCCTGGCTGCTGCTATAAACTAATATTCTAACTATACTTTTGTGCACAGCCATTAGGGACGTTCTTTGTCTTGCCCTGGGCCATTGCAGAAACAGACTTCACCATTCAAAGAGGTTACTAAAATATTTTATGCACAATGACACTTCTCTTCCTTTCTACTCTTATCTGCTAGGGAGAAGGTGATACTGTACCAGTTCACATAATAGATATGCTTTTGAGTTTAGTTTCAATTACAACGAATACTTTTTAAATCTAAAATTCACTTAGCAAATAAAATATGCCCTGCACATAGTAGATATTTAATAAATAGGTGAAGTGTGAAGTGTAAATAGGTGATGGTGAAGTGCTAATCAGGAGCCATTATGCTGCGTAGTAAAGAAAGCCTCAGTACTTAGTTTCATGGTTTGACCACTAAACCAGCAAAACAATGTACGAAATTCAATGAGGAAAAACATGAAATTGCATTAGAATACACAAGGAACAGTTCAGGGAGCCCATTGAAGAATAGTCAATGGCCATAGAATGAGATACAAAAAAAGATGACAAAGTCCCAAAAATTAGTATTAGTTGGATGTTTTTAAGTTTATTTAATAAATACTTGAAAGAAGAAATGCTTTATTTATTTATTTATTTATTTATTTATTTATTTATTTACAGAGACAGAGTCTCACTCTGTTGCCCAGGCTGGAGTGCAGTGCTGTGATCATAGCTTACTGCAGCCTCCAACTCTTGGGCTCAAGCAAGTCTTGCTATGTTGCCCAGGCTGGTCTCAACCTCCTGGCCTCAAGTAATCCTCCCACCTCAGCCTCCAAAGTGCTGGGATCACAGGTGTGAACCACTGTGTCTGGCCATAAGACATGCTTTAAGAAATCCTTCAATAACTTGCAAAGTACTGTGACTGTTGGAAAGTTATCATGACCTAAGAGATTATCTAAAGAACTAAAAAGAATGTTCTGGGAATTCAAAGAAATACTAAAATAAGGCAGCTTTGAATGAAGACAGAATAGCCCCAAAAGAGAAACAATGGAATCGTTTAAATATATATAAATTCAAAGCTAACACACCCCTCTTTTAATGAATCTTATTTTCCTCAGCATTCCGTCCTGGCGTGATGTGGCTGTGTTGGCTTTTGTTGAGTGAGTCTGTTGCCCAAGATGGCAGATCATGGAAACTGTGGTAGAAAACCACGCCCCATCTTCAGCTCCCTCAACAACAGTCCTTGGTTTACAAAGGGTACACAGTGTGGGCTGCTTTGTGGAAAAGAAGTTTTCCCACAATGCCAATTAAGTTAAATTTGGAGGGCCGAGTCACTTTTTCCCCTACAGCTAAGCTTGAGCCCACGGGAAACCATCTTGATCCTTCGATACAGTGCCTTCAGAATAGAAATCCAAATTGGTTCTGCTATGACATGGAGTACTGTTGAGATCACTGAACTCCTCTGACCACTCATAAATTTAGCATTCCCCTTTTCTATGTCAACAAACCCTGGATAATGGTGTTCATTATTTCACTGCATTCTCAAAAATAAAGGAGCCCCAACAAAAAATAGTCCTGTGACAAGCTATAATAATATAAGAGAAAACTCATTTCCATGTTATATTGAGCACACATGGGGTCTCACGTTTTGTTATATGCTATCGTGACTACTTTTGGGTCCCTTTATTATAGAATTTTTAGCTTTCTCAGAATTTTAAAAAATACCAATTCAGAAAGTGAGTGCCATTATTTTTGCCATTATTTTCATTTGAAGCAAATGAAAAACAGTTATTTGTATATACTTAAAAATTGCTATCAGGGACATTTTATCCTATAGGAAATCTAGAATATATACTCCCAGGTACCTTGAGATGATTTTTAAAGAACACGATAATCTCATTAGTCCCACCCCCATGGGTGGCAATGTTTTACTTTCCTTGGGTTTATTTTTAGTATTGTGCTTCCAAATTTTGTTTGGGGATGAAAAAAGTCATATGAAGGCCTTTTTTTGTATTTTCTGTAAAGCATATAAGGGCTCATTGGCTACACAACCCTCTTAAAAATCAGTGGTAGGAAAAAAGCAAGTATCTTCTGAAGCAGTGAATTGCTTCCCTTCGCTGGCAGCGGAAAACAATGTAACCCATTGTTTTTACTCTTTCCCTAAACTGCCAGGAAGCTCAGAATTAAATTTAATGTTCGGTTGCAGTAACTATCTTAAACTTCCCCTTTTACATGCTTTTTGATTTTCTGTCTATTTTAACAAACTTACTGTGTACGTAACATTTTATTGAAACCTGCTTAAAATATTTTCTGGCAGAAGGAAGAATATAAGTTATTCTTTAAAAACAAAAACAAAAACAAGACCCAACTCCAATTACGCTGAAATGTACAGGTTATTTTAGATGTAAGCCCACAGAACAATCATCCATTAGGTTATTTGGGAGAATTGCCTCTACATATTCACTCTGTCCTTGTGCATAAAAACTCCAAATTGAGAAAAGTAGAAAGGCCATTTTGAATTTGACTTTAAAAAAAAGAAAAACAAAAATCAGAGACTTGTTCTGACACCCAAGCTGGAGTGCAGTGGCACGATCTCGGCTCACTGCAACCTCCGCTTCCTAGGTTCAAGCAAGTCTCGTGCCTCAGCCTCCCAAGTAGCTGGGATTACAGGCATGTGCCACCGTGCCCTGTTCATTTTTGTATTTTTCAGTAGAGATGAGGTTTCGCTATGTTCGCCAGTCTGGTCTGGAAATCCTGACGTTAAGTGATCTGTCTGACTTAGTGGGATTACAGTCATGAGCCACCGTGTCCGGCCCGAATTTGATTTCTTGATGAAAATCTACTTTCTGATTTGATTCTCCAATGAAGTTGACCCTTGGGATTGGAGAGCAAAAGACCTCTATTTTGTTCTCAGTTTTTTTTGTTGTTTGTTTTTTTTCCTAAGAGATTCCCAATGATGAGTTAAGTCCAGGAGAATTTTTTGCCTCTGACTAGCACCCAGTATGGGTCCCCGCTTTGCCATATATGATTCTGGGTATGAATAACTGGGCAAAAAACTTATTTAAGTCCTCCTTACCAAGGGATGCTTGTTCTATCTGGCTTCTAGTGAGGTATAAAATGTCATCAAGTTGGGCTTTTCAGTTCTGGTATTAGCACTGTTATATCTGATATTGCAAATTCCAAAGGGCTAAAAAAATACAGTCAAAGAAAGCCAACCAAATTGCTCTAAAGCTTTAAAAACAAACATTTGCATTTCAATCATGGATAAAGGCCTGGGAAAGAGGGAAGAATCCGTCGAAGTATTTAAATCAGTTTGCCCACCTCCTATCACATTCTTAGACCAGTGGTACATATTGATGGGGTTCTTAAGCTTTTTGTAATTGTGTGGTAAATAATAGCATGTTCAAATATCTCATGAATTATGATTAGAATCTGATGCTGAAGCTTAACATCTCTTTTGAAAAAAATATAGTCAATGAATCATTCTTTATTACAAAGAACTTGGGAAAAAAATTAAGAACGGTCACAAGAGAATTTGGGATATTGCTAACCAATCAGAAGGTTTCAGGAAAAAAAACAGTTTGCATTTGATATAATTTAAAGACTATTTTGGAAATTTAATAAGCCTAGAACAAAGTTATTTGAAACTCCAGTGATGAATACAATGGTTAAGTTCCACTCATTCCTGCATCATGGCAGAAATACCCTTATCTCTGAACACAAACCAAAATATACAAAGTCCTGATGCCTATCTGCCAGCCCTGGAGGGCAGCCTGGCAATGTGAGAAGCCAGAACTCTCTTAAGAGCCTTCTCCTTTACCATCTGTGCTTTCTACTAAATCTGTCATCTTTTACTTCTATCCAAACTGGAAATGAAGGAGCAGACCTTCTCAGATGGCAGAGGCTACTGATGTTGGCAGTAAATATATAAATGAAATAAAAACAGAAATAACCAAAAAACCCAACAAATTAAACAAACTCCTGAAATGCACAGCTCCCTTCTACCCTCTCTAAATTAATAACAGACTTAATAGTTCAAAGGTAACTTGCGAGAGGTTTGAGTTTCTTTTAAAAAACTTAAATATAGATTAATATATCCCCCTACCTCTGTATTAATATTTTTTAAAAATAAACACATTTGGTCTAGTGTAAGGAATATTTAAATATAAACAGTAGTTTTCACACGCAACTGCATGTTTTTATAATATTAAATCAACCTCACACCAACAAGAGTTGTTGCAGCACTTGACTATGTTTTTATTGAAATCTACATCCATGATTTCTCCTTGCCATTAGAAGTGATATGGAAGTGCTGGGAAGGGAAGAGCGTGGTCCCTTTAAATGACAGGGAACCGAGGAAGGGAAGTGCTGGGTAGGGGAGGGCGTGGTCCCTGGCTACGGCTCCACCCCCACGGACGTAGGTGAGGACAGGCACTCCTGCTTTCACCCGCCTCCTAAATGTTGCGTTTTCCAAGACTACTGTGGCCCACCATGCCCCTGTCCTGGGCCTATAAAAACTGGAGACCCTAGCACGACAGACACAAGCCGCTGGACGTGGAGAGGAGCACACTGGCAGAAGAAGGCTCAAGCGGCTGATTGTGGAGAGGGCCTCGAGAGGAGAGCGCGGGCAGAAGAGCAGGACAGGCACTGGCTGGCTGGGAGACCATTAACTGGCAGAACGACGCGGAGTTTGACTGGGGCAGTCGGAGGAGAGCCCACGCCGCCCAGCAGCCCGACTCCAGGACAAAACCATCTCCTTTCTGGCTCCCCCATCTGCATCCTTGCTGAGAGTTACTTCTACTCAACAAAGCCTTGCACTCATTCTCCCAGCCCACTTGTGATCGGATTCTTCTGGTACACCAAGGCAAGACACCCCAGGATACGGAAATCCCTCTGGCCTTCTGATAAGGAAGGGAGTCTCATTAAGCTGGTTAGCACACGCCGCCTGCAAACTAAAAGAGCACCCTGTAACACGTGCCCACTGGGGCTTCAGCTATAAACATTCACCCTAGACACTGTTGTGGGGTCGGAGCCCCACAGCCTGTCCATCTGTACGCTCCCCTAGAGGTTTGAGCAGCGGGGCACACCCTCATCGCACACACTGGGAGGGGGACAAGGGAACCTTTTCCATTTCAGAAGGGTGGTGGTAGCTCTTAAAATTGTGATGTGGATCACTGTTTTCGGCAACCAGCACAGATGGGTACAGGGACGAAGGCATGTGGTCTGCAGTGACACTCAGGCACTAGGTAAATGAGGACATTTACAAATGGTATTTGATAGGTAAATTCATAAATGCCAAGGGATAACCAGAATTTTATGTCCCAGAAACTGGTGGTGCGCTGAACTTTCTCCATTCTCCTTTCAGATCCCCTGTCAGCATTTCTGTCTTGTTTTCTGAGCTCAGGAAGCTGACCTCTGCAGATTGCATCCACTGGGTCTGAGACCCCTTGTCCTTCGGCTTCCTGTGGTTTCAGCCAATGACAGCCACTGTAGCAGAGCAGAGGGGGACTCATTCTGCTGAAAGCCACAGCTCCTATCCGGTGGTCTTAGAGCTTGGTGGGTCCTGTAACTACCTGCATCCTTGCTTGTAGGTTTAAGGGTGGCAATCACTTCCCTTTTGCTAGCCCCAGAGGAGCTTTACAGAGACTTGTTGGTTTCCTTGCCCTTACTTTCATATAACCTCCTTTTATTAAAAAAAATCACTAATTATCACATTTGAATGTCATCTTTTTCTGACACATGCAGCTATGCAGATTAAAGAGGGCAACTGTACTTTTAAAAAAACCAATAAATCAGACTTTTCATTACTTCATCTGGTCTCTTCCTTATCCCTTTGGTCCAATGTATTATGCAATATTGAAATATGGTGGTAATTCAGGAGGGCTAATAATCTCATGTATTGAGTACTTAGGTGCTAGATGTTTGGCATGCATTGTCTCATTTAATTTTTATTATTACCCACCTGGAAGGTAAGTGTTATTATCTCAGTTTTCCACACAAGAAAACTGAAGGACAGATGTATGAAGGAACTTACCTAAGAGCCCACAGCCGGCAGCCTGTGTGGTACTGGAGCCTGCATTCTTCATTGTCAGTGCAAAATCAAACAGTGAATTCCTGGGGTCAGAGCAGTTGGTCTTAAAGTGGGTTACCTTCCCTGCTTCTACTGGTTGTTTCTCCCTTTCCCGATTGCCTTCTCTCTTCTTTCTCATTTTCTTGTTTTCAACTCTGATTTCACCTCATCACTCTTTACCCTTTGTCCTTTGCTCAGCCTTCTACCCTCTCATGAGCTGGATTTTCCCCTCCAGTGCAACACAGAGCAAAATATCAAGAGCTACAAATTGTTTTAAGATTGAGTTGTAGCCATTACAAATTAAGCTTATGGAAAGTTCTTAATGATATGGAAAAAGTGGGATTGTGAACTCCATAAAGCAGCACTGTCTTGTTCATTGAGCTTTCCAGCAGTACAATGCATGTACTCAGCTGATATTTAATACACAATTTTTGAAAGAATGCAATACTAAGCTCAGAAAGCAGGGCACACAGTTCCATGCACAATGCAATCTCAGGAAGAAATCACATATGTAAAGTGAAGCCAGGGCACAAATGTGCTTACCTAGTATCTGTAGTTGTGCTAAGATAATGGCTTTTCAGGTGCTTATTTGAATTGTTCAGCTTTTCTCTAGTTTTCAGATTTTTTCACACTGGGCATGTTTTACTTTTTAGGCATAAATGTAACAACAACAAAAACCCCAAAGTGATACGGTTTGGCTGTGTTCCCACCCAAATCTCAAATTGTAGTTCCCATAATTCTCATGCATCATGGGAGGGACCCCGTGGGAGGTAATCGAATCATGGGGGCAGGTCTTTCCCATGCTGTTCTCATGGTAGTGAATAAGTCTCATGAGATCTGATGGTTTTTTAAGGTCCATCAGATCTCATGAGACTTAAGATCTATGGTTTTATAAAGGGGAGTTCCCCTACACACGCTCCTGCATGCCACCATGTAAGACGTGACTTTGCTCCTCCTTTGCCTTCTGCCACAATTGTGAGGCCTCCCCAGTCATGTGGAACTGTGAGTCCATTAAATCTCTTTCCTTTATAAATTACCCGGTCTTGGGTTTATTAGCAGCGTGAGAACAGAGTAATACACAAAGCAAAACGGGAAAAGTTCCACATCACGAGATGGTAAGCCCTGATTCTCCCCTGGCATGCTGGACTCTTGCCTGTCATTCTCTCTGCTCAGCAGAGTCAGACAGGCCCCCAGAGAGCTTACCTACACCTAATGGGTAGCAGTATTACGGAATCACAGGCATTGAGTCTCAAAGGGCCTGGGAGTTTGTCTAGTCCGATACCACTCTTCTTACCACCTTAGAAACTGGGACCCAGTACTGATTTGCTCTACATCAGGTAGTGGGTTCCAGAGAAACACAAGCTAAGACTCCTCATCACTGGGTTTCTCATCCAGGGCTCTCACCATTTCTCTTTGCAGCTGTCCAGAAGAACCGTTTTTAAACCTTGGCATAAGTATTTTCATTTCAACGGGTGTTTGGCCATGCCTCCCGTTCTCGAGGTCAGGCACTGTTGAAAAGACACAAAAATGTTGGATCCCCAAGGTACTAAAGTAAATGAGGCACTTCATAACACAGTAAGACTGCCTTCCCTGGAGAGACAGAAAACAGCACACTAGGTGGAAACACTTTCCCTGAAATTTTTTTTTTATTTAAATCTAGAGACAGGGTCTGGCTCTGTCACCCAAGCTGGGGTGCAATGGCTCGATCATAGCTAACTGCAGCCTTGAACTCCTGAGCTAAACTGATCCTCCCATCTCAGCCTCCTTAGTAGCTGGGAATACAGGCTCACACCACTATATGTGACTAATTTTTATTTTTTGTGGAGATGGAGTCTCATTATGTTGCCCCATCTGGTCTTGAGGTCTTGACCTCAATGATCTTCCCATCTTTGCCTCCTAAAGTGCTAGGATTATAGACACGAGCCACTGTGCCTGGCCCTGAAAAATTTCTTTTGGAAATCTCCAATAAAAGCCAAGAATATCATACTCCAGGGCAGTCTTGGGGTGCTCTGACTTGACCTAAGAAAAGTCCCTCCAGGAATGGACAAACCACATGTCTGAATAATCTTCCCTTTCTGTTTATGCATTGAGTGACTTCCCCATGTGAAGCATATGCATGCTGGAAACACAACAGTGAGTAAATGCACTGACACTCATGCATGAATATACAATAACAAAGGGTGTAAATGTCGTAAAGGAAGATACAGGCAGCATGGGGAGTACTCAGCAGGGAATCTGCCCCAGAGTGAAATTCTAGGAATTTCTTCCCAAAGACTTTCAGCTCAATTTTAAAGGATGTGTGAAGTATGGGGAAGAGCATCAAGGCAGAGGGAATAACATGTTCAAAGGCTCAGAGGTAAGAGGGGTTTGATATGTTGGAGAAAGTTACAGAAGGCAAATGACTCAGATCGTTCCTTTGGAATGTCTGTTTCTGAGCATCAGGGCCTTCTGCTATGACTGCCTGGGTGTTTTTGTTTGTTTATTTTCTTTCTTTCTTTCTTTTTTTTTTTTTTTTTTTTTTTTTTTGTTTTTTGACAGAGTTTGGCTTTGTTGCTCAGGCTGGAGTGCTGTCGTGCTATCATAGCCTACTGAAGCCTTGATTTCCTAGCCTTAAGTGATCCCCCCACCTTGGCTTCCCAAAGCATTGGGATTACAGGCATGAGCCACTGCACCTGTCTGTGTGCTTTCACTGCAAAATGTACCTTTGGCAATTGAAAGTGCTGGCTTGATGGCATTTGGAGATTACATGTAAAGGATAATGATTTTTAACTTTGTTGTCATTAACATTAGTCAGTATTTCAGGCAATAATTGAGTCACTTTAACGATAACTCCAGGTTCATGCTCACAAAATGTATCAATAGCACGTGGAAAGGCATCTTTTTTTCTCTAGTAAGTGATCATGCATGCAATTAATCTGGAAGAGTTTTAAATCATTAGAGTAAGAAAAATAAGAAATCAAAACTCAAAAGTTTTACACTACTTGGAGATATTTTGCCTCTCTTGAGTTTAATCCAGTTTATCTTGTTTCTTGGGGTAGAATTAAAATATAGGTTTTGCAAGAGCTTTCATATTCAATTCATATAGCGAGGTCATAAACCCTAGAATCCCCAGAGAAGATAGGGCTAACTAAAGGTGAATGACAGATACAAGTGATCTCAGTTTTAAGGCAGATTTATCTATGCAAGTGTAAGATACAGAGGTAGTTCATGAAACCTTCTGACTCTTCGCGTAAGTATCTCGTTAACTTTTCAGGAATGTCAAAGAAACTACTGAATTTTGGAAATGGGACAAATAACCAACACATCTCTCATTCAATATATATCCCATCCTTCCCAACTTCACATTACCTGCAAATGTAGTGAGAATGCCTTGTACATATTCACCTAAGTCACTGATAACAGCTAAATAGGGTAAAACCTAAAACTAAGAATATATGACTAAAGTAACTATCCTGCAACTGGGCATGGTGGCTCACACCTGTAATCCTAGCACTTTGGGAAGCCAAGGTGGGCAGATCTCCTGAGGCCAGAAGTTCGAGACCAGCCCGGCCAACATGGTAAAACCATGTCTCTACTAAAAACACAAAAAATTAGCCAGGCATGATGGTGGGTGCCTGCGATCCCAGATATTCGGAAGGCTGAGGCAGGAGAATTGCTTGAACCTGGGAGGCGGAAGCTGCAGTGAGCCGAGATCATGCCATTGTACTCCAGCCTGGGCAACAAGAATGAAACTCCATCTCAAAATAAAAATAAAGTTAACTATTCTGCAAGAAGACAACAGTCAGCATCATTCATGTCCTTTGTCCTCCATCAGCTACTAATGCACTTAATTATTTTAGCTTTCAATCTGTATTTATCTTGTCTGTGGAATAACCCAAAATATATTGTCACATGCCTTGCTAAAGGTCAGACTTACCTGTTTCCTGACCACTTGTCTAGTCAGCCTATCCAAATTGGAAATTAAAATGGTTGGACTTATCCATCCTTAGTGAATGCTAATTGATTTTTCTTCATTTTATAAGCTCCACCCTTTTCTTTAGTAATCCATTTTTAATCCTGCCCTCAGTGTCTGGGTTAAAGACAACCTTACCTTAAATCTAGAGTCTACTTATATTTTTATGTGGAATTAGAAAGTGCAGGTTGTTGACACATTGGTTTTTATTGGCTTTCTATTTGACCCTTGACAGTTTTAATCAGAGTAATTTCAAACTCTGTAAACTGATCCAAAAAAATTATTACGCAAATTTGTGCATATCTAGTATAAAAATAACCACAAGTTTGTCATTCAGGGACATTTGTGGTTTTCCCAAATAGGTTGTGACAAAGTCATGAATATATACACATACCCTTGGGTAAGTCAAATAAATTTTGCCCTATATATTCCCATATCTTCTCCCTCACTCTTCTGCAAGACCTTTCCTTGGATTTCCCAACTTTCTCTGGAAGCTCTCGAATACCCAGGTTTTGACATCTATTTCAAGCCTTCGTTGAAATCATTATGTTGACCTAACTGAGGCGTTTTCTATGCATGCATAATTATTCAGCATGAATGTCTCAATCAAGACTTCTTATCTGCTAGTTTTTATGGGCCAAAAGCATAAACCAGCTCTTTTTTTTCTTGTTTTTTGAGACAGGGTCTTGCTCTGTCACCCAGGCTGGAGTGCAGTGGTACGATCTCAGCTCACTGCAACCTCTGCCTTCTGGGTTCAAGTGATTCTCGTGCCTCAGCCTCCCAAGTAGCTGGGACTACAGGCATGTGCCAACACGCTAGGCTAGCTTTTGTATTTTTAGTAGAGACAGGTTTCACCATGTTGCCCAGGCTGGTCTCGAACTCCTGACCTCAGGTGATCTCCCCTCCTTGATCTCCCAAAGTGCTAGGATTACAGGTGTGAGCCACTGCACCTGGCCAACCAGGTTTTTCTTTTCTTTTCTTTTCTAAGAATCAAAGAATAGTAACTGCTGAATTTTTGTTCTATTGCAAAGGGCTTTACTTTTACTTTGTCCCTTATGAAAGTAGATGTGAGATTTTGATTGAGTTCTGAGAGATGACACTTCTGCCAGATTTTTGTAAATATTGTCTATTATTATGTGCAGTTATTATAAGGACTGACGAAGGTGGAAAATTGTGGGTTTCTTTGTTTTTCTGAGTTTGCAACATAAATCTCAACCAGAGAATCACAAAACAACAAACCCCCAAAAAATCAGTCTGCTAAATCTGCTAAGGGTTCATGTGTCCTGGCTCCTGATGGTACCCAAAGCAGCAGGGTCCAAATGAGCAAGAAGCAGAAAATACCAAAGACATCCCCATCTGTATAGACCTGGAAAATGTCATCGCATGTACTTGACGTTCCACTGTTAAGGTAGCTGATTTATCCTGTAGCTAAAGTCGCTCTCTCTTCCTAAAAGATCTTGCTTGTTTTAACTTTGTGGCATTCATGTTGCTGTTCCAATGCCTGTTTGGAGAGCAGGACAGCAACAAATTCCAAGGGAAGCCCTGGGGTTATCGCAAGCTCCAGCCGCCTGAGTTATGTCACATTGCCAACTTCAACAGAGGTTGACCTCAAGCTGAACTCCGCATTGCCAGGCTGCAGAGAGCTAAGCCAAGCAGCTATAACAAGTACAGGCCTTCCCAGCCAAGCAGGACCCCACCTAAAATAAACCTGTAACCTTTCCTCAGAATATGTTGTGTTTGTTTATAAATAGCCTAACTGTGTATCCCCTAGAGTTCACTCATGGGGGCAGGAAGTCAACTTGTGTTAAACCCTCAGAGTTTCTCAGGTACCCCCCAAACTCCAGGCCTGTACTCACCAAAAATGGATCATTCTCTTCTTGGACTTCCTAGAATCCCGAGACCCAGGGCAGAAAGGAGAGTAGCCTCAATTTTCTAGTGGCTAGGAGGAATCTAACTCTATTTTTTTCCTATGGGTAGCAAAATGCCTGAGTTAAAGTTCCAGATTTGATATAAAAATGATAGTCACCCTTACCACGTGCCAGGTACTAGCCCATGCATTGCACATAATAACAAAGTAGGACACACCAACTCATTTAATCCTCGGAACAACCTTGTAGGGAACGCTTCTCAAGGCTATATTATGGTCAGCTCTATTCCCAGTTGGGAGAATTCAGGCACAGAAAGGGTGAGTAGCTTTCTCAGCTAACAAGCACTGGAGGCAAGAACTGATCCAGGTTTTCGAACACAGAATTTACACCTTTGTATTCATTTTTTGCAAGCCTGGGTGATGGAGCAGAAGGGAACTGGTGTCAGGATCCTGAGTCAGATGTGCCGAGTCTAGGCATCTCCAAATCTTGAAGTCCACAGAAATGCGGAGAAAATAGCAAAAGGCACTACAGGATGGATGGGGGTCTCAGCAGAATGAAGGCTAAGAGAGTTTAGGAGGGGAGGATCTCCCCCTTCTTCCCCATCCTACCGCCACCCCCAGTCTGCAGGCAGAATTTGATTGTAAAGGAATTCCCATTCAGAGGCTTAGCCTTAATTAGGTTAAATTCCTAGTGATCAGCAATCCCAACCAATCTAACCAGAGAAACCAGCCCTTTCAGTGTGAAGAACACCCTCATCCTTTCCTACTGGCAGGCTGTGAATACTGGCCTCCACCCCAGGCACCCACCACCCACCCACAGGCTCTTTCACAGCAAGGCACTAAGCTGTCTCTGCCTGGGCATTCCAGCAGCTGGGATGTTCTCCTGGTCGGTGCTTCTCACATCTTCTGTACAAACAGAGCTGATGTTCCTAAGATGACTTCCATGCCCTACAACACCCAGTGAATCCCCAATGTCCATCACAGTTTCCATTTTCAATGTAATTTTCAGTTTATGAGGTCATTTGTTATATTTTAGATCTTCCAAAATTGGCATCATATATGACATAAACTAAATGCGGTAGCCAGATTATTTTTTTAGCCACTCACCCACTAAATGGATCACTCAAATAGAAATAACCCCCACTCAGGAATTAAAGCTTGAAGGATACTGCTTATCAGATGCTGGGACAATGATTCCAAGTATCACCGGGATCAACCAGCATTAGGTACCAATAGATAACAGTGCCTTAACACAGAATTTCTGAAACTTGAAGGTGTATATGAGTAACCTGAGGACTTGTTATCTTATTGCTGTGTTTTGCTGAGAGTTCTTTGTATGTGATTATTATTTGAGACAGTATCTCACTCTGTTGCCCAGGCTGCAATACAGTGGCATGATCATAGCTCGTGGTAACTAAGGGCCTTGTTAGAATTCAGGTTCAGATTCAGTGGTTCTGAGGTGGGGTTGAGAATCTGCATTTCTTACAAGTCCCTGGGTGATGCTACGTGGGGAAACTATAAGGAGCAAGGCCTTGAAAAGTTCATTTATCTTGAGACTCTGTGCTCCTGATTGATGTTGTACAAATTGATGCAACCCAGAAACCTCTGAGGGGCATGCTCCTTATTATGGACACCCATAAAAGAAAGTGAACTTGTCCTGGGCTCTTTGGATGGGACGATCTTTTCAGATCTCAATGGTTTTAAGTTTTTGACTCTGTGCTTTCCCTTTGCTCAGAAAATATTTCCTATGGGACTGTTTTTCTGTGTTAATATAAGCATCTCTACGTCAAAGGAACTCCGTGTCTCTGAGCCGAAGCTCAATAAAACTTTTCTCAGGGCCCTGTGGTTTGGTTATTTCATGTCTTTACATGTGGGTTACAGGATTATGCTGAAAGGGGGGAGGTGAAACAAATGTCTACTCTATTGAAATTGGAACAACGATTGGAACAAGAATTTTAAGCTTTTTGAGGACGGCCACCTTGTCTAACCCCAAATGAACAAACGATGTGAGAGGCAATACAGCAGAGAAGCGAGACTTCAGGCTTTGCAGAAACAGAGACCCTCATTCAAGTCCAAGTTCTGGAACCACAGGAGCTGTCACATGGGGACAGTTTCCTAAACTTAGTTTCCTTACCCGTAAGATAGGTGAGGCCGTCATGAGCAAAAGAGCACTGGTGAGATACACGGCAAGACCGAGAAGGCAAAACTCGTGTTTCCTCTTGACAAGCTCTGGATGGGTTCCATCAAATCATCCTGGCACTAAAGGTTGTTAACTACTGATGACGAGAATCTGACTGCTGATGTCCTCCAGAAGGTGCCTTTATAGAAAGAAAGCAGAGACTCAATTGTGGGCTCATTGAACAGAATTGCATTCAGGTTTTCCCTGCCGGGCATCTCCATCCCTTTATAGAATCACAGACAATCTGATACTGGTTGCATTCTGCAACATCCACTAGTAGGGGTGGTTTATTGCACTGCATAGGAAAAACATTTAGAAGATATCTTTCAAATTTTGTTTTTTGGGAAAACAAAACCCAATATAGTTTTCTCTGTTTAAGTTATTTGGCTTAGTGCTTATTACTTGAAATATGTTTTCTAGTTGACTTTTTTTTTTCCTCTTTCAAGATAAGTGTCTCTGCCTCAAGAAGATTGATTCAAATGGTAGGGCAAGCTTCCTGTGTCCACTCCTTACTATAATACCTCTCATCCAGCCATGAAGTAGGATGCTGGTGGAATTTTCACTCATCTTCCAGTGCCACCTATCACATCCCATAAAGGGAGTAAAAATGTTGTGCCTTAAGAGCTTTTCTGCCCCAAAGTACACACCAGATGACGTTGAGCAGAAAAGTCTCCAAACCAAGGCCACCAGATCCTCTTACTTCAAAGGCAATTCTCAGCTCATGTCTCACTGTTGCACCTTATTCTTGAAGCATCTTGATTTTAGGGCGTGGAAACGTGAAACAGACACTTCCTGCTAGAATCCACTGAATAAGTGCTTCCTCAATATTAGGTTGGTGCAAAAGTAATTGCAGTTTTTGCCATTACTTTCAGTGGAATGAAATAGTATATCAGCAAACCAGGCTGGGCGCGGTGGCTCATGCCTGTAATCCCAGCACTTTGGGAGGCTGAAGCGGGTGGATCACGAGGTCAGGAGATCGAGACCATCCTGGCTAACAAGGTGAAACCCCGTCTCTACTAAAAAAAAAAAATACAAAAAATTAGCCAGGCATGGTGGCGGGTGCCTGTAGTCTCAGCTACTGGGGAGGCTGAGGCAGGAGAATGGTGTGAACCTGGGAGGCGGAGCTTGCAGTGGGCCGAGATCGCGCCACTACACCTCCAGCCTGGGCGGCAGAGCAAGACTCCGCCTCAAAAAAGAAAAGAAAGAAAAAAAAAAACACTGCGAAGTCCTGTCTTAGTTTTTTTGGGCTGATATAACAAAATACCATGAACTGGGTGCCTTGTAAACACCAGAAATGTCTTTCTCATAGTTCTGGAGGCTGGAGTCTCAATCAGGATGGCAGCACGACTGGGATCTGGTGAAGATCTTCTGGGTTGCAGACTGCTGACTTCTCGTACCCTCACATGGTGGGGAACAGAGAGGGGAGACAAGCTCTCTCATGACGTTTATAAAAGTACTAATTCTATTCTTCCTTATGACCCCATTGAATCCTAATTACCTCCAAAGGTCCCCACCTCCTAATACCATCATATTGGGTGGTAGGGTTTCAACGCAGAAATTTTGGGAGGACACAACGTTCCGTCCTTTTAAAAAGCACACATCCTTTTAAAATGCACATTCTGATTCATTTGATCTGGGGCAAGGCCTGAGATACTAAATTTGCAACCAACTCCTAGGTGATGCTGATGCTCTGGTCCACAGTCCAGCAGGCTGTGAGTAGCAGCACACCAGCACTCTCTCTGGCCCAATTTAATTGCAAACACTCTAAGGCATCGCTCAAAACCTCCTCTGTGCATGTGTGTCCCCAACCAGCCAGAAACTTGTTGCGCGGTCATCAACTTTGATTTCCACTTCCTCTCGATGCCTTGGGCCAGCCTGTTCTGAGTGTTTGAAGGCAGGTTCCTAACAACTTCGCTGTAGTCACCCCAGCAAGAAGACACAGAAACAGGCTATCCTCAGCACAGCTCCCAGGACCAGCTGGATGTTTTGAACTCTAGAGGAGGAAGCCTGATCTCCACAAACCTGTGGATCATAGAATTTTAAAATGGAGAATAATCTTAGAAGTAGTGTTATACAAAATCATTTTATAGGAAATCAAGTACAATAATAAGAATAATGAACACTTACTCAGCACTCACTCTGTGTTCTTTAATCTTCACAACAGCCTCATGAGATAGGTCTAATTATTGTGCCCACTTTACAGGTGATAAAACTGAGACTTGGAGTGGTTAAATATCTTGCTTGGGATCACTCATCGTGTAAGTGGTGCAAACCCAGCTTTGTTTGATTCCACCCTCATGCTCCTAACTACAATTGAGCAAGGCTTTTAACCAAGAGAAATGGAGCAATTCCCTCTGAAGATACACTGTAATATCCGGGATTGGGATCTGTGTCACTGAACTCATAGTTCTTTCCCCTCTACAGTAAGACGGTTTAACTTTTTTTTTTTTTGAAACAGAGTTTCGCTCATGTCGCCTAGGCTGGAATGTACTGGCTCGAGCTTGGCTCACTGCAACCTCTGCCTTCCAGGTTCAAGCAATTCTCCAGCCTCAGCCTCCTGAGTAGCTGGGATTACAGGCGCATGCCACCACGCCGGGCTAATTTTTGCATTTTTTTGTAGACACGAGGCTTCACCTTGTTGGCCAGGCTGATCTCAAACTCCTGACCTGAGGTGATCCACCCGCCTCAGCCTCTCAGAGTGCTGGGATTACTGCGGACCCATCACCTTGCAGAAACTTTCATTCCAAGAAGGAGAAAAAAGGAGATTTTGATAGTACAGTTAAGGAATTTTTGTTGTTGTTGTTGTTCCCATTCACCATCCCTTTACCCCCTGCCAGCCTCTAAGCCCTGCTAAAGTGAGTGTCATGATATTCCAGTAGGTTTGAGATACTCAGAAAGAGATGTGCTGTTGTACAAAGTTGGTTAACAATTTTTTGTTCTGGATTGTCTGGTGTGAGCCACCGCGCCCGGCCCAAGGGGTTTATCTCAAAGCAAGTGTTAAGTGTCACGTGTTTCTGGCCCTGAGTATTGCATTCAAGCACAACTACAATAATGAAAAAGATTCATTATCTCACGAGGCATTGATAACTGAATATGCAATAGTATAGAAGTACTATGTAAATCACATCCGAGCAGAGATAAAATATTTAGTTTTACCTGTTCTGTTTCCAAAGGGTGTATCAGATTTCCTATTGTTCCTGAAATCTGTATATTTGGTACCCAATACTGAATACACGATGCCTTAATGACACAGCATTTTTGACAGCTATTCCCAGAAGTAGGTTGTGTCTACCTAACTTCCAAGGAATTAGTTGAAAATTGTTTTCAAGCCAAGCAACCAGTTGTTTGATGTTACATATGACAGAGCTTCCTGAAACGAACAAGTCCTTTAATAAAATAGACTGGCTTTTTGAGTCATATCACTACAGTGTCAAATTGTTCCTTAGGAGGTAAAATTTTAAAGTTGTGGGTGTTCGACTAGCTATTGATTTGTTCAGGTTAGTAAAGGGACAAGAGTTGAATGGACTGGAGGTAGAGGCTATTAGGGAAAAGAATTAGTAAGAGATTACATGGACTTGTCAGACCATCCAGAACAAAAGACTGTTGACCAACATTGTACAACAGCATACCTCTTTCTGAGTATTCCAAACCTACTGGAATATCGTGACAGTCGCTTTAGCAGGTCTTAGAGGCTGGCAAGGGGTAGAGGGATGTTGAACGGGAATCCAAAAAAACCCTCCTTAACTATAGTATCAAAATCTCTCCTTTTTCCTCTGTCTTGGAACTAAAGTTTCTGCAAGGTGAGGGGGTCTACTTAAATTTCTCACTTCCCTAAGACTATAGTGTTTTAGATCTGCTACGATCTGCTCCCACAGTGGTCTGGCCTAACTTTTTTTTTTTTTTTTTTTTTTTTTGAGGAGACAGAGTTTCACAGTAGTTGCCCAGGCTGGAGTGCAGTGGCGCACAATCTTGGCTCACTGCAACCTCCGTCTCCTGGGTTCAAGTGATATTTCTGCCTCACCCTCCCAAGTAGCTGGGATTACAGGCGCCTGCCACCTTGCCCGGCTAATTTTTTGTATTTTTAGTAGAGATGGAGTTTCACCATGTTGGCCAGGCTTGTCTTGAACTCCTGACCTCAGGTGATCCACCCACCTCGGCCTCCCAAAGTGCTGGTATTACAGGCATGAGCCACCGCACCCGGCAGGCACCTGTGAGTATTAGAACTGCAGAACTCTCTAAAATCTTAGACTGTTAGAATGGGGCATGGTTTTGAGATTGTCTAATCCAGGTTTCAAGCTATAATATGGTAGTGCTTCCTAAGCAGTAAAATCCTTTATTCAAAATAAATCCCACTCAGTCACAATCTATAAGAGAGGTCAGGTTGGAGATGGCCTGGTTAAAATTAGGGGGTAGCTGGGTCAAGTCTTACTGGTCCTCTGTCTTGATTCCTGCATCCTTGAGATTCTTTCAAAAATCCAACAACTCACTAGAAAACTGTTTGCAGACTTAGAGTTGAAAACCTCAACTTCAAGATCAGAGAGTGCCTTACCAAGATCTGGGAGTGCCTTTGTGTCAGAGGCTGAACAGGGCCTGTCTTTGCTTCATCTAGTCCAGAGTGTGTAGCTATTGAACTTCTAGCTCTCCTAAAGAAACTCCTCACTTCTTCCTGAAGTCAAACCGCCCATGTGAGCTACTTAGCAACTCTCACTCAGCACCCAGGAATGTATGGAAGTCTCCTGTCTGGAGCAGAGGCCTTCCCTTTACCATGCAATTTACCTAAAGAGCTTACTTTGGTCCTTCGTGCCAAGACTATTGGGCTGAGAACTAGCTGTTACACTCTGGTGTCCAAGTGCAATTACTGTATTCACTTGGATGATGAAACAAAATCAAAGACAAGAATCTGCTAGATCCACAGTGTGATAGATTAATTTGGACTCTATCAGCATGTGTGGAGATTCAGGAACTTCATTGTCTAGGTACAGAGCTCTTTGCAGAGCTTGCATCTGTTGGTCATCTGTGGCGCTCTTTGCAGCCATAAGCTAGGCGTCTAGGCAGATGTTGGACAATGCCAGCCTATGTAGCTTGGCCTTCATTTGTGCCATGAGGAGGAAATGCATGGCACTAATGTTCATAGCAGTGGCTGAAACCCCACAACAGACACCCTGGATGCTGCCTGGGAGTGGCCCAGACAGTGGTGAAAGAACAAGACATACTGGGGCCCTGGGACACAGGAAGCCATTATACTTTAAGCCCCAGAATTCTCTTCCAAAAGGGCCCTACACAGAAGGCATTGTTTCAATGCCCTGAACACGTCTACAGCCCATTCCAGCTCATGACAATAAGCTAATTAAAACTTTAAAGCTTAGCAAAAAAATGCTTCAGAGTCTCTATGTCTCAGTAAAAGACCATGCTACAGGGCTCTGGGTGTGAACACACGCACTGTCTACTCAAAGTCGCTTCTACTCAGAGCCTCCATGTCCTTCCCTCCCAGTGAGCAAAAGGCATCCCAGCTGCTTGCTTTAATGCACAGATCCATCCCTAGCATATCTGAGACAGCTGATGTCCTCAATCAAATGTGACAACTGAGGATGTAGCCAAAAGAATGCATTGAGTCAGGTGACCCCCCCGGGCAGTGTGGACCCATCATAGAGAGCTAAATGGGCTTTATGCACTGGGCTCAACAGGACTTGTAGGAGCTTTTTTAAGATTCCCAGGAAGGAGACTGAAGCCTTGCAAATGGAAAATGGGATGGAGAAACAGGAGCCATGTAGACATTGGCGTACAGTTCTTAAGTCTGCAATAAATAATAACAGCTCTATCTACACTGCCAGGTCCCAGAAGGTTCCAAGTCTTCTGAATGTCCCAGGGGCCTCTCCTTCCAACCTTCAGGAAGCTTTTACACCAAGATGATTCAGTTCTCCCTTTATGAAGGCAGCACAAACTCAGCTTCTTCTTAGGAAGAGGCAGGAAATTGGGGATTCTCTAAGGGCACTTTTAGAAAATTGAACATAGAACCTTTTATCAGTGAATGCATAGTCGGCTTTAGCTCTCACATTCATCAGAAGCACTTCAGGGAGAGAAAATTAATGATAATCCTAAGTACATAATGACTTGCTGGAGACCAGAAGCCTCCACTCTGATGGGTCTGACTGTAGCTTTGCCCCCAGAGTAATGAAAGATGCCGCCTGTGAGCTTGACCTTGGCTTGGTTCATGCTTCAGAGTAAAGCGCTGCAAAGTTGCTAGGGCTGCGTAATCTCTTTCTGGTGACTGAAAGCAACTTAGATTGGGACCATGGGGAATAGTGCTGTACTTGGTTATTTTAAAAAAGACAGAAAGAAACTCTTTGCTTTCAATATTTCTTGCCAGTGTAAACATAAAAGCCCACAGGGCCCCTAGGAGAGCAGTACACAGAGCACAGAAAAGCAAGTTATTGTGCAAAAAAAAAAAAAAAAAATTAGACAAGGGTGCAGCCTTCCTATTAAAAGCACATTGGTTCAGTAGTACAGCTAAAGACAGAAACCAACCATACCCAGCCTAGTGTGTCAGTGAAACTGATGCTTTGTACTTTTCAGAACATGAATTGTGCAACTATTACCCAGCACGACATTTAAAAGTGGCTTTTCGGCCGGGCGCGGTGGCTCACGCCTGTAATCCCAGCACTTTGGGAGGCCGAGACGGGCGGATCATGAGGTCAGGAGATCGAGACCATCCTGGCTAACACGGTGAAACCCCGTCTCTACTAAAAAATACAAAAAACTAGCCGGGCGAGGTGGCGGGCGCCTATAGTCCCAGCTACTCGGGAGGCTGAGGCAGGAGAATGGCGTGAACCCGGGAGGCGGAGCTTGCAGTGAGCTGAGATCCGGCCACCGCACTCCAGCCTGGGTGACAGAGCAAGACTCCGTCTCAAAAAAAAAAAAAAGTGGCTTTGCAATGTCCTGCCTTTCTCCTCAATGCTGACATGGGGACTGATTGCTTTAATTCACTCCTGGGTACCTAGAAATTGGTTGTGTGGTTACTGTTCCCAGTAGAAGGTGTCCAGGTTCTTGGCATCTCAAAGAATTGATTTGGACAAAATGCACAAACAAAGCAAGGAAAGCAAAATTAGAGATTTATTGAGAACGAAAGTACACTCCACAGTGTGGGAGCGGGCTCAAGCGGAGAGGCTCAAGAGCCTAGTTACAGAATTTTCTGAGTTTCAATACTCTAGAGGTTTCTGGTTGGTTACTTGGTGAATTTTTTTTTTTTTTCTTGAGACAGAGTTTTGTTCTGTCTCCCTGGCTGGAGTGCATTGGCACGATCTTAGCTCACAGAAACCTCTACCTCCCATGTTCAAGCAATTCTTGTGTCTCAGCCTCCAGAGTAGCTGGGACTACAGGCAAGTGCCACCATGCTTGGCTAATTTTTGTATTTTTAGTAGAGACAGGGTTTTACCAGGTTGGCCAGGCTGGTCTTGAACTCCTGACCTCAGGTGATCTGCCTGCCTTAGCCTCCCGAAGTGCTGGGATTACTGGCTTGAGCCACCAACCTGGCTGCTTGGTGAATATTCTGTGTAAATGAAGAGAATGAAGTGAAGTCACAGAGTCGTTTACTTAGAATGTGCCCTATTGTAAATGGAGAGGCTGTTACTTGGGGTGGTGGTCTATGTAGATAGAGAGGATGAATGTGAAGTTACAAAGTGTAAATGGCGTGAATGGAGAGAAGGAAGTGAAGTTACAAAGCTATTCACATTCCTGTCATTGCTGAAGTGCTTTCATTTGATTTAGTTCTAGGAACTAAAGGTGTGGATGGGCTTTATGTTCCCTGCCTCCAGGCCCTATTCTCCTGCCTCAGTTATCACACATTAGACTTTAAGTAAGTTGTTGTTTTCTTTTTTTAATTATCACTAAGGTGTAAATGTCTGATATCAGAGTTTGTTTTTGAAATTGGAGAGGAAAAGGGGGAAGATGCCTGTGTCTCACCAGGCCCCTGAAACAAGAGCAAGAGCTTGGTGGAATCCTTGGAAATTGTTTAAAGGGGAAACTGGAGGCAGGTAGAAGGCTTCACAGTTCTGTTAAAGTGGCCCTCACTGAGGTGTTGTGCTACAAAGAAAAGACCTTGGGCATAACAAAGCCACATCCCAGATAGCCTGCAGCACACTCCTGTTGCTGGAGATGGTGACTCACTATGACTATCCTTCCAGTTTCTGCTGGGCAGCTAGGCTGGGCCATTTAATGTTCATCATTAATTACTGTTGTCTGCATTCTTGTCATTAGAGTACCAACAGGTTTATAATGAGCCTGAGTTTTTTATGCTGAGATCAAAGGCAAACCAGTTTGGAGATGGTGGGCAGAGGGGTAGGAGAGAGGAGAGCTGAATAAAGGGTGTGTCTGGGATTTCCACTGCAGGGCAGGGTTGACCCCGCTATGGCACAGAGACACCAATGGGTTGTTCAGCAGCTGAGGCACCAGCTTCCTCAGAGTCACTCTTGCCAAGAGTCAGAGGGTGGCTTTTTCTGGAGCCTCACAATGCAGGCCGCTTACTCCTTTCAAGGGCATGAGGCCTCTGAGGTTAGAGAACCAGCATTTCACAGAAGGGAAGGAGAGGGGAATGATAGAGACTTCACTTCCTCAGGGCAGAGTCCAGTGGCCAGATGAGTGGGAAGTCCTCTGATCCACAGCCCTTGCCCTTGTAGCATGACAAGCCTCACACAAAACCTCTCAGACACTGAGTTGTAGAAGGAAGGGCTTTATTCAGCTGGGAGCATCGGCAAGCTACTGCCTTAAAACCCGAGCTCCCCAAGTGCATAATGTCTGTCCCTTTTAAGGGCTCACAACACTAAAGATTTCACATGAAAGGGTTGTGATTGATTTGAGCAAGCAGGGGGTATTTGGTCAGAGTGAAACACAACAGGGCAGAGAGTTTCACAATGTTCTTCTATACCATGTCAGGAACATCGGTTTCTAAGTCATGAGTTGATTTTTAACTACTGGGTTTAGGCCAGGCAGACCCAGGCCTGGTTCCGGGCCTGGCGCCGGGCGGCTTGTCTTTGGTTTTACTTCATTGTTTTTTCTTAAAACAGGTACTGAGTATAAAATAATATGAGAGGGTCTCTCTCTTTCCTCATTTCCCCCCTTTTGAGACTCTCATTTTTTATTAGTGAGAGTTCTCACTCTTATTTTTGCTACTTATGTCTTTTTGTGTAATAGACTGATAGTGATTCATATAGTACACTTGTGCCGACGCATTTTGGTGAACTAAGGTAGTGATGAAGCTTTTTTATCATTTGAAGAAGTACAGGGAACAAACAAGAGAGCAGTAAGCAGGTTTTTATTACTATTATAGCTTTTATTATAAGAGTTTTAAATCTTCCTAGTGCTGGGAACTAATTTTTAAACATGGCTTCAGGGTTGAATTCATGCTACACTTGTACGGGCACATGTGACTATGTCTTTAACTACTTGCCTTTGATTATCTATGTGTAGACAGTAATTAGTAAGGTTAAATTTCTTATAGACCTCTCTTTCAGCTGCTAGCAAGTCATCAAGAGCCAATCTATTTTGATAGATTGCATTTCTTATCTGAGTTTCTTGCTGGGCCAGAATAGTCAAGGCTTGACCGGTTTTATTAGTGATGATTTTTAAAACAGCTTGCAACCGTATGATTCAGTTGAGCATGTAAATGGGGGTCCAGTATCCCCATGAGCCATCTTGTGCCCAAGTGCTGTGTCCATAGTATGGTATGATCCTTTCAGGGGTCTATTCATCATCTTTTTAATTACTTATGGCTATGCTTTGTTTTTTTGTGGGAAGCATAGACTGGGAAGCCCAGAAGTTCACATATTTTTATGGGCAGTAAGAAGAAAGATGGTTTAATAGTGCCAATAACACAACTGCCTGTCCACTGGTCAGGCAGCTTAGCGTAGGCTCTATGTCTACATATCCAGTATAACCCGGTGGAGGCAGTCCAGTCCTGGTGGAATTCTGGGTGGGCCCAGACAGTCTGTAACCTTGGAAATTTATTGAATGGATTTCTCTCTGTATAACCGGAAGTCCACCATATAACTGTTTTTGCAGTACTATTACACAGCTTTTGCCCAAGACAGCTAAGCCACCCTACGGGATGAGTGCATCTTTTTCCCTCTCTAGCTATGCAATACTGTCTAATAATTGAGACTTTTAGAACCCAAAAATTGTCAGGGTGGTTCTTTTGGGCCAAGAATTCATCAGGAACTGGGTCTGTAGGAACTAATTCTTGGGCTTCCCATGGTCATTGATCTCCTGCTAGGGTTCCTCCACAAACATAACATGAAGTGACTTTTAGAGACTGGGCTACATTTTTGGCTAACTGCAAAAACAAATTTTTAGTTTTTCCTGGAATCTCAGATACTGGCACATTTCGTTCATCATAGATAGTCTGAACTACTGTTTCTGGAGAGTGTCTTTGAACCCCACCTTTTATTAGGATGCTTATGGTAGGATCTAGTCCTTTTCCATCAATGTCTAATGTTACATATTTTTTTATTTCATTTTGGGTCTGAGGGGTTTGTGATTACCAATTCTAAAGGATTGCAGCTCCCACTCGTGCAGGAGGGGCTGACTTTTCCTTTTTGGAGCCAAACAGGATCTTTTAAATTTTTTTCAAGTAGCCAAAATGACAAAAGACCAGTATTGACACATTTCACATAAATATGATTCTTAACAGATATACTTATTTTCTGCTGTGTAACTTTTTTCTCAATCTAGAGAACCGGATCTCATCCCATGCTGCTTACTATTAATAGTGGCACAGGCGTCAAATCTTAAGGTTATATTTTTGGGGACCCCTCTTTCTTCTGTTCTAGCTATTACTTTACTTGTGTCACTTAGAAAAGGACCAATCCTTAATTTTACTTTAAAAACTGTGATCATGGGAGGCTTAAAATGGGTCATAACACGCATCAGGTTGGTTATTTCATGGGCTGCATACCTTGGATAGAATAGCATTATACAGACAAGCTTATTTTAGAGCCCTGGTACACTTATAATAACCATAAAATAATAGGACTGTAGCAATCTTTTGTCCTACTTCAGTGACTTGATGTATACACTGGTAACAGCCCTCAGTCTGAGGAAGGTCAGTTGAAGTCCTTACTGTACAAGTCCAAATTTTAAGGAAAATGAGTCCCACAATGAGGTTCTTCATGCTTTGGCCGTGCATTGACCAGTCAGCTTCCGGGTGTGACTGGAGCAGGGCTTGTCGTCTTCTTCAGAGTCACTTTGCAGGGGCTGGTGACGCTGCTCCCATCCACGTACAGCTCCCGGTCTACTGATGTTTAAGGATGGTCTCAGAGGTTAGGCCCACCAGAAAAAACTCAGTCCAATACTTTTACACAGTTATGTTTAACTGGGCTCTTTGATACCAGGAGCAGGGTGGCAGGTTTAGGATGCTGCAAACTTCAGTGGTTATGCGGGGATTTTTACAGAGTGAGCTTTGGTATCTAGTTAGTCTATCATTTATTAGCTAATGGTGTCCTTTGGTATTTATTAAAATTACCACAGCATGGGGGGACTTTATGTTTAGGTTTTGCCTAAGAGTTAGTTTATCTGCTTCTTGTGCTAACAGGGCCATTGCTGCTAGGGCTCTCAGACATGGGGGCCAACCTTTAGAAACCCTGTCTAGTTGTTTTGAAAGATAGTCCACTGGCCTTGGCCAGGGCCCTACAGTCTGGCTTAAAACTTCAACTGCCAATTTTTTTTTTTTTTTTTTTTTTTGTGACACATAGAGTGTAAAGAGTTTTGTCAGGTCAGGTAGCCTCAGGGCTAGGGCCAACATGAGTTTTTCTTTTTAACTCATGAAAAGCTCATTGCTGTTGGTTGTAATAGATGTAGTTTATCTCATCTACATTTTTATTCACTATCATCTACCAAAATATTGACTTAAATCCTGTAACTATTTGATTTCAAGCTTTAAATTGATCTGGTATTTCTTGCAGGGCTCCGATTGCATCTAAATAGATGTGAGAGTTGAAACACCTATAAGGGGCTTCTCTTTCTTTATGATGTATTATTATTATTATTATTATTATTTCTGATTGATGAAATGCCAGGGTGAAAGGGATAGCCAAATGGACTAAAGCACAAGTGCCACTCTAGTTATTTGGCAGAGTACCCAGTAAAGATCCACCACAATACCACCACACATCTGCTTGGGGATGAACAAGGGCTGACTGATTGATAAGCTCTTGAAAATTCTTAAGCTCACTGCATCCCTTCAGGTGTCCAAGGAATACTAAGTCTCCTCCTTGCCGTGAGAGACACGAAGTGAACTTAGTGTTGGGAGACAGAAGCTGGATGGCCCTCAGGGGTTGACCCGCAGGGACTTTGGGATATAACAGAGAGAGCTTGGCATAACTTATTACTCAAGGCTGTAGAATCCTGGAAAAGAGCTAGCATGCAGCCCATGCCTGGTGGTCTGGAGGACTACCTTAGTGGAAAGGGGACAATCAGGGCCTCTGGCCTGCCATGTGCACAAGCATAACAATTGCTTTTGTTTAACATGCAGATGGAATATTTGATCCATTTCAACCAGGCATTTGCATCTTGGTATGCTGTCTTAATTGCCAAAGTTTGTCTTAAGTCTTTAACTTCTATGATCCTCTAGTAAAATGAATGTTTCCTTTAGCACCTATTTTTATTAGGTTTAGACCAAAAAAAGCTAAACACTATTTTATATTTAATAATGCTTTTTGTATGATTTTTATCCCAGATAAGTTAAATTTTATCTTTATATTAGTGTGTTATTAATGTTAATCTTAATTTTAATAAAATCTTATAGACATATTTATCTAATTTTTTATGTTTGACCATCAGGTAAGATTTTATAGACTTTTTTTAACCTTTTATAATTTTTGTTAAAGAGCAGGTTGATGTTTTAAGAAAAACCTGTTGCATTTTTACTTGAATGTCCAGTTCACAGAAAAACTGGATGATACCTTTTTAACTTTAGCTAATATGTTTACACACAGATTTTTTTTTTTCCAATTAACGTTTTAAAACTTGCTTAAACTTTTAAAACAATAATTTTTTTAACCTTTTAATGTAGGTAAAAATCCACATTCTTATGCCTCATTTTAATCTTTTTACTAAAGGTATATTTTACCTTTTTTTATACACCTTACACATAAATTGTTTTTTTAATAGTACTCAGGAGGCCTTATTACTTTTAAATTATATAACATTTTTGCATAAAAATTTTTTATCACTTTTTGTCTTTTACAAATTTTACAGACAACTTTTTTTTTGACATGTCTCAACTTTTTGACTCATTACAAACTTTGTTTTTTTTAAAATAACCAGTTAATTTATTTCAGGACCAGAATTTACCATATAACATTCTTTTTATATAAATTCTGCCTCCCCCTCCTTTTTTTTCTTTTTTTAAAAAAATTTTCAACATACTTCCTAATGGGATGGGCTTATTTGCGCCTGACCCATGTTTTCTCAAGACAAAATACCACACTTACACCACACACACTCACCACAAAACAAAGAATGGGTAAAGAGGGCACACACACTTTTATCGTTTATACCAAACCTAAATCAGAATACCATGAAATTCAAAATCCGAGTACCAAGAAATTTAAGCCAAGTCAAAACCAAAACCAAAGTATCCAGCAATTCAAGTCAAGTCAAAACCAGAACAAAAGTGCCAATCCAGGCACACTGTGGGTGATCAGGCCATGCTTCCACTCAGATGGAGTGGGGCAAGTTCCATAGACTAGTCTTACCAAGTTTCAGATGTCTGGACTCCAAGTGCCAGTTCCTTCCCGGTGTTCAGCCACTGTGTTAATCCTCCGTGGGGGCCTGCTACGTGCTGCTGTGGTGAGCCGTTCCACCGGGACAATTGCCTACCCGGGACTGATCTTTGGATCACATCACTCAGGCTGGCCGGAGTCCCCCGCAGGGATGCTCCACAGGGCAGGCCTAAGCCGCCTAAGGGGCTGCCTCAGCCATCTGTCAGTTACCTCGCTTCCTGGTCAGGGAACCAAGAAATGTAGCAGGACAAGCCGCAGACAAAACCTCTCAGACACCGAGTTGTAGAAGGAAGGGCTTCATTCAGCTGGGAGCATCGGCAAGCTACTGCCTTAAAATCTGAGCTCCCCAAGTGCATAATTTCTGTCCCTTTTAAGGGCTCACAACACTAAAGATTACACATGAAAGGGTCGTGATTGATTTGAGCAAGCAGGGGGTATGTGACAGGGGCTGCATGCACTGGTGGTCAGAGTGAAACACAACAGGGCAGGGAGCTTCACAATGTTCTTCTATACAACGTCAGGAACAGCGGTTTCTAAGTCATGAGTTGATTTTTAACTACTGGGTTTAGGCCAGGCAGACCCAGGCCTGGTTCCGGGCGTGGCGCTGGGCTGCTTGTCTTTGGTTTTACTTCACTGTTTTTTCTTAAAACAGGTACTGAGTATAAAACAATATAAAACAATATGAGAGGGTCTCTCTCTTTCCTCACCCTCACCCCTTCTGGTTTCTAGAAGAGCACAAGTAGAGCTGGCCTGTCTCCCTCTTGAGTCATAACAGGGACCAGAGAACCTTTTGCTAAGCTTGTCCACTGTAGGTGTCCCATTCATGCCTTGGTACTGTGTCCACTTCTCCTTTCAGGATCTCGGGTGCTCTTGGACATGGATCTTTCTTGGCCTGATGTCCTTGAACCCTGCTTCCCCAAAAACTTGTAAAGCTCTTTTGATGAGAATCAAGGGTCAGCAAGCTAGCTCAAGAGTATAACTGGAGCAAGGGGGCTGCGTGAGGATGGGAGCAGGCTATCAAAGGCAAAAGCCATGCCATTTGAAATGTAGCCATCTGGATGCCATAGCACCTGCATCCTTTTAAAATATATATTTTAGGCCGGGCGCAGTGGCTCACACCTGTAATCTCAGCACTTTGGGAGGGCAAGGTGGGTGGATCACAAAGTCAAGAGATCAAGACCATCCTGGCCAACAAGGTGAAACCCCGTCTCTACTAAAAACACAAAAATTAGCTGGGCGTGGTGGTGCGCACCTGTAGTCCCAGCTACTCGGGAGGCTGAGGCAGGAGAATTGCTTGAACCTGGGAGGCGGAGGTTGCAGTAAGCCAAGATCATGCCACTGCACTCCAGCCTGGTGACAGAGCGAGACTCCATCTCAAAAAAAAAATATATATATATATGTGTGTGTGTGTGTGTGTGTATATATATATATATATAAAATATTTTGGGCTGGGATCAGTGGCTCATGCCTCTAATCTCAATGCTTTGGAGGCTAAAGTGGGAGAATCACTTGAGGCCAGGAGTTCAAGACCAGCCTGGGCAACATAGCCAGACCCACATTTCTAAAATAATTTTTTAAAAAATTAGCTGGATGCAGTGGCATGTGCCTGTCATTCTGATACTTGTGAGGCTGAGGCAAGAGGATCACTTGAGCCCAGGAGTTTGAGGCCACAGTGACCTAGGATCACACCACTGCACTCCAGCTTGGGTGACAGAGCAAGACCTCATCTCGAAAAATATATAAATAAACACAAAAATAAATAATAACAATTTTATTGATGTATAGTTTTATGCATAAAATAGATATATTTTAAGTGTAGAGTTCTATAGTTTTGATAAATGTATCCAAATTGCCAATACTCCAAAGAAGAGCTAGGACACTTCCACCCCAGGAGTTTCCACCTGTCCTTCCCAGCTCCCCCACGCCATCCCAGAGACGATCATTGTTCTGATTTCTGTTCTCCACACCCTTTGTCTACCCAGGTAGACTCTAATGGTGGAAAGCTTGCATCCCATGCCCTCACATCATGGAACTAGCCCTCCACTCTCCCCCTCCTCTGCCAGGCCCACGTTGATACAGCTCCGATGAGTGGAGGATTCTTTGTCTGGAGTCGAATTAGATAAAACTACATGGACACACTGGAGTGGTTTTAAGAAGTGGAGAATTCAATAGGCAAGAAAGAAGCGGAAAGAAAGAAAGAAGAAGCTTCCCTGTACAGAGACAGAGGGAGGAGGTTTCCAAAGCTGAGAGAAGGAACCCCAAGTGTGGTGGATACCAGCCAGGTATATGCAGAGGCTGGAGGAGGCAGAGTCTGATTTGCATAGGGCTTAGGGGATTGGTTTGACCAGGCAGGTCATTCATGTAGCCCTTGAAAAAGCTGGCCCTCCCACTATAGCCATTTAATATGCAAATACAGGAGCCATGATGTTCTACCCACATGGGGATATGTGGGGGCGGCCATGTTGCCAGGAACATGTGGGTCAAAGTCAAGAAGGCAGGGAATCGCCATGTTTGGGTGGATCCAGTTTCTAATGCCGGCATTTGAATAGCAAAGGTTACTGACCTGACTTTAAGAGCTGCTTTAAGAACGAAAACTTCCCAAGGATCCCCTTTCCTGTCTATCTGCCTAAAATAATTTCTTAATATAACTCCTACAACAGCGTTTCCTTGAATACACCTATTGTGGGGGCAGAGTGTATAGCTAAGGTGAGAAAGGAGGAGGAGAAGAAACTCAGAGATGAGGATGGTAGCTAATGTGCCATCGATCTGCCTCAGGCAGGCATTAAGCTGGATTCCGAGTAACAAGGATGGGAGAGGAATCTTGCTGGATTATGGAGTGATTTGTGCAGAGGAGGAGAGAAGAAGTAGGAGAAAAATTTGCCCCTAAGACAGGAGACAGCCTGGCTTCAGAGAAAGGCTCTGGGATTGACAGCCCTGGCATTGCAGACACACTCACTAGCTCTGTCATCTTGGGATGCTTCCAGCTTTTGTGTTGGTGAATTGAGGTAATCATTTGGAACCTCTTAATTAGGGGTGTTATGAAGTTTAAATGGGATAATGCAAATAAAAAACCTATTGTAGGACCTGACATATAATAGGTATTTCATACATGATAGTAGCTGTATTACTGCTGCCAGGTAATCCCAGTTCTTAGTAAATGGTTTTCTTTTCTTTCTTTTTTTTTTTTTCAATTGAGACAGAGTCTCACTCTATTGCCCAGGCTGGAGTAGGGTGGCAAGATCTTGGCTCACTGCAATCTCTGCCTCCTGGGTTCAAGTGATTCTCCTGCATTAACCATAGTACAGTTCCATTTGGCCAATATAATGATGAATTATTCAGAAATTTACAAGTCCTGTTTTTAATTATGCAAAAAGTCATTATTAAAGAATGTTTTGCTATAACTAGGAGCTGGGCTTCCTTTAAACTTTTATTGCCACTACAAGCTACCAGGTGAAAAAAAAACAAAACCAAAATAAATGGACATAGTTCAAATCACAGCAACAACAACAAAAAACAATAAATAAAACTCCAAACCCAAGTTAAGCACTTAGTCACTTCATCATCAAATAAGACCAGGGATAGTGAATTCAGATGGATTGAGCCACTTTGGATAAAAAGTTGGCACTGACCAAGTCCCAGCCCAAAGTGCGGGCCAAACCAGACACAGCTGCTTGAACACACAGAATGTTTTCTAGATGTTGTTTTGATTTTATGTTCAAAATTCAGAGGGAGAAAAAAAGTTGAGCCCACTGTAGAGTGGGAGTCACCAGGTTACATGCCGCCAGACACGGTGAAGACGACACATGGACACTGAAACACACAGACAGAAAAGTAGCTCGGTGTGAGAGAGCCCAAGGAAGAAGTTCCCAAGTAAGAAACATCCTGGACAGGATGACCCCAGAGTTTCCTTCCAAATCTGGAAACCCCAGTTCTCTGTCTCAGCCCTCCCAGTCCTCAGGGAGGTCAGGCAAACACAGTGAGAGATGGAATGTCATCTATGCCAGAAACATCTGTAAGAAAGAGGCACTTTTCATTTTTGATGAGGCAGAAGGTTACGAGGAAGGTTAGGGGACCTTTGTTTCTGGTTATGATGTAGAAAGTCAAAAGAAGCTATCTGCCACTCTTGCCCAAAAAACCAAACCAAGAAGAATCAGTGGGACAGGAGAAATCTACTTTAGATGGCAGGGAGAAACCCTTCAAACTTATAAGAAAATTGTAATGGCTATGTGTGAGATAATGTGAAAAATTAGAATATCAAGGAGTTCTATCCACAGAGCAAATCTGTATCCACTTATCAACTTTTTAATGTAGGTTTTCACCAAGTTCATGGGTGCTTATGTTAAACGTTGGGACTAGATAGCTTAGAGAGATCCTCACAGAGTATGAGGGGTCTTTCCAAAGTGCAAGGCAGCTGATGTCTAAAGGTGGAGGAGAGACCAGGAGAGAAGAGAGAAAAGCATCTCAGGCACTATGGGATTTTAATGACCAAAGATTAGGGTAGGGGCAGGCACACCTTGCTTTCAGATTTCAGAGGAACAGAAATTTGAGGACAGGTACAGAGAGCAAAGAGAGATCATCACGGATCTTTGCAGCCAAGGCAGAGGGAGATCGCCTATGGTTTGTTGGAAAAACTGGCAACTTTGTGTATAACATAAAGAAATCTGTGGACTCTCAAATTCTCACATTCTAGAACCTGCTGAAGGGGAAAAACTTACCTCTCTCTCAAAACATTTGAAACCAGTGGGAAACTGAATCAAACTAAAACTGAAACAAAGCTCAGACTCAGACTGACACCTATCAGATAGAGTTTAGTCCTCTAGTCTTGACACCTGACAAGGGCATGACACTTCTTAGGAGTATTATTTATTTCCCTTTATAGTGTCCTTTTATATAAAATATCTGTTAGGCAATACAATTTGTGGGAACTTTGAGATGAAAATAAATGTTACCCATAGTAAAGAGAAGAAAGAGTCAATAGAAACACACTTAGAGATAGTGTAGACAGGAATTTTAAAATAATAATAAATACGCTTAAAGGATGTAGTGGAAAAGGTAAACATTGTAGGAAAACAGAGAGTTTTAGTATAGAAATAGAAACTATGAAAAAGAAGTAAAAGAAATGCTAGTGAGATTTTGCTTCTGATCAAGATGGAGTAATCATGACTAGATTAACTCTTCTGTGTGAAACAAATGAAAAAAAATCAAACCATAGCAAACAATGATTTCTAAGACAATGGACATTAAACAACAAAGAGCAATGATGCCTCAGACACAGATAATAAAATTGATGAATCCTACAGGTGTTCCAGTTTATTGCCTTGTAACAGATTCCAGGCTGTGACACACAGAAAGAGACCCAGCTGCAGCCCAGAAGACTCCTGAGTTGAAGAGATGGAGTGGAAAGTTCTGGGATACCAACGTGGCTAGAGTGTGTAGGACAGAATACCAGAGAGGGAAATTGAATAAAGAAATAACTCTGGAGAGCTACAGAGAGTCTCCATTAAGTATTGAGAAGAATATTGGTCAGTGCATGTCTGTGTATTCTCCCAAGGCTTGGAGGAAAAAAAACACCCCAAAATATTAGAAGAAATAGTAGCTGGTGCTCATATAGGGATAAAAATTATGTTTTCCCCCAACAGCCTAGAGAAGAAAACCTTAGACATCACACTTGGTAGTGTACTTATATATTAGTGAGCTTGGGCTATGATAACAAAATACCACAGACTGATTGGTTTAAACAACAGAAATGTATATTCTCAGTTCTGGAGGCTGGAAAGTCCAAGATTCAGGTTCTGGCAGGGCTGAGTTTCTAATGAGGGCTCTTTTCTTGGCTTCTAGACAGGCACCTTCTTGCTGTGTCCTCATATGACACCAATCTCTGGTGTCTCTTCCTTTTTTATAAGCACAAGTTCTATTGGATCAGGGTTCTACTTTTATGACCTTATTTAACCTTAATCACTTCCTCAAATGCCCTATCTTCAGTACAGTAACATGAGTGTTAGCACTTTGCCATATGAATTTGGGGGAGACACAAGTCAGTCCATAGCAAACTGTAAGAGTCTTGTCTCAGAAGTGGGTAATAAGCAGGTCTGGTTCTGAGTAACAAAATTTAGAAGTGAGACCTGAAAAGTTCAAACTGTTTCTGAGTAACATAGTTGTATACTAGAAGTAAGATCAGGAATATTACAGAAGTACAAAAATGTACAGAACCCAACGAGGTAAAATTCATAGTTCTCGCAATGAAAAATTACCAGGCATGTACAAAAGCAGAAAAGTATAACACATAGTGAAGCGATAAATCAATCAATCAAAACTGACCAGAACAGATACAAGTGTTACAACTAGCAGAAAATGACATTAAAACAGTCATTTCATCTGTATTTCATAGATGAAAAATAAAGTAGAGGCATAGAAAGTATTAAAAAAAACCCGAAATCAGCTTTTAGAGATGAAAACTACAATGTCTGTGATGAAAATATGTAGGGTGATATTAACAACGGATTAGATATGTCAGAAGAAAAGTTAGCAGGCTTGAGGACATGCCACTAGAAATCATCCAAAATGGAATACAAAGAGATAAAATAATTTAAAATTAACAGTGCACCAGTGAGTGGTAGGAAACTAGCAAGAAAACTAAGATAGTTGTAATTGTAGTCTATGAAGAGGAAGAGAAAATAAGGAACAGAAAAAATATTTTAAAAAATAATGTCAAAAAATTTCCAAGTTGGATAAAAGCTATAAACTCACAGATCCAAGAAACTCAACAAACTCTAAGAACAAAAAAAACTTAAGGGAAACTACAAATAACATCCTAATTAAATTGCATAAAACCAAGGAAATCTGAAAAGCAGGCAGAAAAAAAAAAAGACAGAAGTTAGATACAGAGAACAATGGTAAGGATGACAGCAGATTTCTTGTCAGAAACAATGCAAGTGGGATGAAACTGGAGTGACACCTTTAATTTATAGAAAAGAAAAACAAAACAATCTAAAATTCTATATCCAGTGAGAAAAATCATTCAAATGTAACTGTAAAGACGTTTTCATACTTACAAAAACTAAAAGAATTTAGTTCTTTTAGTTATCACCTCCAGACTTACATTACAAGATATTAAAGATTACTATATATATAATACAGACCAAACAAAAATTACACCAGAGGGAAATATGTTCTACACAAAGGAATGAAAAATACTGGAAATGGTAAATACATAGGAAATATAAAATGTTTTTCTTTTTATTTAAATCTCATTAAAAGATACTGTACTGTTTAATGGAAATAATAAGATGAGATTTTTGACATATGGATGTAACATACATGACAATAGCATAAAGGCCAGTAGGGAAGGAAATAAAACACACTATTGTAAGGTATACTATACATGAAGTGATATAATATTGCTTGAAGGTATACTATGATAAGTTAGAGATGTATACCAACACCCTAAGGCAATCTTTAAAATAACAAGACATTTGTGATGGCATTTAGGGTGCACCGAGATAATTCAGGATAATCTCCTTATTTCAAGTTTCTTAACCTAATTGCATCTGCAAAGATCCTTTTTCCAAATAAGGTAATATTCCCAGGTTCCAGTCATGATGATGTGGACATATCTTTGGGGCCACCATTCAGCCCGTAACAGCAAGTTTCCCTCATTTGGAGAAAAATCTGCTTATGAACACAGATTTTGAGTTGAATTCAGTTCTTTGTGGCTGTAAAATTGAAGGCTTTTATTTCTTGATGACTATTGAATAGAGGCTTTTATGACCTCCTAGAGGCTACCCACAGTTCCTGACCATCTGGGGTTCCCCAAAAGGGCCATTTTCTTCTTCTTCCTCCTCTCCTTCTTCTCCTTCTCCTCCTCCTCCTCCTCCTCCTCCTTCTTCTTCTTCTTCCTCTTCTTCTTCTTTTTTCTTCTTCTTCTTTTTTCTTCTTCTTCTTCTTTTTTCTTCTTCTTCTTTTTTTTGTTTTTGAGACAGAGTCTCACTTCTTCACCCAGGCTGGAGTGCAGTGGTACAATCTTGGCTCACTGCAACCTCTGCATCCTGGATTCAAGCAATTCTCATGCCTCAGCCTCCCAAGTAGCTAGGATTACAGGCACACACCACCATGCATGGCTAATTTTTGTATTTTTAGTAGAGGCAAGATTTCACCATGTTGGCCAGGCTGGTCTCAAAATCCTGACCTCAGGCGATCCACCCACCTCAGCCTCCCAAAGTGCTGGGATTACAGACATGAGCCACTGTGCCCTGCCCATTTTCTTCTTTAAAGCCAAACAGGTAATGAAAGACTCCAGCAAGACAAGTGTTAAACTCATATGGAAGGCAATCATACACATGCAATCACATATAGTGCCCAATCACCCATTGCCTTTGCCATGTTCAATTGGCTAGAAGCAAGTCCCACTTTCTACCTACCTTCAAGGGGCAGGAATTATGCAAGGGCATGGATACCAACTGGTGGTGGTTGTAGTCTGTCCTCTGGTCCTCAATGATCCATGTCTCTCCTACATGCAAAATACTTTTACCCCCCGACCAAGATCCCCAAGAATATAATCTAATAACAGCATTTGCTTCAAGACCAGAGTTTTATTATCTAAATCAGGCCAGGTGTGGGTGGGGCTCCATGGATGCAAAGTTCCTCTCAACTGATGAATCTGTAAATGAAGGAGACAAATTATCTTCCCCCAACATCCAAGATACAATTCTGAGAGGGGTATAGGAAATAAGCTACAGACATTTTTCTTTAAAAAGGGGGAAATGGAAGATAAAAAGGAATCATTGATCCATAATAATTGTAAAATATAACTGAGAAAATGTTCAGATTTCTTTAATTAAATTTCAAACTTTGGGAATAATTCTCCACGGCTCTAGAATCTGCTTCCTGGGATCTTAGTTCTACCATCTGAGTCATTTTTCCTTTTCTCAATGAAAGTCAGTCATGTTTTGAGTTATTTTATCCATCTGCTTCCTTCTAGTAGAATTGGAGTTACAAGGGTCTCTTTTCATTTGATCCTATCTCTGTCCCTCTTAGTCCAAGCTGGCAGTGTTTCTTCTGAAAGAATTTTCTCAAGAACTTTGTGGGCCTTCCATGAATTTCCCTGGGGTTTACTCCATTAGACACATCTTCACCCACAGATCTTTTTTTAGAAAAGTCCTTCTCTACCTTGGGCTTCTGCCGAGGTTGCTGAGGGACAATGCATTTCATTCTCCTAGCGGCCCTGTGGTTTGATTGAGAAGATCTGTGAGACACACCCTTAATCTTTTGAAAGGGCAATTTGTGTGGCAGAACCCTCTGGCCTTTTGCTCTTTCTGAGATTCTAGTAAAAGATCGTATAGTCATAGCCTTGGCTTTTTCTCGTGTGTGTGGTTTTCTGAGAGTGCTTAGAAGCTGTCTCTCCGTTTTAGCACATTTTGCCATTTGGAAATGCTGAGAATTTTCAAAATCAAGTCTTGTTTCCTATTAGTTCAATAGTTTTTTCCCTTCAATCTGTCTCTCTCTTTACACAATGTATTATGAGAGCAAGGATATGCAAAATGGTAACTTCGAGCACTTTGCTTGGAATTATCTTTGGATAACTAAGTTTATCATTTTCAAGTTCTACTTTTCATACATTTCAAGAGACAATTGTGCTATGCTTTCTGTCACTATCTAAGAAGGACCCCTCTTCCTCCAGTTTCCAATCACATGCTGCTCCCTTCAAAGACCTCACTGGCAGCATCCTCAATGCCCACATTTCTGTTAATGGCTTGTCCAAGGCAAGTCAGGTTTCATTCCAATGTTCTTCAAACATTTCTGGCCTCTGCCCATTGCCCAGTTCCAAAGCCACTTCCATTTTAGGTATTTATTATATCAGCACTCCACTTACAGTACAAAATCTGTATTATTTACCTTCTGAAGCATAACAATGTTGCCACAAACGTAGTGGCTTAAAACACAACACAGCCCTTTCGGCTCTCTGATCAGCACCATGGCAGTTGGTAAGAACAAGCACCTTACGAAAGGCAGCAAAAAGGGAGCCAAGAAGAAAGTGGTTGATCCATTTTCTAAGAAAGATTGGTATGATGTGAAAGCACCTGCTATGTTCAATATAAGAAATATTGGAAAGACACTCATCACCAGGACCCAAGGAACCAAAATTGCATCTGATGGTCTCAAGGGTTGTGTGTTTGAAGTGAGTCTTGCTGATTTGCAGAATGATGAAGTTGCATTTAGAAAATTCAAGCTGATTACTGAAGATGTTCAGGGCAAAAACTGCCTGACTAACTTCCATGGCATGGATCTTACCTGTGACAAAATGTGTTCCATGGTCAAAAAGTGGCAGATAATGATTGAAGCTCATGTTGATGTCAAGACTACCGATGGTTGCTTGCTTCATCTGTTCTGTGTTGGTTTTACTAAAAAATGGAACAATCAGATACGGAAGACCTCTTATGCTCAGCACCAACAGGTCCGCCAAATCCGGAAGAAGATGATGGAAATCATGACCCGAGAGGTGCAGACAAATGACTTGATAGAAGTGGTCAATAAATTGATTCCAGACAGCATTGGAAAAGACATAGAAAGGGCTTGCCAATCTATTTATCCTCTCCATGATGTCTTCGTTAGAAAAGTAAAAATGCTGAAGAAGCCCAAGTTTGAATTAGGAAAGCTCATGGAGCTTCATGGTGAAGGCAGTAGTTCTGGAAAAGCCACTGGGGATGAGACAGGTGCTGAAGTTGAACGAGCTGATGGATATGAACCACCAGTCCAAGAATCTGTTTAAAGTTCAGACTTCAATTAGTGTCAAATAAAAAGTGCTATTTGTGGAAAAAAAAAAAAAACACACACACACAACACACAGTTATCATATTACAATTTCTGTGGGTCAGGAGTTTGGGTGTGGTTATTTGGTCCCTCTGCAATTAAAGGGTCAGTTAAGGCAAAGTTTTCATCTGGGGAAGAATACACTTCCAAAGTCATACATTCATTGGCAGAATTCAGTCCTTTGTGGCTACAGAACTGAGAAATTCTGTTTCTTTATGGCTGCTGGCTGGAGGTCAGCCTCAGCTCCTAGAGGCCAATTGTCATTCCTTGTCATGTGGGGAAGCAACATGGCCATTTGTTTATGAAAGGTAACAAGGAAGTGAGAAACTCCTGGACAAGTGCTACAATTTTATCTAGTATAATCCCATAATGATATATGCCATCACTTTTGCTGTATTTTATTGGCTAGAAGTAAGTCACAGTTCATGCCTACAATCAAGAGGAAGGGATAATACACACATGTGACTACCAAGAGGCAGGAATCCTGGAGGCCGCCTTAAGGTATGTCTACCTCAATGACCGAGTGGGATTTACCTCCAGAATTCAAGGATGGTTTGACATTCAAAAATCAATCAATGTGACTCATTAAAAAACTATTAAATGTACAAGAAAAACCATAAGTTCATCTTCATAAATACAGATTTTAAAAAATGAAACCTCAATCTCCTTCCTAATAGAAACAGTCATCTGGGAATAGAAATGCATTTCTTTAATCTGATAAAAGACATCTGTGAAAAGCCTCCAGCTAACATTATGCTTAATGGTGAAAGAATGATTTTTTTCTAAGTTTTAGCAGAGGGGGAGAGGGAGTGTGAGTGAGAAAGAGGGAGACAGGAGGAAACAGAAAGACAGAACAGTGCCTCTGAGATCCGTGACACAATATCAACAATCTTATATATAGTTATGCATTGTTTAACAACAGGAATATGTTCTGAAAAATGTGTCGTTAAGTGATTATGTCATTGTGTAAACATAATAGAGTGTACTTACACAAACCTGGATGGTATCCCCTCCTACACACCTAAGTTACAAACCTGTACAGCATGTTACTGTAGACTTTATACACACTGTACACTTAAGCTATACAAATTTATAAAAATATACATATTTTTAAAATTATACTTACTGATTCAGCTCTGATGAATGGAGGAACACCATGGTTCTTATTTCTAGTTGAATTGCATAAAATGACACAGACACACATGGAGTGGTTTTAAGGAGCTGAGAGTTTAATAGGCAAGAAAGAAGGAAGATGCTCCCTTGTACAGAGACAGAGGGAGAGGGGTTCCAAAGCCGAGAGAGGAGACCCCATAGGCCACTGATACAAGCCAGGTGTATGAAGAAGCTGGAGGCGGTGGTGTTTGATTTGCATAGGGCTCACAGGATTGGTTTGACCAGGCATGTCATTCATGTAGCCTGCAAAAACACTGGCTCTCCCACCCTAGCCTTTTAATTTGCAAATGCAGGGCACCATGATGTTCTACACACATGGGGTTATGTGGGGGCAGCCATGTTGCCAGGCACGTGTGGGGCAAGGGCAAGAAGGCCGTGGGAATCGCCATGTTTGGGTGGACCCAGTTTCTAATGGCTTACGTTTGCATATCAAAGGTTGCCAGCCTGGCTCTAAGAGTCAGGGCTTTCCAACTAGGCAAGAAACGTTTCTGGAGCTGCTTTAAAAATGAAAAGTTTCCAAGGACCCCTTTACTCTCTATCTACCTAAAATAATTTGTTAATAACTCCTATCATATTACCTTCTGTAAATATTTCACTTTATAATATTTTTTTAAACGTATTGGTTCTTTGCCACAACATTTAGCTTAAAGCACAAACACATAATACCGCTGTACAAAGATATTCTTTCTTTATAACCTTATTCTATACACTTTTCTCTTTTTAACTTAATTTTTTGTTTGTCTGTTTTGTTAGAAACACACATACACATACATTAGCCTAGGCCTATACAGGGTCAGGATCATCAATATCACTGCCTTCTACCTTTACATCTTGTCCCACTGGAAAGTCTTCAGGGGCAATATCATGCATGGAGCTGTCATCTCCTATGCTGATAATGCTTTCTTCTAGAACATCCCCTGAGAAGCTGCCTGAGGCTGTTTTACAGTTAAGTTTTTAAAATGTATTTTTTTTATTTAAGTAGAAGGAGTACACTTTAAAATAACAATAAAAATTATACACAAGCCAGTAACATCATTTATTATCATTTTATCAAGTAGTATGCACTGTATGTAGTTGCATGTACTAAGACTGGCACTGCGGTAGGTCTGTTTACACCAGCATCCTCACAAACACATGAGTAATGCATTGTGCTATGATGTTACAATGACTACAGTGTCACCAGGTGATAGGAAATTTTCAGCTTTATTATAATCTTATGACCACTATCATATTTTGGTTGATCATTGACTAAAAAGTTATGTGGCACATGACTATACAAATTGGAATTCATAAAGGAAAAGACAGAGAGAATGGTGCGTAATAACTATTTGAAGAGATACAGCAGAAATGTTTGAAAACTGATAAAAGACATTGTATTAGTCCATTTTCATACTCCTATGAAGAAGTACCCAAGACTGTATAATTCATAAAGAAAAAGAGCTTTAATGAACTCACTTTTCCATATGGCTGGGGAGGCCTCAAAATCATGGCAGAAGGCAAAAGAGGAGCAAAGGCATGTCTTACATGGCAGCAGGCAAGAGAGTGTGTGCAGGGGAACTGTCTTTTATAAAACCATCAGGTCTTGTGAGACTTACTCACTATCACGAGAGCAGCATGGGAAAAACCCACCCCCATTTCAGCTTTAACCTGGTATCAGTCCATTTCAGTTTTAACCCTAATTTCAGCCTTTTCTGACTGTGTCCTTAGGCAAGTTATCTCTGTTCCTCAGTGTCTTCATCTGTAAAATGAGGGATAAGATAATATCTACCTTATAGAATGATTTTGTGGATTAGTCTATCTAGCACTTAGAATAGTGCCTGGTACATTGTAAGTGCTCTGTTATTAGCTATTAGCATGTGATTATACACAATACCTACATCATAATAAGCATTCGAAAATGGATAGTGATTATTACATCATTGCAGTGCCCAATATAAAAGAAACTCTTGTGTTATTTAGGATACATATGTAATGCATACAGATATGTTGTAGCAGATAGACCCAAATATGCAATGGCTTGAAGAAGTTTGCTTTTTGTTCATGTAACCATCCAGATAAATGAAGACTTGTGTATGCACAAAAACCCTATGCATGAATGTTTACAGCAGCTTTATTTATAATGGCCCTAAACTGGAAACAACTAAGATAACTTTCCATGATAAGTAGTTAAACAAACTGTGGTACATCCATACCATGTCGTGCTATGCAGTAATAATTATAAAAATGAAGAACTGATTGGTGGTAAGGGAAACTGAGGAAGGGATACTCTGGATCTCTTTATATTATTTTTTACAACTGTGTGTGAATCTACAATTATCTCCAAATAAAAAGTTTTTAAAATCTCCTGATTTATTTCCTAAAACATAAGTAAGCATGGAAAACATAACTTATATTTTTAACTTCCATTTGATTTTAAAAGACAATGCAAAACTCTTTCCTGTGAAAAATTTTTCTCCCTGTAAAGCCTATCCTCACTGGAAATGTTACCAGTTGAGGGTAGTTGTTCAGGTTCTTGGCATTTTTAACAAAGAATTGGACAAAACGCACACACAAAGCAAGGCAGCTAAAGCAGGGGTTTATTTTAAACGAAAGCACAGCCCACAGGGTGGGAGCAGGATCAAGCAAGGGGCTCAAGAGCCTCAGTTACAGCTTTTGCTGGGATTTAAATACCTTCTAGAGGTTTCCATTGGTTCACTCTATGCAAATGAAGTAGTGGCCCACAACCAGTCCGATTGGTTGTGGAAGGGGACCAATCAGGTACTTTCATTTTCCAACTGACATACAGAAAAAGGCAGAGTTGAAGAGGGAGTAGCCTCTGCTATCCAGTCAGTGTGAATCAGCCTTAGATTCCCTGTCTCCAGACCCTATTTTCCTCACTTTCTGTCCTACCTGCTGCCCTCCATAGTTGCATGGGTCCTTCTTGTGATACCTCTTCCCCTCATACCTACCCTTGACATTCATTTTAACCAGGTTCTTCTGCCTCTTTTAAGAATAATCCTTCATTCAAAACATAATCATTGCGCACCTGTACTGTGCCTGGCATTGTAATTCAGTGGTTAACAAGTCAGTCCTTACCTTCACCCCATTGTCATCTTCCTTATCTCATACTTTATATTTTCCTTAATATAGACCTTGTTTTTTTGTTTTGTTTTTGAGACAGAGTCTTGCTCTGTCACCCAGGCTGGAGTGCAGTGGTGTGATCTCTGCTCACTGCAACCTCCACCTCCTGGTTCAAGTGATTCTCCTGCCTCAGCCTCCCGAGTAGCTGGGATTACAGGCGTGTCCCACCATGCTTAGCTAATGTTTGTATTTTTAGTACAGATGGGGTTTCTCCATGTTGGCCAGGCTGATCTTGAACTCCTGACCTCAGGTGATCCACCCACCTTAGCCTCCCAAAGTGCTGGAATTACAGGTGTGAGCCACCACGCCTGGTCCCCTTGTATTTTTTTAGTGCTTTCTGCAAGCAAGGCATTATGAATCACGTTCACTGACCTTCTGCAGGTAACAGTATCTCATCCTTATTGTATAGACAAAGGAACATGGGCCTCGGAATGGTAAGGGTGCCCCAATTCACACAGGAACTGCCTACTATTGTGACGCCTGTATGTCTCCTGGCTCTGGTCACTGCTGTTCTGGACTTTGACCTAGGAGGCCTCAGTGAGCTTTCCCACACCCATTAGGTTAGACGTAAGTCTAACTCAGTTCTTGACCTCGCGTCTCCTTTGCTACAACTGCTGCTGCTCGAACCTGAACCCCGTGTGGGTGATTCCAGTCTCACCACTTGACTTTAACTTCAGACTCATCCTTTCACCTGAAGGTTTGGCGTATTGTTCTAAACCATCAGCCAGCACCTGAAGAAAACATTTGTAAGCTGGCATGAGGACTGTTCTCACCAGTCTTCGCAAATCCATCATGTAGGAAAATTGGGAAAAAAATCATAGCCCTCTGCACATCAATTCCATATTGACAACAGTGAATAAAATGTCCCTGACTCTACTGTCTCCACTGCTCACCTGCCAGCATCATCATTCTTTCCTTCCCCTCTCTGAGAAAATAATCACCCTTCACTCCATCTCCCACTGAATCCTCTGAGATAATTACTATTCATCTCTCTCTCTTTTTTTTTTTTTTTTTTTTTGGAGACAGAGTCTCTCTCTGTTGCCCAGGCTGCAGATTCAAGCAGTTCTCATGCCTCAGCCTCCCAAGTAGCTGGGATTACAGGTGCACGCCACCACCCCCGGCTAATTTTTGTAATTTTAGTAGAGATGAGGCTTCACCATGTTGGCCAGGCTGGTCTCAAACTCTTGACCTAGATGATCTGCCCCATCTGCCTCCCAAAATGCTGGGATTACAGGCGTGAGCCACCATGCCTGGCTACTATTCGTATCTTTATTTAACATATAAAGAAGCAGGTTCAGAGAGATGATATCTTGCCGCACTAAGATATCTGCAGAAAAATGGCATTCCCTGACCCACTGCAGTGCCGAGCTCTATGCTAGGCAGCACCTTGACTCTGCTTAACCTTGTGAACTAGAGGATCAGCAGGAAAGATTGCTGAGCAATTTGTATGCAATTGTTAACTGAAAAACCCTTATGATAGCTGCTAGCTAATGTTAAAAGGTAATGATCATATCATAGAAACAGAGCACAATATTTAAAAGCTTGCCGTTACTGGGTATACACCCAAAGGAATATAAATCATTCTATTATAAAGACACATGCACACCTATGCTTATTGCAGCACTATTCACAGTAGCAAAGACGTGGAGTCAATCCAAATGCCCATCAATGATAGACTGGATAAAGAAAATGTGGTCCATATACACCATGGAATGCTGTGCAGCCATAAAAAGGAACGAGATCTTGTTCTTTGCAGGGACATGGGTGAACTGGAAGCCATCATCCTCAGCAAACTAACAGGAACAGAAAACCAAACACCGCATGTTCTCATTCATAAGTGGGAGCTGAACAATGAGAACACATGGACACAGGGAGGGTAACACGCATGGGGGCCTGTTGGTGAGGGAGGGGATGGGAGACTATCAGGATAAATAGCTAATGCATGTGGGGCTTAATACCTAGGTTGATAGGTGCAGCAAACCAACATGGCACACATTTAACTATGTAACAAACCTGCATCTTCTGCACATGTATCCCAGAACTTAAAATAAACAAAATATGTGTATGTTTTAAATATACAAATATTTATGTTTAAATAAATAATTATGCATATATTTTCATAGTACATACATTTAAAAGCTTGGGCTCTGGGCTCCAGTCAAGCACATTTTAATGCCTACTCCACTGCCGCAGTTCTATGATGTTTAGCAGGCTACTTAGCTTTTCTGATCTCAGCCTCCTGCTCTGCAAAATAGGGTTAACAATAGCACCCACCTCCAAAAGTGGAATAAGAGATTTATATTTGGATTTAAGTCTACCGTTCCTTTAGTTCGTGGAGTGTTTCCTTGTTGAGTTTTTTGAAAGGTCAAAAATGGATCATTTAGTTTTCACAAGCATTCTCAAAACCCTAAGTAGCTTTTAATCACACTCCTTTTAACGAGTCTCCTTTCCAGACTAAACTGTCCTAATCTTGGAAATCTTGCTTCCTTTGGAGCTGGAATCACATGTACCGAAGTAGAAACAAAAACACCCTCTTCAGCATTTATGAGGGAAAGTCCTGCAAAGGGCTCCTTCGCAGCAGTCTTTCCTGTGGAAAGACTGAAAAATTAAAGGAGAGAAGTTCAAAGATGGGGCTGCAGAATAAAAACAAAATCCCTTAAAATTACGCTGATGGTTCTTCCAGATAAGCAGGTAATTCTTCGAGATAATTTGGAGAGAATTCAACAGTGTTTATTGCAGGTTCACTTAAGAGAGCTAAACATTTAGCTCTAAAAGCCATTTCAAAGCGAAACTCTAAACAGTATTTTAGAATAAGAAGAAATTACATGCACACTCTTGCCTCCCAGGGGTTTTGAAGAGTTAATGAGGGAAATAGACGCTCTGGGAAGAAAATTGCCTGAAGAATTACAGGAAATATAAGAAATTCACCATAAATAGGACAGGCTGACATGGTATAATGTCCATTAAACTCATTTTTAGTAGACAATAAATAAATACCTGTAAGTGGAGTGACTTCCTGTTCAATGATAATTATAGTGAACGTTCTAGGAGGCACAGCTAAGAGGAACTAGGATTGCTGCAAAAATTAAAAACTAGTTCAAGCACTTATCACCTTTTTTTCCTTCTTTGACAGAAAGTGTCCAAGAAGCATTAATATTCACTTGAAAAAGAATATCTTAATAATTTCTTAAGGAGCAAGTCAGACTGTTTTATGTGCTGGAAAAATGACACATAAAATAACAGTTTGCTATTGCAATACATCACAGTGAGTGCCCTTAATGGGGAAAAAAGCCACATTATTCTCCAATGAGATTAGAAATATTAAATGTTCAGCATTCTTAATAAGGATGAATAGACAATGAGTGAAAACAAGGCCTTTTAATAAAATGTGCTTATGTTATTCTAAACCTTCATGTGAACTCTTTTGGAAAAGATGGAAAAAAGTGTTGAGCTTCTCCCTCTGAACCACTCTGGGAAAATCACTCCCATGAATAATTTTCTTACATCCTTCAAAGCCCTCCCTCAAAGACTGTTTCGAGATTGCCATCTCTCCATCTCACTTTTGTAGTGATGTTTCTCAGAAAACCATGTCCCTCTAAAGATGGTTGAACATTGTAGTTCCATGCATACTCTTTTTACCAAGAGCAGTTATGTGTCCCAGTATGGATTAAAGTCGTGCACTCAAAGACCTGAAGCTCTACTGCCTTTGAAGTCAGAAGTTCTGGATTCAATATAGCATAGTCCTGAACACCCAGACGTTTGAATCAAAGAGATCTGGACTTGAATCCTGCCTCAATCCTTCCTAGCTAAACAGCTTTAGCTGAGTTACTCAGCTTCTCTGATCTCCAGCTTTCTCCCTGTACAATGGGAAAAGTGAAGCTTACATACCAAGATGATTGTGATGGATAAATGAGATTATTGATCTAAAACACCTCTCTTGATTTGTTAAGGAACTAAAGGTAGATCTACTATTCAATCCAGTAATCCCACTACTGAATATCTACCCAAAGGAAAAGAAGTCATATAAAAAGACACCAGCACCCATATGTTTATGGCAGCACAGTTCACAATTGCAAAGACATAGAACCAATCTAAGTACCAATTGACCAATAAGTAGATAAAGAAAATGTGGTATATCTACACCATGGAATACTACTCAGCCATAAAAAGAGAATAAAACAATGTCTTTTGCAGCAACTTGGATGAACCTGGAGGCCATGATCCTTACTACTATTCAATCCAGTAATCCCACTACTAAATATCTACCCAAAGGAAAAGAAGTCATATAAAAAAACACCTGCACCCATATGTTTACGGTGGCACAGTTCACAATTGCAAAGATATAGAACCAATCTAAGTGCCAATTGATCAATAAGTAGATAAAGAAAATGTGGTATATCTACACCATGGAATACTACTCAGCCATAAAAAGAGAATAAAATAATGTCCTTTGCAGCAACTTGGATGAACGTGGAGGCCATGATCCTAAGCGAAGTAACTCAGGAATACAAAACCACATACTGCATGTACTCACTTATAAATGGGAGCTAAGCTATGGGTATGCGAAGGCATACAGATTGGTATAATGAACATCAGAGACACAGAAGCAAGAAGGGTTGCGGGGTGAGGTATGAAACACTACAATTGGGTACAATGTACACTACTTGAGTGATGGGTGCACTAAAATCTCAGGCTTCACCACTGTACAATTCATTCATCTAACCAAAAACCACTTGTACCCCCAAATGTTATTGAAGTAAAACCTATTAAGTTTTTTAAAAAGCTTCATTCCTGGTATCCATTTCATTGTTGATATTGTTGTTGTCAACATGGCAGCCCAGAGCACTGAGTCTATTGAGGTGCTGCAAAGACCATATTGGCCTTGAGCAATAGGTTTAGTGGCAATGTTGTACTAGAGCTAGCGTTTTCTCCTGGAAGCAGAAGTTCTTCTTTTCCAGTGCCAGACCTACTTGTTCCTTATTTACTGACCACTCATATATGAAAGTCTTCCTGTAATAGTCTTTGTTTTGAAACCTCTCCAGGTTCAACTTGCCAATGATGGCCGCTGAATATATGAGGAACCTAAGACATCAAGACTCTAGGGTTTGTTTTAATTATATACTTGAGAGATTTTCAGAAAGGCACACTTAATATATATGTCTAGAAATTTAGAATGTTACAATATGAGATGCCTCTTCTTTTTTAAGTGCCTGTTAGATTTCTTCAACGGTTTTAAAAAATAGGCCTGGTTGACATAAAGCATTCTTCTATCTAAGTGTTATGCTCAGTTGTATGAATGATGGTTTAGAACCGTATTCTCTCTCTGTGGAAAGAATACTGGGGGTCCTGGCTCCACACTTCACTAGATGGGAAAATACTCCTCTTGTATTTATGATGGTTTTTCTTTCCACTTGATTAAGTAAGGAGAAAGTGTAATTAAGAAGGCGCTTCTTGAAGCAATGTCAATTTGGGAACAAGATTTTCAGGAATGAAAAATTTGTGACTGTTCTCAGCGTGAAAGGTAGAGAGAAGATTACTTGATCATTATGTGCTTATTTGAAAGTCCCTTTCCTCCCATGCCTCAGCATCTCACTTTGTTATGATGCAGACTGAATGCATGGAATCTCTGTTTTTTAAAAAAGACAGAGTTGTATTGTTAAAGGAATAATATTGCCTGAGAAAAAGTTCAGTACTGAACGGTTACTCTATAAAGAGATTAAAAAAGAAAATCAAGGGAAGGTGAGGAAGGCAACAGGTGGCTTCCAACCTTGTGGGGTCTACTAGCATTATTTCATGCTCAGCTCCTGAGCTCAAGCGATCCACCTGCCCTGGACTCCCAATCTGCTGGGATTAGAGGCATAAGCCACCACTTCCTGCCCATTCAAAAACACATTTTAAAAATTTCATTCACAATTTGTAAACATTTACTATGTACCTGCTATTTACAAGGCACTGTGAGGAGTACTCTGACAAGGCCAAAGGTAAAAGAGTTGACAATTCGTGTAGCGTAAAGCACCCTTGGATAGTCAAGTAATCTCCTTCATTGAAATGTAACACACCATCTGATGACAACCAGATCTGCTCGGGGTAGAGCAGGTGTGCATTCAACCTTCATGCTTCCAGCCACTTTCTCATCAGTTGAAATCTTGGAAAAGGCTCTAGAATAGAAAAGAGATGCTCTGCCTGCCTTTCACCACTGTTTAAGAAGCTTTATATGAAGTTCCCAGTGCCAATTCTGTTCATTGATTCTCTTTCTCCAAGACAACAACTGAGGGTTACAGTTCCTGGACACTGGAACATAGAGATGATCTGTCCTGGCACAATCCGTCATCGTTTCTAATATTATTTATTGTGGCAGGGCGCGGTGGCTCAAGCCTGTAATCCCAGCACTTTGGGAGGCCGAGACGGGCAGATCACGAGGTCAGGAGATCGAGACCATCCTGGCTAACATGGTGAAACCCCGTCTCTACTAAGAAATACAAAAAATAGCCGGGCGAGGTGGCAGCGCCTGTAGTCCCAGCTACTCGGGAGGCTGAGGCCGGAGAATGGCGTGAACCCGGGAGGCGGAGCTTGCAGTGAGCTGAGATCCGGCCACTGCACTCCAGCCTGGGCTACAGAGCGAGACTCCGTCTCAAAAAAAAAAAAAAAAAAAAAAAAAAAAAAAAAAAAAAATTATTTATTGTTACAATCTAGACTTTTACTTGAGTTTTATTTTCCTTTTGTTTCTCTTTGTAAGAGGATCTCACTCTTTTCTCAGGTTGAAGTGCAGTGGCGCAATCATAGCTCACTGCAGCCTCAATCTCCTGGGCTCAAGCCATCCTCCCACCTCAGCCTCCTGAGTAGCTGGGACTACAGGCTCATGTCACACGCCTGGCTAAACTTTTATTTTTTCCTTTTTTTTGTAGAGGCAGGGTCTTACTTTGTTGCCCAGGCTGTTATCAAATTCCTCTCCTCAAGTGATCCTCCTGCTTCGGTCTCCCAAAGCACAGGGATTGCAAGCATGAGTCATTGCACCCAACCTACTTGACTTCTGTGTGGCCTTCTGGTCTCCCTAAAAGATAAATTCTCTAAGAGCAGAAGTTACTTTTTATCCTTCTTTGCATTCAAAGAAGTTTCATTAACAATGAATATGTGCAAAAATTATTTCTGCTTGGATGCCCCTCTCAGAGGGACCTAATTTACATGCAGAACAAATATAAGATCATTAGTTGAAGGGCTTATAGGGGCACAATCTTATTTTTGCCCTGTTTTTGATTTTTTCCTTCCCCTCTGGCTCTTCTTGAGTTTAGATTAATTTTTCCTGCCCCTTCCTTTTTTCTCTATAAAAACACGTATTCCTTTCTGTGGTGCCTGCCGGAACTCACGCTCTGTGCCTGCAGTAACCCTGTGCATGGAGCAATGGGCACCACAGCCTCCCCCAGGAAGGACAGCGAAGATAGAATGTCTCCCAGTCAGGGAAAGCATCCACAGCCCCGTCCAGAAGCGCCAATGTAGGCTGACTCCTTTGTTCTTTCTCTCTGTACTTTTCAGGGTTTTTCTATTTAAACATAGGGACACAAGTCTACTATGATAACAGGAGGTATTTTAATGCATAAATAGCTTTATCCACGTTGGGAATGCGTTTCCTGTTTTGACTTGTTCTCTAAATATATATATATAATTTTTAAATTATAGGTTTACGTCAGTAGGACAATTTAGTCAAGTATGACTTTCTTCCCCAAACATGTCCCAGTTGCCACACGTAAACTATGGAATGTGAGCAGGCTCAGAGAACGCACAAAGGGAGGCACCCTCCTCCTCGCCCTCCAGTTCCCACATTTTAAAATCATCTCTCTACTCTTTTTCTGTAGTGACTAAATCTACAGAGGAACTGCTCTCTAAGCAAAGGTTGTAAGGACCAGAACCTTAGTTGATACCACCTTGATAGAAAACTATTCAAAATCCTGCTATAGAGAGAGAAAGTTCCTTTAGGAGGGGGACTTTTCTTAGGTCCAGCATGGCTAGCAGGGCACAGGCATTTCATCTACAATCCCTCAGACCACTTGCTTATTGGGGGCCGAAGTTCCCAGGCAACAGCCGAGAAGGAAGGTGACATCTCTGGAGAGCTGGGCTGTGTCATTTTTCATGTAGCTGCGCAGAGGAGCAACCCAAGAACGTTTCTTTTTCTGCACCTTACTGTATTTCTGGAGTGTCCATTTTCGAAGTAAAAAAAAACCAAAAAAACAAAAAAAACTTTCTTTTTTCCTATTTTATTTTTATGTTTTAATTATAATTTTTATTTTTGATTCTGGGGGAACATGGGCAGGTTTGTTACGAAGGTGTACTGCGAGCTGCTGAGGTTTGGGCTTCTATTGATTCTGTCACCCAGATCATGAGCCTAGAACCCAATAAGAAGTTTTTCAGCCTCCCTCTCTCTTTCCCTCCTTTGGGAGTTTCTAGTATCTACCGTTCCCATCTTTAAGCCCCTATATACCCAAGATTAAGCTCCCCCTTACAAGGGAGATCGTGCAGTACTTGGTGTTCTATTCCTGAATTATTTCTCTTAGAATAATGGCCTCTACCTGCATCCATGTTGCTGCAAAGGCCAGAATTTTGCTCTTTTTTATGGCTGCATAGTATTCATGGTGTATATGTACCATGTTTTCTTTATCTAATTTCCCACTGATGGGCACCTAGGTTGATTCCATGTTTTTGCTATTGTGAGTAGTGCTGTGATGAACATACAAGTAGATGTGTCTTTTTGGTAGAATGCATTATTTTTATATATATATATATATACACACACACACACACACAAAACCAGTAATGGGATTGCTGGATCAAATGGTAGTTCTGTTTGTAGTTCTTTGAGAACTCTCCAAAATGCTTTCCACAATAGCTGAACTAATTTACATTCCCACCAGCAGGTATAAGCCTTTCCAAAGGAAGAGTTTTTGACATGGAATCATAAGTTTTGAAAGGGAATAAGTTCTGAAACTGAGAGCACTCACCTCAAACTGGAAAACAACCAAATAACTTAAATGGGTTTGTTATGACATAAAATTAAAGCAGAGACATATAATCAGGTTGACCTATGTAGAACACAGGTGAAGGGTAGGCTTCCACTCTGTCGTGGGTTGGGTTGCCTGGGAAACAGTTCTGAGATTTGGGTGCAAGTGGTTTATTGGAGAGAGTGCTCTAGGGAACAAAACCAAGGCCTGTAAGAGATTGAGAGGAGCAGGACTGGGTGGGGAGAAAGTGGGCTGTGATGTGGTGGTGATAGAGGCCTCGGCTGTGTCAACAGGAAGCGCTGGACCTGGGGGGGCCCTTTAATGTTGTCACAAATTGGGGTGTCAGGGCCAGGCTGATAAACCACTCCCCATCTTCCTCACTCCCTTTGCCCCTGGGCTGCTCTCATCACAGGGAAGAAGGGGAGAAATCCTGGACACACAATTCCTTTTAGGCTGAGGGCGATTCCCTGAGGGGAACTTAGCTGTGAGCCAAAGGCAGCCGCACTCACAGCAGGGGAGAGAAGGATTCATTCAGACCTGGAGGAAGCATCAGGACAGCACGCACAGCATCCACTGCACCCTTGAATTCGCAGAGAGAAAGACACAAGCAGACAAACGTCTAGGACTTGAAATAGATACAGGGTAAATGTTCACATATCTGAAGATTTAATTATTGTCCATAATTTTTTAAAATTAATATATACAAAATAGATAAAAATGATTTATTATTGTGAATTATTTTTGAGTAATTCATCATTAGTCACAAGTGAATAAAAATGAAGCAAAAAATTCCAGCAAATGTAGTTTTCTGTTGGACACAGGCAGATCTGACACCGTCTATTGCAATCAGGGGACAACTTCAATAGTGGGACTTTGCAAACAATAATGGATGAAGGCAATGATTTCTGAATTGTGTGTGTGTGTGTGTGTATGTGCATTTCCGTGTCTGTGTCCTAGGCAACAGTCAACAGGAAGACACATTTTTTTCTTTCTAGATTTGGAGCCATCAGAGACATGTTGGTGACATTTCAGTGTCCTCGAACTCATAGAGAAGCTTTACAGGCATCTGACTGATGGCATGAGTAGGTACATTTATACACTCAAAAGTTCCAGATTTTGCAGTGATTCATACCAAACAATTAGAAACAGAAAAACCTCAGCAATAACAGAGTTGATGAAGTCTGTGTCATAGAAACTTCTCAGAGCTTATATCAATTGCATAAAAATTATAATTGCTTCCAATATACAGTCGATGAGGCAATAAAAGAGTTGATGAAGTCTATGTCATTGGACAGAATGCTTCTGGATATTGCACAGATGTAACTGTCAGCACCTGCAGACAGTTCAACTTAGAATTCTGAAATTAGGTAATCAACAAGACACACACCAGAGTAAGAAGCAGAAAGTGATCAGTGCCACAGATCAAGGATGATGAAAGAAGAGTGTCTGGACCCACCCAAGACAGGTACCTTCAGAAGCAATACCAGACAAAGTAGAAATTGGTAGTTTCCACCAGAACTGATTTAGCTATTGTCATTTTTACCATATATATTTAGCATACTACATAATTCATTTCATAGAGTGTGTGCAATTCTTTTCAATGAAGCTTCTAATGTTTCTTCTAAGGTCCCAAGTCAAAAGAAGGAGAGGCAGCTGCTAAGGAGCAGGTAAATTCACCCAAAATTTGTCTCTCTTCTAGTGTGTTAAAAGAAAACTTCAGACAAATTAAATTTAATGGAGTTTAATTCAGCAAGAAAAAGAAAGCAATCTGTGAATCAAGCAGCCCTCAGAATCACAGCAGACTCAGAGAGACCCCAGGGGTGCCTTGTACTCAGAACAAATTTATAGACAAAAAAAAAAAGTGATGTACAGAAATCGGATGTGAGGCACAGAAACAGCTGGATTGCTTACAGCTCAGCGGTTGCCTTATTTGAACACAGTTTGAACACTCAGCAGTGTATGAGTGGTTGATGTATGGTTGCTGGGATTGGCCAAGACTCAGCTGCTGTTACAGGTGCACACTACTAAGTTAGGTTTTCAATCTTGTTTACCTATTAACTTAGGTTACAATTAGTTCACAAGGACTCAAATATAGAAGTATGAAGTTCTTCTCAGGCCATATTTAGTTGGCTTTAACACGTGCCCCAAGTGGGAAGACCAGAAAAGCAACATCCTTTAGAAAATGTTTCCTACCTAGGCTATTCCTTTGTGAGTATGCCATCCATTTCTTACATAATGTTTTCACCATTCCAAAGAGAGAAAGAAAAAGAAAGAAGGAAGGAAGGAAGGAAGGAAGGAAGGAAGGAAGGAAGGAAGGAAGGAGAGAGAGAGAAAGAGAGAAAGAAAGAAAAAAAGAAAGAAAGAAAGAAAGAAAGAAAGAAAGAAAGAAAGAAAGAAAGAAGAAAAAGAAAGAAAGAAAGGAAGGAAGGAAGGAAGGAAGGAAAGAAGGAAGAAGAAAGAAAGAAAGAAAGAAAGAAAGAAAGAAAGAAAGAAAGAAAGAAAGAAAGAAAGAAAGAAAGAAAAGAAAGAAAGAAAAGAAAGAAGAAGGAAGGAAGGAAGGAGAGAAAGGAGAGAAGGAGGGAGGGAGGGAAGGAAGGAAGGAAGGAAGGAAGGAAGGAAGGAAGGAAGGAAGGAAGGAAGGAAGGGTTTATTGGAAGCAATTATCAGTCTTATACAGTTGATATAAGCTCTGAGAAGTTTCTATGACCACTTTCTAGTACAGCTTTTTATTTCATTTCTTTTGCTGAAAATGTGTTTGGACATTGGCCTATAAGCTGCAAAACAACAAATACAGCTTCAGTCTTTCAAATCAATTCCACAATGACAAGTCCTCTCCTAAGGAAAAAAAAAAAAAGCATTTCAGAGTGTTTCACTGAGGGGTCAAAGATTAGACACAAGAGGCTTGAAATGAGATTTGTCTTTTTCAGTCTTTCTTAGAGGCAAGAAAAAAAATGCAACTGCCAGAACACTTAGCCTCTCCATTTGGATGTAAGATCTCCTAATCTTCTCCCTCGTGAACATTGTCCTGTCCCTGTCCTTGGACTGAGATGGTCCATCCACCTGAACTTGAACAGACTAAGAGGGATACTGACTTCAAAATCAAGGTAATGGTGGACAGTTGCCTGGGACCTGGAGTCAGGAGACCTGCTCTGGGGTTCTAGCACTACTGCTTGCTGTGTGTGTCCCCTGGTGTCCACTGGTTCCTAGTGTCTGCCCATTCAAGCAGATGTTATGCTAGCCTTGTGATATTTGCAAGGATTAAATAAAGATGAAAACTTGAAAATGGCTTTGTAAACTGCAGAGTCCAATGCCAAAAGGTGTCACTAGAAATCTTTATCTTTGTCGCTGTGGATGTTTGCTAAATGAGTCACAACAGATATTGAAAAATTACACAGAGGAGTGGTATGAAGGGGTAAGAATTCCCCTATAGTCCCCCAAGTTACCCTAGATTTTTTCCCTGACCCAGTACTTGTAGTTGTAATGTAGAACAATGCGGTGTTAGCACCCGGGGCTTTGCGTTCCAATACTTGATCAGTGGTGATCTCCCTATCAAGATGATTTATTTCCAGCTTTCTGCTTCACATTTGGGCTCCTGACACTGAACGGGCACCTGAAGTGCCATGGAGTCCCTGACTTTCTCTCTCTCTCTGTAAGAAGAGGCCCCTGCATAAGCATATTTATACATGCAGGGGAGAGGGCACAGAGGCACAGAGAAAGGACAGAAAAGAAGAAGGGAGACCCCAAAGACAAACAAACTCACACTTTAATCTGGGTCCTAAGAGCTTTGAGGCAGGAGATCTAGTCCAGTTATCCCATGGACAGGGTGAAATTCCAGGAAGCAGAGAAGGCAAAGGAATTCTCTGCAAGTTTCCCATTCTGACCCAGCACAAAGGGTGATAACTCTCACTCTGCAATATGTGCGCCTATTACCCCCGTCACTTCACATTTATAAAATCTAGTCACTCACCAACTTCCTTTCCCAGCATTGCTTAAAAACAAAACCTTATCCCAACATGATTTTTTTTTTTCTGGACATCTCTCCCCTCCAGTATAGAAGAAACCCCTGAATCGCATGTTGTATTTAAGGAAGTGGGTTCTGGATTGAAACCTTCATTTTGATACTTACTAGCTTTGGTAATTTGGGCCTATTAATTGATGAGTGCTTCTCTTTCCTCACCTATAATCAAAGATAACTAGGAGTAATAAAGTATTTAAGAGAATGCCTGGAAGGTAGTAGATGCTCACTAAATGTAGGCTATTATTATTAACTATACACCACTCTTAGCTATATTAAGTATATACACTCTCTCAGGCTGACCAGGCACCCCAGAGGTGTTAGAACTAGAAAAATAGATTTCTTCTCTAATCAAACAGAGAAGCAAGGCCTGTCCCTTATGAGCTCCCTTTCTCACGTACACCCTGAGCTGTCTAAGTTAACTCCATGCATGGTGACTCGGTGAACCACAGAAAGAGTCCAAGCCTAGAGTTTGGTCCTGCGTTTAATTGTGGTTCTGTCTTAGCCCTATGACCTTCGGCCTCTTCGTTTCTGCTTGGTTTTCTTTGCAGTAGAAAATATCGGATTAGATCTCAATAGTGGTTCTCAAATTTGGGTGCCCACGAAAATCTCCTGGGATCACTTTTAATATTCCTGATGCCTGGCACATCCCCGACAAATTAAATCAGAAGATTCGAGGGTGAGATTTAGGCAAGAGGACTTCTTACAGCTCCCCAAGTGATTTCAATGTTCAACCAAGGTTGAGAACTGCTAGTTTAGAAGATTGGTGGTTCTCAACTCTGGTACATGAGAACTATCTAAGGAGCTTTAAAAAATTACAGAAGCCAGAGTCTTAGCTTAGGACAATTAAAATAGAAATCCCTGGGGATTTGTCCCAGCCATGATATCTTTTGAAGCTCCTTGGGTGATTCTAATGTGTAGCCAGAGTGTGGACCCTCAGGTTTAATAATCTTCAAGGATCCTCCTTCATCTATGTAGGGCTCTAAGCTTGTATGAGTCTGCACCTGTGGAGCTGTGAGCATGTGTATCACCTTCTCCGGAAGCTGGCTACACCAACACTCTCTGACTCTGAGAAACGAAATGATTATTCCCATTCCCAACATTCATCTTCTCTGGGCTTCAGGTATTAACAACCAGGAAGGACTCCCCTATTTACAGTCCATAGAAAGGTCCCCCTAGACTTGACCTCAGTCCCATTATAAGGCAGCAAGTCAGCGTTCTTAATCTTTTTGGTTACACAGACCCCTTTAGAAACTTCATGAAAGCTATAAGTCATCTCATAAGGAGGATCTTACATGTACATCAAATTGAGCATACAATTTTCATGGATCCCTGAACTCCTGATACAAAGATAATTCTATTCTATTTCCTTATAATATGAAAGTCAAAAACTTACATAACCCAGGAAAGGAGAGATTGCAACATAGTAGAAATAGACCAGAGTGAGAGTTCTAATCCTGGTTCCACTACTCATCAATCAACATTTAGGAGTCACTGAATCACTTGATGCCTGAGTTTACTCACATGTCCAGTTAGGAATTATACAATCACACCACCACATAACAATGTTTTGGTCAACTACAGGTCACATATAGGATGATGGTTCCGTAAGATTATAATACTGTGTTTTTACTGTACCTTTTCTATATAGATATGTTAAGACACACAAATACTTACCATTGTGTTACCATTGCTACAGTATTCAGTATAATAACCTGCTGTACAGATCTATAGCCTAAGAGCAATAGGCTATACCATACAGCCTAGGTGTGTCGTAGGCTCTACCACCTTGGTTTGTGAAGTACATTCTGTGATGTTTGCGCACAATGAAATCGGCTAATGATGCATTGCTCAGAATGTGTCTCCATCATTAAGTGCTATCAATCTTACCTATTTCGGAAATAAAGTAAAATTAATAATGTAAAATTGCTTTGACCAAGTTATAAGCATTACATTGTCGTTGAAAGTGGAAGAACTACACCAGGAGGCCCTGGTGTGGCGCTGGAGTAGGTGAAACTGTTCATGCATGTATCTTCCTTGCCTTCCATTCTCATAAAGAATCGCACATTCCCCACATACACCCTGGCCAAACTGTCTTTGGGACTGCACCACGGTGTGTTGTTGTTTGTTAACTTTTTCCCAGTGCCTGTGTTGACCAAGAGGCTTTGGGAATAAGGGTACATAAAGGTCTGAGAGGCTGAATGAGCCTGGGGCAAAAAGACAGCATGCAATGTCCTTGAATTTGGAGTGTGACTTGAACTCGCCCTTGGGAGGGGCAAGTGCAGAGCCCATGAACTCACCATGCACCAGTCCCGGTCCTTGGTGGGGAAAGGCTGAAACTGGAACCAGATGTCTCAGAAGCAATCTCCCAGACTTCACAGTAACTGCCAGATTGACCACAAGTTTGGCAGAAACCATCCTACTGGTGAGTGCCAAGTGGTTTGGAGTGAGCAGGAGCACAGCCTGGACTCCAAGCCTAGGCCTCCGGGGAGAACCTGGGTTCCCAGACTCACTGGGTATTCAGGCCATTAGCGTGCTATCTTAGTCTGTTGGGGCTGCTATAGCAAAGTACCATAGACTGGGTGGCCTGAACAACAAATGTTTATTTCTCATAGTTTGGAGGCTGGGAAGCCCTAGATCAAAGCACCAGCAGACTGGGTGTTGGTGAGGGTCTGCTTTCTGTGGCCATCTTCTTGCTGGGCCCTCAGACGGTGGAAAGGAATAAGACAGTTCTCTAGGGTCCCTTTTATTTTATGTATTTTATTTTATCTACTTATTTTTGAGACAGGATCTTGCTGTATAGCTCAGGTTGGAGTACAGCAGTGCGATCCTAGCTCACTGCAGCCTCAACCTCCCAGGTTCACATGATCCTGCCACCTCAGTCTCCTGAGTAGCTGAGACTACAGGCACAAACCAGCATGTCCAGCTAATTTTGAAGTTGTTTTGTAGAGATGGGGTCTGGCTATGCTGCCCAGGCTGGTCTTGAACTCCTGGCCTCAAGTGATCCTCCTGCTTCAGCCTCCCAAAATGTCCTTTATAAGGACACCAGTCCCTTTAATTTTATTTTATTTTATTTACTTATTTTTGAGACAGGATCTTGCTCTTTATAAGGGCACTAGTCCCATTCACAAGGGCCCCACCCTCATGACCTAATCATTTCCCAAAGTTCCCATGTTTTCAAACCATCACACTGCAGGTTAGGTTTCAACATACAAATTTTGTGTTGGGGGATGCAAGCATTCTCCACAGCACTCTCTAGTCTGACGAGGTGGCACCCTCATCCCTGTAGGAGGGTAGGTGTGGTGGCTCTGGGGGTCCCCAATTAGCTGCATCACCAAGAGAGCACAGAGTTGTTCTACCAGAAGTGTTGGGCAGAAATTAACCAGGATGGACATGAGAGTATAGAGACTGTGCTCCTGGTCACTCCCTGAGCCCATTCTGCCCCCAGCCTACCTTCCCCGACCTCTAGGAAAGCCCTATGGAAGCACGAGTGCGGTGAGAAGAGAAAGGTAGAAGTTTCTGCCTGGGGCCCTAGGCTTCTGCTCAGAGAGAAAGGAGAGGAGCCCTCAGTGCTCCAGGAGAGTGTCTCCCCCTAAAAGTGTCCGAGAAAACAGTAAGAAGGGCCTCAAATTAAAAGTGAAGATGTAGGTACAGACAGGGTCACTCTGGGAATTCTCAGAGAGCTTGAGGAACAGACCTCAGGGAAACAGGAATAATAAGAGGAACCATGTTTGTTGCTTAGTTTTGTTGTAGATTCCTTGGGATTTCTAGGTGGATCTTCATGACATCTGCAAATAGGGGCCGTTTTACCTTTTCCTTTCCAATCCATATGACTTTTATTTCCTTTTCTAGTCTTAGAGAAGTATTAGGATCACAATAATAATAATAATAATAATAAGGCAACTAGTCTGGCATTCTGACAGAGCTGTTTGTCTCTCTGTAATTCAAATGCACGTGTGGATGCACACACATACATGCAGACACACATACACAGGCACACACACAAACACGTTCTCTTTCTTTTTCTGAGAAACCCAGAAGGACTGACCACAGGCTCAGTCCTTGAGCTACTGAGGGGTGCTTTTGTGTGTGCATGTGGTCGCTCCATATGGATGTATCTACTGAGGGGTGATTTGGGGTTTAGATGAGATCTTGCCATATGGATGTCTCTACGGGCTGAAAGCGGATTCTCTAGGAGCTGCCAGATTGCTTGGCACAAGGTTTCCTCCTCCTTGAAACTCTGAAAATTATCATGGGGAGGGAGTTGTCCAGGGAAGAAAAACACCAGTCCCCACATTCTATACCCCGAGGTGGTCTCTGGTCTTTCTAGCCCAGGACCCTCAGTGATGTGGTCCCTGATGGACTCGACCTTGTTGCAGTCAGAGGGGAGATATCGGACGGGTGACAGCCTCTGGAGACACAGCTTCCCAGCCCCGGTGACTCCAGGCTTTAAGGAATGACACACTTGCATGTTCACATCCCTCAAGGGTGTTCTTTCTTCTCCTTTTGTCCTCCTGGAAAGGAATAACTTGAGGATATTGGCTGCACCACAACGGAGCCCTGTGGCTTTGTTTTCATTTCCTCTCCATTCCTTGGTGGCTGCTCATGGACTATTTTGCAACTACAGTTTCCAGCTGGGACAGAGCAATATACACAAGCAGTATATTCTTTTAAATATTTACTTATTGAAAATAAAGATAGGTATCTCATCGTTTCTTCCCATAAACCAAGTGATATGTGTTCCCAAGCTGGGGCATTTCTTATTGTCTTTATAGATCTGGCAAATGAATGATTTTCTACCATGTATTCTTTTTTTTATTTTAACTTTGTTTTTATGGAGAGAAGCTTTCATGTTCTACACAAAGTTGCTATCCTGTATATGTGACTCAGAGAGAGAAGATACAAACAGCTGTTGATGTTTGTATATTGTGGAAGATGTATATTTCCACTGGGAGGCAGCTTTGGGTTGCCCTGTCTTGTGGATTTGGTGAAGTCCAAATGAGACCACTGGCCAGAAGAGTCCAGGGAAACCCTGTTGAGACCCAAGAACTCACAAGCTTCTTGTTTCCTTGTCTGCAGCACCTCAGCCTCACAAATCTGTTTTGATGGAGTGAAATATATTGTCACCTTTAATGATGACACCTCACCATGATGCTGTTTGCAAACCTCAGAAGAAAAGACCAAAGTACTCCCCTCCCACTGAGAAAACTGCCATGCGAGGCATTTAGAGCGAGGTGGGACATGTACCTCTCTGAGTCTCCTCACTGTGGCAAGGAGATTGTGCCTCATTCCTATATCAGCCAGCAGTCATCCAGGAGCCAGGAAGCACACCAGTTAGTGTAAGAGGGAATTTGCTGTAAAGAATCCTTGGCCGGGTTTGGTGGCTCAAGCCTGTAATCCTAGCACTTTGGGAGGCTGAGGCAGGAAGATACTTTGAGTTCAGGAGTTCAAAACCAACCTAGGCAACATAGTGAGACCCCTCCCGTCTCTGCAAGAAATACAAAAATTAGCAGGGTGTGATGTGTATGCTTGTGGTCCCACCTACTTGGGAGGCTGAGGTGGAAGGATCGCTTGAGCCCAGGAGGTCGAGGCGGCAGAGAGCCATGAATGTGTCACTGCACTCTAACGTGTGTGACAAAGTGAGACCCTGTCTCAAAAAACAGAATTTTTAACTACATTAAAGAACTGAAAAGGCAACCATGAAACACAAAGGTATCAAGGAGATGAAAAGTGAAGGAAGCAGCTACTTTGCCCTCGGGCTGAGGACACAAAGGAAGAGGTTGGAATTATTACATGTTAAAGTTTGGAGGAGGACTCCTTGGACTGAAACTCTGACTTCTGCAAAGGGGACCACGTCTTGCTGTGAAAGCTGCCTCTTGGGGGATGCAAAGAGGCAGTTTCTGTGGGTGTTGAAAGAACTGCAAAGGGGACTCAGCTGCTGCTACTGGGACAGCCAGTCATGGCCAGGGCAAAGCAACATTGCCGGGGGGATCCTGATGGGAACAGGAAGTGCAGGAGTGAAAAAATGCGGCAGGAGTATGGACTCTTCTCCTCAAGGCTCTCCCCAGTGTCCTTTGTTAGCAGCACCTAGCAGGAAGCAACTGGCATAGAAGAAATGTGATTTGCAGGTCTCAGCTCTGGCATCAAAAGCAGAGACAAATCACTTAATAACAAGTTCACTTGGATAAGTTCTCCATTGCTTCACTGCTGTAAATCTAGTTTTTGCTTTTTCCTGATTCATCATTATAAACTGTGGGACTACCCCTTTTTGTTTCCTTGCAATGACTAAGCTTAGACCTGAAGAGGAGTTAGGGGCTCACACCTGTTATTCCAGCACTTTGGAATCCTGAAGTAAGAGGGTTGCTTGAGGCCAGGAGTTCAAGACCAGCCTGGGCAACATAGCAAGACCCATCTCTACAAACAAACAAACAAATTAGCAAAGCACAGTGGCTTATGCCAATGGTACCAGCTACTCTGGAGGCTGAGGATTGCTTGAGCCCAGGAGTTTGAGGCTGCATTGAGCTATGATCATGCCACTGCACTCCAGCCTGGGCAACAGACCCTGTCTCTCTGAAAAATGAAAAGATTTCAGGGAGCCTCATTTGTAGGTTATCAGCATGCTTATAACCCAGGATTTCTCAACATCAACTTCAATTATCTAGTCCACTAATGACATTTTGGGCTAGATAATTCCTTGTTGTTGAGGGGCTGTGCAATGCACTGTAGTGTTGTGGGATGCTGAGCAGTATCCCTGGCCTCTACCCACCAGGTACTAGCAGTGACACACCTCCTCTCTCACTACCTACAGTCCATAAAAAATGGCAGCCAAAAAGGTCTCCAGACATTGCCAGTATCTCCTGGGGAGCAAGCTTTCTGCCAGTAGAGAATCACTACTCTAATCTCTGTCTACATTGTCACCCTGGATATCTGGCCTGAGAATTAGAAGTATAAGGACACCCATGCATTTGCATAGTAGTTTACAGTTTTCAAAGCCCTTTCTCTGCTTTATTTGAACATATTTAGACAGCCCAAAGAGGCAAGGCAAGAGAGATACTATTGTCTTCACTTTACAAACTGCAAACCATTACTCAGAAAGGCTAACCAACTTCCCTAGGAACTCATATCACGGCAGAAACTATGCTATTCTGACAATTCTCATTCTCCCACATTTAGAGGGGAAAGGAGGGTGGTTTGACAGCTGACTGACAGAGAAGACACTTTTTTTTTTTAAACTCCCTGTTATGGTTTGACTGTCCCCTCCAAAACTTATGTTGAAATTCTAGTACTATTGTGATGTTATTAAGAGGTAGGACCTTTAAGAAGTGGTTAGATCGGCCGGGCGCAGTGGCTCAAGCCTGTAATCCCAGCACTTTGGGAGGCCGAGACGGGCGGATCATGAGGTCAGGAGATCGAGACCATCCTGGATAACCCAGTGAAACCCCGTCTCTACTAAAAAATACAAAAAATTAGCCGGGCGAGGTGGCGGGCGCCTGTAGTCCCAGCTACGCGGGAGGCTGAGGCAGGAGAATGGCGTGAACCCGGGAAGCGGAGCTTGCAGTGAGCTGAGATCCAGCCACTGTACTCCAGCCTGGGCGACAGAGCCAGACTCTGTCTCAAAAAAAAAAAAAAAAAAAAAAAAAAAAGAAGTGGTTAGATCAAGAAGGCTTTACCTCCATGAATGAATTAATGCTGTTATCAAGAAAGTGAGTTAGTTATCACAGGGGTGGGTTAGTTATTTGCTGGAGTTTGTTCCTCTTTTTCTCTCTCTGTCTCATATACTTGCTTTCTCACCATGTGACACCATGTGCCATGTTATGACAGCAAGAAGGCCCTCACCAGATGTCATCACCATGCTCTTGGACTTCCCAGCCTCCAGAACAATGAGCCAAGTAAATCTCTTTTCTTTATAAATCACCTAGTCTGTGGTATTCTGTTATAGCAGCAGAAAATGGACTAAGACACCCCCCACAAGCTACCAATAATGTTTCTTTTATTTTTCTTTTACAGTGTCCAGCTTTTGCCAGGAATACCATATAAAACATCTTTATGAAGTGAACACAGGTCCCACCAACTTATACAAGCTGGCTCTGTCAAGGGCACCAGTGTTTCTAATTAATGCCTGGGTCCAGTGTTCCATGCAGGCTTTACCTGTACCCTCTCCCTCAGGTTTTGACTTCTGGCTGACCCACCAGGGCTCTTGCACCTATGACTAATAAATGCTCCTGACGTTTCTCACTGGATCTGGGAGGGCGAAATAAAAGTCAGTTCCAACTACCCATGTTCCAGCCTGAACATGGAGCATTCAGAGCAGGCACCGGGGAGAGAGTTCTGGCACCCTGTGGTGTCCGGCGGCAGCATTCTCAGACAAGCGTCTCTCTGTAGCTAAACCGTCTCATTTTGAATATGCTCAGCATCAGATATAGTCACCAAATAGTCTCCTAACTCCCCATAGAGAAATCATTCTCGAAACACTGGGGCAGTCATCTTCACATCTGCTATACACTAGAGATCTCTGGTACTTTTAAAAACTGAAGGTGAGATTGCAGTTATTGGACAGGACAAAATAAGAACAGGCATGAAAGTAAGTTCTGTATGCATGCACACGTGTGTCTGTGCATGTGTGCATATTTATCCAGCACTTCTCATGTGGAGTTGATGGAAGCCAAGGTCACGGAAGTGCAGACCCTCTGCAAACCCCATGGCCTGTTTGGTTAACTGCTTGACTAATTGATTTCTTAGAAAAACAGGGCATTGATGCTCAAAAGAAACTCAAAGATAATTTTGCCCAACTGTCTCATTTTACTAGGGAGTAGATTAAGATACAGAGAGGTGAGATGACAAATCAACACCATGCACGGCCAATTAGTGGAAAAGCTCAGGACCAGGACCTCCCAAGCAAAGAGGCTTCTTCCCAAATCCTCACACCACCAAGATGAAAGGTTATCCCCTTCTCAGCCACTTTCTCCAAGAGCTGTCCCAGGGTCTGTAGCACCCTGGGTATGTAGCACAACCCCTCCTTTCCAGAAGGAAGAAACTGTTTGGTTAGTGCCTGGATGTGTTCATTCCTGTCTTTACTCTCCTTCCCACTCTACCAAGGCTGCTCTTCACTGAATCCCACCCCAGACTATCAGATTCTGGCCACTGGGAGAGGATGACCCCAGAGTGAGAAATTATAAATTGTGATCCAGACACTATGTTCCTAGCAGAAAGCAAAGCCATGAAAAACATCTAGCTGTGTTATTAAAATGCTTGTAAATATTTAGATAATCTACCATACTTCCCCCCTTCTTATTGATGTTGAGTACTTTTAAAACAAAATCTCAATCTAGATCTTCACAACTCAGAAATCATAAGTAAATAGGAGGCTCTGTTTTGGTAAGGACTGTGTTATAATTTTTGTAAATTTCCCATAGCACTTAGCATAATGCTGGAATAACAACTGAACTGTCATTTCATTGATACTTGGTAGTTAAATAATTGCTAATTAAACATTAACAAAATGATTGGAACGATGTAAAAATAATGTTACTTTCTTTTGAAATGACAAATTGACACCTAGGGTCAGTTCTTTATAAAACAGAAGGTAAACATAGATAGAATTTTCCTTATCTCTTTGTTGATCATCATAGCACAGCTGTATGGTGGCCCTCCTGAAGCCATGGGCATATTCCAGGCTGACCAAGGACAGTTGTGTCCTCAGACTTTGGATGCTGGACAGGATGTGAGTGGATGTGAAGTTTCCCAATGATCCTGAAAGTCAGAGTATTGCCACGATGAGAACTTGATTTGGAGTTCACCTCCGCACTGTGTGACTTCAGAAAAATCACTAGACTTTTCTGAAGTGAGGATAACCAAATCAGTATTTCCATCTCAAGGTTGTTGTGAGGATAAAATCAAGCATGCAAACTGTAGAGTGCAATACAAGAAGTGGTTGCTATTAATGTGGAATTCAAGGTCAAACCATCCAAATTAAGGAAAGCAGACTTCCTCTGCATTTGAGAAGGTTTCCCAAAGCCACACAGGGACAGCTCCAAGCGTTTGGATTTAGAAGGTGCCTCAGTTCAAAACAAACTTCCCAATTCACATACAAATTTTAGTTAATGAAGCTGTACAGAGTAAGGGCTAGATAGCTACTGGTGTGTTTGGGTCAATAAATTCAATATTAAAAGTTTGTTTATGAGGAAGTAATTTATTTTTTAAAACATGAAAAGCAATTCGTTTAGAAAAGGAAACAAGGTATGAAGTAGAAAAGAAAATAGTTGCCTCAAATCCTAATTCCCCAGAATTAACTGCTTTAATGTTGGCATACTTGTTTCTATACTTTTTTCATAATTTAAAAAATGTGAAAAGGTAATAATACAGATGATATGTAAATAAAGCAAAAATCATGTGTGCAAGACACAAATCATGAAAGGGAGGGAAATATTAATATTAGGCGTGGTGCAGAACTTTGTCTTATGGATGAGAAGTAGGTGAGATCTCACTCAAAGGTCAGCCTACAAAAGTGATGGGAGCAACTTTGCTGAATCCTTCAGTACCCACCGCTATGGGAGACATATACAGCCTCTGATTTGAGAGTGTGGACTCCCCACAGAGTGGCTTCTCAGTTGCATGTCTTGCTTGCCTTAGAACTTGCTTGCCTTAGTACTATAAGCACTTTACTTAGTACTTAAGTACTAAATAGTACTTAGTATATACTTAGTAATAGTACCTAGTATATAGTACTCTACATAGTACTTAGTATATACTTAGTAATAGTACTTAGTATATAAGTAATTACTTGTATACTAAGCACTATAGTAATTACTAAGTAATAGTACTTAGTATATAATTATTACTTAGTAATAGTACTTAGTATATAAGTAATTACTTCTATACTAACTACTATAGTAATTACTAAGTAATAGTCCTTAGTATATAATTATTACTTAGTAATAGTACTTAGTATATAAGTAATTACTTCTATACTAACTACTATAGTAATTACTAAGTAATAGTCCTTAGTATATAATTATTACTTAGTAATAGTACTTAGTATATAAGTAATTACTTCTATACTAACTACTATAGTAATTACTAAGTAATAGTCCTTAGTATATAATTATTACTTAGTAATAGTACTTAGTATATAAGTAATTACTTAGTCCTTAGTATATAATTATTACTTAGTAATAGTAATAGTACTTAGTATATAAGTAATTACTTCTATACTAAGGACTATAGTAATTACTAAGTAATTACTTATATACTAAGTACTATTACTAAGTAATAATTATATACTAAGGACTATTACTTAGTAATTACTATAGTCCTTAGTATACAAGTAATTACTTATATACTAAGTACTATTACTAAGTAATAATTATATACTAAGGACTATTACTAAGTATATACTAAGTACTATGTAGAGTACTATATACTAGGTACTATTACTAAGTATATAATATTACTTATATACTAAGTAATATTATATACTTATATACTAAGTACTATTATAAGTGTTACTATATACTTACTTATGTACTAAGTACTACTATAAGTATTACTATAAGTACTATGATTATTATTATGGACTAAATGTTGATGTCCCCTCCAAAATTCATATGTTGGAGGCTTACTTCTTCACGTCATGGTATTTGGAGGGTGGCCTTTTGGGAAGTAATTAGGGTTAAATTAGGTCATAAGGGTGGAGCCTCCAAGATTAAGATGAATGCCCTTATGAAAAGAAAAAGAAACATGAGATCTCACTCTTTTTGTGCACACACCAAGGTAAGGTTTTTGAGGACATAACCCAGAAGACAGCCCTCATCAAGCACCTGATCGTGGTTGGGTGTGATGGCTCACACCTGTAATCTCAGCACTGTGGGAGGCTGAGGTAGGTGGTTTGCTTGAGCTGGGGAGTTTGAGGCCAGCCCGGACAACATAGTGAGACCCCATCGCTACAAAAAGTACAAAAATTCACTGGGCATGATGGCACATGCCTGTAGTCCCAGCTACTTGGGAGGCTGAGGTGGGATCTCACTCAAATGTCAGGATGGGAGGATTGCGTGAACCCCAGAGGTTGAGGCTGCAGTGAATCAAGATTGCGTCACTGCACTCCAGCCTGGGTGACAGACCAAGACTCTGTCTCAAAAACAGCAAAAACAAAAACAAAACACTTGACCATACTGGCACCCTTATCCCAGACTTTCAGCTTCCAAAACGATGAGAAAGAAGTTTCTGTTGCTTAAACCACCCAGGCTGTGGTATCTGTTATAGCAGGCTGAGCTGGCTAAAATGCATGTAGGAGTACCCCTTGCAATTTCCCTTTACACTGTTTCAGTTACCCACAATCAACTGTGCTCCAAAAAATAGGTGAGTACAGAATAATAATATATTTTGAGAGAGAGATCACATACATATCACTTTTATTACAGTGTATTATAATTGTTGTATCTTATTAATTATTGCTATAATCTCTTACTGTACCTAATTTATAAATTATGCTTTATTGTGACTATGTATGTGTAGGAAAAAACATAGTATATATAGCGTTCAGTACTGCCCATGGCTCCAGGCATCCACTGCGGGGCTTGGAACACATCCTCCGTGGGTAAGTGGTGGCTACCGTATTCTGTTTTAACATGCGCCCTACCCATTCTTCCTGCTTCATTTCATCCCAAGTTTTGCCAAGGACACAATTCCCTTACTTCTTAACATGTTGACAAGGCTCTTTGTAACCAGGCCCTTTACCAAGTGCCTAATTCTAGGAAGGCTGAAGAGACGTGAAACACTGCTTAGGCTGCCCCAGCAGGCAGGGAGCGATGGGGTAGGGAGGCGGAGTCCCGGTGGAGAAGCTGGGCAGGGCCGGCTTCGAGTCAGTTCTGCTCAAGTGACCTCTCCATCTAATCGAAAAGCCTCAGAATCAGAAACATACCCCAAAACTTCATGGGCATGTCTGTTTTCCCACCTTCTGGCTGCCTTGATTCTTCAATAGCTCTACTTTGCTCTGATTAGCACAGATAAGTAACTGCTAAAGTGTGACAGGCAGGTTTTCACTGTTCGAAATGCATCGGTGTTGAGATTCTGTCTTGCTTACTGGGAAATAAAGAAGAATAAACAAACCTAGAGAAGTAACTCTGAGGGTACATTATGGCAAAAACTAAGGGAAAGTATAAGATATTAAGTTAGAAATAATTTCTACCACTTAGAAATTTAAGAATATAATTTTGAAAGACAAAATACAGAACAAGACATATGTACGCATATATGACACCATATACACTATCTAATTTGCACCAATATATTGTGGGAAAAATATTCAACAAATGGAAATTTCTCCTAAAATCTGGCAAAAAGCCACCCCTCAGCTCAGCTCTTATTTGGGGGGAAAAAAAATTATAAACAATGTGGTGGTGTCTGGTTTTACATTACAGATTATTTACAGATATCTAGCTTTGATTACAGTTTAGCTTTTTAGATTTTTATCACAGAAATGTATTTCAAAGAACCCTAGAATACAGATGATGGCAGAGAAGCTTGTAAAAACAAACTCTCAGGGTTTTTTAAGCCTAAAAAAATCAAAATAAAAACACTGGACAAGCTAACCGCCTTGCTCCTCTGTCCCCCATTCATTTCTCTGTATTTTACTCTCCCCTGCAAAGATCTTTGCATCCTGCAAGCAGAACGTTGACTCACTAGGGTGAATTTTGGTCTGTGGGACTAATATGAACATGAGAGAAGAATCAAGTCAGCTTTCAGTCCCCAAATGCTCAGAAAAGCATGCTTGGTGACAATACTGAAACTAACAGAGAGACATAGGTTGCTCCTAGCTGCACACAGAACCCAGGGCCCACACTGCAACCCAGACACTTGTTTTTATTTTATGTTAGATTAAAACAAATTTGGGTGAGATGGGGTCTGGCTCTGTTGCCCAGGCTGCAGTGCAGTGGCATGATCACAACTCACTGCAGCTTCAAACTCTTGGCCACAAGTGATCTTCCCACCTCAGCCTCCCAATCACTGTACTGGGATTACAGGTGTGAGCCACCATGCCCAGCCCTTTCAACTCCCTCTTCTAATGCCAATTTTATCCACTAATGAAACACATCTCATTTACTTGGAAGCATTTTTCTCCCACTATTTTATTACGAAACAATTCAAACATAAAGGAGATTGAAACAGCAATACAGTGAATACCCATTCAGACTTCCAGTTTCCAAAACTGTTAGAAGTTTCTGTTGCTTAAGTCACCCAGCCTATGGTATCTGTTATAGCAGGCCAAGCTGGCTAAAACACATACAGTAGTCCCTGTAAATAGTATCCACTATTTAGATTCTATACTTAACAGTTTGTCATATTTGCTTTATCATAAATCTATCCATAATCTATCCACCCGTTATTCCTTTTTTTTTTTTTTTTTATTTGGTAGAGACAGGGTCTTACTATGTTGCTCAGGCTGGTACTTGAACTCCTGGTTTCAAGTGATCCTCCCACTTCAGCCTCCCAAAGTGCTGCAACCTGGATACTTGTGTTGTGCAGAGGGAACCAGAACATCAAAAGCTGCCCTGAGAAAGAAGAGCAGTCACAGAAGTACAATGCCCCCTGGAAAGGGAGCATTGAGAGGGGCGGCCACCGCTTCAAACTCAACCAGCTCGCCCGAGTAGCCAAGGTAGAGCAAGCTCTCTCTGCAGCATCCGCATAGAAGGGTATTATGGTGTTGGCTTTCTAGCGCTAATGGGTTCAGACTGCTTCCTGCGTCTTCCCTCTGGTGGTCTCTGAGCTCCCCAATGTATGCGCATGCCCTGAAGATGCACTGTGTTGGTTTGATGGTGCTGAGCTTTATGAAAGGGGGGAAGGTGAGTGTGGACTGGGGGATAGGAGGCAGGACCACCTCCTGCTAGACTCTGGGTCTACTTAGGGGCCCTTCCAGACAGCTGTCCCTGAACTTTCCCCCACTTTTCCCTGTCCAGTGCTTGACACTCTCGCTTTTTCTCCTAACATCTCTCTGCTTCTCTTTTCCCTAGAGATCTGTAAGCTCTTCCAGGACAACCTTGGCGCGTAAGGCAAATGGAGCTTAGAATTCTGGGCTCTGGTGAGAAGATGCTTTGTTCTGGCATCTGAGAAATGACCTGCAAGTGGGGAGTCACCCTCCACAGAAGGAGCCCTGTGACTCACGTGGAGCTCGGGGGGGCCTTGAAGGACTTGTGGTTTAACAAGGCCCAGGGCTCCATGCAAAACCTCTGCAGAGATCAGCCATCCTGAGCCTCCCCCTTAGCTATCCCTGTTGTTTCTGGCCTTGTGAACCTATAGTGTCACTTCACCGCCTCTCTGAGCCTGTTTCCTCAGCCATCAAATCGTGCTGTTGCTCCCTGTCCCTGTCCTGTACATGCACAGGAGATAAACAGGAGATGTACAGGGAATACACAGGGAATGCACACGAAATGCACATGAGATCAGTGTCTTTGAAAGCACAAATTACAAGCTGTTATGGCAACAGTAGATGTTATTAATCCCAGAAAGCTAACAGGCTGGATGCACATTAATGGCCCTGAAGCAGTTTGAGAATGGATGGGGAAAGTCCGGCTCAGCTGTGTAGCTGTACTCCATCACGAAGCCCAGAAGGGCAGGGAAACAAGCTCCCTGCGAGAAATGCAGAGTGCCTCATGAGCTCGCTATCTCCCCTTCCTCTCAGGATTTGGAGGGAAAAAACGCCTTCATTTTCTGTATAACCAGCCTGAACTGAAACACATATCACTTTGTGCCAAGTTCTAGGGACTTGAGTTTCCTTTACTGAGGGCACCACTCCCATGTGTCAGTGGGAACCGGATCAGTGGGAGCTTAGTGGTTTTACTTGAGGGGAACCTACAGGAAATAATTTAGGAAGATAATAAGGGGGATTTTTCCTGTCTAGAAATGAGGCCCATGAAGTCTTTGCAGATGACATTACTCTCTGATTCAGAAATAAATGCAGAAAAATGGCCTCAGTTGTTTTGCCAAGCCAGTGCTATTGGCCATAGACACTCTCAGAGTAGTATGGAGCTGCCATGCCTTATGCTTTGCCCAGGATCCAAGGCCCTGCACAACATCCTGCCTGTCCTAATAATTCTCTTTCCCAGCATCCAGTACTGGCACCAGTCAGGATCCCTCCTGACCCCATGCTTTCCTATTCTCTCATTCTCCATTCTCTTCTTTGCCCCCATTAGATTTGCACAGTTGTTCAGAATTTCATTATCATCAGAACTAAAGTTATAAGCTAATTCCCACTGATGTAGAGAGTACTTTGTGGGGTACCCTCCTCCTCACAAACAATTTTTATTTTAAGAAACAGTTTAACTTAAAAGGGCAACTAGTTTTGAAATTCAGCATTCAGCTGTCTGCCCAGGAATTGGTAGGTTGGAAAAGGGATTGTTTGATACCTAGAAAAAGAATAGTTAGGCTGAGCACAGTGGTTCATGTAATCCCAGCACTTTGGGAGGCTGAGGCAGGAGGATAACTTGAGGCCAGAAGTTTGAAACCAGCCTGGTCAACATAATGAGATTCGTTTCTGAAAAAAAAAAAAAAATAGCTGGTATGGTGACACATGCTTCTAGTTCCATCTCTTTGGGAGGCTGAGGTGGAAGGATCACTTCAGTCCAAGAATTCGAGGCTGCACTGAGCTATGATTGTGTTATTGCACTCTGGCCTGGGCAACAAAGCAAGATCCTGTCTTGAAAGAAAGAGAGAGAGAAAGAGAGAAGGGAAAAAAGAGAATGAGAGAGAGAAAGAAAAGAAAAAAGAAAGAAAGAAAGAAAGAAAGAAAGAAAGAAAGAAAGAAAGAAAGAAAGAAAGAAAAGAAAGAGAGAAAGGGAGAAAAAGAAAGGGAGTGAGAAAGAAAGACAGAAAGGGAGAGAGAAAAAAGGAAGGAAGGAAAAAGGAAGGAAGGAAAGAAAAAAGGAAGGAAGGAAGGAAAGAAGGAAGGAAGGAAGGAAAGAAAGGAGGGAGGGAAAAAGGAAGGAAGGAAGTAATTAGAATAATGATGCCTAAGGTAAGATCTAATCCAATCTCTTCATTTAATAGGCTAAGCCTAGTGACTACTGATTGAACAAATAAACTAATGAATGAATGAGTAAATGGATCTGAAGAGTTGGAGCTGTCACTGAGATCGCCTAGGGTTCAAGGCCAACACTCTCACTTTCTAGGTGAAGTAGCTGAGGCTTAAGCTACAACCTGCCCAAGTAAAATCACAATCAGTGACAAGGAACGCTGAAGGTGGAGTCTCCAGGTCCCCAGTGCCCTTAGCAGAGGAGCCTCTCCCACTCCAGGCACGCCAGGCCTGAGTCCAGGGGTGAGGGCCCCGCCTGGGCTAGAACCGGGGCTCTTCGCTTTTCTCTGTTTCTCATTGCCATCTGTATCACATTGCCAAGGCTCACTTTGAAGCTGTGAGGGCAGCTTTCCTCACTCCCACGACTGACATGAGGGATGCATAATAATATTAGCCTGGGAGAGAAGCCCTCCCGGCCTGGTTCTCACGATTCCCATGTCCTGTGCCCTGGCCATCATCCTATCTCTGATCAGTATCCAGTAAACAGAAAAGAGCCTGCTTTCCACCATCACAGATTAAGTGACACCAGTGAGGAGTTACATCTTTCACTCTTCCTTTGAAATGAATCCTCCCTCCCATCCCTGCTCTTTGTCCCATGAGAGGAATGTGGAATGGGGGTGGGGCTGAGACTTCTTTTTCACATCCAAACAGGGGAAGTCCAGGCCCTTTTGCTGCTGAGAGAGCAGGCAGTGATGGAAAGATTAAAGCAACACCTCACTTTAGAGCATTTTCATCTTTATGGTTATGGCTTTTTAGCCCATGAAATGATCATCCCAGAGGGAAAACAAGGACCCAGAGATGCAGAGCGTGGACAGCATTCCCTTCAGCAAAGGGGAGGGAGGCGCTGTTTGCTGCATTTCATATCCTGAGGCCATTCCCCCAAGTCATCATCTGCCTTTGATATCCCTGATTTCTGGAATACCAAATCTAGATGGTTGCTAAGACCAGAATTTAATCATTTCTAAAGTGTGGGGATATGAGAGGAGAGCCCATTTCAATGACTTTCAATCCAGTAGAAAGATGGAGGGAAAACCCTGAGCTAGACACGCTTGTCCTGGTTCTCAACATCCACTCACAGAGAGCATGGGAAAGCAATTTCAATTTCAGCCTGCAGTTTTACCAAACTTAACTGGGACAATGTACATGGAACCCACTCACAGTAACTTCCAGTTAAAGCAGTACTTAACCTCATATGAAAATTCTGTTTCTTCGTGGTTCTCCCAGTTATCAACGTATGATATAAGAAGTATTGACCACAGGGTACCAAAACATGATCAAGGCTGAGGGGAATATGCTTAAAGGTGGAGCATGGGGTTGTCAGTGACAGGCAGAGGTGGCTTTGCCCAGTGCATCTTAAAGCTGCTGTCTTTACACTGGGATGTGACAAGCGTGCTTCCTAAGAAATGAGGATTCATGGATAGAAAAAGATTTAGAATGGGGGACATGATTTATTCTATATCTCTTTTTATTATTTTATTTTCCTTTATTTTTAATTTTTTCTTTAAGAGTTGGAGTCTTGCCCTGTTGCCTAGGTTGGAATGCAGTGGTATGATCGTAGCTCACAGTAGCCTCAAACTCCTGGGCTCAGGTGATCCTCCCATCTCCGAGGGTTTTAGGGATGCAGTTGGTCTCCTGGGTAGCTGAGACTTCAGGCACCTGTCACCATGTCCAGCTGTTTTTTTCACTTTTTGTAGAGACGGGTTCTCACTATGTTGCCCAGGCTGGCCTCCAACTCCTGGCCGCACGGGATCTTCCCACCTCAGCCTCCTGAGTAGCTGAGACTACAGGCATGCACCGCCATGCCTGGCTAAAGATGCTGTATCTTTTGATGTTAAAATCACAGCGCAATGACAAGATTTTTCTTTCTACCAGACAAGTTTTCATCATGTGAACTGGATAGAAGAAATCAGTTCATTAGAGAGTATTTTCACTTTATGTGACTTCCAAGTATGCTACGGGCTGATAGTGTGGTCTCAGCTGGGAAATAGCCTGGTGTGCAGTAGACACCCAAGAGCACACAGCGACCACTCGGGGCCATTGTTTTCCTTTGATTTTCACTGATGGTTGTCAATGCTGGCTTCCTTTTACTTTTCCAGGCTCAAAATGTGTTGATTTTCATCTGGGCTTACGTGCAGTTCAGAATTTGCTCAATGTTTAGTTTCCTTTCCCCCCTCCCAGTTTGATAAACCTGTTTATTATTTTTAGGTTGCAAAATCAAAATAAGCTTACAAGGACATCTTTGCTGTGGAAATTTCTGCTGAAAATAAACAACTTTGTAGCTGGGAGCCTGAAACTCTAGCTTCTAACCACTCCCTCATACCATCACCACCAACTTTTTTCTCATTGAAATGACCTATATAGATTGTGATTTAAAAATAATACTAGGCCGGGCGCGGTGGCTCACGCCTGTAATCCCAGCACTTAGGGAGGCCGAGGCGGGCGGATCACAAGGTCAGGAGATCGAGACCACTGTGAAACCCCGTCTCTACTAAAAATACAAAAAATTTGCCGGGCGCGGTTGTGGGCGCCTGTAGTCCCAGCTACTCGGGAGGCTGAGGCAGGAGAATGGCGTGAACCCGGGAGGCGGAGCTTGCAGTGAGCCGAGATCGCGCCACTGCACTCCAGCCTGGGCGACAGAGCGAGACTCCGTCTCAAAAAAAAAATAAATAAATAAATAAAAATAAATAAAAATAATACTGCAAAGGGTTTTAGGGATGCAGTTTTCCTATTACAGCAGTAGTCAGCTTGGAATATTATCGTTTTGCAAGATTTTGATAAGCTAAAGTGAATTCCAAGATGCAACTAGAAGGGTGCAGGGTCTAGAAATCAACTGCAAGGAGCAGAAGGGATTAAGGCTGTTGGGTTCACAGAGAAGGGGAAGGTCTGTCAGGCAGATGTATTTTTTAGACCTAATCTGTGTTTCTGCAGGACACAGACCACAAGGTCACTGTTCTAGGGAATGAGATTTCAGCTCTGTGCAAGCAAGAGTTTTCTAATAATTACAGGTGATCAGAAAAGAAATGGGCTGCTTTGAGATGGAGTGATCTCCACATCCATGAGCGAATCCAAGCAGAAAGTAGATAACCTCGTGTCGAGAAGTTTAGAAAAGGATTCTCTCTTATAATGCTGAGATGCGTTCTCCACTAGGATCTCAAGAGTGTCAGAGGGTACACAGGTAAGAGGGAGAGGGTCAGAGGCAGATAAACAGTAGAGAATCATGATGAATGCAACAAGCCAGACACAAGAGACCCCAAAACTGTCTCAGATGGAGAGTTTTGCACTCTTCTGCAAGACTGGCTTCTCCAGACCCATGGACTCCTCTGTGAGCCAAACTTCTTCGCTCTTCTCCACTCCCTGACTTGATTTCTACACCTTTCACCCTTCCGGTCTCATCTTGGAATTTAATTATGCTATCAAAATTTCTCCCCTGGCAGAGTCTGGAACGTCTTCTCTAATGGGCCTGCACTGAATGCCTTAAGCTCTGATCCTGCAGGAACAGATCCCACCAGGGATTCCTGGTGAAGCCACACCATGCATTAAGAAAAACTACCTGGGCCAGGCACAGTGGCTCATGCCTGTAATCTCAGCACTTTGAGAAGCTGAGGCAGGAGGATGTCTTGAGCACAGGTGTTCAAGACCAGCTTGGGCAACATAGCGAGACCTCATATCTAAAAAAAATTTAAAAATTAGGCGTGTTGTCACATGCCAGTAGTCCCAGCTATTTGGGAGGCTGAGTCAGGATGATCGCTTGAGTCCTGGAATTCGAGGTTGCAGTGAGCTCTGATCGTGACACTGCACTCCAGCCTGGGTGACAAAATGAGACCCAATATATAATAAATAAATAAATAATTAAATAACAAAGCAAAGCTAAACTACCTGGAGCACCTGCCCCTGTCATGTGCATTTGTGCCCTGACTCACTAGTGGGGATCACTAAAGACCTCACTGGCCTGCCTGGTGGCGTGACAGGAAGGCTTGGTGTTTCTGCAAGTGAGACTTGAATGCGTTGGTTTGAGAAACTCCAACTATATGAAGGCAGATGCTTGGTCTCTTGGTTTCTCAACCCAGTTGTGCTCCGGGGGACTCCTAATCCACGTTTCCTACTAATTTACCCTTCATTCATCAAAATATGATTTCATAAGAGTGTTTTGATGTCTAAGAAGTCTGAGTCTGATGAGTCTCTTAAGCCCTTTCCTGCTTTGTGTCATGAAATTGTGTGCTCCCAGTATTTAGTGGCACCAGGAGCTGGGAGAACAGCCTTGTAAACAGTTCTCTGCCCAGTACTTGCAGGCCAATTGTGATTATGCCAGGGAGCAAGAAGTCAAGCCATTTTTCTTTACATTATTCATTGGGCCCTCCTTCTAGGGAGGGTATACCTCCATTAGAAATTCATTAAACCATACCATTCATTCACTCCCTCATTCAACAACTGTTAAATGAACATGTACTATGAACCAGGCATTGTCCCAGTGCTAGACATCCAACATGAACAACACTCAGCTCTTGCTCTTAAAGAGCTCACATACTAGCAAAGAAGACATTTGTGTAAATAAGACCATCACCACCAGGGTGGTAAGTCCAGATCTGATAAAATGCAGTGTAGTATGGAATGAAGGATGCACACTTACCCAGGTTAGGGTAGAAAACAGATAGTCAGGAAAGACTTTTGAGGATGCCCAGAAATGGTCACTTCTAATAATTAGAAGTGATCAGAAAATAAATGGGCTGCCTTGTGAGGGATCTCCATATGAAGTCATCTTGTGATACAAGATATAAATTCTCAGCTGTTTTTTAATGTCTCTTGCACCAGCCAATTACAATATTTTCTAGAGAAAGCAGAAAGGAGAAGAAGGAAAGAAAAGAAGGAATATAAAAGTTTTCAACTGGTCAAGGGCTGACCAGGGTGCTTCAATAAGGGATACTTTGGTATCCAAGGTTCATTAATATGAGAATCAATTGGAATTTCTTTTCTTTAAAGAAACACAAACTTTCATGCTCAGCCTCAGAGTTTTTTCAGCAGCAGCAATCCACTTACTTCATGACCTGGGAGCGTCACCACAGCTTGGGAGCTGCTGGCTGGCTCAGAAGGCAGGGGAGTTCCCCAGCTGGTATATTTTATGTGTAATTCAAGGACAATCGTAAGAAAAAGTATTGTTATCCTTACCTATTTGAATTATAAATGATGATATTTGGTGTAGATTCCAAATTCCATCTTCATTCATGTGCCTCTGTCACTAACAGATCTTGTTAATCATTTTTTCTGATGATAAAAATAATACCTTTATAGTAGAAATTTTTGTTCACAAAACAAAATTGTAAAGATGAAAATAAAAGTCACCTATAACATTACCCAGAATAACCAATTAAATATTTTGAATATTTGCCTCTCTGATGACCTCTGATTAAGTCAAACACTGTGGGAAATTGTGAGGAATTTTGAAGTCTCATGAGAAATAACCAACAGAGACTTTGCTTCCAATGATTCAACCTGCTCATTCTGTACTTTCATAGCCCAGGGTGAAAAATTGCTCTAAACCACTCATGAGTTCCTTTATCCAAGTAGCAGCCAACTGACCGGCTAGATCCAACCCTGGGAGGGACAGGGCACTTAGACAAGATGGCTGCTGACACTAGACTGAACTCACAGCATCTAACCCCAGTTTACATACATAAAATGTTGCCAGCTCCTAAGAAAATCTTGAAAAAGAGAACTCCGTTTTCCATTCTGAATGAAAAAGTAATGAGATTTTCTTGTGATATATGAGGAAAGGCAGAAGTCAAATATTTCTCTTTTTGTTCTTAAAACTAAAAGGAAAACCAACTGTATGTTCTTTCAAAGTGTGATAAATTGTTGTATTCACTCTCTTCTCAAAAGACAGATACCATTTTCTGATTTACTAGGGTACTAGTGTGTTCTTTGTGGTTGGGGCTAAAATTTGAATAAGCCTTTCTAAATCACGTTAAAATTTAGCTTGAATCTTGTTTAAATTCCTTACCACTCAGCTTTAACTCAATACATATTCTTTTTCACAGGGTAGGGAAATAACTGATTAAGAGAGAAATGAAAATCAGGGGCTGTGTGACTTTCCATTAGTTTTATAACCTTTCTGAGCCTTCGTTTCCTCATTGAAGAATGGTGACAGTAAGAATGCCCACATGTGGTAGATTGCAAAAATGTCCACAGTCTTTATGCCATCTGCATATTCTTTGCAATGGGACTTTGCAGCTCCTTCCATCAAGAAGTGAAGTCTCTTTCCCACCCCTTTAATCTGGTCTAGCCTTGTGACTTGCTTTGGTCAATAAAATGTGATAGAAGTGACAGTGTGTCAGTTGTGAACCTGGACCTTAAGATGCCTTGCCTGCTTCCACTTTCTGAGAACCATGCCCAGCTGTCATATGAACAAGTCCAGGCTACTGTGTTCAGGAATGAGAGATCACACAGAGCAGAGACAAGCCATCCCTGTTGAGGCTATCTTACACCAGAAAGCCCCCAGCCAAACACCATTCGAACACAAATACATGAATAAGCACAATCAAGACCAGAAGAACCACTTTGCTGAGCCCAGCCCACATCATTGAACAGCAGAATTGTAAGCAAAAACGAGGGCAATTGTTTAACACTATTAAGTCTTAAAGTAGTTTGTTATAAAGTAAACGCTAATTGACACATTACCTCCTATAAGCTTATTGAGAAGTTTTTTAAAGCTAATATTTGTAAAATATTTATAACCATTTCCATCACTATGTAAGCTTTAAATTTAGTGTTTATTTTCATAATCATTATTATTATTAAAGTTTCATGCAATCATCACAGTTCCATGATCTACTGGGAAAGAACAAAAAGAAAAGTCTCAAATATTAACTTGAGTAGGATATTTTGACTTGTATTTCAGCTGCAATCCAAAATGATGAGCAAATTGTAAGTTTATCTGTACTGACACCTTTTTTGTAATACTAATGGTGCCAACGTGACTAGGATCTTTTGGCATCTGAACAAGTATTTTTGCTGACTGTCAAGACTTTAACCTTATAAGAACTTACTCTTTTGCCAGGGAAATTGAAATTGTTTAAACTTATTAAAAACAAGCATCATTCTGATTTGCTTAGACCTCCCCTGGTTGGAAGTGTATTGTGTTGAGACCAGGCATGTCATAAGCAAAATTCACTCATTTCACTGTCCATGCTGGAAATCAGCTGAGTCATCTAAATTAAGGTTGAGTATAATTTCAGAATTGAAAAATAGTTCTTGTTATTCCTTGTAGGAACAAGTATTTAATATATATTTATATTTTAGTACAATCATTCATAATGTTAGGTTAGAATAATTACTGTTTTTATGAACATAACTTTCCTATAGCTTGTTAGAAGTAATTTTATATGATTACCTGTGTAACCAAAAGCCTAAAAAGCTACAAACCTGATCAATAAATTACACACCTGAGACTGGTTTTTCACAATGTCTGGGGGCTAGAGATAGTCTCTCTGCATGCCTTTAGAAAGTACATGTGATTGTCAAGGGCTGTTGGAATATATTTCATTTGGCAACTCCTTCACTTTAATTTTTCTCTATTGCCACCTGTTAGTACAGCAACCTTCACTTTATAAATAGTACAATCATACTGTGGTTTCATGGGTTTTGGTTTACAAAGTGCTTGTATATATCATACCATTGTCATTTACAAGCAACACTCAAGGTCACCTACTTAGTAAGTGACAGCACCAGGTTCAAACCCAGATTTTCTGATTCTAATTAGGCTGAAGGGCATCAGACACATCTATTTATTTATGTATTTGAAACAAGGTCTCACTCTGTTGCCCAGGCTGGCATGCGGTGGTATAATCATGGCTCACTGCAGCCTTGACATAATGGGCTCAAGTTATCCTCCCACTTCAGCCTCCCAAGTACCTGGGACTACAGGCACAAACCACTGCACCTGGCTAATTTTTTTTATTTTTATATTTGTTCATTTATTTATTTATTTGGAGATGGGGTCTCGCTATAAGGCCCAGGCTGGTCTTGAACTGCTTTACTCAAGGGATTCTCCTCCTTCAGCCTCCCAGAATTTTGAGATTACATGTATGGAGCATTGTGCCTGGCCTAAATTTATTTATTTATTTATTTTTAGATGGAGTCTTACTCTGCTGCCCAGGCTGGAGTGCAGTGGCACAATCTCATGTACCTGGCCTAATTTTGAATCCTGGCTTTACCATATATTAGCTATATGAACTTGACCAAATTATTTAACCTTTCTGAATCTCATCTTTTTACATATATGGAAGAGGGATTTTAGGATTACATATCTGATAGAATTGTAGTTAAGATTAAATAAAACAATCTATGTAAAGTGCTTAGCAACAGAAGTGTTTAATAAATGTTGTCTTTAACATTTTGGTATCATTACTACTATTATTAGCCTGGTAGTAGGCTGAGGTGGCTAGAGTCCTTGAACTTAAGAGTTCAGTGTCTGACAATGTTCTTAGAATTATTTCAAGGATGCCAATTTCTCTATCCTGTTGATGTGATGCTTGGCTAACTGTACCATTCCACCCAAAAGTGAGGTGGACAAAGGTGAGGCCTAACATGGACTGTGTTTACTATCTTTTGTGGTTGGGATTTTGAGGCATGTGTGAGCAGTAATGTAGTGGTGCGTAGAATTTTCTCTCTCAACTGTTATGTTTTCTTACAAGAAAAATTCATTGTTACTGGAGACATATTTGTGATAGAGGAGAATTCAGGGTAAGTTTAGTCCATTCTTTGACCCCTCCATTCAGTCTGATAACAGTTTACCATAATGTGACTGAAAGATAACATCACTGGGAGGTGGGCATTTTCCACTGAAAATTGTTTTGTAGATTCTAAGCAATGAAAGAAGATAGTGTTTGCACATTTGTTTGCTCTCCTCCCTACATTTCTCCTTCATCCTACACTTACATAGAACTTACTAATTGCTGTTTATTATCATCTTAAAATCTCTGCATTGCTTCAAGGATTTTCAGCTAGAACTGCATGTGAATTTCTTTTTTTGTATGTGTATTTTCTTTCTTTTTTTTTTATTTATTATACTTTAAGTTCTAGGGTACATGTGGATAACGTGCAGGTTTGTTACATATGTATACTTGTGCCATGTTGGCGTGCTGCACCCATCAACTCGTCAGCACCCATCAACTCGTCATTTACATTAGGTATAACTCCCAATGCAATCCCTCCCCCCTCCCCCCTCCCCATGATAGGCCCCAGTGTATGATGTTCCCCTTCCCGAGTCCAAGTGATCTCATTGTTCAGTTCCCACCTATGAGTGAGAACATGTGGTGTTTGGTTTTCTGTTCATGCGATAGTTTGCTGAGAATGATGGTTTCCAGCTGCATCCAAGTCCCTACAAAGGACACAAACTCATCCTTTTTTATGGCTGCATAGTATTCCATCGTGTATATGTGCCATATTTTCTTAATCCAGTCTGCCACTGATGGACATTTGGGTTGATTCCAAGTCTTTGCTATTGTGAATAGTGCCACAATAAACATACGTGTACATGTGTCTTTATAGCAGCATGATTTATAATCCTTTGGGTATATACCCAATAATGGGATGGCTGGGTCATATGGTACTTCTAGTTCTAGATCCTTGAGGAATCACCGTACTGTTTTCCATAATGGTTGAACAGGTGCTGGAGAGGATGTGGAGAAATAGGAACACTTTTACACTGTTGGTGGGATTGTAAACTGCATGTGAATTTCTATACACACTGTGTGTGTGTGTGTGTGTGTGTGTGTGTGCGCCTGTGTGTGTTCTTTTCTCTTTGCCTGGAATACTCACCCTTATTCCACAGTCTAGCAAGTTGCACTCCATTCTTTAAGAGTTATTTCAGGCATCATCTTATGATGGTTAACTTGACTGAGGCAGAGGGTGCCCAGACATTTCAACCCCTATTCTGGATGTGTCTATGATGGTGTTTCTGGATGAGACTGACATTTGAATCACAGACTGAGTAAAGCAGATTTCCTTCTCAAATGTAGGTGGGCCTCATCCAATCAGTTGAAGGCCTGACTAGAACAAAAAAAGCTGATCCTCCCACAAATAGAAGAGAACTATCTCACTGCTTAGAGCTGAGACATTGGTTTTGTTCTGCCTTTGGACTTGAACTGAAACATCAACTCTTCTTTGGTTGCAAGCCCGTTGGCATTTGAACTGCAACTACAACATTAACTCTCCTGGTTCTCAGGCATTCAGACTTGGACTAGAACTGTACCATCAACTCTCCTGGATCTTGTCAGCCTTTATAGTCACATAAGCGAATTTCTTACATATTTATGTAAATGTCTTTACAGCTGTATCTATATCCACCCATCTAAATCAATCAATCTATCTATCCATATCTATCTGTCATATTGGTTCTATTTCTCTGACGAACTCTGACTAATACACGCTTTCTCCAGAAGTCTTTCAGGACATCCTCTCTGTCCCCTCCCCACTTCCTACTGCTGATTGGGTTAGAGTCTTTTTCTTGATGCCACTATAATTACTTACAAAGTTTTCTACCTTACCCCTCATCACATAGTGCTAAATTGTCTGTTCATACAACTGTTTTCTCAACTCTACTATGAGACCTTTGAAGGCTGCAACTGTCTTAGTCAACATTATAACCTGCTACTAGTGCAAGTGTCCAGTGAGTAATCTTTAAATGAATAATAAACTTAATTGCCCAACTATTTCCTTGCCTGTACTAATTACTGGCAGTTCCCTTTGAGGAACATATTTAAACTAATTACTTCAATTTCTGTTCTGCTTCGCTATTCTCTTTCCAAAGAGTATATGGTAACTTTCTCCATCCAAAAATATGCTGTGCATTTCTAGCATATAGCTCATGTTAGTTGGAAACTTTTCTAGTTTCCATGTACAATATTTTGACTATTTTCCCCAAGTAATAAAAAATGGATAAATAAAACAAAGGAAACAAAGGAATACACATTGAATTGAAAATTAAATGTATTGATAAATTTTGTGCACATTTATTCATGTAATTAAACATATACACATGTGTATTAAGATGGAGTATATATCATGTGTATAATAGAGATATACACATATGTATCTATAGATATGTGTATCTATGTATCAATTTCTCATTAATATTCTGAAACTGATGACTATACACATTGGTGCTTGAGAAAGTCCCTATGTCTATTATATCTTCAGTCTTACTGAGACTTTCTGTGACAGCTGCAGTGGCAAAGTCACTCAAAGCCACAGCTGTTTAGGGTGCTAATTTCTTTCCAGTGCCCAGGGTCTCTGCAGTGAGACTTAGCTATTAAGTTATCTAGGGCTTCTGAACCTCCAATCTCAGCAAGAGGCTTGCTAGGATATTGTTACGTTTTTCTTCTCAGTAAGAATATTTCAAAAACCCAGCAACCCCTGCTTCTCCATAGATATTCAAGGCACTTCTCACACGAATGGCAGAGAACACTGGAGACATCTGGGCAATAAGAACTCACAGGGCTGCAGTGCTGTGGCTCAGCCCCTTTCCCAGGGGCAGCTGCTTTGGGTGGAGGCAGCTCTGGAGTCAGGCTCACTGTGAGTGAGCTGGGGTGAGGGTGGGCACTCACCCTTCTTACCCAAGAGAGTCCATCAGGCCTCATCAAGATGCTTCCCTAAATCCAAGAATCATCTGTTCCAGATTAGAATTTGGCTATTTCCCCAGAAGGCGGAAACCACTGCCATCAGTTTTTGCTTGAAAAGCCTTCACTTTTCTTCTTGCTGTATCTGGATGCGCAGCCCCAAACCTGGTGATTGACACGTTAAAAAGTGATGAACTGAATGAAATAAATGAAACTACAGAATTTGAGAACTATGAGAAGAGGAGAATGACATCCAACTGGACGTTTTCTTCCTAAAACTTCCTAGACCTTGACTATTTTTCTTAAAATGATGCAGAAGAAAGTCAGTTGGTTAAAAAAATAAAGTCTGAAAAGAAATGGACTGAAGATGGAATCCCAGGAGCTCAACCTCCTCAGAGATTGCTGCCTGCTCCTCAGGGATAAATCTAATCTTGTAGGATAATAACGCTAAATTTATTGGAAGATTTGTAATTTTTAACCAAAAATCTTAAGCTTGCTAACACTCTTATATTTATTTCTTTATCTTTAATTTTTTTGAGACAAGATCTTGCTCTGTTGCCCAGGCTGGAGTGCAGTGGTGTGATCATAGCTCACTGCTGGGCTCAAATGATCCTCTACCTAGGCCTCTGGAGTAGCTGGGATTACAGGCAGGTGCCACCATGCCTGGCTTCCCTCTGACATTTATAACCTGAGATAAAGTCGGCATTCTCACCTTCAGCCTTTCATCTCAGCCATCAGTAATAAAGAGCAAGTCTGCACCTGAAATTGCGTTTGTGTTAAGACTGAGTAAATGAATAGAAAGAGAGCGAATGTATTCTACTCAATGACTGCATGTTAATTTCTGACTAGTTTTTACCTTATCTGTAGTTGTTAACATTAAACTCCAAATGGACTAAAAAGACGAGTTAGAGTAATGCTCTATTTATGTTAGAGCAGTTGCCCTCTTTGGTTGATCACTAGCACCTTCTTATGTCAAATATCCCACAGATAATTTTGAAAACCTTATAGATACACAAGGAAGTGTTTCTGTATGGAAAATACCATGGTGCCTTCTTGGCCATGGCCTGAAACTCTGGAGTTCATTTGTTTTGTTACAAAACTGCTGAATGTGAAAATGGTTTGAGATCCTAATAAATTTTTTAAAAGATTTCAGTTCTATTTCTCAACAGAGACATGGGGAGTAGGATGCCTAAGCAAGGATTTAAAAAGGGCCTGGATACATGGGAGCTTCATTCCCAAATAATCCTTCTCTTAAAAAGTCAAATGCAAGTGGGGTGTTTTACAGTTACAAATGCAATCATTGACATGGGCAGTGATCACTGCTGGGTAGTAAAACCACTGGATGAACGTTGTTGAAAAGAGGAGTGTCACAAGGTTTTTCACTTGCTATTCCTCTGATTAGTAATTATTTACAGAGAGGAAAAGGTGCCTTCACAGTGGAGAAATCCATTGGATAAGTAATCAAATTGAATATTTATTTTTTATTTTTTTGAGGTAGGATCGTGCTCTGTTGACCAGGCTGGAATTTCTAATCATGGAACACATGGCATGTAGTTTCTGATGTGACGCGCTGGGAAGGACTCAATATTACCTACGTGTGGTTCTTCCCCCACAAATACATAAGCTGAATTTAACTAAGAGGAACAAATCAGACATTTCCAAACTGTATGTCACATTCCATAAACCAGCTGGCCTGAATTCTTTAAAATTGCCTGTGCTGTGTGATATGGTTTGGCTCTGTGTCCCTACCCAAATCTCTCTAATTGTAATAATCCTCATGTGTTGAGGGAGGGAGGTGATTGGATTATACGGGCAGTTTCCCTCTAATGAGTGAGTTATCATGAGATCTGATGGTTTTCTAAGTTTTTGGAAGTTCTTGCTTCACTCCCTCTTGCCTGCCGCCATGTAAGACATGCTTGCTTCCCTTTGACCTTCTGCCATGATTGTAAGTTTCCTGAGACCTCCAAGCCATGCTTCCTGCTAAGCCTGCATAATGGTGAGTCAATTAAACTTCTTTCCTTTATAAATTACCCTGTCTCAAGTATTTCTTTTTTTTCAGGTATTTCTTTATAGCAGTGTGAAAATGGACTAATACACCACGAAAGAAAAATAAATGCAAGGGAATTTTCTGGGTTAAAGAAAAATAAAGGAACATGACAAATAAATGTAATCTGAGATCTTCGATCTTTGATCTATGATCCTGGATTTTTTTTAAAGCTAGAGGTATAAACTATAGATTAAATAATAGTATTCATTCAACGTCAAATTTCTTGAGGTAATGATAGCATTGTGATTATGTAGGAGAATGTCCTTATTTGTAGGAGATACATCCTAAAGTATTTAGGAATGAATTATTGTAACATCTGCAACTTGCTTTCAAAGGGTTAAGCAGATATATATATATATGTATGCAATATACATGTATGTGTATATGCACACACATAACTATATATGTAACTACATATATGTGTGTGTAGAGAGTCAGACAGAGAAAGAAAACATGCAAAAATGGTTTTTTAAATATAGGAGAGGAAGCTCAGCTTAATCGACAGGGTCTCCGCACAAATGCAGGAGGCTTGACAATTGTCTGTTTCCTAGAAGAGGTCAGGTGATCTATACCACCCTACCAGTTGGAGACAGAGATGACCAATATCTTCCTAACTTACATGTCATTTCTTCAAGACACCCCATAAATTGGGGCTTGCATAACATCTTAATTTTTCACATAGTGGTTTTGGCAAGAGAACATATTTCGTTATTTTACTAATATGGCCCTGGAGCCAGACTACCCAGGTTTTAATCCAGGCTATTAACTTCCTAGCTGTGCAGATCTGGGGAAGTTATTTACTCAATCTCTCCTGATATCAGTATCACCTTTCATCAAAGTGGTAAAATAGCAGTAACTATCTCATGGGGTTATGATAAGGACTAAAGGAAATAAGAAATACAAAGCTCTTGGCATGGTGTCTTGCACGTAGTAAGCACTCAATAAATATTTGCTACTATTAATACTAGTGTCATTCATGCTACTCAGATCTCACAACTACAATAATAAAACTCAACAACAAATATATATGAATCACATGCCATGTACCAGGCATTGCTGTTGTTCATTGAGCATCAGTGCAGGCCCCTGGCCCTAATGGAGCTTGCATCATAGTCAACAATTTCCATAAGCCAGGATCATTCTAAGCACCATGTAGAATTAACTTAATTATCAGAATAACTCTGACTCAAGAAGTCTCACTTCAAACGTTCTGTTTGGTGACTTTGCTTGCTGGAATTTTCTGAGGCTTCTGAAAAATAACTGAGTTAACATTGGTGTATATATATGTGGGGGTAGGGTAGGGAAGAGTTTCTTTTGCTATATTTTGTTTTGCATTTCCAACTCCATGAAGCTGTTTAATAACAAAAATCATTTTCTGGTTGAGCCAGCTCTGAAGGGTCCAGTAGAAACAGCCGATGAAGCCCTCTCCTCATTGCAGGTCAGTGACATTCTCTGGGATGGGGCAGGTCAGAAGAAACTAATGGGAAAGTGACACAAAGAATAAATCCAACCTCCCTTTACTGTAGACTGATTTTTCAGGTTTATAAGGTTCAGAATTTCTACCAGGTTTCTTCATTGTGGCCAGTGGTGTTATGATTATACTAATTGGAGAAGAGAAAGCACTTGGCATTTAGGGAGTACGGTGCTCGATGCCATATTCTAAATTCAGAATCATCCCCCTTTCTTGCTCTCTGGACTCCCCTTGCAGCTGCCCTGTGTGATGCGTTCTAGCTCTATACCAGGGGTCTCTGCTCACTTTCCTGTTTAGCCCAGTAGGAGTCACAGGGGAGATGCAGTAAACTTGTCAGCAGTTTGTCATTTATTCTCTTACTTGCAATTCCAGACCCAAAGATGTGTCTTGGACACTCTTGATGTGTTGCTTCATGCTGTGCACCTCCAGATAATTTCTCAGACCCTCTCAAATCGTTTTTACTCCCATGCAACCTCAAGACACCTTTCCAAATACATTTCCTTTCATTTTATAAACCCTGAGTATTTCCAAGAAAATGTTGCTTTTATGTTTCTGTTTTGTGTCCACTTACCTCATCCTACTGTTTAGTAAGAAAAATTAGTGTTATTCAAGAAGTCACATTATCTGTCTTTTCTTTTCATTGAGAGAAAGAATGGCCACAGTCTTAACCAAGTGCAAGTCTGGCTGGAAACCCAAACCCACACGGTATTTTTTACTTTGCAAATGTTCCTCTTCCCGATCAAAGAGCCCAGGCTGAAAACTCAGGGAAGGCTGTATCAGAACGGACAAAACAGAAGTACCCAACTAAATTAACCATATAAATTAACAATTTATCTTCTACTGACAATTTTTTGTTGGATACTTAAAATGTTCTTATCCTCTAATCCCAAAATTCTACTTCTGGGAAATTGTCCTAAAGGCATGGTCAGGTATACACCAACAGATTAATGAACACTGTAATATCATTTAGCGTAGTGAAAAATTTGAAAATTTATTTGAAACTAAATATCTGACAATATGATATTGCTAAAACAAATTATGGAATGTCCAAAACATAATATATTGTGTAGCCATTAATGACTATTTAGTAAAAGAAGATTTAGTGACATTGGAAAATGCTTACAACATATTAAATAACACTATGTAAGTCAGTTACAAAGTTAATTACAAAAAGGTGGCATGGGAGTTATTTAAAATTAATGGGAGAGAATAAACTGATGGAATGTTTAACTGTGACTTCCGTGGTCAGCTGTGGGATCTTTGCCTCAGAAGGAAAGGGAATTTCTCTCCATGTACCAAAAATGCAGCCAGAGCTTTTGGTTCTAGAGGGTCAGTGTTTTTCTGTATGCAGAGGACAATGAACAAGCTTTGTTTCCAAGGTCCAACACTTTTGGAAGGAAGAAAATGGAGCTTGTGGCTTTTGAGGGGGAAAGAATGTTGACTCTCCTGGAGGAATTGGAGTCCCTGGGACTGGGAAGGGGACAAAATGTTGCAAATTTTAATGAAGAGCTGAAGCTCGGGATTGTGCTGATGTGCAGCACCCAGGAGGAGGGGCAGCAGGTGACAGGGTGACTCCAGGTATCTTCGGGCAGGAGGATGCAGTGCTGCGGCTCATCATGATCTCTATTCTTCCCCGGCTACTGGTCCCAGGAGGTTACACACATGTTCTGATATCTTTCACCTTAAAACAAAACACCTTCCTCGACCCATATTTCCCTGTCCCTGCTGATATGGTTTGGAGATGTGGACACCCAAATCTCATGTCCTATTGTAATCTCTAATGTTGGTAGGAGGTGACGGGATCATGCGGGAGGATTTCCCTTTTGGTGGTGTTCTCGTGATAGTGAGTGAGTTCTCGTGAGATCTGGTTGTTTAAAAGTGTGTAGAACCTCCCCCTCTCTTCCTCCTGCTCCAGCCATGTGCAGTGTTGAGTCCTTCTTCATCTTATGCCATGATTGTAAGTTTCCTGAGGCCTCACCAGAAGCCGAGCAGAAACTGCTATGCTTCCTATGCAGCCTGCAGAACCATAAGCCAAGTAAACTTTTCTTTATAAATTACCCAGTCTCGGGTATTTCTTCATAGCAGTATGAGAATGGACTAATATAACTGCCTTGCCTCCCCATTTCTAAAAGCTTGCCCATGATGGACTGCCTTGCTGCCCTAATTCTGGGTACTGTTCAGCCCCCCACATGTTCAGAGATGGCTCCAGGTACCTCACTGAGGTCCTCTCTGCTGCCACATTCAGTGGACCACTCCTTCTGCTCACTGATCTCCAGCCCCCAGTCTCATTCAAGGTCCTCAGTCACTCAAGCCCTCCGGAAACACCCATGTTCCCAGATTCTGGGACATTGGTGCTTCTGGCTTTCTTCTGACTTGCTGGCTCTACTTTCCTGCCCTCCTTTGCTAACAACTCCAGGTCAAATTCTAAATGCTAATGGACTACAGATTCAACCTGCTTTCCCTGTGGTCCCCCTTTCCTTCCCTCCCTAGATAATTCCACCTATTCTCAGAAATTTATTTTTTTTCCAGATTGTTTTCATACCTGTGTAGGTCTAGATATCCTGACTTTCGAACCTACATCCCATTTCATATGAAGCATACACAGTTCAAAGTAAGTGTGCTTTCTTTTTTTTTTTTTTTTTTTTTTTTTTGAGACGGAGTCTTTCTCTGTCGCCCAGGCTGGAGTGCAGTGGCCTGATCTCAGCTTACTGCAAGCTCCACCTCCCAGGTTCATGCCATTCTCCTGCCTCAGCCTCCCGAGTAATTGGGACTACAGGTGCCCGCCACCATGCCCGGCTAATTTTTTTTTTTTGTATTTTAGTAGAGACGGGGTTTCACCGTGTTAGCCAGGATGGTCTCGATCTCCTGACCTCGTGATCCGCCCGTCTCGGCCTCCCAAATTACTAGAATTACAGGCGTGAGCCACCACGCCTGGCAAAGTAAGTGTGCTTTTTACTGAGAGGGCACCTTCTTTTTATTGTGTAAAATATATGTGACATACATTTTGCCATTTTAATTATTTTTAAATGTTCAATTCAATGGCATTAATTACATTCAGATGCTATGCAACTAACACCACAATCTATTTCCAAAAAGTTTTTGTCACTCCAAACAGAAATTCTGTATCCATTAAGAAATAACTCCCTATTTCCCCCTCCCCCGACCCCTGGTAACTTCTAATCTACTTTCTGTCCTTACAAATTTGCCTAGTCTTGATTAAATATGCCTTTTTTTTTTTTGCTGTTAAAAAAGAATTTTATAATTTTGCTTTTGAAACTTGGTAAAGCATTTCAACTTTACACTGGCTCTCATTTTCCAGCCACCAATAAGGATGCCCAGATATTCTTATACAATGAGAAAAATCTAAACCCCAAATTGCATTTTAAAAATGGTTCTTTTATACATACCAAAGTTTAACAATTAATGAAGATGATATAAAACTGTATTTTGTAAACAGTTAATGGATTATTCATTCATTTTCAATTTATATTTGTGTATTTTGAATTAAGAAAAATACTTCTAGGCTCGCATAAAGTTGCAAAATAATCATACTTCACTTTTAAAACCTGTGTGGGGCAAGGCACCATGGCTCATGCCTGTAAACCCAGCACTTTGAAAGGGCTAGGCAGGAGAATCACCTGGGCAACATGGTGAAACCTCATCTCCACAAAAATCAGCCAGGTGTGGTGTAGCACACCTGTAGTTCCAGCTACTCGGGAGGCTGAGGTGGGAGAATTGCTTGAGCCCAGAAAGTTGAGGCGGCAGTGAGCCATTATCGCACTACCGAGTGAGACCCTGTCTTAAAACACAAAACAAAACAAAAAACCACCTTGCGTGGATTTCACCAGTTTTTACATGCACTAATTGAGTGTGGGGGGGGGATGGGTGTGTAGTTACATCACGTTGTATCATATGTACATTTATAGATTCAGGTAACCATCACCACCATTGGGTATAGAGCCATTCCACCCTGATAAAAAAATAAATACATAAATAAATAAAAAAACAACTCTCTCCTTCTGTCCCTTTACAGTCACACCCTCCCATCTGGTTCTGAATCCCTGACTGCCACCGATCTGTCCTCTATCTCTATAATTATGGCACTTGGAAAATATTACAGAAATAAAATCCTACCATATCATACTTTTTGAGATCAGCTTTTTTCACTCAGGGTCTGTTTTCCCTGGTCCTTCAGGTACCCTGCTGTCTGAGAAGGTGATCTCCATGGACACACAGGATTGATGGGTAGAGAATGGTGTTTCAAAAGGGCTACAGTGAAAGATTTTTCTGGGTGTGATTTGGCCCACTAAACTTGAAAAATTAGGAACAGATTCAATATTGTGTTAGAGAGGAAGATCCATTGTAAAAATTAGTTTTTTTTTCTTTTTTCTTTCTTTCCTTTTTTTTTTTTTTTTTTTTTTTTTTGAGACAGAGTCTCACTCTGTTGCCCAGGCTGGAGTGCAGTGGCCTGATCTCGGCTCACTGCAAGCTCCGCCTCCCGGGTTCCCGCCATTCTCCTGCCTCAGTCTCGTGAGTAGCTGGGACTACAGGCACCCGCCACCACACCCGGCTAATTTTTTGTATTTCTAGTAGAGATGGGGTTTCACCATGTTAGCCAAGATGGTCTCGATCTCCTGACCTCATGATTCACCCATCTCGGCCTCCCAAAGTGCTAGGATTACAGAAAATTACTTTTAAATCACTTGGAACTTTCAACTCCTTGCAGTAATACCTTAGGAAATTTTTTAAAACTCATCCTTTCTTCCTTTGCTTCTGTCAATCATCTCCACCTCTTACCCTTCAACCTAGCCACCGTATTCCCTTGCCTGACTACTCCAAGAAGCGTCCTAGCTATTCTCTGGCTCCCATTCTTATCCTTCTAAAATCCATTCCCAGCAACAGCTCATGGCTTCTCTGTCCTCACATGTTCTCAGCTCTGAAAATGTCTCTTTAAAAGCTTTCTCTGACAATTGAATTCTCCCCCACCAAGTAACCCTGGTCTATTTTATGTTTATATTACTTATGAAGATGAATTAATAGCATTTATCTTGTTGACTTGCAGTCATTTATTTATTTATATCTTCTCCTTCTTCTATAAAATAACCCCAACGACAGCAAGATCCTCATGTCTGTAGCACCTGCAACACTCTGCACAGTCTGTGATCTCAGCAAGTATTTCTGATGGAATGAATGGCTAAATGAAGATACACGAGGCTGAAAAACTGCCCCCAAAGTGATGGAAGCAAGACGGCTTTATTTACTACACTATATAATTGCTCGGAAAACCCAGGAGAAAATTGAGAACTGCTCCAGCAACTGGGGATATGCAGACCAGCAGGATGCTGTGGACTTAAAATCCATCCAAGGCTGGACATCCCAGCACTTCAGGAGGCCAAGGTGGGAGGATCATTTGACACTGGGAGTTCAAGACCAGCCTGGGAAACATAGTGACACCCTGTTGCTACAAAAAATTAAAATAACTTAGCTGGGAGTAGTGGTGTGCATCTGTAGTCCCACCTACTTGGGAGGCTGAGGTGGGAGGACTGCATGATTCTTGGAAGTAGAGGCTGCAGTGAGCTAATATCATGCAATTGCACTCCGGCCTGGGCAACAGAGCAAGATTCTGTCCCAATAAATAAATAAATAAATAAATAAATAAATAAATAAATAAAAATTTATCCAACGTACTGAGTTCAAAATCTCAACCCTGTGGAAAATGCCATTGGATTTTGCAGGATCACAGTGATTAGGATGTTGGCTTTCACCTGAACTTCCTGGAGAAGAAAGATCTCTCTTTTTCCCCTGTTGCCTTATTTGATTTTTTGTGTACATAATAATCAGTCACTTGTAAACTCCGAAGCTGCAAGCCAGTGGGAAGTACATGGCAAGAAGGAGCAAGTTTCATGCCAATGTAGTGGAGGAACGACTCCAAATCAAGTCAAGTTTATGAGTTCACCTGACGTGTATCACCCTAGTTGGCTCTAACATCCCAATGGCAAGACCAGCCAGCTCAATTGGATTGGGTATTTTCTGCTTCAGCAAAGAACGTATGTAACTGATTTATTGATGGAGGCTGGGGGAGGTGGAGGAGTTGATATTTGGCATTTAGGGCCCAAAAGCAAAGCTAATTCATGTTTTGTATGGAAAAATATATTTTTCTAAATAAAAAAAATGACAGGCTAGTCTTCGGTCTTATTTGTTAATGAACTATTTGGCCACCAAGATAATTTTTGACTTCTGAAGGTTAAAGCTACTTAAACAAAAATGTTCTCCATACTGTTGGGATGGAGTTCTTTGGGGTGCAGCCTGGGGAGGTCTCACTAAGACAGGACACCGTGCCTTACTAAGGAAGGACTCTGTTTCCAGGGATTCATGGCACATACGTAACCTAACATATTAGAGGAAGCCACTTTACCTAATTAGGCACCAAGGTTTCAAATGACTTCTGAAACACGATGTCATGTGGAAATGGCCACCAAGGCAGAGAGAGTGAGATGCAGGTTGTGAGCTGCTCTTCCATCCTCTGATGAAATATTGACAGCCCCTATTGTGTAAGTGAAGGTAAATGGACCAGGCACTACCGGAGATTCTACGATGACGGACACACAAATCCTGTCTTCAAGAAGGTTACCATAGAAGTACAGGAGAGATATCTGTGTCTAGATAATTCTAAGATCACATGGAGATAAGCACAGAAAGTGATAGGAAAAATGTTATTAAACTCCAGAAAAAATAGAAATCATTTTACCTGGTTGTGATAGGAAGTGGCTAAATGAGGAAGGGAAGTCAATAAGGAAATTCTTTGTGGGACAGACGACATGTGCAAGGAAACTTGCCAGCTGGGTAGAGTCTGTCTAGGAGGATATGGGACCAAGGGGGAATGTCTTTTAGATAAAGACATCCACAAACTCATCTGTAAAGGACCATTGTCCTGAGAAGGCAGCAGGGGACAGGAAGAAAAGTGGTCTGATCTTCTCCGAAAAAACCAGAGAAGCAACTGTAGACAAAGATACACTTCTTTGATTCATACCTAGTTGTGTTATCAGCTTTGAGTCACAATCCACAGACCAAGACTGTATAAGCTTAGTTCAGCAAAATGCATCTGCAGGAGATAAGCCCATAAACACCCATAAGAGTTTTGCATTTCAGATTCAGCACTGCCTCAAGCTAGGTGTAAGCTCAGGGACATTTTACTGCTTCATCCCTCAGTTACTTTTTTTGAGCTACCTTACCAGCTTCTCCCAAATAATGAATGAGATTTTTTGAAATTCAACTTTGGGAGCATTCTGGAGACATTAGATGGAGAAATTCATGAGTGTGGATTCTTGGAGTCAGTTTGTTCTCATTTTAACCTAATTTATTTTCCTACCCAGTCTGTAAACTTGGACAAATGATTTAACCTTTTTAAGCCCATTTCCTCATTTCTAAAACTGGGGAGTAACAGTAAAATTGGGGAGCCCATACTTCATGTGCTTAATGTTTAAAGATTAAATAAGAACATTTGTATAAAGACTTTAACCCAATTACTATGTACTAAAGTACATAGTAAGTTATCTGTATTATGAATAAGTAAATAATGGCACCTAGTCAGGAAATTGATGCTATGGATGAAAACCTTGTGATGAGGGCAATTAACTGACCCAGAGATCTAAGTTATCAAAGGAGCATTTGATGACTTAGAATATAGAATAATCTCACATAAAACTCACCACCGCCTCTTTAGCTTGAGCCTTTCATTTGAAGAGAAGGCTTAGGGAAGATGATGTTTAGAGATGGGCTAGAAAAATATCACTCAACTAGAAAACTTTGAGTAGAATCCATCTCTCTCTTACATATTTCTCTCTTTTCATCAACATTTTGGAAAGTGGTCCCTTCCTATGTTGAAGTTCGGGGCATGAAAGAGCTCTCCAGTGAGTAATCACTTCACTCATCATTGGAGACAGCTCCTTCTAGCATAGCCAACAGAGTTCCATTATTTATGTCTTTCAAATAAAATAAAAAGTTCCCAGGACTCATTTGCCTGTAGGTTCTTTTCTGTGATTTTTTTTTTTTTCATCCAAGGTGTCCACTTAATAATCAAGTCGATTACTCCTGCATTGGACTCATAGAAAGTAAACTTCCAAGCTTTTTGTATTTCCTCATACCTGGGTCACTTAGTGTAATATTTTATTTTACTGGAATTTTAACACCTTCACTTAAAACAGGAAGTTAAGCAACTTCATACAAGATATCTTAGAACCTATAAACGTCTCAACCAACATTATCCTCACAGTTCACTTTCTCTTGCTTATGTGAATGGGATAAAATATACAGTTTATCCAAGAGGGGCCATGCCAAATAGAAACATAACACTTTGTTTAAAAAGCAGGTATCTTATTACTTACAACCCTCACCTTCTGGCCCAACCTAATACCATAATTACTCTCTTAAATTTCCCATTATTTAACGTCATCTATTCTGTCTTCTTTTGTTACCATTATTTAACTAACTAAACAGACCAAATATAATACCAAAGGCTAAAGGAGGCATGAATCCAACTTGTGGAAACCTGCTTTTAATTTAGAATTATGGGGCCAGTTTCCTAGAAATTGCCACATTTTAAAGAAAATAGATTTGTCTTCTTTATGTCAAGAGATGGCTGATCTAATTAGAATCAGTTTAATCTAATAAAAAGTCATGTATGTACTGTCTTCAAAATGAATATTTTAGTCCCAAATCCAAACTTAATCATCAAATGTATATTCTTGCTAGTCCAAACCAAAAATTAAATCATTGAATTCCCATAAGAACTTTCTCCACTCATAGAGATGTGTTATAAGGTATGAAGTTGAAAAGATAAAACAAAATTACTTGGCCACCAAGTAGACCACAATGAATTTTTTTTTTCTTCTAAAGAGATACTGACATAAGAAAATTATTGGGAAGTTAGGGAGCTCTTTATAAATGTATGCTCCTTGAGGGTAAGGGGCATGACTAATTTTCACACGCCTAGTGCTTCACAGCACACCCCTCACACAGTTGGTACTCAGAAAATGAGAGCTGAATGTATGTTAATTTCAACCTTGAAAATATGGAGATGAAAGGCGAGATTAACCCAAGGAGAAAATGCCTTGTTTTGCTCCCGATCATACATAACAGGTGCTTAAGACATATGCACAGAATGAATGAATGGTTGACTCTGAAGCTGGCTTGGTACCCCTGATTGGATTGTTGGACTTAGTTCATATGGAATCTTCAAACCACCTGGAGAAACTGTTCACCAAATGCTGAACAAATGAACTCAGTAGGACATGGCCTAGCAGTGAGTCCTTGGAGAACCAAGCAAATGACAATTTTATAACAGATTATTTTAACCACTAGGAAGTCCAAGAATTCTGTCACATTTGACTGGTTACAAATGCAATTAGAACGCTAGATCCCTAATTCGTTGTTTTAATAATTTGGGATTGTCTTAGTCCATTTGTATTGCTATAAAGGAATACCTGAATAAAACTTATAAAACTTATAAAAAGAAAAGGTTTATTTCACTCACAATTCCGTTGTCTGAAAAAGTGCAAGATTGGGCATCTAGTGAGGGCCTCAGGCTGCCTCCACTCATGGTGGAAAGTGAAGGAGAGCTGGCATGTGCAGAGATCATATGGAGAGAGAGGAATCAAGAGAAAGATGGGGCAGAGGGGTGTGCCAGGCTCTTTTAGTAACCAACTATACAGGAAAGAGAACTCACCCACAAGGGAGGGCATTAATCCATTCATGATGGATTAATGACCCAAACAGCTACTATTAGCGCCACTGCCCCTGCTACCCTGCCCCGCTCTGCCAACACTGGAGATCAGATTTTGACATGAGGCTTGGAGGGGACAAACATCCAAACCATAGCTGAGATAGAAGGCAGCATATAGATTATTCAAGAAATCACAGCAAACTGCAGGCAATTTCCACTTTAAACACGTCAGGTAACTTTAGAGTGGTCTATAAATAATTGGCATATTCTCTGACCCTGGACAAATTGGTAGGGGACATGACTTTCTTTTTATTATTATTATTATTTTTTTTATTTTATTTTTTGTAAAGGCCATGAATGAATATGCTTTTATCATGCCTTCAAAATCATCCTCAGATGATTTTGAGTCTTAATCTCTCTCTTTTGAGCATTTTACCTGTTACCAATCCAGTGCATGGAAAATCATTTTATTTTTATTTGTATTTTTTTTTTTTTGAGACAGGGTCTCACTCTGTTGCCCAGGTTGGAGTGCAGTGGCCTGATCACAGCTCACTGCAGCCTCAACCTCCCAAGGCTCAGATGATCCTCCTGCCTCAGCCCCCATCCCCCTCCCCTGTAGCTGGGGCTACAGGCACGTTCAGGGGACATGACTTTCTCTGAAGAATTTTTGCAGCTCTGGGGCATACATTCTCTTGCTCTGTATTTATCCAGAGTGAACATATTCTTCTTAGTCTTAATATAACCAGGAAGAAAAAGGAGGTTGAGCTACAGGAACCAATAACACAGTTCCCAAATGATGCATATTTTTCACAATGTGATAAACCAACCAGAGCAATATGCATGCCTCACTGGAAACATCAAAATGAAAAGCCTCCACCTCAAATATTTGTATTTTCCCTCTAAGTCTGAAACATACTGTCTGTGGAAAGAGACTAGAAGTGGGGTGAACATAAATAAATTTCAGAATCTTCTTAGATCTAAGCAGAGAATAACCACCACCACCACAAAAATCACAATATTCAACAATTATTACAAAAATATAGCACTAGAATTGACTCACATATCTCAACTCCTCAGGGGCAAAACTGACTTTGCTTATGGACCCTAGATTTTAGTAACACTCGCCCTTCTTAGAGTTTTCAAATAATTTTATAAAGATAAAAGTTTACTAGTATGTGGGATATATACATACTCTACCACATATTTACGTAGTTTTGTGTGCAAAGACACACATACCCGGAAAGAAAGCTAACTACGCTAGCCTCTAAAATGTAGCTGTGTTTGGGGAGAAACACAATAGACCTTTAACTGAGCACATCAAAACTGCTTAATGGTTTTCTGACGTGCCTCCAGGCAGTGGAGAATAGCATGTCCAATTGGAAGCACAGGGAGAATTCTGAAGCAGCGAAAAAAGAAATGAATCCTTCTCTTTCTCATTTTCTTTTTGAACTCTCTAATATAATTTTTCAACATTGTTCTTTTGAAGCCTGACATTAAGATGAAAATTCCTGAGGACTGTGAGACACTGGAATGCATTACAAAGGAGGGCACGGAATGGCCTTTAATGCAGATCCTTAAGAGGGTAGAGGGCAGCATTCTTAGTTTCCTTTCCACCCTCTAAGTCCAACAGGCTATGAAAATTATTTTAACTCTGCCTGACTAGCCCAAACAAAACTAAACAAAAACATTGACTTCCTGATTATTTATACCCATTTGCCTCATGACTTTGTAAGGAGGGATCTGAGTGGCAAGGACAGTCTTCATCATGCTTCGTCCCTCTACTCTGCTTGACATACAGGTACGGGCAAGGATTCTGAATTTTTCAGCTCCTCTAGCCTTTTGATGTGTTTGTTCACAAGTACCCGAGCCTTGGGGCAGGATACACCTTCCTTCGGCTGCACTAGGGGAAGACGCTCTAGGAGGTCAGCTGACCACGTGGGGAGGAGGCACTAGGAGGTCAGCTGACCACGTGGGGAGGAGACTGTTGGAGGTCAGCTGAGGTCTAGGGAGAAGGCTCTGGTCGGCTGATGCCCTGGGGAGGAGGCTCTGGTAGGCTGACTGCATGGGGAGGAGGCTGTGAGAGGTCGGCTGAAGGCGTGGGGAGGAGGCTCTGGGAGGTCAGCTAACCACAGGCACCTCCCCTGCGTCTCAGCGCATTCACTGCTGGCCCATTGTGGCCGTGGGGGTGTTCCCAGTTCTCTCCGGGACTATTCCGCATCTTCCCAAGTTTTCTGGCGGTGAAATGCATTTCCACAGGAGAGTGGAACCAAGCTCTAAATCAAGATCCCACATGTCCGCCCCTCTGAGTAGAACAACACACCCTCAGGCCCATCACTGTCATCCAAGGCCATGGCTTCATGCTTGTGGGAGAAACCGAGCCCTCTAGCTGTGAGCTGCCTTGGTTCCTGGCCCTTGGCTTACAAACCCACCCACATCCACACCTGTCCTACTTCCAGTATCAGAGAATAAAGCTGAACAACCCCCGGGCCCTGCACCCAGCCCTCCTCCGGGACTGGTTCAACCCTCTTCTCTCCAGATTTTCCAGTGCTCCTTTTCACCCCATCTTTCTAACCTCCTCAGGTTTCCCCTCGGCCTATAAAATTCTTCAAATAGCTCCCATCTGATTCTCTAAAATAAAAATAAGTTCCCTGACTTTACTACTCTTTCTTGATGACAACCCCCTTCTCATCCAAATGTCAAAAAATTCGGTCACTCTTTTAGCTTTTCTCCCTCACTACTCAGCCACTCTTCCCCTCTGAACCTCACTCAGCCACTCTTACCCCCTGAGGCCCCACTGCCTCCTATCTCCACTGGCTATGCCTTTCTTAAGGACACTCAGCGAACTTCATCATAATCCTTGTATTACTGAATAGCTGCCTCATTTGACCGGGTGGCCACTTCCTGCTCCTGGAGACTCTCAGATCCTTCTGGAACCGTGCACCTTTCTGAGCTCTGTTTCTTCTCCTCCTCCTCTGTGGGCTCCTCTTTCTTCCCTATCCCATGAAATGCTGGTGTTCTCTGGGGTCACGTTCTTATCCCTTCTTTTTTTTTTTTTTTTTTTTGAGACGGAGCCTTGCTCTGTCGCCCAGGCTGGAGTGCAGTGGCGTGATCTCGGCTCACTGCAAGCTCTGCCTCCCAGGTTCACACCATTCTTCTGCCTCAGCCTCCCAAGTAGCTGGGACTACAGGCACCCACCACCACACCCAGCTAATTTTTTGTATTTTTAGTAGAGACGAGGTTTCACCATGTTAGCCAGGCTGCTCTCGATCTCCTGACCTCGTGATCTGCCTGCCTCCCAAAGTGCTGGGATTACAGGCATGAGCCACCCTGCCCGGCCTCTTGTCCCTTTTTTATGGTATACTTCCCTTGGCTGAGCTCACCTAATCTCATAGATGGGGGAGTCATTCACATGTAAAGGGTGAGTAATTCCATTTCCATTTCAGCCCCTGAGTTTCTGACTGATGTATACAACCACTGTGTGATATTTTCATTTTAGCATGTCCCGCAGTTTCCCACGATTTGTATTCCTTCTATATTTTCTGTCTCAAGGGGCTGGGTTATGGTACCCACGTGCATTACCTGGTTGCAGGTACACTCCACCGGTCGTTGCACTTGCTTCGTGCCACCACACTGCTAACCAGCCAGCGAGTGCTTTGATTCACTTCCTAAATACATCCTAAGTCCTCTTCCCCTGCTGTCAACCAATACCCTAGCTTAGCTGCATATCAGCTTCCAAGAAGAGTGCAACGAACGCGTCCTCCTGCACCCAATTTTGTCCTTGTCAAGTCCATCCATTACACATCACCAGAGTGATCAGTCACTGAACTCTGACCTCCTTATTACTACAGGATGTAGTTCAAGCTCTACAGCTAGCTATGTAGGGACATACAACATCGTTTTTCCAATCAGGAAAAGCTGAAACAATCACTGGGATTCTAGCAGCCTTATGGCAAAAGCCAGAAATGTTGGTGCACATCTTCTTGTAATTATACTACAGTTATTTGCATATGCGCTTATCTCCCCAATTACACGTTGCCTTGAGAAAAAGAGATTCCCCAGAGCCCCACACAGTGCCTGGCAAATGGTAAGAATTTAATAAATGTTTCTTAAAGTGGGCTTCATTGAGCTTGCTACAGATCTCTGCAATTTACTCCTGCAAATCAGACGGGGAGGTAGCAATGACCGGTGAGGTGAAGGGATCGAGGGGCATCGGTGAGGGCAGGAAGTAACAAGAGAGAGTGGGTATCTAGCACCACATGACCTGAGTTGAAGACTAGGGGAGCCTCTGATGAGTGTGATGGTCTCACCTATACCAAAGAAAGGCAGACATAGAGATGCAAAGGGAAAGAATTAACTACTGAAAACATTGAAATGGCCCCAGACCTGTACTGATAAGGACAGAAGGTACATTAGAATTTCTCTCTCATTTCTGTCATTGGCAGAACAGAATATCATCTTCATCCAGTTGCCCTAAACACCTGACATATCAGGTATTTAGCATGGGTGTTGGTATTCAGGGGCCATGATTAAACCCAAGGTGTATCTGCGTTCAAGAACAGCAAGCTGCCCTATAATGCGGTCCTTCCATGCAATCTGAAGAACCTTTCATCAGTGGGGAAACACCTCCCCATTCTCTTCATGACACTTCTAGAAGAGCAAAAGATAGTGCCCCTATCTCCGGGTGTGCTTAGGCTCTGAGAGGTCTCACGAAGTCCAGCAGCTTTGTCCCTAAAAGGAGGTCTCAAGTCCTTTATCACATAAATGGCATTTTTTTCTTATCTAAATGTGAAGAGCCACCCTGGCTTATTGTCCCTTCATATTCTTCTTGAGTCTGTGTGCACATGGTTTGGGAAAATTAAAACGGTAGCAAAATCTCAGATACTGTTTTTATTCCCATTATCGAAAACATCCTGTGCTCATAGGCAAACAATAAAAATAGACCTAACCACTTTTAAGAAAAGAAACTTTTCTATTTCTATTTTCCTTTTCTACTCATTGAATCCTTCTATTTCTGGAATCCTCATTTTTCTGATCATTTTTTAAATTCTCAAAGACCAGGTACAGTAGCTCACCACCTGTAGTCCCAGTGCTTTGGGAGTCTGAGACAAAAGGATTGCTTGAGCCCAGGAGTTCAAACCCAATCGCTACAAAAAGTAAAAAAAAAAAATTAACTGGCACAGTGGTGCATGTGTGTAGTCCCAGTTACTCAGGAAGCTAAGGTGGGAGGATCACTTGAGCCCAGGATTTCAAGACCAGTCTGGGCAACATAGCAAGACCCCATCTCTAAAAAATAACACTGAAATTAACTAGACATGGTGGCCACACACCTGTAAGTCCCAGCTACTCAGGAGGCTCAGGTGGGAGGATCACTTAAGCCCAGGAGTTCAAGGCGGCAGTGAGCAGTGATTGCACCACTGCACGCCAGCCTGGGCAACAGAGCAAGGCCCTGACTCTAAAAATAAATTAAAAATTAAAAATAATGAAAAAAAATAAAACTGTCAAAGGAATTATCTGGTATGATCCATAAGGCCAAATGTTTGTGGTACATCAGAAAATCAGATTCTGTAAAGCTGGCTGGATTCTTACAATATTATCCAGAACTTCCAAGATAGGACATGTAAAATAATTAAACGTATATGTTAGTGCCATGATACGGTCCTGCCTTTAGAGAACCAGATTTCAAAACAAAGCAAAGAGAGTTATCACTTGGATAAAATCTCCCCCATCCTTTTCTGTTTTTCTTTTAATACTCTAATAGGGTTTTTCTGGGTTTTTTTCCATCTATGTTAAGAAGGTTTGCATTTTTTGCTCATGTTATGATAATTTTTTTTAATCTCGATTCCACCAGGTCATGCGAGATTTCTCGGTTGGAGGTGGGGTTCAAGGAAGACTCGATGAAGAATTAGGGGGCTGGAGAAGGAACTTCATTTCTCTGTTGGTGGATATCATCTGCTTCTTTTACTCTATTATAATATAATTAGAAAAAAAGCCTATGATGGTGATTTTCATGAATTGTTGGTGAGAATAAAAATTTCTAGAACCATTCTAGAAGGTAATTTGGCAATGTATGCAAAGTTTAAATGTGTTGCCCTTTGACCCAAGAAAAATTACTGGAATGTATGTGGAAGAATATTCATCAACACAGACAGCATTATTTATTAAAACAAAAAATTTAGAAACATCCTAAAAAGGGTATCTGTCAAAAAAGAGAACAAAGAAATTCCAGGCAGTCATTAAAAGTAATGATATTGTTATGTAAAGGCCTCCATGGTATAGGAGAAAAAACTTATTACAAAACAGGATGAACAGCAAAGTTTCTCTTTTGTTAAATTGTGCATGTATGCATTTTAAAAGTCCATAAGGATATTCAAAATATTAACAGTTGTTATCACCAGGAAGTAGAATGTTAGATTTAAAAAAAAATATCTTTTCATACTGTTTGAATATTTTATCAAGAGCATACATGATTTCTCACTTGGAGAAACAAAGCACCAATCTTTCATAGCAGAACTTTGCAAGGTCCCATGACAGGGCACCTCCCTGAGACACCAGAAAGAGGGCAGGAAGCAAGAGAACCTTGTCCTCATCCTGCTTGCTCAGAAATTTCAGCAGTTGAGATCCAACACTGCTGCCTTCCAACACTGAGCAGTTCAATATCAAGAACATGTTCTGAGGGCGGGCACAGTGGCTCACACCTGTAATCCTAACACTTTGGGAGGTCAAGGCAGGTGGATCACCTGAGGTCATCGAGACCGGCCTGGTCAACATGGTGAAACCCCATCTCTACTAAAAATACAAAAAAATTAGCTGGGTGTGGTGGCGGGCACCTGTAGTCCCAGCTACTTGGGAGGCTGAGGCAGGAGAATAGCTTGAACCCAGGAGGCAGAGGTTGCAGTAAGCCCAGATCACACCACTGCACTCCAGTCTGGGTGACAAGAGCAAGACTCCATCTCAAAAAAAGAAAAAAGAAAAAAAAAGAAAAGAAAAGAAAAAGAAGAAAAAAGAATGTGCTCTGAAAGAGAAGAAGTGTTAATGTCTCTGGCTTCATCTTGAAGAGGTTATAAGGAATCCAAGTTCCAGAAATGGTGGTGCCTACCTTGGAGGTCATATGGCACCCCTGTGAGAACAAGGTCATAGAGCAGCCCAGAACATTACCCGAAAAGCTGAGCTCCACTCAAGTTTAGAGAGCCCATAAAAAACACTGGTGGGCTGGGCACGGTGGCTCACGCCTGTAATCCCCGCACTTTGGGAGGCTGAAGCAGGTGGATCACAAGGTCAGGAGTTCAAGATCAGCCTGGCCAACATGATGAAACCCCATCTCTACTAAAAATACAAAAACTACCCGGGCATGGTAGCAAGCACCTGTAATCCCAGCTACTTGGGAGGTTGAGGCAGGAGAATGGCTTGAATCCGGGAGGTGGAGGTTGCAGTGAGCCGAGATAACGCCATACTCCAGCCTAGGTGACCAAGCAAAACTCCGTCTCGGGAAAAACAAAACAAAACAAAACAAAAACACCAGTGAACAGGTTGACCAGTTCCCTGTTCATTCTGGTCTCGCCCATCAGTGTGGAGGTTGGTTGCCAAAGATATTTAACACAAACCCTCTTCATCATGCATGGAAACACAGGGTTTACTGGCATAAATATTCTGGGCATGCCAGACAGTACTTTCAAAGCAAAACAAAACTTAATTTAAAATAATAAACCTTCCATTGATGTTGATAATGAAGGAGATATATTACTAAGTCTTGCCTAATTTCAGAATCTTGAAAATAACTGTTAGCATGTGGGGCTAGTTATTTTATAATAAATAAATGATTCCAGCTATTCATCCTTAGATTCCATAAACCCTTTTTTTTTTTTTTTTTTTTTTTTTTTTTTGTGTTTGTTTTCACAACAGTAGCATGACACAATTCCTTCAAGATTTCCCAGCCAGCAGCAGGGAGTCGCTGGCTAAACCTGGATACAGGCCGGAATGCGACAACTGGCTGGTTGCTCAACTCTAGATGGTCAACTGTCCGTTTCCAGAGCTTTGGTTTCCTCGTGCTAGCAGATCATCTCTGATGTCCATTCCTTCCAGGTGTTTAGTTCATGGGCCAGTCCTGAGTTGTTGAGTGAGAAGGTAGAAAGAGCAACGCAGTGATAACATGAGGAGCAGGACAGAAGACTTTTGTGTGTGACCTGCAACCAAAGGTGATCACGCTGGGGTAGACTGTGGATAAGAGACAGAAGCAACTACATTTCACTAGCACTTGTTATGTATAAGAAGTGTTATTGGCCGGGCGCAGTGGCTCACGCCTATATTCCCAACACTTTAGAAGGTCGAGCCATGAGGATCACCTGAAGTCAGGAGTTCAAGACCTCGAGACTAGCCTGGCCAACATGGTGAAACGCTGTCTCTACTGAAAATACAAAAATGAGCTGTGTGTGGTGGTGCATGCCTGTAATCCCAGCTACTCGAGAGGCTGACGCAGGAGAATCACTTGAACCCAGGACGCGGGGGTTGTGGTGAGCGGACATCATGCCATTGCACTCCAGCCTGGGCGACAGAGCAAAACTCTGTATTAAAAAAAAAAAAAAAAAAGAAGCGTTATTGATGTATAATAAGAGCTAATGTCTGCTGTGCCCCTTTCGTGTGCCTGGGGCTGTGCCTGTACTTTACATGTGCAGCTCATTGAGCCTAGCAACAATCCAATGGGATGAGGACTGTCATGCCCATTTAACAGGAGAGAAAACTGAAGCCTTAGCAGTCACACAGCTCTAGGTGAAGAAATCAGAACCGCAACCCAAGTCCAACCTGAAAACCTGAGCTCTTGACCACTAACTAAACTCTAACACCTCTCATTCACTGAGCAAGGATCTGAATCTGGGAGATGTAAGTTATTTGTCCAAAGTCACGTGGCTAATAAGCAGCAGAGTGAGGATTTGAAAGCAGATTTGTCTGGCACCAAAAACTCACGATCCTTCCCCTACATGCGATGTTTCCTCAGGTTCTGACAGTGGAGGCACATTGTCAGCTGACTCACCAGTGTTGCCAATTTGTCTCCACCCTGGAGTCTTAGTTGCTGGGTCCAGCCTTAAACCCAAAATGCAGTTGAGAAAATTGAAAAAAGAACCTTGGGTTTATGTGACCAGTAAGCCACACTAACCAAGACCATTTTAGACTCAGTTTTCGAGATCTTAGGATACATGTTGTAACTTCTATGGTATTTCCTTTTCAATTTTGTTTTGCTTTTTGAATTCACCTTTATGTTGCTGACTTCATCAGTATCAACGCCAACAAAGAGGAAAACTAATTATGGGGCCAAGAGTCAGCAAAAGGTCCAAGCCTGAATACAAACCCAAAACCAGGGTGGTTTTAATTTTTTATTTTTATTTTTTAGCGTGTCTGCTTTTGCTAAGGGGACCTTCCTTCCCTCCACCTGCCACCCCACGGAAGCTAGTTTTCAGGCACCCGGGACCCACCTGGGAGTATCACTGATACCACATTTTTTGTTGTTGTTTTGTTTTGTTTTTGAGACGGAGTTTAGCTCTTGTTGCCCAGGCTGGAGTGCAGTGGCATGATTTCGGCTCACTGCAACCTCCGCCTCCTGGGTTCAAGGGATTCTCCCACCTTAGCCTCCCAAATAGCTGGTATTACAGGCACCCACCACCACGCCTGGCTAATTTTTTGTATTCTGAATAGAGACGGGGTTTTGCCACATTGGGCAGGCTAGTCTTGAACTTCTGACCTCAGAGGATCTGCCCACCTCGGCCTCCCAAAGTTCTGGCATTACAGGCATGAGCCACTGTGCCCAGCCAATACCACATTTACACCAATAGCCCAAAAGGCAATGGCAGCAGGTCTTTGCCTGTAGAGTTTGTCAGCCTCATCTCCAAATCCTCCCCAGTTTTCTCTGGTGGTGCCCCGTATGTGCCTATGTGTGAGATTCTCAGCTGGTTGCCAGTGTTTTTAGCTGTATTTTTCCTCTTCTTGCTTGGCTCCCAGCGGTTGACGTTCACTGTTCACTTCCACTTGTGGAAGCAGCACTGTTGCCTCCGGGAAGACCCGCATTCTCCTGAGCGCAGAGGTCTGCTCTGAGGCTGATTCCTTCCAGTCCCAGGAGGACTTAGTGGAGAGAGAGTAGTAACTCTCTGAAAGAGAAGAAGTGTAAATGTCTCTGGCATTTGTAATTGTAAATGTGTCTGAAGTAGTAAGTAATATTGATGTATAATAAGAGCTAATGTCTGCTGTGCCCCCTTCGTATGCCTGGGGCTGTGCCTGTACTTTACATGGGCAATCTCATTGAGCCTAGCCACAATCCAATGGGATGAGGACTGTCATGCCCATTTAACAGGAGAGAAAACTAAAGCCTTAGAGGTCACACAGCTCTAGGTGAAGAAGTCACAACTGCAACCCAAGTCCAACCTGAAAACCTGTCTCTCCACCAAGTCCTCCTTGGACCAGGACCCAGGAAGTACTGCCACACTTTGTCACCAGGGTCCCGTGGTGTTTGCACCTTGGATCCACAAAGGGTCTCAAGGAAACAGTTTTCTAGTCGAGTTCTTTTTGAACTATCCCAGCACTGTCTTCGCTGGGGAGAGGGTTTTTCCTATGCACCGGAAAATGTCAGAGTCACATACGATCTGGTCAGAGGTTGGGGCAGTCATGTGAAAAAAGCTGCTGCCTGAGGATCGTCCCTTTAGGGTCCCATCTGTCAGAGCCATAATCTGCCCAGAGTAGCATAAAAGCCAACCCTGCTAAGGTTTAGCTGTTTAACTCCAGGTAGTCTGGTTCCAACTCCTTGACCTTCACCATTTTTTACAAAGGTTTCTGGTGATCTCTGGTGCCTGCCCAACCACCCACAAGGAACGTGCTGCTGTGTTTCTGCAGATTTTTTTTTTACCTTTTAAACAGATACTGCCTGGTGGGCTTGGAAAGAGAATTCCTTAGTCTCCTCTCAGTCCCACAGGGCATTTGGCTCATGAGATAAGGAAACCAGGACATACCAGCGACCAGCGCCAGCGTTAGCGTTACTGGGTGAGAAATCTCGTTGACTTCAGGTCCTATCTGCATCACTTTCCCATGTCCAAAATATCAAGAAACACATTCAGGAAACTTAAAAAACAAAAACAACTTCTTGAGATAAGAAATATTTTAGAAGAAGCCTAAAAATAAAATACAGTCATGATCTACATCTGCCCAGGTGTCAGACTGACGTGTTTGAATTTTATTGGAGAAGCCCTGGCTGCGTGATCGCAGGCAAAAAGTTTTAATCTTTGAAGTTCCATTTCTTAATCTATAACTGCTCTGGCCAATACAGTAGGCACTTACCGCTTGAACAGCACTGTAGGGGGAAATATACTATGGAAATCAAAGATGTTGTATCAAAAAAAGAATGTGAAATATATTATGAATATATTATCAGGCATTTATCATTGATAATTTTAATATCAATTACCTGAAGAGATTATTATATTTTGGATGTACCAGGTTAAAGAAAATGTATTATTAAAATTTTTAAAAAGGATGCATCATGAGGCCGGGTGCGGTGGCTCACACCTGTAATCCCAGCACTTTGGGAGGCCGAGACGGGCGGATCACGAGGTCAGGAGATCCAGACCATCCTGGCTAACACAGTGAAACCCCGTCTCCACTAAAAATACAAAAAAATTAGCCAGGCGCAGTGGCTGGCGCCTGTAGTCCCAGCTACTTGGGAGGCTGAGGCAGGAGAATGGCGTGAACCTGGCAGGCAGAGCTTGCAGTGAGTGGAGATCGCGCCACTGCACTCCAGCCTGGGCGACAGAGCGAGACTCCGTCTCAAAAAAAAAACAACAACAAAAAAACCCAGAATGCATCATGATCTGAATTTAGCCAGACTGCCCTTGCGTGCTGAATGTAAAACAATTCTGGATTTGAGAAAAGATTAAGTAGGACCCAGTGAAATGCTATGTTTCTGTGCTAATTATGGACAGGTGAGTCCAGAAAGAGAAACTGGGATGAGGTCAGAGGGATTCTGAGTCCTGCGGGCATATTTAATCCTCTGAATTCTTTAGGAATTCACTACCAAGTTCATTACTTGTTTGTTACCCTCTAGGCAGAAGGAATTAAAACTTAAAAAAAAAAAGAAAAAAAATCTGCAGTGAGAAACAGATCAAAGGCAGCTGAACTTGGTCAGTGGCATGCAGGATAAATATTATTCCGTGGCTCAAACAAATCTTCTGGCTGCCTGGGTGAGACATGTTGATAAGGCACTTTTAAGTCTCTTCTTTCCACTCCCCATCTCCCCGGCCCTGGTGACCTCTTCTTTTTATTTCTCTGAGGGACCCCTTGTGATATTTTAATAACCAGAAAGCAAAGACAATCATCTGAGTAGTGTAGGAAGACTTCAGATCTTCAGGCAGAACCACGAGGAGTTTCATGTGCGCCCTGCCATGTTAACCCCTGGGGAGGGTTGGATGTTTCGTGTGTTATTACCCACGGGAAGCCATTTCTATTCTGTGTCAGTCTGCATTACCACGAGCTACGTAATCTTCTGCCCCTACCACCTCCAAGGCGATGGTTTTAATGAATGCACTTTTGAAAGTGCCTTGTGAAAAATGCAATATTAAGAGCAACTGTCAGCAGCCCGGTGACAGTTATTGCTGATGGGATCCTAGGCTCTCTGAGCCAAGTGGCCCAGGAAGTTAGCAGATTCTCCAGCCTGTGAAAATAACAAAATGTTACCCTTCTTAAACACTTGTGATGTGCCAGACGTGCTTTGCAGACATTGTCTCATTAGATCCTCACAGAAATCCTGTTGAATATTCCGTATTGTTCTTCAATTTTCACTGAAAAAATCAGCCAGGCGTGGTGGCATATGCCTATGGTCCCAGTTACTCAGGAAGCTGAGATGGAAGGATCACCAGAGTCCACGAGTTCGAGGCTGCAATGAGCTGTGATCGTGCCACTGCACTCTAGCCTGGGTGATAAAGTGAGAACCTGTCTCAAAACAAACAAAAATTTTCACTGATGAGAACTTACCCAAGGTCACAGAGCTACAAAGTGGGAGAGTCGGATTAAAAACCAAGTGTGTTCAAACTCCAAGCCCAGGCTCTGAACCACTAAGCCATGGAGGTCCCTTTCACACTTACTGTGAAACTGTCAAGCTCTTAAGAATTTTTCTGACCTTCCTGACAAAGGAAGTTTTCCAGCCTGCCCCTGTGACTTTTAGAGTTCCTGTTGCCATCGCACATCTCTACCAATGTGAGTTTATTTGGAGGTAGTTGTCCAGGCATTCCAGGGCGGCCATTACAGTTGTTTCCATGCAACTCTAAGAGGGGCCGTCTGCCATGATGTTGTGCAGTGCACAACCTGCCCAATGGTACCCTGGACCCGAAGGAAAGAAGGTCAGATGGTCCCTACTTGTCACCAGCTCTTATGCTCCCATCTTATTCCTGATGAGTATAGAACAAAGTACTATGTGTCAAAAGTGTTCCATGGCATTGATTTAAATATTATCCTAGGTTTCTTCTCAACTTACTTAAGAGAATTTACTTAACCATTCTTCTAAGTGATCTCCTCTGTGTTTGCTTCTCTAATATCTTTTAGATAAAGTAGTCAGAACCAGAAATATCACATATGGGTAGCTTCTGCCACTGACTGCAAGGGAGTCTGTGAAGTTTATGAAGTTCATCTACAAGGTCATGGGACTTGTATTTTTACATAAAAATCCATGAACTTACTTATATAATTGCAATTTCTTCAGAATATATATGTGAATCCCTTGATAGTTATTTTCAGAGACTGCCTCATCCTTTTAATTAAATGATTTAGAAAGAATGATTTTTTAAAAGTCTTTTTATGAAAAATTTTAAGGTCATATTTAATTTGGGGAAAAGGTGATCAAGGAAAACGTTTTATCTATTTTTTAAAAAAAAAAACAGTGAGATAATAAAAGAATTACACTTCTTTTGTGTGTTAGCTTATAAACAACCTCATGAAAAGCCCAAGAGATGTCTTACATTATTTTTTGAGGGATAGCGTCATCTTGAAATAAATGACTACTGTAAAGAAAGATAGTCACTCGTTCTATAAAAGTAAGATTTAAAAGAAATTGTTTATTTATTTTTTTTTATTCACATCTGTCATGCGAGGATAATGCTCAATTCTTGGTGTTCTACTCCTGATTGCGTGTTGAAGAATATAAGGTAAAAATAAATTAAAATAACTACCCCAAAATGCTAAATTGAACTCTGCGGCTTGGCGTAAAATTTAGGGCTTATGTTTAAAATTTTATTTTTAAGAAAGTAATTCAGAGGAGGGAGAAACCACTGAAAACAGTAGTTCCTCTGCCAAGTTTAGCTGCTGACCATCTAACTGCCTGGCAACCAAATGTTCCATAAACTCCAACTGCCAAGTAGCAGCCTTGGGCTGCCTCTGAGCATGCGTACAAACAAACACACTTGCATGGAGTGTTGCTCATTATGGATGGAGGACAGGCTGTTTACAAATCTGCCACAGATTAGGCCTCTGAACCCCAGGCGTAGTAGACAGAGGGAACCTGCTGCTGCGCAGTTTGGACAGCAGGCGCTGTCCTCCATCCCAGGCAGAGTCCTTGCAGGAGCAGGAGGACTCCCGCTTGCATCAGGGCACAGGCTGCCCATCGGAGCCAGAGCAGATCAGGGCATTCTCAGTATCCTGTCCTGAATGTACCAATCAGATAAGCCACCCACTTTCCAGGGATTGTTAATAAGGTGGAAAGGTCAGGAGGGGTGTCAGAGCAGTGGCATTCCCTCCACTGGGATAGAAACAGAGAGGATGGGGCTGGGTGTGTGGCTCACACCTATAATCTCATTGCTTTGGGAGGCTGGGGTGGGAGAATCGCTTGGGGCCAGGAGTTTGAGACCAGCCTGAACAACACAGTGACACCCTATCTGTACATACACACACACACAAGCTGTAGTGAGCTATATGACTAGTCTACTGCACTCCAGCTTGGGTGACAGAGTGAGACCCTCTCTCAAGAAGAAAGAGGGAAGGAAGGAAGGAAGGAAGGAGGGAGGGAGGGAGGCAAGGAAGGAAGGAAGGAAGGAAGGAGGGAGGGAGGGAGGCAAGGAAGGAAGGAAGGAAGGAAGGAAAAAGAAAAGAACGAGAGAGGGAGGGAGGGGGTAACGAAGGAAGGAAAAGAAAGAAAGACAGAGAAAGAAAAAGACAGAAAGAAAGAAAGAGAAAGAAAAGAAGAAGAAGGAAGGAAGGAAAGAAGGAAGGAAGGAAAAAGAAAAGAACGAGCAAGGTAGGGAGGGGATAAGGAAGGAAAAGAAAGAGACAGAGAAAGAAAAAGACAGGAAAGAAAGAAAGAAAGAAAGAAAGAAAGAAAGAAAGAAAGAAAGAAAGAAAGAAAGAAAGAGGGAAGGAGGCAGGGAGGGAGGGAAGGAGGGAAGGAAGGAAGGAAGGAAGGAAAAAGAAAAGAATGAGAGAGGGAGGGAGGGGGTAAGGAAGGAAGGAAAAGAAAGAAAGAGACAGAGAAAGGAAAAGACAAAAAGAAAAAGAAAGAAAGAAAGAAAAGAAAAGAAAAAGGAAGGAAGGAAGGAACGAAGGAAGGAAGGAAAGGGAAGGAAAGGGGAGGGGAGGGAGGAAGAGGAAAGGGAAAGGAGGGGAGGGCAGGGAAGAAAGAAAGAGTGGGGTTATTTTTCCCTGAAAGTCCCCCTACTACCTAGAACAGAATGTATGGAGACTTGAACTCTGAACTCTGCCCCACTTGTTGATTTTCATGCCAGCCCCCGAACATGCCAGGGCATGGAGTGGGTATCAATAAATGTCAGTTATCACAGTATTATCCTCAGGTCCTTGTTTCTTCCTTGCAAAATAAGCTTCCTGGACAAGATTTTCTTCAAGATCCCTCCCAATTCTGGAAAAACAACTTGCTGTTCCACTAAAGTCTGTTATACAATAGGCTGGAGTCAGACTAAATTAAACTTTTTCCCCCTAAGCCAGTTGGCTTATGTAGACGCAGCCTGGGGAACCCCCCCCCCCCGCCACCCCCAGTTCCAGCAAAAAAGGGGCCTGAGGCACCAGGAAAAAGATAACTCAAATCTCTCCCGATGAGATACTGTGTGGGTGCAGGAGTCAGACTGAGTTGGGAGACAATCTACAGTATTTAGAAATTGAATTAATTATTTCGAGAGAGAATAGGGAAACAACAGTAAATACAAGAGGAAGGGAGAGAAACGAAAGGAAGAATGCAGAACCAAAAAGCACACAATCAAGACAGCACAAGAAACAGCAACCAGTCGAATAGACGATCAGGACAGTCTTCCATTCATGAAATGTAACCATTGATAAAATCGTCTTGTTCAGGTTGGTCAATGTCAAAACTTCATACTTTCCCAGCACCAACTTACTGTCACTTCTTTAATTAAAATCCTTGGAAAATAAATGTGCCTGGGTGCTATCAGCAAATGAACATACCTTACAGTGGGGACTAAAAGTATAGAAATGAACCAAGGGGCTCCTTACTGTAGATGTTGATCTCACCTTTGATTCTCCAATGGGGATAATTTTGGCCACATGGGACATTTGGCAATGTCTGGAGACATTTTTGGTTGTCACAACTGGGATTAGGGTGCTACAGGCATGTGGTGGGTGGAGGTTAGGCATGCCACTAAACATCCTAGGGTGCACAGGACAGCTCCTCCACCACCACTCCCCAACACACACACACCCTAAAAATTATCCAGCCCCAAGCGTCAATAGCACTGTGATTGAGAAACCCCTGTCTCAACTAGGGAAAAACACAGGAAAGATGTAGCACTATAATCCTGGTGGATTTTTAGGCATTTCGCTGCCATCAGAAGCAACATTTTATCTGCTGCCACAGGCCCTGGAAGCTGATAGTGCTCTGATAAATCTGTTTGTGTGTCTGAGTCCCAAGTACACAGAGGCAACCCTCTCAAATGTTGGTTGGGTCTCCCGAGGAGCAGTACAAACTACCATGCAAATGCATCCCATGAGCTTACAAGCAGAAACAGTTCAGTTTTGGAGATGCAGATATCTGATAACTGTTCTCTGAAGCCATTTAGAAAGCCTTTCCCTACAGAAAGAAGAGGCCAGAAATGACTGAAATAAGGAAATCAGCAGGTATCACACCAGCTTCTCTGACAAATATGTCTAAGGCCATATGCCCCTACCTTGGTGGAACGATGAAGACGACTCCATGTCCATACTAAATTGTCCCTCAAAAAAAAAAAAAAAAAAAAGATAAAAATAAAGGCTAGGCAAAACTGGTGACCGAGGCAAGGCAAGGCTTAGACAGAAAAGATTAGTTGTCAATGAGAGAACGGAAAGTTCTAGATGCACCTGATGTTATTTCCAGATATTGCCCACAGGAGCTTGAAACATGTAGTTTAGACCCTTAGATAAGCAGGAATCCACGTTCCCAAGACACATTTCACCACTACCCCAGGTTCTTTCTTGGAATAACCAGTTTCACCAAGTGTTCCTGTGTTTCCCTTCCATCTGCCTGTTTTTCCCAACCTCAGGTGACAGCATTGCTTGCCATGCATTGGTCAGAAATTCCCAAATGTTCACCTGCTGCAGGGACTGAGGCAGGGTTTGGACTGACTCCATAACCTTAGCTGGAAGCCTTGCTCAGGAGTGCCCCCTACTGGATGAAGGGAAAAGTCAAACAGTCTCAAAAAAGAACTCAAAGGTAAGCAGAGAAGAGTGATTCTGCTTATGGTTCCAAATTCTGGTCAGACCATGTTCTAAGATGCTTCATTGGGGTTCAAATTTAACAAAGCTGGGTCTACTTAGATTTTTTAAATTGTTCTATATCAACTAAAAAAATAGTACAGTGACCTAGAACAGAGACAAAAATCAGTGCTCATCTCTGAGGCCAGGCTGGTGGACACATTGAGGTTGCCTGAAGGCTAGAGGGAGAGAACGTCTGAGAACTCCCCAGTGTAACTAAGAAGACTGGTGGTGGAAATTCTGCCTGCCTGGGCTGGGAGGGAGGAAGGAGTTTCACTCTACCGCCCTAGTGTTCCTATCTGCCCTGTGTGCTAGAAACCCAACAAGGTTTTACTATACCTGTTTGATCACAGAATTTCTGTCCAAAAAGATTTGAATCTATGATCAACATGAACCAATTCAGAGGTCAGAAAATTCGTATTTTGTTCACCTATATTAAAGTTTCCCTATTTCCAATCAAGACTCATTTTAAAATCCTACGTTTAACAAATTTTGAAATATGGCAGAACTTGAAGCCTAGTCCTTTGCAGGACTAATTCATACCAGTAAAGAAAATAAAGTTAGTAAGTAGGTGCTTGTCATTGAAGCTCTTATTCACATTTTTTTTCCCCTGGGGGTGTAATAAAAAGCCAGGTTTTCAGCTACCTCTATTAAATTAGCCATCATTATAAGCATTATTTAGTGATTTTCCTCCATGCGTGCAAGGCACTCCACTAGGCAAAGTCGCTTTCTAGTAAAACTCTCATAATGTCCTCTGAAATAAGTATTGTACCCGTTTTGTTTGTAGTCAGTGAACTTCAGAACCTCATAGAAGCTGGATGATGTTCCTGAGGTACCATTGGTAAATGGCTGAGCACTTTATATTTCTACACCGTCTTGCCTACTGGATATTGAGGCAGATTTCAGGACTTGAAAGGAAGGAAAGGGGATTTCTGCAGGGTCTGCTTAACTAAACGGATTCATAAGCCAGACGTTGGTGGTACTATTTTGTGATGAACCAGGTTGGAATCCCCTCAGAATTTCCTGAGAACAGCAATGGCTGAGATTTCCCAGCACACAAGATGGCGGGCGATGGAGACATGGAGGGTGTCAGTGCACACTGGGCAGGAGCAGAGAGAGGAGAGGAAGGGATGAGGATGTCGCAGACTGTGATCCAGGCATGCGTTTTTCTCAGCTCTCGTTTATAAGACTGTGTGGAACCCCTTGTTAAAAAATATTAAGATAGTAAATGTATATTTAATAGATGTTAATAACTCATCAGGTTTGTAAATTAAACCTCATGCCTCTAACAAATTGAACTAAAATAATTGCGATTACTGGCGAGAACAGTAGATGGAGGGAAATGTGTTCTGAAACCTCATTTTGGGTTTTCTTTCCCCAAAAGGGCATCTGGCCAGAATGAACTTCAAATATGAAGAAATACCACAAATAATACATTTTCTGTTCTTACCTCCATGCCCTTATTGAAAACACCATTCACTGTTCTTCCAGTAAGTTCCTTCCTTCAACAATCAGGCCACTGTCCCAGAGACTTGGCAAGGGCCTTTGACATCACCAACAGCAAGGGAAATGTTTTAACAGCTCCGTTAATACGGCAACAGAGGTTTATTGTTACCAAACAGACCGTTAGGCCAAGCCACTGCGACTCCCACGGGCCCACCTGCTCTGCTTGGAAGACCCAAAGACTGACAGGGCCAAGTCTCCGCAAGGCTAAGGATTAGTTTAGTCCTTACGTGGGAGAGCAGGGACCACAGAGCGCAGAGATTTAGAGGCGAGAACTAGATTTGAGTCCAGAATCTGTGGATCTGTGTGTGACCTGTGGCAAATTGCTTCGTATTTTAAAGCTTCATGCACTTAGCACTTTGCCTGTTACACAGTAAACACGTAATAAATAGTAGTACTTTTTACAAAAAATTTTAGAATTTGAGTTATTTTATATATGTATTTATTTTATGTGTTTACCATTATATATGCATATCTTTATAAATAAATTTACTTATGTATTTACACTTAAAATATTGTATATTGAAATATTAAATATATTTTATATATTTATAAATAAATTATTTTTTATATATACACCTTTAAAATAAATCTTAAAACTAGAGTTTGATAAATTTCTATACATATGAAGATCACCCAGATCAAAATATAAAACATTCCAGCCAGGCATGGTGCCTCACATTTGTGGTTCCAGCACTTCAAGAGGCTAAGGTGGGAGGATCACTTGAGGCCAGGAATTCAAGACAAGCCTGGGCAACACAGCAAGATCCCATCTCTACAAAAAATTTTAAAAGTTAGTCAAGTGTGGTGATGTGTGTCTCTAGTCCCAGTGACTCAGGAAGCTGAAGTGGAAGGGTTACGCGAGTCCAAGAGTTCGAGGCTGCAGTGAGCTATGATTGTGCCATGGCACTACAGCTTGGTAGCACAGCAAGAACCTGTCTCTAAATATATATTAATAAATATAAGTATATATTTCTATATTATATAAATAACCATATATAAATATCTAAACATATAAATCATAAATACAATTAAATATAAATATATTTGTATTTACATATATATTTAAAAATATATTAATATATTTATAATGTAAATATAATCTAAAATAATATTATAATATATTGATATTTTATATATATGTATAAATTTAGAGATGGGATCTTGCTATGTTGCCCAGGCTGGAGTGTGGTGTATATTATATATGTATAACATTTCCAGCACCCTAGGGCTCCATCATTATAGATTATACCTGCCCTTCTTCTGAGAAAACAGCTTTCCTGATGTCTATCACCATACATGCATTTTGACTGTATATGTTCTCTGTCGTGTCTGGTTTCTTTCACTCAGTATTATGTCGCGGTCTGTGTTGTTTTGTCTATCAGTGGGCTGTTCTCTTTTACTGAACAGCATTCTGTTGTGTGGATACACCACAATTGATTTCTCCATTTCACTGCTGATGGACGTTCGGGTTATTCCCAGTTTGGGGGCATTCTTATACATGTCTCCTTATTTTTTATAGGGATAGAGTATGAAGTCTGTTTTCCTCATTACTGGTGGACTAACTGTTCCAAAACCATTTTTCTTTTCTGCATTTCTCATATCTCACGTCAGTGAACATATTTAAATACTGACTACAGCAATTTCTAAATTGTTCCACTATTTCTGTGTCTTTCTTTGTATCAAATTATTTAGCTTCTGAAGAAAAGAAGTGTCATAAGTAGCTGGAGACCTTCATAAACATATTTGTGATAATTGCTTTAAAATGTAGATAAAAAAATATTTATTTGACTTGAAAAGTACACAATAATTGTCTTTTCTTTCTCTCAAATGTTTATTTTTTTAGACTACACTCTAAGACAAGAAATGTATTCTGGGAGGAAACAAAAACTAGTCTAATATGAATCTTGCATTTAAAAGCAGAGTTGTCCATATTTAAGAAAAATATCACAGGATAGAAATGTCCTAACTGCAACAGGAGAGGTTCAGATAAAATACTACAGAAGTTCACAGCACAGCGCCCCAGCAGTCATCTTTTCCAAACAAATCATCTTACCAGAGCACAAAACCCCCTCCAAGATACCACATCACTAGTAAATATGGTAATGTGGAATTTAAATCTTTAACATTTATCAAGAGCCTACAAAATCACTATACATAGTAATGTGTTGCGTTGTTTAAAGAATATCAGGTTGATGGTGAAACCCTGTCTCTACTAAAAAAAAAAAAATACAAAAATTAGCTGGGCATGGTGGCACACGCCTGTAATCTCAGCTACTCAGGAGGTTGAGGCAGCAAAATTGCTTGAACTTAGGAGACCAAGGTTGCAGTGAGCCGAGATTGCTCCATTGCACTCCAGCCTGAGCGACAGAGGCAAACTCTGTCTCCAAAAAAAAAGAAAAGAAAAGAATACCAGGTTGAAATGTGCTCTCAGAATACAAAGTTAATTAGATGGAGGGTCTCTTCCAACTTATTTGCACAAAACTAAGTATTTTCTCTTTATTTTGTCCTTAACGTCAAGTAAAAACTATTTACCTGAAGTTCTTTTTGAGGCTACAAAGGAGGGTCATTTAGCTTGCTCCAAGTTACAGAAGAAACTGAGGCACAAAGAAATTGAATGCACTGAATCTAAAAGCTTTAAATAAAGGATGCATTGATTAAAAACAAATACGGATGACCTACTGGAAGCTTTGAAATGTTTAGCTGAAGCTTTCTCCTCTTATCTTAAACACAGGGTTCCCTGGAAAGTAATCACAGATGTTCCAACACTTGGTAGAAAGGCAAACTTGTCGTGGGAAACATACAAAGTAAGAGCCAAAAGTTGGTCATTGTTTGCCGGATGTCTTACTCAATGAGTATTTTTCTATATGCACATGCATAGGTAAGTCTCAGAGAGTTTCCACTCAAAGACAGGTGACTCTCAGGTATGGTACAAAAGTGCAATCTCCCCTCCCACCCTCACACTCTTTAAAAACAAGGCAGGGTGGCTGGGTGCAGTGGCTCACGCCTGTAATCCCAGCACTTTGGGAGGCCAAGGCGTGCGGATCACCTGAGGTCAGGAGTTCGAGATCAGCCTGGCCAACATGGTGAAACCCCGTGTCTCCTAAAAATAAAAAAATTAGCTGAGCATGGTGGCATGTGCCTGTAGTCCCAGTTACTCAGGAGGCTAAAGCAGGAGGGTCGCTTGAATCCAGGAGACGGAGGTTGCAGTGAGCCGAGATCACATCACTGCATGCCAGCCTGGGCGACAGAGCAAGGCTCCAACTCAAATAAAAACAAGGCAGGGGAGTCGATTTTAGCTATCAATTGGTCTGACATTCCAGAAGTCTAGAAATTGTGAAATAAATGCCTTTTTAAATATAAACATTTATGTTTCAAGTTTTGATATTTTAAACAATTTTAGTATGAAAATGAATAGCAAAAAAAGCTCTAGCCATTCTTACTAGTTAAACCAAAGAGTATAATTCCAAAGACACAAACAATAAAATCTCTCTTCCTAGCTCAGCCCTGTGCTTTGAAGGCTTGAGCCTGGTGTGGGTGTGTCAGAACGCCCTCCCGCTCTCTGCCCACAGGATTTCCATTGACGTAGGTGGAACCTGGATTCCAAATATATGACCCCAAATAGGTCAGTGAGGGACGCCTGTCACAAAGGGAAATCTGTCTTTAAAATTTCAGCGTATGACAGTTCACAAGGGAGAAAGTCATAGAAACCCAAATATTGGATCCTCTGCTCTAATTATTTCAGTGAATGGCCCTTAATGAGAAGTCATTTCACAGCAGCACCTGTGAGATTATGTCTGGAGCCATAGTGATGTTTCACCAGTGAAAATCTCTTTCTACTTTGAGCTTTTGAAGACAAAAGAGATGAATGTGTTGTGGACATAGCTTTAAAGCTGTGCAAGGATCCGCCAAGACAAGAGAAATACAAAATGCATCTCGGGTCAGTTGAACGCATGTTTAGGATTGCCCATCTGTCCGTCTCAGTGTTCACATCTTGACCCACGCTGTGTTCCTCTGCATGGGGTTGGATGCCAGGTCCCCTCTCCATTGATGGGTCCCACAGATCTTGATATAGTTTGAATGGTTGTCCCCCCAAATCTTATGCTGAAATATGATCCCCAATGTTGGAGGTGGGTCCTGGTGGGAGGTGTTTGGGTCACGGGGTGGGGGCAGATCCCTCATGAATGACTTGGTGCCCTCCATGGTAATGAGTGAGTTCCTGCTCTGTTAGTTCACGTGAAATATGATTGTTAAAAAGCTTCTGGCACCTCCTTCTCTCTGGCTCCTTCTCTCCCTGTGTGACACACCTGCTTCCCTTCTACCATGAGTAAAAGCTTCCTGAGGCCTCGCCGGAAGCTGAGCAGATGCCGGTACCATACAGCCTCCAGACCTGTGAGCTGAATAAACCTCTTGTCTTTATAAATTACCAAGCCTCAGGTATTCCTTTATAGCAATGCAAAATGGACAACCACAGGTCTCAAATATCATTTTATTTTGGGGGTTTACATTGTGGTCCCAGTAACATGAAAGTGTCCCTACTAAAAGGGAAAAATGAGCTGATGGACTTGTTTCAGTGGGACAGCTAGTTCAAAGCAGCTTTTGAGAGGAGGGAGGAAAGAGAGGGAGAGGTTGGAATGCATGGAAAGGAAGAAGCCTAATTAAAAGCGCTTTGTATTTGAACTTGGGAGAAGGGTGCTGTAAAGTGAGCCAACGGGATAAGTTTCCCCTCCTCCCAACTTGGCTGAGCGTTAACCGTGCAAGTGGCTTTCAAAAATATTCATGAGGCTGAGATTTTTCCATTCGCTGTGACACCTACCACATCATGAACAACATGATACGTTGTCATGATCTCACTTGATTCACCAACAATCTATGAGACAGATGTTAATGGCCCATTCTCTGGCTTAGGACATGCAACCTGGGCAGGGACACTGGTTTGTCTAATGTGGTGCACGTGGTGAGTTAGGCAGCCTGTCCTCCCACACAGCACAGCACAGTGACACTGGACACACCCAAAGGCCAAGGGCCGTCTGGTCCAGAGTGATGCGGAAAGTGATCCCAGGCACCCTCCAGCATCAGCCTCAGTCATCATCCCTCAAGAAGGGGCAACAGGGGAGGCTCGGGTCTCATCCCCACTCTTATCAAGCTTTCGTGGTCCCCGCAGAAAATAAAAAAGCAAGTTGCTAGCATTGGATGCCCTGAAATACATAGCAAAAGAAAAGAGACCCTCTCTGTCTGCTAAGGAGCGGTAGCCAAACCTTCTCCTCAGTCCTTCTATCCACACCAGTCACGCCCCTAAATGGAACCCAGGACTAAAGTCTATGTCGCTACACCCTCTGTAAAGGTCCAAAGCTGCCTGCAAAGGCAGGGTTCCTCCTGAAGTTCCATGTTGGAAAACTCCCATTTGGGGGAAGCAGTGTTAGACCCAGTTGAGCCACTTATAAGCTGTTGCATCAGGTATTTGATTAATATATGTTCTGCTTTATTCAGTAAACAATTTACATTTGTGTAGTACTTTAGAGTTAACAAAGGAGTTTTATTCCTTACCTCATTATATCCTCAAACAATGATGACCATCAATATCCTGATTTTATAATCGAGGAAGCCAAGAGGTGGAATGGGCAGCATTGTATCACCTATTCAACAAGCATCAAGGTCAAAATGAGGATCCACATATGCTGGCTTTTAAAAATTATTACTAAATTTTTCAAACATAAGAAAAGTAGAGAAAATAGATAATGCTCTCTCATGCCCATCACCTAGTTTGAACAGTTATTCATCGGTTTCCAGATTTACTTTGTCTATTTTTGTTTTGTTAAGGTTGCTTTCCAGATATCCTATTATTTCACCCCTGTGCATCTGTAAATATAAGAACATGCATGCCTTCTGGCTGCAAAGCCCGTGCTCTGCTCACTACTTCACAGTGTCCCCGGGGAACTCACTGGCTTCATCTGCACCTGCTGGGGAGGGAAAAACTGGGTGAGATGAGCTCTGAGGCCCTCCCTATTCTGAAATTTCTGGATTCTGGTTTTTGTGACCAAAGCAACATTCACCACAATGACCTCTGTGTGCTGTTCTCACCTCACCTTTTGAAGTCATTCCCCCTCCCGTTGTTGACTCTAAGACTTTAGAGCTCATCAGCAAGTGAGCAGAGAAGCAAAGTTGGGGTGATTGACAGAAATCAGATCAGGGTTACCCAGTATAAAGAGGCTGAGCTGGCCGGGCGCGGTGGCTCAAGCCTGTAATCCCAGCACTTTGGGAGGCCGAGACGGGCGGATCACGAGGTCACAAGATCAAGACCATCCTAACTAACATGGTGAAACCCCGTCTCTACTAAAAAAAAATACAAAAAACTAGCCGGGCGAGGTGGTGGGCGCCTGTAGTCCCAGGTACTCGGGAGGCTGAGGCAGGAGAATGGCGTGAACCCGGGAGGCGGAGCTTGCAGTGAGCTGAGATCTGGCCAATGCACTCCAGCCTGGGCGACAGAGCAAGACTCCGTCTCAAAAAAAAAAAAAAAAAAAAGAGGCTGAGCACATCCTTCAGGTGTCGGCAAAGCAGAATCCCCAGAACAGTTTGGAAAAGAATGGATGTGAAAAATTACAAACACACTACCGAAGTCATTATCTAAAGAAAATAAGAACTTGATTGCTCTTTATTGTATTTATTGCATATTTTTATCTTGAATTTCTAGGAGCACCATAACACTTGTAGTGTTAGAGCACCATAACACTAGAGTCTCTAAAGGACCATCCTAGCTTCCATCGGTATAAAGAATTGAGAATTAACTAAGTCACCGATTAAGGAAACGGAATTCCAGCAGTGTGGTCAGGTCAAATTAAAGACCCTAGGTGTTCAGAAATTGGAGGATGGATGTTCTAAGGTAAGCAGACGAAATAAGTTTCCCCTCCTGACAACTTGGCAGGGCATCAACGTTGCAAGTGGTTTTTTTAAAGGTTGATGGGGCTTAGACGTTTCCATGTGCTGTGACACCTATCACATCATAAACAATGTGATACACTACCGTGATCTCACTTGATTCACCAACCATTCTAGGAGACAGGTATCAACAGCCCCTTGTTGTGGATTAGAACATTCAGGTTGGATGCAGTGGCTCATGCTTATAATCCCAACATTTTGGGAGGCCGAGGTGGGAGGATCGCTGGAGGCCAGAAGTTTGAGACCAGCTTGGGCCATATGGCGAGACCCCATCTCTACAAAGAATAAGAAAATTAGCCAGTCATGGTGATGTGTGCCTGTAATCCCAGCTGTTGGGGAGTCTGAGGCGGGAGGATTGCTTGAGCCCAGGAAGTCAAAGTTACAATGAGATACGATCATGCCACTGCATTCCAGCCTGGGCAACAGAGCAAAACTCTCTCTCTCTCTCTCTCTCTCTCTCTCTCTAAAAATAACAGTAATACTAATAAAGGCATTCAGCCTGAGAGATCAGTTGAATTCCAGGATGTCCTGGGTATGTGCTGGGAATAGGGAAACTCAAGTGTGAGTATCAGGTGTTGTCACAGTTGCAAGATGGTAGCTAAGCCTGACTTGATCCTTGCAGTCCGGGAGGCAAGTCCTCTGTCTGGGAAGCCACCTCAGTACCTCTATGCATCCTCACTACCTTTGGCAGCAGCATCTAAGATGCCTCATTCATCATGTGTGGGTGCACTTGGGGCACTGCCCTTGGGGGCTTTGACCCAGAGTCCCCACGTCTAGGGCAGGGGCAAATCGAAACCTTGGCCCACTGCCTTGGCTGGCTGGGCTGGAAAGCGTGCTGCAAGCCTGAGCCTATTTCAGCCAATGGACTTTACACCACGCAGAGAATCCATACCAGACGCTGTCTTGAAGAATCCAGTCCCAGGGAGCAGTTTATTGATCTGGCAGATGATTAAAAGACAGCAGAGATGAGCTCAAGTGTTGCTTTGGTTTTTCCATCCTGAGAGTGAATCTGACATCTCCTTGGGGGATCATCAGCCCCGTCTGCTGCAGAAGAAGCAGATGACTCCTCCGTGCAGCCGAAGGTCACAGGAATGTTCGAGTCAACGTCTTCTGGCTCAATTCTGTTCTCAGCGAGACACCCAAGGGAGCGTCACGTTCGCCCTGGGTCTGGAGCATGCCAACGCCTTGCTCCAGATCATGTCTGTGCCAAGAGAAGTCCACGTGCATTCATCCCACAGGCTCGCCCTCTCCTCTCTCCTTATGGGATGAAGAGAATGATCACGGCGCAGCCTGTAACGTTTTATGGCTGCTCAAAGAGAAAATGGGGAAAAAATAGCTTGCATACGTTGCAAAGACAGCAGACCATTTTCTGCAGTAGGGAGAAGGGATGGAATTTGGGCTGATGCGTATGAAGTCAGCTGGAGTTGTCATTTGAAATAGACATCTCTGCTGTCAACCCTTGGATGACCTAAGCTGTGCAGCAGATGACTCGGACTTGTCACTAAGTAGATATGCTGTGGTTTTAGGAGACATTACAGCAGGTGAAATGCTCAGGCAGCAGATAATTTACAACCTGTTTCTAATGTGAGAGTTTCTACAGCAAGTGGTTTCATGGACAAAAGTACATATTAAATGGCTCATGTAATTGCTCACGTTGGCAGTGAAATATAACCGGGTTGGATTTCAGCAGGACACCTATAGCAATGAAGCATGCTTCAATCTGATTAAAAAGTGAACAGCTCTTTACTGGGACAAATGATACACTGCCCAGGACAGCAAGAGGAGAACCTGAATAGCAAATGAATCTTGACAATTAACCTCTTCAAAGCAAACTTCCCATTCATCCACTTCCACAGCTTCCGACACCCCTTTGGAGTGGGACGTGTATGCTCTCCTACAAGTCACAGCACACCAGCTCAGAGTTACCAAAGCTGATTCTGCTTTGGAAACCTTGAACAAAAAGAAGAAAAAGGAGAATATAAGGAGAAAGAAAGGGAGAAGGAGGAGGAGAAGGAGGAAGAAGGGGAGAAGGAGGAGGAAGAAGAGAAGGAAAAGAAGAAGGAGGAGAAAGAGAACAGGAGGAGGAGGAAAAGGAGAGGGAGAACAGGAGGAGGAGAACAGGAGAAGGAGAACAGGAAGAAGAGGAAGAGGAGGAAGAGGAGGAGGAGAAGAGGAGAAGGAGAAGAGGAGGAGGAGGAAGAGGAGGAGGAGGAGGGGGAGGAGGAGGAGGAGGGGGAGGAGGAAGAGGAGGAGGAGGAGGAGGAGGGGGGGAGGAGGAGGAGGCAGTTCAAGAACCTGCCATTCCTCAGTTCTTTTTCATAGAAAAAGAGAAGGAAGAAGAGAAAGAGAAGAAGGAGAAGAAGAAGACCTTAAATCCCCTTCTTTCCTTAAAATTGTTTGCAAAACTTGCCTACAGTAAATATGCTCTGTCCCAGAAAAGCTCTGATCCACACAGTAGATTGGCTGCACAGAAGGGAACTTCCCTAGACATTTTTATGGGGACCAGAGGATAGATAAAATAAGCTCCCTGCATGCTCCCCACCCCCAACTTCCCTAACCCTTGCACTGCTGGTTTTTGTCAAAGATAGTTGTAGTTACAGCTCATTAATCATCCGTCACCCAGACGGACTCTGACAAGAACGCTGATAGCATCAGGGCCCCCAGGGAGTAGACCACAGAGGCAGGACGGGTGGGGGTGATATCCTCTCCAGCCTGGCCCAAAACGCCACCAGCCCCAGAGCCTGCTGTTTCTCAGCTCTTTTTCATAGACTGAAAGCTCATGCCTGACTCAGGCTTAGATCAGTTGGGTGAGATCTCAGACAATGGGGTCTTTGCCACCCTAACAGTAACAGCACTCCCAGGCCATCTAAAAGGCTGGCATAATTAAAACAACCAGAAGCAGTTGGCATCCTTTATTAAAGGCATTCACTGGGGCTGGGCACTATGGCTCATGCCAGTAATCACAGCACACTGGGAGGCCGAGGTGGGAGGATTGTTTGAGCCCAGGAGTTTGAGACCAGCCTGGGCAACATAGGGAGACCTCATCTCAAAATTTTATAAAAAGGCATTCACTGTGGTTGAATGATGCTCTGGGTCTGCAAATTCGTTTTCATTTATCATTATATCAGCAGTGTGATTCTGTTTCTGGATGCCAGCTGGAACCATCTGTGGTTTAAATAGTGTGTATGCACACACACATACACACACACTCATATATTCAGAGAAGGATGTGCATCATTTATATATTAGCCCTAATTTCTGAACCCAACACTAGGGCGTCTGGTATGATAAGCAAAAGTAATATTGTTTTATCTGGGAAAAGTATATATATCAAACAAAAAATCAGTGGATAAAGAATGGAAATCCAAAGCACCCCAGGCCAGGAATTTCAATAAATATTTGCTTTTCTTCTAAGGAGATACACCAATATTAAAATCATGTCCGAGTAAGACCCAACTCCAGTTTTTAAAGAGAAGCATCTTAATTTGTTCACAAGTGTCTGTAAGTTGCAGAGAGGCAAAATGTATTGCATTTTAGGGGTGAAAATTTGGAGGCCATAGAGACTGGATGTCCACCTCATGTCACTTGGGGAAGTCTCATTCTGTGACACCCCATTTAATACAAATTCCATTAGCAACCCTGTCAAAGACATTCATTTCCTTCCTCGGATACTGACTTTAATGGACATAATGTCACATTTTGGCATCTGGAAGACCTTATTCCTTTGCCAGTCCTCTCTGTCGGGGAGATGGAGGGAGAGAGGGAGAGAGCCCAGACAGTAGGGGTTAGGGGGGTTGAGATGGTGAGCTTTGTTTAATGTGCTTGATTGCTCTGATTTGGGGGTCAGGATGTACTACTCCAAGTTAGCTGGGATCTTGTGAATTTCCTGAATCAGACTAGGAGGGTCTTGTGTGATTCATGGTATGTTTCCATTTCCACTTAAAGGAAAGATTTCAGGGGTGCCTGTAGCTCAACTCCTTCTTTGTGTTACCCCACCCTCTCCACAAGCCAACGTAATTCCTGATTTATGAACGATGTGTCCTATGGAAGGACCGCAAACTTCAAAAGGGTTTCGCCCACAGTCCCACCTACTCAGCCTTATTAAATGTCATGAAAGGTTTGTTTCCAAGCAAATCCCAGTCATTCCTGTAATTGAAACACACAGAAGCTTGTCTATAAACAGGAACATTGACGGAAGATGTTAAGCAAAATATTAAGACAGCCAAAGCTGCTCACTGAGATGTGCAAGTGACTCGTGGGGAGGCAGACATGCCACTTCAGCACCAGAAGTTATTAACTTAAACAATGTGATTCCACGACCACCACCTTTACCTAATCTCCTGCCTTCCCACACCTGAACTCCAAAGAAGTTTGAATGCAAGGGGAATTTAAATAAAAGTGTTCAAAGGAAAATGTATCGAAAAACCCTCAAGTGGACGAGTGGGTTTTTTATTTTTTATTTTTTATTATTTTATTATTATTTTTTTTTTTTGCAGAGGGTTTCAGAAATGTAACTTTCATTAGTGTTCATGTGAGCCGTCCTGCCTAAAGCCAGCTATTGAGCAAGTTGAGTAAATCCCCCGAAGGTATGAAACAAAGTCCTCTCTCCTTACATTAAAAGGAAGAAACATTTAACAGCAGAGTCCAGACATACCACAAGGCTTGCTTCATAGATAAAGGGTTTTATTTAAGAGATAAGGTGAACTCTGGGGATCTGTAACAGTTCCTTTCTGTGAGATAAATGCTATGGCATTTGTAGAAAATAAAACTCTCAGAGAAGCCAAGACTTTTCTTGTCAAAACAAGGAGATTATTTTTTAGCAGCTAAGTTCATTCTCTTTGACCTTGCCTGCCATTAGGGTAAAGGAGATAATAAAGGAGGAAGGGGGAGATTGAATGAGATGGCTAATGTGCAAAGAGAATGAGAAATATATTTAAATATTTCTGGAGAATTCTGCTCCAGTGAGATACTTTTAGGAAAAGAAAGAGAAAAAAAAAAAAAAGATGCATTCTCCATTGCTCCCAATTGGATTGCAAAAGTAGCACAAGGTTATTTGGAATCACGTTTTATTTTTATTTACGATCTGGAGGGGGAGGTGATGTGTGAGGGCTGACTCCTATTCCACAGCTGCACTCTCTGGGTTCTGGAGCTGAAGACATGGCATGCTCTTGGGGGAAAGGTTAGCACTGAGAACACATTGCTGTTTCTTGCTCAGATGTGCTGGCAAGAGGGGCCCTGGCTTTGCCTTGTAAAAGTAGCTCCGGAGCAAACCATTAGCACATCTAACCTCAATGTTTTGAAATCCAGAAACAACATTGAGTCATGCTGGTCATACTATAAAGTTTTACTGCATTTTTTTGTTAAGAAACAGAGTCAAAAACAAGCTGGGGATCATGTGAATTATCTCTTTACATATGTCTAGCCCAGGAATTTGGCACTTGGATCAAAATGATGGAATGGAGCAGGGAAGCCACCGGGAGCATGTCATTAGAGGGAAATCACCCTGGCCCCCTGGAATGCATGGCATTTTATCAAGCGGGGTGCCCCTTGTCTTAACCACATACCTGGCAGAGTGTCTGATCTTTGGAAAACTACGGCTATAAATATCCTTCGTCTGTACTAAAAATAGAGACTCTTTAACATGAAAAAAAGTCAGAGGGAAGAAGGATCGGCCACTAGTGACATCAGTGTGTGTCCAGTGTCTGTGTCATCCTGGCCATGTCTCTGTGAGATGGTGAAGCCAGGATCTTAGTGTTTTCAGGAGAAAAACGAATGAATGAACTAATCCCCTTCTGGAGAAAACTCAGGATGCGTTGATGACTGGAACTCCTTGTCAGCTTTTCCCAGATGCTTTCATGAGTCTCAAGGTCAACCTTTTCTGGGAACAGTCCAGCAATTTCACCCCAAGCGTCAACTTTGTAAAAATACTCTGTAGACACAAATCCAGGAATGGTTCCTTAGTCTACGGCACCCAAGGCCATGAGAGCAGACAGTTTTCCCAGGCTGCTCAGGGGTGACTTTACTAAACCGACCATAATTCATACTAACACCTTGAATAATGAGGAGCTCTAAACACATGAGAAAATCCAATAAAGTATTTTAGAAGACAAACAAGAAGACAAGCAGTAGACTTGCAGTGCCAGGTGCTATTACAAAGCTGCAGTAATTAAACGAACATACCAGGAGCCCCAGAATGGACTAGAAGTCAATAGACCAGAGTAGAATGTTGAGACCAGATCCCCCCAAATTCAGTACTGTATGATAAAGGTAGCAAGTTCATTTAGAGGGGAACAGATGATTACTAAGTTGTGCCAGGATAACAGGTTGACCCTGAAAAACACAAAGTTAGAGTTTTACCTCATGGTTTACACCAAAAGAAATTCCAGATGGACCAAAAAAAAATAAGGATTTGAAACAAAATCATCAAAGGAGAAAATTTAGTTGTTTATAGAGTTGTTTTATGAGAAGGGCAGGTCTTTCTAAGCATGACACAAGAGGTAGAAACCACACTAGTAAAAACGACCAGTGGGGGATGCAAAACAAACCTTCTATACATCATACACACACACACACACACACACACACACACGGAGAGAGAGAGAGAGAGAGAAAGAGAGAGGGAGACAGAGGGAACAATATGTAAAGGAGGTGAATATGCAGTTCATAAGAGAAGGCATACACACAGACGATAAAACCATGAAAAACCTCACTAATAATCAGTTATGCCAGGCATGGTGGCTCACACCTGTAATCCCAACACTTTGGGAAGGGGAGCCAGAGGATTGCTTGAACCCAGGGGTTCAAGACCAGCCTGGGTAACAAAGCAAGACTCTCTCTGTCCCTACAAAATAAAAATAAAAAATTAGCCAGGCATGGTGGCATGCGCCTATAGTCCCAGCTTCTCAGGAGGCTGTGACGGGGAGATCACTTGAGCCTGGGAGGTCCAGGCTGCAGTGAGCCATGATTATGCCACTGCGCAGCAGCCTGGGCAACAGACTGAGACCCCATCTCTTAATACAAAAAGCCATGAGTTATTATTTGGTTCTTATCAAATTGACGAATATTTAAAATAATGCTAATGCCTAGATTGGGCAATGTAGAAAGGCAACCTCTCCCATACCCTGCTGGTGAGAATATAAAATGTGTTCAAGGTTTTATAGTTATTCTACTCTATTTGTCCTACTGTATTCTTTTCTAAGATAATTTTTGAATGATCACCCCTCTCTAATATAAAGCTCATGGTGCTGGTATGAATGATCCAAGAGTCCTGACTGAAAGGACAACTGAGTGACATCAAAGCCATTTTCCCGGTAACTGGAGCATTGAAATAGTCCTGTGGCCATCGTATGTTGTGGCTGGGCATGGCAGCTACCACTGGCTGGCTGTCCCAACCACCATGTGTGAACCTCTTCCTCCTAGTTCATGCTGATCATAAAGGCTATAAAAATCTCAATACTTACTTTCCATACTTGCAGCCATGGTTGACCATGTGATGTGAATCTGTACAAAGAGTTGTAAAAAGAGGTTCGTTATAGCTTCTGGGACAGTCTTCGCTTTTGTCTCTGGGGGGCACTTCTTTGTTTCTTCCCATCTTGACTGAGGAGGAAATCCTGGAGCAGGGGCAGCCATTTTGTGACTGTGAGGCAAAGTCAAGAGGCTCATAGAGACTTTAGCCCCAACACTGAGAACCTTCTGCCATCCCCAATTTTCTTGTTGTATAAAAAAATGAATCCATATTTGTTTAAGATAACATAAACCTAGCTCTGTACTACCTGGTAGCAAATAGCATTCCTAACTGATTGAGAAGTTCACAGCCGTTAGAAAACATAACATAAATGTGTAATATATGTCAAATCCCTTAATACATAGAAAAGAAGAAAGGGTACGCATTCAGAAGACATTTAACAGAGGCACATTATTATTTTTTTAATAAGTATGCTATTTGGAATAAGATGCTTACATTCTAGCAATATCATTAGCTCATGAACAGCCATGCCTGAGCATTCTGAATGAATAATCTTTCACCACATATCTAAAAAGCTTTTAAAATAATTCTGGTATTAAAGTAACATAAAATAATAGAAACAAAATGTACATTCAGGAATGTTCATTTTCACAGTATATTGTCAAAATAGAAAGGGAGGAATTCAAAAACCTAGGTGTCTAACAAGAGGAGATTGGTTAAGTGAATAATGGTCAATCTATAAAATGAAGTCATATGTACCCATTAAAAATAATGTTGTAGAAGAATATTTATTGGTATTAGAAAATTGTCAGTATATAATTAAGTGGAAAAAGCAGCCTACAAGATGGAATAAATAGTATATAATTATTTCTGTTATTGAGACCACCTTAATCTTGCTTTTCATTGCATTCCCAGTGTCTAACACAAAGCCTGATACATACCAGTGGTGTTTTTTTAATTTTTTTATTTTTTTGGAATGGAGTCTTTCTCTGTCACCCAGGCTGGAGTGTAGTGGTGCAATCTCAGCTCACTGCAACCTCCGCCTCCCCAGTTCAAGCAATTCTCCTGTCTCAGCCTCCTGAGTCGTTGGGATTACAGGCGTGTGTCACCACGCTCAGCTAGTTTTTGTATTTTTAGTAGAGATTGGGTTTCACCATGTTGGCCAGGCTAGTCTTGAACTCCTGACCTCATGATCTGCCCACCTGGGCCTCCCAAAGTGCTTGGATTACAACTGTGAGCCACCAGTCCTGACCTTAATTTTTTTAAATGAGGCTGGGTGTGGAGGCTCATGCTTATAATAACACTTTAAGAGGCTGAAGCCAGGAGCTTGAGACCAGCCTGGGCAACATAGTGAGACCATGTCTCTACAAAAAATTTAAAAGGTATCCGGGCATGGTGGTCCACACCTGTAATCCTAGTTACTCAGGAGGCCAAGGCAGGAGGCTCACTTGAGCCCAGGAGTTCGAGGCTGCAGTCAGCTATAATCACACTACTGTGCTCCAGCTTGAGTGACAGAGCAAGACCCTGTCTCTAAAAATATATATATATACAAAATATAAATGAAAATTGCATTAAATGAATTAAAATGTGAAAGAAATATACTACATTGTTGCGAGTGTTTTTCTTTCTTTTTGCTTTTCGCTTTGAACATATACATATTCTTTTTCTTTCTCGTATTTTCCAGATTTTTGCATTCAACATCTATGACTTTTTAAATTAGGAAAAACTTAAGACAACTCATGAAATGAACTTTTCTTTTCTCTGACGCCGCTTTTCACTATTGTATCCAGAAAGGGTATGCAGACTTTACTACCCGAGGCCCCCTCCTGACATGTGGTCTTCACGGGTGTGGAAGTGAGCATGCGCCAGGTTGTAATGGAAAACCAAATGCCACATGTTCTCACTTATAAGTGAGAACTAAATGATGAGAACACATGGACATGTAGAGGGGAACAACACACACTGGGGCCTATTGGAGGATGGAGGGTGGAAGGAGGGAGAGGATCAGGAAACATAACTAATGGATACTAGGCTTAATACCTGGGTGATGAAATAATCTGTACAACAAACCCTCACGACACAAGTTTACCTATGTAACAAATCTGCACATGTACATCTGAACTTAACATTTTAAACAAACCTATTATTAACTCATAGTTTTAAAAGCCACCTTTTTCCTACACCTGTACCTGTACATTTTGTTCCTGTCGCATTACCCTCTTCCTTAAGCTGTTCATTTCAGCAGCTATGAAAAACAGAGTGCTCTGAAAGTTTGCAGGGTTCTCCCAGGCCAGCTCTTGTACATGAAGTGCAGAGCTGCACAACTGCAGACTATTCTGAATGTGCATTTCTGTGTAAACACGAGTACCATCATAACTGGTCAACATATTTACACAGCTTGCCTGAGAGTGTGAAGAATTAAATTCATACACACACACATTTTACATTAAAATATACGCATGGAAACATAAAAGACTTAATGCGTGTGTATATCCATATCTGTAACAACACAGATAAAGACAAAGAAAGTTTGCACCAAGTAATTCTGGGACACCCAGGCCTGTACAGTGGGCAAAGCAAGCTAACTGTAGGGTAGGAGTCATCGTGATCTTTTTGCATGGCCTCAGAGAGAAAGGAAGCTGCTAGAGTTATATAAGATGCTGAAATCTCAGCCGGGCAAGGTGGCTCACGCCTGTAATCCCAGCACTTCAGGAGGCTGAGGAAGGTGGATCATGAGCTCAGGAGTTCAAGACCAGCCTGGCCAAGATGGTGAAGCCCTGTCTCTACTAAAAATACAAAAATTAGCCAGGCATGGTGGCGCATGCCTGTAATCCCAGCTACTGGTGAGGCTGAGGCAGAGAATTGCTTGAACCCGGGAGATGGAGGTTGCAATAAGCCGAGATCACACCACTGCACTCCAGCCTGGGTGACAGAGCAAGATTCCCTCTCGGGGAAAAAAAAAAGGCCGGACACGGTGGCTCACACCTATAATCCCAGCACTTCAGGAGGCTGAGGCAGGCAGATCACTTGAGGTCAGGATTTCGAGACCAGCCTGACCAACATGGAGAAACCCTGTCTCAACTAAAAATACAAAAAATTAGCCGAGTATAGCGGCGCATGCCTGTAATCCCCGCTACTCAGGAGGCTGAGGCAGGAGAATTGCTTGAACCCAGGAGGCGGAGGTTGCGGTGAACCGAGATGGCGCCATTGCACTCCAGCCTGGGAACCAGCGAAACTCCGTCCCCCTCCCCGCCCCCTCCAAGATGCTGAAATCGCAGGAAATTTAATGGTATATGTTCGCACTCTGCTGTAGGAAGCATTCCTAGCATTACTACCCTGAGACAGGCATGGTTATAACCTCAGAGGTAAATGCTGGATCCTCTTGGACACTATATACATGAAATTTATATTCATTTGAAAACTATTCTGGCTGTGAATGGGAGAATACAGAGAAACACTAGAGGACAAGGGGGCAAATTTCAACAAATTAAAGAAAACAAGGGAAGTGTTTAGAGAGCACAAGTAGTCTCATTAGAAGAGACTCCTTACTTTGCTTTGCCTCTAAGGCAATCTGGAGTCTTCGCCACTCAGTTTGCCAAGTGAAATGTTTTTTTCTGCTTTACTATTGACCCAGCAAGTTGCACGGTGCCGTCTTATTGAAAAAACATGTGTAAAGTGTCTCCTAAGCAGCAATGAGGATGAGGCTGCTTGCTGCACTCTCTTGAAAGCAGCCACCAGCAGGGAGCCCGCTCTAGTTAACTGATGAAATGGCAGGCCGCCACAGCCTCAAACAATTGATGCAGTCAGCCAAGCTCAGAAATAGCCTGACTTACCCTCATTTGTGTGTGTGTATGTGTGTGTGTGTTTGTCTTGTATTGGTTCCCTAATCCCAGGACCCATCTTCATTTTTGTGCTTGTTTTGTTTATATTTCCAAAATGCAAATTTTGACTTTCTCCCTGGGAACACTACAAAGTCCTTCCTCACAAACGTTGAGGAAACAGGAAATCCACAGATTTCTCACAAAAGGGTCTTTTAATTCCTATTAGATAAAATGATATTCATAACAGGTTCCCAGAAAACAAAATACTCTTTTTTTTTGCAATGTAAAGGAGACTGTAAGATTCACCTAAAAAATAGGAGAAGCAGGGATTAGGGGGTCTCTTTACTGTCTTTTTAAAAAATGCCTTACCAAAAATCTCTTCAATGTTAATAGAACTTTCTAGAATTTTCTAAAACTTTCTACACAGAAAGTATAGAAAGTTTTTCTCATGGTTTCTCTTTGATTAGATAACATACGATGATTCCAGGGCTATGCCCCCTTTTTTTCACCTCAAAAAAAGGTTAAAGGCCATTTTTTGGCAGGGTTTTCTTACACATCAGCCTTCATAGAAAGCTGATACAAAAGTTACATCAAGAGAGGGTATGTATTAGGAAGAGATGAAAACTTTTCATGCTGGCCATATTTCTTTCTTCGCAATCCTCATGAATTTCTGGCTAGCATGTTTGTCAGCTTCAACTTGGTTAGACATAAAAATTCTTTTTTTTTATGGAAACAGCAGGCGTTACACTGTGACATTGAGGGTTGACACCATTCATCTATCAATCTAGAATAGGTCTTCTGTGCCTAATAGTGTCTTCATCCTGAAATGCAGGACTCACTGCATCTGCTATAATCACTGCTACCGAGTGCTGTGGGTGCCCGTCTCACTTTTCAGGTGAGCTGAAAAGAATAGCTTGACTGACTTCCAATCACAACTAGGAAAAATTTGATCTAGAAGATGGGCCTCTAAGAAATGTCACCAATAGTCCTACCAGTAGCATTCTTTCCTTTCCATTGGCGAAACAATTTAAGATATTTTATAATAAAAATCTCTTCCACACTGCTCCAGCATGGGGCCTGTAACTTAAAACACTAGTCTTCCCTGTAAGGTTAAATCACAGGAGAGTCACTTTTTAAATACAGAGGGTTTAGTTGACAGGGACCAAATCCAGTGAACAATTTATTTTTTCTAGAGACAGGATCTCTCTCTGTCGCCCAGGCTACAGTACAGTGGCACAAGCATGACTCACTGCCGCCTCAAACTCCTGGGCTCAAGCAGTCCTCGTGACTCGGCCTCCTGAGTAGCTGGGACTACAGGCGTAAGCCACCGTTCCAGGCTAATTCTTTATTTTTTGTGGAGACAGAGTCTCAGTACGTTGCCCAGGCTGGTCTCAAACTCTTGAGCTCAAGCGATCCTCCCACCTTGGCCTCCCAAAGTGTTGGGATTACAGAAATGAGCCACTGTATCTGGCTTGGTGAACCATTATTAGACTTAAACATGAATAACAGAGAACAGGTCTTAGAGGAAAGGACAGAGGGCTGTCAAAAAATAATACTGTTGGCTGGGCGAGATGGCTCATGCCTGTAATTCCAGCACTTTGGGAGGCTGAGGCAGGCAAATCATGAGGTCAGGAGTTCAAGACCAGCCTGACCAACATGGTGAAACCCCATCTCTACTAAAACATTCAAAAATTAGCCAGGCATGGTGTCACGTGCCTGTAATCCCAGCTACTCAGGAGGCTGAGGCAGGGGAATCGCTTGAACCCAGGAGGCGAAGGTTGCAGTGAGCCGAGATTATGCCACTGCACTCCAGCCTTGGCGACAGAGCGACACTCTGTCTCAATAAAATAAAATAAAATAAACATAAATCATACAGTTGAGGCAAAGACAAAGTTTCAAAAAACATGGCTTTGCCAGGGCTCATGGCAGGATAGGATGCTATAGCAAAGGCAGCCTGGGGCCACAAGGGTATTAATTAAGATACTGGATACCTCCAGGTGGGTGGCCTGGAACAAGAATACCACTAGAGGAAGAGGTGGGTGGTGAGACACCCAGAAAGCTGTCTGCTAGGTAATTCTCCCTGGTCTACATTGTCCAGATAAAGACATTGCCTTTGAGATTCTTATATGACATGATTATTTATCTCCAGACTTAGAGACACCTGGCCCAGGAGGGTGACAACAATCCCACCATCCTTTCTATTCCACAAATATGGCAATTGGTTTTCTAGGCTTCCTCTCTAGGTTTCATAAAAGAGAAACGGAAATTAAACTAACGATGCACATCCATCAATACCTTGCTCAAATTGTATTTCGAAACAGTAAGTTCCTTCAGAAATGTTTTACTGCTATAAAACATTCAGAAAAAATACGTATCTCAGATGAAGTGACTTTATGCTTCTAGCAAAACAATATTCCTGGAAATACGTCAAAGTCTACCCATTTCAAAGACAATATTGATATGAGAACATCAAATATTAACAAAATAAATCATGCCATCTGAAGGAAACTAAAGAAATGACACAGGGCTGGGCGCGGTGGCTCAAGCCTGTAATCCCAGCACTTTGGGAGGCCGAGACAGGCGTATCTCCTGATCGAGACCATCCTGGCTAACACGGTGAAATCTCTACTAAAAGTACAAAAAATTAGCCGAGCGCGGTGGCGGGCGCCTATAGTCCCAGCTACTGGGGAGGCTGAGGCAGGAGAAGGGAGTGAACCCAGGAGGCGGAGCTTGCAGTGAGCTGAGATCGCGCCACTGCACTCCAGCCTGGGCGACGGAGTGAGACTCCATCTCAAAAAAAAAACAGAAAAGAAAAGAAAAAAAAAGAAATGACACGGAACTAAGCCTTTCATGTGTTTTTGATGAGGATGTAATAGGATTTATAAGGAGTCTGAGTTTCTCTTTAAAATGGTAGAATCCTTGTGAACACGTGTTAAATTCCTCATATTTATGGTCCAGTTGGTGAAGTAGTTCCTTGGGAAACGAGATGACAAATGCGTTTTGGTTTCATAAAATGTACTTCTGGCTTTCTTCGGTTGGTATTTAATTGGCTATGAAAACACTTTCCACAGATTGAAACAGACACCTCAGGATCTCATTTATAGTCCACTGGGACAGGGAAGTATATGGCAGGAAAACAGTTTCAGCTTCCTTGGAAACGCAAAATGAATGAGAGTTTGCCAAGTCAGAAGTGTTTTGACCACCATCGAGTGTGGGGATCCTTAAGGCTGGTCCACATCAAATTTTAGGGTGAACTCCCCGGGTGAGTTTGTGTGTTTATGTGTGAATATACATTGTTCTAGGGCTATGGTTTTCATCATATTTGGAGACAACTCCTAAAAGGTTAAGAACCACTGATGTAAAGTAAAACAAAAATGAAATAGTCAGTAAGAAACACAAGTGTATTTTGGAAAGAACAAATATTGTAAAATTGAATAATTACTGTAGGAGAAGGACTTGTTGGCTCCAACATTTTCCTAAAGACTCAGCACCCAGGTCTGGGAAGGGGCAAATGCACAGCCCCATTCCCTTGGGGGCAGAGGCCATCCCTAAACAGTCTTTGTATTTTATGTCTTATGTCCTCAAAGCCAAGGTTTACTTTTAGGGTTTTACAAATGTATGGCATTTGTAAAATGAAAGGCCAAAACCCGTTGTGTCCAGAAACTGAGATGGTGCAGGTCTAGCATAAGAACCAACAGGTTTCCCAAGGACTCAGACCGGCACTGCCTCATTCTTCAATTCTGAAATTAGGATGACGTTAGAGAATATACTACAAGCAAAATGAACCCTTTGTAATTGTCTTGAAGTCAACACCTGCAGGAGGATTTCATCTGGCCTACAGATATTGACATTCATATCTTTTAACATTAGTGTGTGTAAAAACCAAGACAGACAATAATGTAGGTCATAGTCTTGCAACTCACTTGCATACATGCAAAGCCCAGCTCAAAGAGAAAGAGTGCAGCAGTCAGGTTCTCCAGAGAAGCAGAACCAATAGGATGTATACTTCTATGGAGTTATGTGTAGACAGAGAGAGAGAAAAGACAGAGAGAGGAGAAAGAGAGAGACAGTAATATAAGGAATTGGCTCATGTGATTATGGGGACTGGCAAGTCCCAAGGTCTACAGTTGGCAACCTCAGGATCTAGGAGAGCCGACAGTATAGTTCCAGTTGGACTCTGCGGACCTGACAACCTGGTGTACTGATGGCACACATTCCATCAGCCCAGAAAAGCCAATGTTTCAGTTTGAGTTTAAAGGCAGGAAAAGACTGATGACCCAGATCAAGGCAGTAAGGCAGGAGGAGGAGTTTCCTCTTACAGCCTTTTTGTTCTATGTAAATCTTCAATTGACTGGATGAGGCCTACCCACATGAGGGAGAGCAATTCACTTCACTCAAGCCACCAATTGAAATGTTACTCTCAAAAGCATCCTTACAAACACACCCAGAAAAATGTTTGACCAAATATCTGGGCACCATGTGGCCCAGTCAAGTTGATACAAAATTAAGCATTAAAAAGAAGCTGGTTCTTTTTTTTTTTTTTTTTTTTTTTTTTTGAGACGGAGTCTCGCTCTGTCACCCCGGCTGGAGTGCAGTGGCCGGATCTCAGCTCACTGCAAGCTCTGCCTCCCGGGTTCACGCCATTCTCCTGCCTCAGCCTCCCGAGTAGCTGGGACTACAGGCGCCCACAACCGCGCCCGGCTAGTTTTTTGTATTTTTAGTAGAGACGGGGTTTCACCGTGGTCTCGATCTCCTGACCTTGTGATCCGCCCTCCTCGGCCTCCCAAAGTGCTGGGATTACAGGCGTGAGCCACCGCGCCCGGCCAAAGCTGGTTCTTTTTAATCAATGCCTCAGCTCCTACACATCAAATGTCTATTGTCTCCTTCAAAACTGGCAATTCAGTAGTCTTTGCAGATCTAATAATAATGGCTGGTCTTTGCTTAGCGGTTACTGCATGCGAGAAAAAAAAATCTGAGCATGTCACACAGTTTGACTCACTTGACCCTCATAATAACTCTGTAATAGGGGTTCTACTATTTTCCTCATATTATAGATGAAAAAACTGAGACACATTTTCTACAAGAGTCCAAGAGATTGTAAAAGAAGGGAAGGAGCTGAGATTCAAATCCAGGCAAACTTGGCCCCAGAATTAGGCTTCCAGATGTCTCTCACTCTGTCTCACGCATTTACTACTATCCTACAATGCTTCCGCATCTCAAAATGCTTTCATCACTTTTTCTTCAGAACACATTCAGTGCCAGTATGCACTATTTTGAAGTTTATGTCCTCTGAAGCTGATTTTTTTTTAAAGCCAAGTATAATTCCATATCATATCTGCCTATTAAGGTAGCTGATAAACTCAGATAATACTAACTTGGCAAGGGGTGCCTATAACATAAGCAGGTGAATCCTCAAGTGGTCTTCATATAATACCTCTAGCAATAAAAGCAAAAGAGAATTTGGTCAGTGCTGCAGTGTAAATGTTGTGCCCTCTCCTAAATTAATATGTTAAAATCCTAATGCCTAAGGTGGTAGTATTAGGAGGTGGGGCCTTTGAGAGATGATCAGGTCATGAAAACAGAGCCTTCATGAATGGGATTGGTGCCCTTGTAAAAGAGACCTAAGAGAGTTGCCTTGTCCCTTTCATTATGTGAGGACAGAATAAGTTGCCATCTATCAACCAGAAAGCAGGTTCTTAGCAGATACTGAATCTGCTGATGCCCTCATCTTGGACTACCCAGATTCCAGAACTGTGAGAAGTAAATCTTGGTTGTTTATTTCATCATACCAGTCCAAATAGACTAAGACAGTGATTCAATGACACATGTAATTGATATGGAAATATTCTATCCTAACCAAATATGATAGCAGAAAATATAACGATAGTTATGCCTGGAATTGAAAACAAAGTGAGTGCTGTAATTTTACACACCAATCCTCTGCCTGCATTCCAAACATGTAGCATTAACAGGTTAAAGTAAATTAATTTTTAAAATCATAACCGTGCAAAAAGAAAAAAACCCCAAGATTAGTGACCTCATGGGTTATGAACAGAACAAAATACACCACAATAAATGGAAACTGAAGCCTTCCTACTGGGATTCAAGATTGAAACATGTGTGAAACCAGGCTCTAAGGTGGCCCTCCCCAGTTCGAGTGGAGCTTTCATGCTGTGCCGTTAAACTGCACAGAGCTGCTGCCTGATGTGGTGGGAGGAAGTAGACACAGCTGTACAGTTTGGAGGTGAGCAGGCCCTTGCTGGTTTAGGAGCAGGAGCTCTGACATCCCATAGGACACACTAAGAGAAGAACTGGTTCTGAACTGGGAAACCTGGTGGAATAGAGGCAACTGTAAGATATCTACATAGAGGTATTAACAAGGGGGAAAGGAAAAGAAAACATACCACACACACATAAACACACACACATCCTTCTCAAGGTGAGCACACATACACACACGTATCCTTCTTAAGGTGAGCACACACACACACGTCCTTCTCAAGGTGAGTTTGAAAACCAAAGCAAGAACAAGACACTATGAAACAAAGAAACAAATATATGAATCCAGAATAGGGACGATTATAAAAGGTAAGTACTACCACTCAAACAATAATATATTAACCAAAATTTAAAACTAAATAGAAGTGATAATAAATACTAGACTTGTCATAGCCATAATATTAAATAGCTGTAATATACTGAATGATCCAAAATGAAGCACAGACAGATAAAGAAACCTAAAATATGGAAGAGAAGCCAGGAAACACAGAGAACAGATTGAGACCCTCTCTGATGGACCTAATCGCAGTTCCAGAAGTAGAGAATATAGAGAATGGTTGGTGGAGTGGCATTTTTGAGAAGGCAATGGCTTAACATTTTCCTGAATTAAAGGGGAAAAAAAGAGTGTTCATACATGTAGTGCATGCCAACTGTAGATAGGACAAAAAAGAAATAAAACCACACCTCGACATTTTGTAGTGAAATTGTAGGACACCAAGGAAAAAGAAACAACCTTAGAAGTTATAAGGGAGAAATGACAGATGTGCTACACACTGGTAACACTAAGAGTACTGTCTTAGTTTTCTGTGCTATGTAAAAAATTACCACAAGCTTAGAGCTTAATCAACACACATTTCTTATCTCGTTGTTTCTGTGGGTCGGGAGTTTGAACATGGCTTAGCTGGGTTCTCTGTAAGGCAGCAATTGAGGTGCCAGCCTGGCCTGGGTTCTCATCTGGAGGATCAATTGGGGAAGGATCTGCAGCTTCCAAGCCCACTCAGGTTGTTGGCAGAATTCACTTCCTTGCAACTGCAGGACTCATGGCTGCTTGCCTCTTCAAAGCAGCAAGGAGAGCAAGACTCCAGAACCAGTCTGCAATCAGTCAGTGTTATGTGACACAGTGTGATCGCAGGAATGGCATCCCATTACTCTTGCCATATTCTATTGGTTAGCAGAAAGTCACAGGTACAATCCACACTCAAAGGGAGGTGATTATATAAGAGCTTGCACACCAGTTGTTGAGATTGTGGAAGCTGTCTTGAGGTCTGCTTGCATAGGAAGTAGGCATCTCACCAGCAAGAGATACCAGAAGACAGTAGAGGAATAGCCTCAAAGTGATGGAGAAAATAATTATCAGTCTGTGCTGGGATGAAATTTCATTTAAATTGAGAGCCAAATAAAGTCATTTTCAAACACTTAAAAACTTAGAAAGGTGACTACTGTTTCTGACTTTTGGAACAGTATTTTAAAATTATTTTAAATAACAGTAACAAAGACAGTGGTAAAATATGTTGACATGGCTAACTACTATATTTAAATGTTAAATGATTGATTATATTTTGTCTTCATAGAGATAGTTCTAAAAATTCCAGCTAGAAATATCATGAAGATGGGGAGATAAGATGGAAAGGAGGAGGGAATGCATGCTAACCGACTAACAGAGCCTTTGTTGTTCAGAAGAAAGACAGAGGCACTGGATAACTTTAGACATCATTAGGAAAATGTAAAATAAAATATATATATTAAAACCGAATTTCACCAAAAAGTGAAGGAATACAAGTTATAATATTCAAACCAGCCTAAGGGAGAGAAAGAAGCAAATTCGAAACAAGAACAATTAAATAAAAAGATCTTTTTTTTTTTTCCGAGATGGAGTCTTGCTCTGTCACCCAGGCTGGAGTGCAATGGTGTGATCTTGGCTCACTGCAACGGCTGCCTCCCAGGTTCAAGCGATTTTCCTGCCTCAGCCTCCCTAGTAGCTGGGATTACAGCTGTGCACCATGACACCCAGCTAATTTTTGTATAAAGTAGAGATGGATTTTGCCGCGTTGGGCAGGCCAGTCTTGAACTCCTGACCTCAGGTGATCCACCTGCCTCAGCCTCCCAAAGTGCTGGCATTTACAGGCATAAGCCACCATGCCTGGCCAAAAAAAAATTTTTTAACCAATTCAACAGATGTCAGGAAAGTAGGAAAATATATGCAAAAAAAAAAAAAAAAGATAGCAGGAAGAAGTCCAATTAAACACAACAAATAAATGAAACATGATTACACTCACCTATGAAAATACGCTGAGTGTAAAAGGCACAGTTAAAACATCTGGGGAAAGGTTTAAAATGAAAGAATTTTTTGAATTCATGAATTTCCAAAGCACTCTATTGCTTAGCCAATGATTCTCTAATGTCTAGTGAAGGATTTGATGAAAATGTGGATTCCTGGGCACTGCCTCAGAAATATTGGTTGAACAGGTCTGGTTGCTAAGCCAATCTTCTGGATAATTAGTAAATTAGCCAGTTTTTTCTGATGAAGATGACCTGAATGCCAAGCTCTAGAAGGTCAAGTTCTTCAGCAGCCTTCGGCCTAGCCATCTAAACCTTCCATCATCAGCTCATCTTACTTCTCTCGATTTAGCTTTCCCTGATCCCCTCACAAACCATATTTTTCCTTTTACCAAGAAGAGAAGGGAGGCGTGACTTTGTTACAGGAAAGGGGTCCAGATCTAGACCCCAAAGAGAGGGTTCTTGGATCTCACACAAGAAAGAATTCAGGGCGAGTCCCTAGAGTAAAGTGAAAGCAAGTTTGTTAAAAAAGTAAAGGAATAAAAGAATGGCTACTCCATAGACAGAGCAGCCCTGAGGGCTGCCAGTTGCCCATTTTTATGGTTATTTCTTGATGATACGTTAAACAAGGGGTGGCTTATTCATGTCTCCCCTTTTTAGACCATATAGAGTAACTTCCTGACATGGTCGTGGCATCTGTAAACTGTCATGGCACTGGTGGGAGTGTAGCAGCGAGGACAACCAGAGGTCACTCTCATCACCATCTTGGTTTTGGTTTTGGTTGGCTTCTTTTTTTTTTTTTTTTGAGACGAAGTCTCGTTCTGTCGCCCAGGCTGGAGTACAGTGGCCCAATCTCTGCTCACTGCAACCTCCGCCTCCCTGGTTCAAGTGATTCTCCTGCCTCAGCCTCCTGAGTAGCTGAGATTACAGGCGCCCGCCACCATGCCCAGTTAATTTTTGTATTTTTAGTAGAGACAAGGTTTCACTATGTTGGTCAGGCCAGTCTTGAACTCTTGACCTCAAGTGATCCACTTGCCTTGGCCTCCCAAAGTGCTGGGATTACAGGCATAAGCCACCACGCCCTGACTGGCTTCTTTACTGCAACCTGTTTGTATCAGCGAGGTCTTTATGACCTGTATCTTGTGCTGACCTCCTGTCTCATCCTATGACTAAGAATGCCTAATGATCTGGGAATACAGCCCGGTTGGTCTCAGTCTCATTTTACCCAGCTCCTATTCAAGATAGCTTTTGCTCTAATTCACATGCCTCTGACAACTTGTCTAGTTTACTGCTTCCCAGGCTCAAAGCTACAAGAGTAGGTCCAGGGTGCTCTTCAGCCCTTGTTTCTGCAGCAGCAAAGATGAAAGTCAGACAAAATAAGCCAAAAAGTGCTGAACTACGACGGCTAAGTCCTTAGGGGTTTATTAGATTTTACTTTCCTCGGACATTGAGAAAAGTCTTCAGCTGAAGTCCATTAAGCAAATTGAAACACTGGAGAAAAATAAACATAGATTGATGTAGATAGCAGTTTTATGAGAGAAAGGAAGCAGTTAGTTCTAACAAAGCTCCCGTCTGTTACTTGGACTCTTGGATGCTCTTAAAACTCAAAAGATACTGTTCTTTCCAAGATATTTCTTTAATGACTGCTGGCAATCATAAAAGAAAGTTAATAGAATTTTTTTCCCCACAAATACAAAAGTTGGTACAACCTAAAATAAAAATATAATCACGTTGTTTCTCAGGACAATTCCTGACACCAAGTCATTTGTCCTTGTGTCTCCAAACAGGGAATTAAATAATAAACCCAAGACTATGGTATATTGGGTACATGCCACATACCGCTTGGACTTCAGATGAAACCAAATCACACTCATATACACTTCCTCCAAAGTAGAAACCTGTATGATAGAGAATCACTTCAAATTCATACTTTGGGGGAATTATTAGCAAAATCTGAAAAACAAGACATTTTACAATATTCCAAATCTTTAATAATGCAAATTTCAAAAAAAATTTTGTTGCACACCTATGATGTGCAATGCTTGGGCCTATGATGCATGCGAAGAAGATGAACAAAAGATTTATATGCAAATCACCTTTTTTGCAGATGATTCCGTGCATTTATTTTAGGCATTTAAAAATAAAGTCACCACTTGGACTTTGTCTCCAAGGCAAGGAATATTCCCTCAGGGCGATGACTCTCAAAGCTCTATGCATGCATATTTTCCTAAGGGACGGGGGTGAAGCCAGCGTTAGATTTTTCCATTTCACATTCTGTGGCATATTCAGAGGCCCTGCTCTCTTCCTCACCTTGCCCTGAGGTTATGGAAACAGAGCCTGGTGCCAGCCTCACTCTCCAGCAGATCCACATGCATGGGCTGGTTCCTCTCCAGGGGGCAGGACTGCAGAAGATGGAGGAGGTGAAATACAGATGTAGTCCTTGGATTTTCTAAGCCAAGTAAATTCAATATTTCAAAACATTCTTACATTTTAAAAGGTTCAAGCTTTCTAAATACTGCAAAATTCTTTACTTCCAAATATTTCTAGCCTTGCTTCATACTGAACATATATGTGCATAATTATAGACATTGCATATTTCCAAAGAAATAAGGGGGAGCAAAACCCCTGAGTCATCTAAACCCATTACAAGTGAGAACTGTTGTTTTGCAGAGATGTCACTGTATTTTTTTTAAAGGGAAAAAAAGCAAGTTGTACTAATTTTGTAATAGATGAAAGCACAATTTCCTCTTTTGTGTGCAATTAGTTACAAAGGAGAGCATCTCAGAAATATAAATGGCCAAATTCTCCCTCAGCCCAAGTAAATATCTCCCAAAAGAGCCCATAATAATCTCAAAGCTAGCTGCTGCTCTCTTGACACTGAAAATCGAATTAATCTAATTATCCTTTCTAGCAGGGCTCGGGAAAGACATAACCAGTTTAAATCCACAGAAACCCCAAACTTCGTTTTTGCCACTCATTCTAACATTTCCTTGAAATCTTTCACAAGAGCTGCCTTAAAAAAACAAAATGGGCTAATTTGGCGCCTCCTGTGCCATCTTTTCTCTCTGGTTAGTGAAGACACTATGGTATGCATTGCGCAGAAACCAGAGACAAGAGGTTCAAATACTCCACAAACCAGATTACCAGCCAAAGGAAAAATATAAAGAAGCGAGGTTTCCCCAAACTCCCAAATGAAATTAGAAATAATAAGCCCCTGGAAGTGCCCAAGGTCTTTAATACTTGTGGAATGCTTGGTTGAGTTAATATCAAATATTATGACCACATCTGGGTTAGCAGGCAGAATTCCCACTCAACCCTGGAGCCTTGATTTTTCTCATGCAACCTTATTAGTGGCAGAAACTCTGCCATGAAAACCCAGATTTGCAATTGGCATTATCTCCTGTTAAAAAGACTATGTGTACAACAAAGTGTAGAATTCTACGCTGTGTAAAATATGGGGTGTAATTATAAAATGGGGAGCTTGAGAGGTGGGGGTGCCTTCTTAAATGGGGCTGGTGACCCATTGCCCTTGGAGTAGAAGATAAATGGGGACCAGCCTTCTGAGCACTCAGAGGTTTGGGAGGGGCAAGGGGATCTGATTAAAGTAGATGGAGAAACTTTTTTTTGCAGAGATTGTGAAAAAAATGACGACTTCTAACAGGGACAGAATGCCTTTACTCAACATCAGCTACCATGAGCAGAACACTTCTCAATTACAGCTGACCCTTGAACACCAAGGGTTTGAACTGTGTGGGTCTACTTGCCTTCAATTTTTTTTCAATAAAAGTTGCATGTAGTATGCCTGCCTCTTCTGCTTCCCCTTCTACCTCCTCCACCTCTGCCATCCCTGAGACAGCAAGACCAACCTCTCCTTTTCCCTTCCTCCTCAGCTTACTCAACACGAAGACAACGAGGATGAAGACATTTACAATGGTCCACTTAATGAATAGTAACTATATTTATTTTCCTTGTGATTTTCTTTTCTTTCTTTCTTTTTCTTTTTTTTTTTTTTTTTTTTTCAGAGTCTCACTATGTCACCAAAACTGGAGTGCAGTGGCGTGATCACAGTTAACTGCAGTCTTGACCTCCTGGGCACAAGTGATCCTCCCACCTCAAGCCTCTCAGGTAGATGGGACCTCAGGTGCAAGCCATGATCCCTGGCTAATTTTTGTATTTTTTGTAGCGACGCGGACTCATTTTGTTGCCCAGGCTGATCTTGAGCTCCTGGCCTGAAGTAGTCTGCCTACCTCAGACTCCCAAAGTGCTGGGATTACAGGTGTGAGCCACCACACCCAGCTGTGATTTTCTTAATAGCATTTTCTTTTCTCGAACTTCTTTTATTATAAGGATACAGAATAGAATACATATACACTACAAAATATGTGTGAATCAACTATTTATGATGTCGGTGAGGCTTCCAGGCAACAGTAGGCTGTTAGTTGTTACGTTTAGTGGGAGTCAAAAGTTACACATGGATTTTTGGCTGTGTGAGAGTTGAGGCCCCTTTATTCAAGGATCAACTGTAATCTGAATGATGGATATTGGGCAGTGGCAATAATTTGCTGTTCTTGTTTAGAATTGTGCTAGATGACTGCCATATTAACAAAGGAACATGATGACATAGGTTTTCATTTTACACTGATATGAGCTGGTTATGTGGACAGTTGCATCTCTGGATTAAATGATAGTTTATTATTATTCATTTGTTGACTGAGCTTCCACAGCCATGTCCTATTAACTCAATATTCATTAAGCTCTGACTGGGTACCTGGCACTAGGACTCTCTTTCTCAGAGCAAGTCACTCGATCACAAATATTGACTCAACAAGCACTTACCAAATGTATAACTCAGAGCCAAACTTTGTGCTACACATTAAAAAGGCAAAAAAGTAACTCGCTGGGTCTCAGCCTTTTTTTTAATCTGTAAAGGACAGTACTGGACCACAACAATTTTGGGGGGTTCCCTCCTGTTTTTTAAAAAAAATGAAATCTCATTTTTGGTTTTATTATTTGTTTATAAATAATTACCTTTAATTTATAAACTTCAAGAATCTAGATTCATTATTGTGGCTTCTCCTGATTCTAAATTAGACATTCGAAAAGTCACCAGATGATTCCATGCTCACCGTTGGAGCCTGCCAGTGTTGGGAGATCAATGTGAACTGGAAATTTCAACACATGCTTACAAATTACTGCAAACCCCAGATACAATAAACACATGACAGAGAGGGAATTGAGATCCTTAGAATCATTTCATAAAACACCTTTCCCACTTGATAATGGCAACATAATCAGGATTCCAGCAGAGACGGGACCCTCCTATGCGAGGAGGAGCTCAAGGCTGGAGGTGGTGGGGTTGGTGCCTCCTGTTCCTCTTTATCCATCTCAAAGTCACAATCATTTTGCCATTGACAGGAGCCCGCAGTTGTAAGCCTGCTGGGTTTCTGATTTTTCTTATTCTGGGAGTGCATGGTTGGATTAAATGATGGAAAAAATCATGCCACACAGACATTTTCCTTTGAAGACGTTAAGGAGAGTTCAGCCACAGTGCAAGTTCTTTCTGCATTTATCTTGGACTTAAAAAAAATTGGAAATGGCTATAACATGACATGCTGACATATGAGAATAAAAATGGGAAAGATCTGTAAAGATGTTGGCAAAGAAAAGAGGTCTACCCACGAGTGGGCATTTGTAGGAAAAAAGTAGCAAAATGCATTGGGCATAGGACTGAATGTTCTCACACACACACACACACACGCACACACAAATACATACACACTCACATAAAGACACACTCATAGCAGGAGAGATTCTCCAAGGGTTAGAGCACCAATAACTCAAGAAATTCCTGGAGTACCACAAAGGTAGTAAATTTGTGTTTCATGGAGTAATGCGTGTTATCCTACTGTCCCGAACTGTGTGTGCCTAAAGGATTTTGGAGTGTTTGGGATCCTGGAAAATTTCTGCAAGCATTTGGCAAATGTCGAAAATGTCAAGGAATTGAAATAATTTTTAAAAGACCCAGTGCAAGATGAGTGTGGCATGGAAGATGCTGAAGGATTCATGTCATATCCATCCACCTGCCTCCAGGCTAAACAGCCTGCAGAAAAGCTGTTTAACTTAGCAGGCTCCAAAGTAGCAGTTATTAACATTGTGGAAGTCCCACGTTCCTTTGAGAATCTGGTCACATTTAGAGTGTGTCCCCAGAAAAATGAACATGAATACTCCCACTTAGCATAAATTTACAGGTTTTTCAGATTACTTGACGCCTTGGACTAAGAACTCCTACCCTTAATAGAAAATACCCCTAGACCTTATTGATGAATTAATCTTTATGCTGAAGGGCCTCACATTTCTTCACCAAAATAACTCAAACCCATCTGATATTTCTGTCTAAGGCTTCATTTTTTTTTTCACCATGGGGGTGGGGTAACAACATTCATAGTAGTGATATCTTTACTAATGATCATAATAACCATATATGTTGAGCTCTTGTCATGTGCCAGGAACTGTTCCAACAGTTTTTATGGTAACAATTGGTCATTGGCAGGGCACAAGTTAATATCCTAAAAATCTGATGTCAGAGCTTGCATTCTTAACCTTCTAGATTCTTCTACCCATGAAAATGTTCCTTTTCTATGCATGACAATGGAAACTGTTGAACAACATACACAATACAAAACTATAAACCGTATTAAAAAGAAATTTTTTTTGAAACAGGGAATCACCCACCACATCTGTCTGTCACCTAGGCTGGAGTGCACTGGCACAGTTGTAGCTTACTGTAACCTCGAAGTCCTGGGCTCAAGAGACACTCCGGCCTTGGCCTCCTGAGTAGCTGGGACTACAGGTGCATGCAACTATGCTCAGCTAATTTCTCGATTTTTTTTTTTTTTTTTTTTTTTTTTTTCAGAGACAAGGTCTCACTACGCTACCCAGGCTAATCTTGAACTCCTGGCCTACAGTTATCTTCCTACCTTGACCTTTTAAAGCTCTGGAGCTGTAGGCATGAGCCACAGTGCCCAGCCTTAAAAAAAAAAAAAATTATCCTTTTTCCTTATCATTTCAAAGAACTCTAGAAGGTTACCTAGGGTTGTGGTCAAAGTGCACATCCTTTTGTGAGGATGGACTACTTTGCAGTTCCAGTGACCAGCTGCTACCCACCAAATTCATAATTGGAACCCTACAAAAATCTAAGAAAGAGTGTAGTATTGACATAGTATGATGTCAAGATATATGGATGGGTCTCAAATGACCACTGGAGTAATCCAACCTGTTTGATCACTTTTAGAAACATCTAGAGAGCAAAGACCAACTCTTTCCTGTGATATAGTTAGTGCTTCTTTTGTGTTTGACTTTTTGAAATAAGCTTAACCAGCAATGGTAATGTCTATTGTACAAGTCTAAAATAGTGGAGGTGGTAGCAGAATATATACTGTGGGTTTGATTTCCTGTAAATCCATCTCAGTGTTTATAACATGTTCTATTGCTGTGTTAATCCTGGTGGTACTGTCTTAGTTATATCAGGAAACTTACCCAGTGCACTTGACTTAGAGATGCATTACCTGTGGGCACCCTTGAAACTTAGAGCCATGTGCTACAGTCCCCAAAGTTCCCTACAGTCGTCTTAGACTCAGCCCTACCTGTCACCCTAGTGGCATAATGACTCCCCCACTGGTCTATAACAGTGTCAGAAATCTGACTAGTAGGAGTTCATTAATTTGGGTTAAGGGGGTGTTTTTTTGTTTTTAAACAGATTTGAAACCAAGTCTTATTCAGAGCCCAAATATTCAAGATACTTCCACTTCCCCTACACCACAAAATGTAGAGCTGCAGAGCAAGTTGGATGCCCTGGCAACAGGAGTGGGTCTGTCCATTCCCAGGGTGGCTCATACCTCCTGGTGTGGAACTTCGGGAACAGGGGCATCCATCCTAAGGCAACTTCATGGGGCCTTTAGTCTCTGAAGAACTAAAGTTTTCACAGTCTGAAAACAGGTTTTGGGGAAAGAAAACCATGGTATTTTGAAGATATCTCAATTCATACTGCCATTCTCTTGGGAAAAGTTACACATTGAGTCAACCTCAGTGATTAATTCCCAATCATAAATTCATTTGTCAAGTTGGTCAGCTGAGCCCACAGGAAAGTGGCCATCTACAATGTCAAGGTTAATAGAAGATGGAGAGGACTAGCTATTTCAGATTTTCTCACACTTCAGTAGGCATTAGGATCACCTGGGGAGTATGTCAAATCTCAGATTCCTAGAGGCCACCATACCCTTAATTCTGATTCTGCAGACCTAGTCTGAGATCAAGAAAATTTTATTTTAACACGTTTTTCAGGTGAGGTTCCCAGGCTGGTGGTGAGAACTACACTTTGAAAAACACTGGTAAAAACATTGTAGACCCAGTTACAGGAAATATCCAGAACAGGTAAATCCATAGAGACAGAACACAGATCAGTGGGTACCAGGGCTGGGAAAAGAGGAAATGGGAAGTGAATTAATGGGAACAGAGCTTCCTTTTGGGGAGATGAAAAAGTTATGGAACCAGAGAGAACGGATGGATGCGTGCTGTGAATGTACTTAATGACTCTCATTGTATACTTTAAAATGGTTAAAACAGTACATTTTATGTACAAATTTTAAAATAAATAAAAACACTGCACACATTTAAAACCTCTGCTGCCATCATCACCGCTGAGCTGACCAAGTCTATGTTTGATTTGCTTCGTGTTTCTGCGTGGTCTCAGCTTTGTGGCTGGTGACTCCATGTAGGTAAATGCGTAAGTCAGCTGAGGAGCTTGAGTCTTTACCCCTGTGTTGTTTGGCTCTTGCGTCTTCATCTCACTTTCTATGGCCCCCAGATAAGATGATGGAGAATAATGTATCCATTTGCTCCTTTTAGTTTACTGCAATATGTGGTCGTTTAGATGGCACAGGATATCACCAGTGCGGTCCTATTTTATACAAAAATAAGTAGGATGAGACTGTATCTGTAGAGTGAAATTAATACAGTTAATTTGATTAACATGAGATCTTTAAATAATAGAACCTTCACAACAATTGATCATGAGAAGAGGAGCGACTTTGAAAACCTTTTGTGGCACATGTGTGCTGGGTTTCTCACTGGCAACGCAGTTACAATCATTGGCCACGGTAGAGATTAGTCAAGAGATTTTACAATAATCAAGCAATTCAAATCTGCTCACCTCTTCTGTGATAAGTGGCTATCAACAGTATGCTAGCTCACAGATTTTTTAACTAATTTTGGAATCATTTTAGACTGATAGAAAAGTCGTGCAGAGTCCAGAGTCCCACATACCCTTTTCCCAGCTTCCCTAACACGAACGTCTTACACGTCCACAGCACGTCTGTCAAAACCAAGACATTAACATTGGTGCAATGCATTGACTGCAGGCTTTATGCAGCTTTCACTCGTTTTTCTAATATTGTCCTTTTTCTATCCCAGGATCCAATCCAGGACACCGCATTGATTTTAGTTCTCATACTTCCTTAGTCTCTTCCAGTCTAGCGTTTTCTCAGCCTTGCTTTTCTTGACTTTGATATACTTGAGGAGCAGCGGTCAGGCATTTTGTGGATGTCCATCCTTTGGGGTTTTATTATTGTTTTCTCACGATTCAAGTGGGGTTATGGATTTTGGGGAAAGAAAACCACAGAGATGAAGTGCCCTTCTCGTCACGTCCTGTCAGGGGGACCTACCATGACTCATCCCTGGTGAGGTTAACCTGGATCACTTGGCTAAGATAGAGTCCCCTGGGTTTCTTCACCAGAAAGTCCCCATTTTCCCCTTTCTGTATTCTACCCATGGGAAGCAAGTCAGTCAGTCCAGCCCCTACTCAAAGGGAGGAGAATTAAGCTCCATTTCCTGGAGGGGGATTATCTACATAGATTACTTAGAATTCTTCTGTGAGACAGACTTGTTTCTTATCCTCAGATATTTATTTATTCAGTCATTTATTTATATCAGTATGTCCTCATATATATTTATTTTATTCTGTGTGTTAGAATCCAGTGCGATCATTATTTATTTTGTTGTGCGATTGTCCCAGTTTAGGCCATCAGGGTTTTTCTCAGTTTAGTTCCTGTGTCCCTTAGACGTGTGCCTCCCCCACCCTCAGCATTTCCTTATTCTCTGGCACCAACAAGATACTCTAAGCTCATTTTGCATTTTCCCTGACTCAGTCCTGAAATTAGCTTATTTTCTAAGGAGTCCTGGTTTTGTTTTTTACTGGAGAATGAAATGGTATTAGAAGCAAGTCTGTGTGTTGAGAATGCTCATAGCTACTGGAGTGCCACTGTTTCTAGGTAGATGGACAGATTTATATTTGTGTCTCTGACTCTAATCCAGTGTCACAGAGTTCAATTCTAGTCTTTCTCTTTTGCTTATTTTTAACTTCTCTCTCTGACAGTGTGAAATCTGGCTCCCATTATCTGCAATTTTTTTCTTCATTTGTTTAATGCTAGTTTACATGTAGTTTTGGAATTGCTAACACTTACCCCAGTGAGAAGCGAATTCACCAACTGGAGTACAGTGTTTATGTACAGACTGTTTTGTCTTTAGACTTTAAATATTCAGTCAAAACACTGTTTTCTAAAGTTACCTGGATCCGCATCTCTTTCCCCACGCCTTCAGTAAGGTTATGTCATACGTTTGTAATAGTTAGGTCTTTTTGTCACAGACTAAATTCTATCCTGGTATTCCCCAACATCCTGGATGATTTTTTAAAGTTTACATACAATGAACTTCTCCCGTTGTGGTGTATGGGTCTATAGGTTTTGACAAATTCTCGAAGCCTTGTATCCACTACTTAGTATCATAGAGAACAGTTCCAATGACCTAAAATAAAATAGAATGTGTGTGGTTCCTTTGTAGTCAATTTCTCCTCTAACCCTTGACAATCACTGGACTGTTTTTCATCCCATAAATTTTGCCTTTTCCATAATGTCATATATATGGAATTATATATAATACGTAATCTTTTGGGTCTGGCTTCTTTTACTTAGCAAAACGCATTTAAGATTCATCCACATTGTTGCGGGAATCAAATAGCTCATTCCTTTCATTGCTCAGTAGTATTCCATTGTATGGATAGATCACAGTTTTTAAATATATTTGCTTGCTGAAGGTCATCTTTGTTGCTTCCAGTTTTCAGTGATTATGAATAAAGCTGCTATAAACATAGGTTAGCTTGTTTTTGTGTGAATGTAAGTTTTTTATTCACTTGAATAAATGCTTAGGAGTGTGATTGTCAGTTTATATGATAAGTTTACATTTAATTTTATGAGAAACTGACTGTTTTCCAAAGTGACTGTACCGCTTTGCATTTCCACTAGTGATAAATCAGAGTTCTTACGGTTCTGTGTACTCATCATTTGGTGTTATCTAATTGATTTTAGCAATTCTAATTAGTGAGAAGTGATATCTAATTGTGGTTTTAATTTACACTTCCCTGGTGACAATGATATTGATCATCTTTTCATATGCCTATTTGTCATTTGTATATCTTCTCTGAAGTATCTGCTTAAATCATTTGCCCATTTGTTTAATTGGGTCATATGCTTGCTTATAGTCAAATTTTAAGAGTCTTTTGTATATTCTGAATATAAGGCTTTCATCAGACATTGATTTGTAAATATTCCTTCCAATCTGTAGCTAATCTTTTCATTCCCCTAATAGTGTCTTTCAACGAGCAAAAGTTTTAAATTTTGATCAAGTCCAACTAATTGTTTTTTTTTTTTTTGTCCTTCCATGGATTGTGCTTTTGATGTTATATCTAAAATTTCATTGCCAAACCCAAGGTCCTACAGATTTTTTATGTTTACTTAAAGAATTTCATTGTTTCACTTTTTACATTTAGGCTTTTGGTCCATCTTGAATGAATTTTATTTGAGATACAAGGTATGTATTCTTCTATACTTTATGCCTTGCTTTATTTCTGTTGTTATTTTTGTTGTTTTGCACATAGACAGTCTTATTTTAGTACCATTTGTTGAATGGAACATCATCTTTCCATTGAATTTAATTTGCATCTTTATAAAAATTAGTTGACTACATACGTGCAGCACTATTTCTAGGCTCTCTATTTTGTTTCACTGTTCTATGTGTCTATCTTTCCACCAATATCATTCTATCTTGAGTACTACAGCTTTATATTAAGTTCTAAATTCAAGTAATATGAGTCCTTTAATTTTGTTCTTCTTTTGAATAGTTTTGCCTATTCTAGTCCCTTTGCCTTTTCACATAAGTTTTAAGATCCTCTTATTGATCTTTTCTAAACAATTTTCTGGGACTTTAAATGGGATTCCATTAAATCTATAGATTAAATCTTAATAATATTGACTCACCAAATTCATGAATATGGTATATCTTTTTAATTTAATCAGGTCTTCTTTAATTTTTCATCTGTCTTATGTTGTCAGCATACACATCCTGCACATATTTGGTTAGGTTTAAATTTAAGTACTTCATTTGTGTTTGTGTACTATTGTAAATTTTTTTTATTTCAAATTCTTATTTTATATTCCGAGTATACAAGACTGTAAATGACTTTTGTATATTTACATTGTATCTGAAAACTTGCTAAACAAGCATTTTTGAAAAAGAAAAAGACAATCTACCTCTATTTTCTTACTGATTGTACAATCCCTATTTCAAAACATTTTGAAAAAGAGGTTTGAGCGAAAAATGTATACATTTTCTCATATTATAGATAGTTCACAGGAAAAGGCCCACAAATGGCTTCTAAAGATAAACAAAAAAGACCCTCAAGAAGCTTGAAATAACAAAAGTTGAAATTAAATTCTGCTGAATTATGTTTCATCTCTAATATTGACAAATATTGAAACATTTGGTAACACAGTGTGCTCTCTTCCTGATACAAGCCCATGTGAAAGGCAATTTGGCAAATATCTAGCAAAATTACAAAATTATACCCTTTGATCCAGCAAGATATTCTTGCAAAGGTACAAGTGACATATGTACAAAATTACTGGCTGTAATATGTTTATAATAGAAGTATAAAATAAGTGTGCATCAATATGAAGTTGGCTATGTTATGTTGTATGTGCACAATGTAATACTACATGAACTTAAAAATAGATTTCAACAAAACCTTTACATTATTGGCAGATGGAATTTAAGAAAATATAACGATTAGTTAGGTGCAGCCAACAATAAACTTCTACTTAGATCTACATATACCAATGAGAATTCATTTTAAACATGTCACTAAATTTGAACACTGAAATAAATAGACTTTGAAAACAGCTCCTTAGTTACTGATTCACAAAGTGTTAAACCAAATTTTTCAATAATAATAAAATCATGTTATTACAAAAATATTTTATTAATAATAATTTGACTATAGCAAAGAAATGTGCTGTTAATAAATTTTTAATGTTAATTTCACCTCTACGTCATTAATTTTCAAATTTTAGTTTTGTGTATGTTGATAATTTACATAGCATATTAGTACAGAGGTACAGAAGTATGATTTATAATGTAATGTCCATCTAAAGAGGATACAAGCTTAACTTCCTTTATTAATGGAATTTGTGATAAAGTTTGTAGACTGTTGCCTTAAAGAAGAACTGTCACTTGGATGGGAGGCCCTGGCTAAGTTGTGTAGTGAGGAGGTTTGTTGAGGGGAAAAGAGAAAAAACAAGAGGTATTAAGCCCCAGAACACAGTTATCACCTGCCTCAGAACACAAGCATGCAGGATGATATAGCTTTTAGTCCCAAGAAGTAGAATTCTAGCATCTCTAGGTGGTGAGAAACAAAGGATTAAGAATTTTTCTTTCTCTGACATTCTAAAGAATAGTTCTTGAGCTAGGAAAGGATTACTTGCGCCTAGTGAGAATCAGACATGGCTTCAGGGGATACAGGACGCTCACCTGAGCTGCCAGTCACCGACTGAGTAAGTGGAGCAGTGTTTCTTCTGCAGACTCACCCGAGAAATCGGCTTCTGGGGCAGGCACCAGGAATCTGCCTTTTCAGTAAGACCTGAATTACTCTTATGAAGCCACCTGTCCCTGAGAACCAGCAATGGCAGATTCTTGAAGGATGTGGAACATGACGCTTGGGGTTATAAATGCTGCGGGTTTTCTTTTGACTTGTTTGAGATCAGTAAAATTCTAAGGCAGGATATGGAAACCCACTTTATTTGCATGCTCTGCATCTTTTTCTTTTCTTTTTTTTTTTTTTAGACAGGGTCTCTCATTCTGCTGCCCAGGCTGGAGTGCAGTGTGACAATCATGGCTCATTATAGCCTCAACCTCCCAGCCTCAAGTGATCCTTCCACCTCAGCCTCCCAAGTAGCTAGGACCACAGGCGCACACCACCATGCCTGGCTAATTTTTGTATATTTTGTAGAGACAGGGTCTACCTTTGTTGGCCAGGCAGGTCTCAAACTCCTGGTTTCAAGCAATCTGCCTGCCTCAGCCTCCCAAAGTGCTTGGATTACAGGTATCACCCACTGTGCCTGGCCTTAGCTCTGCATCTTAACTTCGTTTGTCTGTCCCTCACAGCTTAACACAATGCTGTACGCCACGGACTGGCATGCTTTCTCTGAAAGGGGCCAGATAATAATATGTTAAGCTTTGTGGTCTATGCAGCCTCTAACACAATTACTCAACTCTGCCACTATAGTTGGAAATCAGCCACTAATGATATATTACCAAATGGGTGTAGCTATGTTTCAATCAAAGTTTACATACAAAAGTGGGCCTGGTTTGCCCACCCTTGCTATTCACGTTTGTAATGTACATACCCCTCATGCAATGCAGTTCCTTACCTTATTGCTTAGTCACCTTAAAGCCCCGCTTGTTACTTGGTGCGGTGGCCTTGCTGATGACTACTTAGCCCTGTTTTGGGCCTAGCCTTTCAATCCAGCCCCAGGGAGAGAACCTAATGACTGGAGAAGTTTCCAGGCAAGTGCAGAAAATGACACGGGATGAACATATGTATGAACATCAAGTTCAGGATCCCGAGCAGGTGTCAGAAATTTCACTTCACCCCATCCCAGCAAGGCTGCTGTATTTGGGGAAGACATTATTTCAAGAGGGGAGGAGATTGTGGAAAATCAGTAGGCAGCAGGAGACAGCTCTCTTGATCCTACTCCCATTTCAGATGATTCCGCGGGGGTCTCTTTATTGCCCCTCTGCTTCCCCAGGTGCTTTCCTCCTTTCGTGAGCCATCGTCCTCCATCCCTCTTGCTCCCCAGTCAGGTGCCAGACTTTTAGGAGGCCCCCCAGAGCACTGGTGGTGAAGCCTAGCAAAGCAATGCATTTGCCATCTAAGATAAAACACTGCTACTTTAGGCTGAGCATGGTGGCTCACACGTTATCCCAACACTTTGGGAGCCCGAGGTGGGCAGATCACGAGGTCAGGAGTTCGAGACCAGCCTGACCAACAATGTGAAACCTCATCTGTATTAAAAATACAAAAATTAGCCAGGCGAGGTGGCACACACCTGTAATCCCAGCTACTCAGGAGGCTGAGGCAGGAGAATCACTTGAACCTGGGAGGGAGAGTTTGCAGTGAGCCAAGATGGCACCATTGCACTCCAGCCTGGGTGACAGAGCAAGAGACTCCATCTCAAAAAAAAAAAAAAAAAAAAAAAAAAAAGCACTGATACTTTGGAAGCAACACTCCCACATTTGGAACTGAACCAAGAAAGAAAATGAAAGAGTAGGTGCTTAATCTTCACCCTTCGATAAACCCTGAACAATAAATCTTAAAGTTTTCCACACAGGCATCATCTCCGGGTGAAATGGGGTGTCTGTTTCTACACATCCAGTTGACCCTTGAACAAATGTAGGGGTCAGGGACGCCAACACCTGCTCAGTTGAAAATCTGCATGTAACTTTTTACTCCCCAGAAACTTAATGGCTCCATAGCCTACTGCTGACTGGAAGCCTTATTGATAACATAAACAGCCAATAAATACATATTTTGTATGTTCTATGTCTTCTATACTGGATTCTTACAATAAAGTAAGCTAGAGAAATGAAATGTTATTAAGAAAATCGTAAGGAAGAGAAGATATATTCACTATTTGTTAAGTGGAAGTGGATCATCGTAAAGGCCTTCATCCTGGTTGTCTTCACACTGAGCAGGCTGAGGCGGAGGAGGAGGAGGAGGGGTTGGTCTTGCTGTCTCAGGGGTGGCAGAGGCAGAAGAAAATTCAGGTATAAATGGACCCACGCAGTTCAAACCTATGTTGTTCAAGGGTCAGCAGTATAGGGAATGTTTCACCCTTGTATTCTATTCTTTATTCATAGAATTCAAATAGAAATCCTGAAAATGCCCCCTGTGGTTTTCACCTGGAGGGTTAATTTTTTTGTTTGCTTAACCCTGGGAACACAGCATTGACTTGAAAGTTACTGTATGGAAAAGCACTAAGGAAACAGCCTTCAGTCACATTCCTTCCCTGGACTGTAGAGTGGCCGGTTTTGCCTGATGGTGGCTCTGAATGACCAAAGTGACAGGCAGCATCTAGGCAGGGCTGTGCACAGTCACCGCCGCTGGATTTCAAAGTTCCCGAATCAAGATCGTCTGACTGGGTCTCCTGCTCGTTGGCAGGTTCTGTCTCCAGCAGGCTCTGAGGATGAAGGCTGCGGGTATTCTGACCCTCATTGGCTGCCTGGTCACAGGCGCTGAGTCCAAAATCTACACGCGCTGCAAACTGGCAAAAATATTCTCGAGGGCTGGCCTGGACAACTACTGGGGCTTCAGCCTTGGAAACTGTGAGATTCTTTCTTTCCTCCTCTCTTTCTGTCCTTGACCTCCCCCTGAGATGTTAAAGTCCTGGCCACACTCCCCGCTGTGTCTTCCCAGCTAACCATGCTCTGCCCTCACCGCACCCAGGGGGGGGCTGCCAGCCTAACTGTGGCTCTCTGGGTCTCCTCTCCTTCCTCCCCGGCCCTCATTTCCTTATTCCTGGAGTCCTGCCCTTACGACACCAGCCAGGGAAGGGGAAAATAACGCCACCTCTGCTGGCATTATGGCGGGGGGGCGGGACCTGACTTTTGGTCTAGGTTAAGCTCAGTCCCTGACTAGGTGTGCAGCTTCAGGTGCACCATCCCAGCCCCCAATGTGCCCCCGGTGTGCCCCCTGGATGCATACCTGCCCCACTCAGCCCCAAGGAGTATTGGGAGGAAGCAGTCAGGTAACAGGGATAAGGAAACTCACCCTCAGACCAGGCTTACAGCAAACAAGGCACTTCCTTTGGTGGCATTTCTGGCTTTGCCCCTCCAGGGATCTGCATGGCATATTACGAGAGTGGCTACAACACCACGGCCCAGAGGGTCCTGGATGACGGCAGCATCGACTACGGCATCTTCCAGATCAACAGCTTCACGTGGTGCAGACATGGAAAGCTGCAGGAGAACAACCACTGCCACGTCGCTTGCTCAGGTGAGGCTCTGACTTTCAGCGATGCCATCCTCAGGACTAGACGAGAAAGCCGACAGTGGGATGACCAACCACGTTTTGCTTTAACTAAAATTTGGAATTCAGGTTTGCAAATAGGTCGTTCCAGATTGGTAAATTATGCAACAGTTTCCAAGGTGACACTCAGGATCCTGCAGCTGACTTGTCCAAAGATGACTTATTCCTTGTAGGACAGTTTTATGAAGCCTTCCACTATAGCAGGGGGATGGACAGATGACCTTACTGCCCTTTCATATTAGAGATATTTGATGTCTGCAATAAGAAAAAGGAAGCTGCCTGCCGGCTGCTTTCCATAAGCAATTTGCTCAGAGGATGCCGTTTGTACTCCTTTGTGCAGAATAAGATGAATACACTTCACGTTTCTTTCTTCTCTTTTTCCTTTTCCTTTTTTTTGACAGTGTCTCACTCTGTTGCCTAGGCTGGAATGCAGTGATGTGATCACAGCCCATTGCAGTCTTGACCTCCAGGCCCCAAGCAATCCTCCCACCCCTGGGTAGCTAGAACTACAGGCACACACCCAGTTATTTTGTAATTTTTTTCGTATAGACAGAGTCTGGCTACGGAGTCTCGTTATGGGGTCCCACCTGGGCTGGTCTTGAACTCCTGGCCTAAGGAGATTCTCCTGCCTTGGCCTCTCAGAGTGCTAGAGTTATAGGTGTGGGCCACTATATTTAGCTAGCCACATGTCTTAAACATTAGAAATTAAACTAGAATTTACTTTCACGTCTTCTACTTTAGTCATTCCAGAAATACACATGAGCACAGCATTGAGGATAACAAAATACATCAGGCATGAATTCTGCTTTACCGAACTTTCATGTGACATGACAAGAAAAGAGAATATGTGCTTACATGAAGTTAAATCATGTAAGGGGCAGTGCACTGAGTGCCATGGGCTTCAGAGGAAAGCAATGGTATTAAGAAAACCATGGAGCTGGGCGTGGTGGCTCATCCCTGTAATCCCGGCACTTTGGGAGGCCGAGGCAGGTGGATCACCTGAGATCAGGAGTTCAAGACCAGCCTGACCAACATGGTGAAACCCCGTCTCTACTAAATAATACAGAAATTAGCCGGGCATGGTGGTGGGCGCCTGTAATCCCAGCTACTCAGGACGCTGAAGCAGGAGAATTGCTTGAACTCGGGAGGTGGAGGTTGCAGTGAGCCGAGATTGCGCCATTGCACTCCAGCCTGGGTGACAGAGCAAGACTCATTCTCAAAAAAAAAAAAAAAAAGTAAAAGAAAAAAAGAAAATCATAGAAAATTCTGTAAACACAGTGATACTTGACCTGAGACTCAGAAGATAGGGAAGATTTGGGTAGAGATAGAGAAAAGTTATCCCAGGTCAGGGGAACAGCAAAAGCAAAGAGGTGCCTGGGGGAAGGTGTGGGGCATGAACGGAGAGTAGGGAGAGGCTTGTTTTTGTTTTTTCTGTAACAAAGTGACACGAAGAGGAATTCCAGGAAAGGCAGGTGGAGAGGCTAACGACCACCTGAGTGTGAAAAACCCAAGCTAAGAGGCTTTCACTGATTTCTGTCTGCAAGAGGAAACCAAGAGAGGTCAGTTAACTAAGCATTGCTTCAGCAACATCAGTCTGTAAGCAGGGTGTGGGATGGATTAAAGCTGACACCATTTAAGTGTCACTGCAGTTATTGAGCTAAGTGCCACAAAAAGACTGAATGATGGTCATGGTTGGTGACATGGAGAAGACTGATGCAAGAGATGCTGAACAGGCAGAGGGCAGAGCTCAGTCAAAGGCATCTTCTCTGTGCTCCCTCTAGAGTGTAAGTTCCTTGAGGGCAGAGAGTTCTGTTTCATTTGCTGATGTATCCTCAATGCCTAGAATGGTGCCTGGCCATTACAAGAGCTCAATAAATGTTTATTGAATAAAAGGAGAGAATGAGGAACAAGAGTGAAGTGAGAGAGTCATAAAATATTCTATTGCAAATTCTTTCAGAGCAGAAAATAAACTGTTTTAACTTCTCTTTGCCACATCCAGGAGTCTCCCCCTTATTGAAGGGGGATACCTCCCAAGACCCTCAGTCGATGCCTGAAACTGCAGATAATACCTAACCCTGTATATACTATGATTTTTCCTGTACGTAGATACCAATGACAAAGTGTAAGTTATAAATTAGGCACAGTAAGATGTTATCAACAATCAATAATGATAGGATAATTACAACAATACACTGTAATAAAAGTAGGTAAGCACCTTCTCTCTCACTCTCAAAATATGTTATATTAATAAAAATAACCAACCACTGCTGAGTGTAAATGAAAACTTGGAAACTGAAACTGCAGACAAGGGGGAGCTATTGTACAAGATAATCAGTATATGGGTTTGAATGTTTGAACGACTGAATAATATGTGAACTTACCTAGCATAGTGTCCCTACCCTAACATTGATAAAGAATGATCACTACCTCCTGAGATAGATCCCCCAATTGTTGGTCAGCCTTTAATTTAGAACATTCTTTTGTAAGGCCAAAATCTATCTTCTTCTAGCCTTCTATATCAATCCTAGTTTTTCCTTCTGGGTTTATTCAAAACAAGTTTGCTTTATGTTACACAAAAAAACTTATTAACTGTATGCAAATGATTTGTAAGTAATTCTCATCTCTGGTTTCTTATCTTCTGAGCTAAAACATTCAGTATATTCACTTTCCCATAGGCATGACTTTTGAACCCTTCCCTGTCCCAGTCAATCTTATTAGCATTCCCTAAGAGCTCACCAATGGAGTTTTTCAGTTAAATATGAGGATTAAATGTGTGCATTTACCTCCCATGGTGGGCTGAGCCTCCAACTTCCAAATGTCCACTCTCTAATCTCTGAAATCTCTCACTCTGATACCTTACAAGGCAAAAGGAACTTTGCAGATGTGAGGAAGGATCTGAGCTCAGGCAGGGGAGATTATCCCGGACAATGTGGGTGGAGCCAATCTAATCTCATGAGTCTTTAAAAGCAGAGAATCTTGCCCAGCTGTGGTCAGAGAGAGCTCCAATGACAGAAAAAGAAAGAGAGATTCAAAGTGTGAGAGGGACTCGACTCATCATTGCTGGCTGAGAAGATGGAGTAAGGGGCCATGAGTCAAGGGGTGTGAGTGGTCCCTAGAAGCTTGGAATGGCCCTCAGGTGACAACCTGCAAGCAACAGGATCTCAGTTTGGCACCCACAAGGAACTGAACTCTGCCTCAAGTGAGCAAGGAAGTGGATCTTCCCACATAGTCTCCAGAAAGGAAAACAGACTTGTCAGCACCGTGACTTCAGCCCTGTGAATCCCCTGGCACTCTTCCAGCCATCAGTACTGTAGGGAAATTTTGCAGTGTTTAAGCCACTAAGTTTGTGGTAACTTTTTAGGGCAGCAGTAGAAACCCAATACCCCTCTCTTCCCTCTTGGTGTCCTACTAAATTAATACTAAAGTGATTCGAGAATCAATAAGATAAAAAGACAAATCCACATATACAAGATAAGATAAATGGAAGAGGAAACAATACTAAAACACTTAGAAGCTGGAAAGCAGGAGGCAAGTGGTGACTAACTTAGTGATTAAAGAAATCTGAATCCTAAACCAGCAGTGAGAAAGTTGAGAAGCAAACATGGAACCAATAACAACAACAACAACAACAGCAAACAGCTCTGAAATCAGCAGCATTAGCTACTTCTGGAAGTTAGAATGAAGACAGATTACAAACAGGAAGATACATTTAAAGTTCCCTTAAGGAGTAGTTAGAACATCCAGTCCATTCCTGAGGCATTCACCTACTGACTGCCCCTCACTCACCCTGCCAGAATACTGGGACTTTTTCCTCTAGACAAGTAAAGTAGAAAACCTCTCAACTGAGAGACCTCAACAACCTTTGAGGGTGAGAGCTCCAGACCACAGACATGGGAGATTAAGTTATAGTTTCTATAGTTTCAACCACCTTCTCCACTCAGACCCCACAGTGATGGCAGCCAAGCCACACTCTCTAGATGAGAAGATTTTCTTCTAGGGATCTGGCCAAATTGAAAGGAAATAACTAATGATTCTGAGTGGGACTCTCCAGTGAACAAAACTGGTCAAACCTCCCTGCAGTGAGATCCACAGTTGAAAATCCCTACCTCTGAGCAAAGGGCTCTGCCAGCTTTTAGTGCCCCTCTCTTAAATAGTTGCAGAGAGCCAAGGATCACCAGACTTCAGAGAAGTGGCAGTGATATGAAAAAAATGAGGCAAAAACCAAACACATAAAACTTTTTGAAAGCAGAGTTTATGCAAGGAAATGAAACTTCAAATCCAGAAAACTATCATTAATATCTTCAGATAGATAAGAGACGATCCTTGGACAAAACAAAGCAAGATGTCTTTTTTGAAAAAAAAGAAAGAAAAGAAAAAGGAAACATTCAGAGAACCAAATAAAGAGCCTTTGGAAATTAACAATATGATAACAGAAATGGAAAACTCAATAAAGTAGTAAGAAGATAACATTGAAGAAATCTCTCTAAAAGCAGAATGAAAAAAGAGGTTAGTGGGAAATAGGATAAATAAGAATGATAAAATAAATGGATATAAAAATACGTTTTACCAGGAGAGAAGAGAAACAATAGATAGGACACAACCTTTAAAAAACATTTCTAGAACTAAAGAGCATGTGATTTCAATTTGTAAGGTTCATCACATGACCAGTAGAGCAGTCACCCCTTGCCTATAGTTTTGCCTTCCATAGTTTCAGTTACTCATGGTCAACTGTGACTCAAAAGTATTAAATGGAAAATTCCAAAAATAATTCATAATTTTTAAATTGCATACCATTCTGAATAGTGTGATGAAATCTTGCACCATTCTGCCTTGTCTCATACTAGATATAAATTATTTCTTTGTCCAGCATATCCGCACTGTACACACTATGTGCCCATTAGTTACTTAGTAGCTGTCTCAGTTATCTGGCTTAAAAAACATAGTATATATAGAATTTGGTACCATTCAGAAATCTGCTGGGAGTCTTGGAATGTATCCCCCTTGGATAAAGAGAAACTACTGTACAATTGATTATTGTACACTCACACTCAGGAATATCCTTATGCAATTTCAGAACACTATAGAAAAACAGAATATGTAACAGGCTTCCATTTGAAAAAAAGTTCCATACAAAAAAAATCAAGCATCAGAGTGACATCAGACTTCTCAACCACAACACTGGAAGCTAGAAGAAAATGGAAAAAGTCTTCAAAATTCTGAGGGAAAACCATTTCCAATATAAAGTTCTGTGCTACCAAATGATCAATACATTTTCAGCATATAATGAGTACATTTTCAGAGAACCAAGTTGTTAAATTTTTTACCTCCTGTATCATAAAGAATCCTGGCTGGAAGACAGAACAAACACAAACTGAGTAATTGGAGGAGAATATTAATAAAGACTTACTTACAAAAATCTGATCAAATCATAGAAAAAACACAGCAATAATGAAGTAAGGGATTAGAATCACAGGCTATTATCACTCCCTTCTCCAATGAGGACTGGAAAGAGAACTATGACCATCACCAAGGTACAAAGGATCTGCAGGGAGAGGACAACCTTCTGGGATCTGAGACCTTCTTTCAAGGGATGTGACTTGTGCTGAGTGACCTCACAGAAAGAAAGCTGGAAGATATTATATGTATATCCCAACCTCAGTGTCCTTCCTCTGTCCCTTCCCTGCTGATGCCTACTCTTATTTAAACCCCTTCAGAAGTCAGAGGACATGGGAGACCATTGACGGCAACTGTGTGCATCAACCTCTCAGTGCACAGAGCAGGATAGAGAAGGGTAGAGAGTGGATCCGTCAGGGCAAAGATGACATATTCAGCTCATCTCCCATGCACCATCTCTCACAAAACTATAGGAAAACATGCTGCACCAAAAGGATAAACTAAAACAATAAAGAGGAAGACATGGTTCAGGAAACAAGGAACTCAATAAGAGAGAAAGGCAAGAGGAATGCCCAGCCTGATTGTGAAGGATGATCCCAGGATGAGCTTTTATTATAGATTTCTAGTTACACCTCAATCCTCATTACGGTCAGAGAATATGGTGTATATCAGCAGCCCCCAACGTTTTTGGCACCAGGGACCAGTTTGCAGAAGACAAATTTTCCATGAACCAGAGGGAGGAGGTTGGTTTCAGGATGATTCAAGCACATTACATTTATTGTCCACTTTATTTCTATTATCATTACATTGTAATATATAAGAAATAACTATACAACTCACCATAATGTACAATCTTTGGGAGCCCTAAGCTTATTTTCCTGCAACTGGACAGTCCTATCTGGGGATGATGAAAGACAGTGGCAGATCATCAGGCATTAGGTTCTCATAAGGACCGTGCAACCTAGATCCCTCACATGCTCACTTCACAATAGGGTTCGCACACCTATGAGAATCTAATGTGACCACTGATCCAACAGGAGGTTGGATCACAAGAAGCTCAGGTGGTAATGCAACCAATGGTAAGTGGCTGTAAATACAGATGAAGCTTAGCTCACTTGCCTGCCGCTCACCTCCTGCTGTGCAACTCGGTTCCTAACAGACAATGGACTGGTATCCATCTGTGGTTCGGGGCTTGGGGATCCCTGGTCTATATGGTTTCAAACCTCTAATATGTCTTTAACCTTGTTTTACAGCACTGCAAATGTGTCTTATGGTGAATGTGCATTTGAAAAAAATGTTTATTTTATATTTGGTGGGTAAATGTTCTATAAATGACTGTTATTTCCTTTCTGATTTTCTTACTTAGAACTTATTAGATAGGTCTTACTAGAACTATCATATAGTGAGAGATACATATTGAAATTTGCAATTATCATTTTAGTGTTGTCTATTTCTCCTTTCAGTCTTGTCCATTTTTGAAGCTTTGTTATTAGGCACATATTCATTGAGGACTGTTATGTCTTCGTGGCAAATTGACCATTTTGTCACTGGAGTCCATGTTTCTCCTTAACTCTGGTACTATTTCTCATCCAGAAATCTACTTTATCTGATAGCAATATAAGCCACTCTCACTTTCTTTGGGGAAGTCCTTGCATAATATCTTTCTTTTCATCCTTTTACTTTTAACCCATCTGTGTCTTTATATTTCAAGTGAATTTCTTATAGATAGCATATAGTTATGTGTTGCTTTTATATCCATTCTGGTAATTACTGCTTTTCAGTAGGAGTGATTAAACCATAGGTCAGCAAATATTTGCTTACAGGACCAAATGGTAAATATTTTAGGCTTTTCAGGCCGTATGGTTTTGATTGCAACTACTCAACCATGACAGAGTGTGAACACAGCCATAGAAAGTATGTAAATGAATGGGACTGGCTGTGTTCCATTAAGGCTTTATTTACAGAAACAGGAGGCTGGCCTGTGGGACATACTTTGTGGAACCTTGATTAGATCATTTACATTTACATTTAATGTGATTATTGATATGGTTAGTTTTAAATCCCATCTTGCTATTCTGTTTTCTGTTTATGGCATCTATTCTTGGTTCCATTTTTTCTGCCTTCTTTTGATTTTTCAAAAAACATTTTTTATTATTCTCTTTCATTTCCTCCATTGGTTTGTTAGCTATATCTCTATTTTGTTTTTAGTAGTTACTCTAGGGTTTCCAACAGGCATCATTATCTTATTACATTCTATCCTCAAATAACACACCACTTCATATAGAACATATGAGTTTCTTAACAGTATTCATTCCATCCTTTGTGCCATGCTGTCATGCATTTTTCTTCTATATTTATATACCTCACAATCCATTTATACTATCTTTGCTTTAAACAACTGTCTTTTAAATAAATTTGTAAATGATGAAAAAGATTCTATAATATTTATTATATATTTACTATTTCCAACACTCTTCATTCCTTTGGTGGATTTATTTGGGGAAGTAGTTAATTGATATCACTTTCTTTCAGCTGAAAGAACTTTCTTTAACTTCTTTTTGGTTTTGGTTTTGGTGTTTTTAGACTAGAGGTCTACTAGCAAGCATTCTCTCTGCTTTTGTTTGTCTGAAAATATCTCCATTTTATTTTGATTTTGAGGAACATTTACTTTACATATAAAATTCTGGGGTGACAGTTGTTCTCCTCTCAGGTTGTTGCTGTTTTGAGACAGGGTCTTGCTCTGTTGTCCAGGCTGGAGTGCAGTAGCATGATCACAGTTCACTGCAGCCTTGACTTTCTGGGCTCAAGCAATCCTCCCACCTTAGCCTCCTGAGTAGCTGGGACCACAGAAACATGCCACTATGCCTGGTTGATTTTTATTTTATTTTTTGTAGAGATGGGTGATATAGTTTGACTGTGTTCCCACCCAAATCTCATCTTGAATTGTAACTCCCATAATTCCCATGTGTTGTGGGAGGAACCCAGTGGGAGGTGATTGAATTATGGGGGTGGGTCTTTCCTGCACTGTTCTCTTGATAGTGAATGAGTCTCACAAGATCTGATGGTTTTAAAAACAGGTGTTCCCCTGCACAAGCTCTCTTTTTGCCTGCTGCCATCTATGTAAGACATGACTTGCTCCTCCTTGCCTACTGCCACAATTGTGAGGCCTCCCCAGCCATGTGGAACTGTAAGTCCATTAAACCTCTTTCTTTTGTAAATTGGCCAGTGTCAGGTATGTCTTTATCAGCAGCATGAAAATGGACTAATACACAGGGTCTTGCCATGTTGCCCAGGCTGGTCTCAGATTCCTGGGCTCATCCTCAGCCTCCCAAAGCACTGGGATTACAGCTGTGAGTCATCACGCTCAGCTTCAAATTGTTAAAGATATTCCATTGCCTTCTGGCTTGCCTTCCTTGTGTATGATGAGAAACCAATGATCTTCTTATCTTTGTCCCCTGTATGTAATATGTCTTTTTTCTCTAGGAATTTTTAAGATTTTCTCTCTGTCACTCATTTTCAGCAATTTGATTATGTGTGATATTTGTGTTTATCTTACTTGGTATTCATTAACATTTTGTATACCTGAATTTATAATTTTCATTACATTTGAAAACATTTCAGTCATTCTTTCTTCTAATACTCTTCTCCTTCAAGGATTCTAATGGCACATATGTTAGATTGCTGATGCTGTCCCATTTATCACCATGGCTCTTCATGTTTTTAGCCTTTTTCCCTCCTTGTGTTTTATTTTCAGTAGTTTCCATTGTTATGTCTTCAAGTTCACTGTTACTTTTTTTTTTTTTTTAAATGCTAATCTATTAAGCTTCTTGATTGGATGTTTCTTTTCAGATACTGTGTTTTTCATTTGGTGTTAGGCAAACTTTCGTGTCTTTCATTTCATTTTATTCGTGTTTTTCTTGAAGTCTTCAATGTATGTAAACATGTTTATAAGAAGTGATTTAAAATTCTTATCTGCTATGGAATCAACTGTCATTTCTGGGTCTTGCCCTTGATTGATCTTTCTCCTAGTATGTGTCACATTTCCCTGCCTCTGCACAAGGACTTATTTTTTATTGAATACATACAGTGTATGTGTTGATGGCTGTTGTGAGTCTTCGAGTATTGTCTTCTTAGTTTAAAATAATTTCAACAAGAGACACAGGAGATGTAGCATAGACTAATTTATTGAAAAAGAAAAAGAATATTTTGAAAGTTAGGTGCAGAATGGACAGTATATCATGAGAGAGACTTCAGGGCAGGCTGCTCATAAGGATGAGACAGCAAAGGCCAGTGCGAGGGATGCTCCCTTTATGCGAGTCTTCCATGATTATTCATAAACAGGTGGAAAGAGGTGTTGCTAATAAGCATGTTCTGGGCGTACCTCTTGGTGCATTTGCGTAGCAGCTGTACATGGTTGTTCATATGTTGCATGTGTCATTAGCATCTTAAATCTCCACTCAGGAGTGTGTTTTTTATTATTATAATGAGCAAAGGGTCAGTCTGAGGACAGGTAAAGTCAAAATGCGCATGTTCCCTAGGGAAATTCCCTTCTGGAGACAGCTTTGTTTGAATGAGCTGGACTACAGTGCGAATGCTGAGGCTTACCATGTTGACTGGACAATCACCACAGTTGCCATTCCCGAGGACATGGTTGCTTCCTTGCCTACCTATCCCACCTCATATGCAACATTGTTGAGTGTCTAGATTATACTGCCTTCTTTTAAGAAGTGTTGAATTTCTTTTGCCAACCAGTTAAGTTTCCTCTGATCGGCTTAACCCTTTTAAGACTTGTTCTTAAACTTTGTTAGTGAAGTTCTGGAGTAGTCTTTGCGGTAGGGCTAGTTTAGTCCCACTTCCAAGGCATGACTACGCATCCAGTGTCTCTTTTGAATGTGCTGAGGATTCAGCAAGGTCTATTCCCTCGGCTAGTCAGAAATCAAATGTCTTCCAGTCCCGAGTGAGGTCTGTAATTGTCCCGCTCCCGGGGGTAGTTCTCTGCCTAGCCCTGTGGAATTTTGCCTATGCATACCCAGTTTGGCCTTCAGTCAACGACTGGGTGGAATCCCTTTGCAGATTTCTGCTGCTCTTCTTCTGGGTAGCTCCTGCCTCCCAGGTATTCTTCACAAAATCTGAGCTGCCTTGGCGTCTGATGTCTGTCTCCTCCTCTGAGATGGCCATCCCCTGCCTGGTTCTACCTCCCTGGTCTGCAGAGCTCCTCTGGGCAGAAAGTCATGGCAATCACAGGGTTCACTGTGTTTTTCTCTCTCTCAAAGACCATGATCCTGCATTGCCAGTTGTCCAATGTCTGAAAACAATTTTTCATCTATTTTGTCTAGTTTTCTAGTTGTTTACAGTGGGAAGATAAATCTGTGACTCCATCATGGTCATGTTTGACTTTAAATGCAGATTACTAATTTAATATTGTTCAGTTTCATTCCAATTAAGGAAGTCTGGGGGAGGGATCTATCTGCAAGACAATCTTAGATTCTAAGAAATTAAAGTGTTGGATGGTTCACGGTCAGAGGTAAAAGGACACTCATATCTGTTTTCTTATCGCGAAGAGCATGGGATTTTTGGGGATAGCCTTAAAATAGAAAGCAAGATGTTGGTTTTATATACTAACCGCCCTCCATGGCAGGCCTCCCTTAGCCTCAGGCCAGAGAGGCTTTCATTAGAACAATGTCATTCTGTCCCACATATTATAGAAGTAGGGACATTTGTCATGGGAACCTGAAAAAAAGTGAGCATTAGGGTATGTTTACAAAGTACGTGACATTATATGCATATACAGTATAGATACACTTCATGCTCATTTTCTTCTTCTTTTTTTCTTTTAATAGAGACAAGGTCTTGCCATGTTGCCCAAGCTGGTCTCGAACTCCTGGGCTCAAGCAATCCTCCCGTCTTGACCTCCCAAAGTGTTGGGATTACAGGCGTGAACTGCTGCACCCAGCCCATGCCCATGTTCTGAAGCTAGACAATCTCCTCACTCTAATTCGAAATTGTATCCCTAAAATTCCTGCCTACTTTCCCCAAACTATTTGGACAGAAAATTGATGCTATATTCGTATATACAAAGCACACATAAGCACACACATTCATATACCTACACATATACACACACACAGTATACAAAATGCCTGATGTGATGACAGTATTTTCCCCAACAGCACAGATGTCATTAAAATAAGAACATTTGAGGAAAAAAAAGGTTACTGACTCTATCTAGTCTAGTGCACTTATATTAATCTTATTTCTCATCGCCCTGGTATCTGAACTGGCCTCCGTCACCTCACGGGGGAAAGAGATGAACATCGAGGGCGTGGTGGCTGCTGGATCTCACTTGGGAGGCAGGAGGATGCTGAGGAGAGACAGAGATACCTAGAACTAACAAAACTGAAAATAGGACTGAAGCTCTTTTTGTGTAGATTGTTGCTGTTTTCTGTTGGATGTGGAAGAATAAACGATTCTTTGCTGTTCAATGTAACCCTTTCCTTACTCATGTTTGACTGGACAGAATTGTCTATTTAAAGTAAATTGAGCAGAAACAATTATTGGCACGAGTCCTCATTTAAAAAGGGCCATCGTAACTCATGTCTGCCCCTCTGCTGCCCTTCTGTGGCTATTTCTTGTAACGACACCTCAGTGCTCAGGGCTGGGGGTCGGGAGCGAGCTCTTGATTTCCCAGCCCCTACTTGCCCTAACGTATTTTCTTAAGCAAATTCAGTCAAGTCCAACTTTCAAAACATCCCAGTTGTGCAACAAAATGCTCTAACAAAACAGAAGGCTACAAACAGCTGTACTCGGTGTCCCCTTCCTGGTCCTGCATGGCCCGACCCTCCCAGAAATCCTTACGGGGCATTGCCACAAACTGCCCTGCCCCCAGCACAAAATGTGCTCTTTCTGTACATGCCTGGGATGACCTCCAATCCCAGAATAATACAATGTGATCTGCTTCCTCCTCACTATGTATTATATAATCTGTGTCCCTCCAACCTCTAGAGACAGCCCCAAACCCACATCTCCCAGAAAATATGCTAGACCACTTCCAAACACAAACCACAGGGCCTCAGCATTTATCAAGCGTTTACGCACCCGAAATAAAGTGTCTCTAAGTAATCTGAACATGTATCAGGTACCAAATGCTTAAATTGGATAACCTCATAGATAATTACATGAAAAATTAATAAAGTATATTTTAATTATCAACTTTATTAACATGTAGTGTTTTATGAGCAAGAATCTTTGCTTAAGTGGCCTCTGTTGGAAGAAGAGATCAGAGGAACAGAATTTAAGCCCTCTATCAGAATACAGGCTCATTATCTGGGTGTGTGACCTCGGTTTATGGGGATCAAATGGTACCCACAGAAATGGTTCTTCAGAGGACTGATGGAGATTTTGCGTGAAGAGATTTAACATGTGCCTGACATACAGTAAGATTTCTATAAAGTGTAAACTAGTAGTAATAGGTACTATTATCCGAAATATTTATATCTTGAGAAAATAGGCAAGAGACTTTTATAAGCTGATACAGCTTTCGTTTTCACTGTAGAACCGTAAACCAGATGCTAGCGAATTTGCATATGTTGTTTCAATTGCTATCTCTTACAGATGATATATTTTGTTAGTTTTTCTCCTGGTTAATAGAATTTTGTTTTAAATAAAAATTAAGTCACATTCAGAATAAATTTGCTTAAAAGAAATCTGTCACTACCTTTATATTCTAGTTAAGCCGAACTGAGAAAGCCACAAAATTAGCAACTCGGGGAAATAGCATGCTTGAGGGAAAATTCCACTTTCAACAGAGTTAACAAAATAATCTGGTATTACAATGCTCTATTGAAATGCAACATTTTATACTAACATTTTTTTAAATTGTTTTTTTCTGGTATCAAAAATAGTGCATTTCTACTGTAAACAAATTTTAGAAAATACGCAGCTAAGACTTAAGAGCATAGGTGATCTCACAGTTAAGAGCCAATCCTTTTTAAAGTATTAGTGAACTAACGACTATCTTTTTTTCCTAAACCAGTGCTGTCTAATAGAACTTTCCATGATGACGAAAATGTCTTCCATCTGTGCTGTGAAACATGAGAACCACTAGCCATGGGTGGCTATAAAGTATCTGAAATGTAGCTAGAACAAATAAGGAACTAAAGTTTTAATTATGTTTGATGTTAATTAATTAAAATGCATAGTTTTTAATTTTCCCAGCTTTAGTGAGGTATAATTGACAAATCAAAATAGTATGTATATAAAGTAAATAACATGATAATTTGATTTTTGTATATATTGTGAAATGATTATTACAATCAAGTTTAACAAATCCATCACCTCACATAGTTACCGCGTGTGTGTGTGTGTGTGTATGTGTGTGTGTGTGTGTGTGTGTGTGAGAGAGAGAGAGAGAGACACTCTGGCTTTGTCACCCAGCCTGGAGTGCGGTGATGCAATCTCAACTTTTGCCTCCCAGATTCAAGGAATTCTCCTGCCTCTGCCTCCTGAGTAGCTGAGAATACAGGTGTGCGCCACCACACCTGGCTAATTTTTGTATTTTTAGTAGAGACGGGCTTCACCATGCTGGCCAGGTTGGTCTCAAACTCCTGACCTCAAGTGAACCACCCTCCTCGGCCTCCCAAAGTGCTAGGATTATAGACATGAGCCACCGTGCCTAGCTACTCTCAGCAAATTTCAAGTAAGCAGTACCGTATAATTAACTATGGTCACCATATTGTACATTAGATCCCCAAACCATCCTCACCTTATAACTGAAAGTTTGGACCCTTCCATCAGCATCTCCCCATTTTGCTCACCAGCCACTGCTCTACTCTCTGCTTTTATGAGTTCAACTTTCATAGATTTTGTGTATGAGTGAAATCATGTGGTATTTGTCTTTCTGGGTCTTCCTTCCTTCACTGAGCACGATGTCCTTCAGTTCATTTATACTGCTTCAAATGTCAGCATTTCCTTCTTTTCCATGACTGAATAATATTCCACTCTCTATATAAACATATTTTTATTCATTCATCTGTCAACAAATATAATTTAAATGTAAATTGTCACATGTAAGTAATGCCTGCCATATTGGCATTGGCCAATACAGCTCTCAATGGATATATTTATGATATTGGGAACTTAACATTGCATTGGGAGCATTTCCCCCATGTTATAAAACATCCTGGGAAAACATGATTTAAACGGCTCTTTATTTTATTAAATGAAGGTATTATGATTAATTTGAATATCACTGATTATGAGGCAATTAGATTTTTTCATTTTAACTCTTGTAAATAAAGCTATAGTAAACCACTTTGTAAAGAAATATTTATCTAGCATTATGACTGTTTCCTTAGGATAGATCCAGAGAGAGAAATTATTAGGTAAAAGGATAAAAACCTCTTTAAGGCTCTAAACACATGCTGCTATGTCGGTTTCCTGAGATGTTGAATCCATTATACTCCTACCAGCAAGTATCCAGAGAACTTGCCTCTCTGTGCCCTTGTCAATATCAAGCATTACCCAATTCTCAAAAAAAAAAAAAAAAAAAAAAAAAAAAAAAAAACTTTTGTGTAATTGACAAGCAGAAATGAGATCAAGTGGTTTGAGTATTTTTGTCCTTGGTTGGTGGTTGTGGTGGTCATGGAGATGAGCCTTCCAGAGGGAAGACATGCCGTCCTGCTGCAGTTATGTGATGAGCAGACAGGACCTGCCACCTGCTTCAGGATCGGCCTCAGGTGCAGGTTGTTCCCTTCCGGGGTGGCCCACGCCCAGTGACGTGTGAGGCAGAGGCATGCAGACCTGGCATGTGGGCCCGTCTTTGGCCACTCAGATGGGCAGTACTCACTCGGGAGCTCATGGCTGGGTTGCCCGAGGAATTGCTGGGTCTGCATCACAAATGGACATCTCCGTCTGCCCATCCTGCTTCCCCCGCATCCCATTCCTTGCATAGGTGTGGATCCCTGAGGAATATCTAGCACCCCAAGCCCATCGCAGTATCTGTTGCTGGAGACCCAAATTGCAACAGAAATGATGGACTTTTAAAATTTATTTGCGTTTTTCTGTCATGTTTGTGTTGAGAAGGATTCTGAGGCCACTTTTCAGGCAAGCAGGAAAGAATGCAGATATCAAATAATACATTTCAATCAAAAGATATGTTATGTCTGAAGCAATAGAATATGTAATAAATGGCCGGGCACAGTGCTGGCTATAATCCCAGCACTTTGGGAGCCAAGGCAGGAGGATCACTTGAGCCCCAGAGTTCAAGACCAGCCTGGCCAACATAGTGAAACTTTCTCTCTATAAAAAAATACAAATAATAAAAATGGCTGAGCATGGTGGCACATGCCTGTAGTCCCAGCTACTTGAGAGGCTAAGGTGGGAGGATCACTTAAGCTCAGGAGGTTGAGACTGCAGTGAGCTATAATCGTGCCACTGCACTCCAGCCTGAGTGACAGAGTGAGATCCTGTTTCAAAAAAAAAAAAAAAAAAAAGCAATAAAGATAGAGATAGATGTGTTTGACTTAAAACTTTCTGCATATGAAAAACACCTTAGGCCGGGTGCGGTGGCTCACGCCTGTAATCCCAGCACTTTGGGAGGCCGAGGTGGGTGGATCACTTGATGTCAGAGTTCGAGACCAGCCTGACCAATGTGATGAAACCCCATCTCCAGTAAAAATACAAAAATTAGTCCAGCATGGTGGCACACACCTGTAATTCCAGCTACTGGGGAGTCTATGGCAGGAGAATTGCTTGAAGCCAGGCGGCGGAGGCTGCAGTGAGCCAAGACTGTGCCACTACACTCCAGCCTGGGTAACAGAATAAGACTCTGTCTCAAAAAAAAAACAAAAAACAAAAAACAAAAAATCCCTGGATAAAAAATTTTTAAGGCACAAATTGAAATGATAATATACAAAAGTTTAATATTTACCTTTAAAGAGATCTTATATGTCAAACTAACCCAAATAGAGAAAACACTGTGCTATGCTGTCTTATGTGCCATGTTTTTTTTTTTTTTTCTGAAGACAGAGTCTCACTCTGTTGCCCAGGCTGGAGTGCAGTGGTGTGAACACGACTCACTGCAGCTTCAACCTCCTGGGCTCAGGTGAGCCTCACACTTCAGACTCCCAAGTAGTTGGGACTAGAGGTGTGCACCATCACACCTGGCTAATTTTTTACTTTTTGTAGAGATGGGATCTTGCTATGTTACCCAGGCTGGACTCAAACTCCTGGCCTCAAGTGATCCTCCTACCTTGGCCTCCCAAAGTGCTGGGATTGCAGGTCTGAGCCACCACATTTGACTTGCACGTATTTCTTTAGGACACAAAAAACATTCTTGCATGGCATCTTCTCTAAACACATTTCTAAAAAGCCTTCAGGATCGGGCTCTTCCTCTGAAACTTCAGGTAGCGCAAGATGAAAGTGGTCTTAAAACAACAAAAAAAAGTTCTTTTTGAAGAAGTTTAACAAAAATGAGATTGTGGCTTTGCAGGCAAAATCATAGTTCTTCCAACCCTCTTGATCCAAAAAGACTGAGAAAAGTGAAGTAAAGTTGAGTTGAGGTCCCTCTCCAACAACAAAGTCTCACCAAACCCTGATGTCTTCTGTCTTTTACAGCCTTGATCACTGATGACCTCACAGATGCAATTATCTGTGCCAGGAAAATTGTTAAAGAGACACAGGGAATGAACTATTGGTAAGAGTGTTTCCTTGGGAGACTTGGGCTGTCATGGGCAAAACCTAGTGTGTGTATTTATCACAGTTATCGTGGAATTGACAAACTCACCTCCACAGGGTGGTCCAACCAATGGAATGAGACCTTGTATAAATTCTCCTCCATTGGTGTGCAGATGTGCAGTGAACATGGTAGTACAGAGAAGGGGAGAGGAGAGATGGGATTGGGTTAAGATAATTTGCAATTGCTTTTCATATGAACATATTCCAAACAATGGAGAAAGGTATGTTCTAAAGTGACTTGGAAAGGGTCAGTTGAGTCAATTCAACAGAGGAAAAAAAAAAAAAGCTTGAGTTTGCTCTAGATTTGGATAAGATTTTGAAGGTTACAGCAACATTTTGCAGGGAAAGAGAATGAGCAGCAGCAAGAGGAAAGTGAGCAGGTCTGTGTCATGGTAAATCAGCAGAAAGTGTCCCCAGGATTGAGTCTTGGACTTTGCATTCCCTGCTGCTGTGTCCTATGGAACATTGCCAGCCGGCCACCCACTCAGAGAACCCGAATTTTCAGAGATGTGGGTATGTAATGAAATGACCCATCCTTACAAAAGTCGATTGCTTGTTGCTGAAGCTAACAATGGCTAGGAGAAAACCAGGAAAGTCTGAACAAGGCAAAATGACAGCACCCTTGAATCTCAGAAGCAAATGAAACCCAACTCAGGGTTCCGCTGGTGATTTTGGTTAATTTCTGTAGACTTTGAAACTAACACGATTTGGATTGTCATGCTTCTTTTTGCTGCTCCTGCTTCCCTCTCGTCCTCAGGCAAGGCTGGAAGAAACACTGTGAGGGCAGAGACCTGTCTGACTGGAAAAAAGGCTGTGAGGTTTCCTAAACTGGAACTGGACCCAGGATACTTTGCAGCGATGCCCTAGGATTTGCAGTGAATGTCCAAATGCCTGTGTCATTTTGTCCCGTTTCCTCCCAATATTCCTTCTCAAACTTGGAGAGGGAAACTTAAGCTATACTTTTAAGAAAATAAATATTTCCATTTAAATGTCTTCACCCTGTCTCAGTTTCAATGATGTCATAATAGCATGGTGTTAAGACTTGAAAAATCACCTCCACAATGCTCTAGCCCTGGAAGAAACAAACTTCTTCATTGTAGGGAGTCCTGGTTTCTGTGGTCCTAAAACTGCTGCTCATTCAAAAATAAGACTCCCTCATCTTCAGGGCCATTCTCAGAAACAGGACACATGCAGAAGGGTGAGGTTAGGAGCTAGGAGCACCTGAGGAGCCAAATTCCCTTAAGAGTACCCCAGAAGGACCGTCTATGCATGCATACCCACAAGCCTAGACACCATTTATCTACCTACACGCACACAAGAGACATGGAGAGATAGGGCAACTGAGATTCACGGTTTGATGACTGAAATTCTCATAAAGGTTCTCAGCTGTATTTTCTGTATTTTGTATTCTGCATTTTTCAAGCTTTTCCTGATACATTTTGCTATTAAAGAAAAACATCACCAGGCACGGTGGCTCACATGTGTAATCCCAGCACTTTGGGAGGTCAAGGTGGGTGGATTACTTGAGGTCAGAAGTTTGTGACCAGCCTGTCCAACATGGAGAAACCCCGTCTCTACTGAAAATACAAAAATTAGTCAGGCGTGGTAGTGCGCGCCTGTAATGCCAGCTACTGGGGAGGCTGAGGTGGGAGGTGGAGGTTACAGTGAGCCAAGATCGTGCAGCTGCACTCCGGCCTGGGTGACAGAGCAAGACCCTGTTAAGAAAGGGAAGGGGAAGGGGATTTTTTTTTTCCAGAGAAAAAAATAAGACCCCCACCCAGGCACAGTGGCTCACGCTTGTAATCCCAACAATTTGGGAAGCCAAGGTAGGAGGATTGCTTAAGGCCAGGAGTTCAAGGCAAGTCTGGGCAACATAGCAAGACCCTATCTCTACAGCAATTTTTTTTTTTAGTTGCAGCTTTTATGCCCAGATCCTGCTGGAAATTCTAATGGGTCCAAATAGATAAAATTGTAGCTTTTACCCCCAACATCCAGAGAGTACCCCATGTTATTCCAACTTCTACTTAAATCAAGTTTGTCAAACCCACAGCCTATGGGTTGCATGTGGCCCAGGATGGCTTTGAATGTGGGCCAACACAAATTTGTAAACTTTATTACAGCATTACGAGATTTTTTTGTGATTTTTCTTTTTAGCTCATCAGTTATCGTTAGTGTATTTTATGTGTGGCCCGAGACAATTCTTCTTTCAATATGGCCCAGGGAAGCCAAAAGATGGGACACCCTTGATTTAAATCAAACCCATCCAATTCAAAAAGCCATGCTTACAACCCCATGACAAAGTTGTTTTCAACCTTAGACATACAGATTTTATTCGTATGGCCAGGAACTTGGTGACCCTCTGATGGAAGTCTGGTGACATGGCAGTGAGCTGAGCATCTCAGACCCCAAAGGGATATTCCCAGGATGCCTTCTGCTCTGCACAGGGATGGCACCTCCTCCTGTCTCCCATGGCGGGGTGGCTCTGTGGCACCTGCTGGGTTTTCTCTTGCCCATTATCCACATGCCTCTGTTCTACTGGGACAGAGCTGGTTGGAGCTGTCTTGTTCTAAATTTAGGTGAAGGTAGTAGGCTCATATCGAATGCAATTTGACCTAGAAAATGCCTTTAATTGAGGTTTATTGGAGAACTGGTTATGCCAACAAGTAAGTTTCCCACTCAGAAGAAAGTCTCCACTGATTAGACTGATGGATACTGTGACAGCGCCTAAATAACCCTTCAATATGCTCTTATTGCCAACTCCCCAGGCCTCACTGATGGCTCCTTTCCTGCCCACTGGCTTCCCTTGCATGTAAAGGCTTTAAGAACTCCTAACTGCTACTTGCCTAAATATATAAACATGTTATATATAAACATACATGTCATCCTGGGACAATTTAACAGGCATTACAAACCCTGGGGAAAAAAGGCTTTTTAACCCCATCTAAGAATTGAAAAATAATTCTATAAGATACCCGAAGAAAATTTTAAAAATGTAGAATCCATTAAGCTGCACTAAATCAATAATCTGTGCTTATAGAAGGCCATAAATATGCATTTTTCATTATTATTGTCCTGTTAGCCATCTGCCTTACAGTCCCCATTCTTTGCCAAATTTCTGCTTCATTAAAACCAATGGCACCTATTTATGAGCTAAGTTAGCATGAACCTGGCACCAGCCATTCAAAGACTGGGGGAAAGATTTTTTTAAAAACCGACTCCAAAAATAAGTGTTTTAAAACTCAAGGTAAAAAGACATTGGCTGTCCTACAATTAGGCTCATCTATCTTTTTGCAAAACTCACAAAATTTCTAAGCATGCAATCCTACTCTTCCCCTTCCCCCATGTTTGATTTATTTCTATAAAGAATAATTTAGGATGAAAAGAATGCATTTTCCCAGATAATTTTCCATAATTAATGCCTTCAGAAATTCAAGAGGAAATGAATACTTTTATGCCTGAGTTATCTTTATTTAACAAAAGCATATTTTAGAAAAATCCACACTCATATTCCCCTTTATAGTTTCCAAGACACTTGGAAGTAGATTTTCATTTACTCCTCATGGCCACATTATCTGCTGGTTACCAGATACACTGAGCAGACCACTGGGTACTGGCAGATAGTGACTGGCTTAGGTGTGTATGTTCTTTCTGTGGGGACTCAGCTCTGCCTGATTCTTGGGACACCTCCCACTTCCCCAGCATCTGGCCCTTTGAATCCCAACTTGTTCCCTGTTGTTCTTCGATGCTTTCTGGTCTGGTCTATGATTTTCCCTTGATGCCTTTTATATCCAGTATATCATTTCCTCTCAGGTGTCCTTGCTCTTCGTTTTTCCCATACTTGGAGGTTGTGCCACTCCCCTGCAGCCTATTTAAGCCTGGCCCAGCCAACATAAGCTCCCGGCTCCTCTAACCCCTAAAGCTCTTGCCTCTGAACTCAAGCCTGGTGTGTGCTGTAGGATTAAGTCACTGGGGATTAGTGTCCTTAACCGGTCCGTAAGCTCCTTGAGGCCTGGACCATGCCTTTCACTGCAATGTTTCCATAATCCCCACTGCAGTGCTGAACACGTAATAGTTAACATTCAAAAATATTCGATGTTGGCCAGCCACAATGACTCAAGCCTGTAATCCTAACACTGTAGGAGGCCAAGACGGGAGGATCATTTGAGACCAGCCTGGGCAACATAGTGAGACCCCATCTCTACAAAAAGTACAAAGATTAGCTGCATGTGGTGGTGCACACCTGTAGTCCCAGCTACTCAGGAGGTTGAGGTGGGAGGATCGCTTGAGCCAGGAGTTTTAGGCTTCAGTGAACTATAATCGAGCCACTGTACTCCAGCTTGGATGACAGAGTGAGGCCTTGTCTCTTAAAAAAATTAATTAATTAAAATTTGATGTTGGTATTTTGTACCACTGGACACATGTGGAATCATAGAAGGAATACAAATAAGACCTTGCATTTAGAACATTTTTGTTTTCAAATCAGGTTCATGTTTATTATTTCATATGCTCCTCACAACAACTTTGGGATATAGGGAATGTAACCTTCATTCCACACACGTCCCAGAGATACAGAAGGGGTAACTATCGCCCAGGGGCCACAGTGCAACAGCAGAGAATCCAAGAGGCCCCTGCTGCCGTGCGGGGATCTTCAGAACTCAGTGACAGAACATATCCTAGTACCTTTACAAACAGAGAGTGCCTGAGCCCTTCACCTGTGTTCCACACAGCCACTTCCTTGAGTGTCTCAAATATGGCACAGACCCTAAGTCAGCCCCTGAAAGATCTGCAGGAACAATTTAATCTCTTCAAGGTGAATTTAAAAAAGAAAGCCTTCATCAAGAGACCCAGGAATATTTCCTCTGTGTCTCCAAAATAGAAGGAAAATGCTCTGAATGTCTAAAACGGAAACTCTCAATAAACAGGAACTACTCTTTCCAACTAGAAATACATTTTTTTTTAATTTAAAAAGTTTAGGCCCGGTGCGGTGGCTCATGCCTGTAATCCCAGCACTTCAGTAGGCCAAGGTGGGCGGATCACCTGAGGTCAGGAGTTCGAGACCAGCCTGGCCAACATAGTGAAACCCCATCTCTACTAAAAATACAAAAAAAAATTAGCAGGGCATGGTGGTGAGTGCCTGTAATCCCAGCTACTCTGGAGGCTGAGGCATGCGAATTGCTTGAACCCAGAGGCAGAGGTTGCAGTGAGCTGAGATTACATCACTGCACTCCAGCCTGGGCGACAGAGTGAGACTCCATCTCAAAAATAAGTAAATAAATAAATAAATACAATAAAAATAAAAAGTTTAAGGGCTGGGTGCAGTGGCTCACACATGTAATCCTAACACTTTGGGAGGCCGAGGTAGGTGGATCCCCTGAGCCCAGGAGTTTGAGACCAGTATGGGCAACACAGTGAGATCCCATCTCTACAAAAAATAAAACAGATTAGCTGGGTGTGGTGGCCTGTGCCTGTGGTCCCAGCTTCTTGGGAGGCTGAGGTGGGAGGATCACTTGAGCCTTGAAGGTCAGGCTGCAGTGAGCTCCAATCTGGGCAACAGACTGCTCTAGTCTGGGCAACAGAGTGAAACACTGTCTCAAAAAAAAAAAGTTTAAAACATGAAAATTTCTTCCAACATAGGCCAAAGAGCCCACTCCAGCCCCGCTCAGCCCCCTGGTGATACTTCTTCAGGTTGCCAGGTTTCCTCTGCAGCACTTCGGTCTTGAAGGGTCCAACTGCTTTAGGACAGACATCACCATCCCCCAGTGCTTGGGCTGCAAGCAGTTCTTTACACCCAATGATGTCAGGGGAAGAAAATTCACACAAGAGGAGTCACGCCCAGGGAGAGCTTAGGATCTGGATCTGGGAGGAACCCTGGGCATGGTAGAAGCTTCTGGAACAAAATGGGGCTCTTTGAGGGCCTGGAAGGCAGCTTCACAGCACTCTGCCTTGAACAGGTAATTCATTTTTCTCCCCTCTCTCATCTGATTCCGTTCAGGAAACGGAACAGGGGACACTCAGAAACTGTTCTGATTCACAGATTCAGCAAGCACCTCGGTTTAAACTGATCCTCCAGTAACAGGAGAAAGAGAAGAGGAAGCACAAGGTCAGAAGCTAATAAACAGAGTCTTGCTGGACAGCAGGAGAGAGAAGAGAGGCAAAGAATCTTTCTTTACACGAGGCTGCAGTTTGCACAATTTTTACCACTGGGGCCTCCTCGCTGATGTAGCCCAAAAGAAACACTGTGTATTGAACGGAGGCATTGTTTTACTCACCTTATTGGTTAGGCTCTGATCATAACAATAATCAACATTCTTTGTAAAATATATGGAAAATATGTTCCAAAACCAAAAAAAATCCATAACTGCTATCAATATATTTTGATGTTTTTTTCTTCCAGGTTTTTTCTTTTTCCTTTTTTTTTTTTTTTTTTTTCTTTTTTTAAAGAGGCAATGTCTTACTTCGTCACCAGGCTAGAGTGCAGTGGCCCGATCTTGGCTCACTGTAGCCTCAAACTTTTGGGCTCCAGTGAGCCTCCCTCCTCAGCCTCCCAAGTAGCTGGGACTATAGGTGTGAGCCACCACTCCCAGATAATTTTTAAATTGTTTCTGTAAATACAAGGTCTTGCTATGTTGTTCAGGCTGTTCTCGAAGTCCTGGGCTCAAGCGATCCTCCCGCCTCAGCCTTCCAAATTGCTGGGGTTACAGGCATAAGCCACCATGTCCAGCCTCTTCCAGGTTTTTTATAGATTTTTAATAAAGTTGGAATTATAGGATATCTAATTTTATAGCTTTTTTAAACTTAATACAATACAAGATTTCCCCCACAATAATACTTTCTAACACATGACACATAGGAACAGCATAACAGTTACTTACGCAGACCCGTGATTCACTTCCTCTCTCCCCTGTGGTTGGATATTGAGGTTATCCAGTACCATTTCCAGGCCTGGAGCTCTAGGCCAAGTTTTGCAAAGAGCCGTTCCTCTTCTCACTGTTTATTCTCCTCCGAACCTCACCAGAAGTCCTCCGCACACGTTCTTTATGGGGGTCATCTTTCCCTGAACTGTTTGGCTACTTTAGAAGTCAAATCAAGACTAGAAGTATGAAAGCCAGTCACAATTTCACAACAATCAGGATCCATCATCCACCATTTGGTTGGTACCTACAGAAAACATTTTAAGGCAGTACTGTACTGAAAAATCCAAAACACGCCATTACCTTAGCTCCGGGTCTTCTGTCCCTAGTGATGAAGCAAAGCCAATAGCTGTGCAAACAGAGTGGGGAGTAGACAGGGCGCCCTTGAGAGGCTGCCAGAGCTAAGCCCAACTCCTCTGTGACTGGCTGTGCGAGCACAGACAAGACACTGAACTTCTCTGTTTCACTTTCTGTAAAATGGGAATAATAATATGGTAATAATAATAATAATATTTGCCATGCACAGCCATGATAAGGCTAGCAACCGTATTAGAAGCATGTTAATCACCTGGCACAACCCAGGCTTATAATAAACATTGGTGATTAATTTCGCAGGGGACGGTGGCACACACTGTAGTCCCAGCTACTTGGGAATCTGAGGCGGGAGGATTGATTGAGCCTGGAAGTTCAAGGTTACAGTGAGCTAAAGACACCACCGCACTCCAGACTGGGAAACAGAGTGAGACCCTATCTCTTTAAAAAAAAAAAAAAAAAAAAAGTGATTATTACCCTATTTCTGCATTTTTCTTTGACTACGATTTTGTAATAGGTGATTTCTAACAGGACCTGCAGACACTTTGGCAGGATAAACTACATTTTATGTGAAATAAAGCATGTTCAAAAAGCAAGGGGGCAGATGGTGGCTGAAAGAAACTCCACCTGAAACCCAGGCTGTTTATTTTCCCAGGTCCTTGCTAAGATTTCCAAACTACAAGGGAAAAAGCTAAACTGATTGCTAGATTTCCCTGCCTGCTCAAGACCACACCCCCACTGGCAACATAATTCTTGGTGAGGATGAAAAAACTAAATCTATACTTGCCTTGAAAAGCATTCATGCAAAATAAAGCCCAGATTCATAAGTGATCTGACTTCAGCATCACTTTTCAAAACAGTATCCTGTTACCAGCTAAAGCAAACTGAGCGGTTTCAACCCCAGGAACTGACAGGCAGTGCAAAAGGGCAGATTGGAAGAGATTAAATATTTGTGCAAAAGCCCGTACGCCCCTTCACAAAGGGCTGCCTCTGTCTGACATAAAAGGGAAGGGATGCGGGAACTGAGAAGACGGCCTTGTCTTTCCAGAGGAAGGACTGATTGGGGCCGGAGGAGGTGAAGGGGAGAGAAAATAGCAGAGGAAGGGAGAAATCAGATGGGTGTGTGTCCCGTGGTCGCTGTTGAGCTGGGCCAGGTTGCTGTCATCGGCGGAGGCTGCACTTCTGACCCCTGCGGTGAAGCCAGGCCACGCGGGCTCAGGGGCAGACGGAAACAGGATGACTCGAGCTTTGAAGCTGCCAGCCTGTGATGGCAGAGAGACCAGAGAGAGAAGCCCGCTCCAGAACCCACTCTCTGAGCAGCAGCACCATATTAATTTGCAGGGAGGGGTGGGGGAGGGCAGAGGAGGAGAGGGGTGGAGGGGGGAGGGCAGGAGAGGGCGGGCTGGCACCCAGGCCAGGGAAGAGGGTCATGTGCACACCGCAGCCTAAAGGCCTGCCCGGGGGTGCCCAACAAGGACTCTAGAGAAGGGAGATTTTGAAAAATTATTTTTTAAAAAAATTCGTAGTTTTCGACTCTGCTGACAATCGATCAACCCTTGTTTCTGCCAGTGGCTGCCAGGAACTTAGAATTTAGAAGAGAAAAAAGAAGAGGAAAAGAAAAAATCTACAACGGAGTAGTCTGTGCGGGCGGTGGGGAGATTGCTGATGAGAGTCTTTGAGGAATTGGGATTTTTCTGTGGACTTCGGAGCTCCTCGGGGGCTCACCACGAAGACCAACATGGGGCCGGCGGCGCAGCGAAAAACACCCCTGGGAGGCCCTTTGAACACAGCTCAGGTTACCACATTTGTGGAAAGACTACGGGAGGGACGGCCTGCGGTCCCTTGGGCCAGTTAACGGACTTTGCTGGAACTGTGGTTCCAAACCCTGGCTCACAATGCAATCGTCAGGACACGTCAAAAAATGCAGATGCCAGGCCTGGCTCACTTGAGTTAAATCAGGCTCCCTGAAGACTAACGGGGTCCTGATGCGGATGTTTGTTAACGCCCCGTTAATTCTAATACTCAGCCAAGGTCATGAGGCCTGAGTACGAGACTTAACGGGACCCTGCTAAGCACAGGCTTCCCTTGGGCTACGGTGCCCATTTCCGTCTCCGCACTGGGAGAAGAGCATCAAGGTCACCCACCTTCCGGCTCCCGTGAAGTCTCAGGAAGTCGTTCCTCTGGGATAGCTGAGAGTCAATACAGGGACCTGTACAGTGGAGCCTCCTCACCAGAGTAGCCAGGGGACAACAGAGGCCGGAACATACACACACTCAGCAAGTTTTCAGAGGCCAGGCACGGAGGCTCATGCTTGCAATCCCAACACTTTGGGAAGCCGAGGTGGGAGGATTTCTTGAGGCCAGAAGTTTGAGACCAGCCTGGGCAACATGACAAGAGCCCCCTCTCTACAAAAAGAATTAAAATAATTAGCCAGGTGTGATGACTCACACCTGTAGTCCCAGCTATGGAGGAGGCTGAGGCAAGATCTTCCCAGCCCAGAAGTTCAAGCCTGCAGTGAGCCATGATAGAGTGAGAACCCGTCTCAAAAAAAAAAAAAAAAAAAATATGTGAGTAACTGTGCCAGGCACTATGCTATGCAAATGGTGAGCATAGCCAATTGGTTGATTCTGCAGCTCTGGGTTTTCTCTGTAGGCAGGGGCAGGAGAAACAGCCATACCCTGAGGTTTGCAAGTGCAGAGAGAGCAAAAGCACAATTTCCAAAAAGCTAAATCCAAGACCCTTTATGCAAATATAAAATGAATACACGTCAAACACCTTATCTCACTCACTAATTAATGAGGAAATCAGTAAGATCTTAATACCAGTTCAGAGAGATCTGAGGAGCTAGGTATTTATAGGCAATTTACAAAAGGAATGTTAAGGTACAATTACTGGCTACTTAACAACTTCCAGGGAAATAAACTATAAACTATGGAGTTGTTTTTGTTTTTCCTGCCAGATAGAAATTATTTTCATCTCTACAAAAAAATCTACAACTTAACACGTAACTTCTCTAAGTCTAGGAATTTTAAATAACAGTTAAGAGTGTGTTGAACAAAGTGCTTCTGCCGCCATATGACATTGCAAGGACCTGATGCCTACAGATTTGCCTTGAGGTCTCGCTCTGCCACCCAAGCTGGAGTGCAGTAGCACAATCATAGCTCACTGCGCCCTCAAATTCCTGGGCTCCAGCAATCCTCCCACCTCAGCCTCCTGAGTAGCTAGGACTACAGGCACAAACCACCATGCCCAGCTAATTTTTCTTTCTTTCTTTCTTTCTTTTTTTTTTTTTTTTTTTTTTTTTTTGAGACAGAGTCTGACTCTGTCACCCAGGCTGGAGTGTAGTGGCACGATTTCCGTTCACTTCAAGCTCCGCCTCCCAAGTTCACACCATTCTCCTGCCTCAGCCTCCCGAGTAGCTGGGACTACAGGCACCCGCCACCATGCCCAGATAATTTTTTGTATTTTTAGTAGAGATGGGTTTCAACCATGTTAGTCAGGATGGTCTCAATCTTCTGACCTCGTGATCCACCTACCTCGACCTCCCAAAGTACTGGGATTACAGGCATGAGCCACCACGCCCAGCCATAATTTTTCTATTTTTTGTAGTGATAGAACCTCACTATGTTGCCCAGGCTGGTCTTGAACTCCTGGGCTCCAGTGATCCTCCCTCCTCGGCCTACCAAAGAGCTGGGATTACAAGTGTGAGCTGCTGTACCCAGCCAATCATTTTTCTTGATAGCAAGAGACAGGTGATGAGATCACAGAAATACAAAGAAATATGAAGGTGGCATTGCACAGGAAAACTCAGAATCTATGCAATTACAAACCAATAAAGTATAGGTGCTGTCTGGTTATACTGAGCCACGCTAAGGAGTCACCCACACATCAGCTGTGGCTCTGTCTCCTCAACATCCTGGGTAGACTGACTCCACCTTTTATAAACATCGGAAAGCCCAAGGTCTTCTGCTAGATTCCTGAGACCTAAAGAGCTTACATTTTCATGCTTTTCTCTGGCTCTGAGCCTCTGCTTCTGCTGAATTCGTTCATTTAAAAATCCTCTCCCTTCCTTGCTATTGTGTCACTGACAGGAAACGGGTCTCTTTTCTTCATCTGGACAATACAGAAATAAAATTAAATTAAACCTTCCATAGAAGATATTTATATGGACTTTCCTTAGAAGGTTTAGGAAGACAGAAAGATCTAGATTTCCAATGCAAAAAACTCAGACATGAGAAATTCCTGTTTCCCAAATGATGCTTCTCCTCCTGCTCCCCTTCTAGGGTTTTTCAAAAACTCTTCTTTTTTCTCTCTGACCAAACACCTGTTTTTCTTTTATTCTGTTTTTTGCTTGTTTATTTTTATCATCTTGGCTGCTAATTATTCAGGTGCTCAAAGTTTTATCTTCTCATTAAGCAGTTGATGAAAAAGTGCTCTTAAATGAAATTCGATCCCACCTGTAAGAAAAATTTTGGTGCCAGCGGATAAGAAAGCAAAAATTTCCCCCACATTTAGAGTAAAACATATATGTAATAGAGCTCTCTTCCCACCCCCACTTCCCCCACAGCACTGCTCACTCTGTCCCAGCCCCACACACCTGGGATCTAACCTGTTCCCCACACCCCCAGAATCTAACCTGTTTCCGGCACAGCCAGCAGCTTCTTGTTCCTCTCACAGGTCCCCGCTCAGTGGCCACAGTCTCATGGCGAGGACCGTGGGAAACTCTCCTAGGTGTGAAATGAAAGAGGCACCAAAGCACTCAGTCATCAGGATCAGCAAGGTTTTAATGCATGATCTATTTGCAATATGTAATGCATTGAACTAATGCAAAAACTCCATGATGAGCAAAATGCCAACATTTCAAGGATAGGACCAATATTACTGATTTTTTTTCCCTTTTTCTTTTTCCCTAGGTTTGAATGTGGCTCTTCACAGCACTATGAGTGATTTCCATTTTATTTTGAATTTTTTTTCTTTGTTTTTTCTTTTTTTTTGAGATGGCGTTTCGCTCTTGTCACCCAGGCTAGAGTGCAATGGCGTGGTCTCAGCTCACCGCAACCTCCACCTCCCGAGTTAAAGCAATTCTCCTGCCTCAGCCTCCCCAGTAGCTGAGATTACAGATGCCTGCCACCACGCCGGGCTAATTTTTTTTTTTTTTCAGTACATACAAGGTTTCACCATGTTGGCGGGCTGGTCTTGAGGTGATTCACTAGCCTTGGCCTCCCAAAGTGCTGGGATTACAGGCATGAGCTGCTGTGCCTGGCCTCTTTTGAAATTGTGATATTTTCTTCATTTTGGATTTTTTGCATTAATTTTGATTTTTAAAAAGTGATGCCTTCAAATATCATTTATCTTGACTACTGAGTTTTTGGACACTCCCTTAAATTGTGTGCTAAGGCTTCACCCTCATCCCAGCCCTGGAAGTATTCTAATCAGGGTGGAAAATAAAGCTAGTTGTCCTTTCTGAGCAATAAGTAAGGGAAGGAAGGAAGGAAGGAAGAAAGGAAGGAAGGAAAGAAGGAAGGAAGGAAGGCAGGGAGGGAGGGAGGGAGGAAGGAAGGAAGGAAAGGGAGGGAGGGAGGGAGGAAAGCGAGGGAGGAAGGGGGGGAAGAAAGAAAGAAAAAGAGAAAAAAGGGGAGGGAGGGAAAAAAGAGAAAAAAGGAAGAAAGGAGAGAAAGAAAAAGAGAGAAAGAAGGATCTTTCCGAGAAATAAAAGGTAGAGAAGTGGAGTGGGGTTTGTCACACTGACTTAGCCAGGAACAGCAGATGGTAAGCAGTATTCCTAGCAGAGCAAGCTGGCAGGAGAATCTGTCAGGCCCCCGTCTCATCTAAAGATAGTGAGTTGTGTTGGTTCTCACCCCTGGCGGCACAGGAGAACCATCCAGGGAAGTTTTTAAAAAATACTAATGCCCCGGCCCTCCCCACAGACTAAAAAGTCAAAACCTCTGAGCATGTGGCCATCAGGCCACTGTCATTTGCCACCAAGGTCATGAACCCCAGGCTCCTTCCAGCTCCAATATTCTGGACTGTCTCTGTTTGCTCTGCGGCTGCTCTTGCAGGGATCGGTAAGGTCGCTTTTGTAAACTCCTTAAAGAAACCTTTGAGAATCTGAAAACAACAACAACAATACACTCCCCTCTTTGGCAAAATGCTCATTTCGCACACGCACAATTCAGTTTCAGGAATCCCACAGCCCCCTCCTTACTCTCGAGAAGCCACCAATTGGTTCTAAATTATAAATTCCTGATCTATTTTAAATAGCATCCAAAAAATCTTGATTCTTTGTGTGTGACCCCATGCTAAGTGCTGCATGCGGGAGTTTATCTGGACCCGTTTCTCTCCCTGGAAGCTAAGACACAGCTGGCGGGGCAGACTGCAGTTCCTGCTGCCACCTCTTGAACTCCCTTCCGCAGTTTTCAGAGTACACGCCTCAATCTAAGGCTCCCGGCCCTGACTGCCGTCAGACTCACCTGAGAGCTGTTAAAAAACATTCCTGCCTGGGACCCACCCTCAGAGACCCTTATTTACTGAATCTGCAATGGACATGGGCATTTTTTATCATTGATTTATTTACTGAGACAGGATCTTGCTCTGTCACCCAGGCTGGAGTGCAGTGTTGCGATCATAGCTCACTGCAGCCTTGAACTCCAGGACTCAAGCCGTCCTCTCGAGTAGACAGGACTACAGGCATGCCACTGCACCTGGCTAATTTTTAAATTTTTTTTATAGGTATAGGGTCTCACTTTGTTGTCCAGGCTGGTCTTGAACTCCTAGGCTCAAGCGATCCTCCCATCTCAACCTCCCAAAGTGCTGGGATTACAGATATGAGCCACTACATGTGGCTGACATCAGCATATTTTAAAGCTATACGGTGCCTCTCATGGGCAGGCAGGATGAGAGCCCCTGTCAGTCATGCGGTGGGAGACATGGAGGGCTGCCCCGGGACAAGGGCCTGCTGCACAGGTAAGCTGGCTTGAGGGGGCTTCTGATCTAATCACTCCCAGCTGCAGGCCCAGCTAAATGGGTGGTTTTTTAAGCTACTTAAAGTTTAATAATCCAAAATATAGAGCGCTTTTAGCACAGTGTAACAAGAAGAGAACTGGCCAAGGAATGAGAAACTGAGGGTTCAGGTCCTCGCCGTGCTAACAATTTTGTGACCTTGGCCGAGATTCCACTCCCCAGAGCCTGCCTCTTGCACCAGCAGTTAAGTGCACAGCCTACTGGGCTTGGCAGACATCAGGTCAAATCCCATCTCTGCAGCACAGCGACTAACTTACCCTGCCTTTGCCCTTGTTTGATCGTCAAATAGTATTACCTCATGGGATTGTCCTGAATATTGAAGTGCCTAGCATAAAATGGAGAGCAAGTGCTCAATACGTTTTTGTTATTATTATGATTCAGCTCAGCAAACCTCACAGAGCCACTGTGAGGACAAATGGAGTAATATATATGCAGCCCCTAGTTAACTGTGAAGTACTGTACGGTAGTGTCACTGCTGTTGACCTTGTGACTTTCAGTAGACTGAAGCCAGGATGTGAGTTTGTGGATTTCAGAGTTCCTGGAACAGAACTCGTTTCTTACTGCCCCCACCTCAGTGCTTTCAGAAAGCTTGCTTGAGATCAGAATTTGAAGCTGGGCGCAGTGGCTCATGCCTGTAACCCCAGCACTTTGGGAGGCTGAGGCGGGAAGATCGCTTAAGCCTAGGAATTGGAGATCAGCCTGAGCAATATACGGACCCTATCTCTACAAAAAGATAGGTTCTATCTGTAGACCCTATCTCTACAAAAAATCAAAAAAAAATTAGCTAGGCATGGTAGCATGCGTCTGCAGTCCCAGCTACTCGAGAGGCTGAGGTGGGAGGATTGCTTGAGCCTGGGAAGCAGAGGTTGCAGCGAGCTGAGATCATGCCATTGCACTCCAGCCTGGGCATCAGAGTGAGACCTTGTCTCAAAAAGAAAAAAAAAAAATGTTTTTTGAGAGAATTCTGGAACAGTCCCATCCTAGTCAGATTGGGAACCACAGTACATTTGGCCAAGCAGCCTTGTAATGGTTGACAGTTGCTTTCTCACACGAGGCTGAATGAAAACCTAGCTCTCAGGGTCCATGCAAAGCCTAAATACAAGGGCAACAGCAGTGATTGGACTGAATTGGTTAAATTAGAAAAAGAAATCAGGTGAGCATTATCTCATTCTAGATATTTGAAATGCTCCCACAGTGAGGCCTAGCAGAGCTTGTAGGCATCTGAAATACTTAAGAGGTATAGCTCAGAAACTATAGACCTTGCCATTTGCTCTTCTGTGTCTTTACAATGAGTGCTGACAAATGCAACCTGAAAAAACTCAACTCCTAAGATTCCTGGCCTTCCAGTGAATACACAGTGTTGGGGCATGTGGTTCCCTGATCAGTTAAAGAAGAATCTGTCCATTTCAGAAAGCAGATCAGAAACTGCTTTCATCCAATTAATGAAATGTTGTTGCCTTTACCGGCATAGTAGTATGCATTGCACTCACAAGTTCAGGCATCCAAGTAGTAGCTTGCTACCTGCTTGAAAAAAGAAAAGGAAAGAGGAAGAGATAAAAAAAAAATCCACTAAATTCTCAAAAGTACCCTGCAATACTGAATATAAAGTGTTGGAGCCATGGTATAATGGTTTGTCAGCTGAAAAATCAAAATGTTTTACACACAGCAGATTCATGGGCATTGCAGAGGGTAACAACTAATGACATAATAATAATAATGCTTAATAAATGTTCTTCTGTGTTGGAAACACAGCTAAGGACTTATCGTTCATTAACTGAATATTCTTAACAATCCTATGAAACTAATCTTATCCTGTTTTACAAATGAGAAAACCAAAGCCCAAAGAGTTTAATGAATTTGCACAAGTTCAGTTGATTAACTTAGTTAATTAATTAATAAGGTTAGTTCATTAATTCAAGTAATTCAAGTCCAGGTCTTTCAGATACTAAATCCCTCCTCTTGACCATTGCACTATACTACCTCAATACATAGCCCAAAACAGAGTTCACCCAGAATTTTAGCTTCCCGTTCCTGAGAAAATATTAACAGCTGGAAAATATGTTGGAAAGAATATGGAGGGATATTTTTCTTTCTCTCCAGGACCCTTCTCTCCTTGTACCAGAGAGTAAGAATAAAAATAACCAAAGGGCAAGCAACAGAAAGAAGGGAGCAAGGAAGAAAACTGAATTGATCAGGAGACAATTGTACAAAGCACCTTCAACCAAATTCGGAAATTTTCCAGAAGGTTTACACACTTAGAGTCTCTACTCAGTTACAAAACATTTGTTAGCAAATGTTCACACTGAATTGAAGGACACACATTTCTCAACTGTATTCCTGACTTTCCTACCTGCTGACTTGGTAATTTCAAAAGACCTACTATAGCTATGGGATATATTTCTCATGATCAAGTAGGTTCCTTAATTTTATCTTAATACATCAACCATGTAATATTTTAAACTACTAGAAAAGTCTAAAATGGGAATGTGAAATGGCAAAAGAGAGGGGAGGAGAGAAGAGACAGCAGTTCTAACTCAGCCTTCCAAAAAGACTTCCAAAAAGAAACATTCTAGATGAGGCCAGGAGAAGCCGCCTAAAGTGGCACAGAAGCTCCAAAAAGTTCCACAAAGAGCGAATCAATTGCATTTATGTGCTTTGGAAAAAACAAAAAGCCCAAACTTGGGATTTCCTGTTAGCAAAGAGCAGCGCGGCTCTATCCCTAGGACTCAGTGACTCCCAGTGCAAAAGCCGGTTCCCAATGTGAGTTACATCCTGCGTTTGACCATCTGATCTGCATTTTCCCATGGGTTAATAATTTGACCCCTCTGGAAGTCTTGCTGTGTGTACTGAAACTGTCTGTTAACTCTCCTGTAGACTGCTGGGTTTGGTATTTAATCTTCAACAGGAATTTCAGAAGGTCAAAGTCCCCATCTGAGAGGAGTGCCATGCAAGTAATGAAACCAGGCAGACAAGTTCACCCTCAAGGAGGTGGAAGTCTTTGAGTGTGGTTGACAAAAGACCTTTAGACTATGGGCATTTGGGGCCTGGGGTGGAGCGAACAGAGGAGAAAATTAGCTTAGGGAGAGATATCCTTAAATCAGTGGGAAAAAGCAAAACATGTGACATGTGGAGTTGCAAGCTTCTGGGACATTTGGTTTCTATTAACTGCACAAACAATAGTTGTGGTCATTGTTGTTCACGTTGTGTGTGTATGCCTTACGTTTAATGGGCACCCAACACAATGGCAGTAATAAAAATGGAACAGAGCAAGTATGTGAAGGAATTAAAACTAGAACTAACCAGTGTACGTTTATTTCTAGTTGATTTTTGGAAAAAATAAACCCAAATATCTGCAGGTCCCAGGCGCTCCGAAGCCTGTAGTTTCCCACGCTTACAGAGAGCACCCCATGGCGTGTCAGCTTTCTCATTTCAAAGTCCAAATAATCCTAAAGCAAACATGAACCTCACAGTGAAATGGCCTCACTCTGATTTACACATCATTATTTCTTGAACTGTTGATTTAGTTCAGTCATCTAGAACCTTCTAGAGGAAAGCTTCTTCCTATTCTTCCCCAGGAGACAGTCAAGGCCGTCCATGGACAAGCGGGTTGACACAGCACACTCCATGCTAAATCTGAGGGCAGAGGAAATTTCCTTGTGCTTTCTCCTGTTTCAGTTCTGCAACCTCCATTCCAATGCATTCGTGTGAATCGTTTTCTTCTTTGGGTTAGTAATAGATGATGCCATTTATTGGTCACGTATATACTCAGCCCTCCCCTTATGGAGAGGCAATGGGAGAAATTGAGGTCTTTATCTAGTGACCTGCTCCATGCCAGCATTTCTGTAATTGAGGGTTGGGACATCTGAGCTATGGGAACTTCTGAGAGTCCTAAGGCAGTGAGATATTTCTGTAGTGACCACCAACATCAGTGTTTGAAAAATTTATGAAATAATAATAGTAGCTACCTTTAACTAAGAATTCACTATACCAGGCATCTTTCATACATTATCTTTAATTCTCAAACAACTCACCCTACATAGGAGGAATCTAGGACTGTAGACATTCAGGAGCCTGGAAAGACCTTGCAGGTGGTAAAGGGCAGAACCAGAACTTGCACCCATGTATCCTTTTAACTTTGAAGACTTTTTTCCCCTGGACCTCAGGTTTGGGATAAGATGACCAGCATCTATCCACTTCTTCATACCTCCCCACACTCTTCCTTTTCTTATTATTCAGCTCAAGGATCTAATGTAGTATCAAGTGAGGACCATTCCTGGTGGGAGTTAATGGCTCATAGCTATAATCACAACACTTCGGGAGGCTGAGGCAGGAGGATTGCTTGAGGCCAGGAGTTCAAGACCAGCCTGGATAACATAGCAAGACCTCCTTCTCTATTTAAAAAAAATCTATTTTAAAAAAAGGAAGGCCAGGCACAGTGGTTCATGCCTGTAATCTCAGCACTTTGGGAAGCTGAGGTGGGCAGATCACCTGAGGTCACGAGTTCAAGACCAACCTGGCCAACATGGTGAAACCCCGTCTCTACAAAAATACAAAAATTAGCTGGGCATGATGGCAGATGCCTGTAATCCTAGTTACTCAGGAGGCTGAGGCAGGAGAATCGCTTGAACCTAGGAGACGGAGGTTGCAGTGAGCCGAGATTGTGCCATTGCACTCCAGCCTGGGTGACAGAGTGAGATTTCACCTAAAAAAAAAAAAAAAAAAAAAGAAGAAGGAACCATTCCTAAAAATCTTCAAACAGTTGATTAGCAGCTATGAAATTTATGTGACTCCACCTTAAAATGAGGTGGTTTGTTTGATGTCTACCATTCGTACTGAAGGATAATTTGGAATATGGATGATCATAATATTTCTTATGGAAGCAGTCAGGACCTAAAACTTTGGCAACTGCCATTCTCCTGGTGTGCTTTCCAAATGAGAACAGAGAAGATGCCTGGAATAGTGTCCCACGTTCCTGAGTGAGCTGCCATGCCCATGGTCTACTGCTTACCCCAGGTCATCTCTGCAGCAGCTCAGCAGCACCTTACATCTACTGCCCCAAACATAACCCACATTTTGGTCTCCCCCACCTCCTCCCATTTTTGCAAAGCCAATTGGCTCTCATTATTCTGAACCAATCTTGCCTAGCAGTGTAACCACCACTTAAGAGAAAGTTAATGTTATCTCAGTGCATTTACTTCTATTTGAAGTAGATGTTAAGGGCACTCTGCTTTTTAAATTCTCCCCAAGTGAAACAGAGCTCTCTATGAGGCCCCTGAGAACAACAGAGCATTAACATAATTCCTGCCCTAAAGACATTGTGTCTCCTCTTAGGTCAAGAGCCAGTAAGCACATATTTGGCCCTTAATTGTATGAACCGTATTCCTGGTGCTTTTCACAGCACATGGCATTGCGTAAGGGTCAACATGGCTTGCTGTTATGTGTTGATCTCTCTCCCCCTCTCCCCTCTGTGTGTGTGTGTGTGTGTGTGTGTGTGTGTAAAGAGAGAGAAGGGGATTTGGCAATGATGGCAGGCCACAGCAAGGGGGGCACCAAGAATGAGATAACTCCTATAATCAGTGTTGTTTACTATTCATTAGCAAGATAAAATACAATCACAATAAAATCCCTTTATGACTATAGAGGAGAATGGAACTATGCATTCCAGATTGTTTTCCAACAAAACATTCAGACACAACTAACACTCACACTTTTCCCCTAGAAGTAATAATTAGCAAACAGCTGTCAGAAGATTTGTTGACAACCTTTCTAATGTCAATGTCTTTCAAAAGACCCGCTTCTTTGCAATCCCTCCACCCACCAGCTGGCCAAGGTCAAAGGAACATGGAGTGCGCGTGTGTATCTATGCCTCTCTGTATTTTCCATCTTATTCTTCTTTCTCTTTCTCCCTCTTCCTTCCCCTCTTATTATTGTAGCATCCAAGTTTTGTCAATTATCAAACACTACATATGCATATCCTTACTTAAAATAATTCAGTGAAGCAAAAAGAAAGTCCCATATTTTCCTCTCTGTTAGTGCCATGGGTTAATGGAATGAACACTGAACTTCAGAATCAGAGACTTGGATTCAACTTCTAGATTCATTCACTTGATAACTGTGTGATGGAAATTTGTTTAATCTCTGCAGTTGACTCCACGGTAAAGTAAGATACTTAATTCATGACATTATACTTAGGATTAAAGAAACAAATGTACATATGAACAAATGAACGTAGTACCTGATACTCAATAAATACTCAACATACATTTCACTCCTGTCTGGTTTTTCCGGTGACAGAAAAGATAACACACCAAAACCTTAGCCTTTTCATCAGGAAAGCCTAGACTTCAGATGAAGAACAAATGTAAGGCTTGTTTAGAACACTGGTTCCAGCTTTTTTTTTTTTTTTTTTTTTTTTTTTTTCAGTTATAGTTTGTAGCTCTAGCCTAATGGATGATACTAATTTTGGAGAGAGTGAAGATTTTTCTGAGAGAAGAAGACATTCAAAGCTGATCTCTCAACAAGTGACGGCAATATTTCCTCCACCAACATTATTTGTGCCTATTTTCAAATGTTATTTTAAAATAGCAATGGATTTTGCTATCGGTAAATGAGTGTCATGGAGAATTGATCTGGTGTTTCTTCTCATTATCAAAGAGAAGAAAAAGGAAACTTCCCTTTCCTTCTCACATCAAGTATGGCTAAGCCTTTGGGCTTGGAGTTTTGGGCTCAGTTTCCCCCCCCCCAGTCCCTTTGATATGGGACAAGCTGGAAGGCCCCAGAGGAAGAGGGACAAGGCTCTCCAGCCCATTTTGAGGTGGGACAAGCTGAAAGGAGAGGAGGAGGGACAAGGCCTACTCTGGGGTCAGACTGAGAAAACCAAAGAAGTTGGTTTTAACACGTGGTGGAGACACATCATTACTCTGATGGGGGCAGTAGACTACAAGGAGGCCTGAAGACCAAGCAGGGGTCTGACATCACCAGCAGAGCTGCTGCCTTGGAAAAAGTGTTGAGTATCCCAGGCACAACTCTACTCAAAAACCACAGACTCAATTTGGGTTTCACCAGTTTTTCCACTAATACCCTTTTTCTGTTCCAGGACCACACTGGATACCCCATTGGATTTAGTCATCATGTCTCTTTAGTAGCCTCAAATCTGTGACAGATTCTCAGCGTTTCCTTGTTTTTCAGGACTTTGACACTTTTAAAGAGTACTGGCCAGATATTTTAGGGACTGTCATTCCATCTGGGTTTGCCTGGTGTGTCCTCATGATTAGGCTGTAGGAAAAGCTTCCCCCTTCTGACACATGCAACAACATGGATGAAACTTGAGGCTATTATGTTAAGTGAAATAAGACAGTCACAAAATGATAAACACTGAACGATTTCACTTGTATGAGGTACCTAGAGTATGATTTCAAGCATCTACTCATACTGTCATCAACGGCTTTTGATTGTCATCTATAAATGGAAATGCTACCTCCTATAACCTACATTCCCACATCATCCAAAATTTTGGTGACTGATTACAGCACACAGATCTATAACAGATGGTCGACTCCAAAAGGCAGGAGCTGGGATTTTCCCTCTTATATCCCTGGCCCCTACCACAGCGTTTAAAAACAAATCATTAAGTAAGTAGGTGAGGCCACCCTGCCTAAACCTAGCTTGCTGGATATATGGCAGACTGGATGTGGAGGTCTTCAGTGGAAGGGCAACCAGCAGAGGCCCTGAAACCAACACAGATGACTCCCCAACCTGAGCTCAATCCACCCGACCCGACCTCACTTGCCATACGCCACAAGTCAGCGTTTCTCAGCCTTTATTGCACAGGGAAATGCCTGGCCAGTGAACTCATGAGTTGCCTCACTGTTGACAGCCCACACATGCCAGGGTAGAGGTGATGTGGTATTCTCATCCTGCTAACCTATAAGTATTCTCTTCTCTACCCTAGGCCTGAAATCACACTGCTGTTTGGAATGAGCGTGGCATTATTTGGAAAAAACATTGAATCCATTGTTTCAGCTGAGTGATTTTTAAGTGTACGGCGCTCTTTTGCCTGCAGGCAAAACTCACCACTGACAGGACTTGCCCAAGAATCTTGACCCTGTGTTTGTAAAGCTGTGATCTGGGCTGCTGTGCTCTCAGCTTCTGAGATGAGGGTGTGCAGGCACCTGGTCATTGGAAGGAAAGCGTGTTAGCTGCCAGTTTTGCTCTATGAAGGGTAAGACGCTTGTGTTGAGGAAACTCTGGCTTAATAGTTTTGTGGGACAGACTCCAGGGGAAAAGCCAGGAGAGACAGCTACAGCAGACACAGTACATCCAGGTTAGGAAAACCAACCAGGCTGCACCATTATAGAGGGGCCAAGTAAACACTCAGCTGACTCCAGGCAGGCTTGGATTAACCCAAGTGCTCTGCAGCCATCTCCGGGAGCCAGGGAATTGGGAGGATTGGGCGGTGGAGAGGACAACACTAAAACCTCCAGAACTTGGATTTATATTCTGTTCAAACAAATGGGACATCACCATCATTCTAAACCACAAACGGTGCAGGCCGGAAGTTCACTGTGTCCTGAAAAAGGAGAAAAGACAAATATCTCTGGATCAAACATTTTAGTACATTGTGGAGGCCAAGTGTGGCAGTGAAGGTCTTCGTGGATGTAACGTTCATACCTCATTGCCTAATCTATAGCTTCACAGCATGGTGGGCCCGGCCTGCCCCAGGCAGAAGTGACCGACAGTGACCCCAATACAGAGCCCCAATCAATCAACACATGTCTATTGAAGTCTACAACATGAGAAGAGTTTGAGACAGACTTAAACTCTGGGAGTCTATAATGACAGGCAGTATTGTCTAGGTCATGCCCCTGCCCACCTAGCAAACCCCCTCCTCATCTCCAACTACTGAAATCTGACCCATCCTTCAAGGTCATGTCAAAGACAGTCTTCTTTGTGAAGCCACTTTTGACTCCATCCCCAGCCTCATCGTTATAAATATGATCCTTCCTCTCTTTGAAATTCTCAGAGAATTTAGTTTCTACCTCTATGATGACACTTATCACAATCTGCTTTGGAGGAGCAAAGCAGATTGTGATATTAGCTGATTATTTCCTTCCTTCCTTCCTTCCTTCCTTCCTTCCTTCCTTCCTTCCTTCCTTCCTTCTTTCTTTCTTTCTTTCTTTCTTTCTTTCTTTCTTTTTCTTTCTTTCTTTCTTTCTTTCTTTCTTTCTTTCTTTCTTTCTTTCTTTCTTTCTTTCTTTTCTTTCTTTCTTTCTTTCTTTCTTTCTTTCTTTCTTTCTTTCTTTCTTTCTTTCTTTCTTTCTTTCTTTCTTTCTTTCTTTCTTCTTTTTTTTTTTTGAGACAGTTTCTTGCTCTGTTGCCTAGGCTAGAGTGTAGTGATGTGATCATGGCTCACTGCAACCCCTGCCTCCTGGGCTCAAACCATCCTCCCACCTCAGCCTCCAGAGTAGCTGGGACTACAGGCATGTACCACCACATCTGGCTAATTTTTGTATTTTTTCGTAGAGATGGGGTTTCACCATGTTGCCCAGACTGGTCTTGAACTCCTGGGCTCAAACAATACACCTGCCTCAGCCTCCCAAAGTGCTGGGATTAAAGGCAAGAACCATTGTGCACAGTCTGGAAAAGTTACTTTAAAAAGAGTCAAACTTTCAAACAGGTTATAAACTCCTTGAAAGGAAGATGATGCTTATCAGAGTTGCCCCTGCAATGCTTGGCACAGGGGCCAGCACAGAGCAGATATTTGTTAGTAACTGAACAAGTATTAATAGGTGAAGGTTAAGGATGATGAAGAAAAACATTCAAGTGTAGTTCTTCCTCTCATGTACAGACACCAGAAACACAGTAATATAAGGGCATCCAATGCTGAAATTAAAGTTTTACTGTTGTCAGAACATTTTTCTTATTTATATGGCAGGTTAAAGTTACCAAGGTATCATATTTTCCAAGAATAATAACAAGCACTATACTAACAGTTGAGAGACTCAAGACCTAATCTGGGTTTTGCCACTAACTAGTCACATGGCTTTGGACAAGGCACAATCTCTCAGGACCCAAACCTCTACAATATTAAGAACTCTGACTAACTCATCTCTATGGTTTTACAGCTTTGTAGTTTTGTGAAAATATTTCATGTGTATCACATCTTCTAAATTAAGATGACCCTTGGGTCTATACAGAAATACTAGAAAAGCAAAGCCAGCTCTCTGCTTAGAAAAGTATATATATATATATGTATCCATTCCAGAATGGAAGTTGAATGGTGTGTGTGTGTGTGTATATATATTTATATATATATATATAGTCTGGGCATGGTGGCTCACACCTGTAATCTCAGTACTTTGGGAGGCTGAAGTGGGTGGATTGCTTGAGGGCAGGAGTTTGACACCAACACATCAAAACCCCATCTCAATTAAAAATACAAAAATTAAGATGGCCGAATAGGAACAGCTTCGTTCTGCAGCTCCCAGGGTGACTGATGCAAAAGATGGGTGATTTCTGTATTTCCAACTGAGGTACATGGTTCATCTCACTGGGACTGGTTGGACAGTGGATGCAGCCCACAGAGGGCGAGCCGAAGCAGGGCAGGGCATCACCTCACCTGGGAAGCACAAGGGGTCAGGGGATTTCCCTTTCCTAGTCAAGGGAAGCCATGACAGACTATACCTGGAAAATAGGGACACTCATGCCCAAATACTGTACTTTTCCAATGGTCTTAGCAAACGGCACACCAGGAGATTATATCCCATGCCTGGCTCGACAGGTCCCACGCCCACGGAGCCTTGCTCACTGCTAGCGCAGCAGTCTGAGATTGACCTGAGAGGCAGCAGCCTGGCAGGGGGAGGGGCATCCACCATTGCTGAGGCTTGAGTAGGTAAACAAAGTGGCCAGGGAAGCTCAAACTGGGCAAAGCCTACCACAGCTCAACAAGGCCAGTTGCCTCTGTAGATTCCACCTCTTGGGGCAGGGCATAGCTGAACAAAAGGCTATGAAAAAACTTCTATGAAGAAACTTCTGCGGACTTAAAAGTCCCTGTCTGACAACTCTGAAGAGAGCAGTGTTTCTCCCAGCATGGTGTTTAAGCTTTGAGAACAGACAGGCTGCTTCCTCAAGTGGGTCCCTGACCCCTGTGTAGCCTAACTGAGAGACAGTTCCCAGTAGGGACTGACTGACACCTCATACAGACGGGTGCCTCTCTGGGATGAAGCTTCCAGAGCAAGAATCAGGCAGCAATATTTGCTGTTCTGCAGCCTCCGCTGGTGATACCCAGGCAAACAGGGTCTGGAGTGGACCTCCAGCAAACTCCAACAGACCTGCAGCTGAGGGACCTGACTGTTAGAAGGAAAACTAACAAACAGAAAGGAAGGGCATCAATATCAACAAAAAGGACATCCACACCAAAACCCCCATCTGTAGGTCACAAACGTCGATGCAAAAATCCTCAATAAAATACTGGCAAACTAAATCCAGCAGCACATCAAAAAGCTTATCTACCACAATCAAGTCAGCTTCATCCGTGGGATGCAAGACTGGTTCAACATACACAAATCAATAAACGTAATCCATCACATAAACAGAACCATCAACAAAAACCACATGATTATCTCAATAGATGAAGAAAAGGTCTTCAACAAAATTCAACAGCTCTTCATGCTAAAAACTCTCAATAAACTAGGTATTGATGGGACATATCTCAAAATAATAAGAGCTATTTATGACAAACCCACAGCCAATATCATACTGAATGGGCAAAAGCTGGAAGCATTCCCTTTGAAAACTGGCACAAGATAGGGATGCCCCCTCTCACCATTCCTATTCAAAATAGTGTTGGAAGTTCTGGCCAGGGCAATCAGGCAAGAGAAAGAAATAAAGGGTATTCAATTAGGAAAAGAGGAAGTCAAATTGTCCCTGTTTGCAGATGACATGATTGTATATTTAGAAAACCCCATTGTCTGAGCCCAAAATCTCCTTAAGCTGATAAGCAACTTCAGCAAAGTCTCAGGATACAAAATCAATGTGCAAAAATCACAAGCATTCCTATACACCAATAACAGACAAACAGAGCCAAATGATGAGTGAACTCCCATTCACAATTGCTACAAAGAGAATAAAATACCTAGGAATCCAACTTACAAGGGATGTGAAGGACCTCTTCAAGGAGAACTACAAACCACTGCTCAACGAAATAAAAGAGGACACAAACAAATGGAAGAATATTCCATGCTCGTGGAGAGGAAGAATCAGTATTGTGAAAATGGTCATACTGGCCAAGGTAATTTATAGATTCAATGCCATCCCCATCAAGCTCCCAATCACTTTCTTCACAGAATTGGAAAAACTACTTTAAAGTTCATTTGGAACCAAAAAAGAGCCCGCATTGCCAAGGCAATCCTAAGCAAAAAGAACAAAGCTGGAGGCATCATGCTACCTGACTTCAAACTATACTACAAGGCTACAGTAACCAAAAGAGCATGGTACAGGTACCAAAACAGAGATATAGGCCAATGGAACAGAACAGAGGCCTCAGAAATAACACCACACATCTGCAACCATCTTATCTTTGACAAACCTGACAAAAACAAGAAATGGGAAAAGGATTCCCTCTTTAATAAATGGTGCTGGGAAAACTGGCTAGTCATATGTAGAAGGCTGAAACTGGATCCCTTCCTTACACCTTATACAAAAATTAATTCAAGATGGATTAAAGACTTAAATGTTAGACCTAAAACCATAAAAACCCTGGAAGAAAACCTAGGAAATACCATTCAGGACACAGGCATGGGCAAGGACTTCATGACTAAAACACCAAAAGCAATGGCAACAAAAGCCAAAATTGACAAATGAGATCTAATTAAACTAAAGAGCTTCTGCACAGCAAAAGAAACTACCATCAGAGTGAACAGGCAACCTACAGAATGGGAGAAAATTTTTGCAATCTACCCGTCTGACAGAGGTCTAATATCCAAAATCTACAAAGAACTTACTCGAATTTACAAGACATAAAACAACCCCATCAAAATGTGGGCAAAGGATATGAACAGACATTTCTCAAAAGAAGACATTTATGCAGCCAACAGACACATGAAAAAATGTTCATCATCACTGATCATCAGAGAAATGCAAGTCAAAACCATAATGAGATACCATCTCACACCAGTTAGAATGGCAATCATTAAAAAGTCAGGAAACAACAGATGCTGGAGAGGATGTAGAGAAATAGGAACACTATTACACTGTTGGTGGGAGTGTAAACTAGTTCAAACGTTGTGGAAGACAGTGTGATGATTCCTCAAGGATCTAGAGCTAGAAATACCATTTGATCCAGCCATCCCATTACTGGGTATATACCCAAAGGATTATAAATCATGCTACTCTAAAGACACATGCACACATATGTTTATTGTGGCACTATTCACAATAGCAAAGACTTGGAACCAACCCAAATGTCCATCAATTACAGACTGGAAGAAAATGTGGCATGTATACACCATGGAATACTATGCAGCCATAAAAAAGGATGAGTTCATGTCCTTTGCAGGGACATGGGTGAATCTGGAAACCATCATTCTGAGCAAACTGTCACAAGGACAGAAAACCAAACACTGCATGTTCTCACTCATAGGTGGGAACTGAACAATGAGAACACTCAGACACAAGGTGGGGAATATCACACACCAGGGCCTGTCATGGGGTGAGGGGTGGAGGGAGGGATAGCACTGGGAGAAATACCTAATGTAAATGACAGGTTGGTAGGTGCAGCAGGCCAGCATGGCACATGTACACCTATGTAAAGAGCCTGCACATTGTGCACACGTACCCCAGAACTTGAAGCATAATTTTTAAAAAATACAGAAATTAGCTAGGCACGGTGGTGTGTGCCTGTAGTCCCAGCTATTTGGGAGGCTGAGGCACAAGAATTACTGGAACTCAGGAGGCAGAGGTTGCAGTGAGCCGAGATCATGCCACAGCACTCTAGCCTGGGCAACAGAGCAAGACTCTGTATCAAAAAAAACAAAAGAAAATTATTGTCCTCTGAGATTTTTCTTATCAATTTTTCTATTTCTAATTAGGTTATCAAATCCTTACTGTGTATATCAAAAAGAAATAACTTCCCACAAGTTAAAAAAATAATACATTTAAGATAGTTTTAGGAGAATACCAGAAAAAAATTAAAACAAATCACATTTCTTTAATAGTTCAATACCTTAACCTTTAGAAGAAAATAAAAATTAATGTCTACCTACATTGGGTCAACATTTTCCCCTGTTCTTACCACTGTAAGAACAAATATAATAATAACATAATAATTAAAATAAGTGGAATATATTCAATAGTACAGTAGTTTTATGTTCATCGCAATTGTTTAGGCCATGAGATCATGCTTTTACTTTATCACCCATAATTTAACTTTCATTCATATTAATTGCTACTTAATCTTTAAGACTAGTGGCATCATTTTCACTTTCAAACAAGTCTATGGAAAGTAATGACTTGAATATCATCTGAGTTTTGAAAATAAACAATTTCTGGCTTTAAAGTTAGTCATCTGTATTTGGTAAGTATTGGAGAGGAGAGAAAGAAAAAAGGCATTACTTCAATTCTAGAAAACTATTAAATATTATCCATACAGTTTTTAAGGAACGGCATGGCCAAAGTACGATGGCTCATGCCTGTAACCCCAGAGTTTTGGGAGGCAGAGGCAGGAGGATCACTGGAGGCCAGGAGTTTGAGACCAGTCTGGGCAACATAGTGAACCCCTGTCTCTAAAAATAAAAATTAAATTAATTAATTAATTAATTAAAATCAAACAAACAATAAAGAAAGGCATGGTTTGAGAGCATCAAATTATGTTCGAGTAGGAAAAGAAAGGTTTTTCTTTCTTTTCCAAGAAAGGAAAGGTTTCATTCAAAACTAGTCTCTCCATACAGAACATTTGGAAAGATGCTTCCTGTTCTTGAAGAAGATTATTCCCTTTGATTTGCCAGTTTTTTGTGTGTTGGTGGTTGGAAGGCAGATTATGAACACAGTACATTGCATTTAAAATATTGTTATTGAAAAACATGATTCAATGTAAATACTGTCATTCAAGATTTATGCTCACGAAAATCTACTCATCAGCCTATGCATCTGTTAGCCCACTATGAAGAAAAGCCTCCTCTTGTAAAGCCCAACCTCATTCACTGAGAACTTCGATGGCAAAGCCTTCAGGGCTCTTTTCTTCTTGAACAGAAACAGTCCTCTAGATCTGGCTCTCAAAATGGAGTCCTGAGATTCCCCCTCTACCCTCAGAGTTCCTCATCCTATACCCTCATCGCCCTCTGGAGTTTCCTTCAAGGCACTTATAGTTGGTAATTATATACTTATTTGTTTGTGAGATTATTTAGTCAATGTGACTCCAGATCTGGAACCTCATTAGACTGTAAGCTCCTTGAAGGTAGGACCTGTGTTGGTTTCACTCCCCAGGGCCTGGCATAGTACCCAGCATATGGCAGACACACAATAAAATTTCATGAATAAGTCAAGAGCTGCATATGATAGCACTTTTAGCAGATAACCCTGATAGTTGGCGCTCTCAGGATAAAAAATGCTACTCAGATGCTCAACAGTGTTTTTTGCACACCGATATCTAGGTATCCCTGGTTTTGCATCAGTGCTTTGGGACACCAAGGTCCAGGCAGGACAACACTCATTTTGGGGGTCAGGAGAGTTTATCTCATATCATCCTGTATCTTTTCATGACTAATGCCAGACTCCCCAAGTAGCCTGTAAGCTTTGGAGTGTGAGAACTTGAGTGGAATTCAACTACTAGACTTGGTGCTAAGAGGATCTGGGCCCTTTACCCTCAAGTCCTTCCAGCCTAGGAGGAACTGATGTGGATACCATTAACTTTAATACCATCCAACTTCCAGTTCCACTATAACACTAAATAAACGTTCCAGGAACACAGAGGAGGGAGCAATCACATCTAAGGGAGAGAGATGCTTCTCAGATGATATACTATTCAATCCATGATTCTGAAGGCTAAATGATGATATGATAGCAGGCCCAGAAGGGAGCTGATATACAGACTCCTAGGGAGACACAACAGCAAGAAAAATGTTCCAGGAACCTGGAAAGAGCCATCTGTTTTGGAAGGTAGTAGATCACATGTTATTAGCAAAGAGGAGATGAGTGAAGTTTGGGGGATGAAGAAGTTAGGTTATATTAGAATTAAAATGCGAACGACCAAAATTCAGTGAAAAGTGGTTTAAGCTTCCATTTTGCAAAAAGAGGAAGCCATCTAGGTTTTGTACAAGAATCTTTTTTTTTGGAAAAATTGCTTGAATCGCTTTGGAACTAATTGAATAAGATAAGCGATGGAAAGGAGTCCAATGTAACTAACAGCTAATTAGTTATCAGCTAACTAAGTAGCTAACAGGTGGATGAGGATGCATTAGTCAAGATTGGGAAGAGGAGGGAGGTTTGAGAATGGAAGGATGGAAAGGGTAATAATGACTTGGTGATGGTTATATTAAATCATTTTTTTTCTTATATCCTAATACAGAAACCAGTGTAGTGTGCGTATTCTGGAAATGTTCTAATACTGAGACCACTGTAGTGTGTGTATCCTGGACATGTTCTAATACAGAGACCAGTAGAATGTGCTTATCCTGTAAATGTTGATGAAGATGGTGACATATACATTAGTAGTTCCAGGCATTAAGGATCTTCAATGTTGAACTTATGAGTACTGATATCAGCTTACATCTATGCAGCACTTCACAAAGCATTCCATATAAGTGATCTCATTTCAACCTTGGTAAATCCAGTGAGGTATATATTGCCCTGTTACAGATTAGAAAACTGAAACTCAAGAGAGTTTATATATGTCAAATGACTTGCTCCAAGCCATACAACTAGTAAGTATCAAGCGTGGGATCCAAACCTGAGCTTTGTGACTCCAATGCAGTCAATTGCCAGTGTATCTTGCTGCCCACCATAGCGGAGGGTAGCTACAGAGGCAGCAGAAGAATTTATAGTCTTCTCAGTGTACCAGTTTGGCTGTTTGGAGAGATGGGCTCTTTGGTATCATGTTGCTGACAGACCTACACAGCTTTTCTTTGGGTTTACAGTGTCCCAAAGAAAAATAAGAAACAATTGAATAGCTTGCTGCTTTTCTGCTCTGGAAAAGATATATGAGACTATCACTGCAATCTTGGAAGATCACTGAGACTGATGAATTATTGACAAAATATGAGTCATTATGCTTGTGAAAGTGCTAGAACTGTTGACCCTCTGGAAAGAGGGTTAATCTCTGCTATAGTTTGAATGTGTTCCTGAAAGCTTTTGTGTTGAAAACTTAATCCCCAATGCAACAGTGTTGAGAAGTGGGACCTTTAAGAGGTGATTAGGTCCCAAGAGTTCTGTCCTCACCAATGGATTAATACCATTATCACAGGAATGGGTTAGTTATCTCAGAAATGGGCTTTTGATAAAAGGATGAGTTCGGCCCACTTCCTTCCTCTCTCTCTCTCTGTCTCCTGTGCCTTCTTGCCTTCTTGCCTTCTGCCTTACAATAACACAGCAAGAAGGACCTCACCAGATGCAGGCCTCTCATCCTTGGACTTCCCAGTCTCCAGAACTCTAAGAAATACATTTATTTTCTTTATGAATTACTCAGTCTTGTATTCTGTTACAGCAACCCAAAACAGACTAAGACAATCTCCAAGGGAGGTGAGGGAGGAAAAAAAACTACAAATTTTTGTTTGATTTGGGGGAATAGGAAAGAGGAGACAGACTGGATCTGATTTCTCTGTAATTTCAGACTCTAAATTTTTATAACCAAAACCTGGAGAAGAAAGGGAGAAGGGAGAACATAATTTGTCCAGGTAAAGGGTATTCCTTCATTAGCTCCCATTTTAGTCCACATGTCCCACAATAGCTAAGTTTTTTATTTGCAAGTAAAATACTTAGCTATTGTGGGACATGTGAGAGTGGCAGCACATTGGTGAGACCTGGAACACCATAGAAGTAGGGGCCATCTTCAGCACCCCTTGACACAGCTCCCCTGTTTCCCAGAGAACACTCATTGAATGATGAAATCACCTTTGCAAAAATGGTAACAATGAGAAAACTATGACAGTGAAAGAGATCTGACCTAACTAATTCCATCTTGCCTTTCACTTCCAAACTGCCCCCAGTCATTAGTGGGCATGAGCCAAGCTAACTTTGGGAGATATGTAGTTTATAGTTTAAATGAGAATAGCCCTTTCCAAAACAAAATCACCTTCGTAAAACTTATAAAAGGCCACCAGATTGGGAGGATGAGAGGGGCCTGAATTCTGCTAAGACTGTAGGTGTAGTTAAATGGTCATCAGCCTTTATGCCAGAGGTTGCAAGATTAGCAACTTCTTCAATTAATCCTACAAATAATACTACTACTGTAGAACCTAAGATTGGCCTTTTGAGATATTTTTTCAGGCTTTTGTGTTCCTGACAACCAGATGGCCCCGCCTGGAAGAGTGACTCCTCTGTGGCCCCCACTCAGAGGCAGACTCAGTGCACAAATACCATTTTCCATGCCCCTATGATTATATCCCTAACCAATCAGCAGCACCCATTCCCTAGCCCCCTGCCCACCAAACTATCCTTGAAAAATCCTAGACTCAGGATTTTCAGGGAGGCTGAACTGAGTAATAATAAAACTCTGCTCTCCTATTTAGCCAGCTCTACATGTATTAAACTCTTTCTCTTTTGCAATTCCTCTGTCTTGATAAATCGACTCTATCTGAGCAGTGGGCGAGATTAACCCATTGGGTGGTTACAAAGATGCTTGGCATCTTTTATGACAACTTCCTATAAAGTTGATATGATAACTTGCATCTTCAGAAACATGGAGCTTGTGTCTAAGAATTATAGCTTGATACAAACTCAGGATAGTGATCTAATTCTTCTGTGCTTATTTATGTAGCTCTGCTTCTAACACCAACTGCAGATGTCACTAAACATTCTCTGGAGTCTCCTTTTAAACCAATTTTAATCCCACTGAGATTAAGAGCAAACATGGGAATAATTGAGATAAGATGACTTTGTGACTATCTTGATAGAGATGTTGTGACTGTAAACCTGTTGATGGTCTTGGGCTACACTACCATCTTTTCATTTCCAAGGCTTTTATTTTCCCCAATTCCATTCTACTTTGTAAATTTTGACTTATTCACCAAGAGTTTTTCTACAGCCTGTGTAGAAAAAGTCAAGGTGTGGTTCCAAGACTAATTTTTTTCTTTTCCCCATATGTTCAATTTCCCACTTAGCAATAACAGACTCTGAGCTGTCTTGCAGAAGTCAAAGTCTCTGAGAAATTTGTTCTTAAGCTCAAAGTTAGCGGACTACATTTCCTGGGAAGTCCCCTTCTTACCTTACAGAGCAAGGGATGTTCCCACCTTCCCTGGTCCACACTTACTCATAAAATCTTTCTGATCATTTACTTAAAATTATGCTTAAATTCGACTTGAAAGAGGGATGTGTGTGTGTGTGTGTGTGTGTATGTGTGTGTGTGTGTCAGTCCCACTTCCTGTGGTTTGAAAAAAACTGACCGTTCCTGACTGTTTGAATTTTATCTTTCCACTTTGGGAGCCACACAGCAGAATTATATTGCTTAGTAAAACAAATGGACTACAGAGGGTCCCTTATGTGGCCGCTTCAAAACAGGAAACTGGGGTGTGATGGGAATGGCTGGTTTTACATAATGAAGCACACCAGGGGCTGCAAACACCGCCCTGTGGGTTAGAGGCTAGACCTCGGGAAGTAGAGCCCATCCGGGCCTGATCCATCCAACCCTGGAGTCTTTGTTTGGCTTGGACAGCCACACCCTGGGACCCCACTGCCAGGCTCCTTTTGCAGGGTCCAGGCCCCACATCTGACACAGGTCTTAGCAGTAGAATTACTCTCTTCTTCCTGCACCCTAAGAATTGGCAGGACCATGGAGTAGGTTTCCAAGCACATCCCCCATTTGTTCACTGTCCCATTGTATCTCTAGAGCAAGGTTGCCTCCGGGCCCCACGTAGGTGGGCCTGACCGCAAGGAAAGCTAGTGTCCTTTTATGAATACCACTAAAGGAAGAAGAGAGCGTGTCCAAAGGATGCAGATGTGAGTAATCAGATGACGAGAAAAAGCAGAAGGGCACTTGGCATTTCCCCTTCACCTCCACGATCCCTCCCTGTGCTGGATGCGGACACGACTTCCCTTTGTAACTTTGGCTCCGTTGACTGGGAAGAGCCTTCCAAAAGGCCACAGGGAGGTCTACATTTGAAAAACCAATCATTTCCTCTACTGCTGAGAAGTGAGCCAGAGCGACCTAACCTCCACTTCACCCTAGGTAATGAGGACTTGGCTTGCAGTGGTCTGAAAGGGTAATCTCCTGATTGGCCTCCCGAGAGCCCTGTGCCGGCTCATTTATGAAGCTTTAAAACAATTGCAAGTCTTCGGCAAAAGGCCTTCAGGGGCCACCCACACCGGACATGAATCATTTGCATGCGTATCATTCGCTTCCCACCAACAATGCCACCCACAGACTGCCTGGAGGACCCAGGGGCTTTCAAAGAAGGGAGGAAAACTTCAGCCGTGCAAAGAAGCCCTACCAAAGTTTAAGCTCCTGCCCTCCTGGGTGGGGGGGGTGCATTCCTCAGGCCAAGAAGTCGGACTCTGACTTCCTTTGAAATCCCTCCTGGTGACCAACACGGAATTAGTTAAAGTAGTAGGCACTTGGTTGCCTAATCTCCCACGCCAGATTTTCGAACCAAAAAACCAAAAACCCTCGTAAGCAACAGAATTATTACAAAAGTCCAAGAGTCCATGTTTATACACAATTTTCCCATCGAAGGCTATTAAGAGTCCAGCTTGATCATATGGAATATGTGCCCATTTTCATTTTTACTTTTAAAAGGGTTTCCATGTGCCCAAAAATGTTGGAATCTCTGGGCAGAAGTCACCAAGAGAAACCAGAAGGTCATTCTGCCCTAAGCGACTTGGATAGCTTAGCAGTACTGGGGTGTCAACCACTCCACCAAGCCTAGGGTGCCCAAGTAGAAATACATTACTTAATTTGTTCTGTTTTTTTGTTTTGTTTTGTTTTGTTTTTTCAGCAGGCAGGAAGACATTTTCAAATTCCAGAAATGCTGACGGACCTCCAGCGTTTCCATGTTCCTCCCCACCTGAAGAATGTTAAGATAAGCTTAATGCGATTATAACGAGACTTATATGCCCGACAAGCACAGTTTGGGAAAGAGATTTGCTTTCAATACTGCAAAATAAGCTTTAATCTGTTAGGTTAAAAAAAAAAAAAAGTTCCTGTGAATTAATAATGCAAATAGCACTGTGCTTTCTGAGTGCGACTATAAAAGAATTTAATTACCTCCTATTGTGTCAAGCTGTGGATTCACTTCAATTTTCAGAAGATCCCAGGATGCAGGAGTCAGGGTTTGAACTCCTGAGAAAAGTAAATGCTAAACCCTAAACTGCCGCTGTGTGAAGAATCCTATTGTCCCCGCTGCATAGCAACCAGTCCCCGTAGGAGGATATCCCACTTTGGATAAAATGAAGTGTCCACAAAGTGAAAACAGTCTTGACGCCAGTTTGTGTTAAAACTGTATGAATATTTAAAATGCTTAGCATCTGATCAAATAACTGACTCCCGAAGATTAGCTCTAAACCTTAGGCAAGCAGTACAGCGGCCATTACACTTCGTAATCACTTTCAGGCAGAACTCATTGGGATGGACATTTCAATTCATAGAATCAACGGCTGGGTCCCCATTTAGGTACTCCATTCCTCCCGGGTGGGCTGACTATGAAGCCCCCGTTACTCCCTGGCGTCACATAGTACCAGCTTATGTCTTAGGAGCAATGCTGGCATGAGGACAAGTGAGTAGAGCCCCACAAATCAGGAATGTGGTGACAAGAACTGCACAGTGGGGCAGGGAGCTAAGAGAAGGGTCCAGTGGGGATTCACAAAGGACAACACAGAAGGTAGCTGTGCAAAGAGAAACCAGAGTCTTCACCCTGGGCCGCTGCAGAGAGCTCCCTAAACCCAGAAAAGAACTTGCTCCCAAAGAAAATCAGATTTACAAGGAAATGAATCTTGGAGAGCATCTCCCCAGGGCCTTTGGCCTCCAACTGGGACAGGCACGTTCCCAGAAGGATGATGGCCACCTCCTCGGTGGGATTTCCCAAGGGCTCCTGCTAGAAGGTGATAGATTTTCCTGGATGACATTTCACAGCAGAAACCACAGGATTGATTTTGAACATAATGGGTCTGTGTGTGCTTCTGAAAGCGTCCCACTACAAATCATCTGCTCCTTATATGGCCCCATGAGGTAGGGAAGCTCTAAAGCCTGCTTTCTCTATTACAGAAGGAAATGAGCACATCATCGCAGCCTCTTGGTAAACTGTACCCCCTCCCTTCCTATGGGTGAAATAAAACAGGAAAAAATGAAACTGGCAGATGTGGGAAGACCGGGAAAGACGCAACAAAGGAAACCAAACGTTGTTTGCAAAATATAAAGGAAGTGAGGGTGAGGACCCCTCCTCCGGGATCTCTGTGTGTCTGCCTCTGTCCTAGCACTGACTGCAGTGACACTGCATGTTTACATGACCATCCCTCCACAGAGCACGTTTCCCAGAGGGCAGGGCCATGTCTTCCTTAACCTGTATTCCCAGTGCCCTACTCATGCCTGGGACACACACACAACATGGGAGGTGCTCCTGAATGTGCAGGTACTAACATGGAGGAGATGCAGTGGATTTGACTTAGAAGATTGTTAAAGGAAGGTGCTGCATGTCCACAGAAAATGATTCAGTTAGGATAAATGCAGAGGCAGCATTTCTGGGGAAAAGGCCTAGCAGACAAAGGAGGTAGGATTCTAGAATGTTCCTTCAGTCTGGTCTACTCAACAGTCTTTTCAAATGCAAACTACCATCTTAGCTTAGGATGGGGAAAGATCCACTTTCTTAGAGATGGGAGCTTGCAGTCACCTGTCACACACTTAAAAAGGAATTTGAGTCCTGGCACGTTGGCTCATGCCTATAATCCAGCACTTTGAGAGGCCAAAGTGGGCAGATCATTTGAGATCAGGCGTTCAAGACCAGCCCTGGGCAACATAGTAAAACCCCGTGTCTACTAAAAATGCAAAACTTAGCCACGTGTGGTGGCACATGCCTTCAATCCCACCTACTCGGGAGGCTGAAGCAGGAGAATCACTTGAACCCCAGAGGTGGAGATTGCAGTGAGCTGAGATGGCACCACTGCATTCTAGCCTAGGCAAAAAAGTGAGACTCTGTCTCAAAAAAAAAAAAAAAGAAAGAAAAAATTTGATAGGATAGTTGAGGCTACAACAAAGCACCCTCCCTGAAATTGCTACCGTGGGCCAGAAGAATTCTCCCAACACACACACACACATAACAATATTTGTTTATATATGTCCTTACATATATTATAAATATATAGTTTACATATTATATATGCACATATTATATATGTGTGTGTGTGTGTGTATCTATTTAACTTCAAAATTTGGCCTGAGAAAAGCCATTTTGCTTTCCTTTGAAAAAAAGTTTCCAAATAAATTTAATCTCATAGAGGTTTTGTTTCTAAATGGGAAACTGAACCACAATGCAAAAGAGATTCTTTCTGATAATTAACTTTTGTTCTAGTAGCTAAAATGCTAAGGGGAACTTTTGGTGTATTTTTGTCAGAAGAGCTAAAAATATGAGTCTCTCCTGAATTCCAACAATCTTGTTGATATCAACCTTGGTTCCCAACTTAATGCTCTGGTTCTTAGATTGACCAAATGAGTTCTCTGTGTTCAGTCAGAAATGCTATAAGAGAGTTTTGAGAAGTTTCTGAGACAATTGTCGGGGTAATCATTACAGACAGGCTAAAACAAAGGAAAATATATTATATCACACTTTTCCAATCACTGTACCCAGATTGAGATCCTACCAGCATCCCCTAAAGTATGTGATGCTATCGCTGTGACAGTTTAAAGAGTAAACTATCTGGGTCCCATTTCTATACAACTTTTGCTGACATTTATCATCTTATCCTAGGCTCTTCTCAGATAAGATGAGCTCCTAGTTCTCTAGTAGAAAATTTTCCACAAAAGCATCAGTATCATCCTTCAATTCCTTCTTTGTTCCAGGGCTCTTCTTCACAGCAATGCTTCTTTCTTATCTACTCATCAAGCTAGCATAGTTTTCATTCATTCATTCATCCACTAGCTGTGATAGTTACTGAGTGACTCTGACAGACAAGGTCTCTGCCCTCATAGAAGTTACATTCTAGCAGAGCAGAGCAATGTAGCAATAAACCAAAGATTAATTATCAGGAAGCTCTTTGGGGTTTACCACAGTGGGAAGAGAAAGTGATTTAATTTACCCCAGAAAAAAATATAACCTCTTAAGCATAAATGGTACAAAATGTAGAGGAACAAGCAGTGCCCTGCTCTTACTAGAAGCTGAATGCTGGTCGTGCAGTGTCCTGCGAGGTTATCCCTGGTCTGTAGAGCAGCTCCGTGCTGATGGGTCTACCTGTGCTCCATTCTCAGGTCCACTAAGTTGACTTCTTTCCAGACAAGGACTTGTTTATGTCTGAGGAATCTACTTGCATAATACGATAGCTGGGGAGCTCACCACAGGAAGTTTCAGGATGGAAACCCAGGAAGAGAAGGGTGGGCGCTCAAACCCCATCTGTTTGCACCAAGGCATCTTTGCCAGCAGCCTTCACTTTCTTCGGCTTGGACCTTGGCTACATTGTTGATTTCACAAGGTCTCAGGCTCCACCAACAGCCATTCGGAAGACGGCCAGAGTGCATGTGGAATCGCGGCTTTGCCATATGATGAACTGCTTTAAGACAAGGTCTACACTGCAGTAGAGCCAGGTAGTACTGCCAGTAGAGTCAGGCGGAGTTTAAGACCAGCTTGGCCAACATGGTAAAACCCCATCTCTACTAAAAATATGAAAATTATTTGTGTGTGGTGGTGGGTGCCTGTAATCCCAGCTATTTAGGAAGCTGAGGCAGGAGAATCGCTTGAGCCCAGGAGGTGGAGCTTGCAGTGAACTGAGATCACGCCACTGCATTCCAGCCTGGGCAAGAGAGTGAGACTTTCAGAAAAAAAATACACAAAATATATGAACAAGTTAATTTTTAATTGCTTTTATAAAAATGGAGTCTCATTATGTTGCCCAGGCTGTTCTCAAACTCCTGGCCTCAAGCAATCCTCCCTGCCCTGGCCTCCCGAAGTGCTGTAATTACAACCATGAGCCACCATGCTTAGCCAAGTCAATTTACTAAAATTCAACTCAGTATATACCTAAAGGAATATAAATCAATCATTCTATTATAAAGATACCTGCACACATATGTTCATTGCAGCACTATTTATAATAGTAAAGTCTTTCAATCGACCTAAATGCCCATCAATGAAAACTGGATAAAGAAAATGTGGTACATATACATCATGGAATACTATGCAGCCATAAAAAGGAATGAGATCATGTTGCAGGGACATGGATGGAGTTGGAAGCCATTATTCTCAGCCAACTAATGCAGGAACAGAAAACCAAACACTGCATGTTCTCACTTATAAGTAGGAGCTGATTGATGAGAACACATGGACCTGTGGTGGGGAACAACACACACTGTGCACCTGTAAGGGTGGGAAGAGAGAGCATCAGGAAGAATATCCAATCGATGCGGGCTTAATACCTGGATGATGAGATGACTGTGCAGTAAACCATCATGGCACACGTTTACCTATGTGACAAAACTGGACATCCTGCACACGTACCCCTGACCTTAAAATAAAAGTTGGAAGACAAAAAAGAGGAACTGATGAATAAGATAAAATAAAATCATTATTTTAAATGATTTTAAAGTTAAATGATTTGAAGTTAAAAAAAAAAAGTCAGCCCAATAGAAAACAGACAAAATGCTTGAAATGCCACTACATAAATGAGCATAGTATTCAAATGGCTAGTAAACATATAAACAATGCTCATTTGTTTGTCATCAAAGAAATGTACACTGAAATACAGAGATGCAATTACACACTACCAAAATGGCTAAAATTTACACTAAAATTGCCAGATATTGGCAAGAATGTATAACAACTTGAACATGCCCACACTATTCATTAGAGTGCTAATTGGTACAAACCCTTAGGAACATGGTTTGGCATTATTACTAAAGCTAACATATACATGCCCTTTGACTCAGCAATCTCACTCTGGGTTTTCATGCCCAAGAGAAATGTGTTCACCAATAAACACTTACCTGAATTTTTTTAGGAGTGCTGTTCATTGGAGCTAAAAACTGAAAACTACCCAGGTGCACAGCAATGGTAGCATGAATGAATCCATTATGTGATATTCACACAATGGAATACAGGTTGACTATCCCTTATCCAAAATACTTGGGACTAGAAATGTTTCAGATTTTTTATTTTTTCAGGTTTTGGAATAGTTGCATTAAACTCACTGGTGGAACATGCCAAATCCAAAAATCTGAAATCTCAATCTAAATGCTCCAATGAGCATTTCCTTTCAGCATCATGTGGGTGCTCAACAAGTTTCAGATTTTGCAGCATTTTGGACTTCAGATTTTCAGATTTGGGATGTTCAACTTATACTGTACAACAATGAGAAAGAACCATGTACTCACAAAAATATGGATGTATCTGACAGACATACTATGGAGCAAAAGAAACCAGACATAAAAAGTCTTGTATACCTGTAGTCCCAGCTATTTGGGAGGCTGAGGCAGCAGAACGGTGTGAACCCGGGAGGTGGAGCTTGCAGTGAGCTGAGATCCCGCCACTGCACTCCAGCCTGGGCGACAGCGCGAGACTCCGTCTCAAAAAAAAAAAAAAAAGTATTGTATACACTGCATGATTCCATTTCTATAAAGTATACAAACAAGCAGAATAATGATTACCCACTTAGGATTAGTGCCTGGGAGATAACACAAAAGAGAACTGGAGAACTGGTAACATTGTATTTCTTGCTCTGGGTTCTGCTTGTATGGATGTGTTCAGTTTGTGAAGATTCATTGAGACTGTGATGTGTGCACATTTCCCTATGTATATTACATTTCAATAAAAAGTAACACACAACCTATATACCACCATTGCTCCTGCTTCTGTTCTTGTGGACACCCCACACAGTAAAAGCACGTATATCAACTTAGCCAAGTCGACATGTAATTCAAGACATAAACTGCACTTTAAGCCTGCCACGAATACATTTTGTAGAATAATGTAAGAATCGGAGAAATGGGCCACCTGGCAGGTCTACAGAGTTTGGGGGTGTGTGCACGCATAGAAGAGTGGCATGTGGTTTTCACTACTAAAGCACTAGTAAAGTATAATAGGAAAAATATGATGCCCAAAAGAAAGCCAACTGCCGCTGTTGCTCTGGAACTGACCCAGAACAGAGAAAAGCTAAGAAATGGTACCTGGAAACAGAAAGTTAAGTTCATGGAAGAGAACACACGCTAAAGTTTTATTCTTTTTTTTTTTTTTTTTTTTTTTTTGAGACAAGATCTCACTCTATCGCTTAGGCTGGAGTGCAGTGGCTCAGTGGCTCCTCTCAGCTCACTGCAACCTCTGCCTCGCCGGCTCAAGCAATCTTCCAGTGGCAGCCTCCCATGTAGCTGGGACTACAGGCACGCACTACCATGCCTGGCTAGTTTTTGTATTCTTTTTTTTGTAGAGATGGGGTTTCACCGTGTGGCCCAGGCTGGTCTCCAACTCCTAACCTCAATCCATCTGCCTGCCTCAGCCTTCCAAAGTGCTGGGATTACAGACATGAACCACCACACTTGACCTTCTTCTTAAATGAGAGAATCTGCTATGGTTTTATGTTAAGGACCTATTGCCCTGCTTTACATTGTTAATTTTTTTTCTAAACAGGTGAAGCTCTAGTCTGTCCGACTAGATTATAAGCTCATTAAGAACGGGGGCTTGTTTTGTGTCCTCCTTGAGCGCAAGGCACATCAACATCATTTTTTTCATTTCTTTATGGTTAAACATATTTACAGAGACATCCTCAGTTTTAAAATCGGAGACGCTGCATTCGAGGCTGAGGCAGAGGCTGCTGGTTGGGTGGTGGTTGGATGAGGAATGAGCTGAGAAATTGATCCCCTGAGTGTCTTTTGTCCTCTCAGGAGGAATGACTGACTGCAGAAATGGGAAAGGGAGACTATAGCCCCTGACTCCTGTTTGCAGGTATGAATCAAGGGATTATTGAGGGTTGAACGACACATGCCTGAGCCAACCTTGGAAGCCCATGGCAAAATTGTGCACCAAATTTGGTTCAAAACCTTAAACTTTTATCCTATCTGGAACCTCAGCTTTTCAGAGTTTATTTCATTTCCTAGTGTTACGGGTTGAATTACGTTCCTCCCAAATTTACATGTAAAGTCCTCACCCCTAGTACCTCAGAATGTGACATTTATTTGGAAATAGGTTTGTTGCAGATGTATTAGTTAAAATGAGGTTATACTTGTGTATGATGAGCCCCTAATCTAACATAATTGGTGCTCATATAAAAAGGGGAAATTTGAAAACACACACATACACACACACACACACACACACACAGAGTGTACCACTGGGACCATGCTTCTTCAAGAAATGAGTCTTGATTCCCTGAAAAACACTAGAAGACAGACAGGAGGTACGGAACAGATCCTCTCTCATAGCCTTCAGAGGGAAATAGCAGTACAAACACTATGGTCTCAGACTTCTAGCCTCCAGAACTGGGAGAAAATAATTATCTGTGGCTTGAGCCACCTAGCTCGCAGTACTTTGTTGCAGCAGTCCCAGCAAAGTAATCAATACCAAGTGTTGAGACTTCGTGATCGATTACAAATCAGATGTACTCTTCTTATTTTTGGTTTTGATGTTTGTTTGTTTGTTTTGAGACAAAGTCTTGCTCTGTCACCCAGGCTAGAGTGCAATGGCATGATCTCGGCTCACTGCAACCTCCATCTGGAGCAATTCTCTTGCCTCAGCCTCCTCAGTAGTTGGGGTTACAGGTGCGAGCCACCATGCCTGTAAATTTTTGTATTTTTAGTAAAGACAGGGTTTCACCATGTTGGCCAGGCTGGTCTTGAACCCTGACCTCAGCCTGGGATTAAGAGGTCCCAGTGCTGGGACTACAGTGCTGGGATTACAGGCAGAGCCACCACCCCTGGTCAGACGTACTCTTCTTTAGTGATGTATCCTGGCCTGCTAACAGCATTTAGAATGACATCTAGGGTCTGTGTGTCTGAATGTGGACATTTCAGAAAACATTTTTTCACCTTTGAAAATAAACAAAATATTTTGCCAGGTCTTTCACCAAAAAGTTTTCAAAGTGAATGGGACCTTAGAGATCGAAGGCTCAATCCCCTCATTTTAGAGATGAAGGCATTCAGGTTAAAAGGTGGGAAGTCACCTGTCCTAGGTCAGTAGGTTTGTTGGAGACAGAGTTAAGAGTCCCAGCTTCCAACTTCCAGGTTAGAGATTTTTCCACTAGATTGCAGCCCATCCTGGTGAAAGTGTATGCAGACAAAGGAAATCTACACTCTTCCTTTGAGATATGGCTATACTCGAAATGGCAGGAATCCCACCAAGGCCCTGGAGAAACTATTACATTGTAAAGCTTAAAAGTAGTAAAAAATTTTAATATTCCAAGTCCAATATAGTCCAAAGAAGATCGAAGAGGCCAAAATCTAATTATGTCTCTGAATCTTTGCTTAATCCAACAGGCTATTTGGTATTCCTATTTCAACATTTTGGGGTGTTCCAATAGGAAACTAAACACACTGGGTACATTGACTTTCAGACTTGCAACAAGTAAGTTGTGCCAAACCACACAATTCCACCTCAAGATAATTTTCCCCAGTGGGACAAAATATAAAACAACAGCAGCCAGCAAGTGTACATTAGTTGAAAACACCCACATCGCAATCCAAATCGTGTGCCAGTATTGTTCCTCTCTCTGTCTCTGTCTCTCTCTCCTCTCACCCTTCCTCGCTGTCTCAACCTTCCCAGCTCTTTGATTCCACCAGGAAAATAAAAGAGCCTTTCACGCCAAAACCTAGATGATGGATCAGTTGACCTCGAAACCAAGTTCAGCTGTTTCATGACTGTGTGAGAGTGACCTTGAATAATAGAAATAGCTGCTGGAAAAAAAGTGCTTTTCGTAGTGAAGGGTAGAAAAGTAAGAATGACAGCAGGCTCACCTTTCCAGTCTCTATGGCCTGAATGCGTTCCGCCAAATTCATATACTGAAACATAGTCTGCAATGTGGTATTAAGAGATGACGCTTTGGGGAGGTGATTAAGTCCTGAGGGCAGAGACTTCATAAATGAGATTAGCACCCTCATAAAAGAAGCCTGAGGGAGCTTGTTAGCTCCTTTGCCTGTCCTTTGTGTCAGGACACATTGAAGGTGAATCTATGAGGAATGAGGCCTCGCCAGAAGCCAAATCTGCTGACGCTTTGATCTTGAAATCCCAGCCTCCAGAACCGTAAACAATAAATTCTGTTGTTTATAAAACTCAGTGTAAGGTATATTGCTATAACCTCTCAAATGGGCTAAGACGCAGTCTATAAAACTTGATGCGACTCTTAGTCTAGAAAATTGCATTTTAGATAATACATTCCACATTTTTAGCACTCTGATAACTAATGTGCATGGCTCATTATTTGGCTGGCAAATAATTAATATAAACCATTCTAGTGGCCAATGAGATGCTCAGAAAAAAAATGCTGTCTTGATACAGAAAGAAGGAATACTAGTTTTGTTTTGTTTTTCAGGTTTTTAAGCAAAGTTTTTAACTGAAGCATAACATGCAAAATGAAAAGTACGCAAATCATAAATGTACAGATTAATGAAATTTTATAAAATATGCACGTTTGTGTAATCACTACCCAGATAATGAAATAGAATATCACCAGTTCTCCAGGAGCTGCCTATGGGCACCTTCTCCCTCCCTCCATTATTCCTCAGAGCTAACCACTATCCTGATATCTATCACCATTGATTGGTTTTTTTCTTCTTCTGAAGTTTATATATATGCATATACTATATAATCTTTTGTGTCTGCTTTCATTCAACATTATATTGGTAAATTTAATGCACACTTCTTGCATGTAAACAGTAGTCCATTTATTTCATTGCTGCATTGATTCCAATGTATACACACACCAATATATATCCATTCTACTGTTGAGAGATTTTTGAGTTGTTTCCATTTTCTATTATGAATAGTGCTGCTATCAACATTCTCGTGCATGTTTATATTGGCTTTTTCTATTTCTCTTGGTAGGCCTGGTAATTTCTTTTTTGAAATTTATTTACTTTAAGTTCCGGGCAGGCTTGTTACATAGGTGTGCCATGGTGGCTTGCTGCACCTATCAACCCATCACCTAGGTATTAAGCCCCACATGCATTAGCTATTTGTCCTGATGCTCTTCCTCCCCTTGCCCCCCACCTCCCTATAGGAGCTAATGATAACATCTTAACATATGTCCCTGTGTTGTTTTTCAGAAACTCAGATCCTCCACCAAGGGGTTCTGCTGGCATGCACACCTCAGATGATGGGAAACTGAGAACTGAACTCTGATTGAAGTTCTTTGTTCTAAGTTTCCTCCAGAGGAGCCAGGAGGAAGTCACATCTCCGGGCCAGAGCTAACATTCTTTTCTGCTGACCCCAAGTCTTTAAACAAAGCTCCTCTTTCTAACCAATTGCAAATCAGGAAAATTTAAAGTCTACCTATGATCTGTAAGCTGCTGCTTCAAGATATCCCACCTTTTTACACCCAACCAGTGTGTAACCTCCATGTGTTGATTTATGGTTTTGCCTGTAACTTCTGCTTTCCTAATTGTTTTTTCTTTTCTTTTCTTTTCTTTTTTTTTTTTTTTTTTGAGACGGAGTTTCACTTTTTCACCTAGGCCGGAGTACAGTGTCATGATCTCGGCTCACTGCAACCTCCGCCCCCCAGGTTCAAGTGATTCTCCTGCCTCAGCCTCCAGAGTAGCTGGGATTACAGGCATGTGCCACCACATCCAGCTAATTCAGTAGAGATGGGGTTTCACCATTTTGGTTGGGCTGGTCTTGAACTCCTGACCTCAGGTGATCCCCCCCGCCACCTTGGCTTCCCAAAGTGCTAGGGTTCCAGTCATGAGCCACCACACACAGTATAAAATGTATGCTGCCTTTAAAAACCCTTACTTGTAAGGCATCGGGGAGGTCGAGTCTTAAGCACAAGCTGCCCAATTCTCCTTGCTTGGCGCCCTGTACATTAATGCCCTCCTTTCTCCTGCTGCAAGCCGCAGTGTGGATGTTTGACTTTACTGCTCCAGGCCAGAGGACCCCAGTTGGATTCTGAATCATTGGGAGTGAAGGAGAAGTGATATTGGTTTTACGTGAAATCAGTGTTGCTTGTTCTTGTGGGGTTCAGTGAATTGTTCCCAGGAGCAAAGGCGCTGATGCAGGCATGGCCTGAAGCTACAAGCATCACCCCCATCCCTTCTCTTGGAAAAATGCCTGTGAAAGTACATTGGTTTGGCTTGCTGATGTCCTCATGTCTCTGTGATTTAAGACTTAGCATCCTAGGATGCAATCAAAGTAGAATTCTATGTTCTTGAGAAATTGTCTTGTGAAGGCCTGAGAAAAGGCAATCCCACCATCGGCCACCCCACGGAGCCACTAATCCTGGCGCAGGAAGTTGTGGTTTGGGAAGTGGGCTTTGAACATTGTTCCTCTCCCTGGGTCTGGCTCCCAAGGGGCCGGTGTGCTGTCAGCTCCCTGCCCCATCCCCAAGCTGACTCTGAAATAAAGATGTATAGACAGGCGTTTTATTGAGATGGACTCTCAGATCAACACCCATGAGTGTGTACAGGAAGCAGGACCCAGCAGAGGGAGAAGTAGACAGACTTGCAGTTATCACAAGGTAGAGTCTGCGGATCTCATGCCATGCCCTGGAGCTGGAATGCCCTTCAGTGTCGCTCCCAATTGTGGAGCAGGGACCAGGCCTTATGCCGCTGCCTGAAGCAGTCTTTGGATGTGGGCTGTCCCAGGGAAGGGCAGAACCTTGGGAGAGAACTTCTCTTGAGCTGAGGCCAATCTGTGGCCACTGCACTAGTCTGTGTCTCTCGGGCACTTGTTAGAAATGTACATTCTTGCTTACCCCTCCAGACCTTCTGAATCAGGAACTCTGAGGGTGGGTCAAATAGTAACCTGTAATTTAACAAGCCTCCAGGTAATCATGACACCAATGAAGTTTGAGAGCCACTGCCCTAGGGCAAGGCCTGGAGAACTTACAGAGAGGGTTAATAGCCACCCTCCCAGCAGCTGGGGGAATGGACGCTTCAGTCCTAAGGAAAGGGTTCTACAGGCTGGGCGTGGTGGCTCACACCTGTAATCCCAGCACTTTGGGAGACTGAGGCGGGCAGATCACTTGAGGTCAGCAGTTCAAGACCACCCTGGCCAACAAGGTGGAATCCTGTCTCTACTAAAACTACAAAAAATTAGCCGGGCGTGGTGGCAGGTGCCTGTAATCCCAGCAATTTGGGAGGCTGAGGCAGGAGAATTGCTTGAACCCAGGAGGCGGAGGTTGCAGTGAGTCGAGGTTGTGCCATTGCACTTAACTGACGGAAGGAGCTCTTTGTGGCAATAAGATACCAAATTACAAACAGAAGCTAAGGCCAGGGCAGGCGGAGTAAAGTTACCCCCTAATCTTAAAGAAGAAGCTATGTTCTGCCACAAGGGTTTTTCTTTTCCTCTAGCAGATAAACAAGCACTGGCCTGGACATAAGCAATATTGAAATGATTTGCAGCTTGTCCACAGCGAGCTGCTGACTAGCTGACCCCCTGTTCTACCAGGCATAATTACAGCTTTGATTGAACAAGAGACTGATTTCAGTAACTTTCTCCTGATAAGAGCCCACAGACCATGCACTGGTTCTGGCCAGTTTACAGAGGCTGTGTACGGAATGCCTTCACGTCCCTGCTTCCTGTTTTGACGTATAGGGCCTAATTCTAGTGCATTTAAATGTTAAGTCTCCACCCCAAAGTGAACATGGGGCATATGTGACATGCATGTTTGGTACACGTGTGTCAAGACCACCTTCATGAATATTCATAGCTCCTGGTGTAACCTGTTAAAGACGTATACTTGTCCAACCTGTTCAGCTTAAATTCCTGTCTTACCTGTTCCTCCCTCAAAGCTCCTGATAACAGTCTCTGCCTCCACTGGAGACCAGCTGCCCAACCTATCTGGAAGGCCCCCTTGCAGGCTGTAACCCTTTATAAGAAATAGAGTCTCACTTTTATAAATGGTGTGATTTTTAAGTTAACTGTCACAGCATCAGTGACACAGGCTCGGAGTTCTCTGGGTGGTGGGCATGGGATGGCCACTGCCTTATGGAAGAAGATTGGGAGCCAGGAAGTTTGTGGGGCAGGTGGTGAAGACAAAGGCAGCCTAGATCTTGAGAGCAGAGAATGTAGAAGCAATTCTGTCACTCTCCATTGTATTTCTCTTATGTCATCACCAAATTGTCAATAAAGTGTCAAAAAATGCACAGTCATCTATCAGTTTTACATAGAATTAAAAAATACTGGCCCGGCACGGTGGCTCACGCCTGTAATCCCAGCAGTCTGGGAGGCTGAGGCAGGCGGATCATGAGGTCAGGAGATCAAGACTATCCTGGCTAACATGGTGAAACCCCATCTCTACTAAAAATACAAAAAATTAGCCGGGCGTGGTGGCGGGCGCCTGTAGTCCCAGCTACTCGGGTGGCTGAGGCAGGAGAATGGCTTGAACCCGGGAGGCAGAGTTTGCAGTGAGCCGAGATTGGGCCACTGTACTCCAGCCTGGGTGACAGAGCGAGACTACATCTCAAAAAAAAAAAAAAAAAAGAAAGAAAGAAAGAAAGAAAAGAAAAGAAAATACCTGTCTCTTTTTGCGCAAAGGAAAGATTAACCTCTCTACTATCACCAGGACCAGCATGGGTGGCGGCGTACGACAGGAGCAGGCGTTGGCTGTGTGGGGTGGTCCTCCGATCTCCCGAGGGCCAGCAGCTATAGGGGCAGCATGGTGCCTGCCAGCAGGAGGCCAAAGAAGTGTGATTGACTCATTCCAGAGCACACCCAACGCAGAATCCCAAGCCACCTGCAAAAACCAGCCAAGGCTCTTTAAGAAAGCTGCATTCCGGCCGGGCGCGGTGGCTCAAGCCTATAATCCCAGCACTTTGGGAGGCCGAGGCGGGCGGATCACGAGGTCAGGAGATCGAGACCATCTTGGCTAACACGGTGAAACCCCGTCTCTGCTAAAAATACAAAAAAAAAAAAATTAGTGGTGGCGGGCGCCTGTAGTCCCAGCTACTTGGGAGGCTGAGGCAGGAGAATGGCATGAACCCAGGAGGCGGAGCTTGCAGGGAGTGGAGATTGCACCACTGCACTCCAGCCTGGGCAACAGAGCAAGACTCCGTCTCAAAAAAAAAAGAAAGCTGCATTCCAGGGGCTGAAAGTCTATTGTGATTTGGATATTTACAGGGTAGCTATGACATTTTTACAAATTAACAAGCTACTGTGCTATGCCCTAGGCATACCAATTGCAACAGCATCTTTGGACTCATTAGTTCCCTTGGGAAACCTCACAAAGACTGTATTGATTGCACTGACAACTCAGTGGCACAATCATAGCTCACTGTAGCCTGCAACTCCTGGGCTTAAGCCATCCTCCTGTGTCAGCCTCCCCAGTAGCCAGGACTACAGGCCTGGGCTACCACAACTGGCTAATTTTTCTTTTTTTTTTTTAGACAGAGTCTCACCCTGTCACCCAGGCTGGAGTGCGGTGGTGCAAAGTTGGCTTACTGCAATCCCTGCCTCCTGGGTTCAAGAGATTCTCCTGCCTCAGCCTCCCCAGTAGCTGGGATTACAGGCGCCTGCTCCCACACCTGGCTAATTTTTGTATTTTCAGTAGAGACAGGGTTTCAATACTAGGTTGGTCTTGAACTCCTAACCTCAGGTGATCTGCCAGCTTTGGCCTCCCAAAGTGCTGGTATTACAGGCATGAGCCACCATACCTGGCCTAATTTTATTTTTATTTTTTATTTTTGTAGAGTCCAGGTCCCACTATGTTGCCTAGGCTAGTCTCAAACTTCTGGCCTCAAGCAATCCTCCTACCTCTTCTTCCCAAAGCTCTGGGATTACAAGCATGAGCCACCATGCCCAGCCATTACTGGCATTTAATTCCATGTCCCAGGTCAAGCAGATGGCAAACATGGAAGATGGGACTTCATGGGAAAGAAATGATCAAGCTGATGTGGTCACCTTAGGATGACGAAAATTCACCATTTTTAGTAAGGCAAATGGTGTATAAAGACTCCGCCACCAGTGAGTCTTGTCAGGTCAATTTCATGACTGTCAATCAATCATTCTATGATTTAATTTCCATTTACAAGTTTTAGTCTTTTTTCATTGCCCTGCAAATCAACCGAAGTAAATCATTATACTTACAGTCATGCACCACATAAGGATGTTTAAGTCAATGAAGAACCATTTATGTGACCACAGTAGTCCCGTAAGATTATCATGAAGCTGAAAAATCACCTAGCCATTATAATGTCATAGCACAATTACTTTCTTTTCTTTTTCTTTTCTTTTCTTTTTTTTTTTTTAGATAGAGTCTCACTCTGTCGCCATGCTAGAGTGCAGTGGCACGATCTCAGCTCACTGCAACCTCCACCTCCCAGGTTCAAGCGATTCACCAGCCTCAGCCTCCTGAGTAGCTGGAACTACAGGCATGCACCACCACGCCCTGCTAATTTTTGTATTTTTAGTAGAGACAGAGTTTCTCTGTATTGGCCAGGATGGTCTCGATCTCTTGACCTTGTGATCCACCCACGTCAGCCTCCCAAAGTTCTGGGATTACAGACGTGAGTCAGCACACCCAGCCTACTTTATTTTCTAATAAATGTGGTGTAGCCTAAGTGTCCAGTGTTTGAAAAGACTGTAGTCATGTACAGTAATGTCCTAAGACTTCACATGGATTCAACGTTCACTCACTGACTCACCCACAGCAACTTCCAGCCCTCCAAGCTCCACACATGGTGAGTGCCTGTTCACCAAAAATGACAAACTGAGACCAGAGTCTCCATGAGTCGGAGTTTACTGAGCCAGAGCCTGAGGGCACACCCAGGAAAAACACTGTTACAGAACATTTCTGTGTGGCTGGTGCTCTCTGAAAGAGGTTTTCAGGTGGTTTTGTATTTACACATTTCCGAAAAAGAGGGAATGCCTGTGGGAAAGGGGCAGGTAGGTGGTTAGGTGAATGGTTACATTATTATGAGACTTTAGTTAGTCTCCAGTAAATCCACATTTTACATAAGATAAGGTGAAAGTTTGAATAACAAATGGAGTAAAGGAAGAATGAATTATGCAGACATCTCAGGATAGATGGAGGAATCATTGAATTTTTTTTTTTTTTTTTTTTTGCGATGGAGTCCCGCTCTTGCCACCCATGCTGGAGTACAATGATGTGATCTTGGCTCACTGCAACCTCCGCCTCCCAGGTTCAAGTGATTCTCCTGCCTCAGCCTCCCAGATAGCTGGGATTACAGGCGTGTGCCACCATACCTGGCTATTTTTTTTGTATTATTAGTAGAGATGGAGTTTCACCATGTTGGCCAGGCTGGTCTTCAACCCTGACCTCAGGTGATCCGCCTGCCTCTGCCTTCCAAAGTGGGGATTACAGGCATAAGCCACTGCACCCGGCCTGATCTCATCTTGTCTTTGTTCCACACCTGGGAAGAGAAGCTTATGATCGACATGATTAGCTTGGAAACTAACAGACTTTAGTTTTAGGAGCTAGACTAAGATTGTAGACCTAAAGTCACAATTCACATGCCCTTGTTTATGGGAGGAGATACATCTCAAGAGGTTTTGAGTCCAGCGAAGAATTTACTTATGAATGATTTGTGGGGACAGCCATCCCAGATGCCTAAGGCCTTTTACCTTTCCATGGGGATGTGGCTAATGTTTAAATGCTTTGGCACAAGGTTGAGAGGTAACCTCTATTCATTTGGGAAGAGGATGGCAATGGTGCTGTGTGACTCAGCCTCCAGGCTTAACTTTCTCCCTTTGGCATAAAGAGTCTTGAGGTCTGATATTTTTAATTTCCCTTTATGTTCGCTCTCCACTCACTCAGTGACTCGCCGGGAGCAATTCCAGTCCTGCAAGCTCCATGATGGTAAGTGCCCTATATAGGTGGACCATGTTGTATCTTTCATACCTTATTTTTGCTGTACCTTTTCTATGTTAGAGATGGTTAGATAGAGAGATACTTACCATTGTGTTCCAGTTGCCCACAGTATTCAGTACAGTCACATGCTGTGCAGGTTTGCAGCCTAAAAGCAATAGGTTACACCATAGAGCCTGAGTGTGTAGGCAGCTGTGCCTCAAGTGTTTTGTTTTGTTTTGTTTTGCTTTTTTGAAATGGAATCTTGCTCTGTGGCCCAGGCTGGAGTGCAGTGGTGCCATGTTGGCTCACTGCAAGCTCTGCTTCCCAGGTTGACGCCATTCTCCTGCCTCAGCCTCCCGAGTAGCTGGGACTACAGGCGCCCACCACCACCCCCGGCTAAGTTTTTGTATTTTTGGTAAAGACGGGGTTTCACCATGTTAGCCAGGATGGTCTAGATCTTCTGACCTCGTGATCCGCCCGCCTCGGCCTCCCAAAGTGCTGGGATTACAGGTGTGAGCCACCGCGCCCGGCCACCTTTAGGTTTTCGTAAGTACATTGTAGGGTGTTTGCAAATGACAGTGAATTTCTCCCCTTTAAGTGACACATGATCATTTCCTAGAAAAAAAAAAGGCGTCTTTCTTGGGTCTGTCCCTAGAAAGGGTTCTTGGATCTCGTGTAGGAAGGAATTCAAGGAGAGTCACAGAGAGCAGTGAGAAGAGATCGTTTATTGAAAGCTACTGGGATGCAGAGTAGGGCAACCTCAGAAAGCAAGCGGAGGCACACCTCATCTTTGTTTCTCATCTAGGGGTTTTGTCTATGTAGAAGCTAAGCCAAGCTGTATCTATGTGTAGGTAGGCAGACAGCATGATAAAATTTATTATTCTGTTGATTTAAAGAAAACTTTGACATTTTAGTGTGTGTGTACTTGAAAGCATCAAGTAATTAATCTTGAAAACATATTGTCGTTAGTATTGGGACATCTGGACTTTCCACTGTTGCAGGAGTGTGTCCTCGTAGGTATGTTTAAACTGTTTCCTTTCAACTGTAAGCATCTTAAGACTATGGGTCATGAGTAACAATGAATGTGCCCTGTTGGTCTCAAGACAGAGCTGAACTTAAAATGGCATTACCATGGCTCTCCTAGACTTCAGCTTCCCTAAAATGAGTGGAATAGAAATTACGTTCCATGAATAGTTTCACTATGTTCTGCTCCTCTCCTCCAGCTCCTGTTACAATCACTTTGAAATTAGAAATTTGGTGAAATATTCCAAGGATATCATCCCAAAGGGGATTATGAAAATCAATGAAATAATACATTCTTAATTTTAAAAGTTCTTGATAGAGTATAGCCCTGGACTTCAAAAAATTTCACAAAGTCTTAGAGATGTACATATAAGACAAAAAGTAAAGTACAGGAACAAATTGACACATGCAATTGAAAATTAGCTTGATTCAGATCCTTCATTGACTGTGGTTGAAAACTGCTTATGAGGGCAGGTTTGCGTATACACAGAAAATAAACCCTGCATCTTTTTTTTTATTCCAACAAGTCAAGCATTTATAGACAAGAGTAGAGAAAAGTGGAAACTCATCAAACAAATAATGACATAAGTAGAGAAGTCTGGCACATTGATGTTATCACCAGATATGTCTTCATAGGAAGGAGCAGTGCACATTGAAGTTGACCGCTACTGCAGCCACTGCAGAGCCCAGCCTCACCCTCAGGAAAAGTGCAAATCTCAGAACACCGCATACACCAGGATCCTGTCCCCATGAGCCTCATGGCTTAACTCTCTGTACCTTCTTGATTCAATTTGGTGCCCTTTCATTTAATGTCTCTTTTAAACCTTTCTCCATACACGTCTCTCTCCCCAAAAGAAAGAAATTTCTAAAAATACATGTAACTGTAAGCAGTAGAACCTTTTCTGTAAATGTCACATCCTTTTTCTTTTCTGTTTGTTTTTTGTTTGTTGGAGGTTTTTGGGGGTTTTTTTGTTTGTTTTTGAGACGGAGTCTGGTTCTGGCGCGATCTCGGCTCACTGCAACCTCCACTTCCTGCATTCAGGCAATTCACCTGTCTCAGCCTCCAAAGTAGCTGGGATTACAGGCATGCATCACCACACCTAGCTAATTTTTGTATTTTTAGTGGAGATAGGGTTTCACCAGGTTGGCCAGGCTGATCTCAAACTCCTGACCTCAGGTAATCCGCCTGCCTCAGCCTCCCAAAGTGCTAGGATTACAGGCATGAACCACCGCGCCCAACCCCTTGTTCTTATTTCATATTCTTTTCCTCTCCCGGTCTATCTTCTTTTGTCATTTCACTTTTTGTGTACATCCTTTCCCCAGATGGCAAGCAAGAAAAAAAAAAAAACCATAAAACAACAACAAAAAAACCTCAATCCTGTCAATTGTGAATATTTATTAGCAGCTTTCATTAAAAGAAATATTAGAGATAAGCTTAAAACTCTTAGCCATTTTTTCCCTTGATGTTCGTATCCACCTACCACTTTCCATTCTAATTCACAGTTAATATTATCTGCATTCTGCTTCAGATGACGTGCCAGGTTAGTGACACACCCTGGCCTCAGTGTTCTTATAATCATGTGTCCCTGAACATAAACAGTAAGACATATGATCACTTCAAGGAAGTGAAAAAAAAAAAACAGATTAATATAACAAAGCCAAGGATAACAAGTCAGAATATTCTAGTCAGAGGACATTGTAAGAAATTATCTAGCAAAAGTCTTCTACCGAGAGATGAGCGAAAAGAGGGAGAGGCTGCTGTGTGCTACCCTTGACCTTGGGAAAGCATTTTAACAAATCTACACTTCAGTTTTGTGATCTGTAAAATGAGGCTAGTACTAATACCTACTTCATGGGGCTGCTGTGTAAATGAATATGGTAATCCCTGCAAAGTACTTAATAGCGCCTGGGACACAGTAAGCCCTCAATTACTATTAACTGTAATGAAAAGATCATGATTGTTATGGTGCCCACACCACTGAGTATGTTGGTGGTTAGCAAGTACTAGACACTAAGGGTCTTCGTTCTTAATCATGTGTTTTAGGAACGGGATAGCTTTTCCTCTCATGAGTGGCTGGAGCAATGAGGGGTGCCCTCATCGGATCTGTAGGACGTTTGAGCTCACAGCTGGAGCCAGAATGATGCAGCCTCTTTTCAGCCCTGTGGCTTTGGTATTTTGCTTCTACAAGCCTCAGTTTCTCCACCTTTGATGAAGGAAATGAGGGCATGCCTTACAGATGGTGATGAGGCTTGAGATTGTGCATGGAAGTGGGAATGATCTGGGCGTTGGGGGCATGGTGAGGAGACAGAGAGGGTGGGCATCTCTCTCGTTCACAGCCTGCCAAGTCTGGATTCTCTCACTCTCCCAGGAACCCCTGACATGCATCCATTTATTCTTCGGAAATTGTTTTCAATTGCAGCAAGTAAATATGCAACTACTGTGTATGAAATGCACTGGCTCAGTTACGAAGAGGGAGCTACCAGAAAGAAAACGTATCCAAGAGAACATTTCCCAGTGAAACCAGATCAGACCAAGGATTTACACCTCTTCTGCAGGAGCAAAAACATTTGCTTTCCACGTCATCCAAATGTTTGCAGCTTTGATGCCAAACCTAACGCGCTAAGCCCGGGCAGGCGCGGCAGGCTCCGGAGCGATTCTGTGGGCTGGGCAAGCCAAGGTTTAGGAGCCCCTTGTCCACATAAGTCACAGCAGTTCCTCACTTTGTGGAGGAAATTAGCTCAGAGAAATGCCAAGTGTGATAAAAAATGAAATAGATTGACATTCCAATAAAATAAGCTCGTCTACCCTCTGTACACCCCCTGGGTCCCTGGAGATGTATATATTCCAGAAATAGCATTACATTCACATTACAGCATATTCTTGGTTCAAAACTAACACATCAGGGCTCTGACGCTCCCAAATCTGCCAGGAGACAGCTCTGACTGATGTCCAGCTCACTTCCACACGATGTTACAAGTTACGATTACTGATGATGACAGATCGTTACCAGGGGAGTGTTTTCACGGAATACGCAGATTGGAAACCCAAAGGAAAACCAACATATTAAAGGGACGTGAAAGCCTTAGCTTCAGGCAGCGGAATGCGACATTACCCCCTATTCAGCACAGGGGTGGAAGGCAAGGAGGAGGAACAGAAGAGGTTTTCACCCACCATTAGGAGGTCTGGGTTCCATCCCTTTTTCATGCCAACTCACCACCCGGCCCCGGGGTTAACTGCTATGTGGCTTTACCCAGGTCTCCCGTGAGCTTTAAGGGTGAATGAGCTAATGTTGAGATTTGTAGATAAAAGCTAGTAAAGTACACAGGGCACTCTCTGAGTTTCTGAAAGACGACTTGTTAATGTTTGGGAAACTGCAGAAAGTCTCTTGACAGGACCAAGGATGTCATGCTTTCTGTGCCCTGCCTGTGTTGCCCAGGGAAGAAGACACTGTTCTTTCCTTCCTGCCCCCGTGGAAGGAGGGGCCTTCCACATTGGCCAGGGCGAGGAGGTAGAGGAAATACCGGGAACCACATATCCAAACAACTTTGCCCTCTTCTGTTTTGTAGATAAAGTATTTGAGGTGACGCTCACAATTCAAGGAGATATCTCAGGGTGTAAGATTTATACCAATTTAAACTACAAGTCCAGAGAAAAGGAAGTGTGGGAAATTCCCTTTAACTGATTTTGGGAGAAAAAAGACAGGATTGAGAATCAAGGAAACATTTCTGCTTTTATGTGTACTGGGACATTCTTGGTGGTGTAAGATAACAAATTTTGCAGTAGATCTTTAGTTTATGCCTTTCGCTGGAGGCCCCTCTTCATTCCCATGTAGCTGACCCCCACTCCTTCCTCTTTAAGTTGTCTTTTGCATTATTTTACAAAAGTAAGACATGCTTATTTGAAAAGATTTACGCAATATGATATAGGAAATAAAACTGAAGATCTCCTGTCTTAACCTTAATCTCTAATCTTAACCCCTTGCCATTAGCCACAGTTAAATTGTCACTGATGGCTTGCCAGTGCAATCAGAAATGTAGGTATGTTTGTGTGCATGCCCATAGTGGTAGGTTTTTGAAAAGCTAGTACTGAGATCATACTATGGACATATTATTCTGTGACATCTCTCTAATGTGTATAATGATGTATAATAGACATCATATCATCTCACTATTTATCTTTATTTCTTTAAAGTCCTGATTAAGCCTACCCCTTTCATGAAAGTTTTTCTGCCACTTTCAGCTCTCCTTCTCTTGAAACAAGAAATGTAATAGTATTGAGGGTATTACGTGCATCTGGGTTCTCATGGCACATTTTATGTCTACTGTCTTGGATCTTCCCAACAACCTCACAATGTTGGCATTATGATCCCCCTTCTGTGGAGGAAATTGAGGCTAAACAAAATTCCTTACATTGCCCAGGGTCAGGTAACTGTAATTCCATGGAAGAGCCAGACTTTGACCCAAATAGTTCTGGCTCCCAAGCCCATGATCTTTCCATCATCTGCACTGGGCTTTCATTCTTTAGTTCTATCCACTCATTCACCAAATAGTTTCTGAGTTTCCACCATGTTACTCTGCTTTTTCTGGGTGCTAGAGATTCAGTGGGGAGCAAAGGCAATTTTTCTCACCTTCCGTTGCTTACTTATTTCCTGTCTTATAACATGCCCGGCCTTATTGATAGACTGCAGTTTGCCATTAGTATGGGTATGGTGGAGGTTTCTATCAAATCAAACTAAGACTTAGTAGAAATGCAAGACATTTTGCCTCATCATTAGAAGACAATGGCAGAAAAATCTCATTATTTTTCAAAAAGCCAAAATGTTATTTTTATCTCACTTGTTTAAAATCACAGAAAAAAGTAATTAATAACCCTCTTTTTAATCATATTTAATCTTAATCATATTTGTCTTCATCATTAGTCTGCTCAGGCTGCCATCACAAAACACCATAGACTGAGTGGGTTGAGCAACAGGCATTTATTTCCATAGTTCTGGAGGCTGCAAAGTCCCAGATCACAGTGGTGACCGATTTGGTTCCTGATAAGGGCCCTCTTCCTGGTTCATAGACAGTCGCTTTCCTGGTGTGTGCTTACATGGCGGAAAGAGACGCCGATCTCTCCCTCTTCCTCTTCTTATCAAGCCATTAGCCCATCACGTGGGTACCACCTTCATGACCTCATCCAACCCTAATTATCTCCCAAAGGCCTCATCCCCAAATAGCCACATTGGGGTGGGGCTTCAGCCTATGGATTTTTAAAGGGATACAATTTAGTCCATAACAATGTTCTTCTCTTAACTAATTCTTACTGTAATGAATATTTAGGGACTGGGAGAGATGGCTTACACCTGTAATCCCAGCACTTTGGGACGCAAAGGTGGGAGGATACCTTGAGCCCAGGAGTTGAAGACCAGCCTGTGCAATATAACAAGACCCCACTCTATAAAAAAATAAAAAAATCAGCTGGGTGTGGTGGGGTACACCTATAGTCCCGGGTACTAGGGAGGCTGAGGTGGAAGGATGGCTTGAGCCCAGGAGGTCAAGGCTGCAGTGAGCCACGATTAAGTCACTGCACTCCAGGCTGGGTGACAGAGCAAGACCCTGTCTCTAAAATACATATATATACATATGTGTGTGTATATATATAATATATGTATAATATCTTTACTATATACAATAAATTATATGTATTTAATATATATGTATTTGCTGTATATAGCGAATATACAGCAAATACATATATAAATTTACTGTATATAATAAATATAATAGTATATTATAGTATAGTATTATAGTACATATAACAAATATATAGTAAGTATATATATTTACTATCAAAAAACAAAATGACATTGAGCTTTAAGCTGCCATCCCTCTAAGTATTTCTGTTTTTATCATTTATACATTTTATGTGTGTGTGACAAAGTCTCACTCTGTCACGCAGGCTGGAGTGCGGTGGCACCATCTTGGCTCACTACAACCTCCGCTTCCTGGGTTCAAGCAATTCTCCTGTCTCAGACTCCCAAGTAGCTGGGACTACAGGTGCACCCCACCATGCCAGGCTAATTTTGGTATTTTTAGTAGAGATGGGGATTTGCCATGTTGGCCAGGCTGGTCTTGAACTCCTGACCTCAAGTGATCTGCCCGCCTTGGCCTCCCAAAGTGCTGGGATTACAGGCATGAGCCACTACGCCCAGCCATTTATACACTTTTTAAAGATAACTACAAGAAAGGGATCTTTACCTGGTCAGGAAAGTAAGAGATAAAAGCATTTGTGGATCTTCCCAGGACCTCTTTCTGATGTAAACGCTATGCAAGGACACACGTTTCAGAGACATGCCCCGTCCATTCAACTGCGCCACTGCCATGGGAGGCCATGGAAGCCGGCAGCTGTAAGCATGGGAGAGTGACAGAAGAAGGTACATGGACTTCATTTAGAATATGTAAATGAATCAAATGAGACACATTTAAATTATGTCTAAATATTGGCTCTAGAAATTGCATGTGTGGTGAGGGAAACTGGGGATAACTCCTAAGGAAAAAAATGCAGAATATATATATATATATAAAAATATATATAAAGTATAAACCTCTTTGAGTTGTGGGCAGTAAGGTGGAAGGGAAATTCATAGGTTAGCCAATGTATGAGTGAAAGCATTCAAGTATATGATTTGAAATAATTTTTGAGCCCCAAAATTTAAAATTTGCACCCAAAGTTTTGTTTCACGTGTTGACCAACCACCTATCAGAGCCCCCTTCAAGTAGGTTATTTCACAATTGACCCTGTCATAAAGGAAAACTTTCACTGAAAATATCTTTTTTTCTTTTTGAGGTTTTCCCTCTATATGGAGTTGTGGAAAAGTAGAATTTCTGACGGAAACTGTCTTGCTTTATAGCTAAATATAAGAGCGAATCTAAGCACTGCAGAAAATAATTATCCAGAAGTGGCCAAGGAAGCATTCCTGGCTTGTAGTCATGTGGTCTCAGGAGGCGGGCAAGCTCTTTGCACAAAACCCAAACCTTACAGTATGAATGGGCACGGGTGTCAAATCAGGGTGAATAATTCAACACAAGAACCAAGCCCAAAGGCCACCCAAAACTAAGTTCAGTGACTGAGACAGAAGCCCAATAGGGGTGCGGCACTGTGCCCACATTCAACATAAAAAATAAATGAATGGGCCACTGTGGGCAGATGTGAGGACATCCCAAGTTATCCCCTGGGGACCAACCTCCCCACCCCCAGGTCCATCCCAGGTCTGGAAGAGTGCTTTTCTCTTAACGCATCACCACCTTCGAATGAAGAAATTTTGTTTCCAGAAACTTCTTTTCTTTTTCTTTTTGTGACAAAGTCTCACTTTAACCCAGGCTAAAGTGCAGTGGTGTGATCATGGTTCACTGCAGCCTCAGCCTCCATGGGCTCAGGTGATCCTCCGACCTCAACCCTCCTAGTAGCCGGGTCTATAGGCCACACTCCCACGCCTGGCTAATTTTCGTATTTTTTGTACCAGCAGGGTTTTGCTAGTGTTGAACACCTGAGCTCAAGCAAGCCACTTGCTTTGGTTTTCCAAAGTGCTGGGATTACAGGCATGAGCCACAGTGCCTGGCCTCCAGAAAGTTCTTAATAAAAAGGAAATAAGCTATATGGAGTGATGGACACATTAAGCCATCATCACCCAGTGTTCTCTTTATACAGATCATTCATTCAATAAGTGGCCTCTCAAATTCTGCTTTTGGAAAGCCACCATACCAGGCACTGAAAAGGGTGCACTAGATGTAGACCAAATATTTAAAGCTCTGTTATCACGGAAATCAAATGAGTGAACAAGTGTCAAGGTACATTTGACCCTTCCAGTGTCTTCCCGATGCTGTTAGCTCTGATGGGAGTTAAGATCTTGACTCTGGAGCCAGGCTGCCTGGTTGTATTTGGAATCCACTACTAGCTGGTGTCCTTGGGAAAACAAAATAGGGATAATAAGAATATCTTATTCATGGAGTGGTCGCAGGAATTAAGTGAGATGATATATAGGAAGCAAGGATTAAATGAGATGATACTTAGGGAGCTGTAACAATGCCTGGAGAGAGCATGTGCTTTGTTTTTGTTGTTATTGTTAATACTGTTTCTATGTTTATATACTTTTTTCTCTTAGAAAAAGAAAATTTTAGAATTTTCCTTTAGAGAAGAAAATTTTTTTCTAAAACAATATTTTTTTGGCCAGGCGCGGTGGCTCAGGCCTGTAATCCCAGCACTTTGGGACACCGAGGCGGGCGGATCACGAGGTCAGGAGATCGAGACCATCCCATCCTGGCTCACACAGTGAAACCCCGTCTCTACTAAAAATACAAAACACTAGCCAGGTGTGATGGTGGGCGTCTGTAGTCCCAGCTACTCGGGAGGCTGAGGCAGGAGAATGGCGTGAACCCGGGAGGCGGAGCTTGCAGTGAGCCGAGATCACGCCACTGCACTCCAGCCTGGGCGACAGAGCGAGACTCCATCACCAAAAAAAAAAAAAAAAAAAAAAAAAAAAAAAAAAAAAAAAAATTATAAAATATTATTAGAAAAAATATTTTTTCTAAAAAACATTTTTCATATATAGTATATATAGTATGTATACATTGCCTATATATACACTACATATATATGTAGTGTGTATATATATATATGTATAGTAGAGATGGGGTCTCACTGTGTTGCCCAGGCTGGTCTTGAACTCCTGAGCTCAAGCAATCCTCCTTCCTCGGCCTCCCAAAGTGCTGGGATTACAGGCATGAGACACCGCACCTGGCCTGATGCTATTTCTATAATGAATTTTTGCAACTCTAATATCTCATACATAGTCTAGAAGCCCTATAAACTAGCTACTCGTGTTCTTTAAAAGATAAAGTAAAACAGCAACAACGAAATAAAACGGTAGAATAAAAGTGCAAAGTTCTATGGCAGGATGGCGAAGGCTTAGTGTTGGAAACAATTATGAGAAAGAGGCAAGTCCCCAATCTTCTAAAGTTTTGTTTTCTAACCTGTAAAATGGGGAGAATAATGAGTGCCTTGTTTTGGAGATGAGATGAAGTAATGTATGTAAAATTAGTAGGTTTGGTAGGTGCTATTACAGTGCAAATCGTTAACTGAGATGTCATTTTTGATTAAAAGAGGAAGGTGGCCAGGCACAGTGGCTCACACCTGTAATCCCAACATTTTGGGAGACTGAGGCAGGTGGATGGCTTGAGTCCAGGAGTTCAAGACCAGCCTGGGCAACATGGTGAAACCAAGTCTCTATAAAAAATACAAAAAAAAATTAGCCGGGTGTGGTGGCTCGCGACTGTGGTCCCAGTTACTGGGAAGGCTGAGGTGGGACAATCGCTTCAGACCAGGAGACACTGGTTGCGTTGAGCCAAGATGGCACCACTGTACTCCAGTCTGGGCAACACAGGGAGATCATGTCTCAAAAAAATAAAAATAAATAAATAAAACCGGTCTCGGTGGTTCATCTTTGTAATCCCAGCACTTTAGGAGGCCGTGGCAGGCAAATCACCTGAGTTCAGGAGTTCGAGACTAGCCTGGTTAACATGGTGAACCCCCGTCTCTACTAAAAATACAAAAATATAGCTGGGCGTGATGGCACCTGCCTGTAGTCTCAGCTACTCAAGAGACTGAAGCAGGAGAATTGCTTGAGCCCAGGAGGCAGAGGTTGCAGTGAGCCAAGATCACACAGCTGCCCTCCAGCCTGAGAAACAGAGTGACAGTCTTTCTCAAAAAATAAAAACATTAAAAAAAAAAATACAAAATAAGGCATGCTGGCTCACTCACGATATCCACTAGGTGGTGCTAGAAAACAATGCCCAACCATGAAGCTTTCCTTTTCAAAGACCTGGCATTTTATTCTTTGATTTGAGTGTGTCAGAAAACAGTTTTTTCTTTAAAAATTGTTTTTTATTTCAATAGTTTTGGTGATACAAGTGGTGTTTTTTGTAACATGAATTATATAGTGGTGAACTCTAAGATTCTAGTGCACCCAAATAGTGTACATTGTACCTAATGTGTAATCTTTTATCCCTAGCCTCCTTCTCCCTTCTGCATAAACTCCATGATGTCACACTGTATACTTTGCATACTTGTAGCTTAGCTCCACTTATAAGTGAGAACATGTGGTTTTGGTTTTCCACTCCTGAGTTACTTCACTTAGAATAATGGCCTCCAGCTCCATCCAAGTTGCTGCAAAAGACATTACTTCCTCCCTTTTAATGGCTGAGTAGTATTCCATGGTGTATATGTACCACGTTTTCCTTACCTACTCATTGGTTGACAGGCACTTAGGTTGGTTCCACATCTTTGCAATTGTGAATTGTGCTGCTGTAAATTTACATGTGCTGGTGTCCTTTTCATATAATGACTTCTAGGAAACGCAGTTTTGATGAACGCTCCAACCTACATTCCTTGCATCGCTTTGGGACTCTTAGCTACTCCTGTAATTCTTCAACATTTCCGCCACTCTGCCTTCCAAGTAAGATGCTTACTCAGCCAACAATTCCTGAGTGCCTGCTGTCTGCTAGGTGCTGGATACACAAAGATGAAGAAAACGCAGTGCCCGGCCCGCTCATGAATTCTACTGTGGATGCGTTGAGTTTGAAGTTCCTGTAGTACTTCTGGGTGGAGATGTCCAGCAAGCTGTTGAATATTTAGATTTGAAGCTCAGAAGTGACATTCAGAATCAGGGAGACATCACACCTCGTTTGTAGTTGATCGTGAGCGTGAAAAGCAAGGCCCAGGACAGAGCGTAAAGTGGGAGGGGCTATGAGCAGGTACAGAGTCCTGCAGAACGTGGGCGGGCCAGCCAGGAGACAGGCTTGCAGAGGACAGAAGGACGGTTCTGAGAGCCGTGGGCAGAAGCAGGGCAGGGTGGCGTCAAAGAAATGGGGGCTATGAAGGGACAAAGGAGAAGTGTCCCCTAGAAGACAGAAGAAAGTCCATTGGATTTGGAACAGGAAGAGGTCCACTGAGAGTGGCCTGGGGACAGAGTGCATGTGAAGACAGCCCGACATCGGCTGCTTTTTATAAATAGTGTGGATGAGAAGAGGAGAGTCAGGATAGTTACTAGAGGAGCACTGAAGGTCGGGGGGAGTTGGTTTGGGGGCTCTGTTGGTGTTTGACTGTTTATTTATTTACTTAGTTGCATTGGGAGAAAGGGATTTGATGGCATTTACAGGCAGAGGGAAGGAGCCGGTAGGGAAGGACAGGTTGATGATTAGAACACATGAGAAGGGCTGACACCCCCATCCCACTGCTTTTCTCCTTGTCCCAAACAAGCTGTGTGCCTTTGGGTGGTTTCCTGCCCCCTCTCATCCTCAGACACCTCACCTGGAAATATGTACAGAGTAAAATGGTGAATCATGTGTAAGATCTCTCCTAGTTCTAAGAAAATTCCATTTCCCAATTTCAGTCTTTCAGTTATCTAAACAACAAAGGGAAGAATTATAAAGGTTAAGTATGTTTAAATAACTGTCTTTGAAATGAAAGCCAGCCTTACAATATCTCACATCACTAAATGCATACGTGTGGTAAAATGCAAAGCAAGCCATTCAAAATATCTGGTGTGTGGTTAACCATGTAAATGGCATGTCTCCCTCTGCTTGTGAATCCAGGGGCTGGCCCTCGAGATCCACCGTCCACATGTCATGCCACAGTTGAGTCTTCTGATCCAGCCTGTCGGTATTTCCATTCTGGAGCACTGGGTAATGTGGTGCTGGCATAGCTCTGTGCCAAACACGTGGTTAACACTTGGACTTATAAATCATTTATAATCAGCCTCCCTGGCCAATTACAATAGAGAATTTGTATGCAAGTGAAGATATTCAGGCATGCAGAAAATTAAATAAACAGTCTATACACATGTTGAAATACATCTTGCAAATTGCAGGAAACATATTCACATTACTTTTTATGAAGGCCCTGGCTGTGTTTAATAGGCCCTTTCTAATAAGGAATGTTTTGACTGTGATCCTCCCAAGACACTATAGCACTCAACACAGAAAGACACAATTTTCTTATTCATGAATGTCATTAACGGGCTCAAGAAGGCCTTGGCACGCTTGTTCTGTGCCCCAGCAATGGAAGGTGAGTGCTAACCTCATTCATTTCCTTGATGAAAGGATATCTGGATTGCTCTGCATCTAGAAGAATGGCTACTTTAAGTCTCAGGGGCACTTAATAAATGTCTTTGGATTGAGTGACAGGGATGAGCAGAAAGCAAACTCCATTTCTCTTCCATGATCTAACAGGTAGCCAGGGGCGGGTTCTTCCAGGTGCATCCTGGGCTTGATAGCACACAGAGGTCAGTCCATTAGGGAGGCCAGGCCTCCAAAAGAAGAGGGTCACAAAAAGACAAAACTTGGTGACCATGTTCCTGCAACTCAAACATCATTAACACCTTCATTCTTGGGACAATGATAAAGTTTCTTGATGAGTATTGATAATTACCCACTTTAAAGATTATTCAGAACCCCTGCTCCCTTTTCTGTTCTCTCTCCCTCTTACAATCTCTCTTTACCTTTTGGTGCAGAAAGAGAACGAGCAAACATCAAACCAGTCATCTGGGCTCTGCGATGAGCCTTTCAGGTTGAGCGATGTGCTGCCAGGAGAGTCGGGGATGTTTGGCTGGAAGGAAAAGGTGGCTTGTTGCTGTGTTTCCGTCTCTTCTGTTGCCCTTGCCTCTCATTACTGATGAACTAGGGGACTGGCTAAAGAGAGAGGGGCCTCCTGTATCTGTGCTCTCTGGGGGCTGCCTTCTGCCTGCCTTTCTGTACCCGCGCTCTGCCAACAACGTGCGGCTTGCATTCAATTTGTTCAAACACTCACCAGCTTTAATTAACTGATTTCTGTTCCAAGAACCAACATCAAATACTCTTGTGATCTTTCATGGTGAAGCAGAAACCACTGGGTGAGGGGACAGGAAATTGCCCCGCCCCCAACTCCTGCTGGTTACACTGAGCTGGGGCCAGAAACACCCCGTAAACCCTCGGGCAGTCATTTATTAGAAATAATGTCATTGAAATGGAAGTTGCCGTGGTACAGTGGCCTCCCGCTGAGAGCCCAGACTCCTGGGGAGGAGGGAGGGAAAAGGCGCTCCAGCTCCCGCTGCTACACGTTACCCTCACTCCCCATATGCAGATAAAGCACCACAAAGGGTTAGCGACTGTTTCATTTAAAAGGTAACTCGGGTGAGGTTTCTCTTTAACTCCATTGAATAAACGTTGCAAAACTTTTGGAGTCAGGAGAGTAAAATGAGAAGCTGAAACAAAATGACTTAATTGCTTTGCCATATACAGGCATATTTAGAAATGAGAGGTGCAATGGGAAAGATTGCATCACTGAGATTTTAAATCCTTGGTTACTGCAAGCAAACACAGCCACAAACCTGGATCCAAACTCTGTCCAAGTTGAAATAAAGGCAAGATTGGCTTTATTACAAATAGGTAGAGGTATGGGCTTATTGGGATGGGCAGCTTTTGAATTCTTTTTGCCAGACGCTGTTTTACAGAGATGGATAGCTGGGCATTCCACACCCAAGGATAGGGATTGGGATTAAACCAAGTGTGTGGTTTGGGTTTTAAGCTGTGCTGGGGGTCCTGTTACCTAATGACCCGGCCTCTGCTCTCTGCAAATAAGCCTCATCTTTCTTATAAAATTAACAAACATAGGCTTTTCCTCTTCTCTCATGGCCTGTCACCGTGGGTGCACATGGAATGTAGAATTGCTGTTCAAGTGGCTTGGGAGACCCAGCATGCTCCGGCCCCTCTGAGGTATCAAACCCTGCCCTGCCTCCTCTTACCTGCGTGACCTCAGGCAGGTTAGTTTCTGTGAACTTCAGATTTGTCATTTCTAAAATTAAATGAATAGTAATAAGAATAATAGTACTAATAATAATGAATGTAATTTCTATGGCTGCCTGACAAATGACCCAAAACTTAGCAGTTTAAAACAAAAAACACGTGCAGCCCCACACAGTTTCCGCAGGGCAGGAATCCGGGAGCCGCTTAGCTCCAGCCCCGGACCTCCATGAGGCAGCAGTCAAGGGGCAGGCTGAGTCTGGAGTTATTCGAAGGTATGACTGGGGCCGGAGGACCTGCTTACACGATGGTGCATTCACAGGACTGCAGACAGGGAGCCCCCGATCCTCACCTCCCAGGCTTCTCCACAGCTCACTTGAACGTCCTCATGGTGTGGAAACTGGCTTCGTTTCCCCAGAGTGAGTGATCCCAGACAGAGCAAGAAGTTAAGCCACAATAGCTTTTGCAGCATAGCCTGGGCGGTGACAAACCTTCGCTTCTGTGTTCTGAAAGCCACACAGACCAACTCCAAGGACTGTGGGAGAGGCCCACGCAACGCTGCCGACCACGTCTCCCTTGAGGGGTGTTAGTGAGATGAGTGCGTGTCCACGTGAAGTAAGCAAATGACACTCGGTAGAGGCTCGATAAAATAAGCCAAAGTTATCATTATCTATCCCATCAGTACGAAGCATCCCAATTCAAAATGTGAGGCAGAGAAAGAACTGCTAGGTTAACTGCTAGAAGAGCCAAATAAGAACAGCATCCATTCATCCAACAAATATTTACTCATAGAGTGCCTGCTATGCTCCAGACACTGTTCCGGTTACTTGGGCTGTATTAATAAACAAAATCAAGATCTCTGCCTTTATGCAGCTAATGTGCCAGGGGTGAGACACAGGCAATTAAAACAGACATAGTAAATGAGTTGACTGTATAGCACATTAGAAGGTAGGATGTGCTATAAGAAGAAGAAGAAAGGAAGAGCCAGTCAAGGGGCATTAGGAATGCAGGGGCAGGAGGTGCAGACTGAAATATTCAATATGGCGCTAGCACAGGTCTTAGGGGAAAAGTTCAGCAAAGCGCAGAGGGGCCATGAGGCAGGCCCTTTCCCGGGAGACACAGACTGCTTTGCAGAGATTCCGTCTTGAGGTTTCACTGCAGACTGGGACCATCCCACCTGACTCTCCCTCTCTCTCTTGCACTGGAGATCTGACCTGCGTCACAACCTGATGCCTCTCTCAGCCTCCTCCCTCCTTCCTGATATCTTCTCATGGGCAGATCCTCTCGGAAGAGCCTCGCTCATGGAATGCCTCCCCGGGCATCTGTATCTCAGGGGACTGGGTTGGCACACCAGGGAAGGATGCCAGCTTCTGCACTAAAAGAAAAGGGCAGCACTGCAGGGCTCAGAGCAGAGAAGGAGTGCCATGGGAACCACTCTGAAAGGATTGTCCTGATGCAGTTTTGAAGAGAACCCTTAGGAGAAGCAGGAGTCACAGCAGGAGATCAAGTGGAATGTTCTAGGTTCTTCCATGGCAAGGAAATGATGATGCCACTGCGACCAGGGGCAGCAGGGAGGTGGTGAGAAGTGATCTGACTGGGTGTATTTTAAAGATACAGCCAACAGGATTTCCTGGTGGATTAAGTGTACAGTGTGAGAGAAAGAGGAGTCAAGGATGTTCAGCCTAGGAAGCTCGACCAGTGGAGCCACCAACACCTGGAATGGTGGAACCTGTGGGTGGAGTAGATCTGGGAGAAATTTGGACACGTCAGCATGACGTCTCCTAGACATCCAAGCCACCATCTCAAGGAGGGACTTGGACAAACCTGTGCAGTTTGGGAGAAAGTTCAGGGCTGGTGATGGATATGTAGGGGTTATTGTGTGTAGATAAACAGACGTTTAAAGACAGGGACAGGATGAGGCCTCAGGGGAGTGTGGGAGATAAGAAGGGGATGAGGCTGGAAACCAAAAAGTGACTGTTGCAAATCTCAATCCATTTAGAGGTTTATGTTGCACACTTGAGGATGCACCCAGGAAAACACACACACACACGTCACAGGAGGATCTGTGGCCTGTGCTTTTTCCAAACAGGGTATTGACAACTTCAGTTGTAAAGGGGAGAGAGTGGGCAGGAGAGGAAGGAGGAAAGAAAAAAAGGAGAGTGAGCAATGAGGCAGGTGGTTACATTTTTACAAGGTTTTGATTAGCACACACTGAATCCACATTTTACATGTGAAAATGGGAGGTCAATTATGCATTCATCTGTGCTCAGTAAATCTACATTCTACAGCAGATAAAGGAAGCATGTGAAATTACAGCTGTCTTTTATTTGTTTGTTGTTGTTGTTAAAGGTTGATTTATTTATTTTTTTCATAACTCAGTTCCTCAACTTCACTTTTCCCTTTGGCACAGTGATTTTGGAGTCCCGGGATTTTATTTTCCTTTCACGAGGCCGAAGACATTGTGGCATTACGAGGTTAAGGTGCAGCGGATAACCCAGCAGAGAAGGCAGAGTGACTAGACAGCAGGAGGAAAACCAAGAGAAGGTGGTATCTGGAAGCTGAGGGGAGAAGGAGCATGAAAGAGGAGGAGCCATCAGCGCACCTCAGCTGCTGAAGTCTGGCACGATGAGGATGGAGGAATGGCTATTGGATCCAGCAGTGCAGAGGTCATTAGTGACCGTTAAGGAAAATGCTGAGCCTTGCTTTTCCTCTGAGAGGCCACCCCTTCCATGTGTGGGTGTCCCACCCTCACCCCCAGGGATGCAGACTCTGGACCACCTCATCCCTGATGACCAAGACCCTCGCCTTCTGAAGCAGCTCTGCCCGCTCTACATTCTCCTTCGGGCCTGGTTTCTGCTCCTTGAGGGTGGGGACAGCCTGCCCGAGTGCTGAGCCACGCTCTCTGCTGACCTGAGCGTGGGAGCAAAATGCTGCGCTTGCTCATTTTACCAGTCCAGAGACAACGTTCCTCAACCAAAAGGAAGTGTTCTCCTGATTGGATCTGCACCCCAAAGAGCAGATCTTGAGTCTCAGAAGGAGAATTACTGGGCCGAGTGTGATGGGAGCAGGGCCCTGGTCTCCGCTCTTCTAGTGACCAGTGTTGCTGGTGAGCCAGAACTATCTGGGCTGGTGGCATGGGGGTAAAAGAATTTACCAAGACAGCTGTAGATAAAGAAAGGCAGATTTATTTAAAAAAAAAAAAAAAAGTGTGAAAATACGCTGCAAGAAGGCAACCGGCAGCCAGCAGAAGAGCAGCTGACAGCCAGGAGACAGAGGCTTGCTGGGGATTAGCTAGGAATGGTGGCATGTGCCTGCGGTCCCAGCTACTCGGGAGGCTGATGTGGAAGGACTGCTTGAGCCTGGGAGGTCGAGGCTGCAGTGAGACGTGACAGCACCACTGCACGCCAGCCTGGGTGACACAGCAAGACCTTGTCTCAATAAAATAATATTAAAAGAAAAAGAAAAAGAAAAAAACATGACAGAAAATTCAAAATTGAGAAAATCCTTCCTATTAACTTTTTTCCTGTGATTTGGGGAAGATAGGCCATTCATTGATTGCAATTTTGCAGCCAGAGAAAACCCGTTTTCTAGGCTGAGGATCCCTTGCTAGACAGTCTCCAAAGCCCCTTCCACCTGTTAAGTGTCTAAGATTCCACAAAGTGACACCTACCTCCTCCAGGCTTTAGCCACCTGAAATACTACAGTGTGGGCTCCCAAGGTGAGGCTGCTTCCCTAAAAGCATGAAATGAAATGAATGGATTTATTTTATTTTGTGAATTAAATAAGGTCTTTGGGCAGAGGCTTCAGACAGATGGGATATCGAAAGCGGCAGCTATGCTTTTCTAAAGAAGCCAAAGGAGAGTGTAGAAGGGCCAATTAGACTTTGCAACCTCAGAATGAAAGTATTTGTGAAGAGTGAGGCATGCAAAGCATTTCTTAGGCAGCAGAGAAGGAAAAATGAATTGTTGGCTCTGCGGTCTCCACCACCCTTTCCCACCTCCCCGCCTAGGAAGCCTAGTGTCTGTAATTACTCCTGTCGGCCTCTAGATGGCAGTCAGAAAAAAGCAAAGCTAAAACCCAAATTGAACAGAGGAGACTGAGAAACCAATAAAGGTTAGAACAAAAGCACAGAAACAAATATGATTTTTTTTTTTAAAAAATACAATATCATAAGGGTAAACCAAGAAAACTAATCAAGGACTTCCTGCATATAATACATAACCAATGCTTCAGGAGAAGTCTCATTCAAAGCTACTTAATTTAGAATTCTAAACCAAATTTAGTTTACTTGGGTACGTTTTTGATAGTTCAGTCACAATGCCAATATTTACGCAATAAATGTTATTGTATTAGGTAGTTTTTTAAAGCCCCTCTAAGTTCTAAAGAGTCCCTGAATAAACTCTTTTTTTAAATTTGTATTTATTTATTTATTTATTTATTTTTGAGAGGGAGTCTCACTATGTTGCCCAGACTGGAGTGCAATAGCATGATCTTGGCTCACTGCAACCTCTGCCTACCAGGTTCAAGTGATTCTCCTGCCTCAGCCTCCGGAGTTGCTGGAATTACAAGCACCTGCCACCACACCCGGCTAATTTTTATATTTTAGTAGAGACAGGGTTTCACCATGTTGGCCAGGCTTGTCTCGAACTCCTGACCTCAGGCGATCCACCCGCCTCAGCCTCCCAAAGTGCTGGGATTATAGACATGAGCCACCATTCTCAGCCTTGAATATACTCTTGAAAAGTGACATATGCAAATTCAGGTTTTGCATATTGAATCATATTTTCCAGTAGATTTTAACACAATCTTTATTTTGATTGTTCTCTGCTCTGTGGTTCTAGCCCTTTGGAACTAATATTTGAAATGAGATCAGGGATATTCTCTGGATCCATGCTTTCATAGGAGAACCTGTTGGTGGTTCCATCTTCTCCCCTGGGCGGCTCCTCTGCGCGGTGTTGGTGCTGCAGGAGTGACAGGTGTGCAGCAGGTGTGGGTGAGCTGTGCTGACTGCAGTGGAGGAACCTGTGTGTCCTGAGTCCTTAAATGGGGCAGCAAATCTGCCAAATGCATCCCGGGATGCTGAACTGCAGAGGACTTCTTCCCGAGTGCCGGCCCACAGCCCAGTAACACAGAGCTTAGGCCGCCCGAGGCTACTGTCCCAGAGAGAGAGACCTCAAGTGCAGAACTTGGTGACAGAGCGCTGAGGCCAAATGGCTCTTGGGACTGAGACCCAAACAAAAAATAAGGCAAACCTCACATCTCAGGTCAGTCACCACTGACGCAGCCCAGCACCCGACGGCATCGGAGGCATCTGACAAACGCAGAAGTCAAAACCAAAATGACAGATGTTCAGAGGGATGAATTTCCTGCTGGCAATTTGTGCACCAAAAACATCAGAAATCTGCAGCTCGGAAAAAAAAAAAAAACAAAGGTGATTGACAGTCCAAAGTGTGTACTTTTGAAAATTATTTTTTTAAGTTAGCATCTTTTGTAAAAACATAAACTGATTGGGTTGAAATGGACCCCAAGAAATCACCTCATCTAATTCTTACCTCCAGAAGGAGCAGCTATTAAGCCATGCCAAGCAAAACAAAACAAGACAAACAAAACCACCTGCCCCTTCCTTTTCATCGAGTTTCTAGAGGAGATTTTACCAGGAACCACTGCTTTTCTCCCTTCGCCATTAGGACATTTTTGTTGACATCTGACTGTAGACTAAAACAGACCTGGATTAGAATTCAGACTTCTCCATATACAGGCTGTGCACACTTAAGCACTACCTAACTCTCAGAGCCGCACCTTCTCCATTTGTAAAATGAATATCAGAATATGCACCAATTAGAGGTGCTGCAAGGCTTGAATAAAGAATGTGTAAACAGGCTGGGCACAGTGGCTCAGGCCTGTGATCCCAGCACTTTGGGAGGCCGAGGTGGACAGATCACTTGAGCTCAGGAGTTCAAGACCAGCCTGGTCAACATGATGAAACTTCTCTCTACTAAAAATACAAAAATTAGGCAGGGCGCAGTGGTTCATGCCTGTAATCCCAGTACTTTGGGAGGCCAAGGCAGGTGGATCACCTGAGGTTAGGAATTCGAGACCAGCCTGGCCAACATGGGTGAAACCCTGTCTCTATTAAAAATACAAAAGTTAGCTGGGCATGGTGGTGAGCAACTGTAATGCCAGCTACTTGGGAGGCTGAAGAAGAATTGCTTGAACCCAGGAGGCGGAGGTTGCAGTGAGCTGAGATCGTGCCACTGCACTCCAGCCTGGGCGACAGAGCAAGACTTCATCTCAAAAATAAAGAAATAAATGAATAAATAAAAATACAAAAATTTGCCAAGTGTGGTGGCATGTGCTTATAATTCCAGCTTCTCAGGAGGCTGAAGCATGAGAATCACTTGAACCCAGGAAGCTGAGGTTGCAGGGGGCCAAGATTGCACCACTGCACTCCAGCCTGGGTGACAGAGTCAGACTCTGTCTCGAAAAAGAAAAAAAATGTGTGTGTGTGTGTGTGTGTGTGTGTGTGTGTGTGTTTAAACAGCTATGTGTGATGGTTGGCCACCACCAATAGCCATATTAGTGAGATGTTTTGAAGACATTTTTGAATGTCACTGAGTGGGGATGCTACCAGCATCTAATGGGCAGAGGTCAGGGATGTTGCTAGACATTCTACAAGACACAGACTTACCAGCGCCCTGTGAGAAAGAACTATCCAGCACCAGGTTGAGACACCTGCCTACAAATGCAATGTCCTAAGTTAGCCAGCAGGAGGGTGCTAAACCCCTCTAGGGTCTAGTACAAGGTTGAAGGAACTCTAAATGTTGAAAGCAGAGGGCATGTACTCCATGTCACACATTTTGTGCAAACCTAACAAAGTTTTTGGCTTCAAGAAAGTCTGAAATTAAAAGATTCTTATTTATTCCCACAGCCCCTGGGTTTCACCTTCAAGGCATCAAGCTATACTGATAGCTGATGATTGCTCTCCGGAGTTTTCTTTGTGATGCATCTACCTATAACTTCCTTGGGAGACTTAAGAGTTGCATAGGAATTTTAGAGACTGACTGCCTCGTCCACTGTGACTGCAATCTAGAACCACCAGTCTTGTTTATGTGACAGCCTAGAAAGAATGCTGCTCTGGGACTCAAGAAAAGTCACCTGGTGTTTCTGGCCTTGTTTTGCTCGCCTGAAAGATGGGCTGGTACAGTGGATGATCCCTAAGCTCCCACCGTCGTACCCTGATTCTGAGACAGCATTATCAGGGAATCTGTATGGACTCATGCAACTGTTCTCCTGGGATCACAAGGGTTGTGTGTCTCCCCTTTTCACCTTAAAATGAAATCCTGGAAATCTTCAGTATGAAATTCATATTGGTGTTTCCCAAATATAATGCTCCTTACTCAGGAGAAGGGAGGACTGGGGAAAACTTGAGGACACCATTTGGTTCTGGGAATGAAGAGAGCAACCAGCCCCATAAGGCAGCTCTTGCCTCCTTTAGCTGAAGTTTGAGGCAGGTGACTTGAATGCTTGTATTGTTTTGTGTTTCACAGAGACGCGTCAGGGTGAGCAGTAACCCATGCTAACAGGGCTTAGTCAAGCAACCAGCACCGGCCAACGGACAGTGAAACTGAAAGGAAAACTTGTGGACAGTCCGTCGGTGAGAACAGCCTGGATGAATATGGTATAAACTGTCTCCCAGGCCCTGTTTCATTTTTCCTTAGGTGTCGGTGGGAAACCACACATTTGTCAAATCGTCTCTGCTACTCAGAGGAAAGCATCCTTTGAGATTAGCAGAATAATAAGAAATACATAATTAAATAAATAAATAAGGAGAAACAATGCACACATTTCAAAGATTAGAAGGACAAAAATTAACCAGAAAAATAAATTTAAAAAATAAAAGAAAGAGATTAGCCGCATGGAAGCAGACAGCACAGAGAGGAGGGGGCAGCAGCCCCCAGATAGGCTGTGGGAGCAGTGCCAAGGTTGGAGGTGGTGGGAGAAAGGTGGAATCTCTGTAGCCCGATAGAGGTTGAAGATGTCTTTACAAAACTAGTGTACTTAATTAATTGTGGGGAACAAAAGGTCTTTCTGATCCATACAAATTATACTCTCGTTTTAACAATCAGGGTAACCTAAGACAGATGATGAGGACCTTCCAAAAGTTGGTCACTCGCCATAAGTCCAAAGTGCCAGGTTGCCTGAGGAGACTACACACTGTCTTGCCCAAGTGACATGAAATGCCATGAGGCCCTGGAACAAGGGCTACAATCATTTTCTTCTTTAAAAATGTTTTATTTGTATAAACGTATGGAGTACAAGTGTAACTTACTACAGGGATGTATTGCATAGTAGTAAAATCAGGGCTTTTAGTGTATCCATCACACAAATAATGTACACTGTACCTATTAAGTAATTTCTCATCACCCACCCCCTCCCCACCCTTCTGAGTCTCCAATGTCTATTATTTCACTCTCTATGTCCGTGTGTATACATTTTTTTTGAGACGGGGTCTTGCTCTGTTGTCCAGGCTGGAGCACAGTGGTGCAATCACAGTTCACTGAAATCTCGACCTCCCAGGCTCATTCAATCCTCCCACCTCAGCCTCCTAAATAGCTGGGACCACAGGTGCGCACCACCATGCCTGGCTACTTTTTTGTGGAGACAGAGTTTTGCCATGTTGCCCAGGCTGGTCTTGAACTCCTGGGCTCAAGTGATCCACCTGCCTTGTCCTCCCAAAATGCTAGGATTACAGGCATGAGCCACCGCGCCCAGCCTTGTGCACATTACTTAGCTCCCACTTGTAAGTGAGAACATGTGGTATTCATTTCTCTGTTTCTGAGTTCTTTTTATTAAAATAGTGGCCTCCAGTCCCATCCACGTTGCTGCAAAAGATGTGATTTCATTTTCCCATATGGCTGAGTAGTGTTCCATGGTGTATATATACCACATTTACTTTATCCAATCATCCATTGGTGGACATTGAGGTTGGTTCTATGTCTTTGCTATTATGGACAGTGAAAAGCCACAATTATTCGATTTCACAGATACCCTCCTTTCTTTACATGGGTTGACCACAGGAAGAAACTGTCTACTTCAGTTGCTACCACCATTGACTTTCCAAATGTGGTTGTGTTTTGCCCGCGGTAGGCAATCCCACCTTTATGCCTGCACACGCTTTGGAATTGGAATTGGTCCTACTTGGGTTATATCTGGATACAAAGAAAAGTCAGTTAAATGTGGTGCGGCCACTACACACATCCTGAAGGCCCAAGTGCTACTTGAATCTCACACCTTCATTGCAATATGGATTGTAAGTGGCAGGCTGCCCTTCTTTCTGACTCCATGGATCCGACATGTTCACCCCAGTCATCCCTCTGTCTTCACCCTCTAATACTTTTGCCCTCTGCTCTGACCACATGGGATGCCTGCTCCTTGCTCCTGCTGGAACACTCATCCCCAGGCAGCTCCAGGCTCTCCCTCAACTCCTCTCGGTTCAATGAGGACTACACTGGACACCCTTTCACTTGTCTGTCTTTCCTACAAGAATGCAAGTTCTATAGGGAATAGATGTGTGCTCTTTCCTTCACTATACAGGACTTGCCTAACACATAGTAAGCGCTCAAGGAATATTTGTCAAATGAATAAACGTCCTGCTTGAATCTCAGCCCCTGTTCCTGCAGGTTAAAGAGTTCTAATAAAATTTCTTACGCCTACCTCCCAAGGACACGTTGTTTCTTGAGAAGGGAAATTGAATTTCTGATATGCAGGGGGAGCTCTTCCTTAATTTTCTGCACTGTTATGGAGTCTTTTCTGTTTTTCATATTTCTTCATCAATTCATCGGAGGTCTAGAAAGGAGATGACTTGGGCTATCATTTTACTCAGAAACTGTGTCTTTTTTTTTTAATCTTTGAGCAAAATTTCTCTCCTGTCTGGTGACTTCTATGTAGAATTCCAAGTTCATAGGACAGACGACATGGATCATTAGATTAAGCCCAGAACGGCAAAAGACTGGTGCTGGAAAGTCAGAAAAACAGAGTGAAGGGCTATGGCAGGAGGATGTAGAAGCTAGCTGGGGCCCCCTACTGGCCAACGTGGGGATAATGTAGCAATCAGAAAGAGAGTGATGGATTGTAACCCACTGAATAGAACAAGAATCCATGAGTTCATATTGATATCAACGAATAAATGATAAACAAATCATTTTTTTAGATTGAGATTAGAGAGAGGGAAACTCTTCCTTATAGCAGAGTTCTGGCCAGCAAATATGGAAAGAATGAAGGAATTAGAAACGTGTTGAGGTTAAATGCTGAACCTAGTGGGTGAAGGTTTGATAGGAACAGGATATTTACATAGTCTCAAAGTAGCTCTCCAGAAGTTACTTTCTAATTTTTTTTTTTTTTTGAGATGGGTCTCTCTCTGTCACCCAGGCTGAAATACAGTGGCGAACATAGCTCACTGCAGCCTTGATTTCCTGGTCTCAAGCAAATCCCAAAGTAACGGGATTACAGGCATGAGCCACCACATCCATCCTACTTTTAATTATAAAGAAAAAATAGTAACTTTATTCATAAAAAACGTAACAGACACCATCTTTACACAAAAGAAAAATTATTCAGCATGGTACAGTGATAAGCTGAGCAAAAGGCCAGGTGGAGCTTAGAAAAATGTATAAGGGTTGCATCAGTAAGGACTTTTAATTAAACCAGTGAAAACCGCAGAATAACAAATTAAACAGGGGCCTCTTCCCCCTGGCACTCCGGGTGATTGAATCTTGCTGCCTGAGCAAGTTGAAACAGGGCAGCATGGAATAAAACCACTCGGCGTGTGGTACCTCTGTTGTTTCCAAAGTACTTTCCCAAATATCATCTTGCTTTGTGCTATTTCTCACAACAATTTTGTAATGCAAAGCAGCTGTCTCCCGTGTATGACATCTCCCGATTTACATATGAGCACACTCAACCCAGAGGGTACGTGACTTGTCCAAGATCACACAACACAGCCAGGACGTGACCCCATGCTGCTGGCACCATGGCCAGTGTCCCGCCGCACTGACCCGTCACTTGAGCTCATTTGCACCATCCCTGTAAAATGCTGGGGAACTCCTACATCACAAAGAAAAATATTCCCAAGGAGGTAGGAAATTTTTTGTTTTGTTTTGGTGTGGGTTTTTTTGAGACAAGGTCTGGCCCTATCACCCAGGCTCGGGTGCAGTGGCATGATCTCAGCTCCCTACCACCTCTGCCTCCCAGGCTCAAGCCATCCTCCCACCTCAGCCTCCTGAGTAGCTGGGACTTCAGGCATGCTCCACCACACCCAGCTAATTTTTGTATTTTTTGTAGAGGTGGGATTTCACCATGGTTGCCCAGGCTGGTCTGGAACTCATGAGCACAAGTGATCTGCCCACCTCGACCTCCCAAAGTGCTGAGATTACAGGCATGAGCCACCATACCAAGCCTGAAAAACATGTTAATATCGCTTTTTAATCCCATTTCATTGGTACACTTAATCTGAAGCACTCTCCTCCTTTTGATAAATTTCCTGAAAATAAAGAACAAATATCAGAAAGGTAAAACTCATGAACAGAAGGAGTCTTTTCTGAAATGCTAATGAAGCCAGTTGTGAAGGAGTAAAAAGCTTCGGAGATGAATTTCTCTCTGGAAAAGCCGGGGAGACAAACACGATCTGTAGTAGAGAAATGCCTCCATCTCTCCTCTCAGGAGCCCTGGAATGTCCGTCTCTGCTGTTTCTTTGTTTTGGGTACAATGTACATGAAGGAGTTGGTAGAAAAATCATCCTCATAGGATACTGACGGCAGTGGTGGCCCATCTGGAGCAGCTGCTGCAAAGATGCCTGCTGCAGTGGGGAGGCCCAGCTGGGGCTGCAGCTCTGCAGAGCCGGCAGGGGCTGGGAACAAGCAAGAGCCCCACCCGCTACCAAGTCAGTGCGGCAGGAGCCCCATGCTCCCAGGCACAGCTGCAACTGCCCAGCCGCAGCTCCAAACCAGGACATCCCTGCGTTCTCAGGAGCCTGGGAAGTCCCTGCTCCCCCCACAGGCTCTGAAGTGCCTGCTCACTCCCTGGCCTTTCCCTGCTCCCAGAGGAGCAAGTTTGTAGTGTGGAGAAAATTTACAGTCAAGCCTGGACACTGTTGCCACCCAACCAGGGGTGCAAGCACTCAGGGTGGTGCTGACATGCCAGCCCCCTGATGCCTCGGCCCCCTCCAGACTTTGGGCAGGGGAGGGACTGAGGGTATCTCTGCACAGGCCTGCAGGTGCCTCTCTGCACAAACAGCCTGGGCGCCCTAGATGGTATGTTGATGATGGCAGGAGGCAAACAGGTTCCTAAGTGGAAAGGGTCAGGTCCCTGGTGAAGCCCCACCTTTAAGTCAGGGACGGCCTGAAGCCTGGGGGCTAGGCTGCCAGTTCTAGGTGGAGTCCATGCTCCGGAGTGAGAATTTATGGGCCTACCCATGGCCACCCATGGACCAACCCCTTTCTCCCTTCTGAGCCCATAAAACCCCAGACTCAGCCAGACTCAGCCAGGCTCACACAGATGTCAGGATTACCAGCTGCGGGAAGGAGCTACCTACTTCGGGTCTCCTCAACTTGCCAGGATGACCTGTCTGAGGAAAGGAGTTGAACGCTCATCAGGACGACCTGCCTGAGGAAAGGAGCTACACTTTCTGGGTCTCCTCTCCACTGAGAGCTGGACACTCATCGGGGCAACCTGCCTGAGGAAAGGAGCTATCAACTTCGGATCATTGGAAAACTGTTCTGTCACTCAGTGAAGCTCCTCTCTGCCTTGCTCACCCTCCAGTTGTCCACATATCTCATTCTTTCTGGATGCAGGATAAGAAGTCAGGACCTCCTGAATGGCAAGACTGAAAGAGCTGTAACACAAACAGGGCTGAAACACACACCCCTGCTCCCCATGTTGTGGGCGACAAGAAAGAGAGAAGAGCTGTGGCCCTTTAGGGAGCCCAGACCTAGAGGCTTCCTGAGCCAGGGCTGTGACACCCTCTTTGGTGCTCTGTGGTTTCTGGCATCTCCAAGCTGCCAGGTGCCACCACATGCCCCTCGTCCAGACACAGATGCCCACAATGGAAGCTGTTTGCAGTGCGTCTGATCCAGCTGCAGGCTCTTACATGGAGCTGGCACATGTGCTGGCACCAGGAGCTGTCCACACTACAGCAGCAGCCGGCATGTCTGGATGTGTGCAGTCGCCAGACCCCATACTTGCTCACTTACATGCTCCTAGCCAGTCTGCGCCCGGCTCAACCTTGGCAGGCATGGGATCGAGGCCAATAGCATGAGCTGAGTGTGGCCTGCCAGGCCCAGTGGACAGAACAAGCCCAGTGTCCAGACCCCAGCAAAACTGAGGCAAAGGTGCCACCACCCACAGAGGTTTCCGGCTCGACACCCGAAGGACCCCACGACAGTACTTTTCCTGCTTGTCTTCAGTGTTATCTTTCTCACAGATCAGTCCCTTGCTTTCTGGAATTAATATCATGGTTGATTTTGTTTCTTTTAAACACTTTACATTTGTAACTTTGAGAAATTTAGAAAATGCCAGAAAAGTGGAAAGAATCTTATAACAAACACCTCTATGATTACGACCCATAACTGACTACTCTTAAATTACTCTGATAGTTCTTTTCAATCTTTCTTTTTCATTTAAAAACAAATTAAAATAACACTGCAGATTAAACTGAAGTTCCATTTATTGTTCTCCATCCAAGTTCATTCCCTTTCTCCTACAAAAGGCAACTCTCACGTGGATTTATTTATAAAATATTGTATATAGGTATCTATGTGCTCACATAACATATATTATTGTTTATTATCCACTCTTTTCAAATTTTTCTTTGCAGGAAAATATGCCAAACAAATCCTTGCAATTCTGAAATCGTTCTGGTTAGGATTTGACTATCTCATCTCTTTCCAACATAAAGTCTCATGAGGCAAGTTATGATAATAGTTAATACCATGGGCAAGGCACTGTTCTAGGTGCATATACTTGTTACCTCATCTATTTTCTTCTTTTTTTTTGGAGACAGGGTCTCACTCTGTCACCCAGGCTGCAGTGCAGTGGCGGGACCATAGCTCTCTGTAACCTCAAACTCACAGGCTCATACAATCTTACCCTCTCAGCCTCCCCAGTAGCTGGGACTACAGATGCATGCCACCATGCCCTGCTAATTTTTTTTTTCTTTTTTTAGATCTGGGGTCTTGCTATGTTGCCCAGGCTGATCTCAAACTCCTGACCTCAAGTGATCCTTCCATCTCAATCTCCCAAAGAACTGGGATTATGGGCATGAGCCACCACACATTGCCTTGTTACCTCATCTTATCCTCACAATAACCATAGGGGAATATATTATTATGATCCTCATTTTAGAGATTGCGACTTAGGCACTGAGGCACGAGGTCACTTCTGGAGGCTGCAGAGGTATGAGCTGCCGGGCAGCCTGGCCCCGGCGCCCAGGACCCGCACTCCCACCCTTGCTTATCATCGCTCACAGAGGTCTTTGCTTTTGCTAATAAGACCATTGTCTACATGATCAGTTGACACCTTGAAAGCAGACTGGTCTTGGAAGTTTCACATCCTCCCTTTCTAATTGATGGCCCTTTCCTGGGATGATGAATGAACTCTACTTTGGGTTCAAGTTGCTCTAACAACCCACTTCCAGCCCCAGAACTCCCATGAGAGCCTCTGCAGCCTGGGCCCCTCCAGCTCTTAGGGATGCCCATCCAGGCCAAGCCCTTCTAAAGAAGTGACATCTTCAAAAGAAAGCACAGGAGGCCGGGCGCGGTGGCTCAAGCCTGTAATCCCAGCACTTTGGGAGGCCAAGGCGGGTGCATCATGAGGTCAGGAGATTGAGACCATCCTGGCTAACACAGTGAAACCCCGTCTCCACTAAAAATACAAAAAATCAGCCAGGCGTGGTGGCAGGCGCCTGCAGTCCCAGCTACTCGGGAGGCTGAGGCAGGAGAATGGCGTGAACCCGGGAGGCGGAGCTTGCAGTGAGCGGAGATGGCGCCCCTGCACTCCAGCCTGGGCGACAGAGCCATACTCTGTCTCAAAAAAAATAAATAAATAAATAAGAAAGCACAGGAGAAACCAGGAATCAGTAAAACTTTTCTGGTTTTCTCTTCAAATATTAACAAGTTGACACTTAAGAAGATAAAGCAACCTCTTAGATCCAGAGGATAAAAAAGGCTCCTTCATGGTGCTTTCAACTCATTAGGACACGTGACACTTACCATGCAGCCTCCTTCTGTCTGTCGTCAGCAGTGCGAGCCTCAGCCCCTAATCCTGCCTGGCTGCTGAAGGATTAGACCCAGTACTTAGTATTTAACCTGTTCCTCCCCTGTAGATCTTGTGGATTCGGTTTTTCTTTTATGGGTTGCCAAAAGCAAAATAATAATCCCAGATACCTGTCACTTCAGCCAAGGGAGATTTATTACTTTTAATCAAAGGATACTTGTTATAAAAGGAGTTACGTATATATGAATACACACACAGATACACACATATTTACACATGTATGCAGACAGACACATCAGCAAACCTAAGGCCCCATTTGGGGGACTCAGGGCACTGTCTGTTCCCCTCCTCCACTGATGTATTTTTGTTCAGTTTGTCATCTGTGTCCTGGAGGCCAGCCAAAGGCTCATGTGCCCTCATAGTGTGGTGACATCTTAACCTCTATCTAACACTTTTGTGTGATCATTTTAATAGATGCTGAAAAATTGGGAAATGGACATTGAAAAAAATGACAGGCCTGGCACAGTGGCTCACTTCTGCAATCCCAGCTACTCAGGAGGCTGAGGCAAGAGAATGCCTTGAGCCCAGGAGTTCAAAGCTTCAGTGAGCTATGATCGTGCCGCTGCACTCCAGCCTGGGTGACAGAGCAAGACCCTGTCTTTATTTAAAAGAAAAATCATCCCTAATCACTTATTCCTGAGTCTGCCCAAGCCAACAAGGTCATCGAACCTAAAATTGCAACAAGACGGGTGAGGGGAGGACAAGGGAGGGACAAAGGCAATAAAGTCAGTCATTAGGTGGACACTAGGTGGGTGTCCAAGTCAATATGGAAGGTGAAGGTATTAAGAAACAAGGAATCAAAAATCTAAAAAGAAAAATAAATTAAAGCACAGCCGTATTCTTTTGCTGTCATATTTATTTCTCCACTGCCCAAGCCCCTCTTATTGAGAAAAGAAGCTGCATCCCAGTGCTCGGAAGCGCAGACACCCGTCCTTCTGATCTCTGAGTGTTTCAGACAGCCTCGCAGACAGCCATGGCGCCTAGCACTGTGCTGAGCAGACAGTAGCCTCTCAGTAACTGTCTGCAGAATTTAATTCAACAACTAAGTGCTGAATTATGTCCAGGTTAAAAGGGGTTACCAACATAAGTCAGACTGATGCGGTGCAGCGATGATTGCTGGCCAACTCCTAATCCCAGCTTCCCTTCCTCTTTGGTAACAGACTACCCAAGGACAGCTGGGGAATAGTACATCAGAGTACCTAATTCTTTTTTTTTTTTTTTGAGACGGAATCTTGCTCTGTCCTCCAGGCTGGAGTGCAGTGGTATGATCTTGGCTCACTGCAAGCTCCACCTCCCGGGTTCACACCATTCTCCTACCTCAGTCTCCTGAGTAGCTGGGACTACAGGTGCCCGCCACCATGCCCGGCTAATTTTTTGTATTTTTAGTAGAGATGGGGTTTCACCGTGTTAACCAGGATGGTCTCGATCTCCTGACCTCATGATCTGCCCTCCTTGGCCTCCCAAAGTGCTGGGATTACAGGTGTGCTTTTAAAATTTTTTATTGTATTTTTTGGAGACAAGGTCTTGCTCTGTCACCCAGGCTGTAGTGTAGTGGCGCAATCATAGCTCACTGCAGCCTTGAACTCCTGGGCTCAAGCGATTCTCCCACCTCAGCCTCCCAAGTAGCTGGGACTACAGGGGTGAGCCATTTCGCCTCACCAGAATGCCTTATTCTTGCTACTTCTTTCTCATCAGTCTGATTAATGTGATGTCATCAACATAGTGTGATATTGGTTTTGATTTAATGTCTTGGCCTGGGTGAGAGGGTGGTTTCAGTGCTATCCACTGCACCGTTCCTACTATAACCTTACGTTCTTACTTTACAGATCAAGAACCACATGACAGTTCCACTGAATGGTAAGTATGTCCATTCCAATTATACATTCAGGAAATGGCAAAGTGACCCACAGGTAGGTCTGTGGACCTGAGCCAGAACTTTATTGATCACATAGTTTCCACATATTCCTAATCGAACAGGAAAACCTTTATCACTTTGAGGGTCAATCTTGATATTCTAATAGCATTAGAGAAATCTGGGCATTCCTCTTTCCCCGCTGCATGGTGATCTGAGTACGTGGCTATAGACATCTTTGGGGAAGGTCTGGGGAAATTACCTCTTTATACATCTGCCATGGGATGGCAGGTGTTTCCCCACAGGGACCCAGCCTTTCCTTCAATTGATGCGTTCCGGGTGTAAGAACTGGCTTAGGTCTGGAAAGAAAGCAAGGGATCATGACTTTCCATTTGGGGTAACTGACCTCATCCTTCTGCTCATCCATGCTTGACCTTCTTTAAGATCAATATAACACACATTATAATAAATTTATTCCATACTCTCATTGGCTACCCATCTCTCTTGCTCCTAGGAATATCATTTTCTTCTGCTGTCTCCATAGATCTTTGCTGTTCAAGACTCCCTGGATACCTTTTCGACATTTCTGCCCATTAAGGTCACTTGCTTCTGATGGTTCAGCACTGAGGTGACCTCTCCTCTTCAAGGATCCTTTCACTCATCTTGCTGCTAGAGGCCCCAGTTCTATAACACCATCTCCTCCCATCAGCTCTGGCATCCAGGGAACAGTCCCCCACTCTGAGCTTCTCAACAGTGCTGGAGCTCCCAAAAACTCACTCTTCAGTATCTTGCTATACAAGTCTCCTTCAGATCCTGCCAAGAATCAGGCTGGGTAGAGCAGATCCAACCAGCAGGTTCAGTTCTCTGGGCCTTCCTCCACAGTCTGCCTGGGAACTTTTTCCAGGCTTCTAACTGTCACATTAGAACTGGCCCCCAGGAACTTAGAAAAGGTCTTTAAAAGGTTAAAAAAGTTTCAGCATCAAAGAAACACATGCCAAAAAAAAAAAAAAAAAAAAAAAAAAGAATAAAAGAATCAGTTATTAACGTTAAGAAAAACAAAACTTATACCAAAGGTTAGGCTGAACTATATGAAACTGCCATCTTCCTAAGACAAAATAGATGGATACTGACCATGTCAAGTAGTTTAACCAGATATCATCAGAGGACATTACTACTTGGCTTACCAGTGAGCAGCATTTATTTATTAAGTTTTAGAAGACTTTAAGAAGACATTAGTACATTAATATGAAACAGAAATTATGCTATAACAATAGAGGGGGAGCTGGGCATAGTGGTTCATGCCTGTAATCATAACACTTTGGGAGGCTGAGGTGGACAGATCACTTGAGTCCAGGGGTTTGAGACTAGCCTCAGCAACGTGGCAAAACCCTGTCTCTACAAAACAATTTTAAAAACTAGTTGGGCATAGCAGTGCATGTCTGGAGTCCCAGCTACTTGGGAAGCTGAAGAGAGATAATCACTTGAGCCCAGGATGTCAAGGTTGCAGTGAGCCGAGATTGAACCACTGCACTCCAGCCTGGGTGACAGACTGATGCTCTGTCTCAAAAAAAAAAAAAAAAAAAAAAAAAAAAAAAAAAAAAGAAAAGAAAAGAAAAAAAGAAAAAAAAAAAAAGAAAAGAAAAAAGAAAAAAAAAGAAGAAGAAATATGAAGAGTGCATGTAAAAAATGGAATGGTCAGGATATCAGATCAATATACAAAAATCAATTGTGTTTCCTTACATTTGCAGTGAATAATTCAAAAATTAAATTTAAAAGACAACTCCATCAGGAAAAAGGTAAGGATGTCCCCCCTCATCACTCCTTTTCAGCATCTTATTCGAAGTCCTAGCTAATGCAATAAGACAAGAAAATGAAACAAAATATATACGGATTGGGCAGAAAGAAACAAGACTATCTTTATTTGCAAATAACATGATTATCTATGAAGAAAATCTAAAATAAAAATAATTTTTTAAAACCACCTGGAGTTAACAAGGAACTACAGTAAGGGTGCAGGCTACAAGGTTAATACACAAAAGTCAACTGCTTTTCTATACAATAGCAATAAACAAGTTAAAAACACATTACCATTCAGCATACAAAAAATGAGATACTTAGGTATAAATCTAACAAAAAATATGTATCAGACCTATATGAGGGAAACTACAGAACTCTGATGAAAGATGTCAGAGAAGAACTAAATAAAGAGATAACCCATGTTCATGGATAAGAAGACTCAATATTGTGAAGATGTCATTTCTTCCCAAATTGATCTATAGACTCAATGGAATCCCAATCAGAATCTCAGTGAGTTATATTGTGGTTATAGACAAACTTATTCTAAACTTTATATGGAGAGGCAAAAGACCCAGAAGAGCCAACACAATATTAAAGGAAAAAAAACAAAGTTAGAGGACTGTCATTACAACACAATATTAAAGGAAAAAAACAAAGTTAGAGGACTGTCATTACCTAACTTCGAGATTTACTGTAAAGCTACAGCAATCAAAATTGCATCACATTGGTGAAAGAATGGACAAGTAGACCAATCAAAACAAAACAAAGAGCCCCAAAACAGACCCACATAAATATAGTCAACTCATCTTTGGCAACAGAGTAAAGGCAATATAATGAAGAAAAGATAGTATTTTCAACAAATGGTGCTGGAAGAATTGGATATCCACATGCAAAAAGATAGATCCAGACACAGATCTCATGCCCTTTATACAAATTAACTACAAATGAATCATAGACCTAAGTATACAATGCAAAACTATAAAACTCCAAGAAATTAACATAAGAGAAAGCCTAGTTGATCTTGGACAGGTGGTGACTTTTTGGATACTACATCAAGGCATAATTCATGAAGAAAATAGTTTATAAGCTGGACTTCTTTAAAATTAAAAATGTCTGTTCTGTTAAAGACAATGTCAAGAGAATAAAAATACAAGTCACAAACTGGGAGAATATATTTGCAAAACACACATCTGGTAAAGAACTGTTATCCAAAGTATACATGCTGGTTGAAGTGGCTCACCTCTGTCATCCCAACACTTTGGGATGCCAAGGAGGGTGGATTGCTTCAGTTCAGAAGTTCAAAACCATCCTGTGCAATATGGTGAAACCCTGTTGCTACAAAAAATACAAAAAATTAGCCCAGCACAGTGGTGTATACCTGTGGTCCCAGCTACTTGGGAGGTTGAGTTGGGAGGATCACTTGAGCCTGGGAGGTTGAGGCTGCCGTGAGCTATGTTCATGTCACTGCACCCAAGCCTGGGTGACAAAGCAAGACCTTGTCTCAAAATATATATATATGTATGTATCTATATATATATACACACACATATATATGTGTGTGTATAAAACATATGTGTGTGTATAAAAACACACATATATATGTGTGTGTATATATATAGATATATATATACACACACACACATACATACACCCAAAGAGTTCTTAACACAAATAACTCTTGACTTGATTTTAAAGTGGGTGAAAATATCTGAACAGACATCTTACTGGAGATGTACAGATGGCAAGTAAGCATATGAAAAAATGCTCTATATATGTCATTAGAGGATTAAAAAAAAAAGACAATGAGATACCACTACACACCTATTAGAATTATGAAAATCCAAAACACTGACAGCATCAAATGCTGAAGAGGCTGTAGAGCAACAGGAACTCTCATTCATTGCTGGAGGGAATGCAAAATGGCACAGCCATTTCAGAAGACAGCTTGGCAACTTCTTACAAAACTAAACACACTATTATCATACAAACCAAAATCACACTCTTGCCATTTACTCAAATATATGGAAAACTTATGTCCACAAAAATACCTGTACACAGATGTTTGTGGTGGTTTTATTTATAATTGCCAAAACTTGGAAGAAACCAAGATGCTGTCAGTAGGTGAGCAGATAAGCTGTGGTATATCCACACAATGTAATATTACTCAGCACTAAAAATAGAGCTATGAAAAAATACAAAGGAACTTGAAATGCATATTACTAAGTCAAAGACACCAATATGAAAAGCCTCCATGCTGTATGATTTCAAATATATGACACTGTGGAAAAGGCAAAACTATGGAGATAGTAAAAAAATCCATGGTTGCCAAGGGTTGAGGGTGGGAGGAGGCAAGAATCAGTGGAGCACAGAAGATTTTTTAGGTAAATGAAAATATTCTGTGTGAAATTATAATGATGGAAACATATCATTATATATTTGTCAAACAATAAAATATACAGCACCAACAATAAACCCTAATGTATGCTGTGAGCTTTGGGTGAAAATGCTGTGTCAACATGGATTCATCAGTTGTAACAAATGTGCCACTCTGGTCCAGGATGTTGACAACAGAGGAAGCTGGGCATGAATGGGATAAGGGCATTTGGAAAATCTGTGTACCTTCTGCTCAATTTTGCTGCAAATCTAACACTGTTGTAAAAACAAAAGTCTCTTAAACAGCAACTCCCATTTACAGTAGCATCACAAAGAATAAACTATTTAAGAGTATTTTATTATATAAAATTAAATATTGTCCTTTTTTGAGACATGGTCTCCTTTTTTGCACAGGCTGGAATGTTGTGATGCAATCATGGCTCACTGCAGCCTTGATCTCCTGGGCTCAAGCCATCCTCCCACCTCAGTCTCCTGAATAGCTGGGATGATAGGCACGCACCACCACGCCTGGCTAATTTTTGTAGTTTTTGGTAGAGACAGGGTTTTGCTATGTTGCCCAGGCCGGTCTCAAATTCCTAAGTTCAAGAGATCTTCCCACCTGGTAAAATAAAAACTTCAGCCAAATTAAATTTAAAGGAGTTTAATTGAGCAGTGAATGATTCGTAAAATGGGCAGCCACCAGAATCACAGCAGATTCACAGAGACATCAGCATAGCCACGTGGTGGAAGAAGATTTATAGACAAAAAAAAAGGGAAACGACGTACAGAAATCGGAAGTGAGGTACGGAACAGCTGGATTGGTTACAGCTTGGCATTTGCCTTATTTGAACATAGTTTGAACATTCAGCAGTGTATGAATTGTTGAAGTATGGCCAATGGGATTGGCCAAGGCTCAGCTATTGTTACAGGCACATATTCCTAAGTTAGGTTTTCAATCCTGTCTACCTATTAAGGTAGGTTGCAGTTCGTTCACAAGGACTCAAATATAGAAGTATGGAGTCCTTCTAAGGCTGTATTTAGTTCACTTTAACAATTTCCCCCCTTTTGGCCATTTTCTCAATTTTGAGAGATTGACCAAAACTATAGTTACTGATGTCACCATCACCATTGTAAATGTACTTATTTGGTGTTGAAACCCACTGGGAAACAGCAGAACAGTGGGTTTTGCAAGGCGGGAATGAGGACTGAGTAGAGGGTACCTCTTTATGCTGGAACTTCCTGTTTACAGGAGAAAAACAAAACCTGGTCTGTTCTAGGATCTATATATGTCTCCTTAAAGTCTTAGTTTCATTATGTCACATTTAGAATAAGTTACTCCTTTTTAGTTTGGTTTGGCCTGTTGGGGCCTAGTGCATGAGCTTAGACCAAAACAATGGCCTCTCATAATTTTGTTTTAAAAATTCCCCCTTTTTGTTCAGGTTCTCACTTAGGTGAGAGTATGACCAAAACTTAGGGCCTCAGCACCACTCTCTGTAACCATCATTTTGGGTTTCCAGTCTCAGCATGTCATTTGTAGGTTACAATGTCCTCATGGTTGCATATTTCTTTCATCTCTTGTCATTCCAGTTGAAGAGGGTATACTGTTTGACTTTCTAGAGATGGCTGCATGCAAATATTTAAAACCTTTGAGAGAACATAGCACACCAGGGACACTATTATTATGACTACTGGGAGGATGATACCAAGAGTTTGGAGTATGCTCCTTACCCAGGGTCCCAATAAACCTAACCACATAAAATTAAATAGATTAAAGAATGAGCTAGATGAAGAGTCTACTTGCTTGACTAAGTGGTCTTCTTATATTAATCCTCTACAACTGAATTTTTATAATCTATATTTGATGTATTTCTCCATAGGCCAAAAGTGCCAGCAGCTGCACAGGTACCTTTCTGTTTAGCCAATTCTATTATTTAGCATAACTTTCACAAGAGAATTTAAAGTCTGTGGTGTAAACATAGCCTTTACATAGAATCTACGATACAGCCTATCACAAGGGATACATTTCTAATTATTGCCTCTTTTTTTCTAAACCATGGAAAAAGGACCTAACAAATGACGTCCTTCTGTAAGAGTGAAGGTCTTCTGGCAATGTTCTCTTTAACCTGTGATGTGAGTTGAGAGGAGTTCTGACTGATTATGATGCAATGAATGTACCATTAAAATTTCTCACCTACATTGGGCCTTTATCTTTTATCTATCACCATATAAGGTTATTTATGTAGAAAGCTGGCTAAAAATATGCTTCACAAATAAAAGTATAAGTATACCCTATAAATGCACATAATAGACCCCCTTTTTTATTCCTATTGTTCATAAAGGCATAAACAAGGGAAAAATATTCAAAAATATAAGAGTCTCATGATAGGCCAGGAGTGGTGGCTGATGCCTGTAATCCCAGCACTTTGGGAGGTTGAGGTGGGCGGATCACCTGAGGTCAGGAGTTTGAGACCAGCTTGACCAACATGGCAAAACCCTGTCTCTACTGAAAATACAAAATTAGCTGGGCATGGTGGTACATGCCTGTAATCCCAGCTACTTGGGGGACTGAGGCAGAAGAATTGCTTGAACCCAGGAGGTGGAGGTTACAATGAGCCCAGATGGCACTATTGCACTCCAGCCTGGGCAACAAGAGTGAAACTCTGTCTCGAAAAATAAAAAGAAAAAAAGAATCTCATGATAGTAGAAGTCTTGATCTGTGATCTTGGGGAAAGCTGTTTACATCAAGGATATCATCTCCTTTTATGGAGAAACTTTCCTGGTTAGTTTTACCTTGAGGGTTCCAATGGGTGTACAGTTCCAAGGGTGTGGAGGGATCTTTCTCAGTTGTGAGTTTATGAACCCAAGGTTCAAGGTTCCAAAGTTTCGTTGCAGTGTGAATGGCAAGGCCACTCTTTCTCTGATGTTCTCAGAAGATCTGATCTTCAGGTTCTAGATTGTGAAGGGGTTGGTCGTCCCCAGTGAACCATTAAAAGCTTTCTTTACCTGGTGAAAATATACTGTGGGATGATAATTAACTGTGATAACATAAGACATGCATTGAAACTAACAATCAAATGAAATCTCTTTATAAATGTTTAAATGGGCCGGGCGCGGTGGCTCAAGCCTGTAATCCCAGCACTTTGGGAGGCCGAGACGGGCAGATCACGAGGTCAGGAGATCGAGACCATCCTGGCTAACACGGTGAAACCCCATCTCTACTAAAAAATACAAAAAACTAGCCGGGCAAAGTGGCGGGCACCTGTGGTCCCAGCTACTCGGGAGGCTGAGGCAGGAGATGGCATAAACCCGGGAGGCGGAGCTTGCAGTGAGCTGAGATCCGGCCACTGCACTCCAGCCTGGGCGACAGAGCCAGACTCAGTCTCAAAAATAAATAAATAAATAAATAAATGTTTAAATGAACCATCAGGTAGCCAAATGTACATGAAGGTTTGATTGTCTTCCCAGGAATATGGAACCAAACACTGCTTTTATAGCATTTTCACAATTTATAAGTCACCACATCAATATATTCAATTTGGATCACTTTTTCTTTTCCTTAATGAGTCATGGAATGTAGAATCTTTAATAACAAAACCTCTAAGCACTCAGGAAGGGCAAGGTTGCTGTCCTGGTTCTCCATGAGTCTATGCTTGACACTGGACTTTATGGTCTCTTGAATACCAGTTGTTTCTCCAATTTAGGTGCATAGCACTGACAACTAATGGGTTACTATAGATAATTTGACTTGGACCATGGAGTTCAAATTGTATGTGTAAACAATTTCAGTATCACCTGGTTTAACATGAAAATTTGGCAAAGCATTTTCTTGGTATTTAATTAATTTTTTTGTTCTGCTTATGTTAGCAGTTTTATACAAGAAAATTTGGTTATTTCTGTGGTGTACAATAACTTAATAACCATAATTATGATTGACAACATATACTTAGACATATTATAATTGGTTTAAAAATAATAAGTGCTGAAATCAAATATTTTATTAGAAACTAAAAAGTGATATGCCTTTTAGTTCATGTGACTTAAGTAATCTCTTGGAAATAAAGACAGTTTTTAAAGATTATTGGTATAAAAATATCTTTAAAAGTACAAACACTTGGCCTAAACTATGCAGGTCAGATATTAAGTTTGCTAAATGCTTTAAGGTCATAAACTGCGTCTTTGAGTTTTGAAAATTGTTCAATTTATTTTAGAGACATTAAATTCTAAATAAGGCCTGGGGATATATGGAATTAGCCATGCCCGCTAGCTATTCAAAGGAGGTTATAAAGAAAAGAGATTTTATATAAGAAAGGACCTTATATGGTAAACTCTTGTCCTAAAGTAAAATGGCTGTTTGTTTAAAAAGAGGGATGCTTAGGACAAGTCAGAAAGTTCAAACATGTTGTAGATGGTCTGTGTAAGCCGTGAAAAGATTTGTAAAAGAAAATTTATACATCAAAAGTGAAAGTTGCTAAGAATTACCATTACAACGTGTAATTGAGACTACTTAAAAAATAGGCTTACATGCAAGGTGTGTGAGGAGAATGAAATGTGTTTTTGGAAAGAGATTATAAGAAGGCATGGGAATATAAATTTTTGCCTAGTTTAGAGGGTTAAAGGATTGTTTAAAATTAAATAAAATAAAGCTAAATGTTTAAACAAGTTGTGGAAGATCTGTAAAAATTAACCTTGTAAACATAATTCTATGTGTGAAGATATTGACTAATTAAAGCTCTTTCATATGTAAATATAACATACATGATACATTTAAATACATAGAAGATAAAAGGACTCATTTTCCAAGCCAGGAATTGAACCCTGAACCTAAGCTGCCATTGTGAAAAGAAAAAGCATGGCAGCATGGTTACAAGATCAAGTTCCCAAGTGTGTCCGGAATTGGTTCCTTCCAATGGGTTCTTGGTCTTGCTGACTTCAAGAATGAAGTCAGGGACCCTTGCGGTGAGTGTTACAGTTCTTAAAGATGGCGTGTCCAGCGTTTGTTCCTTCCAGTGGGTTCACAGTTTCACTGACTTCAGGAGCAAAGCCGCAGACCTTTGCAGTGAGTGTTACAGCCCTTAAAGGTGGCATGCCAGAGTTGTTTGTTCCTCCTGGTGGGTTCATGGTCTTGCTGACTTCAGGAGTGAAGCCGCAGACCTTCCCAGTGAGTGATTCAGCTCTTAAAGGTGGCGCGTCCGGAGTTGTTTGTTCCTCCCAGTGGGTTTGCAGTCTTGCTGACTTCAGGAGTGAAGCTGCAAACCTTCACAGTGAGTGTTACAGCTCATAAAGGTAGTGCGGACCCAAAGAGTGAGGAGCAGCGAGATTTATTGTGAAGAGGGAAAGAACAAAGCTTCCACAGCATGGAAAGGGACCCAAGAGGATTGCCGCTGCTGGCTCAGGTGGCCAGCTTTTACTCCCTTATTTGACCCCACCCATGTCCTGCTGTTTGGTCCATTTTACAGAGCATTGATTGGTCCATTTTACAGAGTGCTGATTGGTGCGTTTTTACAGAGAGCTGATTGGTGCGTTTACAAAACTTTAGCTAGACAAAGAGTGCTGATTGGTGTGTTTACAATCCTTTAGCTAGACAGAAAAGTTCTCCAAGTCCCCACCCAACCCAGAAACCCAGCTGGCTTCACCTCTCAATCCTCCCTCTAAACAGGACACCCCAACTGCTGTTGGGAATTGGGCAATGACCGCTCTAGCTACTTCCTGCTGGATAGAGGCAAAGAAGGGGCCCTGCAGTTGTAGTGTCCTCCAGAGGGGAACTCTTTAGGCCAGTGAAAGGGTCAGCAGGTCAGTCCAGGGGTCCTTGGTAGAAGTTGTTAGTTGAGCTCATTTAGGGTTCCATTTGTAAGACCGTCTGTGGCTTGATGGCCTCAATTCTAGAGGAAGCAAATTTGACAAGGAGGTTTAAAAATACAGGGCCTGAAGGTGAGTAATAGCAAGATGGCTGCCACAGGACCTAGAAAGGGGAGAAGCCATGTTGCCCAACTCCAGAGGTTGGTATAAGAGTTTGAAAGGCGTTGTCTGATTTCAGAAGCCTTTTCCTGTAAATGCTGGGCGCATCTTGTACTATCCTTGACTGGTTAGTGTAAAAGCAGTGCTCTTCCCCTAAGAAGGTGCAGAGTCCTCCTTTCTCAGCAGTGAGGAGGTCTAGGCCTCGGCGGTTTTGGAGAGTCACTGCTGCCAAGGAGTCTATTTGGGATTTAGAGTAAGGATAGATTTCGTTACTTCTTGCAAACTGTCTGAGAAACTCTTTGAGAGTGTGTGATAGTAGGATAATGAAGTAGATAAACTGGTTATTCCAGTTCCTGTAGCAGTAGCCATTCCTAACCATATAAGTAGGGATATTAGCTGTACGGCTCTGCGTGCTGATGCTGACGGACTTGAGCTTTGAAGGGTACTGATAGGGTCTGATTTCCACAAGATTAGAAGTTAGGATAATATGTGTTTACACTGTTAACTTCTAGCAAACTTTACTTTTGTTGAAAACCTTTGCTATTAATAAGACCTCGTTCAGTCCATATTAACTTAGAATTGGTATAGATGGCTCCTTCCTGATTCTGTAAGTACTTTTAAGGTTTGGCTGAGTGCAAACAGCTTGAAAGTTTGAGCAGAGCAATTATAAGGCAATTTTCCTAACTCTGCTTCTACAAGAGTTTCCTTATGATTTACTGAATACCTATTGTGTCTTTTTTCCTTAATCGCCTGGGAGGAACCATCTATAGGCCTGTCCTGAAGGGAGCTCCTCCTAGATCTGGTCAGACCTTTGTATGGTAAATAATTAAGATTTAGATCCCCTGTTAGGAAACCTGCTGGGTTAAGGATTTTTGATAGGAAGGCTATGGGTTTTCAGTGGCCTCAGTACTTTCGGGCTACGACCTTGTTTACACTGACAAGGTGGTATTGGAGTATTATAGGGTTACAGAAAAGACCTTCAATTATCAATTATACGTTTTAAATTTACCCTGGCTTTTAAAGAAATAGGGTACACTGTTTTTTCTTTACTACTTCTATCTCTTTCTCTTTGATTTCTTCTTTGTCTCTCTCTTTCTGACTCCTTCTTTGTCTGTCTCTTCCACTCTCTATTTGACTTTATGTGTCTCTCTTTCTCTTTCTCTGACTCCCTCTTTGTCTCCATCTCTTCCTCTCTCTGTCTCTTTGGCTTTCTATCTCTTTCTCTCTTTCCTTTTTGCTGGTCTTTCCCTGCCTCTGCCAGCTGTTTATGCTGCTGTTCTCCCCTCTTTCCCCTTTTGATGGCTTTGGCAGTGTAACAGTGCCATCTCCTTGGGTTTTTGCACTGCGTGCAATAACTCCATGGTTTCCTTGTGGTATTTAACAGGGTTTCGCCCGGAGGTTAGGAACTCCCTTTCTTTCCATATTGCATCATGGGCATGTAGGATTAGATAAGCATACTTGCTATTTGTATGCACATTTATTCTTTTTCCCTTTCCCAGTTCTAAGGCTCAGGTAAGTGCCACTAGTTCTCCTAACTGGGTGCTGGTCCCTGGAGGAAGAGGCTTACTTTCAAGTACGGTTACATCACTAACTATGGCATAACCACCCTTCGTATCCCATTCTTCACATTCTTCCATCGGTATATAGGTGAAGGTCAGTATTAGCTAAGGGGAATTCTAAGAGATTCTCTCGGGTGGCATAAGTCTGGACTATAATTTGTTGGCAGTCATGCTCAATTGGTTCCCCATCCTCTGGGAGAAAGTGGCAGGGTTAAGGGACATGCACATATGTATTTGAAGCACCGATCCCTCAAGGAGTAGCACCTGGAATCTAAGTAGGCTGTTGTCCAATAGCCATAAACTTCCTTTGGCACCTAGTATGCCATTTACATCATGAGTAGTCCAGACAGTGAGATCCTTTCCTTGTATTATTTAGATATTCTCTGACACTAAGAGGGCCACCACCGCAACTACCTGTAAACAGTGAGGCCAGGCTTCTGCTACTACATCAATTTCCTTACTTCGTTATGCCACTGATTGTGGGTTATCCCACAAGTCTGGGTAAGGACTCCAAGAGCTATCCCGGCTCTCTCTGTGACATATAGAGAGAAGTTTTGTCCTGTGGGAAGGCTTAAAGCTGGAGCTTGTATTAGGGCCTGCTTTAAGGTTTTGGAGGCTGTTTCTGTCCCTGGTTTCCATTCTACTAGATGAGTATTTGCCCTCTGGGTCTCCTTGATTAGAGAGGGTCCTGGCTATCTCACTGTATCCAGGGATACGTAGTCAGCAAAAGCCGGTGATTCCAAGGAACCCCTGCAACTGTTTTAATGTCTTAGGGCGAGGATAAGCCAGTATAGGCTGTATTCATTCCTTGCTGAGGGCCCTGGTTCCTCTGGCTAAGATTAGGCTTAGATATTTGACCTGCTGTAGGCAAAGCTGGGCCTTCGACCTAGATGCCTTGTACCCTTGATTAGCTAGAAATTTCAAGAGATCTAGAGTAGCCTGCTGGCAAGAGACTTCCAAACTGGTAGGCAAATAAATCGTCCATATACTGAAGGACCAGAGTGCCTGGACTTGAGAAGTAGCCTAGATCTTGGGCCAAACCAAACAGGTGATGGTTATCCCTAAACCCCTGGGGCAAGACCGTCCACATAAGTTGGGACATGTGGTCTGTGGGATCCTCAAAGGCAAAGAGAAACTGGGAGTCAGAGTGCAGGGGAATACAGAAGAAGGCATCCTTGAGGCCCAGAACAGTGAATCATTCTGCTTCCTCTGGTATTTGAGAGAGTGGGGTATAGGGGTTGGGTACAACTGGATATAGAGGAATTACTCCCTCATTGATGAGTCTAAGATCTTGTTCTAGTCTCCACTGACTGTTGGTTTTTGTGCTCCTAGAATTGCGGTGTTGCAGGGACTGCCACATTTCCTTACTAAGCCTTGAGCTTTTAAATGTTCAACAATATCCTGTAATCCTTTATGAGCTTCAGGCCTTAAGGAATATTGCCTTTGGTAAGGAAAAGTAGTGGGATCTTTTAGCCTTATTTGGACTGGGGTTGGGGGGGCATTTTTTGCTTTTCAAATTGTCCTTCCAATACCCAGACTTCAGGGTTGATTCCCTCTTTGAGTACGGGACAACAAATGGGTAACTTCTTTGCCATATTCATGTAGATAGTAGCTCCAGCTTTGGCTAATGTGTCCCTCCCTAATAAGGGTGTGGGACTTTCAGGCATGACAAGAAAGGCATGTGAAAAGAGCAAAGTCTCCCAGTTACAACTGAGGAGGTGGGAGAAATACCTGGTTACAGGCTGTCCCAGGATTCCTCGGATGGTAGCAGACCTTGAGGACAGTCGTCCAGGACAGGAGATTAACACTGAGAAGGCTGCGCCAGTGTTCAGGAGGAAGTCAATTTCCTGGTCCTCAATAGTTAAACGTACCCGGGGCTCAGTGAGGGTGATGACATGAGCTGGCGGTTCTCCCAGGCACCCTCAGTCCTGTTGTTGGACCACCTGGTTGGGGGCTTCTGGCCCAGAGAAACTTTGTCCTCTGGGGCAGTGCACCTTCCAGTGATTGCCTCAGCATGGTGGACATGGGCGAAGGGGCAGATTGTTTCTTGTTGGACAATCTTTTTTAAGGTGTCCTTGCAAACCACACTGGTAACAAGCCCTACCAGGTGATTGGCCTGCTCCATTTTCTGTCCTCTCTGAGCCACCAAGGTTTGTTTGTCTGAGGGCCATGACTAAGGCCACGGCCTTTCTCTGATCTCGCTTTTCCTTTCGGCCTGTTCCTCTTGGTCCCTATTATAGAACACCAAGGTTGCCCAGTTTAATAATGCCTCCAGACTTTGTTCAGGGCCCAGGGCTCGCTTTTGGAGCTTTCTCTTGATATCTGTGGCTGATTGGATAATAAACGTATCTTTTAGGATCAATTGACCCTCAAGGGAGTCGAGTGACAGGGGAGTATATTTTCTTTTTTTGAGACAGAGTCTCGCTCTGTCCCCCAGGCTGGAGTGCAGTGGCATGATCTCGGCTCACTGCAAGCTCTGCCTCCCAGGTTCACACCATTCTCCTGCCTCAGCCTCCTGAGTAGCTGGGACCACAGGCGCCCACCACCACGCCCGGCTAATTTTTTGTATTTTTAGTAGAGATGGGGTTTCACCATGGTCTTGATCTCCTGACCTTGTGATCTGCCTGCCTCGGCCTCCCAAAGTGCTGGGATTACAGGTGTGAGCCACCGTGCCGGCCGGGAGTATATTTTCTTAAGGCCTCCCATAGCCGCTTGAGGAAGGCAGAAGGATTTTCTTCCTTTCCCTGAGTTATGGTGGACATCATTGAATAATTCATGGGCTTTTTCCTAATTCTCCTTAGTCCTTCCAGAACACAGGTCAACAGATGTTTGAGACTCCAGTCCCCATGATCTGAGTCAAGGTCCCAGTGGGGATCCATACTGGGGACGACTTGCTGACTGGTAGGGAATTTGTCCCTTTCTTCAGCTGTCATTCTATCATTTACTTGACTAAGACACCAGGTATCTCCAAATTCTCAGGCTGCAGCTAAAGCCGCATTCTTTTCATTAAAGGCCGGGGTTTGATCTAACAACAGCATGACATCTCTCCAAGTGAGATCGAAAGTTTGCCCTAGACCCTATAGGACATCTATGTACCTATCAGGATAATCTGAAAACTTCCCCAGGTCTGCCTTGATCTGCTTTAAATCAGAGAAGGAGAAAGGGACATGCACCCAGGTTGGGCCAAATTCCCCTCCCCCTACAGTTTGAAGGGGACATAACTGATAGCATGGGGGTTTTTGTGGTCCCTTGGAGATTTTTTGCTTATTTCCTTCTGGGTGTGGGAGATTAGAGGAGGCTTATCATTAATAGGAAGGGGAGCTATAGGGAGGCTAGGATATGGGGCTAAGCTGGGAAGTCCTCCTGTGGGATGTAAATCGCAAGCTTTGCATAGCTGTGAATTCTCCTTCAATGAAAAGAAAACCTGGACATGAGGTATTTCACTCCATTTGCCTTCCCTCTTACAGAAAAGGTCAAGCTGCAGGATAGTATTGTAATTTACACTTCCCTCAGGTGGCCATTTTTCCTCATCAGAGAGAGAATATTGGGGCCAAGCTGTAGTGCAGAAAAAAACGAGCCACCTCTTTTTCAGGGTTTGCGGGTCAAATTGGTCCCAATGGCTTAGGATGCATTTCAAGGGTGAGCCTGTTGATGTCCGAGTGTTTCCCGTCTGAAAGACAAACTGCCCATGGTTTTGGTTTGTTTCTTTCTCCCCCTGCCCAAGAACCCACAATGGTCCCTGGACTCTGCTGATTGGAATAGTTGCGCTCGACAACACAGCAGCAGAAACACCACTTGCCCAAGAACCCACAACGGTCCCTGGATCCTGCTGATTGGAATAGTTGTGCTCAGCGACGCAGCAGAAGAAACACTAATTTTCCTCCTAGACCACAAGGAGGACCAAGGAATGTCAGATTTAGTGGCCCTTACCAATGCTTTCTTGAAAACCTGCACCCTTGCCTGTCCTAGTCCACAAAGAGGACAGAGAAAAATCGGATTTAGTGGCCCTTACTGATGCATTCTCGAAAACCTGTTAGAGTCCTAAGCATTCTCCTGTTAGTATTGGGACTTTACCTATGTCCTATAAAGATGTTATGCCCCAAAAATGAAGTGGAGGGCCCCATACCCTGAGGGAGGGAAGGGATCTCCAGGGTTCCAACTTTGGAGTGACGCCTTTTGTCCTTGCTTATATGAATAGGAAGGATATCATTTCTGAAGCTCCCCACATCCTAGCTTCCGGAATAGCTTTTGTTAGGCCTGCTAGGCTGAGGAAGGATCCTAAAATTCCAGATAAGGTAGTCCCCAGCCCCGACAGGGCTTTGGGCAAAAATTATGTCTTTCTGATTAGTGGGCCCATGTGCCTAAAGAAGGTAACAGTCCTGAAGTTTATACTAGAAATCATTCTTATAGGAGAAACTAGAAAAGCACCAGAGACAGGGAGTGGTTTGTAGAAGCAGGACTAGCCTCAGAGAAGAGAGGCAAGAGGAAGTTTGTCAGACAGAGGTTAGGACCCGGAGACAAGGGTCAGGATAGATAGGATAGATGGGCAAGTCTCGCTTGGGCGCCATGACTTTGAGAGTTTGCTCATGGCTGCAGGGTCAACCAACTTGTTGTCAGGACCCTGGAGCTGAATGGCTTTCCTCTCTGTCGACCCTCGGCTCAGCCAGAAGTACAGGAAAAGTGGAAGCAGGCAAACCAACACTCCCAATTCTGAAGAGTCGGGCGTTGTTAGAGAGCCCTTTCCCAGAAAGCCTGACACCTGTGTCTTTAATCTGGCGGCCACGCTAGTCACTTGCAACTAACTGGCCAATAAGTGCCCGGTATTTCCCTCCCAAATTCTAAGGAAAAATAGGACAGAATAGCAAGCGAAAGGGGTCTGATGGTACTCACTATTTGGCAATAGGCGGTAGTCCCTGGGTCGCCAAAATGTGTCCGGAATTGGTTCCTTCCAGTGGGTTCTTGGTCTCGCCAACTTCAAGAATGAAGCTGCGGACCCTCACAGTGAGTGTTACAGTTCTTAAAAATGGTGTGTCCGGAGTTTTTTCCTTCAGATGTTCAGATCCCTCCGGAGCTTCTTCCTTCCAGTGGGTTCGTGGTCTCGCTGACTTCAGGAGTGAAGCTGCAGACCTTTACAATGAGTGCTACAGCTCTTAAAGGTGGCATGATCCGAGTTGTTTGTTCCTCCTGGTGGGTTCGTGGTCTCACTGACTTCAGGAGTGAAGCCACAGACATTCGCAGTGAGTGTTACAGTTCATAAAGGTAGTGCAAACCCAGAGAGTGAGCAGCAGCAAGCTATAGTGTGAAGAGGGAAAGAACAAAGCTTCCAGAGTAGGCAACGGGACCCAAGTGGGTTGCCCTTGCTGGCTCCCTGGCCGGTTTTTAGTCCCTTAGTTGGCCCCACCCATGTACTGCTGATTGGTCCATTTTACAGAGCACTGATTGGTCCATTTTACAGAGTACTGATTGGTCCATTTTTACAGAGTGCTGATTGGTGTGTTTACAAACCTTTAGCTAGACACAGAGCGCTGATTGCTGTGTTTACAATCCTTTAGCCAGAGAGAAAAGTTCTCCAAGTCCCCCCCCAGACCCAGAAGCCCAGCGGGCTTCACCTCTCACAAGGAGATACAAGACAAGAGGGAAACCTCATCCAGTTTTTTTTTTTTCAGAGACCTGCAGCAAAGTTTGTAACTGACCAGTTTGCTGGGCCATCTTGAAAAGCAGGCTTACAGGTTTCCTAAGCCTGTGTTCTGTCCTAAGTTACCCCCTCCATTAAAGAACACAGAAAGACATACAAAGCACACTAGATTCACTACAGCTTAAGATTAGCCTCACGAATCCTTCATTCTACTAATCAAAACTTTACGGAGGAGATAAACGGTGATTTTTACTATTCATTCAACTGATTTGCACAGAGAAAGAGGACAGAAGTCTGAGTGGTAAGAAATTCTTACCCTTTTGCCAGCATGCCAGGCTTCTGGATTCCTCAGAGATGCTGGAGGAATCTGTATATTTCAGTAGGATGGGCAGGGAAGGCCTCCTTAAGAAGGCAATATTTGAGCAAAGATCTGAAGTAGACGAAGAAGCCATTTGGATATCTGGTGAAAGAGCTTTTCCAGGTATTTAACAAGTAATTTCTTAACTTATTCTACGTTTTATTTTTTGTTTTTGAGACACGGTATCTCTCACTCTGTCGCCCAAGCTGGAGTGCAGTGGCATGATCTCTGCTCACTGCAACTTCCACCTCTTGAGATTCCAGCGATTCTCCTGCCTCCACCTCCTGAGGAGCTGGGATTACAGGTGTGCACCACCACACCCAGCTAAGTTTTGTATTTTTAATAGAGGGGTTTCACATGTTAGCCCGGCTGGTCTCAAACACATGAGCTCAAGTGATCCACCTGCTTAGGCCTCCAAAAGTCCTGGGATTACAGGCATGAGCCACAGCACCCGGATAAGCTTTACGTGTATGTATTCTTTAATCAAATATCTATTGTATATGACATTAACTGCAGGTATAAGGAGATAAGACAAAATTACGGATGTTTATTGAGTGTCTGCCATGTACCAGGCACTGTGCTAAGTTTATGAATGAGGTTTGGTATCTTGACTAAGATTTACAACTTAGTGCAAGAGGCAAGGTGTAGACATACACTTCCTGCAGTTGGATCGCAGCAGTTCTTATGAGGAGGAAGAGTTGGTTTGAAGTTTCACCACCAGAAGTTTATATGCACCTGACCTACCTGAAGTCTACACCTCACTTTCTAGATGAATTAACGTATAAAGGGTGCTCCCCACTCTAACAGAGGGGAAGCCAGCAAGTTAATGCCTGATCACACCGTTTATACAGCACTGTGGTTAACAATCTGTCTTCCCTAAGTAACTCATTTAACCTTCGTAACAATAAGAAGCAGTTGTTCTAAGAAGCCTTTGTGTCTTTCTCTGAGATGGAGAAAGGCGCAGAAGGCTGAGTAGAATGACAAGGCAGTCATTATGGTAGAGTTGGACCTAAATTTAAGGTAACAGTCTTCAAGCACAGTGCATTTCACACCGCAATACAGCTGTTATGAACATTTGCTGAAATAAAACAGCTTGATATTCTCCTGACTCAGTCCTCTCTCACTGACACGACAGAGAGTTGGGTTGAGGTCCGGGCGGATTTAGACCCCCCCCCGCCCCCCGCACCAGTAAAGACACATAAGGAATCCGCCTTCCAGAAGGACGGGGGAGAATTCTGGGTGTGCGCGGCCATGGAGCGCGCGCGTGCGCGGCAGCTGCCGCTGCTGAATAGCTGAGAGGTGCACTGGGGCGGCAAGCTGGGCTCGGAGTGCAGCGGGGTCAGGATGGACGAGGACGTGTTGCACCCTGAAGAGCCTCATCATCCGCGACAGTGGGGTGGGCAAGTACAGGTGAGGCGGGCGTGCGGGCCGTGATGAGGGTGGCTGGGCTCTTTCTGCCTACGTGGCCGCTGTCTCTTGGGCCGCGATGGGAAAACCTTTAACCGCTGCACGCGTCCACGATGGCGGCCGGGCTGGGGTCGGCCCCGCTCGCGCCCTCCTCGGCCTCTGGGCCGCGCTTTCCCGCGGCTTCTCCTCCCCTCGCCCCACCCGCGCCTGCCTGGTTCCCGGCCTCTGCCAGGCCCAAGTTCTCTGGGTCGCTCTCCCTCCTGTGGCGCGGAGAAAACACCATTCCAAGGGCCGCCGCTCCGCCGGCCGGTTTGCTGCGCGGAGCTCAGGGCGCGGCGGGCTGGTTTGGGCCCGAATCTGGCCGGGGGGCGCCTCGCCTCGAGCTCTTCGGAGTTCAGGTTGCCTGTCACCCCGAGACCCGGGAGACATAACTTTCCCACTTGAGGGTTTCTGTGGGGCCTTCTCTAAATACATAATGTCCTCGGGAAGTTTCGTGACGCCTTAGGTCCCATTCCTGGCCTGTTTGGGCGCAGCCTAATGTCGCTTCTTTTACTTTTTTATTAGTCGGCTGTGGAAGAACTCCTGGATCTTGTGACTGCTGGAAAATTTCGCTTTAGTGTAAGTGGTCCACAGCTGAAGCAGTCGGACCACCTTTGAAAATAAAATGTAATTGTTATTTCTCATTTTGCCACATCCCGTGGAGACAAAAGATTAGTGTTGTCTTTTCATTTTTGACTTTTTTCGTTGGGGAAAATAATATTGACAGTGGAGTTGAGTATAAGGTAAGACATGGATCTAGGTGGATGTTGCTAGAGGGTTGTGATTTCATCCAGGTCTTGGAACAGAGTTCTCCAGGTGAAGTCATTCTTGCCGTCTGATTATGAGTAGGTTATGTTCAAGGCCGTCCTGATCCTTAAACCACATTTAGACTCCAGGAGCTGTAATCAGTTTCATATTTTAGCTATAGCTTCTGATACACATATCTTTTTTTTTTTTTTTTTTTTTTTTTTTTTGAGACTGAGTCTTGCTCTGTTGCCCAGGCTGGAGTGCTGTAGCGAGATCTCACCTCACCGCAACCTCCGGCTCCTGGGGTCAAGCGATTCTCCTTCCTCAGCCTCCTGAGTAGCTGGGATTACAAGTGTGTGTCACCACGCCCAGTTAATTTTTGTGTTTTTAGTAGAGACAGGGTTTCACCATGTTGGCCAGGCTGGTCTCGAACTCCTGACCTCTAGTAATCCACCCGCCTCAGCCTCCCAAAGTGCTGGGACTACAGGCATGAGCCACCGCCCCTGGCTGATACGTATCTTTCAAATAACTTGTTATTCATGTAAGATTTTACAAATTGAGGTATCCTTATACAAAATAGAATGAAAGCTTTCCTCATGTACCATAAAATTACAAAGTTTTATACCTATGTAACCAGCACGTTCTGCACATGTATCCCAGAACTTAAAGTATAAATAAATAAATAAGATTACAAAGTTTTACTTTTTTAGCTACTTCAGGATTTTAAAGCTTACTATGTAATAGATTCTGAAATTTTTTGTATTTTTAAAGTTTGACAATACATTTTTCCAGTACTCCTCACTTAATGTACTCTATGTCTACTATAGTCAGAGGGATTTGCACATACCAAGGAATAGAATAATGAAACACTATGGGTAAGCAAACCAGTATGATTTGTGTGTATGTGTGTAAAACGGATGAATAAAATTATTTACATGCTCATCTGTTATTGCACGTACATATTTGAGGGTTAAAAAGTTAATGTAATAAAAATTGCCTTAATAGGAATTTCATAACCTTGTGATCTTTCTTTTTCATTTCTCTCTTTTTTCCTTGACATATGGTTCTCATTTAAGTTCAGACATATGAAATTGGCATTTTTGAAGTCACGAATGGTTGGTTGTCATTTCATGTAGTTCAACCCAATACATGAAATTGGGTTGAAATTGGTTAGCACTTTATGTAAATGTATTGCATGGGTGACAAGTTAGGGTGGTTAAAATTTTCTGGGAAGTTAACTAGAGTATATAAATGAGTTTGGTTCCCCGTCCCCCCTGCGCCACCGCTTTTTTTTTTTTTTTTTTTTTTTTGAGATAGGGTCTTGTTCTGTCACCTGCTGGAGTGCAGTGGTGTGATCACAGCTCACTGTAGCCTTGACTTCCCGGGCTCAATCGATCCTGCCACCTCAGCCTCCTGAGTAGCTGGGACTATAGGGACGAATCACCATTCCTGGCTAGGGTTTTTTATAGAGACACGTTCTTGCTGTGTTGCCTAGGGTGATCTCGAACTCCTGAGCTCAACGGATCTTCCTGCCCTCAATGGATCCTTGCAAAATGCTGGGATCATAGGCATAAGCCACCATACCCGGCTCTACTTTAAAAAATTTTTTTTGTAGATGGGATTTCCCTATGTTGCCCAAACTATTCTGAAACTCATGGGCTCATGCCATCCTCCAGCCTTGGCCTCTCAAGAGTGCTGGGATTACAGGCATGAGCCATGGCACTCAGCTGAGAGTCCCTTTTTAGAATAAGTTCTGTTAAATGGGTTTATCAGTCTCTCTAGTTCACTCCCCAGAAACAAATTGTATTTAGGCCTGATCTTTTTTAAACTTTTCCCTTATTGCATAGTGGTGGATTATCAATTGCTCACTGCAAAATTTTGACACTTTACCTCTTTTGTGAAAGGATTGCATTTAGTGAGAAAGTTGTCTTATTTGGCTAGATATACATTATTGTCCTATGTGATATGCTATGGAAAAGAACCTTAAACACGTAATCACCTTTCTGGATAAGAATAACTCCACTAAAATAGAAGTCTATATTTAAAGTGAGTGAGTACAGAAACGTTTGTCATGGATGTGATCTTAAAGGGTTGTTTTTACCAAGTTTGTTCTGTTTCTTTACAGAGCTGGAACTAGTGGAAGTGAAATAGCACTCATGTTGTTGGGGAATTATTGTACGATGAAGGATGTCTTTAAGCCAAAGTAGTGGATTACTTTCTAGTTTATTTCTTGGTGTTGGAGTCCAAAGGGTATATGGTAGTAATCAGGAGATCAGGATTATGAAACTGGGGCTGCCACTTGTGTGGCCTTATGTGTGATACTGGAATGCTCTAGGCCTTCATTTCAAAAGTGAGGGGGTAGGAATAGATACCTCTCAAACCCTATCTAGTGTTGACTGTGTAAGACTCCAATTCTGTGGCTAGACCCGGTGAGGTAGAGGTAGCAGAGTGTATCAAGAACTGGAAGGGATTAAAGAGGCCTGTTACGTAAATTGCTGTCCCTCCTATGCTCCTAGCCTTGCCATTCATTTTGGTGAATTTCATTTGTAGATAAAGAAATGCAGACTAGTTATAATCACATTCTGTTTGTTTTAAATTTGGTCTTACCTAAGTGCCATGGTGGTAGTTACTCCTTCCATCTCTACCTCTGCATGGAAAGCATTTTGCTCCTTTAACTTTGAAATATGAAGGTGTAAATATACAATACTGTAAGAATGGTGCTTCTGCCAAGTGCAGTGGCTCATTCTGTAATCCTAGCTACTCAGGAGGCTGAGGAAGGAGGATCACTTGAGTCCAGGAGTTCGAGACCAGCTTGGGCAACATAGCAAGGCCATGCCTCTAAAAAACTGAAAAATAAAAAAAATTAGTCAGCCATGGTGATGCTAACCTGTCATGCCAGTTACTTGGGGGGCTAAGGTGGGAGGATTAGTGAGCTAAGATTGTACCACCACATTCCAGCCTGGGTGACAGAGTGAGACCCTGTCTCTTAAAAAAAAGGGTGCTTCTTAATCATTTTGAGATTGCCAGTTCCTTTCAAAATCTAATACAGAAATGGACTCTCTGCCCCTTTCAAAGTCTAATAAATAGAGAAATGGACTCTGCCTAGAAAAATGCACACATAGAATTTAGAATACATTTGGGGCTACCAGGGTACCCCTTGCTAAGATCTGATGTATACCCAGAGCCTGTATTAAAATTTGTTACTTCACACCATACCACCAATTTCCTGCCTCTCCTGACAAAGTACCGTTAATGACAATGGCGGTTGTTAAGGATTAGCAACCATGAGAGAAAAACCTCTGGCTTTTTGTCTGTACATTGCCATATGTTCAATAAGTAATACCCAATATCATTATTACTTGTATTATTATTATAATATTATTATTACAACTATTCTACAACGTTATATTAACTTAGGTTTTTGTAGTAATCTTTTCTGTGGTGACCGCATATCTTTTCTATTTTTAAATTATGGGTAACTGAGTATTGGGAGAAAAGAAATTTTTTATAGGTTTCATTTTAGAGTCTTATTAGTGCTGTCACCTAACTTATGTTCGAAGTAAGTAAATATAGTTAAGATGTTAAATAGAGAATTATAGAATTTGACTCTCCTGTTGTACTTTGATTCTGTGGTGCTCGTTTTATGGTAAACACAGGAAAACCAAGTAAGGTAGAGTTAATCCTTCAAATATAATTAATGACACTGGGTTTGGAAACTACCAGGAAGCCATTATGTTTTGCGAAATACTCTGTGGACAAAACATATCGCTAGCAGCAGTAATCACAACCTTATGAATATTACAGTCTAATTAGAAATTAGAATATTAGAAATATAAGATTTTTCTATAATTTTAGACATCTGATGACTGTTTCTTTGATATTATTAATAAAAACAGATCAACAGAACAGACTGTAGAAGTTAACGAGGCAAGATTGAATGATTTTAAAATTTAGGGCTTTAACATTAGGTTTTATTTTTGAGGAGCTTCTGATTGACACTTCTGCTTCATAGTAAGTAAAATAATTCTGGAAGATGGAAAATCTTAGAGTACCCTTCTAATCTGGTGTCTTTTGCTTTTATCCTTCCTTTCTAGTTTCTTACCATTTCCTAGGTTTAGTCCTTTGTTCTCTCCCGCCATAACCATGGCAGTTGACTTCTGTTGATTGTTCTTCCATTTTTTGTTGGCATTAACTTTTCAAAACAAAGAGTACTTCTTGTCATAACTTTCTTTAAAAGCCTTCAGTAGCTTCCAGTTGCCTACTTGTTTTTATAAACCCTACCTGGTGTTTGCCTGAGTATACCTACTCTGTCCTGTGATCTTTTTTTTTACCTTTTTACTGTATCTTTTCTTCCCACTTAGGCAGTAGCCATACTGCATGTTACAGAATGCTAGGCTTTGATATCTTTCTGTTTGTGCTTGAATTTAAAGTGGATTACAGGTCAGATTTTTTAAGTTACTTTGTTTCATTCCAAGAAACTTTATTTTTTCCCTTTTCATCCATGTCAATTAAAGTGTGACATGTTGCTAGTATTTTCTCAGGACATCAGAACAGTTAAAAAGAACAACAAAAAATCCTCACCTTTTGAACTTGGGGGATTGTGTAGGAGAGTATGGGGAATATATTTAATAGTAAACTACTTTGCTTTTGGCAGTTTTTTTTTTTTTGTTTTTTGTTTTTTGAGACAGAGTCTTGCTCTGTTGTCCAGGCTGGAGAGCAATGGCGCGATCTCGGCTCACTGCAGCCTCCGCCTCCCGGGTCCACGCCATTCTCCTGCCTCAGCCTCCCGAGTAGCTGGGACTACAGGTGCCCGCCACCATGCCTGGCTAATTTTTTTGTATATTTAGTAGAGACGGGGTTTCACCATGTTCGCCAGGATGGTCTCGATCTCCTGACCTTGTGGTCTGCCCGCCTCGGCCTCCCAAAGTGCTGGGATTACCGGTGTGAGCCACCGTGCCTGGCCGCTCTTGGCAGTTTTTAAATTGCCTTTCTAGTAATTTAATTCTTCTCTGTATGCTTGCTCTGAGGCAGTATTCCTAGGAGCAGGCCTCCATCAGTTATTTTTATTTGCATTTAATAAATTATGATGAGATATAATAATCATGAACACACTTATCATATGATTAGAAAGAAAAATTCTAATTCCTAACCTGTCTTTTTAATATCTCTTTCAGCCTGCTCTTGAGGTTCACAGATGACACCTTTGATCCAGAACTTGCAGCAACAATAGGTAAGCCTGTGTTTAAAAATTCAATAGAAATGTCTAATATTTTGTTGCTTTTGGGCTTTTTTATCTAAATTCTTCTACCTTCCTCTTACCACCCCACCACCTCCATGTCTGTTGACATTTTATTTGTCCTTCAAGATTTAACTTTGGTATCATTAAATCTCTGAGGCCTTTCTAGATCTTACCAAGAGAAAATAATTTCCTTATCTGTTGTCTCATGAGACTTTATTAAAACTACTGATATTATGGTTATCCGTACACACATTTCTTTCCTGTATTATGGATTGTCTTTTATTTTGCAATATACAACAGTTATTTGAGTACTTACTGTATGCCATGCACTGTTACTAAGAGGTGGGGTTATAATATTGAATAACATAAAATTGGTGTCTGTCTTCATGTACCTAACAGTAGAGTACGTTAATTTTGTATGTTCAGCATTTGCTACAGTGTTTGACATGTATTCTGATCTTTGCATATGTATTGATATTAGTTATTAAGGACTGTTAGGAGCAGTGATACTTAAATGCCTTTTAGACATAAAATTTAGATGGCCTGAAAGTGGTTAGTAACACTAACTTATAAGAGTATATGAGAAGATAGAGATAAGTATTTTGGTATCATGTGTTTAGACCGCAGACAAGAATGTAAAGGAGTGAAAAGACCACTTGGAATAGTTGAAAGGTAGCTGAGCTGAGTCAGAGCTAGGTAATAGTCTTGGCTTTGCCTTGAATTAGGTGTAATCTCGACTTACTAACGTCATCTGTAAATTGGGAGGTTTTGGGGAGACAATACTTTTTTTCCCTGAGCTTTGAAATTTGATGATCTGATGAGATTATAGTAAAGATGATCCTGGCAGTATTATTAGGGAAAACAAATAGTTTATCTTAACTGCCTTTATTTGTTTACATTTATTGTATGTCTATTTTTTTCAGACTCATATATTTCTAAAAATAGGAGAAATAATTCTTGTGTATCCTACTAAATTACTCCATCCAAATGTTAATATTTGTCACATTTGCTTTATCATTCTCTACATACACACACAGTATTCTTTTAAAAAACTGCATTGGCTGTTTTTCTGATTTCTTTTTTAAAATGAATTATTTTGAGAGTAGGCTTGAAGACATGATGTCTTTAATGTCTACATCATATATTTCTTAAATCAACATGGATACAACTCTATTGTCTATGCACAGATTTTGTCAGTTGTCCCATTAATGTCCTATATAGCAAAAGAAAAATAATTTATTTGGGGTTTGGGATCATACATTGAATTTAGTTATTTCTCTTCAGTCTCTCTCTTTTTTTTTTTTTTTTTTTGAGTTGGAGTCTTGCCCTGTCGCTCAGGCTGGAGTACAATGGTGCGATCTCAGCTCACTGTGACCTCTGCCTCCCAGGTTCAAGTGATTCTCCTGCCTCAGCCTCCCAAGTAGCTGGGATTACAGGCATGTGCCACTGCGCCCAGCTAATTTTTGTATTTTTAGTAGAGACTGGGTATCACCATGTTGGCCAGGCTGGTCTCGAACTCCTGACCTCAGGTGATTCGCCTGCCTCGGCCTCCCAAAGTGCTGGGATTATAGGCATGAGGCACTGCACCTGGCCACTCTTCAGTTTCTTTTAATCTGAACGGTTCTTCAGTCTTTGTCTTTCCAGGGCCTTGATATTTTTGAAGAGTAAATAATTATTTTGTAGAATGCCCTTTAATTTACATATATCCAGAGTGTCCTTATGGTTGGATTCAGGTTATGCACTTTTGGCAGGAATTCCACAGAAGTGTTTCTCAAGCACAGTGTCGGGAGGCACATGGTGTCTGTTTGTCCCATTTACTGGTGGTGGGACTTTGGTTACTATTGGGTGATATATGCCAACTTTTTCCTCTGAAGTTATTATTTTTCCCCTTGTAATGAATATATTTCTTTTGGAGAGATACATTGAAACTATATTAGATGTACTCCTTTTCATCATATTTTTTGTCCTCTTATTTTAGCATCCATTGATACTTCTTGCCTGTGACAAGCAAAAAGGACAATGTATGATCCTGCCATTCTAACTGTGGTGGTTATCAAATGATGATATTTTCAAATGCGATCACTCTGTCTACTTACCTTATTTGAAATTCTGTTAGGAAGAGCTCTTTTGTTTTAGTTTTAAATTTGAGACAGTCTCACCCTGTCACTCAGGTTGAAGTGCAGTGGCATCATCTAGGCTCACTGCAGCCTCCACCTCCCCGGTTCAAACAGTTCTCCCACCTCAGCCTCCAGGGTAGCTGGGACTACAGACATGTGCTACCACTAATTTTTGTATTTTCAGTAGAGGTGGGGTTTCACCATGCTGGCCAGGCTGGTCTCGAACTCCTGGCTTCAAGTCATCTGCGCACCCCGACGTCCCAGAGTGCTGGGATTACAGGCGTGAGTCACTGCGCCCAGCCAAGAGCTCCTTTTTGTTTTTTCTTTTTTTGCGAATTCAGATTTTGTATATTCAGGAGTTTTATTTAAACTTTGAATCTGAAAGAAACTTTAGGAGGAACTCATAGATTTGTGGGAAGAAGCAAATCTACATTATTTTCTCTCTTCTAAAATCACAATCCATGTATTTTGATCTTTTACTGAATTTTAACATATCGTTTCGTCACTAACATAAAGTGTTTCAATAGTGTTTGTAACTCACACACAAATACTGGAAATAAAAGTTATTTACCTGAGTCCATTTTTGTGGCAGGCAGTTCACTTTACATCGCTTTCCAGACAACTGGAATTTGAGGCAACGTCTATGACAGCGATCCCTTTGTTTTCACCTGGCGTGTGTTCTCATCAGACTGCTTGCCGTCACATCGTGCTTCAGGTAAAAAGCTTTTATGAGTTTTTAAATCTCTTTGTGAAAAATATTTTATTGTGGTAAAATATGTATGACATAAAATATGCTATTATAACAACCCTTAAATGTATAATTTGGTGGCATTAATTACATCCATACTGTCATGCAGCCATCACAACTGTCTGTTCCCAAGTATTTTTCATCACCCCAAATAGGAACCCTGTTATCATTCTGCAGTAACTCCCCATCACCACCAGCCCCACATTGCCAGTTGACGTTTAATCTACTTTGTCTCTGTGAACTTTCCTATTCTAAAGATTTCATATAAGTGGAACTATATGTTTGTCTTTTTGTGACTGGCTCATTTCACTAGGCATAATGTTTTCAAGGTTCATCCTGGTAGCATGTATCAGAACTTCATTCCTTTTTATGGCTGAATAATACTGAGTCCTCCAACTCTGTTCTTCTTTTTCAAGATTATTTTGGTCATCTGAGACTCCTTGCAATTCCATTTGAATTTAGGGATTGGCTTCTCTATTTCTGGGGGGAGAAATGATTCTCAGAATTTTGATGGGATTGTGTTGAATCTGTAGATTGTTTTGAATAGGACTGGTATTTTAGCAATATTGAGTCTGCTAACCCAGGAACTAAGGATCTTTCCATTTACCTACGTCTTTTTATGTTTCTTTTACCAATGTTTGGTAGTATTCAGCATGTAGGTCTTTCACTTCCTTAGTTAAATTTATTCCTAAGCATTTTATTTGTTTAGCACTATTTAAATGGAATTGCCTTCTTCATTTCCTTTTTAGATTGTTCATCGCACATGTACAGAAAAGCAACTAATTTTTGTGTGTTGATCTTGTATCCTGAAGCTGTGCTGAATTTATTAACTCTAGTAGTTTCCTTCTGGATTCACATGGATGTACTTCCAGCTACCCGGGAGACTGGGGCAGAAGGATCAGTTGATCCAAGGAGTTTGAGGCCAGCCTGGAAAACACAGCAAGACACCTACAGGTATGTGCCACCACATCTAGCTAGTTTTTGTATTTTTAGTAGAGATGGGATTTCACCAGTTTGCCCAAGCTGGTCTCGAACTCCTGGGCTCAGGCACTCACTCTACCTGCCTGAGCCTGCCAAAGTGCTGGAATTAAGGCATGAGCCACTGTGCCCAGCCTAAAACTGTGATATCTTGTTCTCATTAATAGCTGTAGAAATTATAACTTTTGGCTGGGTGTGGTGGCTCACTCCTATAATCCTAGCACTTTGGGAGGTCGAGGCGGGCAGATCACCTGAGGTCAGGAGTTTGAAACCAGCCTGGCCAACATGGTGAAACCTGTCTCTGCTAAAAATACAGAAAACCAGGTGTGGTGGTACACATCTGTATTCCCAGCTACTCAGGAGGCTGAGGTGTGAGAATCACTTGAACCTGGAAGGTGGAGGTTGCAGTGAGCTGAGATTGCACCACTGCACTCCAGCCTGGGCAACAGAGCAAGACTCTGTCTCAAAAAAAAAAAAAAAAGAAAGAAAAGAAAAGAAAAAAAATTATAAAAATTATAACTTTTTGTAAATTTTTATTAGGCTGGTGTCTTTTACTATTTCAGTTGCATAAATATCATTTGAGGTGGGCCTGGTCTTTGAAGGCTCTTTCCAGCAGGTGTCTCTTTCACCAGGCTTATTTATAAGTCTTTATTTTTTTTTTACGGTAAAAGAAAGTCTATAATATATCAACTGTGCAAGGGAAGACAACAGTAAACTTACAAGTCTCTTTCCAGCTATCTAAATTAGTAATTCAACAGGACAAAATAAAGACATGTTTAGACAAGAGCTTTATCTCTGTGCTGCCTCCTGGTTAATTTCCTTGGTTTTGTCTTTCAGTGTATTAATTCTTTCCAGCTGTATTCAGTCTGCTGCTCAGTATGACCAACAAGCCTTAGATTCTCTGTGTGTGTAATTTTACTTCTAGAAGTTCTATTTGGTTCTATTGCAAATCTATTCCTTGATTTCTACTTTATACTTTTATGTCCTTAATTTGTTTAATTACACTTATTATATTCTTGTTCAGATAGATCAAATCTGCTTGCTCACATTTTCTCTTCTCTCTCATTGATCATATGTTTTATTATTTGGGATTATGAGCTCATCTTGAGTGAGAATCTGCAATGATTTGATTTAGGCATTTATCTTCCAGCTCTGTTCTGTATTTGCTTCTTCCAGAAATGCAGGAATCACATGAACCTGTCCATCCACAGATGAAGTGGTAAATAAACTGCCATATTAGATACATGACGGTGTACTCTTCAGCCATAAAGCTTCGGGAAACCCTGTCATCAGCAACCACGTGGAGGAACCTCTCCATCCACAGATGAAGGGATCAGGAAACTCTGGTTTATATACTGAAGGGAAATGCTTTTTGGCTACCAAAATAATGAAATTATGTCGTTTGGAGCAACACAGAAGAACCTGTCCATCCACAAATGAAGACATCAAGAAACTCTAGGATGTACACAAGGCAAAACACTTCAGCCATCAGAATCATGACATATGTCACGTGGAGCAACCCAGTTGACCCGCCAAGGCTGCCTCTTCCTCCACAGGCGGATGAACGCTGTGGCTGCTGCTCCTGCCTGGGCCGTGCCCTGACGCTGCCAACACCACTGCTCCTCTATTTATAAGTCTTAATAGGGTTGCTGACCCAGCTATAGCTGAACAGCTGACATGTACCTCATGCTAAGCCGGGTGCTTCATATGTATCTAACTTGAAAAATGCTGAGCTACTTACCTTAACACCATTAACTTTTACTTAAAAGTTTGTTTTTCTTTTTTAATCCAAGCGAGCTCCAAATAAGTTTTAGGAGGCTCCTCAAAGCCAGCAAAGTCTTTAACTGAAAGTAGAATTTCAAAGTACTGTAATTGGATTAGAAACCAAACCCCAAAATTAAATGTGAAGATTAGTGTCCGTACTGAACCGGCCCATCTGGTGGACACAGGATTTGTGTTATCGACCACAGTGTTACCCAGGATTCATGATTTCTGGAGTTTGTCAGTGTTAAGAAAATTGGATTGAGTACCAAATACAGCAGAGCAAATCCAGATTTGAGGCAAGGACCCTATAAAATAGTCATGCAGTACTTTTGTTAGGGTTCTGGGCACAAATCTTCCTCATCCCTCCCACCTTCTCCTGGCCTGCCTGTAAACCCGAACCACCAGGTACCTCAATTTTCTTCAAGGTCAGGCTGTTCTTAATGTTGCTAAATTGATCAAGGAAATGGGTGAGCCACTGCTTGCTCTGCACATAGTCCTCAGGGTGCTCAGGGTTCAGGCAGTACAGCAGCTGCATGGTTTTGGCCCGAAGGAGTAACTGGTCCATTCCTAGGCTCTCCCCAAAGATGTGTCCTCTGAAGAAGCTGGTCAGGTAGAGGGGGTGTCCACCATGGTTGTAGATGGGGAAGGAGATGCTGCTCAGGTCGAGCATTTTGTTCACCTGCCAGGCGTATAGGAGCGGGTTGGGGGCACCACGCAGAGCATCTTGTACCTGGCCCACACCTACTGGTACTGGATCTGGCTTACGTTTCCCTGCGCCACACACAGATCCTGCACTGTACTGTCCAGTCAACTGACTTCAGCAAAGATGTCTGGGTCCAGCAGTGAGTTACTGTGGAAGGCCACCAGAATGGAGGTGATATCAGCCTCGGTGCTCTTCCTGGAGGCGGAGAAGTGGTTGGAGTCCTCTGTGGTGAAATGGCCCTGCATCAAAGTGGGAGACATTCAGAATCAAGGTGAAATTGGCCTCAGTGCTGGTCCTGGAGGCGGAGAAGCGGTCAGTGTCCTTGGTGGTGAAGTGGCCCTGCATGAAACATCACTCCCCCTTGGCCGGTGAAAGAATAAAATAAAGCTGGCCACTTGCATTTCCCTTTCAGTTTATAGAATACATGTTTTGGAAATAGTGTCTTCTAGATCTGTCTTTTTCTTTTCTGATTTAACTTATTAGCAAAGCTAAGTTTTGTCTCTTCATAGTGTTGCTTTTGTTTCAAAAGCTTCTATGAGATTTGTTTACTGTGTGTGGCTATATGGCAGACAATTTGTTCAAGTGGCCTGCCTCCTCTTTCTCACATTGACCCCTTCAGGAGGAGTTTTTCAAGGGTAATGAGTCTTCTCTCTGAGATAAGAATAGTAGCCAGAATTAAGAAGGTAAAGTGCATTGTGGAATTAAATCCTGATTCCAGTGGAAACTTAGTTTATGGCCTTAGACAAATGTTTACACTTCTGATCCTCAGTTTTCTCTCAAAGAACTTCTGCTCATATCCAATTCCTATTAAGTGGAAGTACTCTAACCTGGTATTACTAATATTCGGTTAGATTTTTTCCTAATTTTAGGTGTTAGAATATATCCTAATGTTACCAGTTCTTCACTGTTACTAAAGTGCACGTTAGATTTCTTCAATGATTTTTTTTAATTGGCATGGTTGATACAAAGCATCCTTCTATCCAAATACTGTGCTCAGTCGCCTAAGTGATAGTTTAGAACCATACTATCTCTCTCTGGAAAGAATGCTGGGGCTCCTGACTACACACTTTGACTAGAGGGGAAAATACTCCTCTTGTATTTTATGATGGTTTTTCTTTCTACTTGATTAAGAAGAGAGTACAAAAAGGTGCTTATTGAAGCATTGTCAATTTGGGAACAAGATTCTCAGGAATGAAAAATTTGTGACTGTTCTCAGCATGAAAGGGAGAGAGAAGATTACCTGATCATTACGTGCTTATTTGAAAGTCACTTTCCTCCCATGTCTCAGCATCTCACTTTTTAGAATGCACACTGAATGCCTGGGATCTCTTTGTTTTAGAACAGACAAAGTTGCATTGTTAAAGGAATAATATTTCCAGGGAAAAGGCTCAGTGCTCAACGGTTACTCTATAAAGAGATTTGAAAAGAAAGTCAAGGGAAGGTAAGGAAGGCAACATGGCTACCAATCTCGTGGGTTCTACTAGCGTTATTTCATGGAAAATGTCACCTTTTTATAGGAGAGAATAAATCTGAGAATCAACTGGCATCTAAACTCCATTTCTTGTTTTGTCACTGCTTCCCTGATTGACTATGGAAAATACATTTAGTCTTTTGATACCTTGGTTTCAACAACTATAACTTGACTTAAGAACTTTTGTGCATGGACTTTGTAATAGTTATCTATTTCTGCCTACAAATTACTTCAAAACTTAAATTGTTGTTTGAAACAACAAACACTATCTCACAGTTTCTGTGGGTCAGGAATCCAGACATGGCTTATTGGGTAACCGCCTGAAAGTCTTACTAGGCTGTAGTACAGTTATTGGCTGCAGCTGCTGTTTCATCTGAAGGTTCAATTGAGAGAGGATCCACTTCTGAGCTCACTCACATGGTTGCTGGCGCAATTCAGTTCCTCCCAGCTATTGGATTAAGGGTCTCAGTTCCCTACTGAGTGTTGGTCAGTGAATTCCCCTCAGTTCTTTGCCATATGGGGGTCCATAGAACAGCTCACTACATGGCAACTGGCTTCTATCAAAGTGAGCAATAAAGAAGTAAGCAAGAGAGGTTTGCAAGACAGAAGCTACTACGTCTTTATAATCTAATCTTAGAAATAGCGTCACATCCCTTCTGCCATATTCTGTTCATTAGAAGCAAATCTGTGGGTCTAGCCATACTCCATTGCAGGGATCACACAAGGGTGTGAATGCAGGCATGGATTGTTGGGGCTCATCTTAGAGGTTGTCTCCCGTAGAGTTAGCTACCAATCTGAGGGGCCACAGGGAACCATGCATCTGGGCCAGAACACAGGGATTTCATACCTTAAGCAGGACAACATTCATTCAAACACACACACACACACACACATATATATGTATATGTTTAGATGTTTCTCTCTAATCAAAGAAGCAAGGCCTGTCCCTGACGAGCTCCCTTTTTCAGATCCACCCTGAACTGCCTAAGTTAACTCCATGGACCTTGACTAGGTGAACTGCAGAGTCCAAGCCTAGAGTTGGGTCCTGGGTTTAATCCTGGTTCTGTCTTAGCCCTATGACCTTAGGCCACTTCTCTTCGGCTTGGTTTTCTTTGCAGCAGAAAGTGCCAGGTTAGATCCCAACAGTGGTTGTCAAATTGGCGTGCCTGTGAAAACCACCTGGGGTCATTAAAAAAATTCCTCATGCCTGGCACACTCCTGACAAATTAAATCCGAAGATCTGAGGGTGAGATTGAGGCAACAGGACTTCTTACAGCTCCCCAAGTGATTTCATTGTTCAGCCAAGGTTGATAACTACTCATTTAGAAGATCGGTAATCCTAACTCTGGTACATGAGAATCATCTGAGGAGCTTTAAAAACAAATACAGAAGCCAGAGTCTTAGGACCATTAAAATAGAAATCCTTGGGGACTGGTCGCAGACATGGTGTCTTTCAAAGCTCCCCATATGATTCTAATGTGTAGCCAGATTTGTGGACCCTCAGGTTTAAAAATCAAGAATCCTCCTTGATCTAAGGTTCTAAGCTTGTATGAATGCACTTGTAGAGCTGTAAGCACGTGTACCACCTTCCAGTGCTCTCTGACTCTGAAGAAGGAGATGATTATTCCCACCCCCAACATCCATCTTCTCTGGGTTTACAATCCCCTATTTACAATCCGTAAAAAGGGCACCCTGGACTTGACCTCAGTCTCATCGTGACACAGCACGCCAGCGTTCTTAATCTTTTTGGTTACAGAGACCCTTTTAGAAACTTCATGAAAACTGTAAGTCATAAGGAGGATCTTACATGCACATCAGATTGATCATGCAATTTTCATGGACCCCTAAACTCCTGATACAAAGTTAATTATATTTCACTATAATATATATAAAAAAAAAACTTATATAACCCAGAAAAGCAGAATTTGCAACATAGTAGAAATAGAACCAGAGCGAGAGTTCTAATCCTGGTTCCACAAGTCACCAGTCAACATTTAGGAGTCACTGAATCACTTGATGCCTCAGTTTACTCATATGCCCAATTAAGAATTATACAGTCATGCACCACATAATGTTTTGGTCAACTACAGATCACATATGATGATGATGGTTTCATATACAAATACATTGTGTTACTATTGCCTGTGGTATTCTGTATAATAACCTGCTGTACGGATCTATAGCCTAAGAGCAATAGGCTATACCATACAGCCAGGCGTGTCGCAGGCTCTACCACCTTGGTTTGTGTAAGTACACTCTGTGATGTTCGCACACGATGAAATCGCCTATGACACACTGCTCAGAATGTGTCTCCATCATTAAGTGATACATGACTATCTACTCTATCTTGCCTGTTCCAGAAACAAAGTGAAATTAATAATATAAAATTGGTTTGATCAATTTATAAGTATTACATTGTCGTTGAAAATAGGAGAATTAGACCAGGAGGTCTTGGTGTGGCCCTGGAGTAGGTGAAACTGTGCATGTATCTTCCTTACCTTCCATTCTCATAAAGAATCGCCACCTTCCCCACATACACCCTGACCAAACTATCTTTGGGACTGCAGCACCAAGGTGTGTTTTTGTTTGTTAACTTAGTCTGAGTGCCTGTGTTGACCAGGAGGCTTTGAGAATAAAGGTACATAAAAGTCTTAGCGCCTGGATGAGCCTGGGGAGAAGAGATGGCATGCTGTGTCCTTGAATTTGGAGTGTGATTTGCACTCTGCCCTTGCTCCCATGAACTCACCATGCACCAGTTCTGGTCCTTGGTGGGGAAAGGCTGAAACTGGAACCAGGGGTCTGAAAAACAATCTCCCAGACTTCACAGTAGCTGCCAGATTGGCCACACGGTTGGCAGAAACCATCCTACTGGTTAGTGCCAGGTGGTTTGGAGCAAGAGGGAGCACAGCCTGGATTGCTTTAGGCCAGGAGTTCGAGACCAGCCTGGGCAATACACAAGACCCTGTCTCTACTTTTTTAAAAAATAAAAAGTATTAAGAAATATGAGGAGAAAGGACTCCTATTTCATAGTTAACCAACTGACTGGAGTTGCAGTGCTTTTAGTTATCAATGGAGATTGTACTGCATGTGTTATCTTCAGATTTGACGGTCATCCCAGTACAAGAACTGAAGCTGTTCAACTAATTTAGCTGAAGTGGTAACAGCTCTGAGGCAAGAAGAGTGTAATCTAGGTTACTGGATCAAGGGATAGGTTATTATATTAGGGCTGTCCAGAGGGAAAGAACCAACAGGATATGTGTATATATAAAACGGGGTTTATTAGAGAGAATTGGCTCACGTGATTACAAGGTGAAGTCCCACAATAGGCCATCTGCAGGCTGGGTAGAGAGAAAAGCTGGTAGTGGCTCAATCCAAGTCTGAAAGCCTCAAAACCAGGGAAGCTGACCGTGTAGCCCAAGAGAGCCCCCTGTAAGCCACTGGGGCAAGTCCCAGAGTACAAAGGCCAAAGAACCTGGAGTCTGATGTACAAGGGCAGGAGGAGCGGCAGCAAGCAGCCAGCCTGGGAAGAAGAAAGAGAGCCAGAAGACTCAGCAGGCTGCTTACCCCACCTTCTTCCACCTGCTTTGTTCTAGCCTCGCTGGCAGCCGATTGGATGGTGCCCACCCATATTGATGGTGGGTTTTCCTTTCCCAGTCCACCCACTCAAACGTCAGTCTCCTCTGGCAACTGCCTCACACACACACCCAGAAACAATACCAGCTATTTAGGCATTGCTCAATGAACATACAAAAAGGAAAGTTTTTGTGATACTCTGGGAGACTCAGGGTAGGGAGCGGTTCAGTGATATTTTGGGATAGTGAAAGGTCTGTTCAGTTTCTGTGTTCCATGGGAGTGGTTCTGAGCTGTTTGATTTAGTCAAACTGTATTTTAAAAGTCTCATACCCAAGTTATTCTCTATCCTCTATCTCTCTATCCTATCCTCATCCACACCTCCCACATACAAGCCATGTATGTCTATAGATGTCATATGGATATATTTTGTTATTTTATTTATCATTTCGGAAGAACATATTAACAGTATCTCTTTTCATCTTAATGTATTTTGTATTTATATATGCAAATTGCCTTTGGTAATTTTGGCTAAGAAAGCATACTTTTGAGGACTGATATATACATTCTTTTTTTTTTTTTTTGAGACGGAGTCTCGCTCTGTCGCCCAGGCTGGAGTGCAGTGGCGCGATCTCAGCTCACTGCAAGCTCCGCCTCCCGGGTTCACGCCATTCTCCTGCCTCAGCCTCCCGAGTAGCTGGGACTACAGGCGCCCACAACCGCGCCCGGCTAATTTTTTGTATTTTTAGTAGAGACGGGGTTTCACCGTGGTCTCGATCTCCTGACCTTGTGATCCGCCCACCTCGGCCTCCCAAAGTGCTGGGATTACAGGCGTGAGCCACCGCGCCCGGCCCATTCTTTTAATGATAATGGGAATCTATGAATAAAACAAAGGCATCTATCTAGTCATATCTAGTCATGTTTAGGGGACTTGCCTGCACCATTTATCCCAGCAATTATGAGTAGTCCATGGGATCATTTAAAAAATCTGATTTCCTCTTAATTCTATCTGGAAGAAACTCTCCAAAATTTGTGAGATATGAATGGTAGGTACCGCCTCCAGTCTCCAGCATTTTTGTAAGCTTGTCTTCTTTTTGCTCAATTTCTTTGGTCTATTCTGCAGTTCCCAGGAAGTGGGAACCCATGTGTCCATGTCACCATTTTAATGAAAATCCTCCCTTTTAACATGCACTGAACTCAGTTCTTGAAAGCCAGGTCATGCATTTTCTAGAACTATGAAAATTGCTTGGTGCTTTTCCATGGTTAGCAATCACTTAGCATTAATACTTTAATAGTAATTGTGTTTCCATGTGGGTAGATGCAGCATTTTAACGAAATCTCCAGATTGTAAGGAAAGTGCATCTAAAGTCCAGGGAAAATATATTTAACAATATTTTAAAGGAGAAAGGAAGAAGAGATTTTGTTAGCCTTGCAAAATTTTAGTCGTTTAAGAGTGACCTTATTAAAATAACCACAAGATGGCATCAGTTTTCTATTTTTAAAGAAATATGGTAAATTGGACTGAGAATTTCTTGTGTCTTTCATCTTTGCATGTTCCAAGTCCTAGTTATAGCTGCCTCTTGAGGTTATCATTCATGAGCCATAAACTTAGTAGCAGCTGGATCACATTTAAAGTCAATAGATGGAGTAACCAATTTTGGAATTCCATTCTTTGGACCACATCCACGTTAAGGAGAGAATAGCTCAGCTGCTCTCCTAAGCATTTTAGATGAAAAGTCAGAGTTAGGGGGTTATACAACGGAGCAAGTCTAAATCCAGGCCCTCTCGCTGCCCTTCCTATATATCTCTCTCTCCCTCCCTTCGTTCATTCCTTCCTTCCTTCCCTCCCTCCCTCCCTCCCTGCTTCTCTCCCTCTCTCCCTCTTTCTCTTTCTCTCTTTCTCTCTCTCTTTCTCTTTCTTATCTTTCTCTCTTTCCCTCTCTCTCCTTCCTTCCTTCCTTCTTTCACAGGGTTGTACTCTGTCACGCAAGCTGGAGTGCAGTGGCATGATCATGGCTCATTGTAGCCTCCAACTCCTGAGCTGAGCTCAAGTGATCCTCCTGCCTCAGCCTTCCAAGTAGCTGGGACTAAAGGTGCATTCCACTGCGCCTGGCTATCCTTTTTTTTTTTTTTTAAAGTTTTTTAGAGATGTGGTCATGCCATGTGGTTCAGGCAGGTCTCAAACTCCTGGACTCAAGCGATCCTGCCACCCTGACCTCCCAAAATGCTGTTATTACAGACCCCAGCCACTGTGCCCAGCCTGAGGGTGTTTCTTTATTACACATCAGCAGAATTTTTTTTTTTTTTTTTTTTTTTACCTCCTTAAAGCACAGCAACTAAATGTCTACAATTACTCAACAAATCAGTCACTACAAAGTACTAAGTTCTATAGTAAAACATGTATGTGTTTCAGGATCTGGTTTAATCTACTCTCCTCATTCTAGATGAACTATTCTGATTATTTTATTTCAGTAATTCAGATATCCAGATTACTAATACTTGTGTGGGTTTAGTAGGTCAATTGAAAAAGACTACCATTCATTACTCTCTTTTCAGTTTTTCTGTATCATTCTATAGAAGGAATTCAGCTTTTAGGAAATTAAATCAGGCCAAATGTTCTATGAGCTCCTCTGCTATCTTTGAGTTACTGTGCAGGGCTTTCCTGTTTGTTTCAGAGCTCTAGACTCTGCTGTGGGTATAGCTGTAACATGGCCTAGAAGTGACAGATTATTTTAAAGTAGGATGATTTCTAAAACTACTGAATTTTCTTGGTTATATTTTTTTTTTATGATTTTATTATATTATTGTCAGAAATGATTTATTTAATGTCAGTTCTTTGGAATTTGTTGAGATATCTTTTCTGGTCTAATATATGTAAATCTCTATATGTACTTGAAAATATTTATTCTTTTGTGTACAAGATCCTTTCTCCATAAATGTGCTACACATTTCTATATCTTTTATCTGCTTTCCTATCAATTTCTGAGTGAGAGAGATGTAAAATCTTTTACCATAATTGTGAATTTTGTTAATTTATCCTTGTAATTCTGTTTGTTTCCATTATATTCTAGGATATTTTGCTTATGATCTTCTTGGAAATTTCTCCTTTTCTCAGTATCAAATGTCTCTATTTACCTCATTAAATATTTGGTGCTTAAAAATATCACTAAATCAGCACAATTTATTACTTTTGGTGTCTTTTTCTATGTCTTTATTTGTAAGCATTTAGTATTGGTTGGTTTTACGTATGTATCTTATTTTTAAAAAATTTTAAAAACACCTAATTTTAAAGTTTGTCTCCTAATTGGTGTTTTACACCCATTTGAACTTTTTGAGACAGGGTTTTGCTGTTGTTCAGGCTGGAGTGCAGTGGTACTATCATAGCTTACTGCAGCCTTGACCTCTCAGGCTCAAACAATCTTCTCACGTCAGCTTCCCCTGTAGCAGAACTACAGATGTAAAATTTATTTTTATTTATTTTTTGTTCTGGTAGAGACAGGATCTCACTATCTTGCCCAGGCTGGTCTTGAACTCTGGCTCAAGTGATCCCCCTGCCTCGGCCTCCCAAAGTGCTGGGATTATAGGCCTGGGCCACTGCGCCCAGCCTATGATTTATTTTTGGAATTATTTCTATTATCCTGTTTTGTGTTGTCTACCATGACTTTATCCCTACCTGCTTTTTCTGTTGTTATTCTTTGCCCCTTTTGCTGGATTAGGGTGGTTTTCTTTATTTCTGTGATTTGCTTTAAAAGTTACTCTTGAATTTTTAACATATATGTCAGCTTCATATTTCTCTAACAGATTCTAAAGTTACTTACTAAATTCTATTCTAAAATGAACAAAAATATTTATATTTTAAATTTTTTGCTGAAACACCCAACTTCCATGTTACTGTTATATAGAATTTTAATTCCACTTTGATTTTGAAACACTAGATGAAAGTTAGTGTGTTTATTATTTTCAGTGTTGATATTTAATTTAGTTCAGCAATATGTTTTTGAATTGATTTGCTCACCATTGCATTTCTCCCCCTCCTTGAATCAGTTTTGTTCCTGATGCCCATTCTTCAGTAGTTTCTTTGCAAATGTCAGTGAGGTATAAACTCTTGTTTTTTTTTTTTAAATGTCTGGATATGTGTTTAATTATCTTTTCTTTCTTCAATGGTAGTTTATTATGTGTACAAGTTTAGGTTTAGAGTTCTTTACTTTGGGTACATTGAAGATATTTGCCCATGATCTTTTAGCATTCATTTTTGCTTATTTTTGTGAGTGCTCTGCTACCCACATGAGAGCCATTTCTTTACAGTTAATCTGTCATTTAAATTTTTAAATTTTGAACTTTTGTGGATACATAGTAGGTGTACATATTTATGGAGTACATGAGATATTTTCATACAGGCATATAATGTATAATAACTGTATTAGGGTAAATGGGTTATCTATCACCTCAAGCATTTATCCTTTGTGTTACAAACAATCCAATTATGCTCTTTTATTTTAAAATGTATAATAAATTCTAGGCACCCTGTTTTGCTGTCAAATACTAGATCTTATTTATTCTACATAATTATATTTTTGTACCCATTAACCATCTCCATTCCCACTCCCCACCCCTACTACCCTTTCTAGCCTCTGGTAATCATAATTCTACCCTTTATCTCTATGAATTCAATTGTTTTAACTTTTAGCTCTCACAAATATGTGAGAACATGTGAAGTTTGTCTTTCTGTGCCTGGCTTATTTCACTTAACATAATGTCCTCCAGTTCCATCCATGTTGTTGCAAATGACAGGATCTCATTCTTTTTTATGACCGAATGGTACTCCGTTTTATATATGCACTGCATTTTCTTTATCCATTCATCTGTTGATGGAGTCTTAGGTTAATTCCAAATCTTGGCTATTGTGAGTAGTGCTTCAGTAAACATACAAGTGCATATATCTCTTCAATATATCAATTTCCTTTCTTTTGTGTATATGCCCAGCAGTGGGATTTCTGAATCATTTGGTAGCTCTATTTTTAGTTTTTTGAGGAACTTCCAACTGTTCTGCATAGTACTAATTTACATTCCCACCAACAGTGTACAAGGATTCCCTTTTCTCCACAGCCTTGCCAGCATTTGTTATTACCTGTCTTTTGGATGTATGCCATTTTAACTAAGGTGAGATGATATATCAGTGTAGTTTTGATTTACATTTCTCTGATGATTGATGATATTGAGAACCTTTTCATAAATCTGTTTGCCATTTGTATGTCTTCTTTTGAGGAATGTCTCTTGAGATCTTTTGCCAATTTTCTAATCAGATTATTAGATTTTTCTGATTAAGTTGATTGAGCTCCTTATATATTCTTGTTATTAGTCCCTTGTAAGATGGATAGTTTGCAAATATTTGCTCCCATTTTCTGGGTTGCCTCTTCTCTTTGTTTCCATTGCCATGCGGAAGTTTTTAACTTGATGTGATCCCATCTGTCCATTTTTGCTTTGGTTGCTTGTGATGAGGGGATATTACTCAAGAAATCTTTGCTCAGTCCAATGTCCTGAAGAGTTTCTGCAAAGTTTTCTTTTAGTGGTTTCATAGTTTGAGGTCTTAGGTTTATATCTTTAATCCATTTTGATTTGATTTTTGTATCTGGCAAGAGATGGGGATTTAGTTTCATTTTTCTAAATATGGATATCCAGTTTTACAAGCACTATTTATTGAAGAAACTGTCCTTTCCCCAGTGTATGTTCTTGGCATCTTTGTCAGAAATGAGTTTACTATAGATGTATGGATTTGTTTTCTGGGTTCTTTATTCTGTTCTATTCGTCTATGTGTCTGCTTTTATACCAGTACTCTGCTGTTTTGGCTACGATAGCTCTCTGTAATTGAATTTGAAGTCAGGGAATGTGATTCCTCCAGTTTTTGTTGTTGTTGTTGTTTATATTTGTCTCCCCACCCCCTCCAGGAAAACTTTGGCTATTCAGGGTCTTCTGTGGTTCCATATACGTTTTAGGATGGTTTTCTCCATTTCTGTGAAGAATGTAATTAGTTATTTTGATATGGATTGCATTGACTCTGTAGATTGCTTTGGGTAGTATGGACAGTTTAACAATATTGTTTCTTCCAATCCATGAACATGGACTATCTTTCCATTTCTTTGTGTCCTCTTCAATTTTTTTCATTAATGTTTTATAGTTTTCATTGTAGAGATCTTTCACTTTTTTGGTTAATTCCTAGGCATTTTATTCATAGCTATTATAAATGGGATTACTTTTTATTTTATTTCTTTTTCAGATTGTTTGTTGTTGGCATATAGAAATGCTACTGCTTTTTGCATGTTGATGTTGTATCCTGCAACTTTACTGAATTTGTTTGTCAGTTCTAATAACTTTTTGGTGGAGTTTTTAGGTTTTTCCAAGTGTAAGATAATATCATCTACAAAGATAATTTGACGTCCTCCTTTCCAATTTGGATGCCCTTTATTTATTTCTCTTGTCTGATTGCTCTACCTAGGACTTCCAGTAATCTGTCCTTTTTTAAATGAAGGTTTTTACGATTTTTCTTGTGTTCCAGTTGCTCTGATGTTTCACTGTGACCTTTCCATTTTTAATTTTTAACTAATGTATTAAGTTGAGCCTACAAGTTCAAGGCTGCAGTGAGCTATGACTGCACTACTGCATTCCAGCCTGGGAAACACAGCAAGATCCTGTCTCTTAAAAAAAAGAAAAAAAGAAAAGTATTTGTTTATGCTTCCCTAAAAATTGCTTCAAAACACTTGGAATTTTCTGTGTGATGGGAATGGTTTTGTTATACTAATTAGATGACTCACTGTGGGCCCTTAGATAGCTTCAGGATGGGAATTGCCCTCCAAAAAGACCAATAATAGGATTAGAGGGTTAGAACTTTTAGCCACTTGACCTCTAGGGAGGGGAAGTTTGGAGACTCAGTTCAGTTATGTGACCAATGATTTAATCAATCATGCCTAAGTTATAAAACTCCAATAAAAACTCTGCTCATGGAGACTTGAGGGAGCTTTCTGGCTGAAGGATACATCAATGTGCTAAGAGGCTGTCATAGCCTGACTCTATGGGGAGAGGGCATGGAAGCTCTTGTCCTGGACTCTCGCAGACTTTGCCCTATGTGTATGCTTTAAAATAAAACTGTAATAATACGTATAGTATTTTCTTGAGTTATTTGAGTCATTCTAGTAAGTTGTCAAACCTGAAGAGATAGTGAGAACTCTGAATTTGTAACCAGTTTGTCAGAAATGTGAGGGGCTGGGGACCCTACTTGTAACTGAATTTTAAAACCTGCAGAGTTTGATGCTAACTCTGCATGGTTTGTGTCAGAATTGAATTGTAGTTCACTCCTATCTTAGTCCATTTTGTACCATTATAACAATACCACAGACCAAGCAATTTATAGTGAACACAAATTTATTGGTTCATGGGTCTGGTGGCTGGGAAGTCCAAGATATATACCTTGCACATAAACTGTTTTTTCAATAGTTTTACATTCAGGAGGCCTAATTACTTTTAAATTATACAACATTTCTTACATAAATTCCCTATTATAACTTTTTTTCACGACTTTTACAGACAATTCTTTGACGTGCCTCAACTTTCTGACTTGTTGCAAGCATCCCTTTCTTTAAACAATCAGTTAATTTATTTTAGGATAAGAATTTACCATATAACATTCCTTTTAACATAAATTCCCCACCCCCTCCCCCGCTTTTTTTTTCTCAAAGATGATAACCATTCTTTTCCAAAGTGAACTTCCTTCATGTCTGTGGACTAGACTGTCTAAGGCCGCAAGATTAGAAGTTAGGATAATACATGTTACACTGTTGACTTTTAGCGAACTTTACTTTTGTTGAAAACCTTGTAAGTTTGGGATTTCAATTATTCTTTGCTGTTAATAAGACCTTGTTCATATTAACTTAGAATTGGTATAGATGGCTCTTTCCTGATTCTGTAAGTACTTTAAGGCTTGGCTGAGTGCAAACAGCTCGCAAATTTGAGCAGAGCAATTATTAGACAATTTTCCTGACTCTGCTTCTACAAGAGTTTCCTTATCACTTACTGAATACCCATTGTGTCTTTTTCTCTCAATCACCCAGGAGGAACCATCTATAGTCCTGTCCTGAAGGGAGTTCCTCCTAGGTCTGGTCGGACCTTGGTATGGTAATTAAGATTTAGATACCCTGTTAGGAAACCTGCTGGGTTAAGGGAATTTTCAGTAGTTAATGTTAAATCATCTTTTTCTAACAGAATAGCCTTATACTTTAAAGTTCTTGAGTCAGTAAGCTACCTTTTTGCTTTTTTTTTTTTTTCCCCCCTCCACTTAGGATAGTTCTGACCTGATGAGGTATGCTCACAATGAAGTTTCCTCTGAAAGTTATTTTTCTACTTTCTTCTGTTAGCAAAGCAGTTGCCGCTACAGATTGAATGCATTTGGGCCATTCATGGGTTACTGGGTTAAGGATTTTTGATTAGGAGGGTTATGGGTTGTCAGTGGCCTCAGTGCTTTCAGGCTACTCCCTTGTTCACGCTGACAACAAGGTGGCATTGGAGTGTTATAGGGTCATGGAGAAGACCTTCAATTATCAATTATAGGTTTTAAATTTACCCTGACTTTTAAAGGAATAGGGTACACTGTTTTCTCTTTACTACTTCTATCTCTCTCTTTCTCTCTTTCTTTCTCTCTTTGACTTTCTGTCTCTCTCTCTCGGACTTCCTCTTTGTCTCTCTGTCTCTTCCTCTCTCTCTGCCTCTCTCTGTCTCTCTCTCTCTTTTTGACTCCTCTTTGTCTCTCTGTCTCTTTTCTCCCTCTCTCTCTGCCTCTCTTTCTCTCTCTCTCTTTCCTCTCTCTCCCCTCTCTCTTCTCTCTCTCTGTCTCCTCTCTCTCACTCTCTCTTTCTCTTTCCTCTTTGCTGATCTTTCCCTGCCTCTGCCAGCTGCTTATGCTGCTGTTCTACCCTCTCCTTCCCCTTCCCCTAGGGGAGGGACTGGCAGGAAAGGAGCTACTGTTTCTTACCCCGAGAAGAAAAGAAAGGGAGATTCTGAATATTTTTCCTGCTACCAGAGGTCTGTGTGAGGTTCAACCCACTCCATGGGGATTTCTCACCTCTTTTTGAGGTTCAACCCCTGCCATGGGAATTTCTCACCTTTTTCTGAGGTTCAACCCCCTAGACCCCACCATGGGGATTTCTCACTTCTTTTTAACCTCCAAGACATCCCAACTAAGGAACACTTCATCGCCCCCCATGGCTTTCTTTCCCTAGTCCAGACTAAGGAATGCTTTATCACCCCTGTGGTTTCTCTCTCCTTGGTATATCGTAATCAAGGAATGCTTTACCAATCCATGGCTTTTTCCTTAGTTCCGACCACCAAGGAAATACTTTACCGGCTCCTGCGGTTTCTCCTTCCTTGGTCTGTACACAGAGTCCTTGCTGCAGCATGTGAGGATCCTTTAAGCTAGGTTGCTGGCCAGTTTCTTTCCACGTTGCTGAGAGCTCGGGTTATTCTTAGCACTGAGTGGGTCCTGATTTCTCACCCCTGACGCCATCACAAGGGGGCAGGGCGGCCTCCTCAGGAGAGAGAACCAGAGATCGCCCTGGAGGAGAACATAATCATGGGTGAGCCCCCAAATTGTTTCATAAAGTTTTGGTACAGCAAAAGAAATAGCCCTCGAATATAAAATTTTCTTTTTAATTCTCAGCAAGGCAAGTTACTTCTGTAGAAGGGTGTGCCCTTACAGATGGAGCAATGGTGAGCACACACTTGGACAAGGGAGGGGAAGGGGTTCTTATCCCTGACCCGTGTGGCCCCTGCTGCTGCATTGTTCCCCTATTGGCTAGGGTTAGACTGTGCATGCTAAACTAATTCTGATTGGCTAATTTAAAGAGAGTGACAGGGTGGTGAGTGGTTTGGCAGGAAAAGTGGTTATGACAGAGCAGGTAATTGGAATGAAGGGTGGAGTAGGTAATCGGAATGAGTCAGGGTGGAGCAAGTAATCAAAAAAGGTTGCTTGACAAGGAAGTTAAGTTTAAAAGTAAAAGGCAAAGAATTGAACATACTGACATTGATTCTTTGAAAAGAAATTTAGAACTCATATCCAACAAGTCCTTTAGATTGGAGTGCTATAAAAATGGGTCCCATGTGACCTGCATGGTGGTGTGGATTTGTAGTCCTAGCTACTCAGGAGGCTGAGGCCAGAGGATTGCCTGAGCCTGGGAGTTTGGGGCTGTGGTGAACTATTATTATGCCACTGCACTCCAGCCTGGGTGAGACCCTGTCTCTTAAAAAAAAAAAATACACACACAGACATGTGATTTATTATATGATCTGGTGGATAAAAGGCTTAAAAATTGGAACTATAAAGAGCAAAACATGAATTTTCTCTTTGCCCTAGACCACTCCTTCTTTCAATTTTCTCTCTGTTCCTGAACTTTCCTATTTTCACACTGTTCCTCAATAGTAACCATTGTTAACTATGTAGTGTGAATCCTTCCCAAACTCTGTTTGTCAGTATAGCCACACACACACACACACACACAAACACTCGCACACGTGCACCCACAGTGCATCTGGATCACTATATATATATATATATATATATATATATATATAAAAACATATATGATTGTGATTGTCAGTTTTATACATCAACTTGGCTAGGGTACAGTTTCCATCATTCAATCAATAGGCATTTTTGTAGATGTGACTAAAATCTATATTCTGTTGACTTTGAGTAAGGGAAATTATCCTAGATAATCTGGATGGGCCTGAATCAATCATTTGAAAGTTCTTAAGAGCAGAGCTGAGTCTTCCCCGAAGAAAAAGGAATTCTGCCTGTGGATAGCAGCATCAGTTTGTGCCTGGCAGTTCCAGACTTCTCTCCCTGATGGCCTGCTTTGTGGTTCTCAGACTACCTAGCCAGCCTGACAACCGCATACACATATTCCTTGCAATAAATCTCTTAATATGTATTTCCTACTGGTTTTGTTTCTTTAGTTGAACCGTGACTGATTATATATATATATATTTCTATAGCTTCCTTTTTCACTAACAATGCGTCTTAGAGATGGCATATTTAACTGCTGCATAATGTCACAAAATGTCACACAAAAAAGGATATAGCATAGCTCCTCTAATCATTCTGTTATTGGTGGATATTTGTTTTTCCCAATTTAAAAAATGGTGGTAAATACACATAACATAAAATTTACAGTCTCAACCATTTCTAAGTGTACTGTCCAGTGGCATAATGTTGTACAACCATCACAACCATCCATCTCCAGACCACTCATCTTGCAAAACAGAAACCTTGTATCTCTTAAACCACTCCCCATTCCTCCCTGCCCCCAGCCCCCATCTAACTATCATTCTCCTGTCTATCTCTATGATTTTGACTACTCCAAATAAATATCTCAGATAAGTGGAATCATACAGTATTTGTCTTTTTGTGATTGGCTTATTTCATCTAGCATGATATCCTCAAGGTTCATCTGTGTTTTAGCCTGTGTCAGAATTTCCTTCCTTTATAAGGCTGAATGACATTCTATTGTGCCACATTTTGCATATCCCTCAAACATTGACGGACACTTGGGTTGCCTCCATGTTTTAGCTGTTGTGAGAAATGCTGCTATAAACATGGGTGTATAAAGCTCACGGCTTTCATGACACCCCACTGCCCATCCTTGACCTAAGGGTTTGGTCAGGGGAGAGCAGAGCAGATTCTTTGGTGCCTATTCTGCTGGTACTGTTAAAGGGAGAGCTGCATGATGTAAGCCCTATTTTTTCTTAACATTTTCATTGTATGGAATTTGTATGTACAGTAAGAGTTGGAATAAGCCAGGGCTTATACGCTTTAATGGAACTGAAAGAATCTCAGTCCAGAAAGGCTGTTGGGTTACTTGCATAGGTGTTGCTTTATTCTGTGGGGCCAGTGGCTCTTTTGGTGATATACCATGTGGCAGCTGGAAAACATTAATGACCATTTTCTGTACCTGTCAAAAATGTTTTGTATTTATTACTTGAATTATATATATGTACATATATGATTTTATATATGTATGTGTGTATACACACACACACACACGTATTATAGTAAATCACAGTTGTGAACCCCAAAAATCTGAGATAGTTCTCAGTTAAATTGGAAAGTTTATTTTGCCAGGGTTGAGAATGCACACCTGTGACACAGTCTCACGAGGTCCTAATGACATGTGCCCAAGGTGGTCAGACCACAGTTTGATTTTACACATTTTAGGGAGACATGAGGCATCAATCAACATAGGTAAGATGAACATTGGTTTGGTCTGCAATGGTGGGACAACTCGAAGTGGGGAGTGGGCTTCCAGGTCATAGGTAGATAAGAGACAAACGGTTGCATTCTTTTGAGTTTCTGGTGAGCCTCTCCAAGGCAGGCAATCAGATATGCGTTTATCTCAGTAATCAGAGGGGTGACTTTGAATAGAATGGGAGGCAGGTTTGCCTTAAGCAGTTCCCAGCTTGACTTTTCCCTTTAGCTTAGTGATTTGGGGGCCAAGAGATTTTCCTTTCACATAGTAAAGAAAATATTCATAGTAAAGTGAACTATTAGTGTGAAATGAAGTAGACTTTAAAACTAAAATAAATATGAGTTGGATCTTGAGCTGAATAGCAAATTTAAATTAAAAGCCATACAGAAATAAATAACAGCAATTTGATTTTGCTTTCTTTAATTGTGACACAACAGTTTTATATATTTTAGTATCTAAAAAGCACAGACTATGTCTTAGACTTCACAGGTCACTTCTGAGAGCTGGTGACAATTTATCATAAACACAAATGATTAACCAATAAGAATATTCTGAAATATTCAGTATGGTTCTATTGTTGCAGCTAAGCTGTAAGATCTCCATTTTTGACAGTTGTGTTTAGTATGAAAATAGTCTTTGTCATATTTTCAGGACTTTAAAAAATTTGTGAATTACTGTTGACATTTTTTAACATCAGAACTAAATAGATTTTTCTTTTTTACATAAAACTCAGGAGGTTACAGAATAGAGTTTAAATGGTTTATTCCTGTTGATTGGGATCTATTATTCCTTCTTTACTTCTCTACTTTTTCCCCTCTTTATTTTTAACAAAGAAAGTTCTGCAACACTGGTGGCTTTATTTTTGTCTATTTTTATGCCATGGCTAATAGAGTATGCTTCTTGGTTTGCTAAATGTACTTTCTTTTGACTCTTCAGTAGAAATACCTGTCTTGAGTCTATAACCTGTTGATGTAAAAAACAAACAAACAAACCCCAAACTCTGTAAAATATTTTGAAGAGGTTTATTCTAAGCCAATATGAGTGACCATGGCCCAGGGAACAATCTTGAGAGCTTCTGAGAAAGAGTGCCCCAAGCTGTTGGGTTACAGTTTGGTTTTATACATTTTAGGGAGATGGGAATTGCAGGTAAAATACTAAATTAAGACATGGAAAGTGTATATTTGTTCAGCCTAAAGAGGTGGGATATCTTGAAGTGGGCAGTGAGATGGGGGTGAGGTGGGGTGGGATTACAGGTCCTAGGTAGATTCAAAGATTTTCTGGTTGGCAATTGGTTGAAAAAGTTAAGCTTTGTCTAAAGATTTGAAGTCAGTAGAAAAAAATGCTTGAGTTAAGATAAGGTAGCTTATGGAGACCAAAGATCTTGTTTTGAAGATGAAGTCTCATAGGTAGCAACCTTCAGAGAGACTAGATGGTAAATGTCTTTTTTTCAGATCTTAAAATATATCAGACTCTTAGTTAATCTCTCCTAGATCCAGGAAAGTCTTGGAAAGGGAAGGCCTGGCTGCATTCATGGAGATTCAATACAGATGCAAATTTCCCCCACAAAAGACGGCTTTGCAGAGCAATTTCAAAATATGTCAAATAAATATATTTTGGAGTAAAATACTTTGATTTCTCTCAGGGTCTGCCATTTATCATGCAGTGCTATACCAGAGTCAGGTTGGAATTTGATATCTTACTGCCACAAATAGTCTGTTTTTTCAGTCTTGAGATCTCTATTTTAATGTTGATGATGGTCAGTTCTGCCTAAACTCCAAAAGGGAGGGGACATAATCAGGTATGTCCAAACTCTCTTCCTGTTATGGCAGGAATGCAATCTTTCAGATTTCTCTGGGGTCTTCTTGGCCAGTAAGGGATCTATTTTGTCAGTTGGGGGGAGCTTAGGAATTTATTTTTGGTTTACAAACCTATTAAACTTTCAGTGGCCATCAGAGAAATGTCCTCATCCTCATGGCTATCTTCTTATAATGTTTACAGTACCACCAGATGATTAATTTACTTAAAGTACTTAGAACTCTCTCAGATAAAAGTGAAAGGAAATCTTTTTTAAATAAAAGCACTTAGAAAGGAATCGATTAAATATATACTGTGGACTCTTACAAAACAACTTAGCTTCTGGAAGGTCTGGGGTATAGCTGGGCCTCCGGAACGCTTGGAACCAAGCCTTAAGTTCCCTCAAGATTCTCATGGTTTATCCATTTTTCTGCCTGCCCTGGCTTCCTTCTCTTTGAAAACAGAGGAATTTTTCTCCAAAAGTCTGCCAGTAGACCTGAGTTTGAATTATAACAGTCTCTTGATTCCAGGTCAAAATTATAGGAAAAGGACACTGATTGGCTTAGCATGGGCCATGTGCTTACTTATAGGCCAATTAAGTAACAAAAGGAAATGAATACAACAGTAACAATATCTTCGCTCCAGTGACCACCCTTGGAGGTCAATCAGTTGTATCCTGGAAGTAGGTCATAGTGTTGCAGAATATTGCTCCTTAGTTCAGCTAAAACCGGGTTCTAGTCACACAACCAGGAAAATTTAGGCATGCACACACATTGAAGGGTGAGTAGAATAGGATTTTATTGGGTGAAAAGAGAAAAAAAAAAAAAAAATCAGCAAAGTGAAATGGAGTCCTGCTAACGGGCCCCCCATCTCACAGATTGAATCCCAGGCCACCACACAGGAACTGAAGAGGCCAGGTTCCTCCCACTGCCTGTGGCAACCCCCACTTCCCCCAGTGCACATGTGGGCTGGCTCAGACAAGGTCCTGGGCAGATTCCCTCATCTGCATAAAAGTGTCTAATGTAGAAACACTTGTGGGGCAGGTCAGAGATTCTCCAGGGACCCTGTATTAGTCAGAGTTCTCTAGAGAGACAGAACTAATGGAATATATATGTATAGTTTACTAAGTATTAACTCACATGATCACAAGATCCCGCAATAGGCCATCTGCAGGCTGAAGAGCAAGGAGAGCCAGTCCAAGTTCCAAAACTGAAGAATTCGGAGTCCTGTGTTTGAAGGCAGGAAGCATCTCGCGTGGGAGGAAGATGTAGGCTGAGAGGCTAGGCTAGTCTCTGTTTTTACGATTTTCTGCCTGCTTATATTCTGGCCACGCTGGCAGCTGATTAGATGGTACCCACCCAGATTAAGGATAGGTCTGCCTTTCCCAGCCCACTGACTCAAATGTTAATCTCCTTTGGGAGCACCCTCACAGACACACCCAGGATCAATACTTTGTATCCAGTCAAGTTGACACTCAGTATTAACCATCACAGACCCCTTAACCATTATAACCATGTGTGAGATTAGCCAAATTACTTCATTTTTCTGTGCCTCCATTCCTTCATCTGTAAAATGGGATTAAATTGTTCCCCTTTCATAGAGTTGAGGATTTTATGAGAAAATGCAGCATTCTTTGTAACAGTGCAAACCTGGAACCTGGAAACAACATAATAGAAACACTCATTACTGTATTAGGCTGTTTATGCATTGCTATAAAGAAATATCTGAGACTGGATAATTTATTAAGAAAAAAAGTATAATTGGTTTATAGTTCTGCAGGCTATACAGGAAGCATAACACAGGCATCTGCTTCTGGGGCGGCCTCATGAAGCTTACAATTGTGGTAGAAGGTGAAGGGGAGCAGGTATCTCACATGGTGGGAACAGGAGAGAGAGAGAGAAAGAGGTGCCATGATTTCAAATAGCCAGATCTTGCAAGAAGTCACTCACTATTGCAAGGATAGCACCAAGAGGACGATGCTAAACCACTCATGAGAAATCCACCCCTACAATCCAGTCATCTCCCACCAGGCCCCACCTCCAATACGGGGGATTACAATTCAACATGAGATTTGGGCAGAGACACACATCCAAACCATGTCAATTACCAAAGGACAAGTTAAAGAAGTTGGTGGACTCAAGCAGTTGACTGCTATGCATACAAAATATATGTCCCCAGCAGAGGGCAGGCTTCCACCTACAACACATGTGATCATTTTCCCCGGTCCCTCTAGTTTGCAAAGGTGAGGGCAGAGCTCAACCTGGAGTGTAGATGCTGAGACAGAGGGACCATGCTCCCTATGTCCTAATGGAAAAGGGCTCTTCTTGAGTAGAAAGGTGGTTACTGAGTTTTGCTTTCTCCTATAGAGGAAAGATGAGCAAAAATAGGGAGATGGGGACCTGGAGAAGAGAGGTGCAGAAGTGGCCAGGTGGGGACACCTGTGATGGTGGGGACACCTGTGATGGTGGGGAGAGGGGATTTGTTGGTGAACTATAGCGTGTAGGCTAAATCCAGCCCACTGCCTGATTTTGCATGGCCTAGGAGTAAAGAATGGTTTTTACATAAAATGGTTGAGAAATTTTTGAAAAAGAATATTTCATGACTTGTGAACATTATATGAAATTCAAATGTCAGTGTCCATAAATAAAGCTTTATTAGAACATGCCAGATGCATGCACTTATGTATTGTCTGGAGCTGTTTTCCCTGTGCAGAGTTGAAGAGTTTGACAGAGACTATATGGCTCCCAAAGCCTAAAATATTTACTATGTGATCCTTTACCAAAAAAGCTTGCCAACCCCTGCCTTATAGTATAATATGTGACTTTTTTGAAGAGTTTAACAAATCTAACATTTGCTGAGCTCTCATTCTTGCCCAGCATGGCTATAAGCTCTTCTCATGTATGTAATAGAATTCTGTGAACAATCCTATAAGGCAGGTACCATTTTTATCTTCATTTCACAAATGAGAAAATTGAGACACCTTGGTAATTTTCTCAAAGTCGGACCATTAGTAAGTAGAAAAGCTGGGATATGAACCTAGGCTGTCCAATTCAGAGCAATAATGTGTAATATCTAGTTTCATTTTCTGGCTTGTTATGTCATGTAATTCCTGCCAGTATTTCTCAAAATGTCGCTATGCAAACCATCACTTAACTGATCAGTCTTGCTGTGGAGAAAGGGATTGGGCTGTGCCTACACTCAGGGCACAATGGGAGAGGATGCAATGGGAGGGGATAGTAGCCTTGAGGAGTGGCACCAGTTCACTCCTGGCTTTACATTTGATGGCATCACAGAATGGAGGAAATCATTGCACCTACGTGTGTGTGGTGCATACACAGCAAATGTCTAGAAGGTTTCACCCCAAACTGCAAATAGTATTCGCCCTTGAGGAATGAAATGGACAATGTAGAACTGGGAGATGTCTATGTTTTAATCCTACGTTGTTTGAAATTTTAAGTGAGGTAGTAGTCTTTGCAATGCTATTTTTAGAACCTGCATAATATGGTGAAAAGAACTCTCTGGCCTTTCCCTTTTGTGAGGCAAATCGGCTTAACTCTCCTTTAAGTGTCTTAGATATTGAGAAGATATAGATGATTTCATAATCCATTTCCCCAGGATGGTGCCCAGAGGGAAAGAAGATTATCCAGCCACCAAGAAATGCCGAGCTCCTCTATTTCAGATGAACCTGACTTAATCAGGAGTACAAGGCACCCTTTCATCTTTTCAGAGTTATACAGGGGCCCTGGGTTTCCTGTTGATATGAAGATATTCACATGCCCCAGTCCCAACTGGTGCCAGGGGACTGTCCTGTGGCCTGTTAGGAACTGGGCCATACAGCAGGAGGTGAGCAGTGGGCAAACCAGGATTACCACCTGAGCTCCACCTCCTGTCAGATCAGTCATGGCATTAGATTCTCATAGGAGTACAAACCCTCTTGTGAACTGCACATTTCAGGGATCTAGATTGCACACTCCTTATGATAATCTAATGCCTGATGATCTGAGGTGGAAAATTTCATCCCCAAACCATCCCCCTAACTCGTCCCTGTTTGTGGAAAAATTGTGTTCCACCAAACCAGTCCCTAGTGCCAAAAAAGATGGGGACCACTGCACTATACCTTTCATGCCAAGGTCAGGCCCAGCCAGTGACAGAGCCCACCAGGGGATCCTAGAACGTGGCTATTCCTGCCTATTTCCTCGAAGGGTCAGGTTCTGCCCTGGGGCTCTCTGGGGGCTGGTCAGACCTTCTCAGAGCTGCCCCTCACTCAGAGGCTCTTTCCTCCCCATTCTCTCTCCTTCCCCTCTCCTTTCCTAGGGGTCAGCCCTGCAGCACCCTCCCAAAACCCTCCCTGCCTCCTCTTCCTCCCACTGTTCTTATCCCCAACAAATGTTCCTCCCAATAAATGTCTTGCACGTCCAGCTCTGTCTTGGTGCCTGCTTCCCAAGGACCGTAAATGACACGTGCTTCCCATCTATCTGTATGATGGTTTTTTTTCACTTTTTGAAAATTATGTTTTGCCAGAAAGTCAAAGATAATCGTCTGTACCAGTTTAGTCTGCATATCTAGCATAGCATTTACACTAATATTTGCAGAATGAAGGAATAAGAAAAAGCCTATTTTGCTTTCAGAGGCCGCATGCACAACCCGAATCTACAGTCTCGGTTGGGTTGGAACCCGGAGCTGAAGACAAACCAGGCCATGTTGCTGACTGTGCTTCGAAGCAACTGGAAATGCCTGGAAATGTCCTTACACTCTGAGCTGCTCGGGTGTCTTGCTTTTGAAAGTGTCTGTGTCTCCTACATGACCTAGTTTCTCCTCACTGAGTCCCTACCAGGGCAGAAAAGGGGCAGGCACGTGACAGAACATGAAGGAGCTGCCCTAGGCAGAAGAGGTGCTGTGGTCTGACAGGGCTGACAGGCAGCCCCGGGCCGGGGGGCGAGGTCCTGGCACTGTGGTCCGACCCTCTGGACACTGCCACTGAGGCCCTGCGGCTGAGTTACTCCCCAGGCCAGGTGTGGATGGAGGAGGGCAGTTGTGGTCACAGCCACAGGCTGAGTGGGAACACAGCTCGTTTCTTTAGGCCCTTGGAAAATCGAGGAGGAACTGGTATGCTAATTCAGAAATTCTCCCATAGCCTTGACAGGTACAAAATCTATGAAAACCACTATTTAAAATTATATTTCTAATCATGCCATTTTCTCTGCTGGGTAATTCAGGAAGTTGAATAGATGATTATGAATCATCCCCAAGTGTGGCTAATTGAATATTTGATCAATAGAATTTAGTGCCTTTCATCTGCAGAGAGCTTTCCTGACATTAACTAATTGAGGCAAAGAAAGGTATCACCTTCATTCTATAGATGGCAAAACTGGCAAAGGGAAGAGCTTTAAAGAAGCCAAAACAAATAAATAAATAAATAAAATTTAAAAGCGTGTGCATGCAGGCAGAGGGAAGCCTGGCTAAGAGGAACTGTGGTCTGCAGAATCCCCCCTTGGGCACGTTCATGTCACTGCACAATGTATCACTGCTTGCATCAGGGCAAAGGGAACGTTCCCAGGTCAGCCCATCCTAGAGTTCAGGTTCGTTGAGCTGGAAACAAATGAGCCCGATGGAGCTGGAGTTGGCGCCTGGAGTCTTTAGGGGAAGGTCTTGGCCCAGTCCCGTGCCTAAGAGCAGAGGCTTCCTCTGCAGATCCTGACTGCGAGCTGGAGGCGGCGCTGGAGTTGGAGCCTTGGCTTCTGCGGTGAGCAACAGCGCCACCTGCTGACCACAGCCTTCCCTCAGCGCGGCTGCCCCGCGCCAGATGCAAAGGTTTCTCCGTTGTCGCTTCCGTTTCCTTCCCTGGCCATTCCCTGCATTTCCTTTCCTGGCTTCTCCACCTGGAGGGAGGCAGCTGACAGGTTATACCAAACGTGATAGAAATCTGTTAGAGAGACATTGGATATTCACAGCAAACATCTCCCCCTAACCCTCTCACCCCTGGATAAAATCAGTGTTCATGAGGAAAGGTCTCATTCTCAGGCAGGTCTCCTTCCTCAGCTCCCACTGGAATGCGTCTCTTACCAGCGATGGGAGGATGAGGAAGAGCTGAATGTCGGAGACCGTCCTCGGTAAGGGGCACAGCAGGTGCCTCTCGGGGCTGCCTTCGAGGATGTGATGAAATCATGCTGCGAAAGCAGCCGGTTTGGGCGGGGACTGCGATTCCTCTCCCGCCCTTCCCTAAGGCCCTCCCTAAAGCAGGAGGTGACCTCGGGCCTCAGTTTACCTCCATTATTCAACAATAATCAGGTACAGGGGAATGCGGACAGCCACATCTGGTGCTGTCCTTAAAGGGCCTCGCCACGCCCAGTTCTGTTGTCTTAGCCGAGTCCTGTGACTTTCGTGTGCCTTGGTCTTTTGTTTATGACGTGCCCAATCTGTCTCCCAGGGCCGTTCAAAGATTTTTTTAAGAGTCAAAATCTAAAAATATTAATACTTTAAAACAGCGAGGTAAGATTCCAAACCTTTCCATATTTTCAGTGCAACAGAACAATTTCGTTTCCCTGAGCAGCTTATAAGATCACAGCAGCATTTGGTAGAGCTGCCACATGGTCACTGATGTCTACTAAAAACGGCATTGCTGTGTAGGAAACCCAAGTCCGCCATTTTCCAAGTACCATGTCGTTTGCTGGAGATTTCAGAAATATCTTTACATGAAGATCAGGGAGAGGAGGATGTAACAGAGTCAGCACCTCTAATGGTTTCAACACCACGGTCCGAGGTAGAAGTGCTAGCACAGGGCACAGGATGCTGTGAAACCAGTCCCAGCCCTGGAAACACCCCGGGCCCCATGAGAAAGGGAGGCACTAGGCCTGGGGATCCTGCGGACCAGGGGAGTCAGTCGCAGGTGCTGTTACTGGGTCATCCCCATATCTGAAGAGCCCCTTTGTCGGGGTCCCCTGGCCCATCCACATTCAAGTCCACTTTCCTTCTGTGCACCCTCACCTCAGCCTTGAGGCCCTACTTGCTATGCCCTTATTCTGCCAGTGCCACACGTGGGAGACTGGGCGTGCCTCTCCTCTCTCTCTCCCACTTCCAGATCTTCTCTTCGGAGCTGATGGCTGAAGGACTGATGTCCAGTTGCAGTGAGAAATCCTGCCAGTCCTTCAAGGCCAACTCAGAGGACACCTCCTCCCGGAAGCCACCCTGATTCCTTCCCCTCCCTCCCACCTCCAGCCAGTAGTCCCTCCTTTGGACATGATTAGTTTCCTTGGGCTGTTGTGACAAAGTACCATAAACTGGGGTGCTTAAACAGCAGAACCTTTATCATCTCACGGCTCTGGAGGGCGGAAGTCTGAGATCAAGGTGTGGGCAGGGTTGGTTTCTTCTGAGGCCTCTCTTCTGGGCTTGCAGAGGGCCGTCTTCTCCCCGTGCATCTGCACACGGGCTTCCCTCTGTGCACGCCTGCTGCCACTTCCACATTTCCCCTTCATAAAAAGACTAGTCAGATCCGATTAGGCCTACCCTGAAAACCTCATTTAACTTAATTACCTGAGGATCTTCATATAAGGTCACATTCTGCAGTACTAGGGGTTAGAACTCCAATCTTTTTGGGGGGAGTGGGTGAGGGGGGAAAAGCGGGGTACAATTCCACCCAGAACAGGTTCTTGTTGCATTGCTGTTATTATTATTATTTTTAGAGACAAAGTCTCACTGTGTCGCCCAGGCTGGAGTGCAGTGGTGCAATCATAGCTCACTGCAGTATTGAACTCCTGGGCTCAAGTGATCCTCCCACCACCTCAGTCTCCCAAGTAGCTGGGACTACAGGTGCACCCACCATGATTGACTAATTTTTAAATATTTGTATAGAGATGGGGTCTCACTGTGTTTCCCAGGCTGGTCTCAAACTCCTGAGCTCAAGCCATCCTCTTGCGTCGGCCTCCGAAAGTGCTGGGATTACAGTGTGAGCCACCACGTCTGACCCTGCATCATTATTTATACTTCTTGGTGTATTATCATTATTTTCACCTCTCCTGGAATGCAGGCCCCTTGGGACATCAGAGCCTTGATATAAGGCGTATTTGTGTTCTATTGACCCTTAAGCTAAGCACACACTCAATAAGTATTTGAACGAACAAGTAGTAAATACAAGTATTCATGAATGAATGTGGACCACTGCAAATAATGAGGGGTCTGGAATGTGCAACATGATGCTAGAAATAGACTTCAGCAGATGCTGTGGCTGTTGTGATGACCGTATGTGAATCTGTGGAAAGACCCCATCCAACCAAAAAAAAAATCTTCCCCATTGGGACCTTAGATGTCCTCACTGGCCAACGATGCTCCCTGCTAGCTCTTTGCAGTTCCTGATTTTAATAATGGAATGGCCTCCTTCAGGAAGGAAGCACGGAGGGTGAGCGTGGAGGAAGAAAGGAAGTCATAAGGAGAAGTAGGGTCCTGCTGCATCATCGTCTTTTAGGACGGGCTCTGACACTAACCAAGTCCTGCAATCCCAAATGCACTCTTCAACCATTTGCTGTCTTCCATATGCAGAAACCACTACTAAAAATTAGGCTTGTTTTATTTTTCTTTGCTTCCATATGGGCTCTTGGTCAGTCGTTGCTCAATATTTCTTTTTTCTTTTCTTTTTGGAGACACCATCCAGGCTGGAGTGCAGTGGTGCAGTCACAGCTCACTGCAGCCTCAACCTCCTGGGCTGCAGGAGTCCTCCCAGCTCAGCCTCCTGAGCACCTGGGACTACAGGGACATGCCACCACATCTGGCTAATGGTTTAATTTTTTGTAGAAACAGGGTCTTACTATGTTGCCCAGGCTGGTCTCAAACTCCTGGCCTCACTCTGTCCTCCCACTTTGGCCTCCCAGAGCGCTGGAATTACAGGCATCAGCCACTGCGCCCAGCTAATATTTCTTTACCCTTATGGAGCTAACAAATCATGTTCCAGCCATTTCAGGATGAATGCTAAAACGGTGTTCAGATGGTACAGTTGGGCTTAACTCAGTGAGATTTAACAACAGACAATTTATGTCAATTTCCAAATAATACAAGTCAGTTCCAATATATCCCTTAAGAGACTTCCAGAACCCCATGGCGTCAGATGTGAAGAACAATCCCCACAGCTCTGCTGAGACTGTGAGGGCGCTGGGGCTGCGGCGTCCTCCGCGCTGCCTTCCTTTCTGTTAGCTTGCATTCACTTCTGCTCCTGCGGCTTCCTTTCCAATCCCAGCTGTGCAACAGAAGAGCTCAGTAAAGGCCAGTTCAGTATTAGAAACGAGGGATGCTGGTCTGTTAATCTTTCTTCTCTATTAGTCCCCAAGGATCAGCTTTAGACACTGTGAAACTCATGGGGCATTTCCATGCAGGCTCCACACTCTCATCACATCCGTGGTACTGATGGTAGGAACAGAAGCCTCTGACGCTTTCCCCTGGCAGGTCCATCTTTCTGATCTAATCCTCGGGGTGCATCCATTGTCAGAGGTCTGAAGCAGCCCAGCATCCTTTCTCTGGGTAGAAGAGCAAATGCATGCCATGCAACGTATTTACTTTTCAAAAGAAGGAAGGCTTCTTTGGGCCAAATGCCGTACCAATATAGTTAATTCTCAGTTATTTGCACTTTAATTACCTTGACGTTTTTGCATTTGAATTACGTTGATATTTCTGAAAATAGAGCACTATACTTTTTTTTTTTTCTTTTTTTTTAGAGACAGGGTATTGCTCTGTTGCTGGGTGCATTGACAGGATAATAGCTCACTGCAACCTCTGCTTCCTGGGTCCAAGTGATCCTCCCATCTCACCTTTCAGAGCAGCTGAAACTAAAGCCATGTCCTCACCATTACCAGCTGATTTTTAAATTTTTTGGTAGAGGCAGGATGTCACTATGTTGCCTAAGCTGATCTTGACCTCTTGGCCCCAAGGGATCCTCCTTCCTTGGCCTCTCAAAGCACTGGAATTACAGGCGTGAGCCACCCCACCTGGCCTCACACCATTCTCTTTATTGACTTCTTGGTTATTGTCCCGTTACTAGTCGCTAATGCTACTTCATAAATGCTTTGCACAGAGGTCCGCTTTGAGATTTCTGTGCCTTACCTAGATCTCAGATCAAGAAAGTCCTGTGAAAATGAGCCCCAAATTCTCTGTCTGGACTGTGGCTAGATGCTACCCACCCTCAGGGAGGAATAAGGAATGGCTGAGGACGGAGGTGGGAGGTCAGTGGGGTTGGGGCTGAGGACCATCGCTGATCTAGGTCTTCACACTGGGCCTTCCGTGATCTCAGAACATCAACACCCATAAATAAACCTCCAAGGAGCAGTGTCTGCAACTTATTGCTAACAAAAAAATTAAGATGCAGAACAAAAACAGTTTTCATTTATATATTTTTAATATAGGGTCTTGCTCTATCACCCAGGCTGGAGTGTAGTAGCGCAATCATAGCTCACTGCAGTCTCTACCTGCTGGGCTCAAGTAATCCTCCTGCCTCAGCCTCCCAAGTAGCTGAAGCTACAGGGACGTGCCAGTTTTTTTTGTTTGTTTGTTTTTAATGTGAGCATATACATCTATGCTAGTAGATGTAAAGAAAAATCCAGAAGAATATAAATCAGATTATTAAGGTACTTGTATTTGTTTAGTGGTATTATTTATGATTTTTGATTCCTAGATTATATATTCTTGTAGTGATTGCATTTTTTACGTAGATCAGGCGTTACTATTTTTTAAACTGCTTTTTTGTGGTATTTTATATATATATATATATGTGTGTGTGTTTGTGTGTGTGTGTATATATATATAATATATATGCCATAAAATACACTCATATAATTTCTTTTAATTATTATTTTTTCTTTTCTAGAGACAAGGTCTCGCTCTGTCACCAGGTTGGAGTGCAGTAGTATGATCACAGCTCACTGCACACTCAAACTCCTGGGCTCAAGGGAGGCTCCCTCCTCAGCCTCACAAGTGGCTGGGATTACAAGCACACACCAACACACCTGGCTGATTTAAAAATTTTGGTACAGATGGGGTATCACTATGTTGCCTATGCTGGTCTTGAACTCCCAGGCCCAAGCAATCCTCCAGCCTCGCCTCCTAAAGTGTTGGGATTGCAAGAGTGAGCCATGGCATCCGGCCTCAAAAATCTTTAATACCTTCATAGAGTTGTGCAGTCATCACCACAATCCAGTTTTGAGACATTTCCATTACTCCAAAATGATCGTTCATGCCATTTGCAGTAAACTGCCACTCCCATCTCCAACCTCAGCCACGTTGATCTTGCTGTGTGCACAGATTTGCCTTTTTGGGAAGTTTCATATAGAAAGAATCAAACAATATGTGGCCTTTTGCATCTGGCTTCTTTCACTTAATGCTTTTGAGGCATATCCATGTTGTAGTGAGTATCACATGTATATCATGTATACGCAGGAATATGTGTCTCTTTGCCATCGGGGAGGACGCCATCGCATGGAAGTCCTGCATTTTGTTTTTCTGTTTCTCAGTTGACGGTCATGTGGGTTGTTTACAGGTCTGGGCTATTATGAATAATGCCGCTATGAACATCTGTGTCCAGGTCTCTGTGTGGACACACACGGCTAATTTTATAATTAGAAAAACAAAACCAAAGGGCCAAAATGAATTCTGGAACTGTTTCTGGAATACGTTTCCTTTTACCAAAATGGAAATTCTAAGAGTGGGGCAGGAAACGTAAAGTAGGAGAGAAAGAAGCGGGCTCGCAGCAGCCTTTCCCCTCCTCGGATTCGGGAACGAAGGGGCACGATTGTCCCACTCTGGAAGTGGCTCATATCGCACAGTTCATCCAAAGCTCCGGAACACGCTCAACATCCCATCTGCCCCGCGGCACCTCTGACATCGATCTCAACCCAAACACCCACCCCTCTCATGAGTCCCTTCATTCACGGGCAGCAAATGAAGGACATCCCACTTCCCTGCCCCTGCTGCATGTAGTGAGAGCAAGGGTTTGAGTTTGGAGGACTGTGGAGAAAAGCCCCAGGCACCAGTGTCAATTCAAGGGCTGAGACTTTGAGGTTTAGCAATTCGCATGTTTCAGCTTCCCAGTGCACAAAGGTCAAAGATTGCAGTTATAGAAGGAAAAGGATCAGAAAAAAAACATAGAAAATAGGATCTGGTTCTGTAAGCAGGAAAGAGTTGCAGGAAACAATTCAGAGGAAAAGAGGCAAAAAGTAAACTGGCACTACAAGCTGGGGTGTCTTATTCACCAAGAAGAGGCAAGAAGCAGACGGACAGCACATTTTGTGGGGGACAATAATTTTTATTTTTTTTGAGACAGTCTCACTGTATCGCCCAGGCTGGAGTGCAGTGGTGTGATCTCAGCTCATTGCAACATCCGCCTCCCTGGCTCAAGTGATTCTCAAGCCTCCCAAGTAGCTTGGACTACAGGCGTGCACCACCACATCCAGCTAATTTTTGTATTTTTAATAGAGACAGGGTTTTTGCCATGTTGGTCAGGCTGGTCTCAAACTCCTGACCTCAAGTGATCCACCTGCCTTGGCCTCCCAAAGTGCTGGGATTACAGACATGAGCCACCACACCTGGCTGCCAATGTTTAATACAAGTAGATAGACAATTTTAAAGGACTTTGGAAAAATCTGATGTTAATGAATATTAATGAGGACGCCTGTCTTCTGTCTTATTTATTCATTACAGCAGCTCTCCACTAGAAGTTCCTGTAGCAACTCAACCTCCTTCCTGGGTATCTAAGGATCCAGGTGATTTCTGGAACCTACTGCAGAGGTTGTAATCCTGCCTCTTTCTGACCCTCAGGTTGCCCTAGTGACTCTAGGAACCTTTCTCCACACCTCTTTGTGTGCTATCTATGGGACATAGACTTTGAACCTCTCTCTCTTCTTTTTCCTCTCCTTGCTTTGGTTTAATCCATCATTTCCAGGTGTGTGACAACACTCCCGAACTTAACCCCCTTGCTTTCCCATTTTAACTACCATCACAATAATCTTAATACTGGCAGGTATCTAGCACTTGGCAATTTTCAAACAGCTTCTACCAGTTCCTTGCTCAGAATCTTGTGATGCAGGCAGGATAGCTAGGAGTGTCTCCTTTTAAAGGAAATCGAGGTAGAAAAGTTCAGTGATGACCCAGTATCATAAAAATCATAAAATGGTGAGACCAGGAGCAGGTTATAGGTTTCCACCCTGGTGCAGTCCCAGGATGGCGCCCTTAAGTCCTGAACTTTCAGGCAAATATGCTGTGACTGGATGTGTTAAATTAGACTAACGGAGTGGGGAAGGGCTATGAAAATTCAGAGTAGATCTGAATATGTTCACAAAACCATGGATTTAAGAACACAGGAGCTTGTGAGGAGTTTTCTAATTGATTTTTAAGTTTTCTAGATGTCTTATCCATACAATTTTTTTTTTTTTTTTTTTTTTGAGACGAAGTCCCTCTCTTGTCACCCAAGCTGTAGTGCAATGACGTGATCTTGGTTTACTGCAACCTCTGCCTCCCGGTTTCAAACGATTCTCCTGCTTCAGCCTGTTGAGTAGCTGGGATTACAGGCACGTGCCACCATGCCCGACTAAGTTTTGTATTTTTAGTAGAGACTGAGTTTCAACATGTTGGCCAGGCTGCTCTTGAACTCCTGGTCTCAGGTGATCCGCCCGCCTCAGCCTCCCAAAGTGCCGGGATTACAGGTGTGGGCCACTTCGCCTGGCTAATAAAATTTTTTTTAAAGGCATTGAGATCCTAAAATTGAAATTGTAGATAGAGTTGTGGGATAAAGAACTTCTGCTGAATGATGATTTGCTAAAGTATGTCTTCAATATAGTACTGAGTACTAATTTTATGGGGCAAATAACTCTGTATTTAATCTTATGACTTTGTATAAAATCTTGCCCTAAACTAAATTCAAATGTATAGTCATTTATACTTAATGACAAAATGCTGGTGCTATGTTAATATTTAAAAAAAAAAAATTCCAAAAAGGAACATGCTTGGAATTCAATGTGAACCAATCAGTTCATTGTTGTGTTTATTCTGATGCTTTTATTTGGGAGTCCTATATCACAAAATGACATGTGTACTGTTTACAAGAGGTATTAGAAATTGAGATGTTTTTATTTTGACTATTTGAGAGTAAAATCGTAGATAATGTTCCAAACCATCATCAAAGACGCAGAGCAAACTGTTCTGTATAGAAACTGTACATAAAAACAAGGCACTATACATTTTGGGGGAGATATTAAGGTAGAAAGGCTGATTCGCATAGATTCTCCAGAGTCCATGCCATTAAGTACAAATTCTTTGTTCATTTTAGCACCGGAAGCAGTACTCAGAACAAGTCATACCTAATGCTGCAGGAAATGTTTCCAAACGTGTATGAAGATACGTATTGGTGGCAGAGCTAATTCAACAGAAGCAACTCCATCTACCTTTTCATATTATTTTGACACCAAAACAAATCTTGAAAGTGAATGAATACATATTGCTTTGTTAAATACATATTTGACTTATATGGTGTTTATATAAATATATATATATATTTTAGAATCCACAAACTATCAAAATAACACTTTATAAAGAGAACTGCTTCAAAAAAAAAAAAAAAAAAAAAAGAGGCATTGCCTAGCTGGAACAAGAAGGCAGTGCTATCTATAGCAGCTGCGGCTTAAGTGCACATAATAGATACTTTTATTAATTCTGATAACCTGCTGAATGGTGGAAAGAAGTTTCCAAACAGTTCCCTTGAGCATTTACAAAATACACAACTCCCGGACAAGTAGTATCTTTAACAATGTTGGGTTCTGAAAACTCTAATTGAAAAATACTTTGTGGAAAACACCAGTCCAAAAATATATATCCATTTCCCTGGTGCGATGGTACTGGACGTGACTCCGAGGTTCCTCTGGCATCTCCCCACTCAGAACAGGCCTTTTGCTTTCTTCAGGTTCACCTGCTTCCAGGCGGGTAGGGTGTTGTATTCGTCCCGTGTCATGTCTAGTGCAAACTGGAAACATTGGGAGAAGCGCCCCGCGGCTCAGTGAAATGAGCTGGGCGTGCGTGTGTTGTTTTACTCCCATCCCCACCCCACCGGAAGAACCGCTTACCTCGAAGTCTTCATCGGTGAGATAGATCTCAAGCTTCAGAGGATCAACCCCCTCCGGGAGTGGCCTGGCCAGGAGGTCGGCCAGCGGGTAAATGGTTTTACAGAGCTTGGCTAAGACGTCTTCCACGAGGGTGATCTGATTGGAAACTTCTGTGTCCTAGAGAAGAGAAGGGGGCAGAGAGGAGAGCTTGTGTCCTACATTTGAACTTGTTTCATTAAGTGCTTGCAAACACAGCCCTGTGCCATCTGCACACAGCCTGAGGACGCATGGCTCCATATCACTGAGGAGGAAGCGTCTCTGAAAGATAAGGAATTGCCCAAAGCCCTGCAGTTGTCCAGACTCTTAGTTTTTTAAATTTTTAAATTTTAAATTAAAAAATGATATTTTTTGAGACAAGGTCTCACTCTGCTACTCAGGCTGGAGTGCAGTGGTGCAATCATTGCTCACTGCAGCCTCCAGTTTCTGGGCTCAAGTGATCCTCCTGCCTCAGCCTCCTGAGTAGCTGGGACTATGGGTGTGGTGCATCACCACGTCTGGCTAATTTATTTTTCCTTTTTCTTTTGTTTTCTTTCTTTTTTTTTTTTTGGTAGAGAACTGGGTCTTGCTATATTGCTTAGGCTGGTCTCAAACTTCTGGCCTCAAGCGATCCTCCTGCTGGGATTACAAGTGTGAACCACCACACTTGACCTCAAATTTTGTTATTTTTTTGAGAGAGTGTCTCACTGTCACCCAGGCTGGAGGGCAGTGGCTCGATCATAGCTCACTGCAGCCTTAACCTCCTGGACTCAAACAGTCTTCCCACCTCAAGCCTCTGGAGTAGCTGGGACTATTGGCATGTGCCACCACGCCCACCTAATATATTTTAAAAACTTTTTTGGAGAGACGGAGTCTTTCTCTGACTTTTAGATGTTTTCTCACCTTGTCACAGAGTTTCAAACAAACCCTGTTTCAGAACTGTCTCCGGAAAAATGTTTAGGGACTTTCCCATGAGTGAATTACAGACCAAGACTAGTAGATTTGAGGTCTAAACACCAGAAGCCTCCAAATAATGGAATTTGTTTAAAAATGTTAAAAAATAACCTGAAAAGAAATCACATCCCTCTTCCCTCCCCCAGCTCCATTTCTTAATCTGAAATAGAAAAAGGTCAGAAAATGCATCTAGAATATTCTGGAGCAGAACCTTTTTTTTTTTTTTTAACCACTGTGTGAATTTAATATGAACAAACTATTCTGGGTAAATTCTCATCCTCCATTAAACTTGGGACCCCAGATTGGCTGCTCTCCTTTTGGGTGGGTGGATGATGGGAATGCATGACTAAGAACTGCTGCTTATATTAGAAATACATGGGGCAGACTGGTGGTCAAGAGGTGGATTTTGGGCTGCGTGCAGTGGCTTGTGCCTGTAATGTCAACACTTTAGGAGGCTGAGGTGGGAAGATTCCTTGAACCCAGGAGTTGGAGACCAGCTTGGGCAATATGATGAGACGCTGTCTCTATAAATAATATAAAAATAGGCTAGGCATGGAGGTGTGCACCTGTAGTTCTACCTACTTGGGGGGCTGAAGTGGAAGGGTCGTTTGAACTCAAGCATTCAAGGTTTGTGTGAGCCATGATTGAGACACCACACTGCAGCCTGGGTGACAAAGCAAGATCCTTTCTCTAAAAAAAGAAGAGGTGGGTTTTGGATGATTTTGCCTGCATCTGAGTACTGACTCCTCCACTCACTGAAGTCACTTTGGCCAAGTGACTTCGTGTTTTTGTGGCCTCTGCTCCCACACCAGTAAAATGGGGATAACAATAAGATAGATCTTGATGGACTGTTCTGATAAATGAGAAAATCAGTGTAAAGTGCTTGGAGATGTGCCTAGTGCAGAGTGAGCACTTGGGGAATGTTAATTATTTGTATAACTTGCTGGTTTATTTGGAATAAACCTCAAAATTAACTCTCCTAGTCTTGAAATTTGAGAAAGTTATGTTTGTCTTATCTGAGTTCCTTTCTCAGGAAACCAACCATCAGGCCTCTCCGACAGTATCAAAAAGCCAGCAGTGGCTGAGACCAGGCTGTAGTCAGCCCCTTCCCTGTGTACATCAAGTCCATTTGGCTCCAGGGAGACAGGTTAGGGTGAGCAGTGACGTCTGTACTACCCAACAGGCCCTCTCCATTGCTACGCAGAAGTAGACTCTGTTTGAAATTACTCGAATTTCCTATAAAATACACTTGGGTCATTTCCCCAAGCGAAGCAGCTCTCCACATGGTAAAAAAAAATTAAAATGGTTAAAAAAAACCTATCTCTCACCAAATCAAAACAAATCCTTGGATTTGCTATTGCTAGCAATGTTAATAGCTCATAAATAAGAAATTCAACATAGCTATAGTAAAATTCTTTCCTGTGTGGTTGGAAAAGAAAACATTCTAGATAATAATATATTTTGGTAGACAGAAGTTATGATAAATGGCTCATGTGGAAATACCAGGTGGTCTCATAAAAGACAATATTAATGAGATGTTGAGCGATACCTTATCATAAGTGAGTCACAGTACATCCATTCATTCAGTTATCTGAACACATTAATTCATCAGATTTCGTTTGTGTCTCCTCTACACAAGGTTAATGTCTGGAACATGAGGGTTTGATTGTGCGTCACATGGACACTGAGAGACAAGCGATGCCAAGCAACAGATTCTTGGCAAACAGAATGAAGAGTTCACGGCTTTTATGTACATATATAGTCCTCAGCATGATTAAACTCAGCTTTGCTTTTAAGTTTTTAAAATTTAGGTATCATGTGTAAAAAATTACTACAATGGTTAACTGATTTTCCATTAGACTTCTCTTCTTCCTAAGCAAATTCTATGTCGACTTGTTAAGATGTTACAAAAGGAAAAATATTTTCCCACTTTGACAGTGCAACTGGATGTTCTCCCCAAAGTAAAGTCAACCCACAATCCAAAAGGCATAGGAGCCACCTTCACAGGGCAGGAAAGCGTGCTCACCATCTCTGTGATCTCAGCAATGTCCTCTCTGTGCTCCCAGCTGGGAAACATATTCGTGAATGTCAGGGGCTCCAGGCCAGCATGGATAAGGTAAGACTTGGGGGGTGGTTTCTTGAGATTTTTCCCTGTAATTACACAGAACAAAATGTCAGTAGACCCAAGGGAGAGGGAGACCCTGTCTTTCACTGATTTCCCTTGAAATCTTTTCTTCGTCAGAACTCATGACTTCATGCTTAAAATGCAAGTTACGAGTAGTTCATAACAACACATGGATAATGTTTATGTAAGATGTTAGTTTCATGCCTGTGACTACAATAGTGACCTATAATCAACCTGAGTCTATACTTCTTGAACCTAACAAAACGCTCTGTATTCCTGGAAGGGAGAGCTCCTCTGTCTGCAGCTTCTGGCTGGAGCATTTTCTTCCTCCTGAATTCACTGTAGCGGCTTCCCTCTGCCTTCCTACCACGGGATTAACTCCAATATGGCTGACAGCGAACGACAGCATCTTATACATCCACATTCACTATAACATTGGGTGGAAGGTTTCATATGTTACTTATTGCTAAAGAGTTTTTCAGGAAGAGAATCAATTGCACATACTCAGTGACATTAAACTAGTTTTATCAATGAAACTGTAAAAATTAAATAAGATATTAATCACTGGCATTTTCATTTTATATAAAAGACTAGAAATTTCATGTGTATAGTAAAGAACCACAAACTTACTATGGGTATTTCTCTTTGGATATAATACTAAAAATAATAATGAATAATAAAAAAGTTGGCAATGGCCATTCACTGCTTGGGGGAGACCTCCATTCTCCAACAGCATGGTAGTGCCTGCAGATAATGTACATGGCAGAGGCCAACTTGTCTCTCAGCATGATCAACCCTGAGTACAGTGGGGTTTTAATCTGCCTGGGGTGTTCCACAATACAGCCTTTATCCTTGAGGGTAACAAGTTAGCCTCATAATATCAGACAGAAAAACTAGTTATTCTTCAAGCTGGCAGCTGAGAATGCGCTAATCTAAAAATTAATACATCTCAGAAGGTTAAAGTGGAAAAAATTGGTTTCATCACCACCGGCCAGGCTTTATGGATGCCGGCTTTCACACGCAGAAAGGGAAGGGGGTCTCCTGGCTGGGCGTGCCTGAGGGGCTTCCCCATCTGTTCCGTGCTGCAGGCGCGTTAGAGGGAGCCTCACCTTTGCAGTACTGGAGCACGGTCTCCATCGCGCTCTTCCGGTCGGAGGCCCAGCGGATGCGGGCAGAACCAGTGATCTTGTTCTCAATGGGCCACCAGCCTTGCCAGAGGTACACCTCGTGGTGATTGTCAACAAGGAAAAGCGCTGTGAGGGCAGGGACAGAGCTCGACCATCAGAAGCTCTTTCACGGACACTTCCAGCTCACTCCTCCCCAAACCTAGTGGATGCTGTTCCTCCCTGCTGCTGTGTCATGGGGGAAACCCCCTTGGCCGTCAAACCAGGGGCAAAGAGGCAAACAGAAACCCAGGACACCCCAGCCCTTTGAAAGGTCAACTGGGAGAAGCCTCTAGGCAGAGAGAGGTGGCGTCAAGGAGTTAGTCTCTTTCATTCCTCGTCCTCCAGGTCCTCCTCCTTTTGCCCAAGCTGAAGCCGCTGGCCCTTCTGGATACTGGCAGGACTGTGCTAAGAGTGGAAGGGATAATGCATGTGCCACTCAAGGGGCTGTTAGCACCACGTATCTCCAAAGAGCACAATCAACACTGGAGCACACATCTCACGGCAGACAGGTCAGAGGCGTTCCTGCCCTGCGCGCGACTGCTTAGCAGTGAGGTGAGCTCATGGTTCTCTTACAGAGAAATGGGCTTTAAACATCAAAACTGTGAGTGGTGGCTCATGCTGGTAATCCCAGTGCTTTGGGAGGCTGAGGAGGAAGGACTGCTTGAGCCCAGAGGTTGAAGACCAGCCTGGGCAACATGATGAGACCCTATCTCTACAAAAAGAAAAAAAAAAAAAATTAGCCCTGTACGGTGGTGCATGCATGTAGTCTCGGCTACTCAGGAAGCTAAGGAGGGAGGATCGCTTGAGCCCAGGAGTTCGAGGCTGCAGTGAGCCATGACTGCACCACTGCACTCCAGCCTGGATGACAGAGTGAGACCTTGCCTCTAAAAAATATAAAATGAAATAAAAATCAAAATTGTTCTACTGCCTTTTCCTCCTCACTTTTTCTCCTCCTCAAATTGTCAGCCTGACTCTTACTCCACGGGGCAAAACGCCTCTCACTGTTGCTGGTCGGCTCACCGTGTGTCCTTTCCCAGCATGCATTTCAGGATTCTGTGAAAGCCACACTTTGAAAGCCCAGTGGAGGTTGATAACCCGCCCTGAGCCCCAGGATGAAGGGCGTGGGCACAGCCTCTCTTTCTGATGGCTAAGATTTTCCAAGCATGACATGTGCACTGGTCAAACTTTCAGTGGTGTCCTGGGCTCTCAGTGCAAGGTGAGGTCCCTGGCTGCAGCTCCAGGCTCTTGTAATGTGAGAAGCAACAAACCCAAACTGAGAAGCAGCTGACCTTGGCTTCGTTGGAGGGCAGGCGGGAGGGGCTGTCAAGCCCAGTCTCTTGTGACTTTCCCAACCAGAATGAGGGCACAGAGCCCTCACCTTGGGATCAGAAGACCTGGGCTGGAGTCTTGGCTCTGCTGTGGAGCCTTGGTATGGCAGACCCTGTTCCCTGGCTAACTTAGCCAATACCCCAACACCCTTCTCCTCTGCCATTTGCTTCCCCACGCTCCCTTGCAGCTGGGGCTGGCCATGTGACAGGCTCTGGCCAATGGGATGTAAGCAGAAGTCTGCTCGGGGCTTCTGGGAAAACATGTGCTTTATCGGATGTGGCTATTAAGTGGCCTTTTTCCCTCCCCACTTCTTTCTCTTTCTATCTTGAATGCAAACATGATGGCTGGAGCAATGGTAGTTGACTGGTGACCATGCAGCAACAAGACTGAGAGGAAGGCTGGGAGAAAAGCAGAGACGCCAGGCTCTGCTTGAGTCTCGTTCCTTATGCTATAAAGTGTGGCTGATTTCACCCTCCTTCCTTTTGGTGTAGGGGTGAGGATGGAATGAGTGTAAGCACATGTTCTGGGTGTTCTGGGAGTGTGCTTGGCAAACAGAAGCTGCTTAATAAATACCAGCATAAAATCAAAAGGCTTTCTGGAAGATGTGCCTTCTAATGCTCAGCATAGCTGCCCCCTGCAGGCCTTACCTGGCTGGGGCGCACTGTACAGATCTTCCTGCAGGAAGGGCATGGAACTGATCACAGACGGGGCTCGGGCAGGGTACACAAACTCCGTGGCCGCGAAATCCCCAGAGGAGCTGCTGAGGATGAACAGGCGGGGTGCGAAGTTAAAACTTCCAGGATCTTTGAAAGAAAAGAGAACAAAGCTGAAGATATCATGTGCATCCAAGTAAATTCCAGATGAAGAATGAATGTAAAATACGAAATAATTCAAAGCACTATGGAAACACAGGTAGGATTTATCTGAGCTTCAAGGTGGAGAAGGCCTTTTAGCAATTGCAATAGTAAAAGAATGAATCAAAAGGAAAAATAATGCATTGATTATAGAAAAATGAAAAACAACAATGCAAAATTAAAAAGAAAAGAAAAGCCAAGTAACAAATGGGAAATATTTGTAATACAGCAACTAGTTAATATCCTTAATACATGAAGGGACATACATAAGGAAAAAATAATAAAATGTACAAAAGACACAAATAGAACACTCACCAAAGTAGAAACTAAAATGGCTAAAAAATATAGATACATATGCATATATATACACAGATATATGTATGTGTATATCACACATTATGTATATAAGTATACATATATATGTACTTCCAAGTAAAACAAAACAATGCTTAGCTATCTGTCTCCTTTCATCAATTTGGCAAAGAGGAAAAAGATAATATGTTGAATTTATGATTGTGTTGAGAAATGAACGCTTTTGTATATTGCGAGTGAGAATAAAACTTGGCCCGAGCTGATACATGCTATCAGACTTTCATGATGAGCACGGCAGTTCCACATCTAGGAATTCCTCTCAATTAGGAATGAATGTATAGGATTATTTAAAAAAGTATTCAAACTGCATTATTATATAAGGGAGAAAAATCAGAAACAAGAAACAACTCAACTTCCCAGCTGCCAGAGACTGTCAGGTAGAGAGTGGCATATATTCACAGAATAATAGAATATCTCACAGCCATTAGATATCTAAATTTTAATAACTTGGGAAATTATTCATAATAAAGGAAAAAAGCAGGTTACAAAACAGTAGATCCACATATTATTTTTTAAAATAGATATTATATTATAGCATAGAGAAATATGAATTCTGTTACATCTAAGAAATGTGGTTATAAGTGACTTCATTTCTTTTTTTAACTTCTCCATAATTTCAAACGTCTTCTAGGCATTATGTTTAAAAAGCTATATAAAAGTTTATAAACATTGAGGGGCAGAGTATTATGAAGCAGTTATGAGGATACTCCATTGCTGCCCAGCCTTGGGCAACTTGATTAACTTCTGTATGCCTCAGTTTCCTCATCTGTAAAAATGGCACAGTGTTGGGTTGTACTAACGGAGTTACTATATGTAAGGTGTTGGCTGGTGTCTGGTTTGTTGGAACTGCTTCACAAAAGTTCGCTTTCCTTCTTATGTTCATCTGTATTTTGAGAACAGCTGGGAAAGCACCCATATACACACCTAACCTCACCCCGGTGAACGGGAGTGCCTATTCTATACAGACACGGCCTTTGTATTTCCAAGCAGGTTAATGACTGAAGGGCTCTGGAAAGGGGATAAGAGGTTGGCTTCCTTCCCCAGGTCCCACTCCAACACCCAGAGGACTGCTGTTTCTCAGGTGGCAGCTGAGGAAAGAAAGAAAATGGTGCCCTGAGTCCCTAAGACCCTGGAAGATGGCTTGGTCCCCAGGAAGCCTTGGGAGCTGATTCGCCAGTGGGAATTTGAAGTCTTGGTGTCCAAGTTAAACTCACCCCCGGAAAGAAAAATACTGTTCAATCAGCTGGACATAATACTCATCACACTAGATTTCAGACAGACTGAAGAATTAAGATAAAACATGAATGGGGCACAGTGGCTCAAGCCTGCAATCCCAGCATTTTGGGAGGCTGAGGCAGGCTGATCACTTGAGCCCCGGAAGTTGAAGCTGCAGTGAGCTGTGATCGCACCACTATACTCCAGTCTGGGTAACAGAGCAAGACTCTCGTTTCCAAAAATAAACAAACAAAAAAGCCAGATTGCAGGCTGTGGATGCCACATTACCTTGAAGCATGCAATCATAGGCTTTCCTGTCTCTCCTTCCCAAGGCGTCCCAGAATCCGAGTGGCTCGGAGCCTTCATCACACTCGTGTATTGTGACTTTGCTGCTACTATGCAGTCCTGCTTCCAGAGGGCATCTGCAAGGGAGAAACGTCAAGAGTTCTTTATAAGTCTGGAGAGTGCTGGCGACCCAAAATTATTATTACTATTATAACAGCTTTATAATAGCTTTATTGAGATATAATTCACATGTCATAAAATTCACTCTTTTTATGTGTACAGATTTTAGTGTATTCACAGAGTTGTGCAACTGTCATACTAATTTCAGAACGTTTTCATCTCCTGGAAAAGGAAGCCCTGTACCCATTAGCAGTCACTCTGCATTTCCCCCATCCTTAGTCCTCAGAACCCACTAATCTACTTCTGTATTTATGGACTTGCCTATTCTGGACATTTCATACAGATGGAATTATATATGTTCTTTTGTGACTGAGTTTTTTAACTCAATGTGATGTTTTTAAGGTTCATCCATGTTGTAGTATGTATCAGTACTGAATTCTTTTTTATGGCAGAATAATATTCCAGTGTATGGCTTTGCCACATTTTTTTCATCCATTAATGTGTTGGTAGATATTTGGGTTATTTCCACTTTTTGACCACTATGACTAACATTGCTATAAACCTTCACATACAAGTGTTTTCATTTCTCTTGGGTAGATATCTAGTAGAGTTGCTATTCATATGGTAACTGTATGGTTACATCTTTTGAGAAATTGCTAGCCTGTTTTCCAAAGTGGCTGTACTGTTTTACAACCTCCCCAGTAATGTGTAAGGGTTCCAATTTTCACATCCTTGCCAATACTTGTTATCGTCTGCTTTTTTAAAATTTAAAATTTTAATATTTGTGGGTATATACTAATAATAGGTACATATATATATGGGGTACAGACATAAAATTATTCAAAACTAAACCTGGAGATCAGTTCACTGTCTTTTCTACTTTCTAAGGAAAAGCAATTCTTCCTCATGAATGGAAAAGTGCTCTGCGGTTTATGAGTGTGCGTGGTGCAGGAGGGGAAGTTGACTTGCCCCTAGGGAGGGATGTTTAATGACATCTAATGTGTCATGAACATTACACACATTTTTATATAGAACAATACATATTGACCATTTCTTGTCTTTCTCTCCTGCTAGAACATGAACTTCATGAGGACAGAGACTCGGGCTTATTCACCACCAAGTCCCCAGTTCCTGACTCCAGTCCTTCGGGAGTTAGAAGCAGGTTGCCCAAAGTTTGTGTTGTAGAAAAACCATTTTTCCAAGATTTATAGGATAAGTCCTGTACGTCCAGATTGCTTGGCGCCATGGGGTACTCAGTAAATGTTTACTGAGTGAATATGTGAATGAGCTCTTCGTTGTTTTTCTTTTCCTCAGTGGTCCAAGTAAACCCTCTGATGGGCCCCAAATGCCTTGGGCCACCTCAGGGCACGTGATTTCTCACCCCTCCCCGTGCCCTAGCCCACGGGTGGTGTTTTCAGATGAAACATCTTGTTTCACATCTGCCTGCCTGTGGAGAGGTGACCTGCTCTGTTCTCTTCTCTGCCCTCTCTGTGTAGTGTGTTTTCAGAGCGGACACAGGGGCCCTGGCCACTGCCCTGTTCCAGAACCCAGAGAATGGGGCTCACCAAATCAAACTCTGGTGGCATGTTGTACCCCTAGGAAGCTCTTCACTTTTACTCACTGAGGTCCTCACAGGTCTCAGTTACCTCCTGAATGCCTGAGTGACACTGGGCTTCTTTGGCAGCTTGCAATGTTTATTTTGCCTGTGTGGCTTGAAAGCACAGAGCCACAGCGGCAGACCACCCTAGCGGGGGGCCGGCCACCACAGCGTCCTCCCTGGGCTGTGGCCTTCACTGCCCTTCCGGTTCCCCTCTTCCCCAAGGTCCCCACTCAGTGCTGTCTCACAGTGTGCTGAGCCTTTGCAAGTGGCCAAGGGCAGGTGCCTGCCTGGGAGGGGAAGAAAACCCAACCCGGAAGTACTGTACCCGGGAAGTGCCCAGAGAGTCCGATCCCTCCCCATTAGGGGCTGCTCTCCAGAATGGGGGACATCTTACCGTCTGAACAGGTGGCAGTTTCCCACCCTCGTCTTTAGCTTTTTAACACTCCGCTGTTCTGGCAAAAGAAAACTCAAAATCCCTAACAGGTATTTGAAATGTGCTCCCTTTAAATATCAAAGGCCCCCAGGCTTCCGATCCAAAAGCAGAACGGCAACTATGAAGAAAGAACCCAGAGTGCTCGCGAGAGTCACTCCCTGGCTCCTCACCTGCATTAGCTCACCCAGCCAGGTAAATCCTCAGACCGCGAGAGCGGCCCCCAAGTCGGAGGTCTGGACTGGGATGTGTGTCCTCTCTGCTTGGCATGTCAGAGGCCCCCGACCACGTTCCCAGCCATCCCTTGCTGCAGTCACTTTCAGCAGCCTGGGATCTGCTGGGAGTCTTGGTAGCCCTGAGCCTGCCCCGTCCCTCTGGGAAGCCCGGTGTGTGGGGGCCTCGTCGCAGACACAACACTCACTGTTCCTTGATCTTGTTCGCGGCGGTCCTTCCGACCTCCTTCGTGTGAGCCTGGGCTTTGCATCCGTGCCACAGGTAGATGAGGGCCTTGTTGACGTTGAGCACCACCATGGAAGTCCTGGACCTCAGGCTGCTACAGTGACAGGCCACTTCCAGCAAATTCCCTTCCACGGGCACCTCTCCACGCACGCAGTACAGCCGCCACTCACCTGCAGGGGGCACCAGCGGCGCGGAGGAGTCAGGACGTGAGCAAGTGGCAGCGAACGCCGCCCTTCATGGTGCCCGCTGTGCCGCCCACGGCAGCCACTTCCATCCAGGGCCAGGGACTTAGGGGACTAGAGGGGCTGAGGCACTGCGCAGGGAGCCCTGCCAAGCACTGAGGCATCAGGCCTTCCTGCCACCCCCAAAAGTGGGTTCTTAGGTAGGTAGAAGCAGGTGATCTGAAGTTCACAATGTAGAAAAATCATGTTTCCAAGATTTATACAACAAGTTCTATAACAGGCACACTTTAAAAGGCTCTAGAGCTAAGATTTTTTTTTTGTGGGGGGTGCTGGTCAACAAAATTTTCATAATTTATAATAGAAGAACCACTGATTTTTCTTTCCTCCTAAAAAGAGCAGACAGAGGAGGGGAGACCACCTTCCAGCCTCCTGCGTGCAAAGGTGAATCCTCGAGTAAATCCTCCAGAGAGAGGCAGGTCACAAACACCCATAGAGCTGAGTTATCAGGCAAACCTCAGGAGGCTTTCAGAGGTAGAGCCACAACTAGATGAAGACAGACTCACTTTCAGCCCCCAGCTTATAAAAATTCCTTCCAAGAGAGGGAAAGGCAAAGTCGAATTCCAGCAGTAAAAGTGACTTACTTTGCACATTTTCTTCTTCCTCTTCCCGCCTCCCGGAGTGCACCACCATCCCCCCCTGGAAACACTGCAGGAAACAGGGGGGCTCCTTTCCCTGGAGAACTTGGACCTTCCAATGTAAACAGAGGTAAATAGGTAACGGGCGTGGGGTTTTCGAAGTCCTAAAAACAATACATGCCTCTCGTGGAGAATCTGAAACATATCAAGATGTGCAAACAAAAGCAGTGCTAACACTACGGCCTAAAGAGAAGCTCTGCGAACGCTGCCGTGTGCGGCCTCCTCTCAGGGTGTTACGCAGGGAGGGTCTTCTTTTCCTAAACAAAATCGGAGCCTTGCTTTATAGTGATGTACAGCCTCATTTTCTTTACATAATGTTGTTCTGTCAAGCAACATTCTTTTAAAACATGACTCCTGATATTTTAATGGTATTCTGTGGTTATTGATGTCACAAGACTGATATAAACCCATTGTTAACAAGATAGCTCTTAGCAATGAGAATGACTCATCGCTGACTTGGTAATCATTCTAGGGAAAATATATGGTTTGCGGCCACCCCAGCAGTCCACTCAGCCTCTCCCTTGCTGTTAGAGAAGGCTTTTCCTTCGGGTGTTATCTGCACCATGAATAATGTTAGGGTTGAGTCACCTCCCTCTAGGACACCGTTACTTAAAGAAATGTTTCCTGGAGCTGGTAGTCAGGGGGCACTGAGGGGAAGCATTTCTCACTGTGAGTTAATTTATCAATCTCAGTGCCCATTTTGCATAACCAATTGCCATTTCTTGGCAGTATTTCATATCTAAAATGATTTTCCAGGGTTGGATCATGGCTCACACCTGTAGTGGTGCACGCCTGAAGTCCCAGCTACCCAGGAGGCTGAGGAAGGAGGACTGATGGAGCCTGGGAGGTCAAGGCTGCAGTGAGCGGTGATGGTGCCACTGCACTCCAGCCTGGGTGACAGAGTGAGGCCCTGTCTCAAAAAAATAATACAAATACAAATAAAATGATTCTCCATCCACTGGATTGGTAACAGGTAAAATGCTCACATGAGAGAGATTAAGACTCACACTCTGAGGCTGATTTTGAAGGCATGATAAAAGCATTTTCACTCATGGTCTTTACAAAAAAAAATAAAGGGGGCCTGGTGCGGTGGCTCACGCCTGTAATCCTAGCACTTTGGGAGGCTGAAGCGGGCAGATCATGAGGTCAGGAGATCGAGACCTTCCTGGCTAACACGGTGAAACCCTGTCTCTACTAAAAAAAAAAAAAAAAAATTAGCTGGGCGTGGTGGTGGGTGCCTGTAGTCCCAGCTACTCCAGAGGCTGAGGCAGGAGAATGGTGTGAACCCGGGAGGGGGAGTTTGCAGTGAGACGATATCGCACCATTGCACTCCAGCCTGGGCGACAGAGCGAGACTCCGTCTCAAAAAAAAAAAAAAATCTATTAAGTAATTAAAAAAAAATAAAGGGGTAGTTGAAATGATTATTAGGAATAAATTAAAATGCAACTGTTACCAATACCATTTCTAAAACATAGTCCATAGTAGAAAATATTTTTTAGGGAACATGATTGGTTCTTGGGACAGTGGAAGGCCGGGTGAGTGTGGATCTATTTCTGGCAAGAATGTCTCTGCAGCCTTCCCCCCTGCTATTGTTACTCATTCATCCAGGAGAATAAAGAGGTTTGCACATGGCATTGTCCTGTTGTCGAAGAATCCCAGAGTTAAATCTTAATGGCTGGTACTCTGTACTGAGCGGACGAGACCCAGGCAGAGATCATCTGAATGTTAGAGACATGTCTGCAGGCCTCGGATCTGGGCAGCAGTCCCTGCCAGGCACGATGCAGGCCCTGGGGTTAGAAGGCCGTGGGGTTGTAAGGCCAGGGCTGCACGGTCTGTCATGCTCCTGGGATATCATGTAGCTTTAGGTGGTGAGAAGTGCTGTGAAAATAAAGGGATCAAGTGCAGGGACTGAGAATGATGGGAGAATGAGAAGGCTCTGGATAGAGCGGGGGTTGGGGGCAGGGTTCAGGTGACATTTGAACAGAAACCTGCCTCCTAAGAGGCAGTACACAGGGGTACGTATGTAGAGGCAGTATGGAGTAGGCAGGGGAAGTTTCCAGATAGTGGAATGAGGCATAGGGCAGGAGGTGAGTGGACGGCGGTGGTCTGTGGAACAGGAAGGGGCTGGAGTGGCCTGGGTGGAGGAGAGGAGCAGGGGGAGCTTGGAGAGGTGCCCGGGGCCCACCACGAAGGTGCTGGAGCCCCAGGAAGCCACTTAGACTGCAGTGTGTGTGGCAGACAGCAAGGGAGTGACCCAGTCTGACCTGTTCCAGAAAACCCACTCAGGCTGCCGTGAATACAGGTGATGGTCGTTCCCAGTCCTTACATTCACCTGATACTTCCTTCAGGTAGATTCGTGTACATGGAACAACTGATCAAAGTTTTAAGGTTCTCGTGACGAAATTTCAGGATGGCTGCTCAAGTTACACTTCTCACCCAAAACACAGCATCCTCATCCTACTGAGGCCTTGCCAGCTGGCCCTGGATCTGTTCTTTAAAAAATCACCACCATTGTGAGAAGTGGATGATGGCATCTCTTTGTTTCACACACAGTGCCTTGATTGGTTAGGTGGAAACCTTTCAAAGTCACCCATCGGCCATCTGCACTTGTCATGTGGATTTCCTATTTGCAGATACAACATTTTCTCTGGGATCATCTTACAAAAAGTGGGAGGAAGAAAGAAATGGGAGGCACAGCCTGAAATCTGCAGAAGCCAGACCAGGACTGAAGTGCTTTGGGTGACATGGTCTTCCATTATCAGAATCATGTTGGGAGGGACCAGGCCGAGCGCCATCGGCTTCCAGGAGAGGACGCTCCTCTCAGTCCCTGGGGTGTAGAGCTCCCCAGGACTCACCTGGGCCCCCCTTTCCTCGTCCAGCTCCACCGTCATCAGCGCCGACGTGCCCTTCTCACTCACTGTGGAGTGCCGGCCTTGCCAGAAGAAGTAGACGCACTTCTCTTTGCCAGCCGCCCTCACCGAGTGCTCTCCCTTCTGGCGACTTCCCACTGCAAACACAGAACGGCAGACGGACAGGTCAGCAGCTGACACACCTGAGGAGAAGCAAATGTCCGGCTCACTTCCCCAGGGCCTGCGAGGACCAGTGGCAGAGAGAGCCTCAGGCCTGGGGCTGGGGAGAAACCATTGGCACCTGGAGGGAAGGTTGGTCACGCCCAGGAGAAGAGAGAAATCACCTTCCTTCCAGCTCCTGACTCAGAGCTCCAACGAGGGGGAAAAGGATCTGAGGGGCCCTCTTGGTGCCCTGAGAAAAAGACCTGTCATCTGGAGGGGGCGGCAGATCACTCCAAGTGTGCGACAGAGTAATTTCTTCAAACTATTTGGTGAGGCCAGGTGAGTGGCTCATGCCTGTAATCCCAACACTCTGGGAGGACTGCTTGAGGTCAGGAGTTCAAGACCAGCCCAGGCAACATAGCAAGAACCCACCTCTAAAATAATTTAAAGAAATTAGCCTGGTGTGGCGTTGCACACCTGTAGTCTTAGCTACTTGGGAGACTGAGGCAGGAGGATCACTTGAGCCTAGAAGTTTGAGACCGCAGTTAGCCATGATTGTGTCATGGCACTCCAGCCTGGGTGACAGGGTGAGACTCTCTTACAAAAAAAAAAAAAAAGTACTTGGTGACTGCCAGAGCAGGACCAAGGGCTCACACAGACACAAACGCATTTTCCATATTACGCCACTCTTTGGCAAGAGATTAGCTGGTAGGGAAAAGATATTAAAAACACTAGCAGGGCCAGCTTTCAGTACAAAGGAAAAACTGCAGGCTGTTAAAACTATTCTAGTAAAAAATACAACTTTGAAGTTTTCAAGTTCTGTCAGAAATGAGGAGATAAGTTGCTGACATATCACTTGAGCATAAACTAATCTGGGATTTCATGTCTGTCACCAGGGCTGCTGCCGGGATTAAATAAAAATTAGCCAGGCATGGTGATGTAGTTCGAGACCATCTGGCCAACATGGTGAAACCCCCATCTCTACTAAAAGTACAAAACAATAGCTGGGCATAGTGGTGGGCACCTATAATCCCAGCTACTCAGGAGGCTGAGGCGGGAGAATTGCTTGAACCCAGCAGGCAGAGTTGGAGTGAGCCGAGATCATGCCACACAGCACTCCTGGGACTACAGCTGATGGTCCCCATGGCTGGCACCACACAGGCACTCAGTAAACATGAGCAGCACAGGAGGCAGATGAGACTGCTTGGTGTGGAGAGCAGTCATGGGGAGGTTACAGGGTCTCCCTCTGTCACCCAGGCTGGAGTTCAATGGCACAATCATGGCTCACTGCAGCCTCAGCCTCCTGGGCTCAAATGATCCTCCCGCCTCAGCCTCCCAAATAGCTGGGACTACAGGCATGCTGTAGTCCCAGGAGTGCTGTGTGGCATGATCTTGGCTCACTGCAACTCTGCCTCCTGGGTTCGAGCAATTCTCCCGCCTCAGCCTCCTGAGTAGCTGGGATTATAGGTGCCCACCACTATGCCCAGCTATTGTTTTGTACTTTTAGTAGAGATGGGGGTTTCACCATGTTGGCCAGGATGGTCTCGAACTACATCACCATGCCTAGCTAATTTTTATTTTTAACATTTTGTAGAGATAGGGTCTCACTATGTTACCCAGGCTGGTCTCTAACTCCTGGCCTCAAGTGATCCTCCGAAAGTGCTGGAATTATAGGCCAAATGGGCATTTTAGACGTCGTTACAGACATCCAAATCTCTACCTGTAAGAATATGTCTCACTCTAGATTCCCTTCACTCATTCACGCATTCAACAAATATTCACTGAGCGGGGACTTCAGGATTCGGGGCTACAATGACGAACAAGATAATGATGAACAAGACAATGATGAAATTTCTGCTAACTTAGCAACAACACTTTGCCTTTGAATAGCAATCTCACTCTTCAAATAGTGAACATTTGTTGCACTAAATAGATTACTGAGGAAAGATAGGTTTCAAATAGATCATAACCGTTTATAAAGACCTTGAAATCTGTTAGCATTCAAATACATTGTGTAAATACATATTCACACTTAAATAATCAACATCACGTCCTAGCATTGCAAAGAGACCTGAGTGTATATACCCAAAACAGAATTGTATCTCTTTTTAAAATTACTTTTATTTTAGAGACAGGGTCTTGCTCTGTTGCCCAGGTTGGAGTGCAGTGGTATGACCATAGCTCACTGCACCCCTGAACTCCTGGGCTCAAGTGATCCTCCTGCCTCAGCCTCCCAAAGTGCTGGGATTACAGCTGCATGCCATCATGCTGGGCTCATTTTTTATTTTTTTGTATAGACAGGGTCTCTCACTATGTAGCCCCGGTTAATCTCAAACAATGTGAAGTGATTTTCTCACTTCAGCTTTCCAAAACTCTGGGGTTACAAGTGTGAGTCTAGAATTTTCTTTCCTTAAAGATATTTTATGAAGCAAACATTTCACTAGTTTTCATTACAATTTTCCTGCACATACCCAAATTTAGTCCTATATGCAACTTAATTTTTCATATGTGTATTCATTTTTAATTTTGGTAATGTAAAGATTAAATTTTTAGTGGTAAGAACTTCTGGGCTATTCTCTTTTTTTTTTTTTTTGAGACAGGGTCTCACTCTGTTGCCTGGGCTGGAGTGCCGTGTGGCATGATCTTGGCTCACTGCAACCTCTGCCTCCTGCGTTCAAGCAATTCTCCCACCTCAGCCTCCTGAGTAGCTGGGATTATAGGTGCCTGCCACTATGCCCAGCTATTGTTTTGTATTTTTAGTAGAGATGGGGGTTTCACCATGTTGGCCAGGATGGTCTTGAACTCCTGACCTCGTGATTTGCCCGCCTCAGCCTCCCAAAGTGCTGGGATTACAGATGTGAGCCACCATGCCCTGCCAGCTATTCTCTTTACAACCGTGATTAGTTACCTAATTTAAAGTGTGGACATGTTATGCCATCAAGGCACTTTCAAGAATAAGTTTGGTACTAGTAGTTCTATTGAGGAATAACAGAAAACACAAATATGAAGACTGTTCATGGTTAGGTATTCTTGCACCAGAGCCACCTATTTATAGGAACTAGACATCTATCAGGCCCTTGATGTCTATCAGCCTGGCTCAGCATCCCTGGGCCCCTCGAGCAGCTGTCCCCTGACCCTGCTGGAGTGCGAGCAACCCTACCCTGCAGGCGCTGGGCCAGGACACTGACCCCAGCAGGCCGGCCAGCCTCGGCCAAGCGGAGCCTCTACCACCTGTGCAGCTGCTGCTTTTTGCTGACCCTCTCCCAGCAGTGCTGCCTGAACTCTGACTCGGTCCTGTGTGCAGGTGTGCTGACCCTCTCCCAGCAGTGCTGCCTGAGCTCTGACTCGGTCCTGATTGCAGGTGTGCTGACCCTCTCCCAGCAGTGCTGCCTGAGCTCTGACTCGGTCCTGTTTGCAGGTGTGGCTCTTGTGGGCACCAGTGATAGAGGAGCCGGACGAGTGTCACCAAGGCGCCAGAGCTTCTGCATTGGCTACAGAGTGACTGCAAGTGCCATCGGGCTGTGCTTCTGCTGCTGGAGGGATGGTCTGGAATCTGAACGCTCCCTGCTTTAACTTAATTCTCTAAAGCTGGACTTTTTCTAAGTTGTAAGTCAGCTGGAAAAGATGTTGGAGCTGGCTGGGAGATGTCCGTTGTGTTTATTGGGAAGAAATGTAGAAAGGAATCACCTGGGTCAAATCATATTTCCTAGGGGCCTCCAAGTCAATAGTCCATGAAAGTCTTTGAACTCTTCGCTTTATTTTTAATTAATTGACTTTAACAGGTTTACTCATTCATTCACTCACTATTACCTTTTTTTCCCCTCATAACTAGCAGCTAAAGAAAGAAAATGGTTAAATTAAACTATGTCTGGTTTTATACAACACGATTTCCCTTTTTGCATTTTAAGAACGGGAACTCCAAGTGCCTTAATTTGTTCTTTAAAGCTCCCAGTTCCATTACTCCAAAGGTGAAGAGATCTGCCTGCCCCAAAACACACTCAATTCCCTATTATTGTCGTCTTTGGTAACCAGCATCAGAGATGATCACTGTACATGCCACCTCTGCACGAGAGCAAGAGCGGAAATCCACGACAGTGACTCTTCGGAAATTATTATTTTGGGGAGATCCATGTTATCTCATCCTCAAGTTAAAAACAGTAATTATGCTGTTCCTGCTGACATGTCAGTGATGAGTATTTCCTGCACCTACAATGTGAACACAGGCCAGGCACCTGCTAAATGTCGTATATACCTGATTATAAAGTCCTGTGAGCTGAGTACTATAATCCCTATTTTCCAGCTGAGAAAACCAAGGCTCAGACAGGGTAACTTTACCCAGCCCACACAGCTGGTAAGTGAGGGCCTGAGATTCTGAATCCCAGGCTGTAGGGCCCCAGTGCCTGTGGCTTTCCCTCAAGGGACATGGCTCCTTACGAAAAAGGAAAGGAGCAGTTCCAATTGCTTGCTCATAAGAAATTAAGCAGATGAGAAATGCCATTCTCTTTGGGAGGCTGAAGTGGGGGATGGTTTGAGCCCAGGAGTTTGAGACCAGCCTGGGCAACATAATGAGACCGCATCTCTACAAAAAAATAAAAAATTAGCCTGATATGGTGGCACGTGCCTATAGTCCCAGCTACTTGGGAGGCTGAGGCATGAGGATGGCTTGAGCCTGGGAGGTTGAGGCTGCAGTGCGCCGAGATTCTGCCACTGCACTCCAGCTTGGAAGACAGAGTGAAACCCTGTCTCAAAAAAAAAAAAAAAAGAATGAAAAGAGAGAAAGAAATGTCCCTCCCATTGGGGTTCCTTGTCTGACACCCCACTACTCCCTGGAAGGAGAGGCTGGAGCTGCCTGGGCCCTGGAAGAGCCCATTCCTGCTGTTTAAGAAGCTCCTGAAGTTTGGTATGGTCAGCAGCCTAGCCTCAAGTTGCCTTGCCGCTGGTTCAACCCTGACCTGCTCCACGGTCTGGTCACTGGGCTCTTGGGCCCATCCTTGTAACCAAACTCATGGCTCCCCACATCCTGTGCTGGAGCCCCACTCTGACTCCCTGCCCGCAGAGCGGGTTAACAGCACAGTTGGGTTTGAAAAGAGGCAGGCCTGGGTGTGAGTGTCCGGCTCTGCTGCCTGCTAGCTGTGTGGCTTCAGGCAGGTTCCTTGATCTTACTGTCCTGGTCCTCATCTGAGAAATTAGCACCACAACAGAACAAGTCTCACGGAGCCCGGTAGGCACTCAGTTAGAGACAGGGTAAAGCCCCCAGCATCATGCCCCAGGGGGCGAGGGGACCTCTGGGCCACAGCCTGGCTCTGCACAGCACGCAACCCCATCAGCCATGTACTCAGCGAGGCCCGCCTGCTGGCTGTTCCTGCACTTGCTTTATGTCATTGATACCACATGCGTCTTGGAGACAGGGTCCGAAATATCTACTTGGTCCCTACAAAGTGTCTTCCATAGAGTAGGTGCTCAGGAAATGTCAGCTGATGAATAGATACATCTTGTATAAATCAGGAAAGAAATCACGTGGTTCTGAGCCTGCAGTTTTCTGATCAGCAAACAGCTGCCTGTGCTTCCTGTGGCCCCGGGGGCAGGTGCACCTGCACAGCAAGGGGGCTGTAAAGAGGCGAAAAAACTCTCTTCTGAGTTGAAATCACAGACCTGTGACCTGCATGCTCTCCTAAATGGGAAGGGGTGAGGAGCGCTGTGGGAAAGGCTCCTCCTTGGCAAGGAAAGGGGTGATTTCTCTAGAGTTCACCGGGCTCCCCCTTTCCCCAGCGCCGAGCATCCAGGCGAGTGTTTTGCAATAGGGTCTGTCACCAACAGGAACCGAGGAGAGTTTAGACTCTGCATTTACTACACCAGACCCACAAAGCACCATCCGTGCTCTCAGTCTCGGGAGAAACAGCCTCTTTCACTTTTCAAATCAATCTTCCGTGCGTGTATTGACTATAATGTTACAGCCCATTTGGTTCCAGCTTTAAATCACAAAGACATGCTGTACTTGACCACTTTAACTGAAGCAGCACACAGCCACATGGGAAATATCATTGAGAGGCCAATCATCTCTTTCCCAGAAAAGCTCTGGGGACAGGGGCAGGGGAGAGAGAGAGGGAGCCGAGAAGACTTGATGTGCAAGTTCAATTTCTACAGGTGAACACCAGCGGCCTTGGCAATGCTAGGTTGTTAGGAATTCGGCCTTACTTCTTTTTATCTCTGTGGTTTACTAGGTGGCTCTCAAAGGCACATGACTGCAGTGCCCCACTGCACACACCCAGCAGAGAGCACAACAGGGCTCAATGGGGAAGCTGGCTCCTGCAGGGCTGCCAGACCAGCCTCTTTCAGCTGGAAAAAACCATAAGCGCTCACTAACCTGCCGTGCTCACCATGAACTTCCACTTGACCACATAGGCATCCCCCTCGTGGAACTGCCCGATGCTCTGTTTGGGGAGCCTGCTATAGTCGAATTCTAGGATGTGCCAGACATCCACGGAGACGCTAGTGATCTCAAACTGCCTCCTGTCATGTCCTTCCACCAGGCCATAGCCACGGCCGACATTCACCCCGTCCAGGATGGTGCCTGCTGTCGTCTGGGGCATGGACACCATCCGTGTCACATCGTACGGCTTGACATCAGCCCTGGGGTCTTCCTATAGGGGAACATGAAGACATCGGTTCAGTTGCCTGTTTCCACAGCCATTCCTTGTCACACTCAATGCTGCTTCAGCTGTTCCTGGGACAGCATAAAAATACAGCTTCCATCCTCTATCTCAGGATGTTTAACTGCAGTCAGGGAAAGGCTGCATTTCCAGAAAGACTCTGGGAGGTCTGAACACCCATTGCCACAACAGCGCATGGATGCCCGAGAACAGGTGCAAACCAGACTCTTCACCTCCCGGAGTCAGATTAGAATTGGAGGCCTGTCTGCTGTTCTATTAGTGAATCCTGGGAAGGCTTCCTAGCTTTAAGAGTGTGTGTGTGTGTGTGTGTGTGTGTGTGTGTGTCCATGGCTTTTTTTTTTAAATTAAAAAAGTATTTCAGTTGACACATTATTATGAGTATGATTTGATGTGTTGATACATGCATCTGTTTTATGGGGAAGGGCGTGTGGGAAGGAGACGGGAGAGGGAGGATAGGGAGATGTTGGCCAAAGGTTACAAAATGACAACGAGAGAGGAGGAATGAGCTCTGGTTTTCTCCTGCACAGTGGGGTGACTGTTTTCCAATACTGTATTGCATATTTCAAAAGAGCTAGAAGAGAAGATCTGAATGTTCTCACCACAAAGAAATGATACATCTGAGGTGATGACCATGCAAACTATCCTGATTTGATCATATAACATCAAGGCCACGTTTGTTGGGACCCGAACCAAGCCCTGAGGTTTGAGACTTGGTCACTGGAATACCTTGTGCTGGGCAAGTTCCCCGGGGTTCTTCTCATTCGGTCTCTTCAGTTCCGTCCAATCCAGAAACTTCTCTTTGAACAAAATCGTCTCATTGTGTTCAGTAAGTCTCCCAAATATCGCCCAGTCGGGCCGTCCCTGTCCTTTTCTGCAGGGTGGGGGTGGGGGTTTGGAGAACAGACAGGAAAGGAACCAAGATTAAGCCAAGCTTAAACAAAGGAATCTAAAACACATGCGGCTACTGGAAAACCCTCAAAGTACTTAAGTACATATAAAACAAATGGTTTATTTTCCTGCGTTTTACCAAACAATGACATTTTGTTATTTTAGTCTGAAGTCTTGCAAAGCTTTGTGTCCATAGAGTCTTAAATATGCTTGAATGTGACATGAACCATGTCAGGACTAGACTTCTCTTACATTCCAGCAAATTCTTTTTTTTTTTTTTTCTTTTTAGAGATAAGGTCTTGCTCTGTTGCCCAGGCTGAAGTGCAATTGCACAATCATAGCTCCCTGCAGCCTCGAACTCCTGGGCTGCAGTGATCCTCCTGCTTCAGACTTGCAAACAGCTGGAACTGCAGGTGTGTGCCACCATGCTTGGCTGATTTTTTTTTTTATGTGAGACAGGAGTCTTGGTATGTTGCCCAGGCTGGTCTTGAACTCCTGGCCTTAAGTGATCCTTCCTTCTCAGTCTTCCAAAGTGCTGGGACTACAGGCGTGGGCCACATTCTAGCAAATTCTTGTCTTTGGGATGCCCTGGGGTGGCACGCTGGGTGGGGATTTTGGCAAAGGCAGGAGCCACGGGGAAACCTCACTTGTCTACTTTAACCGCCCAGTCACCTGCAGACACTCACCAAGTTTCCCTTCCAATTAATTAATAGACATAGGGAAGCTACCTAGCTCCTCCCTCAATTCTCTACTATTTTATGTCGTGTTACAGCAAAGCTCTCCAGAGTACAGAGATTCTCCCGTCACTAAAATGAACACACTTTCATAGATCATGAAGTGCCTTTTTGTGCACTTATTTCTAAGCCACTGGCCAGGGCAGCAGACATGGAGAGCACAGAGAGATAGGAAAGAAAACGGCACAGCGCCACCTGGAGGTCTTGTGTGGCCGTAAGATTTCAGAATTTACACTGTCCCCAAGAACACAGGTATTTTAGATAAAGGTAGAGCTGAGAAAATATGCTGTGGAGGGCGTAGCCCTGGAATAATATGCACGATCTCTTATCCCTCCACATCCATCTTCGGTTGTGAATCCGGCCCGGGATGCAGCCACCCCTTAGAGCAACCCGCCCTGCTGCTCCTGCCCTGCTGTGCTACTGCCTCAGTGGCTTCCTGCTTGGTCAAGACCACAGCTGCTGATGTCACAGCTGAGGCACATCAAAAAGGCTGCCTGATTCAAAGAAAGCTGCCGGATAAATCATAGAACACAGACACTTCCACCTCGTGCTCTTGTGGGACTTCTCGAACCAAACATAAGCACCTATGGAAAATGCACGCGGTCTTGAAAGGCTGTGGTCTTTATCAGAAAATATCTGAATGCCTGTCTCTTATGTCAGTCCTACTCTGCAGGCTTGCCAAGCTGATGATTGAAAGGGCTCTTGGTTTCTGCTTTAGAATCTGTCGTTTACGTTTTGAAGCGTCGTGAGCAAGCCACGTGGCAGATTGCAGGGTGAGGGGGACGAACCTGGGCCAGGAGCCAAGTGTGTCTCTCTCCCCTCTTCCCTGACTTAGAGCTGGAACTGGGCTCAGTGGTTTCAGCCTCGTTTGCTATGAAGGGCTGGGTGTGTAATCCTGGCTGCATCTTAAAATCCCCAGGAGCTTTTAAGACATATTGACACGTAAGCGCTAACTCACATGAATCCAAAACACATCTCTGGGGCTGGGCTGAGCAAACGCATCTTTTTAAAGGCCCCTTAGGTGATTCTGTCTCAGAGATGTTGAAAACCAGTGCGTTAGGAGCTCCGTCATCTACTTCCAGATCTGTGATTATGCCATTATTAAATACAGTTGGCCATCACATAGATTTTATGCTTTAGCCTGGTTTTTTTTCCTTTGCTATACCAAATAAAATCTTTTGAGCTGTAGTTCCAGTCCTTAAAACAACGGTTGTTACCATACTGATGTTAAACATTAGTGCATTTGCTTAAAAGGGACTTGAAAACTTCTTATCGCACTGCCATACCTTTTAATGGTTTCTACAATCATTAATTAATAAGAAAATCAATAATTGGATTTTACAGCAGGAAACTAGGCAGGAAAGTTGAAATTCATAGACCAGTTCAATGGAAAACATTAAAATGTACTGTGTGATGCCCAATATTCTATGCTGTTTCATGGTTCATTGGTTTCTAATCTATTGTAATGGCACACATAGTTAAAAAGCCTATTTTTTTTGGTCTGATAGTTGAAAAAACAACAATCTTCTGCATGTAAGAATTCTTTTTTTCATAGAGTTTGCACATACTCTATTGAATTGCCAAAATGACTTTAGAGTCCAGTACATGCAGGGAATATTAAAATTGCAATCATAATTTTAATACCATCTTCTCCCCCTCTTCCCTTCCCAAAGGTATAAAGACATAAACATCATCTGCTGCCAAATAAATCCTGGAATTTGAGGGTGATGCTGGGAAGGTATGAAATTAGAAGGAGGCATGTTGCTTTTGCACTTTCAGATCAATGGCTGAATTCCAGACCCGGGAAGCCTTTCAGATCTGCATGCATTTGTTTCAACAATTGCTGTTCGTCTGCCACATCAGCACCTGGGACGCCGCAGGGGAACTGGCAGCTTTTCTTGCTCATTTCATTAAATCAACTGTAACAAACCTCTTCCAGAAGACTACAGCATCCATATTTCCACAATAGTTAGATAAAAGTTAAAGAACGTTCCTTTTGTGACTATTCAGAGTCCGCTGCATATAACCGTTTATGAAAACTGAACCCTATAAAGAGCGAGAGTAGAGGACTGTGGTGAGAACGGAGGGATCGAAGGGAATCAGCTCGCTCGGGGAGCCGTCCCCAGGTGGCGGCAGGAGTACCTGGGGATAAGCGGATTGCATTCTCCAGGATCCAGGGGATTGATGTCACAGTTCTCATAGTCAAAGGTTCCATTCCATAAGTGCTTTGCCAGCTGAAATGCTATTTTTCGTTGTGCTAATGTGACTTCTTTCCCATGCCATACGTAAACTTCACTACCAAAATCAAACACCAGTACCTGGGAGAAATGGCACAAAAGAATTTGTTAACTTCAAGAACGTGCAACAGTTGAATCAGGTGCAACAGGGTCTCTGCTGACAGCGACTCAAACGGGAGGAAGACAGAAATCCCAATGGGGCAACCAACGCAGACACAAAAACGCCAGGAGATCTCAGCTGGCACTGCCCCGCCAAGCCAGCCTCCACCCTGGGGGCATGATTCCTCCTCCCAGTGTCCTAAGTGGCCAAGATAATGTTCTCTCCTCTGAACTCTCAAACTGCTTACAACTTGCAATTCACAAGAGTTCAACTGCTTACAACTTGCAATTCACAAGAGTTCTTTAGGTACATCGTCCTGTCGACGTCCTCCCTCTCTCCCCGATTCCTCCCCCATCATGTGCTCATTCACTAATATATACATAGAGGCCACTTCATATATGCCAGGCACTCGTGGTCCAGTGGTGTCTTCCCTCCTGTACACAATTCCAAGATCCTTACGGGCAGGGATTAGATCATAGTAATACATACAGGAGGGGTTGATTACTAAGTGTTTGCTGAATGATACATGAATGTAATGCTATTTCTTATTTTCATGATTCATTTTATTCTTTCTCCTAGAATGATTTCTCCCTTCACTTCCAGCAATTCAAATTTTGCTTAACTCTAAACTCGGCTCAATTTCACTTTCTATGTAAAATTATTCCTGAAAATTTCTTTTTCTGTGACTTTTCCCTCATGTAAATGCCCATACATATCACACAGTCAACCTTGCTCCAGATTACATTCATTCTAATACTCTTCCACCCAATAAAACTTAAAGGCCTGTGTGTCTTCCACTTTCTCAACACTTAGCATGCTTAATGGTACTGGAAATGTATGTAATTAATAAATATTTACTACTGTGACAGGACAAAAACAGCACATTAATTGGGAAATCCATAAATTATATATACGTGCATCTAGTGTTCCTCAAACTTAAGGACTTAAAAATGTTTTATTATAATGTTTATGCAAAATGCAAAAGATAGGGCTAAGTAATATTTGTATTTTGCCTAAGACATAAAAGCCTTCAATGATCCATGCCACCTCTAAATGATATTCTGGATTCCATATTAGCATTTAAGATATCAGTAATGGTTTGAAATCACAAATTTTCTTTAAAAAACTGTAAATGTTCTACAATGGGTACTGACACTGGCTAACCTTTATTGGGCACTTACTCTTTAATTTATTGGGCAGCCTGTGCTGAGTGCTTTCAATGTGCTTTCTCATTGAAGGGCAGAGCCCACGGACTGTACCTCTTTGGGTTGCAGAAGGGAGCACTTTGGAATTTTCCCCCAGTAGTCATCATCAGGAACAAGTTTGTCATCCATGAGACGGTAAATGCAGTTAGTTTCTATTATGGCTGCTTCATAGAGTTCATCTTCTTTTGGGTCTCCAGCAGCTTGGGGATAAGAACAACAGGAGGGCATCACATTTTACGTTGCAAAGTAGCTGGTTTAGAAGAATGAGCTAAGGGAGATGAAAGGAGATTCAAGTCTTGTCAATCTCTGAAGTACAATGAAGTCTTACATTGGTAACTGGTTTGGCCACCCAGAAGCTTCCAGAAGTCTTTGGCTGCATGAGTGTGTGTATTAATTCCTTCTTCGATGGTTTGAATATAAGTAGCTCTACAACCAAGTTCCCTCTTTGTCTGAATTAAAGTTGCAAGTTCTGAGGCCTAAGAAAAGAAAGGAATACAATTACCTGGGTAGAAAAGCCCTTGGCTAGACAGAGTGGCACGTGTCAAAACCAGAGGGAGAAACAGTGTGTGCCTGCAAGGAAAGCCTTGTGATCATGGGTGTGGATGGATGCTGGTTACTGAGTATTTTCAATGACCTCAAGAAAATGTAACCGAAAGACCAGGGAGTATCAATTCTTTAGAGCAACAGTTCTCCATCTTCAATAGGTCACATGTGATGCTTTTAAAAAACACCATTCTTTGGGCTTTACCCCATGACAGTCTCATTCACTAGGTCTATGGCAGAACTTCACAGCTACCTGGGATAAAGGACTTTAAAGGGGGCCACTTCCTTTTTTACACAGGAGTAAGAAGGAACCCAGGATCTAAACACTTGGGTGTAGGTCATAGTCCTAAAACATCCCATTTAAACACGTAATGAAGGCTTGTTAGAGAGACATTCAGGACAAGAAATCCTACCTATCCCTTCTCATTTGAATGCAACACCTGGTGTTTGAGAAGCTTTGTGACTGACGCCAGGAAGAACACTCCACTGGTGTGTAAAGGAGAGGTTAGCTAAAGCATTTTTATTTTTCAGGTACCAACCTTTGCCTTTTCTATGACGTTTGCAAACTCTCCTACCCACAGGAAGCAGCAGTGGGGAGAGAGCAGGAGGAAGCAGTCCCCACTGTTGAGCGCCGAAGCTCGAGGTTCCACCAGCCTGGTCTGCACGTGTCTTCTTCCTGAACACAAGGCAGACAATCACCGTCTTTCCAGACAGAACGGGGATAGGATGCACCCACATTGGAAGCATCTCTGCTGCAGACACTTTCACTTCTAAAGAGTCTTGTCTGCTGATAAGAGTGCCCATGCCCAGGGTGGCAGCAGGGGGATTTAGAAAGGGCATCATGATGGCACTAGTGGCTGCTTGTGTGGTTCGTGCTTTCCCAAATGTCACCCGCTTCTCAGGACCATTATCAGTGTCACGTGTGTGGGTTAATGAGGGCTCCCCCTTCCAGGGAGATGAGCGCACAGGCTCCTTTTCCCTTCTTCACTCTTCTCCGGGGGCCTTTCTCTCCCCTGGCCACCTCCTGCACCCAATTACATCTGTGGCCCAGGCAAGGGAAGCCATGCCTTCAGGAAGGGTCAGATCTTCCCCCGGGGGGGTTTCCACTATGAACCCTAGGGGCCTCTCAACAGGAAGGATGGAGCCACCACCTTCTGTGGCTTTCAACACCTTTTCCTAAATATTTGTTGATTTTGAGCTTTCCACAATTACACTGATCGTGTAGTCTCTGGGTTAGGACTCAGGACAGAGATCGGTTATTTGAGCTTGTCACTGGTCTTTTTAAACACACACAATGGGACAGCGGTCATGCAGAAACATGCAGAAAACCCTCCCGGAGGGAGAGGCTATTTCCTCCATTCACATCTGGAAGATTCATCTATACAGTGGCCGCCAGGAGGCAGCCGAGTCTCCCTCCTCATGGCCCAGAGCCCCCTGGTTCGTCTTTGGAATCTCCCTGGCTACGGACAGGAAGGGCACTGGAGTGCAAGGCAGGTGGGCTTCATCTGCATCCACCTTTCCTTGATTCCTTCCCCAAGCTGTGTCTTCTTCCCCGGTTCTGTACTGACTCGGGGAGGACTGGGCAGGGAGCAGAGAGCCCCTCTGATGACGCAGGGCACCTCTGGTAACTGCATGGATGTTTGGCCACCACGTGGGGCACGGGGCACCAGGAGCAAAAGCTGGGATTCCGGAGTGGGGGGACCTGGGTTCGAATCCAGCTCTGCCACCCAGTAGCTGCTGGGACCCCAGACACATTCCTGCCTCTGGAAGCCATGATGGGCAGAATACTTCCTATGTCATGGGATTGGGGGAAGCTTAGAGACAGGAGGTTGCATAGCAAGGAACACACAGTAGGTTCTCAAAAAGCGTGCGTTCCCTTCCCGGCACAGGCGATGAATTACACAGTCAGGAAGCTTTATGTGACCAGACAGAAACCACGGGCCCTGAGTCACCGTGCCAGGCTGCTCTGAAATACCTTTAATCTGCAACAGCATCAGCCTCTTGTAGGGCACAGCGCTGTTGTTGGAGTTCTGTTCCGTCAGGTTGACGCTCCGCAGGCTGACGTTGCTGAAGTTTTCTTTACTGGCTAAACCCGCCAGGGTGACTTCCGAGAAGTTGGAGTTGGAAGACACTGGGCGGGTTGAATAAGGAAAGACAACTCAGGAGGTTCAGTTACAGTGACAATATTTACAGTCAGAAATTATTCACAACTGACTCAACATCTTTGTCTTTTCAAGTTAATCCTGAAAGGGAAAACATAATCAAGTTTGATTAAATGTGTAATTCAGTGCTTAACCACTTTGTTAAGAATTAAATACAGCATTGAAAAATATAAACCGCTTGTTGACAAGTGTCACACTGTCCTGTGCAGAGGGACAAGAACTGAGTGATGATGTGGACCAGCCACTTTAGTACAAAACCAGGAGCCGGATTCACTTGTTGCAATTCCACTGGAAGCTGTTATAAATCCTAACAACTTTTAGATGCCCGAATGTACAGATGCCAGATGACTATTAGACAGTTTTCACCAAAAGCCTTTATATGTAAAGAAAACAAAAAAATAGACACTCTGTAAGGGATCATTCGATTCTAATCTTTATCTGAATACAAAGTGATCAGCCAGATGGTATCTTGAGGTCTTCGGCTTTTAGAGTTAAGACTGTAATTATAAGACGGGTTTTCAGTGCAAAACAGCAAACATCTACAGATCGCTCAGTCATCACTAATCCAACCCCTGGGCCCCCAAAAGTGGAGGCAGAGGAAACATATGTAAAATCTGTGCCAACAAACATTTATTTCTCCAACTTATTGTTTTTAAAAATGTATATGCTGGAGAGAAATTCAGAAATTTATTTCACTGGGATTAGATTTGAAGACATATAACACCACTTGTCAATTCATTATGGTGTTGTGGTTTTGAAATACACTTTTTTTTTTTTGAGAAAGGATGTGGCTCTGTCACCCAGCCTGGAGTGCAGTGGTGCAATCATGGCTCACTGCAGCCTTGACCTCCTGGGGTTACGTGATCCTCCCACCTCAGCCTCCTGAGTAGCTGGGACCCCAGGTGAGTGCCACCACACCTGGCTAATTTTTTTTATTTTTTGTAGAGATGAACTCTTGCTATGTTTCTCAGGCTGCTCTCAGACTCCTGGGCTCAAGTGATCCCCCTGCCTCTGCCTTCTGAAGTGCTAGGATTACAGGCATGAGCCACCATGCGTGGTCTAAAATATACTTTCTTAGTGAACCAGTTATAACGAAAAGACGCAACCACTTCATCTAAATACTATATTTCTAAGAAAAACATGAGGAAATAGGTTTATGAGTGTTATGGGAAAACGAAAATTATAGCAAAATTATTCCAAAAATCAAGATTATGCATGCTATCACCTCAAACCAAGAAAATCACTGTTTAAGAATGATGGAACCCCACATTATTGGGGATGAGAGCAGTGTGGCTCAGCCCACAGCGGGAGTGAGAGTCTGGAGCCCATCTCCTCGCCTGCATTCATTGCCCCTAGCCGGCTCCCTCCAGCCCACATCCCAACTCCGAGAAGCTCAGGGTCCTACCAAGAACAATTTGAAAAGCACTGGCGTATGTGTTAGTTAATAATATAAAAATCTAGGATTAGAAACCCCAGCGATTTGAGGTGTTTTACTGTAAGAGATCAAATGACTTGCTCTTGAATAAGATTAAATGGAGAATGATTGTGTTCAGGATCTACAGAGCTGAAAATGGCTGAATTACCATACCCAGAAATATCCATCTCTTCTAACTTCCGGAAAAAAAAACTCAACAAAACAGGGTAATTTGTAACCAGGCACGGTGGCTCGTGCCGGTAATCCCAGCACTTTGGGAGATCAAGGTGGGAGGACTGTTTGAGGCCAGCAAGTTTGAGATGAGCCTGGGAAACATGATGAGACCCCAGTCTCTTAAAAACAAAAACCAAACCCCAGGATAATCTGAATTAACCAGTTGAACAGGTGATACACACTGTGAGAATTTCCATGAAAAATCTTGAAAGTCTAGGTAAGTGTGCACATGTACGTGCAAACTTCTTTTTACTTCATGAGGGTCTTCTGAGCACCATTATTGGCCTTCACAAGGCAGAAAACCAAGCAATGAGTAAATCTTTGGAAAAAACCATTCCCCAGCACAGAAGCAGGGTGGGGGTTCAAATACTCACTCTTTTCTACTTTCATCCGCTTTGACTCCATGAAGGCGACGTTTAATCTCTGCTCGGTGTATTCCTGAAGGAGATCTTCTCTTGCCGCCAGCATTTTCAGGGGATTTTTGGAGGCCTGAACCCGGCGCTTTGGCCTAACTGCGCGCTTGTGCTCGGCCACGGAAGACGTCAATCTGCGGATGGAAGCAGAGCCGCGGTCCCAGTCTGCGACACCACACCTGGATGACCTGTGGGTCTTGGACTCCACAGGTATTTCCTGATTTTGTTACGAATCTTGCAACTCCTCCTCCCACCGCCACTCCCCTAATATGGAGTTGTAGAATCTTGGAGATGGAAGAGGGATGCAAGCCCACTGAGTTCAAATCTCAGCCACGCCCGGACGCTCCCACTCACTCATGCCCCTTGGTCTCTGCCTGGAAGGGTGTGGAGTACTTCCGGGCAGCTCATGGCTCTGCTAGACAGCTCTGGGAGTTAGGAAGCTCTTTCCTCTCCTTACGGCGCCCATGCACGTGTCCTAATTCTCGCTTTGGAATCATACACCCATGTCTACTTCTCTGTCTCCCGCAAGCCCTTCGGGAATTTGCAGACCACGGCTCCTTGATATAATCCTCTTCGCTCCGACTAAACTTTCTCCCTGTGCAATAGCTTTCCGTCCCCTTACTGCTCTCCATGACTAACTTCCACTCAACTCACTGCCTCCCTCTGAAAAATAACCACTTTTTGGAAGAATATCTGAAATAAAATAGGCCCGCAACCATCTGTGACCACCCCACATTCTCACAACTCTGGGGTGGAAAACCAGACCCGGGGAGGTGAGCAGACCGAGCGAAGCATCTCCCAACAGACTCCCGCTGCCGCTCTCCACCTCCAGCTGCGCCGGCCTCTGTGCCCGAAAGGCCTCTTTACATACCATGGTGTCAAGTGTGTAATATACATATATGTTTACATTATGATATACAACTATTTAAACAGTGACATTGAATGGGCGGAAGATTGAGAAATGGTAAAACAGCTATGTATGCAAATACCCAAAATACTATTTTGAAGTAGAAAATAGCAAAGGGCTCATGTTTTAAGGTAGGAAATTAAAACATGCAAACTGAAACAAATTGAGCAAACCGGAATATGCAATGAATTTATCAAGAGCAGCTTGTAGAAAATGGTATATGTCACTCTGACAATTTCGCAGGAAAGACCCGATGGGCGTGGTGGACTGCCGTGGGTGGAGCTTGTCCAGCGTGTCCTCCTCTGCTTCTGTAATAACATCTGGATTTTCCTTTGGGGAAACCACCTCCCTGCGCCCCCACCGTGGCTCTAGAGGAGACCCAGGGACCCGCCTTTAGCCAGTCGGCATCTTCCATCCCATTGGCCACAGTGACTGGTTTAGGGATGGACACGGGACTCAAGTTGAAGCCAAGAAAATCAAACCTGGAAATTCTGCTGGGACTACTGGGAAGAGAAGCTACCTGTGCTGGGCTGGCCAGGGAGGCAGCCTTGTGACTCCAGAGCTGGGGTGTCCATCTGCCGCCAGGCCACTGCCTGACGGAGAGTGCGGCCAGCCCAAAGCCAAGACAGACTGTGTTCTGAGGGGCCGCTAGAACCCGAGGCCACACCCGCACTTTCCAGCGAGTGAGCCAGTCAACCCCTCGGCACTGTTCAGCGAGTGCCTAAACCCCTCCGCACTGTTCAGCGAGTGAGCTGGTCAACGCCTCCGCACTGTTCAGCCAGTGAGCGGGTAAACCTCTCGGCACTTTTCTTTTTGCTGAAATCAGTTTGAATTGGGATCTTCTTCTTGGCACTTGAAATTGACGGACTCCTAATACCATAATCACTTTTCCTAGTTGGGTTCGTCATGTTCCCGTGGGAAGAGAAACCCTTAGTCATCACTGAGAAAACCCGCAGATCTATTGATTTTGTAAATGATTGGAGGCTAAGTAACATGCCTTACTGATTTTCTAGTGAGCTGTACTAATTTGAGCCCATCTCATCCAAATATTTTGCAACATTATGAGCAAGAATTCGATATGCCAATGAAAGACAGGCGTTGAACTCTCTGCTAAGTGATGTAACCCTAAAAACTGCAAAACAATATTCAAGTTACGTGAAAAATCCAGTGACGCCCTCTTTATGGCACAGGACAAGCAACTGTGGCCCACGGGGTCTGCCTGCCTGCACATCTGGTCTGCATGTTCTATCTGCTGCGAGGCTCCGTGCCCCTGGCTCCTGCAACAGCGTGCCCTGGCTCTAGAATACTAACGCCCCTGTGATGGAGTTAGAAGAAGGAGGTCACATGGGGAAAGAGCCTGGTGGATATGCTGTGTGTAGGCGAAGGAAGCCCTTCTCAGTGGAGGAAAGACGCAGACCCAAATAACTCACTTGGGTGCATAAGGATCGAAAATGACATCGAAGTCCTCGTCCAGCTCCACAGGACTTCTGGGCATATTATAATCCACGCTGTGGTAAAATTTGGCAAAGGTTTCATCATCATCTGGCTTCATCACCTCCTTCACAGATTTGCCGGTGACAGTGAGCACCGTTTCGTGCATCCCGCCAACTATCAACAAAGAAGAAAATGACATAAGAGTTTTATAAAAACAAGACTCCAATTATGCTTCACAATAGTTTAAAAATTCTATTTCCTCTTAAGTTCCAGGAGTGGAAGAAACACGGTTGTGATATACAGGGTCCTGCGGTTGCTTCCCAGGCCCTTACTTAATCTCTGACGTAAGGACTTCCCACCTGAACAAATCTTCTGCAGTAAAATGGTGGGAGAGAGGGAGGGTGACCTTACTGCACACACCCACCCACTGAACGCTTCTGAACCTGCACTGGCTTCTGCTGAGGGTGGATGAACCAGCCTCGGCCTCATTCTACATCAAGGGTCAGCAAACTTCTTCCGAAAAGGGCCAGCCAGTAAACATTTTAGGCTTTGCATGGGGAGGGGCGACATGGGGCCTGTGTTGCAACTACTCAGTTCTGCTGTTATAATGCAAAAGCTACCGACAATAGTTCATGAATGGGCATGGATGTGTTTCAGTAAAACTTTATTTACAAAAACAAGGCTGGGCATGGTGGCTTACGCTTACAATCTCAGCACTTTGGGAGGCTGAGGCTGGGGGATCACTGGAGCCCAGGAGTTTAGCCTGAGCAACATAGTGGGATTCCATCTCTACAAAAACGGAAACAAAAATTAGCCAGGCTTGGTAGTGCACGCCCATAGTCCCACCTACTTGGGAGGCTGAGGTGGGAGGATTGCTTGAGTCCAGGAATTCAAGGCTACAGTGAACTATGATGGCACCACTGCACTCCAGCCTGGGTGACAGAGCAAGACCCTGTCTCTTAAAAACAAACAAACAAGAAAAAACAAAAGCAGGTGGGCAGCTGGATTTGGCAGTGGCCATCGCTTGCTGACCCGCGGGCTAGATCGCTGCTCCATGTGTGTAATAAATGCTTTGCTGATTGGCATTCCTTGCCTAGCCAGATCAGTGATTAAATTACACTTTTATATTTCTGTTCAGTGGTGACTATATTATTTTCAACCTTTTAGTGGTCACTGTCAATAGTAGGGATTCCCAGTGCCTAGTATTTGGTAAGTTTCCAGGAATGGACATTTTAATCAAGAGATAAAAGGCTGTTTTTGCATATTGCTCTTTTATTTTGTATACCTCATTGACTCTTATATTGAAACATTTATTTCAATATTCATTTGCCATAATTTTCTTTTTGAAATCATTTGTGATTATATGAAATAATATTAGCTTTTACCTTATTGGAAGTTGGTAACATACAATTTAAAGTTCACCAGGCCCAAGATCACGGTGATTTTGCCGACATATAATAATCTGCTTTCAGAGTTATAAGCAAAATCACTCAGTTCACAATTCCGATTGGATTACACCCCAAGGGTTTAGATTCAAGAAAAAAATGTATTATTGGAAGTCCCCAATTTAGTACGTTATCAAGTGAATCAGGGCTTGTTAATCTAATCAGTCTTGACCAAAATTTCATTTTTTGAAGATAACAACAAAGATAATGATTACAGTATGAATTAGTAAAGCCATAATGGAAAGAAAACAATTTAGCTGAGGAAGAAAAGCAATCAGAATTAGGATTTAAAGATTCTGAGAGCAAAGCCTTCTGGCTTCCAGTAGGTACCTTTGTTATTCAGCCTTCTCAGAAAGGTTTCCAGCCTGTCCAACTTCAGGTCCGATTCCAACTGCATATCTGGTCTGGCTTCGATATCTAGGCGAGCAGAAACTGTCAGTGAGACCGCATCACTGAGGCCTCTTCTGATCAGGCTTGGCGTGGCCAGGGCCTTGGCGACTTACCTTCCAGGGGTTTGGAAACGGGTGTGGTGCCTCTTGTTTTACTGCAAATGGGTGAGGCTACTGGGGTTATGGCAGTGGGTGACGCCAAACCTGCAGAACACACAGACGAGCTACTGAGCATCTCAAGGTCACTTCTGGAAATGTCTGGGACCCTGATTCTCCAGGAGTCCCAGGGTAGACAGCACAACATATAAGAATGTACACACATGCAGGCACACACACATGCACTTCATAGGTACAGCGACTGTGGGACAACCAACTGCAAATGTAGACAGGATTTTATTATTTCCAAGGACTGTAGTGGCTGACAAGCTGATATTCCAAAATGAATGCTGAAGACGTGGGAAAACATGTCCATGACACGTTAACTTGGGCAAATGCAGCTGTGAGTTCTGAGGCCCTCTGGGGATGGCGGGGGCAGCTGAGAGTGCACTGGTTCCATCTGCAGAATGAACTGTGTCACACTCGCCAGCAAGTAACCCTCAGCACTGAAGCTCCCCTTCAGGCTGAGGGGAGGGAGGCACAGTGGCCTTGGGGACATTATACAGACAGTAATCCAAGGAGGGCCAACCTTTCAGAAGAAACCACAGACCAGGGCAGGTCTGGACTGACTGTGCGTGTTGGAAGGTCCTGTCCATCTCCCATGTGGGTGGAAACAGGAAATGCTTTTCCTCGTATATTTACTGAGAAGCAGGGTGAGGAATCTTTAAAAGGGCAAATGGTCAGAGACATACGAAAGGGAAAGGGAGGAATTCCGGTATGGAGAAAGTATCCAGCTGGAAGAAGAAAACTTAGTAAAGAGAAGGATGACTATCGCTTCCCTAACCTAAGTGGAAGGCATTGGAAAGAAAACTAGTGCATTTACAAAAACCAAAATGAGATGTGAATGTTCTCTGCACTCATTTGTAATAAATGTGAAATCCTTAGATGACATTGCCACTTAGATGACAATGCATCCCTGGACGAACAACATCCAGAGAATATGCCAATCACTATCGCAAGGAAAACCAAATGAATGAATGATTCTGCTCCTTCCTCCTGTGAATGGGAGAAGTATAACAGCATAAAAATTTAATAAAAAATACCATTAAATGGTTTAAAACTCAAGTGTTAGTAATATTCTACAAGAACTTCTCATTATGTACATATATTTGATTGATGATGTCAATAAAAGTTTTAAAATTTGTTTCAATTACCAGACCTGCAAAGGGTTTATATCCATGAGAAAGTAAACTTTATTGAAAGATGATAAAGATAAATAAAATCTGGTATCACAGAGTGGGCAGGGAAACCATCACTCACTAGAAGGATGCTTAAGAGACATCAGAGGAGTTTATTAGCAGAGGCCGTTGGCTTCGCAGCTAATAAGCAGGACTGACTCTGAAGGCTGGTTTCCAAAGCAACCGGAGAAATCCGTCCCTGTCCTGGCCGGTGCCGGGCAAACCCCGCTGCCATGGCTCCCCCTGCTGGTGGTTCAGGCAGTGGCACTATGTGAAAGTGCTCCCCACCCTGCTAAGGATCCTTAGGGAGTGAATGGCTCATGGCGGGGAGATGCAAATTACAAAACATTAAAACAAAACAAAAATCTCCCCGATAGCTATTTTCAATGAATTCTAGGTACAACAACCAGTCACGTACTCTCTTAGGGAACATTTTCACAGATGTCAGTGTGGACAAGGGCAGTGGCATTTGTTGTAAGAACCCACTTGCAAATATATTAGGGTTTTTAAGATGGAAGAAAGAAAAGAAACCAAAGCAGGAAATCATCAAGATAAAAGTCCGGGCTAGAAGTTGGAAAACCTGAGTTCAGGTTCAAGTTCTCAGCTCCAGTTCTACTTAGCCACTCTGCGCCTAAGGAGGTGCTTCTGTTAAAGAAGGGTTGGGACTCATGTTAAAGGAGTTTAAACACGATTATCCAGTTCTGTGATCTGATGCAGAAAATTGGCAAATAATTTAATGTGAGAGTAAACTATCTTCTCTTATCTTTTCACAATTCCAAGATGAGGTAACAATAGATGTGTTAGAAAGGATTCCCCACTAAGATTTGAGTTAATCACAATTCACGGATTTCCATGCCTCGCTCCTTCCCTTCCTTCCACAAACATTCATTATGTACCTATAATGAGTTAGGTACTCATCATAAAAGTGTGGATCCCTAAAGGTTCTGAGAAAAAGAAAAGCTAAATCCATAAGTTTGATGACAAGAGGTTAAGATGAAGTGAATGTGAAAATGAATACCACTAAGTTGGGAAATTTGCTTTGAAATAATAGCTTAGAAAATGATGGTATGTGCATATAGGTGACAAAGGGAGCCCAAATTTTAACGATTTCCTGCAGGATAGGAAATAAAGCCCCAAACACTCTTATGAAGCCTCAAAGCTCTCCAATAACTTTACTAACCGTGTGATATGTAAGTCAGTTTCATACATGTTTGAATACAGGCATCAAATCAGTTCCAAGAGTTCAGCAGCAGAGGACTGCGGCAAGGACATCCCACTGCCTTGGAACTGAGGACACCTTTTAGACACTTATTAAACCATATACGGAATTGGCTTTGCTCGGTCAGAGAAATCAGGTTTCATGGAGAAGGACCTAGGAATTAACCTAAAAGGAAGAGGGGATAAACTTCTTTACTGTGAAATGCTGACTTAGGGTAGGTATGTAGTTGCTGGGTCACAAGGAAATGGAAACGACTTAAAAGTAATTATGGGCCGGGCAGGGTGTCCCATGCCTGTAATCCCAGCACTGTGGGAGGCCGAGGTGGGTGGATCACCTGAGGTAAGGAGTTTGAGAGCAGCCTGACAAACATGGCGAAACCCCATCTCCATTAAAAATACAAAAATCAGCCAGGTGTGGTGGCGCATGCCTGTAATCCCAGCTACTCAGGAGTCTGAGGCAAGAGAATCGCTTGAACTCGGGAGGCAGAGTTTGCAGTGACCTGAGATCACGCCACTGCACTCCAGCCTGGGAGACAGAGCGAGCCTCTGTTCCCCCACAAACCAAAGTAATAATAATAATAATAATTATGGGGGCTGGGCACGGTGGCTTACGCCTGTAATCCCAGCACTTTGGAAGGTCGAAGCAGGTGGATCACCTGAGGTCAGAAGTTTGAGACCAGCCTGGCCCACATGGTGAAACTCCATCTCTACTAAAAATATTAAAAACGAGCTAGGTGTGGTTGTGGCCGCCTGTAATCCCAGCTACTCAGGAGGCTGAGGCAGGAGAATTGCTTGAACCCGTGAGGCGGAGGCTGCAGTGAGCCGAGATCATACCATTGCACTCCAGCCTGGGCAACAAGAGTGAAAGTCCGTCTAAATAAAGAAATAGATGTAATTATGGGAAAGGACCAAAATTTGTTAGCAGATTTGAATTGCTTTTGAAACCTACACTTGCACCAATTCCAAATGGGTAAGTTTTGAAAACAGTGACAAAATGAATTATGTGTCACTGTTTTATGACCTTCAATTATTTCCAAGAATCATATAAAGTTTAAAGAATGTATTATTTATGAAGAAAAGATATTCAGTAGGAATATCTCACAGAACCTACACAAAAAACATTTATAGAATGTTAGTAAGTTTAAAAAAATTTAAAAGAAGGCTGGGCATGGTGTCTCACGCCTGTAGTCCCAGCTACTTAGGAGGCTGAGGTGGGAGGATCACTTAAACCCAAGAGCTCGAGACCAGCCTGGGCAACACAGTGACACCCCGTTTCTACATAAAGCAAATTTAAAAATCCAGGCATAGTGCTGCACACCTATAGTCCCAGCTACTAGAGGGGTTGTGGTGGGAAGATTGCCCCAGCCCATGAGTTCGAGGCTGCAGTGAGCCATGATTGAGCCACTGCACTCCAGCCTAGGCAAAAGAGCAAGACCTTGTCTCTTAGAAAACACTTAAAGAGACCATGGTTTCTTCTTTTAAATTGAGTTATCATGTACCACCATGCCCTCCATGGGTGAGTGTGCTCACAGGTGTGCATTGTGCGCGCGCGCGCGCACACACACACACACACTGACCTTTCTTCAGCATCCTGCCAGCCACAGTGAACTGGGTGGAGTCGTTGGCCGCTCCTCTGCCTCTCGTCTTCCAGGCCTCCTCTCTCACAGTGATGAGCTGCTTCCTTTCCTCAATCGTCATCTGGCTCTCTCGACTTTCTGTGACCCGCTGTTCATAAATGTACAGAACAGAAAACAGGAGAGAGAAATGACAGCGGTGTGGATCTCAGCCTGCAGCATTTCATGAGTGAAAAAAGCAGGTAGACAAAGAGGAGTAAGTATATTGTCCAAAGATGTTCAAAAATGTTCTATCTGAAATGGGCTCGGCTTCCTTACATCCAGGTTGGGTCGGAGATCACCACTGGCGATACTGAAACTTTAGATGAACACCTTTGTCCTGTGACTTACCGGTTTGGGGCACTGGAGCACCAAAAAAATCCTTTGCAAACACAAAGAGTTCAAAATAGATTGTTTTCATGCCCTGGACTCTACAGGGTTTTAAAGTTTCTCTGTCTTATCCCATCTAGTTAAACTCTGTTAACTGGGAGATTTTTATCCCTATATACTCACAAAGAACATGATTGATCTAGAAAACTTTATCCATGTGAGCACGAAAGGAACTTGCCCAGTTAGAAGGAGGGAGGCTGGTTAGGAATAAGGGGCAGGAGAAGGTTTGCTGGGGCTCTGTTTGCTTTTTTCCTGCAGCCATGATGTTCTGTGGGCAGGTAGGCAACCAGGAGAGCCCACGGAAGTGGCTTTAAGCTGTGAGAGATCTGACGCTGAAGATGAACTATGCTGTAGACGTAACCTACATGCATGATAACATTCTACTGAAAATGCTTTCAACAGTTTCTAATTGGAAAGTTTCTGGAGATATCTGCTTCTTCCATTTCCAAGCCTTTGGTGATGCTCATTAGACTTGAGGTTGAGGAAGTGGCAGGAGGGGAAGGGGAAGAAGCTACAGAGGACTCAGAGGGCATCAGGAAAGGAGAAGGGGCTCAGGACAGGCCTGGGATGGGGAGATGGGGCTGAGGAGGGAGGGAGAGGAGCAGGGATGGAGGCAGAGGACAGGGCTCATGCCACTGAGTGATGTGTATTGGGGAGAAGAGTGTAGGTGGCGGTCGCGGGTGATAACCAGGGCAGGAGGTCCTCAAACGCTGGCCTGCAGAGTTTGCTTTCCCTCCTCCTTCAAGCCATCCCTCCCTGCACTACAAGACCCCTGTCTATGGTGAGGCACAGGGCTGGGTGGGGAGCCGGGGAACTGTGGAGCTAATGCCAAGGAAGGAAGAGCGGAAAGGCGCCCCCTCCAGAGCAGGAGGCGCATCCCTGGCTGTCACCTGCAGGTCTCTGGAAGGGGCTCTGGAGGCTGGCGATGGCCTCCCAGCTTTGCCCTCTTGCTTTCCCCTGTCTCTTGGACCCAAGGAAAGCCATTGCTGCTAGGGCATCTGCTTTCAAACTACTTCTGAGCACTACTCAACTTCTAGCAGGTCCCCCAGCTTTTCTGCCTTCCTAACGCGTTTTCCTGGGCTAAGAAGTCACCGTGGATCGGTGTGATCCTAAGGCCTCGTGCTGACACAGGGGAGGACTTGGAGAGCCCGGAGTGAAGCCCATCCTAGAGATTCTCTTCCCCGAGGCCTTTCCACATCACTATGGCAAACCACTTCCCTTAACTGACCCAAGAGAGAGAACTTCCTGATTCAGGAGGGACAGGAAGAGAGCGGAGATGGGGACAGTTCATTTTCTTAACCCCCTAGAATGATGGGGGTTGACAGAGGAAAGGCACCTTCCCTTCATTTCCAGCAGCACAAAACCAGGTCTGCACTGGGAAGATTTAGTTTAAGCTATGAACGTGGACTTCTCCACCATCTAAGTGACGAATCTTTCTTTCACAGGATTCTTTTATAAAACCCTCATAGCCAGAAGTGATTTTGAGGTCCCTGCCAATTTAAATTAGGTTAAAAACCTTTTCCTAAAGAGATATGACAACCAAACGCGATGCATGATCCTGGATTGAATCCCAGATGGGGTGGGGGCTACAAAGGGCATTACTGGAGGAAATCGACATAATTTTAAGATGGATGTGGATCAGATAAATATTGTATCAACATTAACTTCCTCATGTTGATCACTGTACCATGATTATGGGAGGAAATATCTTTGGCTTTAGGAAATAAAGTCAAATCTTGAAAGGTAGAGGAGCACAACGTTTCCAAACTACTGGCATATGGTTGGGGTGGGGAAAACGAGATGGGGGAAGAGAAGCAAGAAAGTGGGGTGAGGGGTCGAGGGGAGAAGGGCAGGAGAGTGAAGGAAGGGGCCAATGTCAACAATGAGTGGTTCTGGTAAAGGGTATGAAAGTGTTCTGTCTATGATGGAAATTTTTCCTAAGTTTAACATTTTATCAAAATTAAAAGTTACTAAAAATTTTTCCTAAAAACCTTAACATTTCCCCTCATGATCGGTGAGAAGTCCCTAATTCCAAATAACTCTCTGAATCATGTATCCTTTTTAAATAAACGATGAGGTTCACTTGCCCAGAAGACTTCATCAAAATTCAACAAAGAGAATACGTTTTCTTTGAAAATGAAGTTTCAGGAGTGATCAAACCAAGATGGCACTTGGCTTCAAATATTTCCAACAAACATACCAAGTGCCAAGAAAGTTGGCGTCTCCAAAGGTCCAGCCATCACGATGGTGATTCACTATTCACTTAGCCAACTCTGTGGTGAATTCTCTCAGGCATCTCGACAGTTTAGGGTGGGGTAGTGGGTGTGGATAATGACTCAGAAAATGGTATCTTCAAGTCCAAAATTTCATTTTTCAAAGTACTGGGATTCCCCCAGAGCCCTTTACGCACATGATGGATACAAACTTTGGGATGATACAACCATTTTAGAATTTAAAGCTCCCATTTGTTTGTCAGATCTAGGGAAAGAAGAAATAATTTTTACTCCCTTCTAAATAATAATATTAAACATAAATGTTTTTGTTTTTCTAGAAATTCTGACTTAAGTTTGCTACTTAGTTGGGTTGGTTTATGATCCCCTAATTGCTGCAATTTGACTTTATGTGGCTCTATAAGGGTGTAAAGCATATGCAGTTTGTTTATTCTCTAAATAATCTAATAAACATTTATCACAATTTAGAACTCAAAATGTGAGAACAAAGAAGATATACATATATATACACACACATATTTGTTTATTTGGTTGTTTTTAAGCTTAAAACTTCATTACTGTCTTTTTTTTCCTTCTAAATTTTTCTTTCTTTATTTAGAGAAGGATGTAATATATACAGTAATAAGTATTGTGTCATTTTTTCCAGGTTTAGCTGACACATGTTTGGGACTGGCTGGAATAGGAACAGAGAGTTGAGGAAGAATCTAAACAGAAACCGACCCCATCTGTCCTTCATTCTTTCAAAGAGAGATCCCATGAACGTGGTGGGGGAAAGGCAGAGAGAGAGGGTGGAGGAGAAAATGAGTATTTGTGTATGTGTATGCGCGCGCGCGTGTGTGTGTGTGTGTGTGTGTGTGTGTGTGTAGAAGGTGGTGAAATAGGTAGGAAGGAGGTTCTTGTCTTAGGGATGGTCAGATACTGGCTAAGTCACAGCTTGAAACCGTGCAAAGGACGAATCAGCACGAATGCTTTTAGGTTGCCTGATGTTGCTGATGGGTTTCTTTCTCTCTGTATACACTGACTGAAAAATCACAGCAAATCTCACTGAATGTTTCTCAGACAGGGATGCGATCCAACAACAGAGCATAGAACTAAGAGGTATTATAAGGATTAGGGCAGATTTAAGGGTCAAACTCTTCCACAACCAGAGAGATTTATGGAAAGAAAATATTGTGATCTGACTTAAATTTTTTTTTTATCTTATTCACATGTAGTTAAACTCTAAAGGAAGAAATTATAAAGCACATATTAAGTAATAGAAATAAGGTGAAAGTAACAAAGTTGTACTTTTCAGTTTTCAAAAATGCTAAGATCATTTCGAATTCTACAAACTATGAAAGAAATTTAGCTTTGCCCCTTCCTTAAGAGAAATTTCAGTCCCTCATCACTGCATACAGCCTCAAGTAGCCAGAACAAAAGATGAAGAAAAGATCACAGTTCAAGGCTCAGACCTCAAAGCAACTGTTTTCCAATCCTGTCACCATCTACCAGCTCCTAAGATGAAAGGAAGGGAAAAAAGTGAAATCTTATTCTGGTACAGCCCTGAGGCATGTGAGAAAGAAGAGAATTCAGGTTGAAGCCTGACACAGAGACAAATAGTCCATTTAGACAGAGCCTGTGTGCTGTTTAAATGCTCTGTTTTCTTCTCTGAACCTTTGGATTATTAAATATTAAGATACCAGTATTGCTGGAGTAAAGAAAAAGGAGTGACTTGACCTCTGAGAACGCAGATGAACTAGTGCTACATACCTGGTACGTAAACTATTTATATTTAGCTGGGAAAAACTGTTCAGAAGTAAAAGCATATAATTTTTTGAAATTTTAATTTTGAAGCGATGAAACAGAAATGCCTTTAGCAAATGTTAATTTCTTTAAAGTTAACAATATGTGGAGAGATATTCCATGTTCATGGATAAGAAGACTCAATTTTGTCAAGATGGCAGGTTTTACCAACTTGATCTGTAAATTCAATGCAGTTCCAAAGTCCCAGCAAGATATTCTGTAGATTGACCAACTGATCTTAGTTTACATGGAGAGGCAAAAGACCCAAAATAGCCAACACAACACTGAAGGGGAAGAAAAAAGTTGGAGGACCAACACCAGTCAACTTCAAGACTCACTATAAAGCCTCGGTGATCAAGATTGTGTGGTACTGATGAAAGAACCGTTAAATAGATCAATGATAGGTTCATATAAATTTAGTCAACGGATCTTTGAGAAAGGAACAAAAACATTAGCATGAAGAAAAGATAGTATTCTCAACAAATGATGCTGGAATAACTGGACACTCGCATTTAAAAAAAAAAAATCTAGATACATTCCCAAAAATTAACTCAAAATGGATCATAAAGGCCTAAATGTAAAAATCAAAACTATAAAACTCCTAGAAGATAACATAGGATAAAATTTAGATTATCTTGGCTTTGGTAATTAGTTTTTAGATATAACACCAAAGGCAATATCCACAGAAGAAATAACTGATAAGCTGAACTTTGCTGAAATTAAAAACTTCTGTAAAAGACACTGTTAAAAGAATGAGAAGACAAACTATAGAATGAAGGAATGGGAGAAAATATTTGCAAAAGATGTATCTGATAAAGGACTACTACCCTAAATATACAAAGAACTGTTAAAACTCAACAATATGAAAATGAACAACCAGATTAACAAATGGGAAAAGTATCTGAATAGATACCTCACCAAAGAAGATCTAAGATGGAAAATAAGCACATGGAAATATGATCAACATCATATCTGCAAATCTCATCATTCGAGATTTGTGAATTAAAACAAGGTGACATTATTACACATCAATTAGGATGGCAAAAATGCAAACACTGACAACACCAAATGCTGGCAAGGATATGGAGCAACAGGAACTCTCATTCATTGCTGATGGAGATGCAAAGTGGTGCAGCCACTTTGGAAGACAGTTTGGAGGTTTCTCACAGAACTCAACATACTCTTACCGTGTGATACAGCAATCATGCTCCTTGATTGACTTGAAAACTTACATACAAATAAAAGCCTGCACATGGATGCTTCTAGCACTTTATTCATAATTGCCAAGACTTGGAAGCAACCAAGCTGTCCTCCAGTAGATGAATAGATAAATAAACTGTGGCATGTACAGATAATGATATATTATTTGGCAATACAAAGAAAAAAGCTTTAAAGCCATAAAAAGACACAGTGGAGGCTCACGCCTGTAATCACAACACTCTGAGAGGCCGAGGTGGGTAGATCACCTGAGGTTAGGAGTTTGAGACCAGCCTGGCCAACATGGCGAAACCCCATCTCTACTAAAAACACAAAAAAATTACCTGGGTGTGGTGGCAGGCGCCTGTAATCTCAGCTACTCATGAGGCTGAGGCAGGAGAATTGCTTGAACCTGGGAGATGGAGGTTGCAGTGAGCCAAGATTGCACCACTGCACTTCAGCCTCGGTGACAGAGTGAAACTCCATCCCAATAATAATAATAATAATAATTTTAAAATAAATAAAATTTTAAAAAGACACAGAGGAATCTTAAATGCATATTACTAAATGGAAGAAGCCAATCTGAAAAGGCTACATACTGTGTGATTCCAATTCAATGACATTCTGGAAAAGGCAAAACTATGAGACAGTAAAAAATTACAGGTTGCCAAGGACTGGGAAGTGAGAGTGTTGAACAGGCGGAGCACAGAGGCCCTTCAGGGCAGGGAAATGATTTCGTATGATAGTGTAATGGTGGACATATGTCATTATGTATTTGTCAAAACAATGTTTTTTAATTTTTTAATTGTTGTATTGTTCTTTGTATTGGCTTTATTCCCAAGTATCCCTAGTTGGTTGAATCCTTGGATGCGGAACCGGAAGAGATGAAGGGCTGACTGTAAACACTTAAAGACTTCAATAATATATCTTTTCCTTTAAAGTTTAATATTGGCTTATTTCAAAGAAACACAAGCTCATTTCCCCTCGTTCGTGATGGGATAGGAAGTTTGCTCCAGATTTCAGCCTCTTTCTTGGGGTAGACACTGGCTGGGTATGTGGGACCTGGGCTCTTACAACCAGCATTTCCAGCTTCAGGGAAAGGAACCAGCAGAGTGAGGGAAAGGCCGCCCCAGGGAGAAGACGTGGGCAGCTTCTATTTCTGAAGAGGCGAGATGATGACGGGAGGACCCCAGACACCTTCTGTGTCAGCTTCGCACGTGAAACCCTGAGCCACTCATTCAGCAACTGCTGGTGCTGCCGGAGCAGGCCCATCACGGCACTGTCAGAGGCCACCTGAGAGCTAAGAAAGCCCCAGTCTTGCTGGGGAGATGAGGCCCTAGAGGGAGGGGATAGAGGCCCTACGAGGGAAGGGACAGAGGGCCTACGAGGGAAGGGACAGAGGGCCTAGGAGGAAGGGGATAGAGACCCTATGAGGGAGGGGACAGAAGGCCTACAAGGGAGGGGACACAGACCCTATGAGGAAGGGGACAGAGGGCCTACGAGGAAGGGGACAGAGACCCTATGAGGGGAGGGGACAGAGGGCCTACGAGGGGGGGGACAGAGGGCCTACGAGGAAGGGGATAGAGACCCTATGAGGGAGGGGACAGAAGGCCTACAAGGGAGGGGACACAGACCCTATGAGGAAGGGGACAGAGGGCCTACGAGGAAGGGGACAGAGACCCTATGAGGGAGGGGACAGTGGGCCTATGAGGGAAGGGACAGAGGCCCTACGAGAAAGGAGACAAAGGGCCTATGAGGAAGGGGACAGAGACCCTACAATGAAGGGGACAGAGGGCCTATGAGGGAAGGGACAGAGACCCTATGAGGAAGGGGACAAAGGGCCTACGAGGAAGGGGACAGAGGGCCTATGAGGGAAGGGACAGAGGCCCTACGAGGAAGGGGACAAAGGGCCTACAAGGAAGGGGACAGAGGCCCTACGAGGAAGGGGACAAAGGGCCTACGAGGAAGGGGACAGAGGGTCTACGAGGAAGGGGATAGAGACCCTATGAGGATGGGGACAGAGGGCCTAAAAGGGAGGGGACACAGACCCTATGAGGGAGGGGACAGAGGGCCTAGAGGGAGGGACAGAGGCCCTAGGAGGGAAGTGATGGGGCAAAGCCCGGCAGGGAGGAGTCGGGAGCCTGGTGTTCATGGAAAAGTGGATGTTGCCACTTTGCAGAGCTGTTTTGACACCAAGGACATTCCACGGGGAATTAAAAAAACAGCCATTCCTATTTTTCATGTTATTCACCCACAGAGTGGCTCAGCCCAGGCCGGGTCTGTCCTCTGGGGTGGGGTTCAGAGGGGCTACAGCGAGGATGGAGGGAAGGGACAGGGGGTCCGTGTTCTCTAGTTTTAATAGGGCCATTGGAACCTGCTCCTCCTGGTTCTTTAATAGGGTCACTGGAGGGGCCTCCCCTCACTGAGTCTTCCTCCCTGTCCCTCCACACCCCAAACCACCTCCACCATATCCTCCTCCTCTAGGAACTGAGCAGGACAACATCCTCACTGGGCTGGAGCGAAGAACACGGCCACCTCTCCTGGGCTCCTGACTCAGGATCCAAGCGTGGAGGCTGAAAGGGGACACTCTCCCCTTAAACCAGCTTCATGACTATGAGGGGAATTAATGCCATCAAGTCCACCTGAAAATCTGAGCCAAGGATCAGTGTGTGTGTGACTGACCCTAAATACATGAAGAACCAATTAAACACACACCTGTGCACACACTTACAGACACAGACACACACACTCTCATAGACACACACACACTCATACACACACTCTCATAGATACACACTCAGAAACACACTCATAGATACACACACTCTCATGGACACACACACAATTGTACTGCAACACACACACACACACACACTCCTCTCTTTCACAGTGAAATGCAGCAAATAAGTTATTTCCCAAAATTAAAACAGAAGTTCTTTTCCTATTGCTTAGAACTTGCAGTGAGGCTTAAGATGAGTGGCTTTTCCTCACCTGATTAATCGACACAAAAGACAGGTATTTATGGGCAGCAGGAATAGCAGGAGAATAAGTAGAAGCATATACAGGTTCCTACAGAGCAAAGCAAGAGGATTTAAGGTGAAAAGAGAAGATTTATCAGAGCGGGGCCGGGCAGGGACATGGGGGAGGGAGAAACAAAACAATGATTTTTCTAACAGAATGTTAATTTACTCATTGCAACTTCAGTTCTCTTTTCAAGAGAGTCCTCCCTTGAATGCTAATGCTAAAATAAATCCACACAAGCGCGGTAAATATACCTGAGTAAGCTTTGTGCAGTAATTAAATAAGTTAATTTATAGAAGATTGTCAGTTACAGAGAGGGAAACCATTAATTTCATTGACAGTTTTAACATTTAACAGAAAATATTATCTTCTTTAAAGAATTTTCATTACATGATTTAAAAAATAGTTGAAGGGCACAGGCTCAGCTCTCCACTCTGGACAAAGGCTGTGTCTGGTCTGGAGATAAAAAAGCACCAGGGAGGGCACACGAAGGAACCACCCAGGATCAGAATTACCCACGCGAGGTGTAATACTGGCCACCATCTAGAGGACACCTGTGTTAGAGTCAGGCTTACCCAAAGCAGATTAGAAATGGCAATATCATCCGCAACTCCTCCTTCTTCCTACAGGTTAAAACAAACAGGGAACATTGCAGAGTATTGGAAGAGAAGAGCCTCATCAGGGCATCGCAATCGCCTTCGAGTATTTTGTGCCTGGGTTCAAACAGCAGCATGCACGTGCTCACACAATGCAGTGATGTGAACCTCAGGCCAACTCATTCCCTGACCGCAGAATGAGCATCTGGAGTTTAGAGGGCGTCCCACCAGCCTTTCTCTCCCTGTCATCCTCGCACTTTAAAGTGACTTTTAAATTCTCCTGAATTGTGATCTGGAATTTTAATGGCAGCAGACACGGAGAATATAAATGTGCCAGATTCACCTTTCTTGAAATTTCAGGGACTGTCATAGATCTGAGCTGGGTGTACTGACCTCAAAGCTACTGAAGCACAGTAGGATATCCAGTTCCCATCTGGAACTCAGAAATAGACACAGGGTTTTAATGGCCAAGTCTATAAATGGTTTTCACTTCTTGGAAGAGGTCTGATTCGCTGGATGACTATCTTCACAAAAGACGCGGGAGCCACCGTGTGTGCCTTAACGTCGCATAAACCGAAATAGGGTTGGAATTGAAAATAACTATTTGGTGAATATAAATACATAACTGAAAGCTAGTTGTAACAGAGACTCCTGCCAAACCACTTCTGAGAGACTTTGCTTCATTTGGTTTCTCTCTCTCTGGTGGAATGAGTTACTCTGTAGGGAAGTGTACACAAGTCACGCTCAAGTGCACATAAACCACAGCGTGCAGACCAGACCAAATCCACAAAACAGACAGCTTTACCAGCTTTACACCAAGTATATATGCTACGAGACTCACACATGTTTAAGTCAGGTTAGCCCGGCCTAGACTAAACCAAGAACAGGAGAAAGATAAGAAGGGCTGCAAGGAAGAGAAAGAAAGAGAAAGCTGGGGGGTCGGGGGGGGGGGGGAGGGGTGGAGGAGAGAGAGAGAGAGAGAGAGAGAGAGAGAGAGAGAGAGAGAGAGAATACCGAAACAGTTTTTCACAGGAAATGACAGAGCTGGCTAGGTAAACAACTAGTGCTCTTAAGCTCTAGATCATCAATCCTCATTTTGGGGGGTGGGGGGTAAAATGGGGAAAGAAGGAACTGCTGGTAAGTTTTCCATTCCCTGAGATGTGCCTGATCTTTTAGTACAGAAATGAAAACTCCAGCTTAGTATCTTTTCATGGGTCGAAAACATTTTTTTTGTTTTTGTTTGAGACAGGGTCTTGCTTTGTCACCTGGGCTGGAGTGCAGTGGCACAAATACTGTTCATTACAGCCTCAACTTCCCGGGCTCAAGTGATCCTCCTGCATCAGCCTCCCAAGTAGCTGGGACCACAGGTGCGTACTACCACACCCAGCTAATTTTTGTAAACGTGGGGTTTTACCACGTTGCCCAGGCTGGTCTCAAACTCCTGGGCTCAAGTGATCCTCTTGCCTTGGCCTCCCAGTGTTGGGATTACAGGCACGGCCATTGTGCTTGGCCCCAAAGTAAATCTTAACATAACAAAAGACCCAAAATGAGATGCTGGCTGGGGCACCTCAAAGATATTTTCTTTTGAGACCAATCCATTGACAGAAACAAAACAGTTATAGACTTTTCAAGACATCCTTTAATGTATTTTTTAACGTGACTCCAAGAAAATTTCAAAATGACCTATGTGGCACACATTCCATTTTTATTGGATGGTGCTGACTTCCATGCTGCGTGTATTTTCATAGGAACAATGGAAGGAACTTCTAGAGTTCCCTCTGTTTCCTGCCTCTTCTACATTTCCACAGACTGCACACTCAAAAGAACGCAGGAACCGTGAAGGGCGTGATGAGCTGACTGTAACACCAGCTCCTTTCTGCCCTTGGTGCTAAAGATGGAAGGTTCCAGCACCTGCTCTCCTGGGTACCTCTCCATCAGCAAGGCTAGAGCTACTCCGTGCAGCAAGCGCCCCTGTTCAGGCCCCACGTGTCATGACTGTCTGTCCTTCTCCAAGGCAGCATTCAGACACCCCACAAGCAGTGGGCGTGTCAAGCCTCCTCAGCTATTGGGGGACTCTCTTAAGACAGACCAGGTTTAAGGCGCCTCACCCATCACATGTGAGCACAGCCGGGGGTGACTGAAAACAGTGCCAGCCCTCGGGAAGGAATGAGAAGCACCTGACCTCAACAGAACCTGAGATTGCCCAATGTGGGCTACAAGGGCCTAAGACAGATCAGCTTATTTTAACTTCAAAGAGCTTATTGCCTCCAGCCAAAGGGAAGCAGGCCACTGAGGAAGAGTGAGAAAGTTCACCGCTGCTGCAGGAACAGCAGCCTCCACGCGCCCAGAGGCGGCATTTCCCATTCCAGCCCCATCCTTCTTGGAAGCCCCGGGGCTTCAGGTCACTGGGTTTTCAACCCCAAGGGCAACTGCAGCCAACTGGTCTCTCTTGCCTTCTAAAAACCTTAGCCAGCCTCAGGCGGTTCGGATCTCATCCTCCACTCAAAGCCTTCTGGCTTCCACACCTAAGGTGATCCTCCATTCTTCTACGTTCTTCTACGGGGGTAACGCACCTATTTCACTATTCACCGGGAACCTCTCCTGCTTTGTGCTTTTTGGCTTCATTTAAATTTCCACCGGCTCTCTGGGACTCCCAGTTCCTGATGGGTCAGGGAGTCTCTGCACCTTCCAAAATGATGGACAAAGGGCCAGGCGCTGCTTGGTGCCAGGACATAGTAGTTGGCAGGTTTGCTAATGAGGAATGTGTTAAAGTTGTTTTTGGAGCAATGATTTTAAGATTCTTTTAAATAAAGTTTGTGGGTAGCGGGGATACACTATTTGACAGATGGATTTTCTTTCACTTCAGGATCTCATTTTTGAAACCTGGATTTGACATGGTGTGTGAAAAATATGTGCATGTTGGTATACTTTCTAAACATCTAGTTATATCTGAGAACTTTACAAATGGCTGAGGGTTAAATGCCTTTAGTTATATTATCTTTAACACCATGTGTATCTCAAAGAAGAGAATTCAAATTGCCATTCCAGTGTAACCTAAGAAGACACAGAAGTATCGGATGAAATAGTGTCAGAGCTCCTGACTCACCCTTCTATGGGCACATCTCTCTTTTTTTTTTTTTTTGAGATGGAGTCTCGCTCTGTAGCCCAGGCTGGAGTGCAGTGGCCGGATCTCAGCTCACTGCAAGCTCCGCCTCCCGGGTTCACGCCATTCTCCGGCCTCAGCCTCCCGAGTAGCTGGGACTACAGGCCCCGGCCACCTCGCCCGGCTAGTTTTTTGTATTTCTTAGTAGAGACGGGGTTTCACCGTGTTATCCAGGATGGTCTCGATCTCCTGACCTCGTGATCCACCCGTCTCGGCCTCCCAAAGTGCTGGGATTACAGGCTTGAGCCACCACACCCGGCCTGGGCACATCTCATTTTTATGTAAGTTTCTTAATGCATGAAAGTCACACTCATCATCTCTCCCTTCCACAGATGCTTAACTCATTTTAGAGCTAGAAGGGGCCTGGGGATCATCTGGTTGAAAGCATTCTTTTTCTTTTCTACTTGAAGACTTCTGATTCTAGAAAGTGAGCAGCGAGTGCGCCACCGGTGCATCATTTCGCCTCCAGCCAGAAGGTGCATTTGCAATTGCAGGGCCAGCCAGCAAGTCAGTCACCGTCAGGTTTGAAAGTGTGCACAACCTGGTCAAAAGTTGGTCATCATCACATCTGTAATTTAACAATTCATCAATACTTTCGCATATGAAATGCTTGCTGGTATTGATCACCATGCATTACCTAATTTTGTTTCAACTTGTAACATACATTACTGTATATTCTCAATAAAAGGCATAGCTACTCATGAAACACGCTTAAATGATGAATTAAAGACTCATGAACCACAATTATGTCCTTATTTTTTATACTTAGGTTTAAAATCTCTGCATAGGAAACGCAAGTCCATATTTTATATGCAACTTAAAGATGTTCAATTTTTTTCATTATAAAGGCTTTAATAACACTCTAAAGCCAGACATCATTTAAGAAGGTTTTTAAACTAAAGAAAAAGTACACACTTTAAAATTCAGGCACTTGCTTGCTGACACAGTGTGTGTGTGTGTTGCTGATCCCAGTTCTAAAACATCTCCAGGCACAGCTTTTCACCCAATTTTAGCTGCTCTGTGACAGGCTCTCAACGTGTACCCTAAGGGCAAAAAGGCACAAATGCTTCACAGAGAAGGAATTAGGTGGCACATGCTTGTCTCTTTGATGCACTTCCAAGAGTGGTGTTAGTCTGAAGGCTTTTCCTAACACAAAGAACATTACCTTCTTGATGAGGGACCGCCCTGCTTCCTGGGTGTGCAGGCTGCTGGCCGGAGCCTTGCCGCCCTCCTGCCTCCTGCTGAGTCTGTTTCTCCAATCTTCCTCTCCACTTTTCTTCAACAGTGCCAATCTAGGAGGAGAACATGCCAGCCACAAAGAGTTCAGCACCAAACTCTTCCTTGTGATAGAACCATAATCTAGGTAAGTGAGAATGCTTTGGCCAAGACATGACCACAGCCACCTCGTTTTAACATTTTGAATTTCACTTATTCTGAAGACAGCATATCTGGAAAATTGAATTTCACTTATTCTGAAGACAGCATATCTGGAAAAACAATAAAATCCCTTTTCTAAGATGGCCCCGAAGACTTTACAGTTGATTGAAACACAGAGCCAAAATGTGACTTGCTAGATAAAAGATGCACCGTCATCCCAGCCAAGGAATGTCTGTTCCTTGGCCTTGGGCTGAAAGCAAGAGAACCGTCCCCAGAGAAAAATGTCTTCTAGCGAGGCCTTCTGGTCACTTGGTGAAATAACATTAAAGGAATAAAGCTGTGTTACAGAAAATGATGCAGACATGGGCTTAAAAATTTGTCTTTTAAATGAAACATTATATAAAAGATATTCTATCACTAGTTTATTTTTCTGGTGTTGTTTAAAGGACATGGCTACATATAGCTTTCTTATTCTCAGGTGTGACAAAAGAGTTGCAACAACTGAAACAAATAATGATTGTGGGTGAGAGACAGTCATCAATGATAAGCCAAAAGTAAAATTAGAAGAGAGGGTTTATTGGAAGATAATACTTTGATTATTCTTTTTTAAATTGTCATGTATTATACTATAGAATTTAGGATCAGCAAATCTATATTTAAAGGTAAATGTTATTTATCAAAATACTTAAAATGCTTTATTACATAAGAAAACTATGTGGTAGACTCTGTCAAGGACACCTTTAATTGTTTGCTTTTATTTCCACCTGGGTTTTAATAAAATAATGTTTCTGAGGCTATCCAAAAAAAGAAAAAACCAACCAAAAAAACCATAAAGTTGGCCAGGCCTGGTGGCTTCCGCCTGTAATCCTAGCACTTTGGGAGGTCAAGATGGGTGGATCACGAGGTCAGGAGTTCGAGACCAGCCTGGCCAATATGGTGAAACCCTGTCTCTACTAAAAATACAAAAATTAACCGGGCGGGAGGCTGAGGCAGAGAAATCACTGGAACCCGGGAGGTGGAGGTTGCAGTAAGCTGAAATCGCGCCACTGCACTCCAGCCTGGGTGACACAGCGAGACTCTGTCTCAAAAAACAAACAAACAAAAAATAAAGCCACGAAGCACTTACAGTCTCTTAATAGCATCCCTTTCAATTAGAGGTAAAATTTGATGTTTATGACTGTTTCTCCTCAGGTGTTCTAAGCCCTGTTCTTTTCCTACAAATGAATTTGATCTTTCTTATCCATCTTCTTTAGACAGAAACTATTTTCCACAAACCCATTTTTTAAAATTATCACTTCAACTTTCCTCAGGGAAAGGATACATACAAAAAAAGAATCTAATTAACTGTTATTGTTACCTAACCTACTTTAGCTCAATGATGATGTGACTTGACAGGAAGCTGCTTGAATACTGGAATCCTGAAAGGTTATTTTTCACAAACATGAGGCTGTTTCAGCTAACTGCATTGCCATGAATGAAAAAATCTTTTTACGTTGGACAAAAAAACATGGGAAAGATAAAATGTAAAAAAAAAAAAAAAAAAAAAAAAAAAGGTGATGATCATTAAACTCATTTGAGCTTATGTTCAAATAATTTAAAGAGCAGGGAAAAACCAAATAACTAGATCCCTTTCCCTCTGTGCCACACCTGATGGGCTAGGTCTCATTGATCTCACTAATGCATAATCCATAAATGGTATACATATTTTTATCCATAAATATTAAATCCATAAATATTTTTTATCCATAAATATTTTTTATTTTTATAAATTTGTTTTAGAGACAGGGTCTTCCTTTGTCACCAGGGCTGGAGTACAGTGGCACAGTCATGGCTCACTGCAGCCTCAAATTCCTGGGCTCAAGCGATAGTCCTGTCTTGGCGTCCAGAGTAGCTAGGACGACAGGTGTGCATCACTGTGCCTGGTTACTTTTTAAAATTTTTATTTTGTAGAGACAAGGTCTTGCTATGTTGCCCAGGCTGGTTTTGAACTCCTGGGCTCAAGCAATTCTTCCATGTCAGCCTCCAGAGTAGCTAGGACGACAGGTGTGGACCACTACACTCGGCTAATTTTTAAATTTTTTATTTGGTAGAGACAGACTCTTACTATGTTGCCCAGGCCAGTTTTGAACTCCTGGCCTCAAGCGATCCCCCTGCCTCAGCCTCCGGATGTGCTGGGATTACAGGCGCGAGCCACCGCCCCTAGACAACAGTGTATTTTTAAGCAGCACATCAGCTCTGATCCCAATTTGGCCACTAACTCCCTTTGAGTACCTCAGTTCTCCCTCCTGTATCTGCCACATCAGGAACTGGACCAGATGATCTCTAAGGGTCTTTCTTCCAAGCTTCCCGATTCCCATTAAATATATGTTTTGGAGATGGGATGAGATATATCCTATGATAAAAGTTTTGTTACGCTAATAAGAAAACAAATTTTGTACTTAAGAATTCGGCGACATCTATGTATGTGTACATAATCACACCTTGTACTTGTCTATTTACTCAGTCAAATAATGGGAAGTAAACTGTGAAGAAAGGAATCCCCCAAAGGAGGCGGGAGCTTCGAACTCTGGGCCTGCCCCCTTTCTCAATCTCTTCCTTCTCCTCCCTTCCTTTCTGTTTTCCTCTTTCTCCTAAGTGGCAGCAGATACGATCTCACATGCCCGTTCTCTAGAACTGTGGTAAGGCTGCCTTGTCAATCTCATGCAGATCCCTTTGGTCAAGGTCTCATTTGGTCCTAACTCCTGTAATTCTCAAATGTTGAACAACACCCTGCACGCTACAAGAGCTAGTTCGTGGGCTTGGACACAAAGTCCAAATTCCTTCAAGAGTTTTAATCCACATCATTTCATACTATATAATAACTATGATTCATCTTTTCTCCAATTATTTTGAATGAGTCAGTTTTATTCTAATAAAATAATCTCACAAAATGAAATCATTAAAGGAAATTGGTATTCGCATGCTGTACTTGAGCTTTCAAAGCATCAATAAATGAGACTTTCAAAAAGTAAGCATGCCAGCACTTTAATACCCAAATGAGAAGGAAGAAGTCCTTCCAGTTCATCATCTCGTGGAGACAGGCACTCATCTCACTGATATTCTCCTTGCAAACTGGCCCCAGAACCAGCTTCCCTCACTTCACCTTCGACTCAGGCCAGCAGCTACTCCTCTTGACCATCCACCTTGTTAATCAGGTTGGATCCAAATGATGAATTTAAAAACAATCAAATTCATCTTCCTGAGTTTATTAGAAGTCATGAGCTCCGGTCTTTGAAGACCTTCTGAAAAAGAAGCTCTCAAAAGTCTAGGGCAAGGACACCAGCACCTATGTCATCAGACGGTTTCCCTGGTGGTTGCTTTGTGGCATCTAAAACTGACTTGGAAAAACCCAAGCTGTGGCATCTGAGATCACCGCCTCATCCACCTTATACTCTGCTGATCTGCTCGGCGACCCGAGACACTGGGAATTGTTATCTCCATTCCGACGGACAAGGAATGTGGGAACATCTGGGTCAAGAATTCCATTGACTGAGGTCACCCTGGATGTTAGTGGGCAGAGAGACGTGACTGCAACCCTTGCCTGCCTGTGCTTGTTTCACTGCGGTAGAACATTAGCTGACCAGACACATTTTTGTCACACCGTTTTAGGAATGGCATAGGATTCTGGCTTTCTTATAAGGTTTTTCCCACCATGGGAAGGCCTCCAAAGAATTTCTCCATTACAAAACCCTGAAATTTTGCTTCTACATGTGCTGGCAGAGTTACCATTAGGGACTCCGAAGACTACAGAGTAACCAGAAGAACCTGGAAGAAACTGTGCTTCCATGGAGCCCACATGGTACCTGGAGCCAGCCCTCGCCTCCAGCCTACGGAGCACAGGATGAATAACTCGTAAATAACACGCACTAAAACTTGAGTGGGTTCTTCCTGTCCCTTTAGATTTCCTCACTGGTGTCCACCACGCGGAGGAGGGAGGGAGATCTTCCCAAATGTGTTCCTTCCTCCTGTGAGCTCACAGCCCTCCGGCTCACCGCAGACCGCCAGGCTCTGAGAGGGTCGAGGAGCCGACATCTGGGTCTACACAGGACATAAATTCCTGCTGGTGCAATTCAAACAACTGTCAGCGCTTCTGACAACTGCCAAGCCGAAGTGCTGTTTGCAGGACTGTGATGCTGGGAGCCTGGGCGGCGGCTTGGCCTGGGGCTGTGTAAATCCAGGGAGAGGCACGACACTGGCCCGCTTACCCGACGCCTGGTCCAGGGCCACCATGACAGGTGCCTGCCAGGCCACCCGGGGAAACGGTGCCTCTTCTTCCATACCTCACACTATTCCAGCAGGGAATGCTGGCCTGAGAGCCCTGCTTGGTGAGAACAAGGACTTCAGACTCAGAGCAGTCAGGGCTGGGTCAAACAGGAGACACGACAACCACGTGCCCCTAATATTAAATAAGGTGTGTTTTCTCTCTCTCTTTTTTAGAATTTTCCCTTCATTTTAGAGAATTATAGGCACCCCATAGATCTCAGACAGGGCTAACCAACACACATAAGTACTTATATTAGATCTTGGTCTTTGCTGGTTCACAAGTTG